>NW_027206290.1:44984702-46184702 GCF_024711535.1 Dipodomys merriami | reverse complement strand
CTGAGGGACAGCACCCAAGCCCAGAGTTCAGGCCCTACAACCGACCCCCCCCCCAAAAAAAGAACCATGGAGTTATAAGAGCAAAACTGTTTCCCATCAGAGGATAGGAGGGGAGAGGGGAGAACCACACCTTTCTAAAGGCACACCTTTCTGAGGTCTCATGGTACAAGGGATAGGAGTTTTAGGTGAGTTATTGCTTACTATCAGATTGGACCCAGGCTCAATAAGGATATTAATTACAGGAGACATAACTTGCAAATGATTTTGACTAATAGAGATAAAAATGATTGCTTTTTGGTAGACTTAATTATAAGGCTACCAATCTTGTTATCCTGTTTCCATTTTCTTTTCTAATTTTCATTTTTGTACCATGGTTTGAATTCAGAGCACCAAATTTGCTCAACTTGCTTGCTCAGGGATGGCGGTGCCACTTCAGCCACACCTGCAGTCTGGCATTTTGTCAGTTAACTGGAATTTTCTGCTTAGGCTGGCTTTGAACCTTGATTTTCCACGTCTCAGCCTCCTTAGTAGATAGGAGTACAGATGTGAGCATCCAGCATCCAGTCACAACAGTATTATAGCCCAACCTCACTCTTACTTCAGTATTATTCTTTTTCTTTCAAAATGCACATGCACACACACACACACACACACACACACACACACACACACAGTTTTACATTGTTCTGACTACTCATAAGTTAGATAAAACACCCATACATGGTCACTATGTACTTGTATGAGTCTTTGGAGCATCAGCTCCAAACTGGTAACAATCAATTCAATCTGCTCAGGGCTATTTAGAAAATATCCCTTGGGGCTGGGAAGTTGGCTCAGTGGTAGAGCGCTTGCCTTGCATGCCTGATTCCTCAGCACCACATAAGCAAAAAGAAAAAAGCCAGAAGTGGCACTGTGGCTCAAGTGGTAGAGCGCTAGCCTTGAGCTGAAGAGCTGAGGGACAGCACCCAGGCCCAGAGTTCAAGCCCCACGACCGGACCCCCCCAAAAAAAAAATAAATAGAAAATATCCATTAAGAAAAGCTCTAGCTGAGCATTGGTGGCTCACACCTGTAATCCTAGCTACTCAGGAGGCTGAGATCTAAGAATCACAGTGTGAAGTCTGCCTATACAGGAAAGTCTGTGATATTCTTATCTCCAATTAACCACCAGAGAACCAGAAGTGGTGCTGTGGCTCAAAGTGGTAGAGCACTAGCCTTGAGTGAAAAAGCTTAGGAATAGCTCCCAGGCCCTGAGTTCACAATTGACAAAAAAAGAAAGAAAGAAAAAAAAAAGAATAGCTCCAATAGCACCAGTGGTTTGTACCTGTAATCCTATATACTCAGGAGGCTAAGATCCTTAGAGACCATCATGGTTCAAAGCCATCCTGAACAGGAAAGTCTGTGAATCTCCATGTCCAATTGATCAGCAAAAATCTGGAAGTGGAGCTGTGATTTAACTGGTAGAGTGCTAACCTTGAGAATAAAGCTAAGGGACAGGGGCTGGGAAGGTGGCTCAGTGGTAGAGCGCTTGCCTTGCATGCCTGAGGCCCTGGGTTCGATTCCTCAGCACCACATAAGCAAAAAGAAAAAAGTCAGAAGTGGCGCTATGGCTCAAGTGGTAGAGTGCTAGCCTTGAGCTGAAGAGCTGAGGGACAGCGCCCAGGCCCAGAGTTCAGGCCCCACAACTGGACCCCCCCCCCAAAAAAAAGCTAAGGGATAGTGCCCAGGCCCTGAATATAAGCTCTAGTACCAGCACAAACAAAAAGAAATAAAAGAAAGGAAAAGGAATGGTTCCAGTGCTAGTGGTTTACTACTGTAATCCTAGCTAAACAGGAAGCTGTGTTCTGAGGATCATAGTTTGAAGCCAGACCTGGCAGAAAAGTCCATGAGACTCATCTCCAGTGAACACCAAAAAGCCAGAAGTGGAGCTATGGATCAAGTGGTAGAGCACTAATCTTGAGTACAAAAGCTTAGAGACAGTCCCTTGGCCCTGAGGTCAAGCCCCAAGACTAGCACAAACAAACAAACAGAAACATTCCAGTTGTATCACCCCCAACCCCAACACCTTTGGTGGCTCCTTGTGGCCCAATGTCAGTGGCCAAACACACTTCCTTAGCCTGATCTCTATGACGCTCCAAACTTGGACATGAGGTAACCCCCCCCCATATTTCTACCTGTCCATCATGGTACTGTGCACACTTCCCTGTGTGGCCAGTATGCCTGAACCCTCATTGGCTCCATGTCTCCATGTCCCAAACCAAGCATCATTGACCCTAGCTTGGAGCGCCTCTGCAGTGACATTTTCAGCTTTGTTCTAAATTCCCAACAAAGCCAATGCCTATATGCCTCTGATCATGTAAAATAATACATAGAAAAATGAACTTCAGGAAATGGAAACAGAGATGTTTATCTTTGATTTTGTTTCCCTTTTTATCTTGTTTGTTTAATCTGTCTTTGGGAGGGTAAGAAATGAAGAGATAAAGGGTGAACAAATGAGGCAGTGCTACTTACTAGACATTATGTTGAAAATGAACTATACAACTTTATGAGTGAAGATAAGAGGGAAAAACTGAGAGTAAGGAAAGAGGTTACATTGTCCAAAAAGAAATATATTCATTGGGGCTGGGAATGTGGCTTAGTGGTAGAGTGCTTGCCTTGCATGCATGAAGCCCTGGGTTCGACTCCTCAGTACCACAAATGCAGAAAAACCACAAGTGGCACTGTGGCTTAAGTTGGTAGAGCACTAGCCTCCAGCAAAAGATGTCCAGGGACAGTCCCCAGGCCCTGAGTTCAAGCCCCAGGCCTGGCCAAAAAGAAGAAGAAGAAGAAAAAAAAGACAAAGAAATGTACTCATGATCTGATTTCTGTAACTGTAATTCCTCTGTACATCACCTTTATAATAACAATAAAGAATTAAAAATAAATTCTCAACAGAGTTCATTGGTATCTCATGGCACATACCACATTTTCTCTGGTGACTTGTGTGTTTATGGATACTTTTGTAGCTTCACTTTAGGTCAGTGTCTACAATCTAACTTTGTATCCACAGGATTGCCTAACTGGGCTGCTGGAGTTAATCAGTGAAAACTGCTGAGTAGCATCTGCTGAAAAACTACCCTCTCCAATGGAAAATCACATCAAATTGTTTCTTGAAGGTCTCACATACCACCCAAGCTGTCTCTTCTTGTGAATGTTTTCTTTCTCTCACTTAAAATATCAATAGCAATGCTTTTGTGTGTGTGTGTGTGTGTGTGTGTGTGTGTGTGTGTGTGTGCCAGACCTGGGTCTTGAACTCTGGGCCTGAGTTCTATCCCTGAGCTTCTTTTGCTCTAATCTAGCATTTTTCCACTTTTTCAGAATAGTTTATTGGAGATAAGAATCTTACAGACTTTCCTGCCCAGGTTGACTTTGAACTGCGATTCTTAGATCTTAGCCTCCTGAGTAGTTAGGATTAATAAGCATGAAAAACTGGCACCTGGCTCAATAGCAACACTTAATGGGTTTTTTTTTTTGTTGTTGTTGTTGGTCATGGGGCTTGAACTCTGGGTCTGAGCACTGTCCCTCAGCTCTTCAGCTCAAGGCTAGCATTCTACTACTTGATCTACAGCACCACTTCCAGTTTTCTTGTGGTTTATTGGAGATAAGAGTCTCACAGCTTTTCTTTCTTTCTTTCTTTCTTTTTTTTTTTTTTGTCGGTCGTGGGGCTTAAACTCTGGGCCTGGGCGCTGTCCCTCAGCTCTTCAGCTCAAGGCTAGCACTATACCACTTGAGCTACAGCGCCACTTCCAGCTTTTTTCTTTTTGCTTATGTGGTGCTGAGGAATTGAACCCAGGGCCTCAGGCATGCAAGGCAAGCGCTCTACCACTGAGCCACCTTCCCAGCCCTCTACTATTATCATGTAACTACAGCTGTTACTATGAGTCTATCCTTTTACATATCTCTAATTATGAAACCACCTTTTCTTGTTGGTATCAAAGGAACTGTCAGATGACCTAGTGTTCATTTTAGGATGGTGAAGACTTAAAGAATATCAGAGTACCAGGCTCATGCCTATAATCATAGTTACTCAGGAAGCTGACATCTGGAGGATCACAGTTTGAGGCCATCATAGGCAGGAAAATTCAGTAGACTCCATCTCCAAGATAATCAGCAAAAAGCCATTGCTGGAGGCATAGTGCAAGTGGAAGAGCTCTAGCTGTGAGTAAGCAAACTGAGCAAGCTCGAGTTTCTGAGTTCAGACCCTAGTTCTGTCAAAGTAGGGAATAAATAAAAGACTAACAGCAGTGGGTTGCTGAAGCACAGGTGAAAACACAATGGCCCCCTTTAATTGTATACAATCAGCCAGTGGCTGTGGGTGAGGACTGAAGGTGTAGTTCAGTCTAGAACTTGGACTTAGCATGCTGCAGGCCCCTGAGTTCCATCACCAGCACCCCAACAACTTAATAACATGGGTGCTGGGTGCCAGATGCCAATGGTTTATACCTGTAATCCCAGCTACTCAGAAGGCTGAGATCTGAGAACTTGGTTCAAAGCCAGCCAGGACAGGAAAATCTGGAGATTGTTATCTAAGGACACACACACACACACACACACACACACACACATCAAACAACAAAAACAAAAACAAAAAGCCAGAAATAAAGCTGTGGCTCAGATGCAGAGTGCTAGTCTTAAGCAAAAAAGCTGAGAGACAGTGCCCAGGCCCTGAGTTTAAGCCCCAGGACTGGTACAAAAAAATAATAAAATAAAATAAAACAGCAAAAATAAGTTGGAGGCTGCTTAGCTTTAGGAGGACATTGGGTTTGCCTTTAGTCAAAGAGAGATTATTTTGCTGGGTGCACATAGCCTCCACAGAGTTTTATCTACTTGTCTGTATTCATCTGAATGGGAGCTTTTGTTTTAGTTCCAGAAGAAGGGAGGTGGTTTGGGGCCATAGTAAAGAGATGATAAAGCCAGCTCTGGTAGCTCATGTCAGTAATCCTAGCTATTCAGGAGGCTGAGATCTGTGAATCAAAGCCAACCTGGGAAAGTCTATGAGACTCTGATCTCCAATTAAACACCAAAAAGAAGCTAGAAGTGGAACTATGGCTGAAGTGGTAGAGCGCTAGCCTTGAGCAAGAAAGGTCAGGGTCAGCATCTAGGCCTTTAGTTCAAGCCCCAGAACTGGCAAGAGAGAGACGGCTGGGGAGATAATTGTGGGAACAGATGGCAGTGATAACCCTCATCTTGTCCATGTTTATTTTTATTGTATTTTGTCCTGTACTGGGGCTTGAACTTGGGGCCTTGAACTTTTGCTTGGCTTTTTCTGCTGGCAACAAGATAAGAGTCTATTGGATCTGTCTGCCTGGGCTGGCTTCGAATCTAATTTTATAGAACTCAGTCTCCCAAGTAGCTAGGATTACAGGTGTAAGCTGGCCCATGGATTTTGAAGAGTAATGGAAAGATGAGTGAAAGACTTAAGTTAGCAAGTACCTTGTGAATCAGATGGAGGAGGCTGCATTCCAGATGATCTTGGCTATTTGACCTTGTGGATGATACTCAAGTTTCTTGGCCTCAGGTTTTCCATTATGAAGAAAATAAGTATGTTTAACATGTAAACTCAGTCAAGTTCAGTTGTTAAAATAGAATTACACTCCTCTACACTTTCCCTTACATTCACATAAAATTCACACATGACTGTAGCAGTTGGGGAACAAGACAGAGACAAGTAAGCTGGTATGCTTGATCCAAGCATATGGGAGGGAGAAAGATCCAGAGTTGGAGGTCAGCCTGACACTGTCTCAAAAAAAATATATCACAGGGGAGGGGAGGAAGCAGAGAACATAGAAATCAATCCTGAAAGTTCTTCCAGGGAACCTATTGTACTTAAACTCTAAATTCTCTGATCAGCAAGACTATCTGGCATTGGCACAAATGTCCAGCTTCTCTTAGCCCTAGCTACAGTGGTCTGGGGTTACAGATTGAGCCAAGCTCTCTTGGTTTTCAGGACATCTGTATTTGCTGATCTCTGTACATGAGATTCCCTCTCAGATGGTTGGTTGATTGATTGATATATTGTGCAGGTACTGGGTTTTCAACCAGGCACTATCCCTTTGATCTTTCCTTTCAAAGTTGGCACTCTAGACTTGAGCTCTACTTCCAGCTTTTCTGTGATTAACTGGAGATAAGAGTTTCATGCAGTCAAGCATTGGTGGCTCACACTTGTAATCTTAGTTACTCAGGAGGCTGATGAGGATTGCAGTTTGAAGCCAGCCCAAGCAGTAAAGTCCATGAGACTCTTATCTCCAATTAACTACCAGAAAACTGTAAGTGGAGCTCTGGCTCAAATGGTAGAGCCCTAACCTTGAGTGAAAGATCTCAGGGGCAGTGCTCAGGCCCACAGTTCAAGCCCCACTACAGACCAAAAAAAAAAAAGAAGCTGGGCAATTGTGGTTCACACTTGTAATCCCTACTGGGGAAGCTAAGATCAGGAGGTTTCAGGCAGCTCAGTCAAGAAGTTCAGGAGAAACTATCTTACCAAAAAAGCTGGGTGTAGTGGTGCGTGCCGTGTGTGTGTGTGTGTGTGTGTGTGTGTGTGTGTGTGTGTGTGTGTATGTGTATGTGTGTGTGTATTTGTGTCTGTCATCCCTGCAACATCAGAAATCATAAATAGGAAGATCATAGTCTTGGCTGGCCTGAGTATAAATCAAGACTCTATAGCAAAAGTAATCAAAGCAAGTGGAGTTTAGAGGTGTGGCTCAAGAGTCACTGTACTTGTGTGGGGACCTAAATTCAAACCCCAGTAACTGCAAGAAAAAATGAGAGAAGAGCCTTAAATCAAACTATCATAAATTGAGACCATCAGTATTGTCATTTGTAAAATTTTGAATTTCTTGTTAATCCTGCTCCAAGGTAGTAGGGACAGAACAAGGCTCTCGTGTCTGGTTAGTATATGGCTGTAACTCCATCATCTAGAACTAGGTTCTTTGCATCTTGGCATATTGTAGGAATTCAAAATATATAGGTGAATGAATGAATGACTGCTGGAAGATGCAAGTAGAGGGAAGTAAGAAGTACATCAAAAGTCACAGCTGGGTGCCAGTGGCTCACTCCTTTAATCCTAGTTACTCAGGAAGCTGACATCTGAGGCTCATGGTTCAAAGCCAGCCTGTGCAGGAAAGTCTGTGAGGCTCTTACCTCCAGTTAATCACAGAAAAAGCCAGAAGTGGTCCCGTGGCTCAAGTGGTAGAGCACTAGCCTTGAGCAGAAGGAACTCAAGCCCAGAGTTCAAGCCCCAAAGACCCGCAAAGAAAAAAAAAAAAAAAGAGAGAGAAAAAAAAAATGTGTAGGAGCTGGGATTGTAATTTAATGGAGAACATGTACTTAGCAGGAGAAGCCTTGAGCTCAATGGTACTACAGAGTACCATTAAAGATAATAAAAATCCAAATCCGGACGCCGATGGCTCACACCTATAATCCTAGCTACTTAGGAGGCTGAGAGTTGAGAATTCAGCTTCAAAGTCAGCTGGGTCAGGGAAGTCGGTGAGACTCATTTCCAGTTAACCACCAAAAAAGCCAGACGTGGAGCTGTTGTTCAATAGTAGAGCGCTAGTCTTGAGCACACCCCCAGGAGCGGCACAAGAAAAAAAGAAAGAAAATGCACCCAAAAAGAACCAATGAATATTCTAAAGTCAGAAATCCCCGACTAGAGAAAGTTCAGAATTGAGTTTCAACGGGGGTCCGGCCGGGCGAGGGGGGCGTGGCCAAGAAGGGGCGTGTCCAAGGCGTGTGGAAGGCGGGGCTGGGGCGGAGATAGTCGGAAGCGGGGGCGGAGGCTCAGGAAGTGACGCCCCCAGCCCCTCCCCCGCACTCCGCGAAGGGGACTTCTGTGGGGAGAGCCAGGACCGCGGCGCAGATCCGACGGCGGCGGCGGCGGCAACATGGAGAACGGAGCGGTGTACAGCCCTACCACCGAGGAGAACCCGGGCTCCGCCAGGGGCGCCCGCGGCTTCGCTGCCTACTTCTCGCTGACCCGGCTCCCGTGGTATCGACGCGTTCTCAAGGGCTTGCAGCTGGTGAGTGCGCTCCGAGGGACGGGCCGGAGCCCGGGCGAGCTCGAGCCCTCGGGGGCCGGGGCCGGGGCCGGGGCCGGGGCCGGGGCCCCGCGGGCTTGGGAAGCCGCGCCGCGCGGCCGCTCAGCCGGGGTGCTCGGAAAGCAGCCGTCTCCACACCCCAGTTCCTTCCCCCTCCGCCTGGGCAGAGGGGCGGTGCCCTCCGCCGGCCGCCTGTCCGCGCCCCGTCGCGCCTCGCGTTTCGTCCCTGGGGTCCCCCGCGGGCGACCTCGGGCCGCCGAGCGTGTTTGGGAGGGCGCCGGAAATGGGCCGGGGAGACCCTGCAGGCCCCTGGACGCCTTTCGCGGAGCCTCCGCCGCGACCTGGCCTCCTCCGCCGCGGACACTTGTATCACCCCGGAGCCGGCCTGCGGGCTGCTGAGGGCTTCCTGTTGATCCTTCCCGGCGTTTGCGGGTTTCCTGGAGCTGCCTCGCGGCGAGGGCAGTGCCGCTGCTTCTTGATGGATGGTAGTCTTTTACGTGTGGGCTCGAGGTGCGAAGTGCCCGGGCAGTCCAGGTCGCCACACCTAGGAGAGGGACTTCAAGCTCATTTTCGGCAGTGATAGAGTACCATAAACTTAGGAGAGTATCTTGGAGATTGAATTTAGCATTCAATCGACAATGTCTTCAGCCCCTGTGTACTGTTTCAATCCCTGAGGAGTATTTTCTGCAAGAGGAACAAAATCAGAATACTTAGGATGTTTATGGGTTTGATGTCCCTTCCTCCTCCCTCCTTTCTTCCTTCCTTGCTTCTTTCCTTCCTTCCTTCCTCTTTCCCTTTGCTTCCTTCCTGTCTTCTTTTTTTTTTCTTTTCCTTCCACCCCTCCACCCCCCTTTCTTTTTTTCCTTTTTTGCCAGTCCTGTGGCTTGAACTCAGGTCCTGGGCACTGTCCCTGAGCTGCTTTTGCTCAAGGCTAGCACTCTACCACTTGAACCACAACACCAGTTCCAGCTTTTTCTATTTGTGTGGTACTGAGGAATCGAACCCTGGGTTTTGTGCATGCTAGACAGGCACTCTACAACTAAGCCACATTCCCAGTCGTCCCCCCCCCCCCTTGCTTTCTCTTTCTCTTTCCCTCTTTCTTTTTATTTCTCTCTCTATAAGCCATTCCAGTTAATAATTTGCTTACTGGTTTCCTTAGGGAGAATTTAAAATTCTCACAACTGAGATGACTAGAGATTAAATTCTTAGAATTCAGATGACCTACTTTTATTGGCTAAGAAAGACAGCAGTCAGAAAGTTGTCACTGCTTTTAGCCACCAAAATGATTGTATCTGGGGACAATCGGGAAAGCACTCGGAGACCAGGGATAAAGTGCTCTGAGGAACCCAAGAGTTATTTTGTCCTGTGTGCCTCTCCAGCCTCCCTTCAGTTAGGTCCACCTTGGTTTTCTTTAGGCTCTTAGCAGCCTTCAGACTCTGTCCTTCCACTGTCTCTTTGCATAACCTGTACCTAGACCAAAAGGGCTTTCTTCATTCTTCCCCTTGGCCAGTTCTTACCTGACTTTTTAATATCAACTGTGTGTGTCTGCAGTAGAGTATAAATGTTTCTACATGAATAGGGAAAAGAAGTGCCGTGGGTCTGAAGCATTCTTGCTGATCAAAAGAAATCAGTGTTGGTCTGCTGTTCGTAAGTCTATTTTTAGATTGCTTTTGTATTTCTTCTTTAATCAGAAGTAGTAAGTCTAAAGTACATTTCTGTTACTCTGTGTGGCTTAGTAAATTCCATATCTTCAGAGCAGAACACAACTTGAAATTTCATTGTAGAGTTTTTTTTATTGTATGAAGAGGTCAGTCATTTTGCCTTGAAAAATTTGTAAGAGGGTTTCTGTTTGTCTCCACTATTCCCTAGGACATGGGAAAAGAATAAAAGCTAATGTGTCTTGGTGAAATTGATTTGTTTGTAGTTAACTCATAATGCTAAAAGGATGCTTTCTTTACTATGGAGTTTTAAAATGATTTTTCAATTTTGCTTTTTCATTTTTTGGGGGGGGGGTCCGGTCATGGGGCCTGAACTCTGGGCCTGGGCGCTATCCATCAGCTCTTCAGCTCAAGGCTAGTGCTCTACCATTTGAGCCACAGCACCACTTCCAGCTCTTTTCTTTTTGCTTATGTGGTGCTGAGGAATCGAACCCAGGGCCTCATGCATGCAAGGCAAGCGCTCTACCACTGAGCCACCTTCCCAGCCCTTGCTTTTTCATTTTGATGGTTATCTTTTTGTTCCTGCCTCATTTGCTTTCATGTTATCTCTTCATAATAACAATATATTAAAGTTACCCAGAAAGTCCAAGGAAGTGATAGATGAGCTCCTTCTAAATTGTCATCCAGCCTAGGGCACTAGGAAAGCTCTTCTTTGTTCTCACTTATTTTTTGCATTCTTTTTTTTTTTGTCGGTTGTGGGGCTTGAATTCTGGGCCCGGGCACTGTCTCTGAGCTCTTCAGCTCAAGGCTAGCGCTCTACCACTTGAACCACAACGCCACCTCCAGTTTTCTGGTAGTTTTTATTGGAGATAAGAGTCTCATATGAGGACTTTCCTGCCCTGGCTGGCTCAGCCTCCTGAGTAGCTAGGATTATAGGTGTGAGTCACCAGTGCCCTAGCTTTTTTTGCTTTTTTTTTTTTTTCTTTCCCAGTCGTAGGGCTTGAACTCTGGTCCTGACTGCTGTCTCTGAGCTCCTCAGCTCAAGGCTAGTGCTCTACCACTTTTGAGTTACTGCACTACTAATGGTGTTTTGGTGGTTAATTGGAGATAAGAGTCTCATGGACTTTCTTGCCTGTGCTGGCTTTGAACTGCATCCCCAGATCTCAGCCTCCTGAGTAGCTAGGATTACAGGCGTGTCTGGCTTGTTTTGTTTTTTTGCTGGTCCTGGGGCTTGAACTCAGGGCTTGGGCTCAGTCCCTGAGCTTCTTTTGCTCAAAGCTAGCCTCTACCACTTGAGCCATACCACCATTTCAGGCTTTTTCTGTTTATGTGGTACTGAGGAATTGAACCCAAGGCTTCCTGCATGTTAGACAAGCACTCTACCATTAAGCCACGTCCCCAGCTCCATTCTCTGCATTTAGATTGTTTTACTTTAGATGACTTATTTTTAAAAACTAAAAAGAATTGCACATACCTAGTAAGGAACTGGATGGAGAAAACCATAATCAGAAAAGGAAGCTCAGTATTTTAGCAAGGAACCTACAACCTATGAAATTGTGTTCAAAATGTCATACTTTACCAGGCACTGGTGGCTCATGTCTGTAACCCTAGCTACTTAGGATGAGATCTGAAGATCATGGTTCAAAGCCAGCTGGGGCAGGAAAGTCTGTGAAACATTTATCTCCAGTTAACTACCAATGGAGCCAGAAGTGGAGCTGTAGCGCAAGTGGTAGAGTGCTAAAAAAGCTAAGGACCAGCACCAAAAGAATAAATAACTAGTCTACTTTTATGTGTTTGATTCTCAAATATCCCAAATGAGAAGTGAAGTCTGTACTACAGTTTAAAAATCAGATAATGTGTGTTTGGAAAATTCTTAATATTAAAAGTCCTAGGAGATTGAATTAGATTACCTCTGAGGTTCTGTGTGCATGTGTGTGTGCATGTGCCAGTCCTGAGGCTTGAAGCCAGGGTCTGGGAATGTCTGAGCTTTTTTGCTTAAAGCTAACACTCTACCATTTGAACACACCTCCTCTGGCTTTTGGTGCTTAATTGGAAATAAGAATCATGATCTTCCTGCCCTGCTTGGCTTTGCACTGAGATCCTCAGATCTCAGCTTTCTGAGTAGCTAGGATTACAGGCGTGAGCCACTGGCACCCAGCTTTCTTTTTCCAAATCTCTGGGGCATAGTGGGGCTTACTGATACAAAGCTCACACCTGAGGGGTACAGTGTGGAGCTTATGTATACACAGGAGATAAGAGTAGAACTTTTCTACTTGAATTTTGTCAAAGACTTACCCAAAATATAAGCATTCTCTAACTTGTAGCATATCCTTCCACAGCTGAAGAAGACGCTTAACCGTTGACCAAACAATGTAGGAAGTTACTGGATTCCTAAGTTTTATGCATTTTTAAAGTGTATTCTGTATACAGCTTTGTCCTTATGCTTGTTTATTTAGTGCCTCTCTTAGGGACTGGTCTGTCCCTAGTCTGTTTTGCTCACAGCTAGTGCTCTCCTACTTGAGCCAGAGCTCCTTCTGGCTTTTTGGTGGATAATTGGAGAAAAGTCTCACAAACTTTTCCTGCTTGGGTTGGCTTAAACCAACATCTCACCCTCCTGAAAGAGTAGCTAGGATTACAGTGCTACCAGTGCATGACAGTATACATACTTTTCTATTTATTTTTTATTTTCAACTAAACCAGATAGACACATTTATTGCATCTTATAATCTATTGTCATGACACAATTGCAATCCATCATTATATTTTATTTTGTGAGTTTTAAAAATTTACTTTGATGAAATTCTTTCTTTCTTTTTTTTTTTTTTTTGGTCTGGTCATGAGGCCTGAACTCTGGGCCTGGGCGCTGTCCCTCAGCTCTTCAGCTCAAGGCTAGCACTCTACCACTTGATCCACAGCGCCACTTCCAGCTTTTTTTTTTTTCTTTTTGCTTATGTGGTGCTGAGGAATCAAACCCAGGGCCTCAGGCATGCAAGGCAAGCGCTGTACCACTGAGCCACCTTCCCAGCCCCTGATTAAATTATTTCTGTACTAAAGAGAACTGACATTTGGCAACCTCACAGCATTCTTACAATAAGGCAGGTTCTGCCTGGCCATCCTAAGGGAATCAGAGTACAAAGTTAAATCTGGATGTTTACTAGTTTTCATTTCCAGTTTTAATGGCACTACAAACTATCATCTGTATGAAATTCTCTGCTGCCTCCCCATCACACATAACACTATTCAATCTGTAGTATACTTTTGTATTGACTAGTTTATAGTCAACAGTATAATATGTATGTATTCAATCTGTAGTATACTTTTGTATTGACTAGTTTATAGTCAACAGTATAATATGTATGTGTGGAGTACAAGTTCAGTGTACAAGAAACAATAAGAAAACCATGTTTTATATCATGTACCTGAGCATCACTTTATGTTAAGTTGGTTATGGGGCTTGAACACAGGGCCTGGGTACTGTACCTGAGCTTTTTTGCTCAAGGCTACCACTCATCACTTTTTCTGAGTAGTTTATTGAAAATAAGATCTCACAGACTTTCTTGTCTGGGCTGGCTTTGAACCATGATCCTCAGATCTTAGCCTCCCGAGTACCCAGGATTACAGGCATGAGCCACTAGCCCCTGGTTCTCAAATCTTAATTACATGTGTTAACTTGAAGATGTGAAACCCCACAAAAGTTCACTCCTCCCCCTCCCTCCTCTTCTTTCCTTTCCCCCTTCCCTGCCCCCCCTCCATCTTGGAAGCTTGATTGATAATTTCCTTAATTGTATTTGTGTAAAATTTTGTCATTAGAAGGTACTTAACAGGCTGGGAAGGTGGCTCAGTGGTAGAGTGCTCACCTTGCATGAATGAGGCCCTGGGTTCGATTCCTCAGCACCACATAAGCAGAAAAAAAAAGCAGGAAGTGGCGCTGTGGCTTAAGTGGTAGAGCGCTAGCCTTGAGCTGAAGAGCTGAGGGACAGCGCTCAGACCCAGAATTCTGGCCCCACGACTGGACCCCCCCACCCCAAAAAAAGAAAGTACTTAACATCCCATAAGCAATATTTAGTATGATGACTTCATGTTATTGAGAGCAAACTATTTACCCTTTTTACACATGGGTTATATTTGCTGTTTATTTCTTACCTGACATTTTCTTCCTATCCCTGACCATTTTGAATAACTCATTTCTTGAAGTTTTTCCTTTATCCATTTTTAAACACAAAAAAAATCTGCTTGTAAAATTTTTTAAAAGGACAATTAACTGGGGCTGGGAAGGTGGCTCAGTGGTAGAGTGCTTGCCTTGCATGCATGAGGCCGTGGGTTCGATTCCTCAGCACCACATAAGCAGAAAAAGCCAGAGGTGGCTCTGTGGCTCAAGTGGTACTAGCCTGTAGTTACACCTGTAATCCTAGGTACTCCAGAAGCTGAGATGTTAGGATTACAGTTTGGAGCCAGTGAGGCAGGGAAGTTCATGAGACTCCTTATCTCCAATTAACCACCAGAAAGCCAGAAGTGGAGCTGTATCAAGTGGTAGAGCACTAATCTTGAGCAGAAGAGCTCAGTGACAGTGCCTGGGCCCTGAGTTCAAGTCTAAGGGCTAGAACACACTCAAAAATTAAATACATGACATTCCATCCTTACACTTTTACTGCTAAGATCGTGGTTTGATTAACAGTTTAGAGTATGTTTACAGTAAGGCTGCCTTATTTGCAGTTATTATACACAGTTTTGACTAAGCATGGTAAAATAATGTATCAAAAGAAATTTCAAAACCAAGAATTTTAAATTTCCAAGTGCACATTGTGTGGCTCAGTTGAAGCAGAAGAGTGCTCAGTCAGTCCTGAGTTATTGTCAGTTTTGTTTAAATCATTGTGTGGTCCTTTTGTTTTCTGCCCTTAATTATATGAAAATTTGCTTCCCCAAGGGCAAATGGTGCCCTGGTAAAAAAAAAAAAAAAAGAATGTGCTTAATTTAAATGATTAGATAAAAATATGAGATTTGTTGAAAGGTGCCATGTCTTTGGTGGAAGTTGGGCAGTGTTAATGGGGTAAAAATGAATCAAGCATGTGAGGTACAGCACTGAAACAACTCATCCCAGGCGTGAGTAGGTTTTTCTTAGTGGTATTCTCTTTTTTTTTTTTTTTTAATTAAAATTCACACGTTCTTTATTTAGTTCATATAATACACCGTTTTAAGAGTTCTTTAAAATTAGGTAAAAGAGCATATTAAGTGGCAGGTGTATGAAGTTCCTCTTCCTAAACAATGTCAAAACAAAAAGTTCTGAATTACCAAATGTTAAAAAATATGTAGGTACTATTTCACGAAAGCATAAAGTTACAGGTATTTCCTAAAGAAAAAAAATAATTGTGCCACTTACCTATTTTTGCTGTTTCTATGAACTTTTTTTATTCTGTACATAGGACATTTTTTTACAAAATATGAAGTCTACATTTTTATTACTTATTACCATAAAACAAAGATACAATGTATGTACAATATTAAAAGGAAGCCATCCTAAAGCCACATCTTAGTGGTATTCTCTTAGAACCATAGTCTTGCCCAAGATCTGCTGTGTACTTGCTTTTTAAGTTGTTCTGAGGTTTTTCTTTTCTTTTCTTTTTTTTTTTCCTTTTTCTTTTTCAAATAAAATTCTTTCTGACTTGCTGATGCAGAGATGGTTGCTCCTTTCCTCCTATTCTGGAGTTGTGAAATTCCTCTGGTCTCTGCTTAGTCCTCTGCTTTTGTCTTCTAACTTACCAAGCCAGGCAGCATTCTCTGCACCTCCATCTAAAGTCCATTTTCTCTTGCTAATCTTCATGCAACCACACCTGAGTCCTTCATTTTCCTCACTGTCCCAATCCAGTTAGGTCAACTACTTTATTCCCTTAGATTTACCATGCAAAATATTGACTTTATAATTTGTTTTTCCTACTTCCACCCCATTTTTCTCTTCCTGTACAGATCTGTGTGTCTCGCATTTTGGCTTGAGTCTTGCTTTTCCAATTTGTCATGGTTCAGCTACTCTTGAGATTTTTCTTAATATATGGCGAATGCTCAGTTACATGATATAAAACATGGCTTTCTTATTGTTTCTTGTACACTGAACTTGTACTCCACACATACATATTACACAGTTGGCTACAAACTAGTCAATATAAAAGTGTACTATAGACTGAATAGTGTTATGTGTGATGGGGTGGCAGCAGAGAATTTCATACAGATGATAGTTTGTAGTGCCTTTAAAACTGGGGATGAAAACTAGTAAACATCCAGATTTAACTTTGTACTCTGATTCCCTTAGGATGGCCAGGCAGAATCAGCCTTATTGTAAGAATGCTGTGAAATTGAAGCGTTTGTAAGTGTGACTTCAATTAATAGATACAGAGCAGGACTGGTTGGTTACTTGAGACTGACTGCCTCTGAATGGCTGCATCTTGTACTTTTCTTACCCAGACCAGACAAGAAACTTATGTCATGTGCTACAGATAAGACATTTTTGTCAGGGAGTCTTCAGGAAGTAATCCTAATAATCTTCTTTTTTTGGGTCGTGGGTCTTGAACTCTGGGCCTGTGCACTGTCTCTGAGCTCTTCAGCTCAAGGCAAGCGCTCTACCACTTGAGCCACAGCACCACTTCTGGTTTTCTGTTGATTAATTGGAGATAAGAGTCTCATGGACTTTTTGGCCTGGTCTGGCTTTCAGTGGATTCCTCAGATCTGCCTCCTGCGTAGCTAGAATTACAGGTGTGAGCCACTGCTGACCAGCACATGTTCTGTACTTTTTTTGCACTAACATGTTTTCATTTCTTTGTAATAAAAGTCCAAGAATGCAGTTGCAGGGTCACAGGACAGATACATGTTTTATTTTTGTTTTTTTTTTGGGGGGTCTGGTTGGGGGGCCTGAACTCTGGGCCTGGGCGCTGTCCCTCAGCATTTCAGCTCAACGCTAGCGCGCTACCACTTGAGCCACAGCGCCACTTCTAGCTTTTTTCTTTCTGCTTATGTGGTGCTGAGGAATCGAACCCAGGGCCTCATGCATGCAAGGCAAGCGCTCTACCCCTGAGCCACCTTCCCAGCCCAAGATACATGCTTTTTTTTTTTTTTAAAGGAAAATTATTTTTTAGAGCAGCCATGTCAATGTTGAATTCTTATTATGTACTATGAAATATATCTGTTCGCTTTTGGTACCAGCCTTGCTGCCATTGGTGTGTATGATTGCTTCCCCTGGCCCTGTTGGGAGTGAGGTGGCATTCCGTTTAGCCACAATGAATAATTCATCAGGCATTTTCATGGTTTGGGCACCCAGAAGGAAACTCCCTTGGCTTCCACAGAAGTGCACCAGCTACCAAGTGAATCACTCTACCTTTTTTTTTTTTGGCTTATGATCAAACATCAAGAATCAAACATCATGGGGCTGGGAAGGTGGCTCAGGGGTAGAGCTCTTGCCTTGTATGCATGAGGCCTTGGATTCAATTCCTCAGCACCACATAAGCAGATAAAGCTGGAAGTGGCATTGTGTCTCAAGTGGTAGAACGCTCACCTTGAGCTGAAGGTGAGCTGTCAGGCCATGGGACTGACAAAAAAAAAAAATAATCCAACATCATTGAAACTAATATTGACTGTAGACAGTAATTGTTTCTATGAAAACTATATTGAATGCTTTGGGAAAGCAGAAAGGCAAGTTACTTAAATATTCATCAGCTGAGAAATTTCTTAAGGCCAGCAAAACTGGTCTTACTGTGGAAAGGTTCTGTTTCGCAAGTATCCAAGACCTTGCTTCACTTTCACTGAAAGTAAAAACAGTCTAGAAGTGCTGGTTCATAAATGATGAAAAGGTATTTGCAAATATGACATATAATTTGAAGATGCACCTAAAAAATTTGTAAATGAATGTGCCTTTTTGTTTCAAGTGAAAATAAAGTACTTCAGCTGGACATCAGTGGCTCACACCTGTAATCGTAGATATTCAGGAGGCTAAGAACTGAGGATTGCAGTTTGAAGCCTTCTGGAGAAGGAAAGTTCATGAGACTCTTACCTCCAGTTAATGACCAAAAAGCCCGAAGTAGAGCTGTGGCTAAATTGTTAAGAGTACTAGCCTTGAGCAAAACAACTCAATAGCACCCAGGCCCTGAGTTCAAGCCCCTAGACCAGGACCAAAAAACAAAATAAAACAGGGTGGTGGCTCATGCTAGTGGCTTGTTGCTGTAATCAGCTACTCAGGAGACTGAGGAGTGAGGATCATGGTTTGGAGCCAGCCCAGGCAGAAAAGTCCCCATGAGAATCTTATCTCCAGTTAACCACTCAAAAACCAGAAGTGGAGCTGCAGCTCAAAGTGGTAGAGCACTAGTCTTGAGCAAAAGAGCTCAGGAACATCACCCAGGCCCTGAGTTCAAGCCCCACAACTGACCACACACACACACACACGCACATGCACACGCACACCAATTTAGAGTACATGTGTATTATTCTATGTCCCACTTTGTCCTCTTCCTGACTGCATCTCTTAGTGATTAGCCACTCTTCTTTATTACTACTTCCCCTAGTCACTATCTTCCCTGATTTGCTACTTCAGCTTCCCAGTTGGTTGTCTGCCCCAAGTTTTACACTAGTTCCAGTTTCCTCAATTTTGGAGCTAGCATGGTTTATGAAGTGTAAATCTTGCCGGGAGCTGGTGGCTCATGCCTATAATCCTAGCTACTCAGGAGGCTGAGATCTGAAGATGGCGGTTTAAAGCCAGCCTGGGCAGAAAAGTCTGTGAGACTCTTACTCTTATTTCCAATTAACCATAAAAAGCTGGAAGTGGGCCTGGGAAGGTGGCTCAATGCTAGAGTGCTTGCCTTGCATGCATGAGACCCTGGGTTCGATTTCTCAGCACCACATAAGCAGGAAAAAAAAAAAAAAGGCAGAATTGGCGCTGTGGCTCAAGTGGTAGAGTGCTAGCCTTGAGCTAAAGAGCTGAGGGATAGCACCCAGGCCCAGAATTCAGGCCCCACGACTGGACCAAAAAAAAAAAAAAAAAGCTGGAAGTGGAGCTGTGGCTCAAGTGGTAGAATGCTAGCCTTAAGCACAAAAGCTCAGGGATAGCACCCAGGCCCAGAGTTCAAGCTTCAGGACTGTTCAAAAAAAAATCTTGTCAAATCTAAAACTGGGAGAGAGCAAGGGACGGGGTGACATTGTTCAAAAAGAAATGTACTCATTACCTGATTTATGTAACTGTAACCCCTCTGTACGTACCTAACAATAAAAAAACTAAAAAACTTACCAAATCCAGAGCTTTTAGAGTAGTTGATGTGGGGACTTACATCTGGCCTCTGCTTACCTCTGTAGACTCATGTAATAATTGCTTACTGCTTCTCCTTTCTTCAAACTCTGTATGTCAGCTATGTTGACTTAATTGGTTTCCACAGTTTGTGAATCAGGTAATATTGGGGAATTGTGCCCTGATTTCTCATCTCTAGCCTTTGTGTATATTATTTGTCTGCTAGTAACTTCTGTACCAGTCTTTCACTCCAGAACTGATTTTCTGTCCTTCATGTCTCCACTTTCCTCTGAAAGTCCCTCTGGTGTGATTTTCTTTTTTCTTCTTTTCTTTCCCTCCCCCCTTCTTTTCCTACCTGCCTTCCTTTCCTTTCCTTTCTTTCTTTTTTTTTTTTTTTTTTTGGTGTTGGTTGTGGGGCTTAAACTCAGAGCCTGGATACGGTCTGTGAGTTTTTTGCTCAAGGCTAGTGCTGTACAACTTTGAGCCATAGTGCCACTTCTGGTTTTCTGATTAATTTGAGATAAATCTCACACTTTCCTACCTGGGCTGGCTTTGAATTGTGGTCCTTAGATCTCAGTCTCCTCCAGTGCCCAGCCGCCTCCAGTGCCCAGCTGGTGTGCTTTTCTAACATCCTGATTTCCATGCAAGCACAGTATTGTCTAAATTCTGCCTATATGTCCTTAAAAGCACTTTCACTCTTTAGTTATGTGTAGGTAGAATTCTGATTTTGTTTGTTATAGTCTCTATAAATTGAGTAAAGAGGTGGTAGGCTGAAAAAAGATGGGTCTTGTTAAATTGCAAGACTGGCCTTAAACTCTTGATGCTCC
Source organism: Dipodomys merriami (assembly GCF_024711535.1). Classification (NCBI taxonomy): domain Eukaryota; kingdom Metazoa; phylum Chordata; class Mammalia; order Rodentia; family Heteromyidae; genus Dipodomys; species Dipodomys merriami. The sequence continues at coordinate 46,164,891 of NW_027206290.1, read as the reverse complement.
TTTCTCAGTTCCCTCAGTAGCTTGGGCTACAGGCACATACTGAATATTATGGGTTCTCTGAAAAACTTGTAAAATGTTTCACTTCTTTTGTAGCTGCTGTCTCTGCTGGCCTTCATCTGTGAAGAGGTTATATCAGAATGTACTTTGTGTGGAGGACTATACTTTTTTGAATTTGTAAGCTGTAGCGCCTTTCTCCTGAGCCTCCTCCTGCTGATTGTGCACTGCACTCCACTGCATGACCGTGTTGATGCGGGAAAGGTCAAGTCATCTGTAAGTGGGGGAGGTCTAGTCCCTATAGTAAGGGCATAAAACACTGTCTTAAAATCTTGTGAGCTTTTATTGTGTATAATATATGCTTTCAGAATTTAATACTATGAAGAGACACTACCCATTATTCCAGTTCTCTGCTTGTAATCATCTTGCAAAAGATGATGGAGAGGGAAAGTAAGGTGGTGATAAGAGTGGCAAGACTTGGGCTGGGAAGGTGGCTCAGTGGTAGAGCGCTTGCCTTGCATGCATGAGGCCCTGGGTTCAATTCCTCAGCACCACATAAGCAAAAAGAAAAAAGCCAGAAGTGGTACTGTGGCTCAAGTGGTAGAGTGCTAGCATTGAGCTGAAGAGCTGAGGGCCAGCGCCTAGGTCCAGAGTTCAGGCCCACGACTGGAACAAAAGAAAAAAAAAAGAGTGGCAAGACTGCAATAGTTTACTTATTGGGGCTTAGTTTAATTATCTTAAAATGTGTCTACTATTTTAAACTTTTCTTTTTAAAACTTATTTCTCACATTACAGTGTCACTTATTATGAGTTGTATGACTATTATATGTCAGGCATTCTGCTACATGTCAGAGATAATAGTAATGAACTAATAGCTATTTCTGAGGCTTTTCCATAAAACAATGTCCAATTCTATGCTTTGATTTCATTTTATTATGAAAAATGTTACCTGTAGTGCATAAAGAATGCATTTGTAGGGGCTGGGAAGGTGGCTCAGTGGTAGAGTGCTTGCCTCGCATGCATGAGGCCCTGGGTTCTATTCCTCAGTACCACATAAGCAGATAAAGCCGGAAGTGGTGCTGTGGCTCAAGTGGTAGAGTGCTATCCTTGAGCTGAAGAGCTGAGGGACAGTGCCCAGGCCCAGAGTTCAGGCCCCACAACCAACAAAAAAAAAAAAAAAAGAAAGAAAAAAAAGATTGCATTTGTTGATTTCTTGTTAAGAAATTTATCTTGTATTTACTGTATATTAGGGAAGTATTATTTTCACAAAATTAGAGATACTTTTTTGGGGGGGAGTAGTGGAATGTGAACTCAGGGCCCCAATAAGACAGTCTGCTAACCCTATTTCTATTTGTAAGGTTTGGGTTTGTGGGGTGGCAGATGAAATAATTTACTTAAGTCTTGAACTTAATAAGAAAGAATTGAGCAATTTACTTCTTCAGTAGTATTTGAATTGTCAATAGTGATCTGTGCAGAATTATGTATGTTGATATAAATGTTGATACAAAGGAACTCACATCTCTGAGGGTAAGCATAAAAATTGTCATAGAATCCAATTGCTAGTGACTCACACTTATAACTCTAGGTACTCAAGAAGGCTGAGATCTGAGGATCACAGTTCAAAACCAGCCCAGGCAGAAAAGCTCATGAGACTTAAATCTTTTGGCAAAAAGCCAGAAGTGGAACTGTGGCTAAAGTTGGTAGAGCACCAGCATTGAGTAAAAAAGCTAAGGGACAGTGTTCAGGCCCTAAGTTCAAGACCCAGTACTGGCATAAAACAGCCACAGAAATCACCACTGGGCTTTGGTGGCTCAAAAATGTAATCCTCACTACTCAGGAGGCTGAGATCTGAGGACTGCAGTTCAAAGCGAGCCCAGAAAGGAAAGTCTGTGGGCCCAAAGCATGGATAGAATTTGAATGCCAAGTTTATTGAAAAGTTACATGTTGGGGTATAAAAGTAAGTCATTGAAGCTTTTGAAATTAAAAAAAAATGTTTCCATGAGTCTAACTATACTTTATTCCTTCTGTGTACACAGGATTTTTATATCACGCTGGGAACAGGATGCGTATTTTTGTTGGCGTCTATCATTTTTGTTTCTACTGATGGCAGAACCATAGCTGAAGTTGCTGCAAGTGTAGGTATTTTGTATCTGTAACTGCTTATTTTCATTTCCTTAGAGATAGAGAATTTGGGAAGTACTAGGTGAGTTTTACAATATGCGAAGGTAGTTTGTCTTTTATTGTTTAATATTAATTTGAATAGAAAACCTAGAAGTAAATAAATACGATAGTCTTAAAAACACAGAATCTGAACACTGATAGCTCACGCCTGTAGACCTAACCAGGAGGCTGAAATCTGAGGATCTCAGTTTGAAGCCATCCCTGGCAAAGAAATCTGTAAGACTATCTCTAGGTGGGTGCTGGTGGCTCACACCTGTAATCCTAGCTACTCAGGAGGCTGAGATCTGAAGGTCATGGTTCGAAGCCAGCCTGGGCAGCAAAGTCCCTGTGAAACTCTTATCTCCAATTAACCACTTAACAACCAGAAGTGGTGTGTGGCTCAAGTGGTAGAGCACTAGCTTTGAGCACAGATAGGCTAGGGACAGTATCCAGGCCCTGAGTTCAAGCCTCATAACTGACCAAAAACAAAACAAAAACCCAACAAAACTATCTCTAATTAACCACCAAAAACTCAAGTGGTAGAACATTAGCTCCTCTCTAGCAAAAATGCTAAGGGACAGTGCCCAGACTCTGAGTTTCTGAAGTTCAAGTCCCAGTACCAGCACAAATCAAAACAATGGTGACATTGATCAAGGTGCATTACATTCATTGACACGTTGAATTGAAATGCCCTTCGAAAATAGTTTTTAAAAAGCCCAAAGGAAAAAAACATGCAGATTTTTCCAATATATAAATCACATGTTCAGAAAATTTTTAAAAATCTAAAGAAACTGTTTTAAAAGTTTAGTTTTGTTACCAAAAACCCATTATTCCATATATGATCTATAGAAATGATAAAAATTTTTTATCATTTATAAATTTTTCTACAGCTATATGTCAGGTACTGTTCTAGGAATATACAGGAGACATAACTCAACAATTCAGTCCCATAAAGAGATAGGTAGAGGAATAAAGTATATAAAAGTGAACTGGTAGAAATTCATCTAGATAGTGAGACTTAATAATACTAGGTCTTGAACTCAGGGCCTTGTGCTCCACTGTGTAGCCCTTTTGCATTTTATTATTTTTAGTTTTTATTTTAGTTTTTGTTTTTCTCCAGATAGGGTTTTGTTTTGCCCACATCAGCCTCAAATACCTTTGTCAAAAACCCTTGTCTTCTGAGAAGCTGAAATGACAGGCATATGCCACTACACTCAACTAGACCACAGTCTTTAATAGATAATACATATGTTTACAATTTTATCAAGACTGGGGAAACAAAGGAGGAGGCTACAATGCTTGATAAGAAATGTACTCATTATCTTGCGCATGTAATTGTAACCCCTCTGTATGGTATTTTCACAATAAAAAGAAAAAAGAAAAAAAAAACAATTTGGGGCTGGGAAGGTAGCTCAGTGGTAGAGCGCTTGCCTTGCATGCATGAGGCCCTGGGTTTGATTCCTCAGCACCACATAAGCAAAAAGAAAAAAGCCAGAAGTGGCGCTGTGGCTCAAGTGGTAGAGAGCTAGCCTTGAGCTGAAGAGCTGAGGGACAGCGCCCAGGCCCAGAGTTCAAGCCCCACGACCAGACCCCCCCAAAAAAAACAAAAAACAAAAAAACAATTTTATCAAGACTGTCTTCTAAGGAGCACTAGGCAGGAATAGTTTTGTTATTTTTTTGTTTTTATTTTTTTTTTTGCCAGTCTTGGGGCTTGAACTTAGAGCTTGGGCACTTTCTCTAAACTTTTTTGCTCAAGGCTAGTGCTCTATCACTTGAGCCACAGCTCCACTTCTGGCTTTTTGGTGGCTAATTAGAGATGAGAGTCTCAGAGATGTTCCTGCTTGGGCTGGCTTTGAACTGCAAGCCTCAGGTCTCAATCTTCTGAATAGCTAGGATTATGGGCATGTTTTAAAAACACAAGGAAGGCTAGGAATAGTTTATAAGGAAGTTGATTTCCATGTTTTTAACCTCCATATATAACTTTTCCTTTAATATATGTGAGGACTCATCTCTGGAAAGGAATTCAGCCAGTTCTTTTCCACTTTCCCTTTTACAGACACCGTCACTCCTTAAAAAAGAAAAATGTACTTGCCTGTCCCAAATCTTAACTGTTGTGTATTGCCTTAAATTATAAAACAGAACAAAACAAAACACACTTTAGTACATCAAGTACAGCAAAGGAACAATTAAAAATAAGGATCTAGCTTTTGGTGTTTTTTTTTTTTTTGTTATTGTTTTTTTCCAGTCCTGGGCTTGAACTCAGGGCATGGACATTGTCCCTGAGCTTCTTTTGCTTAAGGCTAGCCCTCTACCACTTGAGCCACAGTGCCACTTCCAGCTTTTTCTGTGCATGTGGTACTGAGGAATAGAACCCAGGGTTTCATGCATGCTAGGCAGGCACTCTACTTCTAAGCTACCTTCCCAGCCCAAGGATCCAGTTTTTATCTGTCAAGATTTATGTTTAGAATTCAATTTCTGGATTTCAGAAAAATAACACTGTATATATTATAAATTACACAATAGTTTTAGAGGGCCTGGGACCACCCCGTAATAGAGAATGCTGTTAATGAGGCAAAATACACAAATAGTTGTAGTATGGAGATGACTAAAGGATATAGGGTTCATGTAAATTTTGAATCAAGTGAATGATAAAAATGTAGACTTTTTGTAGGTTTCTGGGTTACACAATCGTAGTCAAGGATCATGAACCCAGTCTGGTACCATTGTTGTGAATGACAAACAGTGGGATAAATCCTTGCACGTTAGCTTGTTTCCATTAGCATTTTGCTTTTAATCAGTTAAGGTTGTAATTAATAGAGTTGCTAGCATATAATAGAATATTAAAATTACCTTTATGATAAAACAACATAAAAGGAGTTCAGAGAGTTACATGGCAACGATATATTTACCTAGTCGTGTGACTTCAATTTCTTAGCACTTTACACATGTAAAAAACATAAAATTACAGCTGAGTGCCAGTTAAATACCAAAAAGCCAGAAGTGGAGCATTAGCTCAAGTGGTAGAGTACTAGCCTTGAATACAAGTTTTAGGTAGTACCTAGACACTGAGTTCAAGCCCCAGGCCCAGCACAAAACAAGAAACAATAAAAGCTACCCCCCCTTAAAAACACAGCTACAATTGTGTTCCTTGACTGGTTCTTGCAATGAGTATTACCTATCCATGGATTCATAAACCAGTCGAAGAGAGTATCACAGTTTGAATAGGGTCTTATATTAATTTCAGTTTATATACTTATTTTTATCACAATTGTGATATGGTGATAGATAAAATACAAGCACAAAATATTCCTATAAAATTCTGGAGGGTAAATGAAATGAAGTTAAAGGAAAATTGAGTTCTAAGAGGGAAAATCAATTTTTTTTTTGTTTTCTTTTTTGGTACTGGGGATCGAACCCAGGACGTTGCACTTGCTAGGCAAGTGCTTTGCCACTGAGCTACATCCCAGCCCGGGAAAATCAAGTTTTAAAAGACAAGTACATACTTATGTAGATGAAGTCTTCAATTGTTTCAGTGTTCAGTTTTCTTTGGACATATTTAATATAGTGACTGGTAGTTTGATGCCAGTAATAGGCTGGAAACTGCCTTTTTTTTTTTTTTTTTTTTTTTGTAGGTCGTGGGTCTTAAACTCTGGGCATGGGGCCTGTCCCTCAGCTCTTCAACTCAAGGTTAGCTAGCACTCTACCACTTGAGCCACAGCGCCACTTCCGGTTTTCTGGTGGTTAATTGGAGATAAGCGTCTCATAGATTTTCTTGTCCAGGCTGGCTTTGAACCTTGATCCTCAGATCTCAGCCTCCTGAGTAGCTAGAATTACAAGCGTGAGCCACTGGTGCTTGGCTTAAAAATTACCATATTTCTTTTATATATGTTTACATTATGAAAAAATAAGGACTTAAAGGAATCAATTTAAAAGGCAAGTAAATAAAAACTGCAAAGTATGTGAGCAAAAGACCAGAAGATAACTTGTCAGGATTGTGTGATGTAGAGGGTCTAGTGGGACTAAAGCTCTGTGGTGAGGACATTGTGGCAGAGATGACATGTGGTCTGTATTTGAAGTATTTCGGAAGCTTACCAGGGAAGTAAAGGGATGCATACATGCCACCAAAACAAAACACACTCCAGACTAGAGAAAGATTGGTTGGAGTGGGCTGATAAGTTGGCTTTGCTGGGGGGCACCCTGGTTATTCAATAGATTCAAGAAAGCAGTTTCGTTAATTGGGCACCTGTGGCATGCCTGTAATCTTAGCTACTCAGGAGGCTGAGATGTGAGTATTGTGGTTCAAAGCTAGATTGAGCAGGATAGACTGTAAGACTTTTACCTCCAATTAACCACCAAAAAAAGGAAGTAGAACTGTGGCTCAAGTGATAAAATGCTAGCCTTGAGTGAAAAAAAAACTGAGGAACCTCAAAAGCCCTGAGTTCAGGCCTCATAGTATTGACACAGACAAACAAAAAACATCAACAATGAATGATAGAATGTGATTTCTTTAGAGAGGTTGGGAAAGTAAGAGCCAGGAGGCTGCAACAGATTGCCATAGAATGTCATAGAGGTGCAAGCCAGGCATGGTGTACATCTGCAGTGCTTGCACGCAGGAGGCTGAAGCTGGAAAATCATGAGCTCAAGGCCACTTGGGCCAAAATGGGGAACCAAAAATGGTTCCCTCATACACAGTTGTGGAGTGGAATCATCACCTACTGTAATGTCCCTTTTAGCTTCCATTTTCCTTAAGGGTTTTGCTAGTTGAAAAAGCTAAATTTGAAGCCTGGTCTTCTGTCTGTCAATAGAATTCTCAGAATGTTTAGTCACATGTTAGAAGAGTACAATGAGGAAGTGATTTAAGGAAGAGGAAGTAGGTAGTGGCGTCATGTAGCTGTGTCATTACAGTGTGACAATTACCTGGAAAACTTTTAACCTCATTTTTTTTTTTTCCAAAATGGAGTTTCTGTTTGACTTCAGTAACTTACTCCATTTTCACCTGGCCTGAGTTGCCTATTTACTCTAATCACATGTATGGTCAGTCTAACCATCACTAAAAAATCCTGTGTTTCATGTCATTTTTAAGGATTTTATTTTTTCCTCTACTGAGTTTGGTTTTATAGATTGACATGTCATATGCTGTATATCTAGGATAGGATATTTGGGCTGTTGTCGAATACTTGCCTAGCATACATTGGGCCCTGGGTTTGATCCCCTGTATCACAAAAACAAAAGGACATTAATAACTTGTGAAACTTTGACTAATAGCTGTTATTCTGGACATTTTTTGTGACTTCTTTCCATTTTTTGGAGGAGAGGAGGCATTACTGGGGTTTTGAACTCAGTTCCTCACATTTGCTAAAGTAGGTTCTCTACACTTGAACCATTCTACCAGCCCTTTTTGTGTTTTTTTTTGTGGGTCATGGGGCTTGAACTCTGGGCCTGGGCACTATCCCTGTACTCTTCAGCTCAAGGCGATTGCTTTACCACTTGAGCCACAGCACCACTTCCAGCTTTCCTAGTGGTTTATTGGAGATAAGAATCTCATGGACTTGGGGCTGGGAAGGTGGCTCAGTGGTAGAGCGCTTGCCTTGAGCTGAAGAGCTGAGGGACAGCGCCCAGGCCCAGAGTTCAGGCCCCCCGACCAGACCCCCCAAAAAATAAATAAAAATAAAAAAAGAATCTCATGGACTTTCCTGCCTGGGCTGGCTTTGGACTGTGATCCTCAGATCTCAGCCTCCTAAGTAGCTAGGATTACAGATGTAAACCACCAGCGCCCGGCAATGTTGGTTACTTTTTGAAATATGTTTTTCTTTATGCCCAAGCTGTCCTGAACTGCATTCCTTCTATGCTTTCCTGAGTCTTTGGGATGACAGGCATGTGCCACTGTGCCCAGCCATTGTGCTGCTTCTATAGTTGTTGGATGACAAGTATGCATGCCATTGGTTGAGATGGAATCTAGTGAACTTTGTCCAGCCTCAAACTGCAATCCCTTGATTTCTGCCTTCCAAGCAGCAAGGATTATAGAGTCGAACCTCTGTGACTGACACTTCTTTCTGTTTTTTTCTTTTTCTTTTTTTTTTTTTTTGTGCTGTTCTGGGACTTGAACTCAGGGCCTGGACTCAGCTTTTTTGCTCAAGGCTAGTGCTCTACTTCTGGCTTTTTAGCGGTTGATTGGAGGTAAGTCTTATGGACTTTCCTGCCCAGGTGGGTTTGAAAAGCAATCCTTAGATCTCAATCTCCTGCATAGGATTACAGGTGTGAGCTACTGCTCCCAGCCACTTCTTTCCATTTTTTGATGGCCTAACTTTTTTTTCACCATTCAAAAGTAGTAGATATTGGATAAAATTGATAAATGAGCCAGGCACTGGAGGCTCACGCCTGTAATCTTAGCTACTCAGAAGGCTGAGATCTGAGGATTGAGGTTCAAAGCTCAAAGCCAGCCTGGGCAGGAAAGTCCGTGAAACTCTTTCTCCAATAAAACACCACCAGAAAACCGGAAGTGGCTCTGTAGCTCAGGTGGTAGAGCGCTCGCCTTGAGCTGAAGAGCTGAGGGACAACGCTCAGGTCCAGAGTTCAAGCCCCATGACCGACAAAAAAAAAAAAAAAAAAAGATAAATGGTCTTGCTTGCTTGATGTACTCTCAGAGCTCAGTAGGAAATGTGAGATTGTATCTTGTTCTTCTCACGTACATTTTTCTTCTTTTGCTTCTCAAGTTTGGATTTATAGCAAGTTTTATGTTCCTGTTTGACTTCATTGCTATGCTGTATGAAAAACGACAAGAGGCCCAGCTGAGAAAACCTGAGACTACCAAAGCAGAAGCCCTCACAGAACCACTGAACGCTTAAAGCTGAGGAGCTATGAAGCAGAAGACTTCACCCACACCCGCCCTGGCATGAAGCTTTCATGTGTCTAACTGTTTAAGCCTAGGGCAGGGGCAGGAGGGCAGTGCTGTCAGTATTGGACTTTATGGCTGTCACTGCAAATTAGGTTGGAGGGGTTTTTATTATTTTTTAAAAATTGGCTACTAAAATTGGTCTCAAATGCAGGATTTTTTTAGGAGAGAGGGATTGCTTGTTTAAATCACATAGGTCCACTGATGATAAATGATTATGTTGCTCTGCTACAGGGCATTCTGTTATGTGGCTTAGCTTCTAAATTACCATGTAGTACTGTGTAAACAGCATGGTTGTATTCAGCCATTTAGAAGTTTGTTTTAAAATTAATTTGCTTAGCTATTAATGATTACTGTTGAAGATTAGATTATGTTCTGTTATTAGAAAAGTAATGTTTATTTAAGAGATCCATATTTAAAATATTGGTGTTAGGGTTTTTTCTTAATATATAATACTTGGCCTTACTGTATCTCACTCAGCTTTAAACTTACGGTAACCGTTTAGAATACTCACTTTTTCTGAGACTTTGTATAGCTTACTATAAAATGTATGGAAGATGTTGGTATTTTATATGTATAAAAGCAACATCAGCAACCTCATGATTATATTGCACTTTGGTTGGAGATGTATAACACATAGAAAAATAGTAAAAATAGATACTATACCTAAAGACCAAAGAAAGGCTAGACTTTTGCCCACTACAGTGGAAATATAAACAGACTTCAAACACTTAGTGCGTATGTGAAGAGGTGAGTTCATATTGAGGTAGAAACCAGTCAGTCATCTTGTTGGCATGTTTTGTTTCTACTGGAATAATGCAGCTCTACAGGCTCTCAGGATTTTCTTTGAGCTAGTCTTTTTTGTTGTTGTTGTTTTTGTTGTTGGTTGTGGGGCCTTAACTCTGGGCCTGGGCGCTATCCCTCAGCTCTTCAGCTCAAGGCTAGTGCTCTGCCACTTGAGCCACAGCGCCACTTCCAGCTTTTTCTGCTTATGTGGTGCTGAGGAATTGAACCCAGGGCGTCAGGCATGCAAGGTAAACACTCTACCACTGAGCCACCTTCCCAGCCCCAGTCATCGTCTTCTTTCTTTCTTTTTTTTTTTTTTTTTTTTACCCACAGCCCTTGATTTCTCTCTAGGTGCTCCTTTTTCTGACTTTGGGTCAGGATGGTCCATGTTCTGCTTCCCCATGTGAGGTGAGCTCTGACTCTTATTCTTGCATGTTGTAGGTAATGTGTTTAGGGTCCAGAATCTTGGGCCCTTGTACTTGGAGCAGTGTGTAGCAGTCACTTGTGGGTCTTACTTCCCATGTAAGCACTGCTGGAGTTTCTTCTTGCAGTGATTCTCTGGAGACCTTGTTCACTGTAAGACTACTGATGGTATAAAGGAATATACACACCATTCACAAGACTCCAGAGCTGGCCAAATTGTCTATTGCAGGTCTTGGGATATATGCCTTTTTTGCCCAACTTTGCAGGCTAGAACTTTTTTATCCTCCTTCTAGAGTCTTGCCTAAGACTCCAGAACTACAGGTGTACCCATTAAATCTCCCTGTACTTTGGTAGGGGTTTCATAGGCTAGGTTTTCTCTGAAATAATGGAATCATGTTTCCAGGGATACATTTTAATGTCACCTCTAATGTCATCTTTTTAGTTTTTCAGCTGTGTATTTTCACGCTTAAGAAGGGTTTCAGTTCTATGGATGGCTCAGAAATGGGTCAGACATGGCTCTGCTCTGTGTTACTGAATCAACTTGTGTCAGAGTGGAAGTCCTGGTGTTAGTTTTGGCATCACTGCTGCCTGCTTGGGACATAATGAAACCAGTGACAGATGTTTTTTACTGGGCTTGTCATTTAAGTGAGGAAGAAGAGCTGGGCCTTGGGAGCAGAGTAAAGACTGATTCAAAGGTAGACACCTGTAAAATTTCACATCAAACTCTGCTGTTGGTCATTTTAAATGTCACCTACAGCCATTTAGATCTCACAGCAACTTACACGGGCTATCTCACTGTGTCCATCTGTGTCAGTTTTCTATTACCGCAACAATATACCCAGACAGCAACTTAGGAAGAAAAGAAGATTTATCTTGGCTCAGAGTTTTGGGGATTTCTGTCCATGGTCACTTGCCCTGTTCCTTTGGTGGTGTGGTGAGGTGTACCTCAGGTGGGGAGTGTGTGATAGAGCAGGTTGCTCACCTCATGGCATCCAAAAGCACACAGAAAAAGTCAGAGACTAAGGCCCTACAGTTGCCTCCAAGGGCCTAACACCTCCCACTAGCCCCCACCAGGAAAAGTCTCCAGCATCTGGCATCCGAGCCTTTGGGGGCTGTGGCAGCAGCTGTGCTGTGGGCTTGGGTGGGATTGGCAGGCATTCCAGTAGCCGGCCTCGCTGCAGGAGCTGCTCTCTCAGGTTTCCTTAGAGCAGAAGAGGCTTCTTGTTTGCACACTCAGTCTTATCCTTCTAGAAAAGTACTTTGTTCACTTGTTTGTTTTTTTCCACTCTTAGAACCTTCCATTTATTCTGTTGTGAAAGGAGATGGATTACAAGGCCCACTGTAGTAATAAGCATGCTCTCCAGGACTTGGGACCAGAAGTGGGCAAACCTTAGTAAACTCAGATATCAAGTAATTTTTTTTTATTAACAGCTGTGGTAAATTTGTTACATTTTATAGAAATAATTGTTTAGAATGCTTTTTAAGAATTATAAGGGAATATACTTACAGTGTAAAGTTTTATAATTACTATACTTAAATTATGCTTTATTTGGGGACTGGGAGATGTATTTTTACATTGTTTATGGCCAATCATTTTTGTATTTGTCAATTTAAATCCTGTGGGTCTTTTTTTATTTCAATGTCAAATTTTGAAGTGTACTTTTAAATAAATCCATTTAATTAAAATGTTTTCTTTCTGTAGACATTTATTAGTCATTAATAAAATCATGACATTTAATAAAGCACTGTTTGTAGTTGTAGGAGCTGGCTGTACAACTTTCTTCTTCTCTTCCTTCTCCTCCACCTCCTCCTCTTTTCACCCCTCCCCCTCCTCCTGGGCTTGAACTCAAGAGTTTGGGAGTTCTCCCTTAGGTGTTTGACTCAGAGATGGTGCTCTGTCACTTGAGCCACTTCACATCTGGCTTTTTGGTGGTTAACTGGAGGTAAGAATCTCATGGACTTTTCTGCCTGGATTACCTTCAAACTGTGATCCTTAGAAATCAATTTCCTAATTAGCCAGGATTACAGGTATGAGCCACCAACCCCTGGCTGTACAACTTTGTTGAGTGCCTGTGTAGAATGCTAAAGTGTCGGCCTACCTCCCGAGGTTAAGGGGAGAGGCTAGAAAAGAAAAAGTACGTTTTTATGGATGAGCAGTTCCTCTTGTTGGGAGGTTACATTCATGTTTACCAGTTTTCTTTTTCTTTTGTATTTTTTGCCTTTGTTTGTTTGTCCATCCTAGACTGGAACTCAAACTTTGTATCTGACACTTGTTGGCTGATGCTCTAACACTTGAACCATACTTCCAACCCTCACCTAACATTTTCAAACAATTTTTATTAGCTTCCATTTGTTACCTAGAGGGGGATTTCACTGTTACATTTCCACATATGTTTACAATATATGCTGATCAATTTCACCCCATCTGTCAACCAATGTAAACAAAACATTTTTACTGGGTGTGGTGGTAATAGGCTTATAAACTTAGCATTTAGAAGGTTGAGGCAGGAGGGCCCTGTGAAGTTTGGGGCCTAGCGTTGGCTACATAATGACTGTTTCAGGAAACAAAAGCAAACCAAAAACCCAGAGTATTTTAGGGGGCCACACTCAAAGCTTTATGGAAGAATGTTACCATCTCAATGCCTTTAAATTTCAAAGAAGCATTTGGACTCAGGCACATTTCCAGACCTGGTTAAACAAAGTAACGAACAAAATAGGCACATTCTGTTCACAACTGTTCAATGACTGTGTAAGGGGGAAACAAAGCCGGGGAGGCTCTGGTGAGGCTGGAACTATTTGTGCAGCCTGCAGAATTCCTGCCTACAGTGGAGTTGAGAATAACAAGGTCTTTATACTCATCAGGAACCCACTGACTTTGGTACATTCTTCCGAGTTTGCTGTTTGGTGTTGAGGGAGAGCATTGTGTCAATACACAGTGTGCTGCAAGGAACAGAAAACCTAACTCAACGTGTCTTAACCAGGAAGGAAAAGTTCTTTCACAAGCAGTCTAGGAAGGGCATCAGACTCAGTAGCATGGCCTTTATAGTTCAGCTACTTATGAGGCTAAGACAAGAGGATCATTTGAGCCCAACAGTTCGAGGTCAACCTGGTGAATTCAGTAGCTCAACAAGGGTCACTGTAGACCCAAGTTGTTACTGTGATGTTTTTTATTGTGGGGTTTGAACTAAGGGCATAGGCACTGTCTCTCTGAGTTTTTGTGCACAAGGCTAGCGCTCTACTACTTTGAGCCACAGCTCTACTTCTTTTCTTTCTCGTGTGTGTGTGTGTGTGTGTGTGTGTGTGTGTGTGTGTGTGTGTGTGTGTGTTGGTTGGTGATTAATTGGAGAGTCTCACAAATTTTCCTGCCAACGCAGGCTTCAAACTGCAGTCCTCAGATCTCAGCCTCCTGAGTAGTGAGGATTACAGGTATGAGCCACCAGCACCTGCTGTTACTATGGTTTCTGCCCACCATTTTCTGCTCTTTGCTGCTGCTGCTTTATCCTTTGTACAATGGTGACAATGTGTCCAGATTTCATTGGCTGGCCCAGGGTCCAAAGGAGAGAAAGAAATGTTTGGTCTCCTGTGTTTCCCTTCGGATGTTCTTTTTCACTGAATCTCAAAAATGTGTGTGTGTGTGTGTGTGTGTGTGTGTGTGTGTGAGAAGAGAGAGAGAGAGAGAGAGAGAGAGAGAGAGAGAGAACTAAGTTGAATTCAGGGCTTCATGATCTCACTTGGCTCTTTTGTTCAAGGCTGGCACTCTACCACTTGAACCACATCTCCACTTCCAATTCTTTGTTAGTGTGTGTGTGTGTGTGTGTGTTTTCTGCCCAGGTTGGCTTCAAGCCACAATCCTCCAATCTCAGCCTCCTAAGTAGCTAACATCACAAGTGTGAACAAGCAGCACCAAACTTATTGTCTGGATTCTTAGAAGTACCTGAGTATAGAATTCTAGGTTGATAAGTATCCTTCCTCATGTGGGAAAAAAAATCTTTTCTATCAAACCAAAGTTGCCTTCATCTTTTTTTTTTTTGGGTCCAGTCGTGGGGCCTGAACTCTGGGCCTGGGCGCTGTCCCTCAGCTCTTCAGCTCAAGGCTAGCGCTCTACACTTGAGCCACAGTGCCACCTCTGGCTTTTTTCTTTTTGCTTATGTGGTGCTGAGGAATCGAACCCAGGGCCTCAGGCATGCAAGGCAAGCGCTCTACCACTGAGCCACCTTCCCAGCCCGCCTTCATCTTATATATTGATATTTCCTGGAATGATTTGCTTTTTGACTTCAGTTGTAACTATTATCTGTACTGTTTATGACCTGTCAGCCATGTTAGGAAGATAAATCTTTACCAAAGAAGATGTAAGAATAAACTGCAGCTAACAGGTATGCTGCTTGGGACCAGCTAATCATGTTAGGAAAATAAACCTTTATCAATGGAGTTAAAAGGAATAAGAAGACCCCTTTGAGTGGGGGCTTTTTTTCCCCTTTCAGTTATAGACTTGAACTCTGGGCCTGGGCGCTGTCCCTCAGCTCTTCAGCTCAAGGCTAGTGGTCTACCACTTGAGCCACAGCGCCACTTCCAGTTTCCTGGTGGTTTATTGGAGATAAGTTTCACGGACTTTCCTGCTCAGGCTGGCTTTGAACAGTGATCCTCAGATCTCCGCTTCCTGAGTAGCTAGGATTACAGGTGTGAGCCACTGGCGCCTGGCTGAGCGGAGGCTTTCTACCAACTCCATCAACCTCCTCCCACTCTGTCAGCCACTCTGTTCCCAGTCCTGCTCCCAGCCAGCTATGATGGGGAAAAATGTAAATACTTGATAAGAATTACCTTTTTAACCTTGGTAATCAGTTGTTAGACAGTGAGCCTAACTTCTTGATAAGGAGGAGAGAATTTGGATTGGGATAAAAACCTAGCGGACTGCCCTGTCTGGTTTGCATGTCTGGCTCTGGATAGAATAGTGGTATGACACCCTTTTGTATAAAAGTAGATTGCCTTGATGAAATCTGTATCTCTTGTGTATCTATTCTTGATACTGGACAGGAGTTGTGTATTTCCAACACTCATTCCTTCAGAGATGTTAATGCGTAGTCAGTTTGGTCTGCCAGCCTGTGTTCAAAACCCGTGATCTCTGGTTCTTTTCAGATTTTACTTTTCATTTGCTGTTGCGTTTCACCAAGTGGACTTTGTTTTTTTCCCTTGAGATAGGATCTCACTGTGTAATCCAGGCTGGCCTCCAACACTTAATCCTCCTGCCTCAGCTTCCTACAATTGAGGAAGATGACAAATGTACACCTCTGTGCAAGGCTTGGATATATTTTTATGTTTCTTGCTGAGGCTGTGGAATGCTACTTTAGTTGTGTTTTTGTTTTTGTTTTTTTTTGGTCCAGTCATGGGGCCTGAACTCTGGGCCTGGGCGCTGTCCCTCAGCTCTTCAGCTCAAGGCTAGCGCTCTACCACTTGAGCCACAGCGCCACTTCTGGCTTTTTTCTTTTTGCTTATGTGGTGCTGAGGAATCAAACCCAGGGCCTCAGGCATGCAAGGCAGGCGCTCTACCACTGAGCCACCTTCCCAGCCCCTGGAATGCTACTTTATTTGAAAATTGATGTGCTTCTCTTCTGGAAAATTCTCATCAGTTTGAAATTCCCTTCCTAGCCAGTGGCTCATAACCTAGCTACTCAGGAAGTTGAAATGTGAGGATCAAGGTTTGAAGCCAGTTTGTGAGCAGGGGCTGTAGGTTTCAGAGGCTCAGCCCTTTTTATTTGGTCCAAAGGTTTTGTCATCACTGCTTAGGCACTTGCCCAGGCACTGTTAGCTGTCCGTCTCATCTGTGGTCAAGAGCATTAGCACTTGCAGAGAGATGGTTCTACCAGTAATGCCAGCACTTTCCTCTCCAGGCCAGGAAGAAGTCTTTGAGTTGAGGAGGTGGAAGACTCAGAAGAGCTGGAGTGTTCTAATTGGCTCTGTACCTAGTCACAGATGCCTGGAGTTACTTGAGGTGGGAAGGAAATAGAGGATCTCAAGCTGCTCCCTGGACTGTGGTTAAGATGATTTTTTTCTTGCTGGGCACTGGTGGTTCACAGCTGTAATCCTAGCTTCTCAGGAGGTTGAGATCTGAGGATCCTAGGTCAAAGCTAGCTAGGTCAGAAAAGTCCATGAGACTCTTATCTCCAGTCCAGTAAACTACTCAGAAAAAGCTGCAACTGGAGCTATGCCTCAAGTGGTAGCAAGCTAGCCTTGAGCAAAAGAGGCTCAGGGACACTGTCCAGTCTCTGAGTTCAAGCCCCAGGACTGGTACCAAAAAAAATTGTCCTCACTCAGTCTGGTCATGATGATGACTTGGGATAGAGACCATAAGAATATGCCTGCTTTTAAGCCAGGACTAGTTGATGGCTCATACCTGTAATCCTAGTTCCTCAGGAGGCTGAGATATGAAGATCATGGTTCAAAGCCAGCCCAAGGCAAGAAAGTTTGTGAGACTTACTTCCAATTAACCACCAAAAAGCCCAAGTTTAGAGCTATAGTTCAAGTGATAGAGTTCCAACCTTGAGCAAGAGAGCTAGGAGACAGTGCTTAGGCCTTAAATTCAAACCTTAGTAACAGAACAAAAAAAGGGGGGCACTGGGAATGAAGCCCTGGGTTCAATTCCTCAATACCACATAAGCAGAAAAAGCTGGAGGTGGCACTGTGGCTCAGTTGGTAGAGTGCTAGCCTTGAGCAAAAGAAGCTCAGGACAATGACTAGGACCTGAGTTCAACCACAACTAGCAACAAAAAAAAATTTTTTTGCAGATTTGATGTAATGTGTCCAATATGTAGTCAGTTTGCTGTGGAGGTTTAAAGCCAGTTAAGAAGGACAAATTAGCTAGTAAAAAGTGCAAAGTGGAAATATGGCTCAGTAGAGCATCAGTCTTGAGTGAAAAAGCTAAGGGAGAGGTTCTTGATCCAGAGTTCAAGACCAGGACCAACACACACACACACAAACACATACACAGAAACACACACACACACTCCAAGTTTACTGTAGGCCAGGCCAGGTGAAAGCAAACTCATATTCCTTCCACACAAAGGACCATAATGCATCGGTGATGCATCGGTGAGATCCTAGACTGCAAACCTTGCAATACATCAATTGGTTTTTATGATGTCAGGCACTCGAGCAACAAAGACAGCTGTGTTTTGTGTGTGCTTCCAAATGCACAGAAAGTGCCCAGCATCTGTTGGGCCAGACAGGACATTCAACTTAAAAGAAGCTTTGCATGAAACCCAGGGACATCACACCCCCTGGGAGAAGACCAGGTACTTCTAGGAAGATGCATTGTTCTGCTGGTTACTTTGTCAGGTTTAGTCCCTTGGCTATGCATCTGACCCTGACAGGAGCCACCGACAGGTCACCATAGTCTTCAAGGTCAGAGTGTCTCCTGAGAGCAGCAGATACAGAGAGACAGCCAGTATCTAGTAAATGTGGATTTACTAGGTTTACTATCTGATTGGAGTGACTCAGTGACCCCATCTAATCCTTGTCCCTCTGCTGTAATTTGGATTACAGACACAGGTCCTAGCTTTCCAGGAACTATGGAGGCCACTGTTTTGTTTTGTTTTTCTCTGAACTCAGGGCCTGAGTGCTGTTCCTGAGCTTATGGAACCTCACCCATTGAGAACAGTTGGTCTTGTGTCTGTGGGTTCTCCATGTGTGGATTCAATTGAGGTGGGAAAATGCTCAGAAAAAAATGCATTTGTTTTGAGCATATACAGACTCTTTTTCCCTACTATTCCCTAAACAATACAGCATGACAGCTATTGATGTAGCATTGATATTATATTGGGTATTGTAAGTAATCTAGAGGTGATTTAAACATAGGATGTATAGCTGATGGCTCACACCTATAATCTTAGCTACTTGGAAGGCTGAGAATCTTGGTTCAAAGTCAGCCTATGCAGAAAAGTCTGATGCTCTTTTTTTTTTTTTTTTTTTGCCAGTCCTGAGGCTTGAACTCAGGGCCTGGGCACTGTCCCTGAGCTGCTTTTTGTGAAGGCTAATATGCTTCCACTTGAACCACAGCACCAACTTGTGGCTTTTTTTGCTTATGTGGGACTGAGGAATCGAACCTAGGGCTTCATGCAAGCTAAGCAAGCACTCTACCACTAAACTACATTCCCAGCCAGTCTGGTGTTCTTATCTCCAATTAATCACCCCAAACCTACAAATGTAGTTGTGGCTTAAGTGGTAAGAGTACTAGGAAGAGTACCCAGGCCCTGAGTTTAAGTCCCAGTACCAACATAATAAAAAATATAAATGAAAAATATGGGAGGATATACAAAAACCATGTGTATGCAAATATGACACTTTTATGTAAGGGACTTGAGCATTAGGAGTATTAGGGGACAACTATTTCTCTTTGTTTTTGTCTTTCAAGTCCAGCCTTGAGTAAGGGTGTTGTACACACCACACCTGTTTAGCTTGACCCAACCTGTTCAGGTTGATCCAGCTCAACCTTCCTTGTCAGGCACGAAGCAGGGAAGAAAGTGAGCCAATCGAGGAGGCCTTTCCCAGCTGGCTTTTATGGACTGGCCTCTAAGAAGCTGTGTGTGCGTGTGTGCCTCTTTCTGTTCTAGGAAAGAGTAGACAATGGCTATTTGGCAGTCTCACAAGCTGTCAAGGCTCCTGCATGGCAGATTGCATATGCATGGATGCCAAGCAGGTCCAGGACAGTGGCTCCAAGAAATCTTCCAGATAAGCCAGGTGCTGGTGGCTCACACCTGTAATCATAGCTATTCAGAGGCTACGATCTGAGGATCACAGTTGAAAGCCAGGAAAGGCCATGAGACTCTTATCTTCAATTAACTACTGAAAAGCCAGGCATGGAACTGAGATAGAGCACTAGGCCCTGAGTTCAAGTGCCAGTCCCAGTCCACACACACACACACACACACACACACACACACACACACACACACACACACAGCACCCAGATGTCAGGTGAGAAAAGTGAATGGATTCCAGGAAGTGGCGCTGTGGCTCAAATGGTAGAGCACTTGCCTTGAGCTGAAGAGTTCAGGGACAGCATCCGAGCCCAGAGTTCAAGCCCCACGACCGACAAAAAAATTGATATAGTGAATGGATTCCAGCACACTGTCAGGTGACACTGACATGAAATTGCTAAAGCCTTTGACAGCCTGGCACTTGATCCAGTGATGCCTGGGTTAAGGGAAAGGTGACGCTGGGTGTCTGTCTGTGGCTCACGTGTATAATCCTAGCTACACAGGAGGCTGAAATATGAGAATCATAGTTTGAGGCCAGCCCAGACAAAAAAGATCTTGAAACTGCATTTCCAATTGATGAGCAAAATGCCATAATGGAGGCATGACCTGAGTTGTACAATTCTATCCATGAATGAAAAAGTTGAGCAAGAATGCAAGGCCATGAGTCCAAGCTCCAGTTCTGGACACCCCTAGCTCCCCTCCAAAAAAGATGAGACCAATAGGATGAAAGTATTGCCTAGTGGTAAGTGAATAAGTCTTCCAGGATGACACAGCATGGTATCTTCAATTAAATACAAACTCAGAATTACATGTGCTTTTAGAGCAATCATTACAGCTACAATTGGATTCAAATAAGAAAAGCAAATAGGTGATAAGTGGGGAGTTTGAGAGGTGAACTTGGGAGAGGACAAGATGGAGAAGCAAGCAATTACATTTAAGTGTAGGTTCCTTTTATCCGGATTCTTGCTTCAGTGCTGCCAACATTATAAGAAATTGAACTAGCTCAAAGGGCAGCGGCCAGGAACTGACCAATGTTCAAAGAGTGTGCCATGAACAAAAGGGACGAAGATGAATCTGTGCACTTAAGACTCACCATGAAATGTTCAAGTGCTGCCTCGATTCTGAGCCCTGGGCAGACAAAACTCATCTTTTCTAATATTACTCTGGCAGGACCAAGGTGGCAGTGCGCCCTGCTGGACGCCAGAGGGCGCGCGCTGCTTGGAATGGATACGTGGGGCCCAACCTCGGCCACCTCCCCCAGTAGGGTTTGGTTTTGGCAACAAGAGCAGCACCCAGCTGGGACCAGAGGGGACAGGACGGCATGCAGATGCAGATATTGGCAGGGGACTCCAGGGTTCCCCAGGGAGAGCTGGCCCGCTACCGGAAGCAGCTGGCAGACCAGCGGGCCCTGACTTCTGCTGACTTCCCCACTTTGCCCTTAGAACTGCCAGGACCTTGAACGTTGTTTGAGGTCCCTGCTTGGGTAGGGGGACACACGGATGCTCCCTGCTGGCTCTGTCTACTTCAGACAGGGTTTTCGTTTAGTTCTTGGATGAGAGGGTATCTTTAGAAAGTTCATTCGGCAACGTTTATAAATTGGGAGATGTGTAGGTAGAAAAAACCCAAGTTTCCTTTTTTTCTGGGTCACTGGGGCACCTGGCAACGGTGCCCGGCTGACAGGTGGCTGGTGCCCCTCCCAGCACCCAGCTGATAGGCTGCGGCCTGGGTCACAGCTGTGCTCAAGCGCCCTTGCTGAGGCTCTTTTCACCCTTCCCAGCCTGATCTGATGACATATAGTTCCTTTTTTTCTTTGCACAACTCTGGGGAGTTAATTGTTGTTTTTTGTGTGTGTGTGTGTCTCCTTCCCTTCTAGTTTTCTACTAACAAAGAAATGTCAATAAGAGCCTAACAACCACCAGCTGTCTCCATCTTCTTAGGAGGTCTAGAGGTATCAGGTGTCTCTGGTGGTCTTTGTCAGGAAGATTCTGTGTGTCCAACTTCTTCCATCTGGACCACTGCCCTGGGCATCTTCCTGATGCCTAGTGACAGCTTGACTGTCTGGAAAAGTCTTATAGGCCAGTGGTTTCTAGACATTTATTTATTTTATTGCCAGTCTTGGGGATTGATCTCAGGGTCTGTCTGGGTGTTGTCTCTGAATTATTATTATTATTTTTTTAGTCATGGGCTTGAACTTTGGGCCTTGGTGCTGTCCCTCAGCTCTTTAGCTCAAAGCCAGTGCTCTACCACTTGAGCCACAGCACCACTTCCAGTTTTCTGAGTGGTTTATTGGAGATAAGAGTTTCGTGGACTTTCCTGCCTGAGCTGGCTTTGAACCATGATCCTCAGATCTCAGCCTCCTGAGTAGCTAGGATTACAGGCGTGAGCCACTGGCACCCAACCTGTCTCTGAGTTTTTCACTCTACCCCTGGATCCAAATCTTCACTTCCAGCTTTTTGTTGGTTAATCAAAGATAAGAGTCTCCTGGACTTCCCTGTCCAACCTGACTTTGAACCAGGATCCTCAGATCTCAGACTCCTAAGTAGCTAGCATTACAGGCTACCAGCACACAGCTATTGTTTTTCCTCAGACAGGATCTCACTATGTAACCCAGGTTAGTCTAGAATTCATGATCTTCCTTAATGCTGAGATTACAACTATATACTCCTCACTACACCTGTTTGTAAACGTCAGTTTGTGTGTCAGTACTGAGTCTTGAACTCAGAACTTCATGCTCTCACTTGGTTTTTTTCCTCTCAAGGCTAGCGCTCTACCACTTGAGCCACAGCGCCACTTCTGGCTTTTTTCTGCATATGTGGTGCTGAGGAATCAAACCCAGGTCCTCATGCATGCAAGGCAAGTGCTCTACCTCTGAGCCACCTTCCTAGCCACCACTTCTGGATTTTTTGGTAGTTTTAATTGGATATGAAGAGTCTCCAAGGGACTTTCCCACTGGGCTAGCTTTGAACTGCGATCCTCAGGTCTCAGCCTCCTGAGTAACTAGGATTATAGGTGTGAGCCACCAGTGCCAGGGGCTGTTTTGTTTTTTTTAAGCAGAGAAATCCTCTTTTCAATGTAAACTGCACATGAAAAAACAATGTTACTATAAACATAAAACAGGAACTCTGTCATAAATAGCCATGGTTACTTTATAACAGTAAAATATTGATTTATTGTAAAGATCAGTTCCTAAGAACTAAGCCTACAGTGTGGAGTGAGGGATCACAGCCCAGTTGTAGCCAAGGCCCGTGCCAATTGCTTCCTTCACAGGCCCCGTGCCTGCACAGGCCCAGGGTTGATCCATCCCCTCTTCCAATGCTTCTAATATATAGACAGACTTCTGTGCATGCGTGAAATGTATGTTCACACCTTACCTGAGTGATGCCTGGTACAGTGCAGGTATCACTAAGAAATGGCCAGTGCTGGCAACCACATCGCAAGGCACCTCACCTCGTAGACCTCCTTGGAAGCCCGCAACCACTGAGGGGACCAATTTCTCCCTGCTGCTGCAGGACCATCATGGTACTGGGACACAGCTCCAGCCCTGTTCTATCCCAGAGATCCCAGGCAGGGTGGACCAGGAGAGGCCCAGGCTCAAGTTCCAGCTCCATCACCAACCTCCCTTCCATTTGCTTTTCTTCCTAGATCTTCCCACCATATAGGTAGTTCCTCACATGGCCCAGAGTGACAAGAGTAGCTGCGTCTCTGCCTGCACCTTCAGCGCAGCACTGACAGGCAGCGTCTCTGTTCTCTGCTGGGTGCTGAGAACACACCCTGGGCTGAGGCTTGCTAGCGAGAGACCCTTTCATCCCGTCCTTCCACCTTGGGGCTCAACCAGGCTGACGGAGGCTCTACTGGCCAGGCTGGCTGCTCGGATGTGTGCTATAGATAGATCAGTTGAGAACTTCCCTTGGGCTGCAAAGATAGGTTGGGGAGCCTCCTGGGGCAGTACCCAGGCCCAGAGTTCAAGCCTCCCAACTCAAACAACAACAAAGCCAATATTTACTGGGTTAGGAGGGAGCCAGTAGGCCTCAGAATGACCATGACACACCCAACCCCACTCCAGCACTGCCTTCCTTCCTCCCAGCTGTCCCCTTGGTCTCTGGCCATACTGCTGGCCCTCCAGGTTGAGGCGGTAAGTTCATCCACTAGCCTCCTACAAGGATCTCATTGCTCACCCGTGTCAGTGTCCCTTCTGAAAATGGAGTCTGCCCTCCCGCCTAACTTCAAAAGTGTTTCAGGTCCAGGAAACTAAAAGGCACTAGTTCAATCCTTCCCCTCCCCACTCCACCCTCTCAGTCAGATGCTTCTGTAACATTTAAGGTGTTCCTTTTCCTGCAGGGTGCTGAGCTATTCTGGAGGCTGAGATCTAAGGATAGAGGTTCAAAGCCAGCCCAGGCAGGATCAATTACCAAAAAAATCTGGTAACACCACACACACACACACACACACACACACACACACACACACACACACACACACAACACCACACACACACACACACACACACACACACACACACACACACACACACACACACACACACACACACACACACACACCAGCCTGTTTTTTCCCCCATGACTTTTAGCTCTATTTGTTTGAACATTAGTGCTCTGACGCTGATGGCATGACCCCCCCTTTATAAACAGAGCTGGCAGCCTGGAGCCTATAATCCTAGTTATTGAAGAAACTAAAATCTAGAGGATAACAGTTCAAAGCCAGCGAGGGCAGAAAAGCCCATGAGACTGGAAGAGTGGCTCAAATGGAAGAGTACCTGCCAAGTAAGCCAAGTGAGAGCAAGAGGCCCTGAGTTCAAGCCCATAAAAACAGAAAACAGACAATTTATCAGACAGTTCACTGGGAGGTGGTGGAAACCTCAGATCCCACAAAGGCCTTGTGTCCCCCGCAGCCACCCCTGCTGCTCCACCTCCCACCCCAGCCCTTGGGTTCAGCTGCTTCCTCCTCAGCCAAGTTCATCAGCCAGTCACGCCGCTGCACCACATCTGGAGATCTCAGCCAGCCCGGCACTCACTCTCTACTTTCCTTCCTCTCTGAGCATGTCTGGCTCTGTGTGTGTGTGTGTGTGTGTGTGTGTGTGCGTGCACGTGTGCATGCATGTGTGCATGGGCATACTCATATACCAGACCTGTGACTTGAACTTATTGAATTCAGGACTGGTATGATGTCCTTGTTTAGTTTAATTTTTATTCCACCCTCCCTCCTCCACGCAGGGCTAGCACTCTACACTTGAGTCATACCTCCACCTCTGGCTTTTTTTTTTTTTTTTGGTAATTACTTGAAGATAAGAGTCACACTGCTTTCCTGCCTGGGCTGGCTTCTAACCGTGATCCTCAGATCTCAGGATCCTGAGCAGCTACGATTACAATCATGAGCAACTGGTGTCTGGCTCTCTCTTCTTTTTTTGTACCAGTACTGAGGCTCGAACTCAGGGACAGGGCCCTCTCTTAGCTTTTTTGCTCAAGTCTACCACTTGAGCCATGGTTCCGCTTGTGGCCTTTTGTTGGTTAATTGGAGATAAGAGTCTCTAGGGTTTGTCTGCTTGGGCCACTTTTGAACCTTGATCCTCAGATCTCTGCATCCTGAGTAGCTAAGATTATAGGCATGAGTCACCAGAGCCTGGCTTTGTGCTTTCTGTGTGTGTGTGTGTATGTGTGTGTGTGTGTGTGTGTGTGTGACCTGAATGGTCAAACCAGGCTCCTCATCCCTTGGTCAAACCTAGCCCCTTTGTGCATGGTTCCTAAGAGCCAACCAAGCTGGGGCTGCCCAACCAGCTCCTGTTCCAGAGCCACGGTGCCCTCGTGGGTGCCCTGTGGTCATCATAACACTGGACACAGCAGGGCGCTGCTTCCCCAGCTACCGCACATGTATCTCTGCCCCATGACCGGCACCAAAGAGAGCAGCCAGAGGCCAGGGCTGCATGAAGCAGCCCTGGGCACAGGAAAGGATGGCAGGGTGGGGGTGGGGGGTGGGAGCTAATCTCCCCCTCTGTAGAAGAGGGTGCTTCAGCCAGCCCAGAGGCACAGTCTCCATTGCTTTTACCTTCCTCATTCTAGCCAACAGAACAGCCCAAGTCTAAGGAAGGTGCAAATTTAGGACAAGATGAGATGCCACTGCGTGACCACAGCCCTGAGCTTCTCCTTTCAAGATGAGCAAGTCCATACTACAGAAGAATAAGGGTGTAAACACCGTCTACAGGCTCATGCCTATAATCCTAACCCCTCAGGAGGGCTGACACCTGAGGATGGAGGTTTGAAACCAGTCTGGAAAGAAAAGTCCATGAAACTCTTTAACTAACCAGCAAACATTAGAAGTGAAGTTGTGGTTCAAGCGATAGAGCACTAGCTTTGAGTGAAAAAGCGAAGAGACAGTGCCCAGTGCTCTAAATACAAGTCCCAGTGCTGGCACAAATATAAATTAAAAAACAAGCAAACCAACCACAAGCTGGATGCAGGTGGCTCACGCCTATAATCCTAGCTACTCAGAGGCTGAAATCTGAGGATCGTGGTTCAAAGCCAGCCCAGGCAAGAAAGTCCGTGAGACTCTTATCTCCCAGAAACCACTAGAAAACCAGAGGTGGCACTGTGGCTCAAGTGGTAGAGCACGTGCCTTGAGCTGAAGAGCTCAGGGACAGTGCCCAAGCTGAGTTCAAGCCTCACAATCGACAAAACAAAAACAAAAAACCCACAAAAACCTGTACATGGTTACCTTAAACACATCCTATTGCCATCTCCCCCCACCCCCAACACAAAAGAAAAAACAGAACAGAGAACAGAAGTCTCGCCGGTAAGGCACAGGCGCAGCATGGAGTTGAGGGCATATCTGGATACAAAGTTCTTCCAGTGGAATAAGAGAGCTCTCCAATGGAAGCAGAGCTGCGGCTCAAGTGGGAGAATCTTAGCCTTGAGCAAAAAAGCCCAGGGACAGGCACAACAAAAGAAAACAAGAGCTTTCTGCAATTGGACAATGTTTTATTAAAAACCACACACACACACACACACACACACACACACACACACACAGTGACAAAGGTGGACAGGGAAGGAGGGGACAACAGGCTGATCACATGGGGTTTCTGTATGTACCCTGGCCAGAAGACCAGATGACGAGTTGGGGGAATCAGCGAGGCTGCTTCTGGGAGCACTTGGGAGCACGGAGGAGCCGAGGTCCTGTCTGCAGAGCGCAGAAACGCCTTGGTTGTGCTTAGTACGGTCATCAGTACCTGAGGCGCCACTAAGAGCAGGAAGTGGGGAGGTCCCCAAAAGGGAAGTGTTCTTCAAGGAAGATGCAAAAACAATCTCTTGCAGACTCAGGAGCTCCGCAGACCTGCATGTTGGTAAAGTAGGTGGTTAGAGGTCTTCTTGGCACCCACCAGCCTGTGCAGGACTTGGCGTAGGACTTTTCCAGAAGTCATGCTTGGTGTGCTTCAGTGTGGCAGGTCCTGCACCCACAGGTTGTCTTCAGAGGCCTGGGGGCCACCCCTCAGGCAGATGCATCTTGGGAAGGAAATGGCCACATCAGGTCAGCTTACCAGGAACAGAGACCATCCAGAAGGCACAGGCTGGACCCCAAGTCCCAATCCATGCTCTCCTCAACCTGGCAATAACTTGTTAGAATATTTCATGCTTTTTTTTTTTTTTTTTTGGGTGCCAGTCCTGGAGCTTGAACTCAGGGCCTGGCCATGGGCCCTGACTTTCTTTTGCTCAAGGCTAGTGCTCTACCACTTGAGCCACAGTGCCATTTCTGGCTTTTTCTGTGTATATGATACTGAGGAATGGCCTAGGGCTTCAAGCATGCTAGGCAAGCACTCTACCACTAAGCCACCTTCCCAGCCCTATTTTATGCTTCTTAAATACATCTCTACAAAAGGTAAGTAGTGAAGAGGGGCTTCCTGTCCCTCCCCTGCCCTGCTGGAAACCATTCCCTGAGGTTGGTAACCCTCTAACTCCATTAGCTGCTATTCTCTCTTTTTTGTTCCCTTCCTCCCTTCCTCCCTCCCTTCCTCCCTCCCTCCCTCCCTCCCTCCCTCCCTCCCTCCCTTCCTTCCTTCCTTCCTTCCTTCCTTCCTTCCTTCTGGAGCCACTGGCCTAATTTTATTTTATAATTTTTGTGGTTTTTTTTTTTGCCAGTCCTGGGGCTTGAACTCAGGGCTTGGGCACGGTCCCTGAGCCTCTCTGTGCTCAAGACTAGTGCTCTACTACTTGGGCCACAGAGCCACTTCTGGCTTTTTCTGAGTAGTTTATTGGAGATTAAGAGTTGCACAGACTTTCCAGTCCAGGCTGGCTTCCAATCGTGATCCTCAGATCTCAGCCACCTGAATAGCTAGGATTTTGGGTGTGAACCGCCAGTGCCTGGCTTTTCTTTTTTTCCTTCTGTTATTGGCACTTGAACTCCAGGTGCTGTTCCTTGGCTTTTTTTTTTTTTTTCACTTAAGGCTGGTACTCTACCATTTGACTCTAACTTTTAGGAAGTTATTTAGAGATAAGTGTCTCACAAGATTTTTCTGTCTGGGCTGGTTTCTAATGCAATCCTCAGACCCCAGCCTCCTGAGCTACTGCACCTGGCTTCTCCATCTTTTTTTTTTTTTTTTTTTTTTGGTCGGTCATGGGCCTTGAATTCAGGGCCTGGGCACTGTCCCTCAGCTCTTCAGCTTAAGGCTAGTGCTCTACCATTTGAGCCACAGTGCCACTTCCGGCTTTTTTCTGCTTATGTGGTGCTGAGGAATTGAACCCAGGGCCTCATGCATGTGAGGCAAGCACTCAACCACTGAACCATCTTCCCAGTCCCATCATATATATTTTTTTTTGGTGGGTCGTGGGCTTGAACTCTGGGCTTGGGCACTGTCCCTGAGCTCTTCAGCTCAAGGCAAGTACTCTACCGCTTGAGCCACAGCGCCACTTCCAGTTTTCTAGTGGCTTATTGGAGATAAGAGTCTCCAGACTTTCCTGCCTGGGCTGGCTTTGAACCGCAATCCTCAGATCTCAGCCTACTGAGTAGCTAGGATTACAGGCGTGAGCCACTGGCACCCGGCTAGCCTCATGGTTTTTACATTGAGTCCTTGCATGACCATGTAACAGTTTATACAATTAGTCTCCTTTTATAAGGGCATGAAGGTTGAGGTTGTTTTCTTGTTCTTTATTTATTTTTGGCAAGTCCTGGGGCTTAAACTCAGAGCCTGGGCACTGTCCCTGAGCTTCTTTTGCTCAAGGGTAGCACTCTACCACTTGAGCCACAGTGCCACTTCCAGCTTTTTCTGTTTATGTGGTACTGAGGAATGGAACCCACAGCTTCATGCATGCTAGGTAAGCACTCTACCACTAAGCCACATTCCAGCCCATCTTTTTCTTTTTTAAATTACTATTATTATTAATGTGACTTTAGCTAAGTATCACCATTCCACAATACTGTGAAATTTATGTAATCACTCTCAATAAAGGAATAAAAATAAAAAAATAAGTTACTAAACAATGCTGTAATGAACACTCTTGAAAATAGACTTTTACATACATTTCTACGGGTTTCTATCTCTTTTTTTGCCAGTCCTGGTGCTTGAACTCAGGGCCTGGGCACTGTCTCTGAGCTTCTTTTTGCTCAAAGCTTGCACTCTACCACTTGAGCCACAGCACCACTTCTGGTCTTTTCTGTTTATGTGGTACTGAGGAATCGGACCCGGGGCTTCATGCATGTTAGGCAAGCGCTCTACCATGGAGCCACATTCTCAGCCCTGGTTTATATCTTTAAAATGAGTTCTTAGAAGTAGACTGTTAGGAGAGCTTGAGTCAACTGTTCTAATTTGTATCTTTCTTTGAGCCAGAACTTTTTTTCTTTGTTCTTTTTTAAAAACCACATTAGAAACACCAAAGTCTAGCTGGGGGGCTAGAAAGGTGGCTCAGCGGTAGAGTGCTTGCCTTGCCTTGCCCTGTGTTCCATTCCGCAGCACCACATAAGCAGAAAAAGCCGGAAGCTGTGCTGTGGCTCAAGTGGTAGAGCGCTAACCTTGAGCTGAAGAACTGAGGGACAGTGCCCAGGCCCAGAGTTCAAGCCCCACGACCGGCAAAAAGAAAAAAAAAAAAAAAGAAAAGAAAAGAAAAAAAGAAGAAAGTCAAAGTCTAGCTGGATGCCGGTGGCTCACACCTGTAATCCTAGCTACTCAGGAGGCTGAGCTCATCTGAGAATCATGGTTCAAGCCAGCCAGGGCAGGAAAGTCCATGAAATTCTTATCTCTAATTAACCATCAAAAAGATTGGGAGTGTAGCTGTGGCTCAAGTGGTAAAGTGCTAGCCTTGAGCAAAAGAACTCAGAAACAATGCCCAGGCCCTGAGTTCAAGCCTGGCACATATACATACACAGATCATCACCACCACCACCACCACCAGAAATATAAAAGCCCGTGTGTTGTGATGAGTTGCTACAGAAGGTAGCCCAGGACAACTGACTCCTCCCAGCCCTCACCTCAAAACTCCTTCTGGTGGAAGTGGCGCTGTAGCTCAAGCAGCAGAGCACTTGCCTTATGCTGAAGAGCTCAGGGACAGCACCCAAGCCCAGAGTTCAAGCCCCACTACGACAAAAAAAAAAAAAAATCTCCTTCTGGCTACAGGAAGCCCCAAGCCCACACAGTATGGACTGTACTCAAAAATATCCAGAGCAGGCGATTCCACAAGGCAGAGCACAGACCAGTGTTCGCCCAGAATTGCAGCAGGTTGGTTTTGGATGAGTATTAATGGATACAGGGTTTCTTTCTGAGGTGATGAAAATGTTTTAAAATTGTAGTGATGTTTGCAAAATTCTGTAAATATCCTGAAAACCACTAACTTGTACACTTTAGGTGAGTGAACCGTGTGTGATATGTGATTTATTTCCCAGTAAAGCTAGTTTAGAGAAAAGAAACATGAATGAAGCAGGACACTGGTAGCTCATGCCTGGAATCCTAACTAATCAGGAGGCTGAGAGCTGGGTATGGCGGTTCAAAGCTAGCTCTGGCAGAAAAGTCTATGAGAATCTTTTCTATAGCTAACTGGCAAAAAGCCAGAAGTGGAAGTATGGCTCAAGTGGTAGAATGCTAGCCTTAAGCAAAAAAATTAAGGGACAGCACCCAGGCCTTGAGTTCAAGCCTGCTATTGACACAATTATAGGGGGCGGGGGGGATGCTGGGAAGGTGGTTCAATGGTAGAGCACTTGCCTTGCATGCGCGAGGCCCTGGGCTCGATTCTTCAGCACCACATAGGCAGAAAAAGCCAGAAGTGGTGCTGTGGCTCAAGTGGTAGAACGCTAGCCTTAAATAAAATGAAACTCAGAGAGAGAGAGTGCCCAAGCACTGAGTTCAAGCCCCAGGACCAGCACCAGAAAGAAAAGAAAGAAAGAAGCTGGGTGCTGGTGGCTCACACCTGCAATCCTAGCTACCCAGGAGGCTGAGATCTGAGGATCACGGTTCAAATCCAGCCCAGGCAAGAATGTCTGTGAAACTCTTATCTCCAATCAACCCCCAGAAAAAAACTGCAAGTGGTGCTGTGGCTCAAGTGGTGGAGTGCTAGCCTTGAGCTGAAGAGCTGAGGGACAGCGCCCAGGCCCAGAGTTTAAGCCCCATGACCGACCAAAAAAAAAAAAAAAGGGGGGGGGAGGGAGGGAGGGAGAAGGGAGAAAGGAAGGATAAAAGGAAAGAAGGGAAAAGAAAAATGGGATGAAAATGTACAATGTATGTCTCTGTGCCAGTTGCTCATACCTGTGATCCTAGCTATTCAGGAGGCTGAGATCTAGAGGATCACAGTTGGAAGCTAGCCTGGACAAAGAAGTTCCAGCTCCAAAATAACTAGCAAAAACCATCTGGAAGTGTAGCTCATGTGGTAGAGGGCCTAGTAAACACAAGGCCAAGAGTTCAAACCCCAGTACCACCAAAACAACAAAAAAAGAGCATGTAGAAGGGTTCATTAATATATAATGTCTAAAAATCGTAAGTCTGTGTTTGTATAAATGCATTGGTTAAAGTTGTGGAGGAGTTACCAAAAGAAGCAGCTAGGGGCTGGGAAGGTGGCTCAGTGGTAGAGGGCTTGCCTTGCATGCCTGAGGCCCTGGGTTTGATTCCTCAGCACCACATAAGCAAAAAGAAAAAAGCCAGAAGTGGCGCTGTGGTTCAAGTGGTAGAGCGCTAGCCTTGAGCTGAAGAGCTGAGGGACAGCGCCCAGGCCCAGAGTTCAGAATTCAGGCCCCATGACCGGACCCAAAAAAAAAGCAAAACAAAACCAAAAGAAGCAGCTATCCTTTCTTGCTCTACCTTGCTCTGAGCTGTCCGTGGGCCTGCTTCCTGGGGCAAAGGCCTACTTTTGAGTTGCTCCTGCTCCTTGCAGGAGGTGCTGGAGTACAGATGACAGAACTCACCTGCTGACTGCATTCCGCATGAGATCTTATAGGACAGCCACAAGCTTGCCAGGCACAGAAAAGTGGCCAGGAACCCAAAGATCTGCAAAGACAGACAGGAGAGGAAGGTCACGGGCCTCGAGTGTATCACCACATCCTATCTGATGCTCATCTGTGTTGTGCTTCCCGTTCTTTCTGTGGCTGGAAGAAGACTTGGGAGTCATCTGACACAACCACCTCCTCCCAGCTCAGCTGAAGCCCACAGAGGCCCGATTACCAGCTTCGTGTCCTCCCGTGCCCTGGTCAGGCCTGGAAGCTATGTCTCTGTTTCCACTCTAGGCAACCACTGGGTCTGGGCTCACATTTAGATTTATAACTGAATTGGACTTTATTCTGGACCAAGAACTAAGGAAAAAGTAGAACTGGATATTTTAATGTAGAATTAAAGTTTGTAGTGCTCCACTGGGGTTTCGTGATGTGGTGGCAGTGTTAACATTTCTCTGGCTCTGCAGCCACGCACAAGGCAAAGGTGGAGGCCTGGGCATCTACTTTCATATTTGTACTTTACTGTGACACATTCAAAACTTTATTCCTAAGCTGCTTTTAGAACAAAGTTACATATCATTAGTCTTTTAATTATAGCGTATAAGCACACCATGAGTTATAAAGAAGACATGTTTGAGACAGGGCGCTTGTGGCTCATGCCTGCAATCCTAGTGACTCAGGAGGCTGAGATCGAGGATCATGGTTCAAAGCCAGCCTGGGCAAGAAAAGTCCGTGAGACTCTTATCTCCAATAAACCACTCAGAAAACTGGAAGTGGTGCTGTGGCTCAAGTGGTAGAGCACTAACCTTGAGCTGAAGAGCTCAGGGACAGCACCCAGACCCCCCCCCCCAAATACATATTTATAAAATAAAAAGCCAGCTGCATTCTGGTAGCTCATGCCTGTAATCCTAGCTACTCAAGGAGGTGGAGATTTGAAGATCATAGTTCAAAGCCAGCCCAGGCAGGAAAAGTTTGTGAGATTCTTATCTCCAATTAACCTCCAGAAAACCGGAAGTGGCACTGTGGCTCAAAGTGGTAGAGCGCTAGCCTTGAGCAAAAGAGCTTAGGGATGAGGGTGAAGGGGTGTGTGTGTGGGGTGAGATGGGAAGGAATGGTAAAGGGAAACAAAGGAGGCCACAATGCTTGATAAGAAATGCACTCATTACCTTGCCCGTGTAATTGTAACCCCTCTCTATGGTATTTTCACAATTTAAAAAAAAAAAAAAAAGAGCTTAGAGACAGTGCCCAGGCCCTCAGTTTAAGCCCCATGACTGACGAGAGAGAGAGAGAGAGAGAGAGAGAGAGAGAGAGAGAGAGAGAGAGAGAGAGAGAGAGAGAGAGAGAGAGAGAGAGAGAGAGAGAGAGAAAGAGAAAGAGAAAGAACGAACAATGAGGACAGTTTAATAAGGTATCAAACCCAGTGTTAATTCTTGGGATGGAACACTGCTCCACATTCTATATCTTGTTCCTACCCTGATTTTAGAATAGCAGTTATATGCTCCTCCCCCCCCCCCCCCTTCTTCTTCTCCTTTTCATGCTGATACTAAGAATTGAATTCAGGGCCTGAACACTGTCCCTTCGCTTTTTTGCTTATGTCTGGCACTCTGCCACTTGAGGTACACCTCCACTTACAACTTTTTGTTGGTTAACTGGAGATGAGTCTTGAGTATTTGTCTGCCTGGGCTGGCTTTGAACTGGAATCCTCAGTTCTCAGCCTCCTCAGTAGCTAGGAATCACAGGCGTGAGCCCCCCAGCGCCCAGCTGCATGCTCTTTAATTGCAGCATGGAAGCTTGTGTCACAGTGCAGCAAGATGGCGCTGTCTTCTCTTCTCCAGGCCCACCCAGGGCCTGAGCATGAGGAGGCCAGGCTGGGGCTCTTCATTCAGGGTGGGCCTGGGGCCTGGGAGAGGGCTCAGTGGATGGCCAAGGGCAGGTGGGGTGGGGGGTGGGGGTGGGTGGAGGACTGGAACCACATTTCTTACATGGGACCACCACTGGCAGTAGGGCAGACATTAAGCACCTGCCAGGATCTAAGCCTTCAGGTGAATGGACTCCTTGGCCCTCACAGCTCTGTGTGTGGGAAGCTAGTGTTACTCTTAGCCCCTTTTTATGTCCAAGCTAAACAAATGGAGACACAGGAAGTCAACTATTTAGCCTAAAGCCACAGAGCCAGCCAGGGCTGGGTGCAGGGTTCCCAGACCCACACAGAGACCTCAGGGTCTCCATGCCACCACAGCGCAGAGCAAGTCTCCAGACTTATGGAAACAGTTCAGGGAGCTGCCAGAAAGGCTGCCTTTTCAACAAGAGTTGCTTTCCTTTTTCAGGCTGACTGCTGGTTAACATTGCTCTCCCTGTCGCACCCCACCCTAGCCTGCACCCCCCTCCTCCCCAGAGCCTTTTCCCCTCAGCTCCCAATTGTACCAATTGTCTAGAGCACATAATTAGCCCATTAGAGCCTGGCCTGGCTGGGCTGACATTGTCTCTTTTGCACAATTAGCACATTACATACCATCCCGGGCTCCAACTGTCTGCACTACATAATTAAACAGTTTATTATATCGGTAGAGAATGCTATTCTAGAAGACAAAGCCTTTTGTGCTAATTGTCATTCATGTGTGCCCTGTCCTCATGTCCTAAGTCAAATGAACATTTCTTTTTGTTTATTTGCTTGCTTTATTTCTTCTGACTGTCGTGCCCAGGTTTGGCCTTAGGTCCAAAGCTGGTAGATGACAAATGTTAGCTGTTCGTTGAGCCAGGCATCAGTGGCACTAAAAAAAACAAGTTAATGGGCACTTGGGGGCCTCACTGTAAACCTAGCTGCTCAGGAGTCTGAGATCTGATGATCATGGTTCAACATCGACTCAGGCAGACAACTCGAAGAGATTCTTATCTCCAAGTAACCAGCAAAAAATCAGAAGTAGGGGTATGGTGCAAGTGGTAAAGTGCCACCATGAGCAAAAAAAGCCAAGTGAGACTGCACCTTGAGTTCAAGCCCCAGTAGTGGCATGCACCTGCGCACACGTTAGCTGTTAAGGACTCTAGGACTGACCATTATGTGAAACCTGATTCCCACTGGGAATCTCTTCGTGTCTGCATGCAGCACACTGGGCAGGAGTCCAGCTGTGCCCTTTCACCTTGCACAGTTCCTCACCTGCAGCTGCCCCTCACCCTGCTCAGAGACTGCAGAGTAGGCGTCAGCTATGGGATTATGGGATGATCATTTAGGGGGTGTTAGGATTGAGGCGAGGTTGGCCATCTCTCAGAGTGATATTCATTTCCTATGTGACCTTCAAAGAAACACTCTATCTCTTAGCGAAATTTCAGGAGCACACCCATCCCCAGGCCTGGAGAATTTTGAAGTATAACAATAAAACCATCACAGATTTGAGCTTTTCTTTCTTTCTTTCTTTTTTGTAGGTCATGGGGCTTGAACTCTGGGCCTGGGTGCTGTCCCTGCACTCTTCAGCTCAAGGCAAGCACTCTACTGCTTGAGCCACAGCACTACTTCTGGTTTTCTAGTGGTTAATTGAAGATAAGAGTCTCCTGGGCTTTTCTGCACAGGCTGGCTTTGAACTATGATCCTCAGATCTCAGCCTCCTCTGTAGCTAGGATTACAGGCGTGAGCCATGGGCACCAGGCTTGAGCTTTTCTTTTCTTTTTTTTTTTTTTTGTTGGTCGTGGGGCTTGAACTCTGGGCCTGGGCGTTGTCCCTCAGCTCTTCAGCTCAAGGCGAGCGCTCTACCACTTGAGCCACAGCGCCACTTCCAGTTTTCTGGTGGTTTATTGGAGACAGGAGTCTCACGGTCTCTCCTGCCCGGGCTGGCTTTGAACCGCGATTCTCAGATCTCAGCCTCCTGAGTAGCTAGGATTACAGGCGTGAGCCACCAGCGCCCGGCAGGCTTGAGGTTTTCTTTTCTCTTCTGTCTGGTATTGGGGCTTGAACTCAGGGCCTGGCCCACTGTCCTTTAGCTTTTTTTTTTTTTTTTGGTTTGTTTGTTGGTTGGTTGTGGGGCTTGAACTCTGGGCCTGGGCGCTGTCCCTCAGCTCCTCAGCTCAAGGCTAGTGCTCTACCAGTTGAGCCACAGTGACACTTCCGGTTTTCTGGTGGTTTATTGGAGATAAGAGTCTCATGGAATTTCCTGCTCGGGCTGGCTTTGAACCATGCTGATCTCAGCTTCCTGAGTAGCTAGGACTACAGGTGTGAGCCACTAAAGCCTGCCCTCCTTTAGCTTTTTTTGCTCAAGGTTAATGCTGTACCACTTAAGTCACAGCTCCATTTCTGGCTTTTTGGTAGTTAATTGGAAATAAGAGTTATCACTGGGCTTTCCTGCCAGGGCTGACTTTGAACCATGATCCTCAGATCTCAGTAGCTGGGATCATAAGGATGAGCTACTAGTGCTTAGCAGAGCTTTTCTTTTCTTTTTTTTTTTTTGGGCAGGAGGCCTTCTTATTCTATATGAATATATGTGGCGGGGGTGGGGGGGGTTGGCAGTACTGGGTTTGAACTGAGGACTTTGTGCTTGTGCGGCAGTCTCAGTACTGCTGAGCCGCGCTGTAAGCTTCCTCCCTGGTTATTTTTAGAACCAGATGCCCTCCAGGGCACAGGCCTGAAGATCATCTGTCTACTTTTTCGAGGTGCTATGGTTTGAACTCAGGGCCTCGTAGCAAGCACTCTGCCACAGCCCTTTTCACTTTAGATTATTTTTTAGATTCAGTCTTGCTTTTTTTTTTTCCTGCTACTGGGGCTTGAACTTACTCTCGTAGCTAATGCTCCACCACTTGAGCCACGCCTCCACCGCTGGTTACTTAGAAATAAGAGTCTCATGGATTTTTTTATTTTTGGTGGGAGGGGTTGGTCCTGGGACTTGAACTCTGGGCCTGGGCACTGTCCCTGAGCTCTTCAGCTCAAGGTGAGCCACAGTGCCACTTCCTTGTGGATTTTTTTTTTAATCCAGAGCTAGCTTTGAACCACAATGCTCAGATCTCAGCCTCTGGCATAGCTAGGATTACAAACTCCAGCCACTGGTGCCTAGTATTTCTTGTCACACTTGTGTGTCAGTGAACATAAAATAACAGCTGGTGGTGTAGACTTTTCCTTTGTGCTGTTATTATTACAAAAGACAATCATCATACACAAAGGCCCCAAAGCAAATAAAACTAGGCTTAAGGATGCTTTTATTTGTGTGTGTGTGTGTGTGTGTGTGTGTGTGTGTGTGTGTGTGTGTGTTCACACATCTGTCCAGGGCTTGAATTCAGGGCCTGTTTTTGCTGAGGGCTAGCAGCAGAGCTTTTCTTAAAACTTTACAATTCTCAGTTGGGTGCAGGTGGCTCATACCTGTAATCCTAGTGATTCAGGAGACTGAGATCTGAGGATCGGATTCAAAACTAGCCTGGGCAATAAAGTCCTGTGAGACTCCAATAAACTACTCAAAAAGAAAATTGCGGAAGTGGCGCTGTAGCTCAAGTGGTAGAGTGCTCGCTTTGAGCTGAAGAGATGAGGGACAGCGCCCAGGCCCAGAGTTCAAGCCCCACCACCGACAAAAAAAAAAAAAAAAAAAAAAAAAAAAAAAAAAAAAAAAAAAAAAAAGATGCCTTGATTATTGGGCTGGGAAGGTGGCTCAGTGGTAGAGCGCTTGCCTTGCATGCTCGAGGCCCTGGGTTCGATTCCTCAGCACCACATAAGCAAAAAGAAAAAAGCCGGAAGTGGTGCTGTGGCTCAAGTGGTAGAGCGTTAGCCTTGAGCTGAAGAGCTGAGGGACAGCGCCCAGGCCCAGAGTTCAGGCCCCACGACCGGACCCAAAAAAAAAAAAAAAAAAAAAAATTGCTGGAAGGGCTTGGGACAACATCCAGATCCTGAGTTCAAGCCCAAGACCATCCAAAAAAAAAAAGAAGGAAGGAAGGAAAGAAGGAAGGAAGGAAGGAAGGAAGGAAGGAAGGAAGGAAGGAAGGGAAAAGAAAAGAAAAGAAAAGAAAGGCTTAGGCTTGGCGGCAGGGGCTCATGCCGGTAATTCTAGCTACTCAGGAGGCTGAGATCTAAGGATCAGGACTTGAAGCAAGCCCAGGCAGAAAAGTCCATAAGACTCTTTATCTTCAGTTAACCACCAAAAAGGCTGTAAAAGGAGCTGAGACTCAAGTGGTAGAATTCTAGCACTGAGCACAAAAGCTTAAGGACAGTGCCCAGGCCCTGAGTTCAAGTCCTAGTACTGGCGTGCACACGCTCGTGTGCGCGCGCGCACACACACACACACACACACACACACACGTGTAAAAAAGGTCCCCAAACTACCACTGTGTTCCAGATGTCACCCCCTTTTCTTCCCCCTCCAGGAGGAAAGTGAGCACAAAGTCAAGAACTTGTTCCTAAGGGCTCAAGGACATCCTCACCGCTCCAGCTATCAGTCCGCTCTGGTTGTAACTCTTGGAGGCTGCCACGATGGAGGCGATGAGGAGAAGCAGGGTACCGATCACATAGTGCAGAAATTCCTGAGGGAAAACAAAGCCAAGAAATGGGTTGTGTGGTTACTCCTGGTTCTAGGGAACAACTGGGCATCAGAAAAGATAGTAAGTTGGGTGCCAGTGGTCCCACACCTGTAATCCTAGCTACTCAGGAAGCTGAGATCTGAGGATCGCTGTTCAAAGCCAACTTGAGCAGAAAAGCCCATGAGATTCTTTTTTTTTCTGGGTCCGGTCGTGGGGCCTGAACTCTGGGCCTAGGCACTGTCCCTCAGCTCTTCAGCTCAAGGCTAGCGCTCTACCACTTGAGTTACAGCACCACTTCCGGCTTTTTTCTTATGTGGTGCTGAGGAATTGAACCCAGGGCCTCATGCATGCAAGGCAAATGCTCTACCACTGAGCCACCTTCCCAGCCCCGCCCATGAGATTCTTATCTCCAGTTAACCACCAGAAAGCTAGAAGTGATGCTCAAGTGGCAGAGCAGGAGCCTTGAGTGAAAAAGCTAAGATATAGTGCCCAGGCTCTGAGTTCAAGCTCCAGGACTGGAATAATAATAATAATAATAATAATAATAATAATAATAATAATAATAATAATAATAATAATGGCATCCAGGTCCTGGTGGCTCATGTTGTAATCCTAGCTACTCAGGTACTCAGGAGGATGAAATCTGAGGATCATGGTTCAAATCCAGCCTGGATAGAAAATTCATGAGACTCTTTTTTTTTTTTTTTTGTCGGTCATGGGGCTTGAACTCTGGGCCTGGGCGCTGTCCCTCAGCTCTTCAGCTCAAGGCTAGTGCTCTACCACTTGAACCACTTCCGGTTTTCTGGTGGTTTATTGGAGATAGGAGTCTCACAGTCTTTCCTGTCTGGGCTGGCTTTGAACTGCGATCCTCAGATCTCAGCCTCCTGAGCAGCTAGGATTACAGGCATGAGTCACCAGCGCCCGGCTTCATAAGACTCTTATTTCCAATAAACTACTCAGAAAAAGCTGGAAATGACACTGTGGCTCAAGTAATAGAATGCTAGCCTTGAGCACAAAGATATCACCCAGGCCCCATGTTCAACCCCAGCACTAGGAAAAAAAATGGCTAAAAGGGAATAGATGTAGTCTCCTCTTCTCCCTGCAGTTTAGCTGTGGGAGCTGCACAGCCGGCAGGTAACCAGTACAGAAAGTAGACTATGAAGAAGCTATGAACTATAAAGAATGATGCCAGGGGCTGGGAAGGTGGCTCAGTGGTAGAGCGCTTGCATTGCATGCCTGAGGCCCTGGGTTCAATTCCTCAGCACCACATAAGCAAAAAGAAAAAAGCCAGAAGTGGCGCTGTGGCTCAAGTGGTAGAGTGCTAGCCTTGAGCTGAAAAGCTGAGTGACAGTGCCCAGGCCCAGAGTTCAGGCCCCATGACCGGACCCAAAAAGAAAAAAAAAAAAAAAAAAAGAATGATGCCAAAGCCAGACACTGGTCACAGCTATAATCCTAGCTACCCAGGAATCTGGTATCTGAGGATTAAGATTGTTAGTCTGTGACACTCATCTCCAATTTAATCACCAAAAAGTGGGAAGTAGAATTGTGGCTCAAATAGTAGAATTCTAGCCTTTAACACAAAAGCTCAGGGATAGCATCCAGACCCTGAGTTCAAGCCCTAGGATCAGCACTTAAAAAACAAAAAACAAAACAACAACAACAACAAAAAACAGAGGCTGGGAAGGTGGCTCAGTGGTAGAGTGTTTGCCTTGCATTCATGAGGCCCTGGGTTCCATTCCTCAACACCATATACGCAGAAAAATCCAGAAGTGGCACTGTGGCTCAAGTAGTAGAGTGCTAGCCTTGAGCTGAAGAGCTGAGGGACAGCGCCCAGGCCCAGAGTTCAGGCCCCATGACCGGACCAAAAAAAAGAAGAAGGCAGGCTTGCAGGTAGATTCACCAGCTGAGTGGTATACCAACAGATCTCAGCAATAGAGCAGTTTTTAATGGGTCTCTTTTTTCCTCAGGGTCCCCGTCACCTTCTGCCTGCTCAACAACATTAAGTTCAAAGCCTGGGCTGGCTTTGAACTATGATCCTCAGGTCTCAGCCTCCTGAGTATCCAGGAGTGCCAATGCCCTCTAGCTACTTTTTGTTTATGTATGCTGGTTCTGGGGCTTCACCTCAGGGCCTGGGCCTTGTCCCTGAGCTTTGGTACTCCAGGCTAGAGCTCTACCACTTGAGCCATATCTCCACTTCCAGCTTTTTGGTGGTTAACTGGAGATAAGAATCTCATGGGAGCCGGGCGCTGGTGGCTCACGCCTGTAATCCTAGCTACTCAGGAGGCTGAGATCTGAGGATCTCGGTTCAAAGCCAGCCCGGGCAGGAGAGACCATGAGACTCCTATCTCCAATAAACCACCAGAAAACCGGAAGTGGCGCTGTAGCTCAAGTGGTAGAGCGCTCGCCTTGAGCTGAAGAGCTGAGGGACAGCGCCCAGGCCCAGAGTTCAAGCCCCATGACCGACAAAAAAAAAACAAAAAAAAGAATCTCATGGGTTTTTCTGTCTGGGTTTTTTTTTTTTTTTTTAATTGATCTTGGGGCTTGAACTCTGGGCCTGGGCGGTGTCCCTCAGCTCTTCAGCTCAAGGCAGGCACTCCACTACTTAAGCCACAGTGCCACTTCTGATTTTCTGGTAGTTTATCAGAGATAAGAGATTCATGGATTTTCCTGCCTGGGCTGGCTTTGAACCACAATCCTCAGATCTCAGCCTGCTAAGTAGCTAGGATTACAGGCATGAGCCATCAGTGTGTAGGCTGGGTTGGCTTCTAAAAGTGATCCTCAGATCTCAACCTCCTGAGTAACTAGGATTATAGGTGTGAGCCACTTGGGCCTGGCTTTCTTTTTGTCTTTCAGTGTTGGGGACTGAGCCCAGGGCTTTGAAATACTAGGAGCTGCCACTGAGCTATATCCCTTGCTGTGAAGGGCCTTAGAATACACTGACAAAACAAACACAATCACTAATCCCAGTCTTTAATGGCTGACATCTGTAATCCTAAACTACTTTGGGGGATGAGATGTGAGGATCATGAAGCCAGCCCAGGCAGGAAAATCCATGAGACTGTTATTTCCAGTTAATCAGCAAAAAGTTGAAAGAAGGTGTGGCTCAAGTGGGAGAGCACCAGCCTTAAGTGAAAAAGCTAAGGGACAATGCTGCCCAGGCTCTAAATTCAAACCCTAGTACTGGCGCGCGCGCGCGCGCGCGCGCGCGCGCGCGCGCGCACACACACACACACACACACACACACACACACACACACACGAAGCAGCAGCAGCAGTAGCCTTAGCAAGCAGATGAGACATTGCAACTCTTAGAAAACAGCTAAGAAGACAGGACTACTTTGGCATGCAACCTGGCAGTTCCTCAAACAATTAAACATACAGTTTAATTCCACTCTTAGATATATCCCCAAGAAAAATGAAGCCAGGAGCTGGTGGCTCACGCCTGTAATCTCAGCTACTTAGGAGGCTGAGATCTGAAGATCATGGTTCAAAGCCAGTCCCGACAGGAAAGTCTCTGAGACTTTTATCTTTAATTAGCCACCTGAAAACTGAAGTGACTCTGTGGCTTAAAGTGGCAGAGTACTAGTGAGCAGAAAAATTCCGGGACAGTTCAAGCCCATGACTGGAAAAAAAAAAATGAGAATACAACTCAACATAGTGGTGCATACCTGAAATACCAGCACTCGGGAGGCTAAAGCAAGGAGGATCCTAAAGTTAAGGTCTAACAAGACTGTTTCAAAACACAAAACTTGCTACGTGCTGGTGGCTCATGCCTGTAATCCTAGCTACTCAGGAGGCTGAGAAATAAGGATCATGGTTCAAAGCCAGCTTGGATCGGTAAGTCCTTGAGACTCTTCAAGTAACCACCAAAAAGCCAGAAGTGAAGCTGTGACTCAAGTGGTAGAGTGCTAGCCTTGAACAAAAAAGCTTAGGGACAGTGCTCAGGCCCTGAGTTCAAGCCCCAGGACTGACATTAAAAAACTTTTAAAAAACATGCCCGCAAACTAAAAATAA
Organism: Dipodomys merriami; assembly: GCF_024711535.1. Taxonomy (NCBI): domain Eukaryota; kingdom Metazoa; phylum Chordata; class Mammalia; order Rodentia; family Heteromyidae; genus Dipodomys; species Dipodomys merriami. The sequence goes on along the minus strand of NW_027206290.1, from coordinate 46,122,978 downwards.
AAATAATAAATAAATAATAAAACCTCAAAACTCAAAAAAGGAAAAGAAAATGAAAACAAGTCCACACATAAACCTTGTACATGAATGTTTTCTGTCACATTATTCGTTGTAGCCAAATGGTGAAAACAACCCAACGATACTCATGATAAAAATACAAGAGCCGTGCTTGGGGGCCCAAGCCTGAATCACAGCTACTTAGGAGACAGAGATAAGGGGATCAAAGTTTAAGGCCAGCCAAGGCAAGAAGTCTAGGAGACCTTATCTAAAACACAAGCTGGGCAGAGTGACTGCTAATTTGTCTGTGATCAGCTAGGCTGGAGGGATAGGTAGGAAGATCAAGGTGGACTACCCCAGCAAAATCTGGAAAGCCCTTCTGAAAAAGAACTAAAACAAAGGGTTAGGGGTATGACTGAAGGAGATGGAGTGCCTGCCTAAATTCAAACCCCAGTACCAGTGAAAACAAGAAAAACAAAAGAGGAGCCGGGTGCTGGTGGCTCAGGAGGCTGAGATCTGAGGCTCATGGTTCAAAACCAGCCCACGAAGGAAAGTCTGTGAGACTCTTATCTCCAATTAACCACCAGAAAACCAGAAGTGGAGCTGTGGCTCAAAGTCGTAGAGCACTAGCCTTGAGCAAAAAGATCTCAGGGACAAAGTGAGAAAAGCCAGAGAACAAGATTACACACATATGATTTCATTTACACAAAATGTCCAGAATGGGAAACTTGTTAAGACAGGAAGTAGATTGGAGGCTGCTTAGGGCTGGGGATGAAAGGTAGGGAGATAACAGCCAAAGGGGATAGAAGTTCTTTCTTTCTCCTTTCTTTTTCTTTTTCTTGTTCTTTTCCTTCCTTCCTTCCTTCCTTCCTTCCTTCCTTCCTTCCTTCCTTCCTTCCTTCTTTCCTTCCTTTTTCTTTCCTTTTTGTTGTTGTTGATTGTGGAGTTTGAACTCAGAGCCTGGGCGCTGTCCCTGAGCTTTTTCACTCAAGGCTAGCACTCAACCACTTTGAGCCACAGCTCCACTTCTGGTTTTCTGGTGGTTAATTGGAGATAAGAGTCTCACAGACTTTCCTTCGTGGGCTGGTTTTGAACCATGAGCCTCAGATCTCAGCCTCCTGAGCCACCAGCACCCGGCTCCTCTTTTGTTTTTCTTGTTTTCACTGGTACTGGGGTTTGAATTTAGGCAGGCACTCCATCTCCTTCAGTTATACCCCTAACCCTTTGTTTTAGTTCTTTTTCAGAAGGGCTTTCCAGATTTTGCTGGGGTAGTCCACCTTGATCTTCCTACCTATCCCTCCAGCCTAGCTGAGATCAAAGACAAATTAGCAGTCACTCTACCCAGCTTATGTTTTAGATAAGGTCTCCTAGACTTCTTGCCTTGGCTGGCCTTAAACTTTGATCTCATGGACTTTCATGCTTTGACCCTTGATCTTAGATCCCAGCCTCCTGAGTAGCTAGGATTACAGTCATGAGCCACCAGTGCCTGGCTAAAATTTCTTTTTGAGATGATTAAATATTTTAACATTGACTCTAGTGATGATTGCACAACCCTGGACTTCTAAGCCACCCTTTGAATTATGTACTTTAAATGAGTGGTTGGGCCAGGTGCTGGTTCTCATTCTTGTTAATCATGGATACTTCTGTGTTCCTCCTCTAACTTACATTGCTACTCTCTGTCACCTGAGAAAAATTGATATTGAAGTGAGAGCCATGAACTTCTTGCCACTAAAATATGTTTTAGAAATTGGTAAGACATCAGGTAGAATCCCAAACTCAGAGCTGAAGTAGAAAAGGATGTTCTGAAAGAAGGAATGAGTGGACAGGAAGAATTTGAGCCAATGTGGAGACACACTGAGAACACGGCCGGTTCTCTTACCGACAGGGGCCAGCTGATGCAAGTGAGCACGCGGTAGAAACGGAAGAGGTGCACCAGGTAGAAGGCGAGGATCATGATCAAGTCACATATGGTAACAACTTCAAAGTAGCTGTAGGCACTGTAGTCAGTCCATGGAGAGCTCCGCACGCAGATGAAGGCAATCAGCAGAGTGACCTGAGACAAATAGACAGAGGCATTAGCTGGGGCCAGGGACTCAAGCCTGTAATCCTACGCATTCAGGCTATCTGAGGATCACAGTTCAAAACCAGCCCAGCAGAAAATGCCATTAGACTTCAATTAGCCAGCAAGAGATTAACCAGCAAAAAGACAGTAGAGATGTGTTTCAAATGGTAGAGCACCAGCCTTGAGCAGAAAAAACTAAGGGAAAGCACAAGGACCTGAGTTCAAGTCCCAGTATCAGCACAAACAAACAAACAAACAAATAAATAAATACAGTGACATCAGAGAAAAGCCTAAGACAAGCACCAGGGAACAAACAATAGAGAAACAACCAAGTGTCTCCTGCAGGTTGGAACTGATACATTGTCTCAGGTCAGGTTATTTCCAAATAAGATGGATCAGAAGGGTGACAGAATTTCATTTCATATAGGACAAGTTTTTCAACCACATACTAGTGAACACTGACTGCCACAACCACAAACTTCGCTTCTAAAGTTTATTACATTGTACCAGCAGGATGGCTTCTCAGAAGGGAGCAAGGATGCCAGAAATTACAACGGTCATTTATTTGCAAGACTTCCACAGAGCAAAGAACAGAGGACAAGCCAGGCGGGCACTGATGGCTCTTGCCTGGCATCCAAGCTACTCTTAGGAGGCTGAAATTTAGAGGATCGAGGTTGGAAGTCTACTTAACAGAAAAGTCCTCAAGATTCTAGCTCCAAAATAACCAGCAAAGGCTGGAAGGTGGCTCAGTGGTGGAGTGCTTGCCTTGCATGCATGAGGCTCTGGATTCAATAACAGCACCAAATACACAGAAAAGGCCATTAGTGGCGCTGTGGCTCAAGTGGTAGAGCACTAGCCTTGAGCTGAAGAGCTGAGGGACAGCGCCCAGGCCCATATTCAAGACCCATGACCGGAAAAAAAAAATAGCCAGCAAAAAGGTAGGCCTGAGGTGTGGCTCAAGTAATAGAACACCAGACAGAAGCAAGAAATCATAGCAAAGCTGGTTGCTGGTGATTCTTGCCTGTCATCCTAGCTACTCCAAGGCTGAGATCTGAGGATCACAGGTCAAAAACCAGCATGGCAATTAAATCCATGGGACTCTAATCTCTTATTAATCATGAAAAAGCTAGAAGTAGAGCTGTGGCTCTACTGGTAGAGCAAAAAAGCTCAGGGATAGCATCCAGGTCCTGAGGTCAAGACCAGTATCATCTGGAGGAGGGAGAGAGACAGATAAGACAGACAGAGAGACAGAGATAGAGACACAGAGAAAGGGAAAGGAGGGAGAGAGGGAAGAAAGGAAGGAAGGAAGGAAGGAAGGAAGGAAGGAAGGAAGGAAGGAAGGAATTTGAGTGAGAGAGTGAGACCCTAAGTTAAAGCAACCGTATCATGAAAAATACTGGACAGTGAATATCCAAGTGTGTGTGTGTGTGTGTGTGTGTGTGTGTGTGTGTGTGTGTGTGTGTGTGTGTGTGTGTGTGTGTGTGTGTGTGTGTGTGTGTGTGTGTTGGCTCTTCAGCTCAAGGCTAATTAAAGCAACCGTATCATGAAAAATACTGGACAGTGAATATCCAAGTGTGTGTGTGTGTGTGTGTATGTGTGTGTGTGTGTGTGTGTGTGTGTCGGCTCTTCAGCTCAAGGCTAGTGTATACAAAGCAATTTCACATGAGATGCACTATACAAATGAATATATTTAAGAGCAAATAAAAGCCCACCCCATACTGACAGCGAGGGACATATCTTCTGAAGTCAAGTCAGTCTGTAAGGCCTCCCTAATCTAACAGAGTCTACTCAATTCTTCAGAACTAAAGCATTTCTTTTTTGTAATTGCCAGTTTAAAATGTGTTTTATCTTTAGGTAATATTTAAGGACACAGAAAATCAACTAAGCAATGACAAATTCACACTTTTCCACAACAACAAGCAGGAAAAACAACTTTAAAAAGGAAAAATATGAAGCACAAGTTATTCTCTAACTTTGACTAATAAACCCAAACAAATGAACGTTAGCCAGAGGCTCAGTACCCTCACTTGCCAGCTCATTCGAGCTGTGACCCATGTGTGCAGAACCTAGTCACAATGTAAAATACATTTCATAGTATTTATTTGTTGTCATCTAGAATCCTTCTTCGATTAAAAAAAAATAAACTTACAAGGACACTTACAAGTGTTCATTTGGGTGAATTACGCTCCATTAGTTGGGTAAGTTTTAGGGGTTGAAAATCTGTATGATGGCCTATAAAACAGCTAGGATTGTTCCCATACATTTGTTTGTTTGTTTTGCCAGTTGAGGGACTTGAACTCTGGGCCTGGGCGCTGTCCCTCAGCTCTTCAGCTCAAGGCCACTCCCACTTTTCTGAGTGGTTTATTGGAGATAAAAGTCTCAGGGACTTTCCTGCCCGGGCTGGTTTTGAACCGAGCTCTTCAGATCTCAGACTCCTGAGTAGCTAGGATTATAGGCGTGAGCCACTGGAACCAGGCTCCACATTATTAAAGGTGAAAAATATATATGAATTGAAGAGAAACCAGATTTGTTTTGTTTTGTTGGTGGTACTAAGGGCAGGCAAGTGCTCAACCACTTGAGCCTCTCTCCAGCCCTTCTTCACCTTCCATATTTTAATGCTGAGGTGGGGATGTAACTGACAACAGATGGGCTCTTCCTCCAATACCTGGATTATATAGTCAGTGTACCAGCACTTGTGTATGGGCACGCGCACACGCACGCACACACACACACACACACACGCACACACACACACACACACACACATACAGTTGGCAGGAAACTGAGAGGAAATACAGCATACAAGTAGGGCAAACACAGACAATCTATTAAACGTGCTCTTTTTCTCTCAAGTCATGATTCTAAAACCTAGAAAACTGAAGGAACTCAGATAAGTCCTTTATTTGCAAGTAGGGTGTTACTGGGATCAGGAGCTAATTAATGGTCTAAAGGTTCCCTAATGAGGTGATTAAATCATGACTGTGATTCCAGCAGAGGTTCCAGCTAAAAGGGAGGCAGAGAGGAAGGATCACAGTATGAGGCCATTCTAGGGGAAAACTCCAGACCTTCACTAATGCAAAAAATAAGGCTAGAGGTGTTACTCAAATAGTAGAGCACCTGCTTAGCAAGTACAAGATTCTGAATTCAATGCTCAGTACTGCACCCCCAAAACAGCATCGACAACTCCTAAAACAGCAATGGACATAATAGCTCAAGCCTGTAATCTTAACTACTTAGGGGGCTAAGATCTGGAGGACTGTGGCTCAAGACCAGCCTGGGCAAAACGTTTTTGAGACTCAGCCAATTAGTTGCGTGTGGTGGTATGTGCTGTGATGCAGGGAAACAGAAATAGGAGGATTGCAGTCCAGACTGGCCTGGGCATACTGCAAAATGCTATCTGGAAAAATAACCAAAGCAAAAAGATCTGGAGGCATAGCTCAAGTGGTAAAGCCTTTGCCTAGCAAGGGCAAGGCCCTGAGTTCAAACTCCAGTACTAAGAAAACAAACAAAAGACAAAAACAAAAAATGTGATGGTTCCCCAATGAATGACCCACAGTACATGCTGTGATATGAGCTTTTTTACTAGCTGCTTGAAATTATACTGACAACCATCAGTAATTATTTCCAGGAATGGTTAATATTTGGTAGGCCCTTTCCATGTGCCAGGTGTAAGGTTGTTGAATGATTCTACCTCTGCAGCACTATTCTGCCCTTCATTCTATAGATGGTGAGACTGAGGCAGCGAGGGATGGTCCAAGGCCCCAGGGCTACACACCACACACCGGCCCGGTCTGCTTCTTACCCCCGTACCTTGTGCACTGCTTCCTGTCTCATTTGTAGTCAAGGCATGGGATATGGGCAGATCAGCTAGAATTAGAAAACTTCTGGGAGCTCAAACCAACTTCCTGCAGCCATAAATGCAGGTTCCCTGGGCCTCAGTAAGAAGCCCCCACCCCTGCTGATGGCACTGTGGTACACTTTCCAAAATCTCTCTCTCTTGTTGGTAATAGGGATTGAAGTAAGGCCTCATGTTCTTGCTTAGCTTTTTCCTCTCAATGCTGAGGCTCCTGAGCCACAGCTCTACTCCCGGCTTCTTGCTGGTTAATGGAGATAAAAGCCTTATGGAGTTTCCTGCCTGGGATGGCTTTGAACTGCTACCCTCAGATCTCAGCCTCCTGAGCTGCTAGTATTAGAGGCCTGCGCCACTGGCACCTGGACATTCATAGTTTTCTAGGCTCTTGCAGAACTGTGTGATTCCCCATGGGGAAGCAGAATTGATTTCATCTCTCTTTGAACCTGAACAGACTGTGGTTGGAATATGCTAAAGTGACAAGGGGTGACTTGCAAAGCTGGGTCAAAGGTGGAGATACAAGTTCCTTCTGGTCCTCTCTCAGGTCACTTCCCCTGGGACCCATGCCAGAATGTGGAGAGAAGGGTTTGCCACCGGTAGAGGCTGACCAAGGGTTCCAGCACAGCTCTGGCTACAGCCTAGTCAACATCACTAACATAGGTAATGGTGAAAGGCAGAGGATGCTGGTCTCTGCTGTCACAGCTGTGACCGCTAGGTTTTATGATATCTGTTATGCAGCAAAAGCTAACTGCTACATCTGTTTTCAGAATTTTCTTGGCTTCCTGGCCAAGGAAAACCAACCTTCCTTCCTTCCTTCCTTCCTTCCTTCCTTCCTTCCTTCCTTCCTTCCTTCCTTCCTTTCTTTCCTTCTTTCTTTTCTTCCTTCCTTCCCTTCTTTAATCCCTCCCTTCCTCCTTCCTTCTCTTCTCTCTCTCTTTCTTTTCTTTTTTTCTTTCATTCTTTCTTCAGCAGTACTGGGACCGAATTCAGGGTTTCAAGTAATCTACTTCCTGAGATGCCCTCCTAGCTCTATTGCCTTTAGTTAGCTTTTTTCTTTTCTTTTTTTTTTTTAATGACAGACTCCTGAACTTCTGCCTGACTGGCCTTGGACTACAATCCTCCTACCTCTGTCTCCTAAGTAACTGACATTATAGGCATGAACCACATGCCAGACCACAACTCTAATTTTGAAAAAGGAAACAAGAATACAGTTATTTATCTGATAATTATTTATCAAGTGCCAGCCGCACATGCTAGCCTTTTGCCTGTTACCAGGGTTACCAATGAGACACGGAGCACACTTTCCCTGCCCAGTCCCTTTGGCTGCTATCCTGGGACAATAATGACAGTACTTGGAGGCCAGTCGGTTGCTGCAAGAGGCCTGGCATCCAGCCCTGGGCACAGGCCAGAAGCAAGTGATGGCTGAGTTCTACAATGTGGCTGCAGGATGTTTTGATTAAAAACTAAAACAGCTAGTGCCAAACAAGAACTAGCCGGGAGAAGAGATGAAAAAGACAAAAACAACAACTCCAGTGCACAAAAACCATGTGTGAGGGGGAAGGGTGGCAGCAAGTGTCATCATGGAAAGTCACTACTATTCAGGAAGTGCGTTCACCAGAGGGGACCCTGAGAAGGACTGGGTGAGGAGCCTGAGTACCACCAAAGGCCATCAGAACATGTAGAGCCAAGGGGAGCCACGAAGCTGCCACGTCCAACATCCAAAAGTCCTTTAACAAACATAATTACCTAAGGGATCTCAATTTCATAATTACCGAGGGCCTCAGTTTCCCCACTTTTGCATAGGGTCAATAATAAAACCACATGTGCTAGGCACCAGTGATTCAGGCCTATAATTCTAGCTACTCAGGAGGCTAAGGATCTGAGGATCACAGTTTGAAACCAGTCCAGGCAGGAAAGTTCAAGAGACATTTATTTCTAATGAACCAGCAAAAAGAGCTGAAAAATGGAGCTGTGGCTCATGTGGTAGAACACTTGCCTTAAGCAAAAAACTTCAAGGATAGCACTCAGACCCTGAGGTCAAGTCCCAGGACCAGCACACACACACACAAAAAGGAACAAATAAATAAAACCGTGTGTTAAGGTAAGGGAGCTGATGCAGGTAGGCCTGGTACTGCTGTAGGAAACTGATAAATGCCACTCATCAGAGCTCCACCAGGGCGCATGTAGATGATGCTTCCTCTATGTGCAGCGCATTATCTCATCTGTCTGAATGTTCCCAATGGCCTCATTCCTGCAGGCCCTTAGCATGCTGTCCCCTCTCTCCTACAGTCTAGCTTTTTTTTTTTTTTTTTTTCAGTTATGGGGCTTAAACTCTGGGCCTGGGTGCTGTCCCCCAGTTCTTCGGCTCAAGGCAAGGCTCTACTATTTGAGCCACAACACCACCTCTGATTTTCTTGTGGTTAATTGGAGATGAGTCTCATGGGGCTGGGTGCTGTGCCCAGGCTCAGAGTTCAAGCCACAAGACCGACAGGGGCAGGGGAAGGGGCTGCGGGAGGGAGTTGGAGGGGAGAATCTCACGGAATTTTTCTGCCCAGGCTGGCTTTGAACCGCGATCCTCAGATCTCAGCCTCCGGAATAGTTAGGATTATAGGTGTGAGCCATCAGCTAGCCCTGCTAGTCTCCCCCTCCCCCCCCACAATCAGTCCTAGGGCCTGGGCGCTGTCTCTGAGCTCTTTTGCTTGAGGCTAGCACTCTACCACTTTGAGCCACAGAGCCACTTCCAGTTTTCTGGTGAGTAACAGGAAATAAGAGTCTCACAGCCTTCCCAGCTTCCAGCATCCAGCTCTTGTAGTCTAGCTATGGAGAGGTAGCTCCCAAGGGCCCTTACTGGGGAGCAGGAAGCCTGCATTTGACCTCTTCAGGTAGGGGAGAGGAGGGCTGGGCCTGGACATTTTATCCGTCTTCTTTCTTTTCCAGACCACAGGCTGTGTTGTCACCTGTGGCTCTGGTGACCAGAAGCATCTGGGAAGGCAGGCATTATGTGTGTGTTTGGGGAGGAGGGTTCCTCCCTCCCTCTGTTACGGTGAGTCATCTAGAAACAAAAGCCTTCCTTCAGAAAGTTCCCCATTCCCTTGGCCTCACCTATTAAAAATAACCTGAGACGGCAGAACCAGATCTGACAACTCCCCCACATGCCCCCCCCCTCCACCACACCCCAGCCTTGCAGGGTCACTCTGGGGCCTCCTTGCCATAGTCAAACTAGCAGGGAGACAAAGAAGGTCATTTAGTCCCCTTGGGCTGGCCTGGCCCTGGCCTGGCCTGGGTGGCAGTGAAGGAAGCAGGGAGGCCACAAAAGAGCCTAAACAAATGTCTGTTCAATAGTGCCTCCACTCATTTACCTGCCACAGAAGACCTGGGCCACTCAGATGAGCCAAACAAACAGCCCTCTGAGGGCCACAGGGTAGCTGGGCAGTCCCTTGGCCCCCAGTGATACCAGGAATAGGAGATTGTCTTGGGTCTGGCTACTGGATGTAAATGTGTCTTCCTAAATCCTGATTCAAAGCTGAGTACTTGTGGCTCAAGCCTGTAATCCTTGCTACTCAGGAGGCTGAGAGCGGAAGATCACAGTTTGCAGCCAGACCTGGCAGGAAAGTCTATGAGACTCTTATGTCCAATTGACCACCAAAAAGCTGGAAGTGGAGGTGTGGCTCGTGTGGCAGGTGCCAGCCTTGAGTGAAAAAGCTAAGGGACAGTGCCCAGGCCCTGAGTTTGAGCCTCAGTACCAGCACACACACAGACACACACAGACACACAGACACACACACACACACACACACACACACACACACGCAAAATCTCTCTCATCTCTCTCTGTCTCTTTATCTCAGTCTCTTTCTTTCTTTTCTTTTTGATCGGTTGGGGGCTTGAACTCTGGGCCTGGGCGCTGTCCCTGTACTCTTCAGAAGGCAAGCGTTCTACCGCTTGAGCCACAGCACCACTTCTGGTTTTCTAGTGGCTTATTGGAGATAAGAGTCTCACGGACTTTCCTACCTGGGCTGGTTTTGAACCAAGATCCTCAGATCTCAGCCTCCTGAGTAGCTAAGATTACAGGCGTGAGCCACCAGCGCCCAGCTGTATCTCAGTCTCTTTCTCTGTCTCTCTAATAAAGGGACTTGGGCTAGATGCTGGTGATTAATGCTGAGAACCCTAGCTATTCAGGAGGCAGATATTTGAGGATTATGGTTCAAAGCCAGCCTAGACAGATAAATCCACACTTCAATTAGCCAGCAAAGAGCTAGAGGTGGAAATGTGGCTGTAGCAATAGAGCATCAGCCACGAGAAAAAAAACAAACCATAATGGAATAAAGATGTTAGTGAGTTTAAGACTGTTAGATAAGATACTGTAAGCACTAGTATCATTAATTCCTTATCTGGGTAACCATATACAGTCACATGGGAGAGCCCCCAGAGTTGGACACCTATAATCCTAGCTACTCAAGAGGGTGAGATTAGAGGATTGCAGTTTGAAGCCAGCCCAGGCAGGACAGGCCATGAGACTCTTATTTCCAATTAATCATCAAAAAAAGCTGGAAGTGGCACTCTTTCAAGTGGTAGAGTGCTAGTTCTTTTTTTTTTTTCTTCTTCTTCTTCTTCTTCTTCTTGCCAATCCTGGGGCTTGAACTCAGGGCCTGGGCACTGTCCCTGAGCCTCTCTGTGCTCAAGGCTAGCACTCTATCACTTGAGCCACAGCACCACTTCTGGCTTTTTCTGTGTGGTACTGAGAAATTGAATCCGGGGCTTTATGCATGTTAAGCAAGCACTCTACCACTAAACCACATTCCTAGCCCAAGAGTGCTAGTCTTAAGCAAAAAGCCCAGGCCCTGTGTTCAGCTTCTAGTGGATGCCCTGGCACATCTGAGCACATGACCACAATACTCCCCTTCATATCAACATCACACCCTCCTCTTCTGAATCTGTCTCATTCGGACATTTGTCACTGGATTTGGGGCTTACTGAATTAATGCAAGATGATCCCTACATTTCCAGATTCATAACTCAGGAGTGGCAGTGAATGCCTGTAGTCCCACCTATGTAGAAAACAGAAGGATCTCAGTTTGAGGCCAGTCTAGACAAAAATGCTAGGCAGACCCTATCTCAAAAACCAAGCCAAGCCAGGTGCTGCGGTTGGCTTGTGCCTGTAATCTTAGCTAATCAGGAGACCTGAGACCTGAGGATCACATTTCAAAGCTAGCCCTGGCAGGAAAGGCCGTGAGACTCTTATCTCCAACTAACCACCAGAAAACCAGAAGTGGTGCTGTGGCTTTAGTGGTAGAATGCTAGCCTTGAGCTGAAATGCTGCAGGACAGCACCCAAGCCCAGAGTTCAAGTCCCATGACTGACAAACAAACTAACTGACAAAAAACAAGCCAAGCTGGGTGCTGGTGGCTCATACCTGTAATCCTAGCTACTTAGAGGCTGAGATCTGAGGATCACGATTTGAAAGCCACTTTCCTGGGCAGGAATGTCCATGAGCTCCTATCTCCAATTAACCACTAGAAAACTGGAAGTGGCGCTGTGGCTCAAAATGGTTGAGCAACTAACCTTGACTCAAAAAGCTCAGGGGGCTGGGAAGGTGGCTCAGTGGTAGAGCGCTTACCTTGCATGCCTGAGGCCCTGGGTTCGATTCCTCAGCACCACATAAGCAAAAAAAAAAGCTCAGGGACAGTGCCCAGGCCCCAGGTTCAAGTCCCAGGACTGACAAAACAACAGCAATAACAAGACAAGTGTGGTGGTGCACTTCTTTAACTAGTATTTGCGCGGCAGAAGAACTCAATCGGAAGCCAGTGGTGGAATAACTTAAGACTCCATCTGAGAAATTAAAGCAGAAAGGTCTAGAGCATGGTTCCAGTGGTGGATGTTTGTTCGGCAAGCATAAGGCCCTGAGTTTAAAAAATCCAAGTGTTTAAAAACAAAACAAAAAAACCCTTCACTTAATTACATGAGAAGACCTTGTTTCCCAATGAGGTAGCATTACAGGGTCTGATTGGGACATGGATATATATTTTTGGGGGGAAGCCACCGTGCAATCCACCATATTTGGAAAGTAACTTTCATTGTTTAGCACAGTAAGACAATGTTATGCTAAACAGCAATCATTGCTGGGTGCTGGTGGCTCACACCTGTAATCCTAGCTACTCAGAAGGCTGAGATCTGAGGATCGCGGTTCAAAGCTAGCCCAGGCAGGAAACTCCTTGAGACTCTTATCTCCAATAAATCACTAGAAAACCAGAAGTGGCACTGTCGCTCAAGTGGTAGAGTGCTTGCCTTGAGCTTAAGAGCTGAGGAACAGCCCAGGCCCAGAGTTCAAGCCCCATAACTGACACACACACACACACACACACACACACACACACACACACACACACAAAAGAGGCTGCAGTAATCATTTTGCTGCCTATTGCTTTTTTTTGTTTGTTTGTTTTTGTTTTGCCAGTCCTAGGGCTTGCACTCTGGGTCTGGGCACTGTCCCTGAGCTTCTTTTGCTCACTGCAAGCACTCTACAACTTAAGTCACAGCATCATTTCTAGCTTTTTCTGTTTATGTAGTACTGAGGAATCGAACCTAGGGCTTCATGAATGCTAGGCAAGCACTCTACCACCGAGCCACATTCCCAGTCCCTGCCTATTGATTTTTACTTTTCACTCAGTAAACATTGATTTTTTTTTCCTTTCCTTCAGCTCATTTCAAATTAGAGTTAAAAAACAAAACAAAACAAAACACAGCACAACTCTTTAAGGGGACAGCAGGAGGTAACAAGGATAATCCTGTGAAGAGGATTGCCAATGCCTTGGCTGCAGAGGCACACCCAGCAGGAAGATGGAGGAAAACTGGGACTGAGGTGGGAGGAACAGGATACATAATTACCTTTGTCCACAAAAAGCATCAGCTTAGAGCCTCAGCAGAGATCAGAAACGGAGGGCAAACATGGCAGGCTAGGTGCAGTGGCACATGCTGCTTATAATCCCAGACAAGTGTAAGGCTTGGAAAAACTAAAAACCAAAGGACTAGGAGTGTGGATCAAGTGGTAGAGCTACTCAGGTCCCCTGAGTGCTCCCTCTCCCTCTTTCTCTCTTTTTTTAGGGTCAAGGCAACCCTACCCAGCTCCTAGGGTGCTGTTGCTAACTCCTCTAACTTCTGCTAGTAACTTCCTTTGGACCACCGGAGGAAATGGCTCAGACGTCTTTGGGAGTCCATTACCCAATTCTGATTTGTACCCAGACAGGAGCCAGTGGAAGCCCACTTCCTTGCTTCAAAGGACAATAGTTGTGGTGCTGCTTGTCTAGAACTCCTTCTAGAGTCAGGTTGATGACAGGCTTGACCCTCACCTTTGTCTAGCTAGGCCTACCTTGATACAGATTGGATAAGCTGATAAGCCAAAACCTACAAGACTTCAAAAAAGGGGCAAGGGCTACAAAAGGGAAGGACGGAGATAGATACACTGGAGGAGCTAGGCCGGCAGAACGGAAAAGTGATAAGAATGTGGTCAGGGAATTTATGGCCTAGGGCATGTTGAGCAAACTTTTCCAGCAACAACAAAGTAGGTACAGAGTGAAAATAAAAGCTTGTAGTCGAAACCTACCTGGTACCAAATGGGGGCAGGGATTATAGAAGAAAGACTGAGCACTGAACTTTACAGGAAACAGAAAGGAGACCCAGCTATCTGAAAGCCCACCTAATTCTCAAGCTGTATAGCTAATTCTAAGGCTTCAATTTGGGGCCTGACCCTGTCCCTTAGATTTTTTGCTCAAGGCTGGCACTTGAACCACAGCTGCACCTCTGGCTTTTTGCTGGTAAGAGATAAGAGACTTATGGACTTTCCTATCTGGGCTAGCTTTGAACTGTGATCCTCAGATCTCAGCTTCCTGAGTGTCTAGGATTACAGGTATGAGCCACCAGCACCTGGCAGTATGTCTTTTTCTAACTTGGACTCATTGACTGGTTGGTCACATTTTGATCAACTGAGTAAAGCAGCTTCCTAGGAATCCCACTGGGCTGGCTACAAGACAAGCTAGCTTCAGCTCACGGGTGAAGTTCTAAGGCAAATGAAAGCCCCTCAAGTCTCCTTGCTTCCTGAATCACTTATCTGGGTCCTAATAACTCAAAGCAAGTGGCATCCTGGGCAGTGGACCTTTGTCAGTGATGGTGCATGGAAATTCCCTGGACCCTCTGGGGCAGATCACAAGGGGATGGGCTGGATCAGGAAGCAGAGAACATGTGGCCCCAAAACTAAAGGTCAGAGAATGTCCATCAGACATTCACAAGCTGTGAGCCAAGAAAGCAGCAACTTGATTCCTTCTAGAAGCAGGGCAAGAATCACTGGTAGGCCTTGTTTCTAAGCAGCCATGTCCTCATCCCTGCAGGGGTCATGGACTCTGTGGCTCTGTGGGGACAGGGAGGAGGGAGGGGCCTCTGGCACTGGGGGGGGGAGGGGAGGGCACGGGAGGGCTCTGGTCTCTTCTCTGGCATCCTAGGATTGCAGCTGCTGTAATGCCTTGGAAGGTGGATGCCCTGGAGCTGAGCTTTGCACTGGGGGGGGGGGAGCCCCTGGAGGAAGGTGGGGTGGTGAGGAGCAGGAAAGTCTGAGAAGCCCTTGCTTGAGCTAACAAGCCTGCTTTGGGAGAAAATCCTGAAAGGAAACAGTCCTGGAAACACAAGCCTGTAACTTCCTCCACCCTAGGGAGGCTGAAGCAGGAGGGTCAGAAGTCCAGGCTCAGCTTGGGCTGCAGAAGCAAGAGACCTGGCAGGCCTAGGGAATTTTCCAGAAGAGCAGCTGTGACAACCAGCCCTCCCACTTTGTGGGACTGTCCACCTGGCCATGATGCCCACCCGAGCCCATCTCTAAGACACCAACTGTAAGGGAGGAAGCTGCAGGCTGTGGGGACCTTGGCTGAGTGGCTTCTGAGCCTGTGTGCCAACACAGAGCCACGGTGGACAGTGCAGGGTCCAGGGAGAGAGCTGGGACACGTGCGAGGTGGCCACAGAGTGCCTTTACATAATAGATGAAAACAGTGCAAACCCAGGAACCTAGCAACAAGCTGTGAACCCGCGGAGCCGGAGGGCACTTGATTATTTGAGACTGGACCTTGAGGGGCGGGGGGAGGGGGGGGGCAAAATGGAGAGGAGAGGAAGGGAAGAGGAGAAGGGGAGGGGGGAGAGGGGAAGGAAAAAGGGGAGAAGGTGATTGGGAGTTTAGAGGAAGGGAAGAGAGAAGAGGAAGGGAGTAGAGTGGAGAGGGAAGGGATGGGAGGGTAGGAGGAGGGAAAAGAGGGAAGGAGCAGAAAGGCCAGGGGGTAGGGAAAGGAGGGGGAGGGGAAGGGGAAGGAAAGGAAGGCGCAAGGAGACCGTAGAGGAGGGGAGGGGGAGGGGGGTGTGGTGCAGGGGAGGGCAGAAGGGGGGAAGGGGAGCCCCTGCTCAGAACTCACCCCTGCCTGGCTGAACACCGCGATCTCCAGCCCTGGTCTCCCCAGGTTCTGCCCTGGAGCTGGGGAGGGGCGCAGGCTAGGGGCCCAGCCGGCACGGGGCGGGGCGGGGCGGAGGGGCGCTGCCACCGATCGGCGAGGCCCGGGCTGCGGCCCGCACTGCCCCGGGCCGGAAACAGATGAGCGCTGGCGAGGAAGCCGGGAGGGAGGCGAGGAGGGCAACCGCCACCGCTCCTCGCTGAATGTGCAGAAACCCACCGTCCCCCGTAAGGTCTCTGGGCGCCATAGAATCTGTGCAGCCTCTCCAGAGACCTCCCCTGCCCTGCCCTCAAGAATCGATCCCCTCACCCCGGGGGGGGGGGGTACTTAGCTGGGCCAGGCCTCCCCAGTGCACACACCGGCCCACATCTAATGACCAGAGCAGCTAAAGGCCATCCGTCACTGACTTTTCTCAAAATACTGTTACCCTTAGTGCCTGGAACTCCTGCGTGAGTAAAGGACACCCCTTAATGTCCATACATTAGACTTCTAGAAAGTTGCTCCATGCCAACCACACCTTAAAAGAGCTGAAAATCTCCTCTGCAAAAAGTTCAGGCCATTTTTAAAAATTTTATTTTACTTTTATTCAATTTAAATTTGTTCCAGCACTACGGCTTGAGCCACACTTAGGGCTTTTTGGTGGTTAATTGAAGAGTTTTGGGGGGACTTCTTTCTTGTCATTATCCCTTCCCTAAACAATACAGTAAAACAACTACTTATGTAACATTTACATTGTACCAGGTATAATAATAAACCCAGAAAGTTGGGGCACCGGTGGCTTATGCCTGTAATCCTAGCTACTCAGGAGGCTGAGACCTGAGGATCAGATTCCAAGCCAGCCCACACAGGAAAGTCCACGAGATTCCTATCTCCAGAAAACCAGAAGTAGAGCTGTGGCTCAAAGTGGTAGAGCACTAGCCTTGAGCAAAAGACGTGTAGGGACTGGGCTCAGATCCTGAGTTCAAGCGCCACAAGAAACAAAACAAAGAACCTGGAGATAACTTTAGGTATACCGGAGGAAGTGGGTAAGTGTGGTGCAAACACTAGGGTTTTTAACATCCAAGATATCAAATATTTACTGACCCCAGTGTGTGTTGACACCACTGGGGTCTTGGTCCTTTCTCTACTGGAACAGAAGGAAAGGACTGGTGAGTCCTGTTCAGCCCTCTTTCTACAGGGCTCTAGCACCCAGAAGGTATGCAACAAACATTTGTCAAATCAATGAACTTCCTGAGATGCACTTAGGTGTTCATCTTTGCTACTTTTGAACTACATTCTGAATCTTCTTTGTATCTCAGCTTTGCAAAGGCCACCCAGAAAGGGTGGCCCATTGATTCTACCTTGCACCAGCCTATAACACACCTAGGAGCATATGATGAAATGCACTGGATCATACCTGATATAATGTAAATACCGCACACACGAAGATGCTCAATCAGTGAGGTGAAGCCAATTTCTAAATGTCTGAGGTGAGACTATAAATTGTGTTCTACAAAGAAATGACAAACATCCAAGATGATAGAACATTGCTTCTGATCATTATGCATTTTTTTTGGGGGGGGGTCTGGTTGTGGGCCCGAACTCTGGGCCTGGGTGCTGTCCCTCAGCTCTTCAGCTCAAGGCTAGTGCTCTACCACTTGAGACACAGCGCCATTTCTGGCTTTTTTCTTTTTGCTTATATGGTGCTGAGGAATGGAACCCAGGGCCTCAGGCATGCAAGGCAAGCGCTCTACCACTGAGCCACCTTCCCAGCCTATTATGCATTGTTTGCATGTACTGAATTATCACTTTTTTTGGGGTCAGTTGTGGGACTTGAATTCAGGGCCTGGACGTTGTCCCTGAGCCTTTTTTTTTTTTTTAACTCAAGACTAGCACCTCACCCCTTTGAGCCACAGTACCACTTCTGTTTTCTGTGGTAAATTGGAGATAAGACTCTCACAGACTTTTCTGCCTGGGCTGGCTTTGAACCTTGATGCTCAGATCTCAGCCTCCTGAGAAGCTGAGACTATAGGCATGTGCCACTGGCACCTGG
The DNA here is from genome assembly GCF_024711535.1 of Dipodomys merriami. Classification (NCBI taxonomy): domain Eukaryota; kingdom Metazoa; phylum Chordata; class Mammalia; order Rodentia; family Heteromyidae; genus Dipodomys; species Dipodomys merriami. The sequence goes on along the minus strand of NW_027206290.1, from coordinate 46,105,561 downwards.
CCAATTATCAGATTTTTTTTTTTTTTAATGGAAGTAGCTCAAGTAGTAGAGGACCAGCCTTGAGTGAAAAAGCCAAAGGAGAACACAAGGCCCTGAGTTCATTCTTTAAATGCACAAAAATATCCAGGTAGCTTATGTCTATAATCCTAGCTACTCAGAAAGCTGAGATCTGAGGATCAAGATTTGAAGACAGCCTGAGCTGGCTTAGAGCTGTGGCTTAAGTGGTAGAGGGCTTGTCTTAAGGAAAAAAAGCTCAGAGACAGTGAACAGGCCAGGCCCTGAGTGCAAACTCCAGATAGAAAAAAAAAAAACAAAAAACAACCTTTTTTTACCCCAATCTCGGCAACAATGACTCACAACTATAATCCTAGTTACTCAGGAGGCTGAGACCTGAGGATTGCAGTTGGAAGCCAGCCTAGCAGAAGAGTCCTTGAGACTCTTATCTCCAGTTAGTCAGCAAAAAGCCAGAATTGGTGGTATGGCTGACGTGGTAGAGTTCCAGCCAGTGTGAAAAATCCAGGCCATGAGTCCAAGCCCCAATACCTGAACAAAAAGAACAACATTTCCCTAATACTGCCTTGTCTCTTGCTTCATTTTCTTCCTTCCCATCATCTCTAAATACATCCAAATTAAACATACAGAACAAAGGCAGTGAAAAGATGACCAGGGGAACTCAACCTGATAAAGTCATGCCAAAACTTACCTCTCCTACTCTCCTCTAGCATGGCCAACTCTCAGGTCTTGATCTTCCTGCTCAAGGAAAGTGTGGTTGTGGTCAACCGTTTCTGCAGAAGCTGAGATGATTCACAAGTGTCTGCTCAATAAGCAAGTGGGTGAAGAGCATGTGGAGACCACAAGCCACATCCTGTTACTCCTTGCCACCGGGCACTTGGGCCTTTGGGCACCCAGGTGATGCCAGATGGGTCCTATGGTCCACACTCTGAGGCCTTCAGGGGTATGGAAGGCACACTAAAGTGTAGCTGTGCTCCCCCATAGCCTGTGCTACATGCATAGCACCTTGCCCTGCAAACTCTTCTCTAAAACTATTTTTAGAGCTACTACCTCTTTTTTTTTTTGGTCAGTCTGGGCTGAACTCAGGGCCTGCGCACTGTTGCTGAACTCTTTCGCTCAAGGCTAGTGCTCCATCATTTTGAGCCACAGCTCCACTCTCGGTTTTCTAGTGGTAATTGGAGATGAGTCTCATGGACTTCCCTGCTTGGGCTGGCTTTTTTTTTTTTGACTGGCTGTTTTCACTGAGCACAATATATTTTTTAATGTATTTTTATTGTGAAAATACTGTACAGAGGGGTTACATGGGTAAGATAATGAGCACATTTCTTATCAAGCATTGTAGCCTCCTGCTTTGTTTCCCCTTCCCAACCCTTTGTATCCTCTCCCCCCCACCCCTGTCTCCCCCCACCAAAGTTGTAAAGTTCATTTTTCGACATAACAACTTGTACATCTCATAGTTGCAATGGGTCCTCCTGTATCCCTGTTTTAACAATTTGTTTTTTCCCTTCCCCTCCACATATACCAACATCATATATAGTGAAAGCAGGGGTTATACCATGGGGGAGGGACATACAAGGCAACAAAGACATAATCTTATAAATATGTTAGAAACAATTGCATGAAAGATCTCTCTCTCTCTTTTTTTGTCAGTCGTGAGCACAACATTTTTAAAGTTCATCCATAAAATGCATATATCTGACCATTCCCTACCTTTCTTTGGCTATGTAATAATATTCCACTGAACATACCACCTTCTGTAGTCATGTATTCATGATCATTTGGCAGATATTGGTGCTGTTCTCACTTTCTGATTATACTATGCATATGTATGAACATACAAGGTTTTCTGTGGACATGTCTCACTTCTGCAGAGGATAGTTCAGGGTAGAAGTGCAGGGTAATGTAACTGTTGAATTACCACCAAATACATACCCAAAGTGACTGCACCAGTCTACAGTTCCAGCATCAGTGTCCTAGACTTGCGATTTCTTCACATCTTCCATATCCTTATCACCGGAACTATTGTCTTTGTGGTTTGGAGTTATCTCATTAGGGTTTCAATTCCCTGTTTCTGTTAACAAGGCCCTTAGTTCAAGTCCAAGTACCATCTTTCTTACCCCCCCCGCCCGTCTCTCTCTCTCTCACACACACACACACACACACACACACACACACACATTAAACACAAAGACAGTGGGATGACACATACATAACATATACAATTCCTTGAGCATTACTGAAAGTAACTGTAGAGCTCAAACAATAGAGTTTTTTGTTGTTTTAAGGTGGTGTTCCAGTGGCTTGAACTCAGGACCCGGGCACTGTCCCTGAGGTTTTTTTGCTCAAGGCTAACATTCTATCACTTCTGGTTTTTAGGTAGTTAATTAGATAAACGTATCACATTTTTTTTTGTTTGTTTGTTTGTTGCTGGTCCTGGGGCCTGGACTCTGGGTCTGGGGGCTTTCCCTAAGCTCTTCAGCTAAAGGCTAGCGCTCTACCACCTGAGCCACAGCGCCATTTCCACCCTTTTCTGCTTATGTGGTGCTGAGGAATCGAACCCAAGGCCTTATGCATGCAAGGCAAGCGCTCTACCACTGAGCCACCTTCCCAGCCCACATTTTTGTCATGCTTCCTGTCTCCTGACTCTCCTCAGGTCACCATAGTGTCCCTCTTTAGCTCTCCATTAGAGTTGATCTGGTTTGTTGAGGTGGTTTTTCTGCTCTTTCTTTACTACCTTCATGGCTCAATTTATCAGTATTAAGCATATTCGAGGCTATTCATTTTGGGGGACATGTGTCCACTTGCAGTTACCAGCTTTCTAATAAAGACTACAGATTCAACCTCTCAAAAAAAAAAAAAGCAAAAAAAAAAAGCCAGGTGCCAGTGGTTCACGCCTGTAATCCTAGCCACTCAGGAGGCTGAGATCTGAGAATCGAGGTCCAAAGCCAGCCCGGGCAGGAAAAGTCTGTGGGACTCTTATCTCCAATAAACCGCTAGAAAACTGGAAGTGACGCTATGGCTTTAAGCGGTAGAGCACTCTCCTTGAGCAGAAAAGCACAGGGACAGCGGCCAGGCTCAGAGTTCAAGCTCCATGACTGACCAAAAAGAAAAAAAAAAAAAGTCTCACAGACTTTTTTTGCCTGGGGTTGGCTTTGAATGGAGATCCTCAAATTTCAGCCTCCCGAGTAGCTAGGATTACCGGTGTGAGCCACTGTGCCTGGCTAGAGCAACTTTTTTTCCTCTGGTTGGTCAAGGGCACGAACTCAGGGCCTGGACGCTGTTCCTGAGCTTTTGCTCAAGGCTAGCACTCTACCAGTTTGAGTCACAGCTCCACTTCCTGTTTTTGAGTGGTTAATTGGAGATAAGAGTCTTCTAGACTTTCCTCCAGGGACTGGCTTTGAACTATGATCCTCAGATCTCAGCCTTCTGAGTAGCTAGAATTACAGGCATGAACCACTGACACTTGGCTTAGAGCTCCTTTATCTAAAATTTAAAAAAAAAATTGAGTGATGGAAAGGGTGACATTTTCCAAAAAGAAATGTACTCTTTACCTGACATGTAAATGTTACCCTTCTGTACATCACCTTTTTAATAACAATAAATTTTTAATTTTTTTTTCAAGGTCTCTAGTCTCCAGTCTGTGTAGTCTAATAAAGATGAAGGAAACCAAGGCCTTGCAGCCACAGGATTATAAGAATTCCAGGTGGAGAAATGACATGCCGAGTTCCAGAACTCAGTCTTCCTATTTTCTCCCCTTTTCATTTTTGGGATACCCAGAGAAGGCCCAAGGTAAAGAACCTATACCCCCAATAAAAAGCATCTTCAATAATAGTAACAACAATAATAATAGGGTTTTTGGCTAGGGGTGGTACTGAGTTGTGACCCTTGTGTTCTACTACTTGAGTCACACCTATTCCAGTCCTTTTTGCTCTGGTTATTTTTTAAAATTGTTATTATAAAGATGATCTACAGATGGGTTACAGTTACATATGTCAGGTAAAGAGTACATATCTTGGGCTGGGAAGGTGGCTCAGTGGTAGAGCGCTTGCCTTGCATGCATGAGGCCCTGGGTTCGATCCCTCAGCACCACATAAGCAAAAAGAAAAAAGCCTGAAGTGGCGCTGTGGCTCAACTGGTAGAGCACTAGCCTTGAGCTGAAGAGCTGAGGGACCCCCCCCCCCAAAAAAGAGTACATATCTTTTTGGACAATGTTACCACTTCCCTCTAGCTCTCTCTCCCCCTGAGCTGGTTATTTTTGAGACAGGGTCTTGCTTTCTGTCCAGAGCTGGCCTGGATTTGATCCTCCTATTTCAGTTTGCCCACCATAACTGAGATAACAGGTATGTATCACCATGCTCCATTTCTTCGGTTAAGATATGGATTCATAAACCCTTTTTCCCTGGGCTGGTTGGGAATTGTAATCCTCCTGATTTCAGTTCTCCAAGTAGCTGAACTATGGAAGAGAATCCCCAAGAAGCAGCTGTTATTTCTTAAGGTCTGATGATCCGATCATGGTGAAAACACATGATAGGAAGTCCTGGACAGAAGGGCCTAAATGCAGCGGTGACACCCACAGTCAAAATGAGAGAGCAGCAGAGCCACCTTCCAAAGGGTGGAATCACTTCCTTCCCCGAAGCTAAAACTAGGCTAAACAAGTGTTTTCTAGCAGCAAAGAGCAGACGCTGGAGAACAGGGAGGAGGCAGACCAGAGTTGCCGAAAGGCAGCTGTAAATGGTGGCTCTGTTAGGTTAAGAACTCTAGGCCCCGGGAACTTCAGTCCCTGAGGGGCTGGTCACACTAGCTGGCAGCTGCTAGGTGTCCTGCAGAGAACACAGAAAAAAAAATCCCTGTGTGGTTTTCTTTTTCTTTATTTTTCTTATTGGCTGATGCTCTATCACTGAAGCCACGCCCCCAACCTGCTCCCTAAAGTGGTTTTAAGAGGAGCACACTGGGGTGATAAGAGTAACTGTTCAAGTTTTCCTTCTCTTCTTTTTAATGTCACACCTCTTCCCTGGCACCTGCAGCTGGCACAGGGACCACAGTCAAGAAACCATATGAGAAGGTTAAAGTAAGAGGAGGTGGAAGAGGATGGTGGAGTGGGTTGGGAAGGTGGGGTTGGTGGCTCATGCCTGTAATCCTAGCTACTCAGAAGGCTGAGATCTGAGGGTCCAGGTTCAAAGCCAGCCTAAGGAGGGAACTCTTTGTTTTTTGTGTTTTTTGGGGGGTCTGGTCGTGGGGCCTGAACTCTGGGCCTGGGCACTATCCCTCAGCTCTTCAGCTCAAGGCTAGCGCTCTACCACCTGAGCCACAGCGCCACTTCCGGCCTTTTTTCTTTTTGCTTATGTGGTGCTGAGGAATCGAACCCAGGGCCTCAGGCATGCAAGGCAAGCGCTCTACCACTGAGCCACCTTCCCAGCCCAAGGAGGGAACTCTTTGAGCCTTCTCTCCAATGAACCACCAAAAAGCTGGAACTGGCACAAGTGGTAGAGCACCAACTTTGAGTGGAAAAAGCCAAGCAGGAGTGTGAGGCCTTGAGTTCAATCCCCAGGGCCAGCACAAAACAAAAACACAGAAACAAAGTGAGAGGTGGAGGGTTTTCACCCCCAAATATCTTTGTTCCTCATACGCTTAAACCAGCACACCATGACCTTTGACTTCCAAACCACAGACCAAAGACACTTTTCTTTCCCTAGCATTTGTCCACCAAAAGACTGGATCAAGATGGTGGCATCTTATGCCAATCTCTGTTTAGCAGTTTCCGGGCTTCCATTGCTGGGGGGAGTCTCTTTCACCCCAGCGTGTGTGTGTGTGTGTGTGTGTGTGTGTGTGTGTGTGTGTGTGTGTGTGTGTGTGTGTGTGTACCTATCCACTCTTCCATTCATCAACTCAGGCTGAGTCTCTTTCACCCCAGCCCGTGTGTGTGTGTGTGTGTGTGTGTGTGTGTGTGTGTGTGTGTGTGTGTGTAACTATCCACTCTTCCATTCAACTCAGGCTGAGTCCCAAACCCGCCCAGCTCAACCCTCTGTGTGTGTGTGTGTGTGTGAGTGTGTGTGTGTCTGTGTAACTACCCACTCTATTCCATTCATCAACTCAGGCTGAGTCCCAAACCCGCCCAGCTCAAACCCTCTGCGGCCGCGCACCAGACTCCTTTGTTCCTGCCTAAAATGCTTCTTCTGCAACACTTCCTCAACTCCCGGCGCCCTCCTTCCCGAGAAGGACCCTGCGTGCCCCGCTCCAGGGGCACCAGGAACGGCAGCGTGCGTGCTGGGCGCTGGCCGGGGCCCGTCCCCCCCCCCCGCCCCCGGCGCCCACCTGACCCTCGGCTCCCGGGCGCGCGGCGCTGCCCCTCCCGCCCCACCCGCGGCGGCCACCGACGAGCCACGGAGCGGAGCGGCACAAAGAGCCCAAGTTTCAAAACAGCGGCGGAAAGCCGGCTCGGAGCCCAGCACTGTCAGAGAAGTCACACAAACAGAGCTCCGCGCGGAGGGGCCGAGGCGCGTGGAGAGGCGCGCACAGGCCGGGCCCGGGAGCTGCGGCCGTGGGGACCCCGCGCGGGGCGTGTGTGTGTGTGTGTGTGTGTGTGTGTGTGTGCGTGTGTGTGTGTGTGTGTGTGTGTGTGTGTGCGCGCGCCTGCGGGCTGCCCCCCCCCAGCCCAGCCTCGCCTTCCGGGGAGATGTCCCGGGGAGTCCCCGCCTCCCCCCTCGGGGAGCCTCCCGGCGGCCCGGGGAGCACCGCAAGCCGCGCACGGAGCCGGGAGCCCCGCAGGGGGACCTCGGGGCTCTGATCTCTCCGGCCCGAGCGCCCCGAGCCGAGCGGCTGTCCCGGCCCCAGCTCGGGGTCGGAGGAAGAGGAAGGAAGAGGGAGAGGGAGCTGGTGCCTCCGCTCTCCGTCAGGACGCGGGCCAGGCCCCGCAAGGGCGGCGTCTGGGAAGACGCGGGACCCTGGGGTACCCCCTCCACCCCTCCCCGCCCCGCCCCCCGAATCCCGCGGCTCTCGGGACGGCGCTGGCTCGCCCGGCCCCGGCCGGTGGCTGCTTCCCCTCCCTCCTCGCAGGGCCCCGCGCCCTTACCATCTGCGCCACCTTCAGCGTGGCCCCCTGCGTGCGGGGGTACGCGGGGTCCAGCAGCCCCTCCGAGCTCTGCGGCCCGGGCGCGCCGCCGCCGCCGCTGCTGCACGTGGTGCGGACGAGCCCCGCTCCGTGCGACATCCTGCGGCCCAGCCCGCCGGCCGCCTCGGCCCTGGGACCAAGGGGCCAGAGGAGCCGGGGGGAAGGGGGCTGGGCCGACGGGGCGGGGCGGGGCGGGGCCCAGACAGCTGCGGGCGCACGGGGCCGAGAGGCGGCCGCTGCGCCTGCCCTCGAGACCAGATGCGCGGAAGTAGGGCTGGCAGGAGAAGGGAACCGGCCGCCTGGGGCCCTGGTCTCTCCTAAGTGGGCACGGCCGAGCCAGCTGGGCCAGGCCTCCTGGGACTGAGTGGGGTGCGGCTAGGAAGGCGTCCCAGAGCCCTCAAATGCAACCGAGGGACGCGTCCACGCGGCACCCCGCCACCCCTGCGCACTCGCACCTGCACCTGCGCTGCCACCGCCCAGCAACCCGCTGTGGTGCCACCAGCGTGTCGGGAGCCCCTGGCGCCGTCCCCCCTGTCCCCCCAACCTCTGGGAGCCTTGGGGAGACGGTGCTGAGTGTTTCTGCGTGGCGTGGCCCGCTGGCCAGCCCACTCCGATGGGGAAGCCTCTCGGGAGCCGGTTATTGCGTGCATGCATCACTTCATCATCACGTGCATCAGCAAGACGCTGGCTGTGCAAGGACACGTGCTAGCCTGGTGTACCGGAAAAGGCTGCAGGGATCAGACCTTACCGGGCCACGCATGTGCTGCCTGCTGGGTGAATGGATGGCTGCCCCTGTCGGGGAGCAAGGATTGAGGTGAAGAACCTCACAGCTCTTTAATGATTTCACACCTAGCCTGGGGTCGGTGGTGCACGCCTGTAATCCTAGCTATTCCGGAGGCTGAGATCTGAGGATTGCGGTTCAAAGCCAGCCTGGGCAAGAAAGTCTGTGGAGACTCTTAGCTCCAAGAACTACCAAAGAAGTCAGAAATGGAACTGTGGGCTGAAGTGGTAGAGCACTAGCATTGAGCACCAAAGTTCAGGGACAATGCCCAGGCTCTTAAGTTCAAACCCCAGGACCCGCACAAAATAAGTAAATAAATAAAACTTTTCGCACCTGTCATTCCAGCTACTCAGGAGGCGAAGGGAGAAAAATCACTGTCTGAGACCAGCCTGGGTAAAAATCATATCTAACAGCATAAACAAAGCAAAAGGGCTGGCTCAGGTGGTAGAATGCTTGAGGCAAGTGTAAGGCCCTGAGTTCAAACCCTACTACCACCAAAGTAACAACAAAAATTTCACTTTACAAGGGAGTCAGGACGAGAATTCACGAATTTGCTGGATCCTCTCATTCCCTCTTCTCTGAGAAATGCAGGTGTTTACTCAACAGTTTCAAAGTTTCAGTTGGTATGTCATTGGCCAAAGCCTTTTTTTTTTTTTTTTTGCCTGTCCTGGGGCTTGAACTCAGGGCCTGGGTACTGTTCCTGAGCTTCTTTTGCTCAAGGTTACCACTTGAGCCACAGCACCACTTCCCACCTTTTCTGTGTATGTGGTACTGAGGAATCAAACCCAGGGCTTCGTGCAGCTAGGCAAGCACCCTGCCACTAAGCCACATTCCCAGCCAGTTGTTTTTTTTTTTTTGTTTTTTTTGTTTTTGTTTTTGTTTTTTGTTTTTTTTTTGGTGCTTGACTTTCGGGCTGGGCTCTGTCTTTGACCTTTTGTGCTTAAGGCTAGCCCTCTATCACTGGAGCAACAGCTTTACTTCCGGTTTTCTGGTGGTTAATTAGAGATAAGAGTCTCACAGACTTTCTTGCCACGGCTGGCTTTGAATCAAGATTCTCAGATCTCAGCCTCCTGAGTAGCTAGGATTACAGGCAGCAGCCACTGGCACCCAGCCTAGGCCATAATTCTTTTTTTTTGGGGGGGGTCTGGTCTTGGGGCCTGAACTCTGGGCCTGGGCACTGTCCCCCAGCTCTTCAGCTCAAGGCTAGTGCTCTACCACTTGAGCCACAGCACCACTTCTGGCTTTTTTCTTTTTGTTTATGTGGTGCTGAGGAATCGAACCCAGGGCCTCATGCAAGCTCTACCACTGAGCCACCTTCCCAGCCTGGCCATAATTCTTTTACACCAATGTAAGGATATGTCTGATTAGATAATAAGGAAAATAATGAAAGGACTAATGGTTACTCTGCATTCATCACAGTGCTTTTGTTGCAGTGACAGAAACTGAAGTTGAGCCAGAAGGAGACTCCATTAGCACGGGTAGCTGTGACAGGCAGAGGCGAGACTGTGTTTCAGGCACGGCTGCATTTGGATGCTCTCAAATCAGGCGTGGGTTGGCCTGTCTCTTGGCAGTTCTCTCCTCTGTGTTGGCATTGCTGTCCCACAGGCTCTGTCAGGACCACTGGAAGCTCAGGCTTACATAATAAGCCTGCCTCTCGGTAACTTCACCTCTTCAGTTCTGGTCCTGTATTCATCAACTGTATGGTGCTATGAGCTGTAGTAACACCACTGACTAGGTGGCCCAAGCAAACAGGAATTTTAGTGCTGGAAGTTTATGATCAAGGGGTTCCTTGGGCTGGTGTCTGGTAAGGCTTACCTTTCTGGCTTACACATAGCATTCTTTCCTGTTGTGTCATCTCTTTCTGTATGTGCAAAGAAAATGAGAGAGAGAGAGAGAGAGAGAGAGAGAGAGAGAGAGAGAGAGAGAGAGAGAGAGAGAGAGAGAGAGAGAGAGGTATTTGGCATCACTTGTTTTTCTAAGGATACCAGGCTTGGGGCTGTGCAGGTAGTTCAGTGGTAGAGTGCTTGCCTCACATGTATGAGGCCCTGGGTTCGATTCCTCAGTACCACATAAACAGAAAAAGCTGGAAGTGGGCACTGTGGCTCAAATGGTAGAGCGCTAGCCTTGAGCTAAAGAGCTGAGAGACAGCACCTAGGCCCAGAGTTCAAGCTCCACAACCAAAAAAAAAAGATACAAGGCCTCCTCAAAAATAAATAAATAAACATAGATTTTCCCCACAACCCAACCCAGCCATACCACTCCTATGCTTCTATCCAGAGCATCATGAGCCTGGATACCTTAAAGACACTTGTACGTCCATGTTCATTGCTGCACTACTCACAATACCCAAGTAGTGGAAAAGACCCAGATGCCCTACAATGGATAAGTGGATCCAAAAACTGTGGAACCTATACACAATGGAATTGTGTATAGGAAATGGCTGGACATAGAACAAATCATGTTTAGTGAGGTAAGCCAAACTCAGAGACACAAAAGGTACTTGTTTCTCTCATATGCAGAAGCTAGATCTAAAATACCAGGACATGATAAGTATATAGGACTCCAGGCATGCATACATAGTGAGACCAAAGGAAGATACTCTTAGGAGAGAAATACAAGGCACAATGCCTATATGCATCTGATCATACAAAATAATATTTATTGGAATGAACTCTAGGAAATGAAAACAAGGTTTTTTGTCTTTGTTGCTGTTTTGGTTTTCTTTCCTTTTTGTTCTGTTTGTTCATTTATATGTCTTTGGGGGGTAAGGGGAGGCATAGAAATGGTGAACAAATGCAGTAATATTATTCACTGGATACATGTTGAAAATGAATTATACAGCTTGTGGGTGGGGATAGGAGGGAAAAACTAGGAGAGCAGTAGGAAAGGGGTGACATTGTCCAAAAAGAAATGTACTGTTGGGGCTGGGAAGGTGGCTCAGTGGTAGAGTGCTTGCCTTGCCATGCCTGAGGCCCTGGGTTCGATTCCTCAGCACCACATAAGAAAAAAGCTGGAAGTGGCGCTGTGGCTCAAGTGGTAGAGCACTAGCCTTGAGCTGAACAGCTGAGGGACAGCTCCCAGGCCCAGAGTTCAGGCCCCATGACCGGACCCAAAAAAAAAAAAAAAAAAAAGAAATGTACTGTTTACCTGACTTATGTTACTGTAACCTCTCTGTAAATCACCTTTATAATAACAATTTTAGAAATTAAAGAATAGGCTGGGCACTGGTGGCTCATGCCTGTAATACTAGCTAGTCAGGAGGCTGAGATCTGAGGATCTCGGGTTCAAAGCCAGCCTAGGCAGGAAATTCCATGAGACTTTTTTTTTGGTGGGGGGGATCTGGTCGTGGGGCCTGAACTCTGGGCCCTCAGCTCTTCAGCTCAAGGCTAGCGCGCTACCACTTGAGCCACAGCACCACTTCCGGCTTTTTTCTTTTTGCTTATGTGCTGCTGGGGAATCGAATCCAGGGCCTCATTCATGCCAGGCAAGCTCTCTACCACTGAGCCACCTTCCCAGCCCCATCTGTGAGACTTTTATCTCCAATAAACCTCTAGAAAACTGGAAGTGGTGCTGTGGCTCAAGTGGTAGAGTGCTCGTCTTGAGTTGAAGAGCGCAGGGACAGCGCCCAAGCCAAGTTCAAGCTCCACAACAGACAAAAAATAACAACAAAAAACCTGGCCTAAAAGAGTAGAACCAATGTTATGACCTCATCCAACCTTAATTATCTACCTAAAGGGCTTATCTTGAAATACAGTCACATTGATTTGTACATTAGAATGACCTTTGAAACCTATGAAAAATACACCTGTTTCACTTTAGCCTTGGAGATTCTGATTCGGGGTGTGCAGATGGTACCTGGACATCTATGTTGGGAAGTTCACCAGTGATTTTAATGCATTAGGGATCCCTGCCAACAACTGCTGATCTGGCAAGTTCTCTTCAATCCAATAAAGTCTTGCTGATGTATCACAGCCTCGGTGAGGCCTTCAACCCCATCCTCCCTCACCTGCCCCCCTTTCCTGCCCCTCCCCCCCCCTGCCCCAGCCATGTCATTGGTTTTGGCATAGGTATGAAGTGTCCCCAAATACTCATCAGTGTTCAGAGGTGACTAAATCATGAGCTGATGAATTCCCATCAATGAATCCATCCATCGGTGGATTCACAATTAGACAGCACTGTTGGAGGTGGTGGAATCTGGGAGGTGTGGTCTAGTTGGAATTAGGTTCTAGCAGTGCATGTCTTCTTTACCTGGAGCCTTTCTCTCTCCCTCTCCTCTCTGCCCTACTGTCTCTTTCCTGGCCTCCCAGAAGTGAGTCTGTTTGCTTCCCCATGCTCTCTGCTGATGTTCTGTCTTATTCAGGCCTAGAAATCAACGGAGCCAAGTGTGAATGGACTGAAACTTTTGAAGCCACAAGCCAAGAGTCTTTCTCCTTTTATTTTTCCTTGGGTATTTTTTTTCTTTTTGTGTCTGTTCTGCATTTGAACTCAGGACCCCTCATGGTCTTACTTAGCTTTTTCCACTCAAGGCTGGCACTCTACTACTTTAGCCACGCCACTGCTTTCAGCTTTTGGGAGATTTAGGAGTGTCTCAGCTTTGATTGCCTGGACTGGCTTTGTGTTTCAGTCCTCAGATCTCAGCCTCCTGAGATTGCAGGCATGAGTGCCCAGGTTAAATTCATTATCTTCTATTGAATGTCAAGACACCACAAAGGCTAGTTAGTGGTTTAGATATTTGTTGTCATCTCTCACGGCTCTGGAATTTGAGTGGGCTCTGCTGGATGGTTCTATTTGGAGTCCTTCAGGCTGTTGAGGTCAGAGGGCAGCAGAGCTGGTCATCTGAAACTCAGCCAGGCTGAACACCCACACTGGCTCTCTCACGAGGCAACTGGCTGGAGCTCAGCAGTGCTTCAACTGCAGTGCTGGCATGTGGCCTGCTCTCATGGCTTGGGCTACTCAGAGCATAGAGGCTGGGCTCTGACAAGGGAGCACTGCAGCTGGTATTCTAGGAAGCAGGAAGAGGAAGCTGCCAGACAGCAAAGTGCTCAGCTGGAAACATCATGATTCCTCTGTGTTCTGCCACGTGAAGCATTCAGACGGTCTCCCACATTCAAGTGTATGCATCTATGTCTGTGTAACCAACTCCACTGCCTTAATTAGGAAGGCGTATGGTGGTAGCATTGGATCATCTTTGGAAAACAAAATCTGCCATATCTCCTGTGCAGATTGAATAAATGAAGGCCCTGGAAGCTCTCAGCACAGTACCTGGCACATCTTTAAAAAAAAATTTGTTTTCTGGGGACCGGGAAGGTGGCTTAGTGGTAGCATGTTTGTCTAGCATGCATGAAGCCCTGGATTCGGTTTCTCAGTACCACACCAGAAGTGGTGCTGTGGCTGAAGTGGTAGAGTGCTAGCCTTGGGCAAAAGCACCTCAGGGACAGTGCCCAGGCCCTGAGTTCAAGCCGCAGGACTGGCAAAAAAAAAAAAAAAAAAAGTTTTCTAGCTCATTGTGGCCTTCATCCTGCCATCCTTAGTATAAGCTGCAGTGTCTGGAATGTAGGTGTGTGTGTGTGTGTGTGTGTGTGTGTGTGTGTGTGTGTGTGTGTGTGTGTGTGCTTGCACACATGTGCCAGTACTGGGGGTTGCACTCAAAGCCTGTGTTTTTGCCTGGCATTTTTTGTTCAAGGTTGGCGCGCTACTACGTGATCCAGTTTTTGTGTGTGTGTGTGCCAGTCCTGGGGGTTGAACTCAGGTCCTGAGCACTATCATTGAGCATTAGTGTTTTTTGTTTTTTGGGTTTTTTTTTTCCCTCAAGGCTAGCACACTACTACTTGAGCTACATTTCCCCTTCTGGCTTTTTTGATAGACCTTCCTTTCTGGGCTGGCTTAGAACCTTGATCCTCAGACGCCAGAGCAGGTAGGATTACAGGTGTGAAGCACTGGTGTAGGGCTTCATATTGCTAAGTAGGTCATTGCCAATGTTGCTCCATCCTGTCCTCAACCCCTGCAGATGTGTTTAGCAGACACAGCTGGAGGAATCAGGGTCAGGAGTGAGAAAACTCAGCAGCCCAAGCTATTCTAGTTGCTTGTTGTGTAACCTTGAGAGCAAGTCATGGGCCACTCAGTGGGGACTTGGATGTCTGTCAGACAGAGTTGTGCATACTTGCCTAACTGGAAACTATTATTGTTTTATTATTTACTATGTGATTGATTCAGTTAGTGGTGCTGGGGACTGAACCCAGTTTCTCATGCCAGGGAGCACTCTCTAGCTGAGTTACTTTCCCAGCCTAAGGGGAGCAACTCACACTTGATACAAAAGTGACTTGTCAGGCAGAAGGTTGTAGGTTGAATCATACAAAATTGCCATTCTTGTAGGTCAAAGAGTTTAATAGTGGTAATTTCACATGGTTCAGCCTAATAATCTATCATTAATGAGTGAAAATTATTAGCCCCTATAGCTCATAAACGAAGAGCCATTCATATATTCTAGAAGCTGTCAGTAGTTGTATTTGCTTGGATGTTCCGCTCATTTACCACTTGGTAGCTGTCATTGTTAAGCACTTTTCTGCCAGTTTATTTCCTAGCACCATACATGCTTCCGCAGACATGGCTCTGCTTCCAGGGTCCCTGATGAAGCTGCCTGGTGCCGGCTCCCCAGGGACCCATGGGGACCTTGTGACCTAGATTTTTTTCACCTTCTGAATCCCTCAGCAGGCTCCCAGTCTTGTGTCTCAGGCTTCGCAGGCCCTCTCTGGGAGTTCCTAGTTTCGGACTTGCTGGTACTGTGTGGGCTCCCAGGATTCTTCATGTACTTCCTGGGGCCTTCAGCATCAGCAGACACTTGTGGACACAAACCGCGTTCCAGGCGCTGTGCTGACCTGGTGGAGGTATGGGATGTAGGGGGGGGGAGTGTGCGGGGGGGGGGGGGAGGAGATGTAGCAGGTGGGGGATAGGGATGAAAACCCACCATCTCCAAAAGATCCTAAACCAGGTAGGCAGCCGATGCCTGTACATGATTTGATGGTATGGCAGATGGCCTACCTTTATATACTCTCCAGCTTATAATAATACATGTTATCATCTTCTTTGATAACTTACTGTTTCAGTGTTCTTTTTACAATGCACCATTGGCAGGTTGAGGGCTATTATTATTATTATTATTTTGGTGCTGGTACTGGGGCTTGAACTCAGGGTTTGGTGTTCTTGCTTGCTTGCTTACTTGGCTTTTGGCTCAAGGCTAGTGATGTTCTGTGTGAGCCAAGCTCTCCTTCTGGCTTTTTGCTGGTTAATTGGAGATAAGAGTCTCAGGGACTTTCCTGACCAGGTTGGCTTTGAATGATAATCCTCAGATTTCAGCCTCCTGCCAGCAAGGACATTTATTTAAGGCTAAGCTATATGCTTAAGCCAGCTCCCTCCAGGGGCATGTGTGTGTAAGCATATGTGCACACATACATGCTTACATTGTAGGAGTATACGATCTTTGACAATCCATCTTTTCCATTAAATTTCAATAACCCCATGTCTTCTATGAAAATCCATCTTGTTAATTAAAACAATAATTGTCTAGGGAACAAAAACACTGATTTTAAGTTGATTTTTCTACCTAGAGGTGCATTCAGTTAGCATTTCCAAGTCTCTATGCTCTACCCAAATCGTTTAGTTGTAAAATCTTTTATATGTTAACACCCTGAAGGGATTTTCCCATGAAGGGAGCAATTTACAAATCTGAAAATAAATGATTGATATTGAATGTTCAGGTCTCTACATTTTCTTATAGTTTTCAAACATTGGCTATGCATTTATCTTTTGGGGGTATGAGCTTAAAATAGCAATGGAAAGTGATTAGTTACCTAAAATATTTTATTGATTTCTCAGGAGTGGGTAAATAAAAATATATCAAACTAATACCACCTCCCCCCCCCCCATCTACATCTAAAAGGCCATGAGAGGCTTAGAGGTGAACACAGATGTTCAGATGTTGATATATTGTAAGTATTCCCGTACTAAAACTTTTCAATCCCCCAGAAACCTTTTCTTAATGTTGGCTGTATTTTGTGAGGTTTTTGTTTTCTTCTTTTTTCCTTCCTTGCTCTTTTTCTTTTTTTCTTTCTTTCTTCTCCCTCCCCCCTCCCTCCCTCCCTTCCTTCTTTTTTTTTTTTTTGGTCCATTATAGGGCTTGAATTCAGGGCCTGGGCGCTATCCCTGAGGTTTTTTTCACTCAGGGATAGTGATCTATCATTTTGAGCTCAGTTTCACTTCTAGTTTCCTGGTGACTAATTGGAGATGAGTCTCAGGAAGGGCTGGGAGTGCATGCCTGGCATGAAATGAAGCCCTGGGTTCGATCAGTACCACATAAACAGAAAAGGCTGGAAGTGGTGCTGTGGCTCAAGTGGTAGAGTGCTACCTACCCTTGAGCAAAAGAAGCTCAGGAACAGTGCCCAGGCCCTGAGTTCAAGCCCCAAGACTAGAAAAAAAGAGTCTTAGGAACTTTCCTACCTGGGGCTGGATTTGAACTGTGATCCTCAGATCTCAGCCTCCTAAGTAGCTAGGATTACAGGTATGAGCTGGTGGTGCCTGGCCTGCCTTACCTTCCTTCTTTCCTTCTCTTTTTTCTTCTTCCTTCCTTCCCTTCCTTCCTTCCTTTCTCTCTCTTCTTTCTTCCTTCCTTCTTTCAACTCAGGGCTTCCCATTTGTTAGACAGGTGCATTACTACCTGAGCCAAAACCCCAGCTCTTCTGCTTATTTTTCAGTTAGGGTCTCATGTTTTTCCCTGGGGGCAGCCTTGGACCAGGATCCTCCTACCTATGCCTCCTAGTAGCTGGAATGACAGGTGTATGCCACCAAACCTAACTTGTTGTTTGAGATGGGGTCTTTCTGCCTGGGCTGGTCTCAGATCTCAATCCTCTCAGTACATGTTTTCCGAGTGGTTGGGATTACAAGTGTGATCCACTGTGTTGGGAATCCATTTTCTTGAGGGAAAAAAAAAATCAATAAAATCAGTTCAAAACATACAGCTTCATCTCTAACAACAGAGAAACACTTTGTTGTCTTCCCAAACATAGAAACTCAAAACCAAAAGAGGAACTAACAATTGTTTTCTGGTCAAAAATAGATGCTTATTGTTGTTTTGGTGAAATCTCAGGGTAGCTTGAAGAGTCATGCTCCTGAAAAACTGCAAATAAACACAACAAAGCAAGTGCCTCTGGTTGAATGTACTTTATCCTGGGCTTTAGAAATCAGTCTCTTCAGTGCTATGTGTTCAAGAAAGGTATAAAATTATAGTGAACTTAGAGGTCACACACGCATGTGCCTGCCCTGGGATTGAACTCAGGGCCTGGGCGCTGTCCCTCAGCATTTCAGCTCAAGGCTAGTGCTCTACCATTTGAGCCATGGCGCCACTTCCAGTTTTCTGGTGGTTACTTGGAGATTAGTCTCATGGACTTTTCTGCCTGGGCTGCCTTTGAACTTTGATCTCAGATCTCAGCCTCCTGAGGAGCTAGAATGACAGGCGTGAGCCAGCAGTGCCCAGCTTTTCTCTGGTGTTGAATCCAGCCACAGCTCCCCACTGCCCTGTCTCCAGTGTGGACACCTGCTCTGGAGGCTTCTGCTCAGGCTGTGGCTGAGACCACAGGAATGACAGCCCCACCCATCCTTCAGGCACTTGATCTTCTAGAAAATTCTGAGCTGGGCAGAGCAGCACACACCTGCAGTTCCAGAACTCAGGAGTCAGAAGATCTCAAGTCCCAGGCCGACCTGGGTTAATATGAGACTGTGGCTCGAACAAACAAACAAAAATTTATCAAAGTCTGCTATGGAAAAACTTTCAAACATGCACACAAGCAGCCGAGGTATTGAGAAATTCACCCAGCCTAGCTCCCACCCACTTGAGAAAAAATAGCACTCTATCTCTTGAGCCATAGCTCCATATCTGGCTTTCTGGTGATAAGAGTCTCCAGGACTTTTCCTGTCCAGGTTGGCTTTGAATCTTGACCCTCAGATCTCAGCTTCCTGAGTAACTAGGATTATAGGTGTGAGCCCCGGCACCCCACATTGGGGGACACTTTCTACTCCCTGTTACCTTGTATACATCTGGCCATGATTACAGAGGTGACATTCTCCCACGGCACATAGAAAAGGGCATTCTTTTAACCATTTCAAAAATCGTCCATGGGTTACTGTGCTGCCCCTGTGCTCCTTTTGCTCAAGGCTAATGCTCTATGACTTTCTAGCCACAGTGTCACTTCTGGTTTTCTGATGGTTAATTGGAGCTGTCTCATGGACTTTCCAGCCAGGGCTGGTTTCAAACTGCAATCTTCAGATCTCAGCCTCCTGAGTAGCTAGGATTATAAGTGTGGGCCACAGAGCCCGGCTTCATGTTGGCTTTTGTGCAAAGTCAGCAGGCGCTGCTGCTCCCGGGATAACAGAGTCAGCTCCGCAGACTGCGCATGGAGCTGCAGGTTGCCATGAGAAACTCTGACCTTGCTAACTGCTGGCTCAGCTTTTCCCTGTGTGACACTTCCCTCACCCCATACTCTACATCCTCTTCTCATTTTTGGAGTGCTCTCCCCACAACCTAAAAGCATCCTTCACTGGCACTTTGAAGGTCTTGGGGTGCTCTTCCAATTATCTTACAAAGGGGTAACCAGAGCTTGGAGAAGAAGCTAGAACCAGATAAATAGGAGGATCCATCCAAACAGCCCCCAACAGGAAGAACTGGCACTACTCTGCGCATGTGTGCGCATGTGTGCACGCATGCATGCACGCACACGCACACACATGCATATGTGCATTCTGGTACTGGGGTGTAAACTCAAGGCTTAACTTTTTTTGCTCAAAGCTAGTGTTCTACCACTTGAGCCACATTTCTACTTCTGGATTTTTTTTTTTGGTCCAGTCGTGGGGCCTGAACTCTGGGCCTGGGCGCTGTCCCTCAGCTCTTCAGCTCAAGGCTAGCGCTCTACCACTTGAGCCACAGCACCACTTCCAGCTTTTTTCTTTTTGCTTATGTGGTGCTGAGGAATCGAACCCAGGGCCTCAGGCATACAAGGCAAGCGCTCTACCACTGAGCCACCTTCCCAGCCCTACTTCTGGATTTTTGATAGTCAACTGGAATTGAGTAACAACTGGGCTGGCTTTGAACTGTGATCCTCAGATGTCAACTTCTCGAGTAGCTAGGATTACAGATGTGAGTCACCAACATCCAGGTAAAATAGCACTACTAAAAGTGAGAGCCCAAGAGAAATCTGAGAGAGCACAGGGCATGGTTTCAACTCTCTTTATTCTATCAATGGAAACTTTTTTTTTTGGTCAGTTGTGGGGCTTGAACTCTGGGACTTTCCTGCTCGGGCTGGTTTTGAACCGTGATCCTCAGATCTTAGCCTCTTGAGTAGTTAGGATTACAGGTATGAGCCACCGGCATCTGGCTTCTGTTTTGTTTTTTTAAAGTTTATGTTGAAGTCAGGTGCTGGTGGCTCATACCTGTAATCCTAGCTGTGTAGGAGGCTAAGCTCTGAGGACCGTGGTTCAAAGCCAGTCAGGCAGGAAAGTCCATGAGATGCTTATCTCCAATTAACCATAAATACTGGAACTGGAGCTGTGACTCAAGTGATGGAGTGCCAGCCTTAAGCAAAAGTACCCAGGCCCTGAGTTCAAGCCCTAGGACCAGCACACACACCCTCCTCCCCACACACAAAAGGTTCATGTTGAAAATCACCCAAGATACCTGCTATGCCAGCAAGAACCTTCGGCCTAAAACCACCTCCTATAAGTTCACACCTGCCTGCCTGTTTTGCCTTCTCCCCACTATTCAGTAACAACCTTACAATATATTTATGCTAAAGATTTGAGATGTTGGAACTTTTTGGTCCAGAAGTTTCCATAAAATATAGTACATATGTATCATCTCTAGGGTCAGCAAGATAATTTCAAGGCAGATGAACATATTTAACCTTTTTATGGCTGTATACTCATTTTAACTTGTATTAGAACCCCATTAAGCAGAAGCTCATTAGCTGAAGGCAAAGTCTCATTGCATGCTTTCTGGATCACTTGCAGGGATGGTGAGTCATGGGCACTGAGATCTCCAGAGCTGAGGAGATCAGTCTCTCCTGCCACCCTGCCCTGGTGACTGTGGACAAGTGTCCCTGGACAATAGCGCCCCTGGGCATGCTGTGAGGGTTGGAGTTTTCCCATGGCACCTGGCCTCAGCTCCTGTTTCTGTCTCCTTTTTCAAGTAGACACAACCTTAGTTGAGGTTTTCCCTCATTTAATCACAAAAGAATCTGTAATTTTAAAAGTCAGGTTTATAAATTTGACACCTTTTTTGGGGGTGTGTGGGTGGATATACCGGCAGAGGGGCTTGAACTCCAGACTTCATGCCCTCATTTAATTGGTGGCTCTACTACTTGAGCCACAGCTCTCACAAACTTGTCTGTCTGGGCTGGCTTTGAACCTTGATCCTCAGATCTCAGTCTCCTGAGTTAGGAGGATTATAGCCATGAGATATCAGCACTTAGTCCCTGACACACTCTTAGTATTAGCAATTTTATTTTTGTATTATTTATGAAGACATCAACAAAATACTTAAGAGTTCATTATAAGCTACAGCACTTTGCAAATAAGTATCCAGTTTAATTGTAACAAACCACTGCCAGCAGATTTAACTAAGTATATAAAAACATTAGTTAAATACAATTTTGTGGAAATATACATTATACCTACAGCTGTTTTTACAGTGAAATTCTTCTGGGCTTTCCCCCCCTTTTAATTATCAAAATGGTAAATCACTGAACAGTTCTGGATCTCCATGCTATAAAACTGAAATAGGTGTTTCCGGCGTAGCAGATGGTAACCAGGAAGGCAAAGAACTAGAGAAAACAAAGCATAATAGAAACGGAATCAGAGCACATTCTTATTTGAATGAGTTTCATTTGACCTCCACTAAATCACCCATTTACAACATGCCAGATTTCTCAGATAAAATTACTTTATTATCTTCCTTTTCAGATGATTTCTGACTTTCTCAAATTTTATTTATTTTTTAAATGAATCTGAAATGGAATTTTACTCAAATAACCTTGGAGAAGTGAATGTGAATCCAGGTGGGGTGGTTCACACCGGTAATCCTAGCTACTCAAGAGGCTGAGATCTGTGGATCAAGGTTTGAAACCAGCTCAAGCAGGAAAGTCCATGAGATTTAATCTCCAATTAACCAGCAAAAGACCAAAAGTAAAGGTATGGCTCAAGTGGTAGAATACCAGCCTTGAGCATAAAAACTAAGGGACAGTGCCCAGACCGAGTTCAAACCTCAGGACTGTTGTATGTGCGCATGCATGCATACACACACACACACACACACACACACACACACACACACACACACACACACACACACACACACACACAGGGACTGTGGTGGCTGTGCATCTGAGAAAAGAAAGAATATCACTTCTAATTTAGTTCAGACAGTTGCAGACTAGGGTCCAAATTCAGAGAGTTACAGTCAGCTTTAGAAATGAGCAGACCAGCCAGGTGCTCGTGTTCACACCTGCAATCCTAGCCACTCAGGTGGCTGAGATCTGAGGATATCGGTTTGAAGCCAGCCCGAGCAGAAAAAAATCCAAGAGATTCTTTTTTTTTGTCAGTCTTGGGGCTTGAACTTTGGGATTGGGCGCTGTTCCTGAGCTCTTCAGCTCAAGGCTAGCACTCTACTGCTTAAGCCACAGCGCCACTTCCGGTTTTCTAGTGGTTTATTGGAGATAAGAGTCTCATTGACTTTCCTACCCAGGCTGGCTGCCATCTTCATGTCTCAGCCTCCTGATTAGCCAAGACATGAGCCCCTGGTACCCTGCTAAAACTAGTTCTTTAAATTGGTGAAATTATACATAGTTATGGTTTAAAAAACAGTATACCACCAGGTGCTGATGGCTCACGGCTATAATTACACTCACTTCTTGTGAGCTCCCACACTTTGTAACTCCCAACAGCTCTTCCCCTTCCATTCCTTGATCTGGCATTTGGCTCTCACTTGCCAGCTTGGCTTTCAGCCTTGTGATCCTGGCAGACCACCAAGAGGTCCCAACAATTTTTTATCTTTTCCAATTAATCAGCTAATTGCCCATTGGCACTACTGCAAGTGGCACTCTGTCCTACAGGTAACTTGACCCTCTCCCTGATGCCCAGAAGGCCATGGGGAAGGAGATGGAGGACTGAGGGGGATGGGTAGAGAGTTCACTCACAGAGGAGGCTGCCCAGCTGTTGAAGTTGTGACTGTCCTTCTCTGGGGAGACAGAAGATGCGTCCACCACAGCAGCTGAGAGGTACAGGACAAAGGCACTGCCATTAAAGCACAGGCCCTAGGGAAGGCGGAGAGATAGTATGAGGGAAGGGCCACTTCACAAGTGGCCAAAACTGCCCCCAGGTATGGTAAAGGTTGGGCCAAGTACACAGTTGGGAAAAGGCAGGGACCAGAGCCTCACACATGGTAAACAAGTGTTCTTCTCTGCCTCACTCCAGCACCTGGCCTATTAGTTTAAGTAGTATTGTTATTTTCCAGCCTCTGTATTCACAGATAGTATTCCTCAATACCCAAGAGCTTGGCATACAATCGGTTAAAACGAGATTTGAAGCCAGGCCTCAGTGGCTCCTGCCTATAATCTTCGCTACTCAGGAGGCTGATATATAAAGATCTTGGTTCAAAGCCAGCCCACACAGGAAAGTCTTGGAGGCTCTTATCTCCAATTAACTACCAAAAAAGCCAAAAGTGGAGGTGTGGCTCAAGTGGCAGAGTACCAGCCTTCAGTGGAAAAATGTAATGACCAGCATCCAGATCTTAATTTGAGCCCCAAGACTTGTTACTCCCCCTGCCCCCCAAAAAAAGTTTGAAGGAAAGAAGGATCCTGTGTGGGATGGTGTCAGGTACACTTGTTTCTAGGTGGTACAATTTATAGAAAATTAATTTTTAAAATGTCTATATAATAGAGAACCCAGATGATCTTGAATCTTGAGAACTGGTTTGCTATTGGGCCTAAAAGGAATTCTAGCTCTTCCAATGTGCCTGTTTTCACACTCACATAACACACTGCAGAGACCACCGAATAACATGGAGATTACTTGCTGACCAGTGTCTTCAGATTTGGTCCCTGTGTGGGCTGAGTGGTGATCTTGAATTGACAATTGGATGTGTGGCCCAGCTCCTGGGCACAGGGCAGGGCTGTAGTCCTGGGCTTCCTTACCACCATTGTCCAGGGCACTTGGGGAATCCGGGTGTAGGTCATGGTGATGTAGATGATGAGGAAGAAGACAGTGAGGACCCAGTAAAAGACAGCCACAAACATGACCCAGCCAAACGCAGGGACCCGGAAGTACTCCGTTCCAGCAATCATTGTCCATACCAGTAGACCCAGGACCTGTGGAATGGCAGAGGCAGTAGAAAACAAAGGAGGACATGAAGAGAAAGAAGCAGAAACAGAGAAAAACGTAAATCATTCAGGGTGACAATGAAAACTTTCTTGAACACGTATACAACTTACAAATAGGGGCTATAGCTCACTTCTGTAATTATAGCTGCTTGGGAGAGTGAGGCCAGCTGGGCAAAAAAAAAAAAAAAAGTGCCCCGGATCCCTTCTCAACCCATAACTGGGATGGGGACATGTGCCTCTCAGTCTAGACATGTGGGAGGCTGAGATTGCAAGGATCACACTTTGAGGCCAGCCTGGGAAATCTGTAACACTATCTCTATGGAAAACACTGGAATGGTGGTGGCATGCTGGTCGTCCCAGCTATGATGGGATGCCTGAAATAGGTGAATCAGAGTCCGGACATATGCTTAGGCGGGAAGCATGGCCTAAGCACAAAACAACTAGTGCCTAAAAAAGCTGGAGGCACAGCTCAGCCATAGTGCTTGCCTAGGAAGGGCAAGGCCCTGAGTTTAAACCAGAGTTTAAACCTGAGTTTAATACAAATAAATAGGGGCTGTAAACTCATGTGCCCACAAAGGCCAGGAGGGTGAGATGAATGTGTTTGGGGACTCTATGTAGCTCTGGCCAATTTCTGTGGACTAGTGCCAAGTTTTCCTCCCTCCTTCTACCCCCCCCCACCTGCCCCTCCCCACCCAGATACATAGGGGCTGGGCTGTAGTGGCTCATGACTATAATTCTAGCCATTCAGGAGGCTGAGATCTGAGGATGGCAGTCAAAGCCAGCCTGCGTAGTAAAGTCTATGAGACTCTTATCTCCAATAAACCACCAGAAAACTGGAAGTGGTACTGTGGCTCCAGGGGTAGAGCACTAGCCTTGAGCTGAAGAGCTGAAGGACAGTGTCCAGGCCCAGAGTTCAAACCTCACAGCCCCCACCCCCCCCCCAAAAAAAAAAGAAAAAAAGAAAAAAGAAGTAAATCAGGTACCTGTGGCTCACACCTGTAATCCTAGCCACACAGGAGGCTGAGCTTTGAGGATCGAGATTCAAAGCCAACCTGGGCAAGAAAGTCTGTGAAACTCTTATCTCCTGTGGCTCAAGTGGTAGTGTGCTACCCTTGAACAACCTTGACTAGCAATAATAACAGAAAAAGAAGTGGAGTGCTAGCCTTGAGGAAAAACAAAAAGCCAAAGGACAGCACACACATGCGCACATACACATACACCCCCAGAACAACAACAACAACAATAACAACAACAACCAACACTCCAGTTTGTCCAAGCTACCTGTGTTTCAAATATTCTCACAATTAAGTCTTAAAACACTATGTGGGCTGGCTGCTGCTGGCTCATACCTGTAATCCTAGCTACTCAGGAGGCTGAGATCTGAGGATCACGGTTCAAAGCCAGGTTGGGTAGGAAAGTCTGTGAGACTCTTATCTCCAAATAACTTATCAGAAAACTGGAAGTAAGTTCAGAGTGGCAGAGCGCTAACCTTGAGCAAAAAAGCCTAGGCATACACCCAGGCCCTGAGTTCAAGCCCCATGACCACTACCACCACCACCACCATCAGAGAAAATGAAGATACACAAAGTGAATGTGCCTGCACAGGCAGCGAGCCTCACATCAATGGGGTTTTTGAATGTGAGCTGATGCTAACATACAGGTGATCCATACACATTCCCACGCATCAGTAGGACTGACTAGTAATGGAGGTGATCGAGCAGAGTGGTGTCTGAAATAATCCTGGGACTTCTAAATTCAAACGGAAAGGGTCAGAGCCCTTTGTTTATGAACACAGTAAAGGTGTTTTTGGGGTGTCTTCCAGAGAGAGAGGGTATAGTTGCTTGAACAAGATTGAGTCTAGCTTAAACAGGTTCACGGAATAGCTCTCAGCTATGAACGTAATAAGCCGGCAGAGCCTACTGCTGGTGGCTCACACCTGTAATCCTAGCTATTCAAGAGGCTGAGTTCTGAGAATCACGATTCAAAGCCAGCCTGGGCAGGAAAGTTTGTGAGACTTTTATTACCAATTGACCACTAAAAAACCAGAAGTGGAGTTGTGGCTCAAAGTGGTAGTGTGCTACCCTTGAGCAATAAGAGCTCAGCAGCACCTAGGCTGCAAGTTCAAGACCCACAACTGACAAAACAAAAACAGAAACAACCAAAAACAAAAAACAAAACAACAACAACAAAACCCCCCCAAAACTGACAAAAAAAAAGAGGGGCTAGGAATGTGGCTTACTGGTAGAGTGCTTGCCATGAAGCCCTGGGTATAATTCCTCAGTACCACATAAACAGAAAAACAGAAAAAGCCCAAAGCGGGGCTGTGGCTCAAGTAGTAGAGTGCTAGCCTTGAGCAAAAGAGGCTCAGAGACAGCACCCAGACCCTGAGTTCAAGCCCCAAGTCTGGCAAAAAAAAAGGAAGAAAAAAAAAAGAGCAGGAATACTTGGCCCATGACCTGACAGGCAAGAGCAGTATAAATACCCTGTAGAAAAGGGAATTGAAGACAAACCTTTTATCTCCCAATATAACTAATACCATGAAAATTGCTCTGAAAATGTTACCTGTCTCCTGCTTTTTTTGAGGGGGGGCGTCAGTTGTGGGGCTTGAACTCTGGGCATGGGCACTGTCTCTGAGCTCTTCAGCTCAAGTCAAGTGCTCTACAACTTGAGCCACAGCGCTTTCAGTTTTCTGGTGGTTAATTGGAGATCAGAATCTCATGGACTTTTCTGCCCAGGATGGCTTTGACAGCAACCCTCAGATCTCTGAGTAGCTAGGATTACAGGTGTGAGCCACTGGCGCCCGCCCCCCACCCCCTCTAGTTTTAAGGCATGTGTCTGTAACTGTGTGGCTGATCATCTAGATTAAAATGACATTTTTGTTGTTATTGGTGGTCGTCGTATGGCTTGAACTCTGGTCCCTCTGCTCTTCAACTCAGGGTGAGCACTCTACCACTTGAGCCACAGCACCCCTTCCAGTTTTCTGGTGATTAATTGGAGATAACAGTCTCACAGACTTTCCTGCCTGTGCTGGCTTTGAACCATGATCCTCAAATCTCAGCCTCCCGAGTAGCTAGGATTATAGGTGTGAGCCACTGGCGCCCAGCACATTTAAAATTTTGTCTTTCTCCTAGCAATGTTTATTTTGTAACTTGCCTATTTGTGGTCATGTGATTCAGTCATTTGATCTAGTAAGTGTGGCACTACTCTGGAAGCCCCACTTCTTCATTTGTTTAGCCTAGGCTGCATTACCCATGCCATTCGTTTTTCATCCCTATGGACATAAGTGGACACCCAGTATGGACTGTACATTCAGCCATGTAAAGATATTTAGAATCTTCTTAGCATCAGTTAAGATTTCATTCAGTCACACAGACATATTAGCCTATGTAACATACATGGAATTTTACTACTCACAATTTTCAACTTTTCCACACTGAAATAAGCATTTTAGGGGCTGGGAAGGTGGCTCAGTGGTAGAGCACTTGCCTTGCATGCCTGAGGCCCTGGGTTCGATTCCTCAGCACCACATAAGAAAAAAGCCGGAAGTGGTGCTGTGGCTCAAGTGGTAGAGCGCTAGCCTTGAGCTGAAGAGCTAAGGGACAGTGCCCAGGCCCAGAGTGCAGGCCCCACGATCAGATCCCCCCCCCCAAAAAAAAGAAAGAAGCATTTTATTTGGAAAGAATCAGATTGGTTCGTTCTTTGTTAAAAAGAATAGTGTGTGTGCACACGCACGATTCGTCTTCGTTGAAGACGCCCTAACTAAGCCCTAATGTCCACCATTTCTGAATCATTCCTCAGCTTCTCCCAAACATATGTGACAGAGATAGGCTAATTCCAAAACAAACAAACAAAAAAAGAAATTAAAAAATTAATAAAAAAAGAGTAAGCAAAACCAAAGAAAAAGTAGAGAGGAGTGAGGTGTCCGTGGCTCCTAGCTGGAGGCCCAGCTACTCCGGAGGCTGAGCAGGCGGCTGACAGCCCAGGCAGGGAAATCTGTGGCACCCTCATTTCCAATAACCACCCCCAAACCATTAGTAGAGTTGTGGCTCAAGTGGTAGAGCCAGCCTTGAGTGAAAAAGCTAAGGGACACTGCATAGGGACAAAGGGACACTGAGTTCAAGCTCCAGTATCAGATCAAAAGAGAAGTACAGGACAGTGAAGGGCTTGGTGTTTTTTTTTTAAATCATGAACAAACCTGTGTCATGAGCATCTCCATGGAGATAGGACAAGGCCATCACTTGGTGGACTTCCACCCCTTCGTCTAAGGGTGACGGATGTCCTGACTTCTCCCCCCGGGCTCATGTGGCATACGGTGTGGTGGATGTGAAGCCAGCAATGGGAAAGGTAAGAAGTCCGAGGGGGAGTTCCTCTGGCTTTTGGCAGTTCAGAAGCTTTCCCGTAAGGAGACTGCCATGTGGTTCAGGCAGAAAAGACACTCTCTTTGCTTTAATTTGCCAAATCTCGCGATACTGTGGGGTCAAAAGTGCTGTACTCAGGTCTGTAGAACACAGCTCTGGCATCCCCCAGGCTGTGAAGCCACAGCGCTCAGGTGTGACTGCCGCTGGGATCCCCAAAGGGATTCTTCATGTGGGTCTCTGGGCCACTCCTAGAGCGGCGATGACATCTGGGGTAGAGTCTGAGCATCTGTGTTTCTAGGGGTGCTGCTGCTGGCGCCAAGACTGCCCATGAGATCTATCGGTAGCCAGATGCTGGTGGCTCATGCTTGTAATCCTAGCTTTTCAGGAGGCTGAGAACTGACGATCATGGTTGAAAGCCAGCCTAGGCAGGAAAGTCTGTGAGACTCTTACCTCCACTAAACTACCAACAAATCTAGAAGTGAAGCTGTGGCTTAAGTGGTAGAGTGTTAGCCTTGAGCAAAAGAAGCTCAGGGACAGTGCCCAGGCTTTGAGTTCAAGCTCTAAAACTCTCTCTCTCTCTCTCTCTCTCTCTCTCTCTCTCTCTCTCTCTCTCTCTCTCTCTCACACACACACACACACACACACACACTAGTGTGGTATAGTATGTTCTGGTTTCTGTCTCTGACTCTGTCTCCCCTTCCCAGGTTTGAACTCAGGGTCTCAAACCCTTTCAAGTACAGTAAATATTTATCATTTGAGCCATATCTCCAGCTTGACTTTTCGCTGGTTATCTTGGAGATGGACTCTCTTAAACTTTTCTGCCTGGCCTGACTTCAAACCAAGATCCTCTCAGTCTCAGTCTCTTCAGTAGCTAGGACCCTCTTACTCTGTTTAGGAAGGTCTCAGCACATTATACAAATATCCTCAATTCCTCTTGTAGCTTTGTGTGCATATTTCTATCTCAAAGGCAGCTAGAGGTAAGTGAGAAAAGGTCCATTTTATTTATTTTTTCTCAGCAAACTGACCCGATATCACCTATTGGTATTTTCTCACAGGCTGGGCACAGGGGTGGCTCTAGAACCTTTTATCTACTCTACTGGTCCATGTGCATGCTAGTGCACACCACTGCAACTCACCCGTGATGTTGTGTATTTTAGCCTTCTAGGTTAAGAAGTCAGACTGGACACATGGATGTAATTTTGCTTCCTCCCCAAATGCTTCCAAAATGATAAAGAGGATTAACAGGAAAAGAGACAAATGACCTATTTTTGGAAGTAACACATATGGACAAGGGATGATGATGGACTTGGCTGCCCTAGAAACCTGGATTCTAAGCTGCTTTATCAGTTAAGAAAGAATCAAACCAAAATCACTGCAAACTCTGAAACACCTAGTCTCCCTGGGGCAGGAGTAAAGGCCTGAGATTGGTAGAGAGACATTCAAAGGCAAAACTCACCTCAATGAAGAAGGTAAAACAAGAGTCTCTGGACTGAAAGACAAAATTGAAGGTCTGAGCATCATTCTGAAAACCAGAGGCTTAAATTCAATGGGAAGACTTCCTTTTCTTCCTTCTTTCCTTCCTTCCTTCCTGAGATACTTTTTTTTTGGGGGGGGGGGTCAGTCATGGAGCTTGAACTCTAGGCCTGGGCATTTGTCCCTCAGCTCTTCAGCTCAAGGCGAGCATGCCATCACTTGAGCCACAGAACCTCATCTGGTTTTCTGGAGATAAGAGTTTCACTGACTTTCCTGCCTGGGCTGGCTTTGAAGCACAATCCTCAGATCTTAGCCTCCTGAGTAGCTAGGATTACAGGAGTGAGCCACCAGTGCAGAGCTTTCTGAGATACTTTAATGGATTTAAATCGCATTACCTCATCAGTTCCTTACAATGGAGTAGCATTGGAAATCAGCTGTTAATGACTTTGCTTTTTTGTGCTTTGCTATGAGATCCAACCAGCCTTGCTATCTGACATGTGTCTGATATGGCACACCTATAGTACCCTTTGTTCACTTGAAGATGGCACTGAGTTCTCATAGGCAGCTCAAGGATGAGAAAAAAGAGATCTGACCACCATCCCCAGACAAGCTACAACAACCAGTATTAAATTATAAACCTTGATGAGTCCTATGAAAACAAACAATGTAAAGTTCAAGGACCCAACAAAGTTTGGATGGTTGGAGGAGTGTGAGATTTACATAGAAATAGCCCGGTGGTATTCCAAACTCCTCACCCCAGCTTACCAGAAGTGTGCATCTCCTTTAAGTCCTGACCTAATGCAAGAGGCTCTATGGAAGTCCAATTTCAAAGGCTGCCCTATGTCTGGCATCTGACTCTGGCCTCTGAGGATAGCATCTTTTCCTGAAGATTTAGTCCATAAATGGTTTGAAGGCCAAAGAATGTCGGCACTGAAAATGAGTAAGTCTCATTTATCGTGTGTGTGTGTGTGTGTGTGTGTGTGTGTGTGTGTGTGTGTGTGTGTGTGTGTGTCTGTCTGTCTGTCTGTCTGTCTGTCATGGGGCTTGAACTCAGGGCTTGGGCACTGTCCCTAAGTTCTTTTGCTAGTGCTCTATCACTTTGAGCCGCAGCGCCACTTCTGGTTTTCTGGGGGGCTAAATGGAGATAAGAACCTCACAAACTTTCCTGTTTGGGCTGGCTTTGAACCCCTATCCTCAGATCTTGGCCTAGGATTGAGTAGCTAGGATTACGGGTGTGAGTCACCGGTGCCTGGCTCATTTATCTTTGTGTGCTGGTATTGGAGCACAGTAACTCAAGACCTGGTGCTACTGCTTAACTTTTTCCACTTGAGACTGATGCTCTACCACTTGAGTCACAGCATCTTTCTAACTTTTTGCAGTTTAATTGGGATAGGAGTCTCAGACTTTTCTGCCTGGGTTGACTTTGAACTTCCTTAGATCTCAGCCTCCTAAGATTCCTGGAGGCCACAAATCTCAACTATTTCTAGTTGCTGATATATAGGTTAAACACAGGACTCCCTTACAACTCTCCTTACATCTGCATAGTTCTTTGTTCAGAGTGAACAGGAGAGTCATCCCCACGGCCTAATAGAATAGTAGCTCTCTGCTCAACAAGCATGGTGCATGTCTCCACTTATCCATTAGAGGGCACCCTAACACTGCTGATGAAGAACCACGCAGGCCCTGCTCAACAGAGGTCTGAGCTGGCAGGGATCTGGATGTATTCTACAAGGAAGGGGCATGGCACAGAGGTGCAGGATCTGGAACAATAAATGTATTTTCACCCACTAGAACCAGACATTGCCTAGCATCACACAAACTAAGTCCTCACCTTCATATAAGCCTCTTCCTTGTGCCTGGAGCTTTTGGGTTTTTTTGGTTGTCATAGGGCTTGAACTCAGGACCTGGACTCTGTCCCTGAGCTTTTTTACTCCAGGCTAGCATTAAGTCTCAGGTACTTTCCTGCCCAGGCTGGCTTCAAACCATGATCCTTAGATCTTAGCCTTCTGAGTAGCTAGGATTACAGGTGTGAGCCACTGGTGCTCAGCTTGGGGCCTTTCTTTGGTCTCTGCTTTTCCAATCTGGGAAATGAGAGGGGAGCCAGCACCTAGGAGAGCAAACCTACATTACCCGGGGGGATTTCAAACCATCGTTCAAATTTCAAACATGCATGTTGGGTGTCTCTACTTGGCCATCCCAGGTCCTTTCTCAGTTGCCACTGTGAAGTCTGTTAGGTTTTTAAAAAGGAGGTAGCCGAGTAAGAACTGCACCACGCACGTGGTATTCAGGTAAGGGGTTTATTCAGTAGACCTGCTGGGACCAGGCAAGGTTGGCACTCCACGCGGCTGGCAAAGGAAAAAAAAAGAGGGCGGTCTGGCGGCGGTTTAGGCCTTATATAGGGTAGGGGGCGGGAAAGGGTGTGTCCAGGTAAAGGGAAGTGGGATCAGGTGGGAGAAAGGTGTGGCCACATCAGGTTAGGATGTGACCTCAGCAGATGCGGACGTGACCTCTTCCAGGTATCCCAGTTGCCTAGGTAACGCAGGTACTGGGCGAGGTCTGTTCGTAGTCCAGGAATGGACCTTACAAAGTCCCTCAGGTGCTCCAGAGCAGGAAGAATTTGTGACTTTACTTTGCTCTTCCTAGGACTTCAGCCTAACATTCTGATCAACTAAGGGCCCACACTGAGCCTATACTGTAGGACCTGGTCATTGCAATGAACAAGTCAACAGGAATTTGCACAGCAGGTAGGTTTGAACTATCAATTCTTCTTTTTCTTTCTCTCTTTTGTGGTGGTCTGGGATTGAACTCAAACTCTCACACATGCTACGCAAGAACTCTACTTAAACCTACTCCCAAGTGTTTTGTTTTTGAGATAGAGGTTGACTCCTTTTGTAGTTTTCCCCCCTGGTACTGGAGCTTCAACTCAGGGCTTTTTGTGTTCTGGTTAGGCGTTTTCATCCATGTCTGCTGGCATTCTACCACTTGAACCATACTTCCACTTCTCCTTTCCTATGGAGCTAGTTCTGGGTCTTGAACTCAGGGCCTGAGCACTGTCCTGGAGCTATTTTTGCTCAAGGCTATACCATTTGAGCCAAGTTCCATTTCTGGCTTTTTGATGGTTAATTGGAGCTGAGTCTCACACACTTTCCTGCTTGGGCTGGCTTTGAAACTCAATCCTCAGATCTCAGCCTTCTGAGTAGCTAGGATTACAGGTGCGAGCCACCAGCACCTGGCTGCTTATTTCTTTTCTTTACTATATTTTTCTTCTTTTACCTCTGTTCCTTCTTGGCTGCCTTCCTTCCTTTCCTCCCTCCCTCCCCTCTTTCCTTCCTTCCTTCCCTCAGACCTTAGCCTATTGTAACTAGGATTATAGGCCTCAGCCTAGCTAGATGATTATTTCTTGCAGGAAGCATGGTTAAATGCTTAGGAGAGTTAGATCTTGGTAGTAACCATCTTAGAAGACTGGACATAAGAGGAAGTGAGGCCTGGCTCCTGTGGCTATCATTAGAACCAATGAGCTGGGGAGAGTGTGGGGTGAGGAACTTCCATAGCAGATGCTGACAAAGATTTTTGGTAAAAGGCCAAGTAGTAAAATCTCTGGCATTGTGGGCCATATGGTCCCTGTCCCAGCTATTTGTTCTGCCATTAGGGTCTGGCAGCAGCCATAGACAATAATGGAGAGCTTGGGACTACCCTGCCCGGGTGCCTCTAAAGCCTTGTTTACAAACAGGCAGCAGGCTGCAATTAGCTTTGCTTCTCCATGTACGTGGTCCAAGCCCAGGGAAGGAATCAGCTTCACCCACAGCCTGTTAGAAAACACAGGCCTAGCGGGTGCTGGTGGCTTATGCTTGTAATCTGAGCTATCAAGAGGCTGAGATCTGAGGATCACAGCTCCAAGTTCATGAGATTCATACTGCCAATTAGCCACCAGAGGTGGTGCTGTGGCTCAAAGTGGTAGGGCACTAGTCTTGAGCAAAAAGCCCAGGGATGGCACCCAGGCCTCGAGTTCAAGTCCATGACTAACCAAAAATAAATACAAATAAAAATAAACACATAAAACTTCAAAAGGAGATTGTTTAACTGTATTTTTTTTGTCTTTTCTTTTTTAGTACTAGGGATCGAACCCAGGACGTTGCACTTGCTAGGCAAGCGCTTTGCCACTGAGCTACATCCCAGCCCTCAAAAGGAGATTATTAGCATGGACAGCCACTCCAACCTACCCTCATTCTTGAGAGAATGAGTTCACTCAGATTGGAGCTATTTTACTAGAAAGCTCTATAAGCTTAGGTTTTATAGAAAAGAGACTTGTTAATTTAGACACCCACTGTGACATTTCCCTTCTAATACATCTCTTAAAAAAGAGACAGAGAAGTCCTCTGCTGGCTGTGGGTGGCTTAGGTCTCAGCCAACTACTCAAGAGTTTGAGATATGAGGATACCACGGTTCAAAGCCAGCCAAGGCAGGAATTAACTATCAAAAAAGCCAGGAATGGAGCTGTGGCCCAAGTGGTAGGGCACTAGCCTTGATCAAAAGAAGTTCAAGGACAGTGTCCAGGCCCTGAGTTTAAACTT
Source organism: Dipodomys merriami (assembly GCF_024711535.1). Lineage (NCBI taxonomy): Eukaryota > Metazoa > Chordata > Mammalia > Rodentia > Heteromyidae > Dipodomys > Dipodomys merriami. Next base: position 46,071,842 of record NW_027206290.1, on the reverse strand, counting down.
CAGGACTGACCAACACACAGACACAGACACAGGACACAGACACAGACACAGACACACACAGACACAGACACAGACACACAGACACACACAGACAGACAACAGACAGACACACACACACACACACAGAATCCCTTCTCCTAGTCTAGGAGCAAGAAATGGCTATGCATGGCCTTTGATCAAAGAATAGATGCATTATAGAGGGTTTGCAGCTGCCAGTGCCACTGTCCAAGCCTGCACCAACCCACTGGGGCGCATGGTCCAGGGTCTAAAACACAAGGAAGGGACTACTGCAAAGGAGCAAAACTGTGAACAGCTCACTGAAGGGGGGCAGGCTAGGCTATCCCCAAATACTCTATTTTAGCATAAAGACGAATCTGAATGAAAGGCATCTGAAAAAACACCCAGTGTGAGGAAAGTTTCCTTCTTTTCTTCCTGAAGACAGAAAAACCCACTTATGGGAAATGCTTTTCCTGTATCAGAAGATACACTGTGTGTACAAGGAGGCGCTCTAGGTGTATTTTTCTGCATCAGGAGATATACTGTATCACAAGATTCCCTCCCCCGCCACATCAGGAAAGCAGAAACACAGCTATCACCCAACAAAACTTGCTGTGGCAGCTCTTCCTCCTCTCCTAACATATTTTAGATACCTTTGCACAGCTGTCTCCTTGTGCAGTCCAGTTTATAAACATGTAGACTTCATTTTCTTGTATGGGTTCTACTATCTATCTATCTATCTATTATCGATTCACCTATATCTTGGTGTGCTTTTTTCCTGTCTCATCCAGCTTAAACCAGTCTCAAAGAGAGGAGTGTTGCCTTGCAATATTACCAAGCTTCTTCCCAATAAATGATGCAGCTGGTGAGGACGATGAGTGGTGAAATGTTCCCAAATGTGGAAGACAGCGCTGTTTACTTCCTTTCCACCCTCCAGAGCTGATCAGTGTTATATGGAGCAGCAGGCACCCCCCCCCCCCAACTTGGTGAGCCTGTGTGGATTACTACACTTCACCAGTATCCAGCCCCTGCCACCAGACTTCCTGCTCTCTCTCTCTCTCTCTCTCTCTCTCTCTCTCTCTCTCTCTCTCTCTTCTCTCTCTCTCTCTCTCTCTCACACACACACACACACACACACACACACACACACAATTTGGTGCTGGGACTGGGGCTTGAATTTAGGTGCTCAATAGTGCTTAAGGCTGGTTGCTTTACCACCTGAGCCAAGCCTCCATTTCTGGCTTTTTGTGCACATGTGTGTGATTAATTAAAAATAAAAGTCTCATGAACTTTCCTGCTTTGGCTGACTTTGAATCAGAAATCCTCAGATCTCAGCCTCTTGAGGTGGCTAGGATTACAGGCATGAACCAGTGACACCTGACTTTGCCTGTTCACTGTACAGGGAAGAAGAGGAGAAACAGTCAGCGTTTCTTGAGTCCTGGGCTGGCTAAGCACCACCAACTTCTGCCACTACTTCATGCACCTTTGCAAAGTGGAACAGTAGAGGCAAAGCCAGGCATTCAGGGACTACAGGGCCCATCAGAACTACCACAGTACTAAAACCAGCAATATTTTCTGAGACAGGGCCAGACACTGGCCTGAAAATGGCCACCATCAAAACCAGGGGGCACAACTGTATTGGAATGAAGATTACCAAGAAGTAGCAGAAGGCTGGGTGGTGGCTCACACCTGGAATCTTAGCTCCTCAGGAGGCTGAGATCTGAGGATTGAGGCTGGAAGCCAGCGGATATAGGAAAATCCACAAAACTCTTAACTCCATTAAACTACCCCCAAAAGCTGGAAGTCAGGGACAGAGCTCAGGCCCTGAGTTCAAGCCCCAGGACTGGGGGGGGGGGGGGGGAAGAGGAGGGGGAAGCCTGGGTGCCCCCAGGGAATGGAAATGTGTCCTTCATCAAAGTATAGCACTGCAGAGTCCAGGACCTCTCCCATCTCTTGCATACACAAAGCTTCATGAGTTCATTCCCACCAGTATGATCACACATACACACACACACACATTGCTGGTTGCATGTTGTGCCCCTCTCCCTACCACAGTTTCTCAATTCAGCAGCTTTCATATAAAGGAGTCTGTGGTGTGTGACCTGAGCCTCCTCCAGATCCCCAGGGAGAGGGGACAGTGCCCTGTTTACATAGTGCCCTGTTTCCCTGGGAATGGGGCTTGTCCAGCTGTTTCACCAGTAGGAAAACACACCATGGACTTGGATGTTATTTTTAAACTCTGTCTGTTTGTTGTCATACAAATAAAAGGGTCTGTTGTTAGCTGATACTAACAGGTTTTTTTTTTGAAGACCAAAGCAATCAGGATTACAGGAGAAGTCCAGAAAAGGAAGCTATTGACTGCCATCCAAGAATCACAAAAATGCTTTCCAATGCATGTGAGGGGACAGACAGGAGGAGGTAAAGAAGGAAGGAAGGAAGAAAGAAGCTTTTACCTGCTAGGGACAACTGTCAGACTCCTAAAAAAGAATGGAAGCAGAATAAGATTAATTTACAGGTGAATTTGTGGAGAGAGAAACCACAGGCAGGGCCACTGGTAGCTGATGCTTGTAATCCTAGCTACTCAGGAGGCTGAGATATCTGAGGATTGTGGTTCGAAGCCAGCCTGGGCAGGAAAGTCCATGAGATTCTCATTTCCAATAAACCACCAAGGGCTGGGAAGGTGGCTCAGTGGTAGAGCGCTTGCCTTGCATGCTCGAAGCCATGGGTTCGATTCCTCAGCACCACATAAGCAAAAAGAAAAAAGCCGGAAGTGGCACTGTGGCTCAAGTGGTAGAGCGCTAGCCTTGAGCTGAAGAGCTGAGGGACAGCGCCCAGGCCCAGAGTTCAGGCTCCACAACCGGACCCAAAAAACAAACAAACAAACCAATTAACCACCAAAAAGGTGGTTAGCTCCAGAAGTAGAGCTGTGGCTCAAGTGGTAGAGTGCTAGCTTTGAGTGGAAGAGCTCAGAGACAGAGCCTAGGCCCGGAGTCCTGGACACACACACACACACACACACACACAGACACAGACACACACACACACACACACACACACACACACACACACACACACAGCCCGAAGTCCTGGACACACACACACACACACACACAGCTTAAAAGGGAGTCATCTCACATGGTCTCCCTGATATGCAGATCTAAAGGAGATATAACAAATGCAAGTAGATATAACAAAGTAAACAGGACTCAAGAAACAAAGGACTGCCACTCATTGCTAAATGACTCCATGTTATTGACCATATATATGGTATATATATGGACACAACGGAGGGAAGCTAGGAGGAGGACACAGAACCAGTGGGAAATGGGAAAACATACAACAAAGGGACCTATCAGCTGCAATGGACATTGATGAAAATGAACTAAGCAACCCAAAGCCAGCGATGGGAAGGGAGGAATGAGAGGGAAAGAGGGATCAGCCTACACTATGCAAAAGGAAAGAAATGTAAATATCACCTGATGTGGAAGAAATAATTGTATTGTCAAAGCTCATAGGATTCACAAACTTTTTTTTTTTTTTTTTTTTTTTTTTTTTTTTTTTTTTTGTCGGTCATGGGGCTTGAACTCTGGGCCTGGGCGCTGTCCCTTAGCTCTTCAGCTCAAGGCAAGCGCTCTACCACTTGAGCTACAGCGCCACTTCCGGTTTTCTAGTGGTTTATTGGAGATAGGAGTCTCACGGTCTTTCCTGCCCGGGCTGGCTTTGAACCGCAATCCTCAGATCTCAGCCTCCTGAGTAGCTAGGATTACAGGCGTGAGCCACCAGCGCCCGGCAGGATTCACAAACTTTATAGACCATGATAATGACACTTTGCCTTGTGAAAGTTAAAATGTGTTTGTGACGTTAAGTATCACTATCCCACAATACTGTGATATATGTGCAATTTATGTAATCACCTAATCTCAATTAAAAAACAAAGAAGAAAAGGAAAGGGAGAGGAGGGGTGGGTTAGGAGGATAGGTGACCATGTTATCAGACACTTTGTACTCATATACTGTTTTGGAGAATGGGAACTGGAGAGGAGGGGTGGGTTAGGAGGACAGGTGACCATGTTATCAGACACTTTGTACTCATATACTGTTTTGGAGAATGGGAACTTCTTTGTACAACCACTTAAAGATAATAACTTTTTGGGAGGGAGTCCAGTCGTGGGGCCTGAACTCTGGGCCTGGGTGTTGTCCCTCAGCTCTTCAGCTCAGAGCTAGCACTCTACCACTTGAGCCACAGTGCCACTTCTGGCTTTTTTCTTTTTGCTTATGTGGTGCTGAGGAATCGAATCCAGGGCCTCATGCATGCAAGGCAAGCGCTCTAACACTGAGCCACCTTCCCAGCCCCTAATTTTTTTTTTTTAAAAGAGAGCCATCTCCTCTCCTCCCTCACATTACTGAGCACCTGTTCCCAAGTTGTACTGCACCAGAACTCCAAAATAAACATAAATGCCAATGAAGACACACTGGCCTATCTGGAGGCACCATACATAAACCAATTCTGGTTTAATTTTGTTTGATTTTTAAAGACATAGTCTTGCTGCTTTGTCTATACTGGCCTTGAACTCCTGAACTCAAGCTTTCCTCTTGTATCATGTTCCCAAATAGCTGGGACTATAAGCATGCACAATACACCCAGATCAAATCCTGTTTTTCATATGGAAATATAAAAGCCATGTCACAGATTCAATCATTTACAGGTAGAGTTTAGTGTATCTTAGTATATCCACAGTGTTGTGCAACAATTATCGTCTCATTTTTATTCTGTGATTTTTTTGGGGTGTGTCAGTAATGGAGGCTTGAACTCAGGACCTGGCAGCAGTGTTCTTTAGCCTTTTCACTCAAGGCTGGTGCTCTACCATTTGAGTCACAGCTCCATTTCCAGCATTTCGGTAGTTAACTGGAGGTAAGAGACACATGGACTTCCCTGCCTGACCCCACATCGCATTTGGATGCTCAGATCTCAGCCTCCGGAGTAGCCAGGATTACAGGTATGGTCACTGGTGCTCTGTTTTCATTTCCTCTTAATGCACTGGAGCTTTCAGACTAAGGGACAGGCTTTGTAGCTGTGCTCCATTAACACCTCAATCCTAGGTGAGGACTGAGCACAGGCAGGAGCGACTAACAGTGGATGTCAGGCGCTGGTGCCGCAGAGCCCTCCTGAGGGCTGGACAACTTATCCTGAGGAGATGTGAAACCTTCTTCCAATACTCCTCTTCTCTTCTCTTTCCTTTCTTTTTTCTTTTTCCTTCCTTCCTTCCTCCCCCCCACCCCCCGTCTGTCTGTCTGTCTGTCTGTCTGTCTGTCTGTCTCTCTCTCTCTCTCTTTCTCTTGTCACGGGGCTTGAACTCTGGGCCTGGATGCTGTCCCTGAGCTCTTCAGCTCAAGGCTCTACCACTTGAACCACTTCTGGTTTTCGGTGGTTTATTGGGGATAAAAGTCTCATGGACTTTCCTGCCCAGGTTGGCTTTGAACCACTATCCTCAGATCCTAGCCTCCTGAGTAACTAGTATTACAGACGTGAGCCACCAGTGAACCAGTGCCTGGCTCCTTTTTTTTTTTTTTTTTTTTTTTGTCAGTCATGGGGCTTGAACTCTGGGCTTGGGCGCTGTCCCTCAGCTCTTCAGCTCAAGGCCAGTGCTCTACCACTTGAGCCACAGTGCCACTTCCAGTTTTCTGGTGGTTAATTGGAGATAAGGGTCTCATGGACTTTCCTGCTCAGGCTGGCTTTGAACCACGATCCTCAGATCTCAGCCTCCTGAACTACTACGATTACAGGCAAGAGCACCCAACTCCTTTTTCTTTAGGCTCAAGACCAGAACTTGAACTTGGTACCTGCTGCTGTTGCTCAGCGGCTAGGGCTCTATCGACCGAGCTATGCCTCCAACCCCACTATTCAGTTCTTTTACAGTAATCTGTAAATCTGGCGCTCTATGTCCACACATTAGCTTATCCTGAATTTTTATTCATCATCAACATTAACACTAACATCTTTCCATTACAAGAGAATATCGACCATACTGACAAAATGGTTTTCCCATCCAGACTCACTAACAAAGATTTGATCTAAATGTTGAGCCTTGACATGTTTATAATATGTATAATATTACAGTACAATACTATATTACAATATTGTAATATTTTCAATATTACTTGTCACACCAAAAAAAGCCCAATAGTTCATAAATTTTATGCCTGGGGTGGAGAGGACTTAAGCTAATTAATAAGGGTTTTCTAGCCATGGAAAAACTGATCTCTAAAAACGTGACTGAGCCGGGTGCCAGTGGCTCACACCTGTAATCCTAGCTACTCAGGAGGCTGAGATCTGAGGATCACAGTTTGAAGCCAGCCAGTCTGTGAAACTCTTATCTCCATAAACAAATGAACAAAAAACTAGAAGTAAAGCCATGGCTCAAGTAGTAGAGTGCTAGCCTCATGCAAAAAAGCATCTCAGAGACAGAGTCCAGGCTCTGAATTCAAGCCCCAGAACCAGACACAGACACACACACACAGACACACAGATACACACACACACAGACACACACACAGACACACACACAGACACACACACAGACACACACACACACACACACACACACACACACACACACACACACACTAGAAAATTTGGCTTCTTAAGTTATTTACTTTGCCTTCCCATTTCATGCCAAATATAGAAAATCATTTCTTTGGAAGAAATCTTGAGTCTCAATTGATATCACTGCTCTCTTGGAAAAAAGTAGTTCCCCAACAAGCTCGTGTTACCTTCAATGCTATCTTGTGTTCAGGAATAGATTCAACAGCTCCATAAGGCTCTGCCTGTGGAGCCACAAACCTTGCAACAAGAAAGCTAACCTTCCCATCATGCCTCAGCCAGCCTTCTAAGCCACTCTGAAAAAGCTGCCATTTGTCTGGAGACCTAATCTAGAAAAGTCTGAGGTAATCTCATTATTTTCATTATAAGACAATAGCCAGGCCAAAACTTCATCTAACTTGTTGGACCAATGGATAGACCCAACCCAGGAATATGTAGAATCATTGAAAAGTTTCAGTAACCTTTTATTCCTTTCAGTCATTCTCTTCCATAACCTCCTAGAGGATGCCTGGTTACTTCAAGGAAGGGTACAAGTTTCTCATAATAGCTATCATTTATGAAAAGGGAAAGGGGCTCCATTGGTGTTCATTAGCATGTGCGAGACCCTGGGTAACCCCAGCACTGGGGCAGGGGAGAGAGAGAGGCATTTGGATAGTATGTAGGTATATATGTACGTCTGCATGTATGTATATACTGCTACAGGCACTTGAACACAGTCTGGAGCCACATCTCCTTTTTGCTGGTTAATTGGAAATAAGAGTCGCATGTACTGGCTTCAAATCATGACCTTCATATCTCAGCCTCTTGAGTAGCTAGGATTAAGACTTGCACTATCAGTGCCTGGCACATTTGGATTTCTTTTTTTTTTTGTTGTTGTTGTTGGTTGTGGGGCTTGAACTCTGGGCTTGGGTGCTGTCCCTCAGCTCTTCAGTTCAAGGTAGGCACTCTATCATTTGAGCCCCAGCGCCACTTCTGGTTTTTTGAGTGGTTTATTGGAGATGAAAGTCTCACGGACTTTCCTGCCCAGGCTGGCTTTGATCCTCAGATCTCAGCCTCCTGAGTAGCTAGGATTACAGGCGTGAGCCACCGGCTATCACATTTGGCTTTCTTAAAATGTATAAAGTAGCCAGGTGCTGGTGGCTTGGGTCTGTAATCCTAGCTACTCAAGAAAGCTGAGATCTGAGGACTGAGGTTGGAAGCTAGCAGGGGCAGGAAAGTCTGTGAGACTCATCTCCAATTAATCAGCAAAAGCTGGAAGTAGAGCTGTGGTTCAAAGTGGCAGAGTGCTAGCCTTGAGTGGAAAAGCACAAGAACAGTGCCCAGACTTCAAGTTCAAGCCTCATGACTGACCCCCTCCCTTCTAACCCCCCAAAAAGATATAAAGTGTCAACTCCAGTTCAATTGAGAATTCATATGTAATATCACAAGCCAACCACAAACACACCACTAATTCCCTGTCACCTTTTTCTTTTTTCTTTTTTCTGGTCAGTCTTGGGGCTTGAACTCTGGGTCTAAGCACTGTCCCTCAGCTCTTCAGATCAGGGCTACACTCTACTACTTGAGCCACAGAGCCTCTTCTGGTTTTCTGGTGGTTTATTGGAGTTAAGAGTCTCATGGACTTTCCTGCCCTGACTGGCTTTGAACCACAATCCTCAGATCTCAGCCTCCTGAGTAGCTAGGATTACAGGCATGAGCTACTGATGTCTGGCTTTTTTTTTCTTTTCTTTTCTTCTGCTTATGTGGTACTGAGGAATTGAACCCAGGGCGTCAGGCATGCAAGGCAAGCACTCTACCACTGAGCCACCTTCCCAGCCCACATATCACCTTTTTCAAAGCACAATCTCAGAAAAATCCTGTAAAAGGCTTGCTGTGGTCCAATTAATTTGGGAATCTAACCATATTTTGGAAAAATGGCATAGTACAGCTTCTGAAGACCATGAAGTAATAAAAATAACCTAGTGCAGCACAGCCTTTTCTAAACGCACTTGGTCATAGCACCCCTCTGTCTTTTATATAGCATGCTGGGGGTCCACTGGAGACCTCTGCTAGCACCTGGCCTATAGTGCCTGACATTCAGCAACTGGCTCACTCTAGCCCTGATTCTTAGCTCCAAATCCACATTGCTTCTTTCCTGGGTACAAAGCCTTTGAAGATAGAGACTGTGGCTTAGTTACATCTGTTTCCCCACAAGACTCACTCCACTTGGAAGCCATACCAGGAAGTAGAGCAGAAGTAGGCAGGGGTGATAGAAATTACCTATCAGTGATTGCTGAAGCATTCACCTATGTTCATTGGGAGATACAATTCAAGCCCAGCAAAGCCACCTGGGCACTGGCAGCTCACATGGGTAATCCTAGCTACAGGGGGCTGAGATTTGAGGTCATGGTTCATAGCCATCTCAGGCAGGAAAATCCATGAGATGCTTACCTCCGATGAACCACCAGAAAACTGAAAGTGGATTTGTGGCCCAAAGTGGTAGAGTACTAGCCTTGAGCAAAAAACTCAGGCTCTGAGTTCAAGCCCCACGAGCAGGAGAAAAAAAAAAATCAGCAAAGCCTCGAGTGGGCCTCCCTTGACTTACTCTATAAAATACTCCCTTATCAGGAAAAGTAAGAAAAGAGGTTTAAAAAAAAGTGGCAAGAAAAGGGTTAAATTGACACATTTCTGCCTTGCCTGCAGATACTCCTCTCTTTCTGTCTCTGTGTGTCTCTCTCTTTCTCTTCCTCCCTCCCTCTTTCTCTGTGGCATTTGTCCTCATACTCACAGCTCCTCAAGGGCTGACTCCTCCAGAGTAGATTCTAAAGAGAGAACTCAAAATTCAGAAAACCTAGATAACCATGAAAGGAAGGAGGTCAGACTTGATTCCCCCTCCCCCCCCCCCCACAACTTGAATGAAATGTCATGTGTCCATAATAAATTACATTCATACAAAATAGACTTTCATGAGTGTTGACATATCCATGGAACCACCATAACCACAAATACAAAAATTTTCATCACCCCTCAAACTTGTACCAAGTTCCCTTGAGCTGTCTTGCATTAACTCTGCCATGCCTGCCCCTTGGCAACTAGCCATCTGTTTCCTGTCACTGTGGAAGGATTTGCATGCCGTGTCATATGGATAGAGTCATACAGCACAGAGGCCAGCAGACAGTAAATATTTAGGCTTTATAGGCCCCATTGTCTCTGTCACAGCTTCCCAGCTGTGGCTCTGGGAGCATAAAGGCTGTGGGAGACAGCTCATAAATGAATGGCCCTGTGTCAACAGAACACTATTTGGTAACACTTCTGATGGAATTTCATGTAAGTTTTACATTCTGCAAAACAGAGTTAATTCAAATTCTTCCCAACCCTGAATATAACATAAAGTCATCTAATCTTATGGGCCTTCCAGAAACACATCCAAGCCCGATATAGCTTTCTAGCTAAGGTTCATTGCCTGGACATAGTATGTACTCTTGTATTTGGTTCTGCTTACGCAACAGGGTGTCTGTAATTCACCTCCCAGTTATGTACATCAGTAATTTACATTGCTGAGGCCTTCCATTGTATGCATGCTTGTTCATCCACTTGGTATTTACAATTTGTTATGAATGTTAAATATTAAATACACATTCTATACAGGTCTAAAATGAAAAGCAACAGGTAGTTTTACATTTTTCCAACTTTCTTTTGTTCTTTTTTTGGGGGGGAAGGGGCTGGTCCTGGGAGCTATCCCTGAGCCTCTTTGTGCTCAAGGCTAGAGCTCTACCCCTTGACTGGATGCTGCCATTTAACTTTTTCACTCAAAGCAGGAGTTCTACCACTAGAATTACAATGCCATTTCCAGCTTTTGGTGGTTCACTGGAGCTAAGGGTGTCATGGATTTTCCTGCCTGGGCTGGCTTTGAACTTCAATTCTCAGATCTCAGCCTCCTGAATTGCTGAGATTACAGGAGTAAGTCAGCTGCACCTGACTTCTGCCAAGGACGAGGCCACCTTACCCATTGTTACTGTAGTTTGAACTCTGGCTGCCACCACATCAACTCTAGCACTCATTTTAGATTGCTTGTTGTTGGTTTGTTTTTTTTTTTTTTTTAAAAGAGATTACATTGTCATTGCCAGCACATATTCTAATTGTTAGGAAAATGGAGGAGAAAGGAAAAAGGAGTAGGAAGAGGCCAGACTTGATTCTCAACAGGCTAGGACTGTTTTTTTTGAGGCAACGAACCTTCCCATGGGAATGGAGGTTATGCAAGGAGGTGGAGTTGGAGTTGGGCTTTTATGAAGTCTGAGCCAGGAGACAGAGGTTATCAGAAAGGCTATTAGGGCTGGAGGAGGTGGGGACTTTCAGTTAGGGCCACAATGGAATGCTGATGGCCAGGCTTAGGTGGACTGCCCTGCCTGCACGCCAAGCACATCTGTGCATACCTGGCATCTGCATGCACCTGGGATAATAGGGCGGGGGTCAATCCTTCATACTCCATCTTCAGAGATAAGATTGGGCCAAGAGGGGAGAGGTAAGTCCTTCACTTACAACTTCTTGGTTTCCATTTTGAATGGCCTTTCCAAGAGGAAAAAGACACTCTCCACATTCAGTTTTGTGGGGGTAATGACATCCAAGGCAGGCGCATGGGTTAGATGAGATGGCATGCAGAACACTATATGCTATGTGTAGCCCCATGTGTGGATTTACAATCCCCCCACTTCTTCTCAACCCTATTCTCTTGTCTGCCAGAAGCCTAAACTTTTCCTAGTATCTTGCTGACTTGTTTTCCTAGGTCCACTTCTTGAACATACGTCTACAGGATATTCTCCATTTGTACTGATTCCCAGACTGTTTTTCAAAGTGTGATCCCAGGAGCAACAGTGTAACTGGGAGTTTGCCAGAAATGCAAACTCACTGGGTGAAAATGGCTCATGCCTATAATCCTAGCTACTCAGGTGGCTGAGATCTAAGGATCATAGTTTAAAGCCAGCCCAGCCAGGCAAATTGAAGAGACTGTTATCTCCAATTAATTAACAAAAAGTCAAAAGTAGAAATGTGGCTCAAGTGACAGTACCAGCCTTACGTGAAAAATCTAAGGAACATAGTTCAGGCCCAGAGTTCAAGCCCGAGTACCAGAAAAAAAAAAAAAAAAGGTAGGTAGGGGTGTGTGTGTGTGTGTGTGTGTGTGTGTGTGTGTGTGTGTGTGTGTGTGTGTGTGTGTGTGTGTGTGTGTGTGTGTGTGTGTGTGTGTGTGTGTGTGTGTGTGTGTGTGTGTGTGTGTGTGTGTGTGTGTGTGTGTGTGTGTGTGTGTGTCTATAGGGCTGGGCAGAGTGGTCACACTTGCAATCTCAGTACTCTGGAGGTAGAGGTTAGCCCAGTCACAAAGTTAAATGAGATCTCAACTCAACTAATAAAAGCTGGATGTGGTGCTACATGCCTCCCCTCCAAGCTTCTCATGAGGCAGAGATAGGAGGGTATTGATCAGAAGCCAGCCATGGGCAAAAACCATGAGCCCCTATCCAAAAAATAAGAAAAAAAGGGGGGGCTAGGGGTGTGGCTTAAGTGGTGGAGTACCTGCACCTGCAAACTCAGGGCCCTGTGTTCAATCCCTACGTCCAACCCTCCCCCCCCCACACGCACACAAGTGAGTGGCTATCGTTTTTTTTTTTTGTCGGTCGTGGGGCTTGAACTCTGGGCCTGAGCGCTGTCCCTCAGCTCTTCAGCTCAAGGCGAGCACTCTACTACTTGAGCTACAGCGCCACTTCCGGTTTTCTGGTGGTTTATTGGAGATAGGAGTCTCACGGTCTCTCCTGCCCGGGCTGGCTTTGAACCGCGATCCTCAGATCTCAGCCTCCTGAGTAGCTAGGATTACAGGCGTGAGCCACCAGCGCCCGGCTCGTGGCTATTGTTTTAAGTCACTAAGGTTTGGAATGCTCTAGCAAAAGCATACTAACCAATCTGTAACCTAAGGAATACCAGGAAGCAAACAGAAGCAATAGACGGTAAGTCCAAGGCAATATGATTTGATTTGCACAACACAGGAAGAGAAATGGAATGAGATAATAGATGGGAACAGTATTTTATTGAAACATCTATACAACTAATCATACAGGTTATGTGTGTGTGTGTGTGTGTGTGTGTGTGTGTGTGTGTGTGTGTGTGTGTGTGTGTGTGTGTGTACACACATGTCTGCTGTTCTTGGTGCTTAAACTCAGAGCCTAGGCACTGTCCCTTAGATTTCTTCTCAAGACTAGACTAGTGATCTACCCCTTCAGTCACAGCTCCAGTTCTGGCTTTTTTTTTTTTTTTGGTCGGTCATGGGGCTTGAACGCTGGGCCTGGGTGCTGTCCCTCAGCTCTTCAGCTCAATTTAAGTGCTCTACCACTTGAGCCACAGTGCCACTTATGGTTTTCTGAGTGGTTTATTGGAGATAAGAATCTCATGGACCTTCCTGCCTCAGCTGGCTTTGAGTGGTGATCCTCAGATCTCAGGCACCTGAGTAGCTAGGATTACAGGCGTCAGCCTCCGGCACTCAGTCATTTCTGGCTTTTTTTGAGTAGTTTATTGGAGATTAGAGTTTCACAGACTTTCCTGCCCAGGCTGGCTTTGAACTGCAGTCCTCAGATCTCAGCCTCCTGGGTAGCTAGGTTTATAGGTTTGAGTCACTGGCAACCAGCTAAGCAGGTTATTTAAAACAAACAAACAAACCTAACATTGAACGTCCAACATTTACACTTAACACCTGACTCTGGTTACCATGGTGTAATAGAATGAGTGGGGAGGCCTCCATAGCTCAAGGCCAATGCTCTGTGAACAGAAGGGCCATTTCTCAGTCACGTCTGCTTACGCTACAAGCTACAACCCAAAGGAAACTTTTGTTTATGGCCCCATATTCTCTGAGTTAAGAAGGCTTTTAATAGAGGGTTTGTACCATAGTTAGTGATTACCTACTTATTGTCCTCACAAGACTCAGTTTTCTTGGAACACATAACACTTTATACACTACTATTATTTGTCAATAAAAGAATCACTCCATAAAGCAGAGTTTTATGAACTTTAGCACTAGTGGCATTTTATTCGTGATATTTCATTGCTGAGCAGGGAGGACAGCAGAAGGAAATTTTAGGAGAGCATTGTAGGAAATTTTTGCAGCATATCCAGCCTCTGTTATCAAACAGCAATCCCAGCCTCACACTTATGACAATAAAAAGATCTTTAGCCAGGTACTTGTGGCTCATGCTTGTAATCATACTGAGGAGACTGAAATCTGAGGGCTGCAGTTCAAAGCCAGCCCAGCTAGGAAAGTCTGAGAGATTCTAATCTCCAATTCAGTATCAAAAAGTTGGGAGTGGAGGTGTAGCTCAAATGACAGAGCACTAGCCTTATGCAAAAAAGCTCAGGGACAGTACCCAGGCCCTGAGTTCAAGCCCCAAGACTGGCATAAAACAAATGAACATCTTCATCTGGGCATCAGTGGCTCATGTCTAAAATCCTAGCTACTCAGAAGACTGGAATATGAGAATTGGGGTTTAAGCCAGCACCAGTAGACAAATCCAAGGGAATCTTTTTTTTGGGGGGGGGGTGTCTGGTCATGGGGCCTGAACTCTGGGCCTGGGCACTGTCCCTCAGCTCTTCAGCTCAAGGCTAGCGCTCTACCACTTGAGCCACAGCGCCACTTCTGGCTTTTTTCTTTTTGCTTATGTGGTGCTGAGGAATCGAACCCAGGGCCTTGGGCATGCAAGGCACTGAGCCACCTTCCCAGTCCTCCAAGAGAATCTTATATTCAATTAATCAGCAAAAAACTGGAAGCTCACGTGGTAGAGCTCCAGCCTTGAGTGAAAAAGTTAACCAAGAGCACAAGGTCCTGAGTTCAAGTTCCAATACAAGCACAAACAACAAGAACAAAAAACCCCACACCTTCAGATATTGCCAAATGTTTCCTGGGGGGACAACACTGCACTCTCCCTGAGAACGCTTGCTGTAAGTGATGAGGCTCCACAAAGCTACAATTCTAAGATGGCTGTGTAAGAAACCTTTACTGTGTCTGACATAAATCATGCTTGAGATTGTTAAATGACATCATCCTCTATCTAGTTGTGCTCAGAGTGGATTTAGATTGCCAACATTTTTCCTTCTTAGATACTTCTCACCCATCAGCCCAAAGCTAATGTGTTAGTTCGCAATCCTATGGGGAAAGATTAACTGCAAAATGCACTGGAGCTTTTGTGTCTGTGAAGTATTTTTTCTTATAAGCTTCAATGAAACTTTTCATTTACGAAGTTTAAATCTGTCTCCTTAAGTCAATAGTTTGTATCTGCTGCTGGTTTGTCTCTATTACTCTGTGGAGGCTGTTTATCTAGTGGAGTTGCTGAAGCCATTCCTGTTCTGTACTATTAACTAAAACATGAAAAGACAACATGCAACTGGGCTACAGGAATCCGGCCTCATTTATCTTGTGAATAGCACCAGGGCAAACACCAGGATTTTAATAACCTCTTCCTGACCTTCAGCAATCACTGGAAGCTCCTGACAAGTATTTGTCATATAGGTTTCTCTATGGAGAGACAAGAAGTAAGCTAAGCTTCTTTGGTTCATATAG
Organism: Dipodomys merriami; assembly: GCF_024711535.1. Lineage (NCBI taxonomy): Eukaryota > Metazoa > Chordata > Mammalia > Rodentia > Heteromyidae > Dipodomys > Dipodomys merriami. Next base: position 46,056,679 of record NW_027206290.1, on the reverse strand, counting down.
ATTAACAATTTCGAAAAGCTGGACACCAATGCTCATGCCTGTAATCCTAGCTATTCAGGAGGCTGATATCTGAGGATCACAGTTCAAAGCCAGCCCGGGCAGGAAAGTCTGAAACTCTTAGCTTCAATTAGCCACAAGAAAATAGATCTCAGCCTCCTGAGTAGCTAGGATTACAGGCGTGAGCCACGGGTACCCGGTTGGGGTTCCTTTATATAACGTAAAAAGTAGTCTGTTCCAACAGTCCCCAAGTTCCAGGCAACACTTGGGGAATCTCAGCTCTCCTCATCTCTAGATGAGGACCAATATCTTGTACTATCTACTGTAATCTCTATTTTGGGCTTGAACCACCCACGTTCCCAAAGAATTTCAAGCACCACAAGTATACTTCTAAACTCTAATTCCACCTGTCTCCCCACAAATGTGGCCTGGCTGAATGCCAAGTGCCTTTCAGGAACTTGGTTTCTCTCATGCTTGCTTAGCCAAAGAAAACTTTGCTCTCAAGCTTAAAACTAACACAGAACAGGGAAGAGGCCTAAGGGATTGGACATAAAAAGATCCTGTTAAAGGCACTGCGTGCTATAAGTTAAACAGTAAGTAAAGGAAAGTAATTCTGCATTTTATTATATATGTGTGTGTGTATATATTTGTTTGTACATATTTGCCATAGCTATTGTTCCATACAGAAAATCAATGCAAAAGTGGTTACTTAATTTTTTGTATATTATTTCATTACATATGATCTGTGTGTGTGTGTGTATGTGTGTGTGTGTGTGTGTGACTACTGTGGCATGAATTTAGGGACTTACACTCATTTGACTTCTACCTCAAAGCTGGCACTCTACCACTTGAGTCATACTTCCACTTTCAACTTTTTGCTGGTTAATTAGAGATGAGAGTCTTTCAGATTTTTCTGCCCATGCTGGCTTTGAATTTCAAATCTCAGATCTCAGCCTTCTATGTAGTTAGGATTGCATCACTGGCACCCAGCACTTTACCTTTTATATAGGAAGTCAAAACTGGAGCTCTACAGGAGGGGACCTTTAGATTCTCAATACAGACAATGATATAAATATATTTTTTTGGAGGGTGGGCGGGTGAGGGGTGCCAGTCCTAGGGCATGAACTCAGGGCCTGTGCCCTGTCCCTGAGGTTTTGTTTTTGTTTTTTGGGTCTGGTCATGGGGCCTGAACTCTGGGCCTGGGCGCTGTCCCTCAGCCCTTCAGCTCAAGGCTAGTGCTTTACCACTTGAGCCACAGTGCCACTTCTGGCTTTTTCTGCTTATGTGGTACTAAGGAATTGAACCCAGGGCCTGATGCATGCAAGGCAAGCGCCCTACCACTGAGCCACCTTCCCAGCCCATGTCCCTGAGGATTTTTGGCTAGTGCTCTACCACTTGAGCCATAGCTCCACTTCTGGCTTTCTGGTAGCTAACTGAAGATGAGAGTCTCATGGACTTTCTTGCTTAGGCTGGCTTCAAACTACAGTCCTCAACCAATATACAAGGACACGTGCACCTCCATGTTTATTGCAGCACTGTTCACAATAGCTAGGATATGGAAACAACCCAGATGCCCCACCACAGATGAATGGATCAAAAAATTGTGGTATCTGTACATAATGGAATATTATGCAGCCATTAGAAATGACAAAATAATGGCATTTGCAGGGAAATGGATGGAGCTAGAAGAAATCATGTTGAGCGAGGTAAGCCAAGAGCAAAGAGACAAATGGTACATGGTCTCCCTGATAAGTGGATGCTAAATCCAAAATGTTAGGTGATATGACAAAATTAACAGGACTTAAGAAACAAAGAACTCCCACTCATCTGGTCGAACCACTACTAAATATCCCCATGCTGCTGATCACATGTATGGTGTATATGTGTACACCGTTACATGTTATAGACCGTGATAGACAATTTGCTCCAGGAAAGTTAGAATGAGCTTGTGACTTTAAATGAGCATCATTATTCCACAATACTGTGAAATTTGGGAAACTATGTAATCACTTAATCACAATTAAAAAAAAAAAAAGAACCTCGGGGAAGGTAGGGAGGGAAGGGATGGTAGGGGGAAAACAATGGAGGGGGTAACAATGCTCAATAGGAAGTGTACTCATTACCTTGCTCATGTAACTGTAACCCTCCGTATAGTATCTTTACAATAAAAATTAAAAAAAAAACTACAGTCCTCAAACCTCAGCCTTGTGAACAGCTAGGATTACAAGTGTGAGCTACTGGTACCTGGCAAAATGCTATTCTTACTTTAAAAAAAAAATCCTAACTACTCTTAGTTCTACCAAAAAGCATTTGAGTCAACTTCTGCTACCAAAATTTCAGCACTAGAAGAAATACTAGCAGCTATAATATTTAAGCATTTCTTACTTTATATTTGCAAAACCAAATATTTCCCAAACTAGGAAGCTCTTGATGATCACCCAGGGTTCTCTGGAGATCACCCAGCTTCTCCACATGAATTCCTCTTGAGAAACAAAACACAAAACCAACAAACTATAATTTTCTTCTCTTCTTGGCTAAAATACTATCAATGATAAGAACTACTAGACAGGGGCTGGGAAGGTGGCTCAGTGGTAGAGCGCTTGCCTTGCATGCCTGAGGCCCTGTGTTCGATTCCTCAGCACCACATAAGCAAAAAGAAAAAAGCCGGAAGTGGCGCTGTGGCTCAAGTGGCAGGGCGCTAGCCTTGAGCTGAAGAGCTGAGGGACAGTGCCCAGGCCCAGAGTTCAGGCCCCATGACCGGACCCAAAAAAAAAAAAAAAAGAACTACTAGACAGAAAAGAAAATTACTTGGGGAAAAAAAAGACAATGAACAAACAAAAAAAAACCTGTTAGCTTTAAGAATCCCCCTCTCCCAACGAAAAAAGCACCAGTGGCTCATGCTTGCAATCCTAGTTACTCAGGAGACTGAGATCTGAGAATGGTGATTCAAAGCCAGCCAGGGCAAGAAAGTCCATAAGACACTTATCTCCAATTAATCCAGCATCTTGTTAATTAAAGAAACAGCAGTGAGGCACCAGTGGCTCACACCTGTAATCCTAGCTACTCAGAAGACTGAGATCTGAGAATGGTGATTCAAAACCAACCCAGGCAACAAAGCCCATGAGACTCTTATGTCTAATTAACAACCTAAAGAGCAGAAAGTGAAGCAAGTAGTAGAGCATTAGCCTTGAGCAAGAATGCTCAGGAACAGAGCCTAGGCCCTGAGTTGAAGCATAAGCCGAAGGACTGGTGTGCACACCCACATGTGCACACACACAAATCCCCATTACAATATCATTTCCTGATGCTGGGAATAGCCATATTGGAATCACTAGGGCCAACTGAGTCCAGGTAGGCATGGGAAGACCCTGTTCATTAACCCACAATCTCTCTTGACTATTTTCTATTAAATCCCCTGCATTGCTTTAGATAAAGCAATCTATCTATCTATCTATCTATCTGTCTATCTATCTATCTATCTATCTATCTATCTATCTATCTATCTATCTATCTATCTATGACTGTCAAACTATAATTTTTGAAAGTTACATGCTCAACCCACATAAATACAGAGTGCTCACATGCCAACAGTTTCTGTAATCATTCATGAGGAAACGAGCAGAATGACAGGGCTGCTTCATGGGAGGGTACAAAACCTAAGTAGAGAGAAATCTATGAGGAAATGAATGCTGCAACAGAAATAGAAACAAGCCCAGAGTTGGCCTGGCACCAGCGGCTCATACCTGTAATCCTAGCTATTCAGGAGGCTGAATCAGAGGACTAAGTTCAAAAACCAGCTCAGGCAGAAAAGCCTGCGAGACTCTTATCTCCAATTAACTAGCAAAATACTGGGAGTAGAAGTATGGCTCAAGTGGTAGAGTCTAGCTTTGAGCAAAAAAGCTAAAGGGCTCTAGAACAAAGAAGGAAGGAAGGAAGGAAGGAAGGAAGGAAGGAAGGAAGGAAGGAAGGAAGGAAGAAAGGAAGGAAGGAAGGAAGGAAGGAAGGAAGGGGAGGAGAGAGAGAGAGAGAGAGAGAGAGAGAGAGAGAGAGAGAGAGAGAGAGAGAGAGAGAGATTCAAACACAGAATTGATGCTAGTGTCCTGAATATTAGAACAGGAAGTACCTTAGGCAGATCTTTGCTATCTGAAAAAATGATATGCATCCTGACTGGACAAAATCATTTGCAAGTTTCTAGTATCAGCCTTCTGTTTTGTAGGGCACACAAATATATAAATATAAAAGTAAAAATAATATTTCATACATATCAAATGATGTGAGATCTAGGTTTTGTGTTCATAAGTTTTGCTAGAACCTGCATTCTAGTAAAAACCTGCATTCATTTTTCTGCATCTCTGCTGTTTTCACACTATGATGGCAGAGTGAAACAGCTACAGAGGGGAAAAATATTGACCTGCAAAATCTAAAACATTTTCTATCTGGAACTCTATGAAAAAAAAGAAAATAATGCTGGCTTCTATAACACCAGGGAATCAGTGGTGTGTTTGTTAGACAATGTTTTAGCAGGGAATGAAGGGCATTGTGTCATCCTTTTCTTTTCTTTGTTCTTTTCTTCCTTCCTTTCCTTTTAAATTTAAATTTAAGTTGTTTTGTTTTGGTTTTTGGTGCTGGTACTGGGGCTTGAGCTCAGGGCCTCAAGCTCTTGCTTAACTTTTCTGCTCAAGGTTGGCACTCTACCACTTGAGCCACATCTCCATTTCTAGCATTTTGTAGTTAATTGGAGATGGGTCTTTCGGATTTGTCTGCCTGGGCTGTCTTCAAACTATGATCTTCAAATCTCAGCTTCCTTAGTAGCTAGGACTAAAGGCATGAGTCACTGGCATCGGGCTTTTTTCTTTTGGTAGTCAGAGAGCTTGAATTCAGAGCCTGGACACTCTCCCTAAGCTTTTGTTCTCAAGACTAGTGCTTTATTACTTTGAGCCACAACTCCACTTCCAATTTTCTGGTGGTTAATTGGAGATAAGTCTCACAGATGTACCTGCCTAGGCTGGCTTTGATCATCAGCTCCCAGCCTTCTGAGTAGTTAGGATTACAGGTGTGAGTCACTGGCACCTGGCTCTTTTTTGTTTTTGTTTTTGCTTTCTTTCCAAGTTTTGCATGCATTAAAAAAAATGAATTCCTCTCAGTTTAGCATGCTTTCCCATGCACCAATGACTCCCAGAAAAGAGAAGCCACATTCTGGCACAGAGAATGCTGAGCTAGACAGAATCATGCATTCCTATGCATTCACAAAACACAGGGTAAACTAACCCATCACTATCATTCATTCAAACTAAAGCTCCCTTTTAATATTCCTCTCCAAAAAGGAGGGGTGAAAGGAAGAAACAATTGCACTTTGAAATATTGCCTTCACAGATGACATTGTCCAAAAAGAAAATTGTACTCATTACCTGACTTATGAAATAGTAACCTTTCTATACAAAACCTTAATAATAAGAATAAAATTATAAAATAATAAGAATAAAATTTAACAAAATACTACCTTCACAATGTCTCATCTCACACCGTATCTATGTAGGATCCAGGTCCATAGACTAATTCTCCATGGAAATACAGCAGGGCTTTTCAAGGTATGACTCCAAGAGGGACTTCAAGTAGCATTTGGGGGAGGGGGTGGATGTAAGGTAAGAAAAGCACATAAGGGCTGGGAAGTTGGCTCAGTGGTAGAGCGCTTGCCTTGCATGCCTGAGGCCCTGGGTTCGATTCCTCAGCATCACATAAGCAAAATGAAAAAGGCCGGAAGTGGCGCTGTAGCTCAAGTGGTAGAGTGCTAGCCTTGAGCTGAAGAGCTGAGGGACAGCGCCCAGGCCCAGAGTTCAGGCCCCACGACCGGACCCAAAAAACAAAACAAAACAAACAACAACAACAAAAAAGAAAAGCACATAAAATATGAAGTACAGGAGTATGAGAGATTTTCGTTTTGTTTTGTTTGAGACATTGAACCTAATTATGTAGTCTAGGCTGGCTTTGAACCAGGATCCTTTTTGCCTAGGCCTCATGAGTGCTGGCATTCAGCTAAAATTGTTTAAATTTAATCAGCAGAGCTAAATGGAAGGAAAAACCTAGTTGGGAATTACCTAAAAAGAAAACAAGCCTCATTCTAAATCCTCCCCCAACCCCTCACTTTGGTTGTAAGGCTTGAACTCTTGGCCTTGGCACTGTCCTGAGCTCTTCAGCTTAAGGCAAGCAACTCTACCACTTGAGCCACAGTGCCACTTCCGTTTCTCTGGTGGTCAATTGGAGATAAGAGTCTCTCGGCCTTTTCTGCCCATTCTGGCTTTGAACCGTGATCCTCAGATCTCAGCCTCCTGAGTAGCTAGGATTATAGGCGTGAGCCACCGGTGTCTAGCCTCATTCTTTTTTTTTTTTTAAGAGGAGAAAGATTTCAAAAAGCCAAAAATTTTTATGTGTTTATAGTATTTCTTTTTTTTCTTTTGTTAGTCAAGAAGCTTGAACTCTGGGCTCAAGGCTAGTGCCACAATGCCACTTCCGGCTTTTTCTGTTTATGTGGTGCTAAGGAATCAAACCCAGGGCCTTGTGCATGCAAGGCAAGCACTCTACCACTGAACTACCTTCCTAGCCCTGTCTATAATAGTATCTCTATGTTTCAGATACTCAAGTATTTTTATTTTTATTTATTTATTTATTTATTTTTGGGTCCGGTCATGGGGCCTGAACTCTGGGCCTGAGCGCTGTCCCTCAGCAATTCAGCTCAAGGCTAGCGCTCTACCATTTGAGCCACAGCGCCACTTCCGGCTTTTTTCTTTTTGCTTATGTGGTGCTGAGGAATTGAACCCAGGGCCTCAAGCATGCAAGGCAAGCACTCTACCACTGAGCCACCTTCCCAGCCCTCAAGTATTTTTAAAATGGTTTTAAACCAGGAGCTTGTGACTCAGGCCTATAATCTTGCAACTGAGGAGCTAAGATCTGAAGATTATGGTTAGAAGACAGCCCCAGCAGGAAAGTAGTCCATGAGACTCTATAATCTCCAATTAACCAGCAAAAAGCTGAAAGTGAAGCTGTGGCACAAGTGGTAGAGCGTTAGCCTTGAGCAAAAAAGCTCAAGGACAATGTCCAGGTCCGGAGTTCAAGCCCCAGTACCTGCATTTAAATAAATAAATACATAAACAAATAAACAAATAAAGATTGTAGAGCTTTTATTAGAATTCAACGAGCAATGAATGCTACTGCTAAAATGCTGAAAAATATAAACCAAATCCTTTAACTTTTGCCCTTGATGGTTCAACTGTATTCTTACCCTGGGCTCCTTCATAAACACTTCAAGTCCTTAAATAAGCACCCAAACATTTCCCAAACCTTTCCTACGCACACACCCTTCTTTCCCTCGAGCAAGCTTTTATCTTAAACTGCCAATCCCTGAGTTTAAGAACTTTATTTTTCCCTAGATACCACAGCTGATAATTAACTGTTCCTCTAGACAGCACTGGTGAACAATAGAAGAAACTGTTCTCTTCCCGCCTCCCCCCATCCCCACTCATGTCTGATGGCTCTCCAGGGATCCAGAAGACAGACTAGCCCAGAGTGCCCACCCCAGCAGCAAACGGGGTGGGTGCCAGCTGCCCAGAAGGAAGGGCCTTGTCAGGCATGCAGGAATGAATTGTATACACCCAAGGGGAGAAAAATGGTGTGATTTTCCTTCAATCTAGAGGGTAATTTTCCCCAAATTATCTCTTTTCTTTTCATATACTAATACAGCCTAAGGAGATTTATTCTTCCAATTTATTGGTTAGACTACAAGTCTTCCAGGAAAACTTTCTCTCTCTCTCTCTCTCTCTCCCTCTCTCTCTCTCCTCTATGTGTCTCTCTTTGTCTGTCTCTGTCTCTCTCTCTTCCTTTCTTTCGTCAGTTGTGGGGCTTAAATTCAGGGCCTGGGTGCTGTCCCTGAGCTCTTTCGCTCAAGGCTAGCACTCTACCACTTTGAGCCACAGCACCACTTCTGGTTTTCTGGTGGTTAATTGGAGATAAAGTCTCATCGACTTTCCTGTCTGGGCGGGCTTTGAACTGTGATCCTCAGATCTCAGCCTCCTGAGTCGCTAGGATTACAAGTGTGAGCCACCAGCACTTGCCCACTTTTTTTTTTTTAGAGGCAACTCATGGGAGGAAAGAAGAAGCACGTGAGTGGTAGATGGCTTATTAAAATAATTACAATGTGGACTCAATGGGGGGTAGCTCTGCTGCCCTCTGCTGTTTAGGCAAAACATGGTCTTCCTCAACTGCACACCCCACTTTATCTATGGAGTTGAAGTAGGCACTCTGCAGAGCCCCAACCTATCATACGGCACAGGCACACCACACAACCACAGGGGATGCCATTTTCACAGAATGCATCAACAAGGTGGCCCCACAGTTTAGCAATCCTTCAGCCTTAGAGGGTCATTTAATAAATTCCCCAGAGGGCCAGGTGATCATTCCAGGGTCATCAGACCCGTGTTGGATTAGCCTGTGATCTGTCTCAAGGGAGTGGATAAAGGAAACTAGATTCCTAAATGTCAAACAGTAAGTAAAGTTGTCAGATGTGTTAGCTTTCCATTACTGTGACAACTATCCAAGATAATCAACTTAACAGAGTTTTATATGGCTTACAGTTTTAGAGGGTTCAACCCATGTTTGGGGGAACTGTGATGAGGCAAGGACATCATGGCAGATGTGTGGGTTGGAACAAAACTGCTCACATCACGGCAGAGAGCAAAAAAGGGGAAGGAAGGGATCAGGGCTCCATATCTCCCTTCAAGGCTATACCACTAATGACTCAAAGACATCCCACTGGTGCCAGTTTGTAAAGGCCCCACCTTCCAACAGCACCAGACTGAGGTGTCTTTACCTTTGGGCATCACTTCAGATGTAAGAAGTCAGGTGCTAGTGACTCTCACCTGTAATCCTAGCTACTCAGAAGGCTGAGATCTGAGGATTTCGGCTGGAAGCTAGCCTGGACAGGAAAGCCCTCAAGACTCTTATCTCCGAGTATCACCTAGCCCCTTCCCAAGAAAAGAGCCAGAAGTGTAGCTGTGGCTCAAGAGGTAGAGTGCTAGCTCTGAGCTTAACGACAGTACACAGGCCCTGAGTTTAAGCCCTAGGACTGGCCCACACAAAAATAGATCCATGTAAGAGAACATGTATACATAGCTTGTCCTATACCTTGACTCTCCATCTGTCCATCCATCCCTCACTGGGTCAGCATTCATTCCAGGTACACTACTAGATGAGAGAGATGTGCATACTGATAGGGGGCTTAGCCATCAAGGAAATGCAGACAAGTAAAACCAGCAATTACCATACCTTGTTATAGAAGTCTCACAAGAAGGAAGCACTTGGGGTTCAAGGGTCCTTTTCTGAAAAGCAGTGACATACAAGACCGATTGAAAGGATGCACAGACAGATATTGGCCAGATGATGCAAGCTCACACACTATCCCAGGCAAACAATAGCAGATACAAAGAAGCAGAGATGAGAGAGAGCAAATAGAATGCAGAGGCAGAAGAGATGAAGTGTAGGGTGCAGGGCTGGGTAGGCAGTAGGCAACAGAAGAAAATGGAGAGAAAACAGGTCCAAGACAATAATGGGCCTTACAGGCACAGGAGTCTGGACCACACATCCTGAACATCATACTCTAAAGGTCACAAGGAGTAGCTCAGAGGTTCAAGCAGAGAAGAGACATCAATAGATTTAGGTTTGGGTTTCTTCCCTCGTACCAGGCCAAGGCTGTTCTACAAAGAACAATCATCAAGCTGCCTCGTGCCTGTCATTTAGCTACTCAGGAGGCTGAGCTCTGAGGATTCACAGTTTGAAGCTAACCTGGGCAGGAAAGTCCTTGAGATTCTTATCTCCAATAAACTATTCAGAAAAAGCTGCAAGTGGCACTGTGGCTTAAGTGGTACAGCGCTGGCCTTGAGTACAAAGAGGCTCATAGACAATGGCTTTTAGTTCAAGCCCGAGAACTGGCAAAAAAAAAAAAAAAAATCATCATCACCCTCTCCTCCCTCCATCTCAGGGACTGGGCACTATTTCCGAGAGTTGTTTTGCACAAGGGTACCACTTGAGCCACAGCTCCACTTCTGGCTTTTTGGTGGTTAATTGGTGATAAGAGTCTCATGGACCTTCCTGCCTGGGCTGGCTTTGAAACACAATCTTCAGATCCCTACCTCCTGAGTTTCTAGGATCAGGTGTGAATCACCAGCGCCTGGCTAGTCATCACTCTTGATCCCAAGGAGCTTGCAGTATAAAAAGTCAGAAATATTTAATTTCTAAAATGATTAACTAGATGATGGTTGTTATGGTTTCAATCTTACATGTCTCCCACAGGCTTCCAGATGGAAGGCTTTGTGCCTATGGATGGTCCTGCTGGGAGGTGGTGGAACAAGTCAGTTAAATCATTGGGGTGTGCACTTAAAGGGGACATTGGGACCCTGAGCCCCTCCCCCATATGCTCCTGCCACCATGATGGACATGAACATAAAGTGGTTCTTAACTAGAGGTGAATTTGCCCCCAAGAGAGCCTCCATAGCAATGGCTCAAGATATTTTTGTCATGACTCAAGCTGGGGGGGCTGCAGAGATAGGAATGTTACTAAACACCCACACAATGCAAAAGACAGTCCCCTAGGAATATACGCACAGCAGAGGTTATCCAGCCCCAATATGTGGGAAGGATCAACAAGAAACTTCAAGTTGTCATGTGAAAGAGACAGGGTTAATGGAGGTGGGAAGGGGGACAGCAAGATTTCTGTATAGAATTTTGCACATTTGAATCATGTGGACATAATGACCTAGTCTGCATCATTTGACACTTGAGTGGATTGGGAAACATGGGCTATGGGGAAGGTTCTGGGAAACTCAGGAGCCTGAACTATAGATCAAACTATCTCAGGAAGGCATTGTGTGTCCCTGTTCTCCAGGCTCCCTTTCATCTTGAGAAATCTATGTGAGAGTTGCTCAAGATCTCTGAAATGTCTAGTTTCTTTTCTTTTTTTTTCTTTGATCCGGTCGTGGGGCCTGAACTCTGGGCCTGGGCGCTGTCCCTCAGATCTTCAGCTCAAGGCTAGCACTCTACCACTTGAGCCACAGTGCCACTTCCGGCTTTTTTTTTCTGCTTATGTGGTGCTGAGGAATCGAACCCAGGGCCTCACGCATGCAAGGCAAGTGCTCTACCACTGAGCCACCTTCCCAGCCCTGAAATGTCTAGTTTCTAAATCTCTAGCTTCAAGCTGCCTGTATAACAAAGGGATCAGCATCCAAGGTGCTGGCATTTGGTGGGGAGACAGGTATTCTTCCTACACACATATTCTAAACTCACAAATGCTCACATTCCCCTGCATGTTCTTTCTAATATGTGACTCAAAAGACAGGAAACATTTTCTGTTTACAGATCAGGTTAAAACTCAAACCACAAAATAAACCTTGATAGACACGATAAAAACTGTAGATCCTTTAGAGGAGTTTAAGTACATACCATCAACTGACTGATGTGTGTGTATGTGTGTATGGCATGTGCACACGTGTGCCAGGTACTTAACTAGAGTCTGGCACTCCTGCTTAGCTTTTCTGCTCAAGGCTGAAGCTTTATCACTTGAGCCACACTTCTACTTCTGGCTTTTTGTAGTTCTAAAAACTACAAAAGTCATGTAAGGACAATGTGAATTTAAAAACAAAAACAAAAACAATCAAAAGCCCGGTACCAGTAGCTCACGCCTATAATCCTAGCTACTCAGGAGGCTGAGATCTGAGGATTGTGGTTCAAAGCCAGCCTGGGCAGGAAAATCTGTGAGACTCTTATCTCCAATAAACCCACTCAGAAAACCGAAGTGGCACTGTGGCTCAATGGTAGAGCTTGCCTTGAGCCGAAGAACTGAGGGACAGTGCCCAGGCCCAGAGTTCAAGCCCCATGACCAACAACAACAACAAAAAAATCAAATGTATTTTTTTCTTATGGTTCTTTTACATTGAGAAAAATAAATTAAACCTGCAAATTAAATACAACAGAAAACCACAAGCCCAGTGAAATTCAGACCAACAACCTCATTGGTTTTTATTAATGACACCGTAATTTACAACTTGAACAGAATACTGAGGTCAGCCAGGCATGTTCTTTTGGGTTTGCCATGCTCATGTCATTTAACATGTCCTCTAGAACAATGACATGTCCTATGTAATTCTCTGACCTTTGTCAATGCTGCTGCAACCCCTTTCTGGTCCAGGTAATGACTTGTCCTACACTTGGTCTAACCAGATACTTACATAATCAGTCTGCTTTGTCCTTTGTCATCAACCCGTGGCAAATTACTACAATTCAGTACCAAGGTGACTGTAAACACAAACACAGGTGTCTGTCCTAAAATAACCTGGCAGGAATTAGGCAAATCTAAGATTGCAGAATTTGCTTCTGTCATTAATATCAAAAACATTAAATACAAACATGGACCACAGTCTGAGAAACACCAAGATATTGGATCAGATCTAAATTCTGGTGCTAGTAATTAGCAAGGTCCACCACATTTGGCTTTACAAATACATGTACAACACATTTTAGAAACAGCCTACCCAGTAATGGAGGGACAAAGAGTGAACAAATGCAGCTGTGGACGCTGTTAATTCTCTTGGTTTTTTTTTTTTATTTTTTATTTTGCTTATGTGGTGCTGAGGAATCGAACCCAGTGCCTCACGCGTGCAAGGCAAGCACTCTGCCACTGAGCCACCTTCCCAGCCCCTAGTGGACGCTGTTAAAAATGAACCACACAATTTGTGGGTGGGGCCGGGAGGGAAAAGTTGGGAAAGAGCAAAGGGAGGGGTGACATTGGCCAAAATGAAATGTACTCATGACTTGACTTATGTAACTTTAATGACAATAAAAACATTTTTAAAGAGAAGCAACTTAACATACAGATATCAATACAAAATTGTTGTGATTATATTGGGCGTATCTGAAAATAACTAACCCTTTACAATACTGATGTTTCTAATTCATGAACATAGTATATAGCTTTCCATTTATTTACCTTTTAGATCTTCATCTTTCAATGAAGCTTCATGGTTTTGCTCCATAAGGGGGAGTGTATGTGTGTGTGTACATATATACATACATTTTTTTGAGATTATACTTTCAAACTGTTTAGGCTTATGTACAGAGACTGATTGTTTATATTATGATCTTGCTAAACACTACAATTCTAATATTTGTAGACCATATGGACTATGAATAATGAAAGTTTTGTTTTTTTTTTTCTTTCCAATTCTTATATTTCCTATTACTATACTGGTGAGGGTTACTGGTACTAGGATGAATATAAAGGGTGGTAGTAAGCATCTTTATTGTCCTGATTCTTAATGTTCCTCTCCTTTAGACGGGAAAGCTTCTCAAGTTATATTACTAAATATATAGTTTGTTGGAGGAATGGTAGCTGGTCTCACATTTCTTTCTTTCCTTTTTTCTTTCTTTCTTTTTCTTTTTTTTTTTTTTTTGGTCAGTCACGGGGCTTGAATTCTGGGCCTGGGCATTCTCCCTGAGCTCTTCAGCTCAAGGCAAGCACTCTATCACTTGAGCCACAGCACCACTTCTGGTTTTCTGGTGGTTAATTGGAGACAAGAGTCTCCCAGATTTTCATGCCTAGCTCACTTAGAACTGTGATCCTCAGACTCAGCCTCCTGAGTAGCTAGGATTACAGGTGTGAGCCAGTGCCGCCCGGCTTGGTCTCACATTTCTTATGGATTGGTGTCACTGCTGGTATTAAGATGTCAGATAATATTTTGAGTGTGTCTCCCCACTTGCCCCCCCTAAAACTTTTTTTTTCTGGTCCTGGGGCTTAAACTCAGGGCTTGGGCACAGTCCCTGAGGTTCTTTGGCTCAAGGTAGCACTCTACCATTTGAGCCACAGCACCACTTCTGGCCTTTTCTGTTTATGTGGTAGTGAGGAATGGAATCCAGGGCTTCATGTATGCTAGGCAAGCACTCTACCATACCACTAAGCTACCTTCCCATCCCATCCCCCCACTTTTTTGTGTGCTGGTACTGGGGCTAGAACTTGAGAGCTTTGGTGCTATCCCTTAGCTTTTTGGCTTGAGGCTGGCATTCTGTCACCTGAGCCATACCTCCACATCAAAACTTTTCAGGTGGTTAATTGGAGATAAGAATCTCACAGATTTTCTTGACTAGGTTGGCTTTGAACTACAGATCTCAGTTCTTTGTAGCTACTGCTTATACATTCTCTCTAATATCGCTTCTCCCAGCCGGGAAAGTCTCCCTTCTCTTTTCTATTTATCATCTCTCTTAAGATATTCTGATCTTCACCTGGAAATCTCCTCTGACACAATGGCTTTATGAAACTCCCTGGCTTCCTACTCATTTGAAGGAAATGCCACCAGCGTTTGTCTTAGTGGCTACTGAGCTCATTGCCAAAACAGGCTCAAAGCCAATAGGCACTGGTGGCTCAAGCCTGTAAATCCTAGCTACTCAGGAGGCAGAGATGTGAAGACATTGGTTCAAAGCCCGACACAGCAGACAAATCCCAGAGATTCTTATCTCAATTAGCCACCTAAGAGTGGTGGCTCAAACAGTAGAGTACTAGCCTGGAGCAAAAAAGCCATGAGTGAGAGTCCCTGAGTTCAAGCCCTAGTACAGATAAGACAGACAGATACACACACACACACACACACACACACACACACACACACACACACACACACACACACACACACACACACACACACACACACACACACACACACACACACACACACACACACACACACAAGACCTAAGAAAGAAAAGATTAAGAAGTTTTTAAATTAAAATTGAGATTTAATACTTCTCTGGACAATCAGATCTGCTACCATTGAGTCCTTCTCCATGGTGACATTCAGCATGTGGTAGCCAAGGATCAGGGCCTTCTTCAGACAGAAATGGCAATCTCAGGTTCATTAAGAACCCTGACTGCCTTGTAACTGGCAGCTGTGCTCATTTATGCTGACTGCCTGGCCACATAGCTGATTTTGTGAAAGCTGGTATAAAAGAAACTTTACAAGACAAGATTGAGACTGGTTTTTAGCACTTGCTGGTATAACCTTAGGAATGTTCTTGGAGTCTTATTGAACTGATGGCTAATTCATAAATGAAGCAACTTCAAGTGAAACAACCTAAGTAATTTTGGAGTGCTTAAGAGATGAAAGCTGTATGTTCATCTGGTTACTCTCATGTATAAAAGTCAATTCCCATGTTATAAACGTTAGGACAAACATGATCATCCCAAACCTTGGGTGTACAGAGTCCTGGACACAAAGAACAAAATAATTCTCATAGTTCCATCATGAACAATCCAAGTTGAAATCAACATCTCTCATCATTTTTGGGGGGGGGGGAGGCTAGGTTTAAGCTCAGAGTCTTACAATGCCCAGCTTGCTTGCTCCTAGATGGTGCTTTGATGCTCAAACCATGTCTCCAGCCCAGCTTTTTGCTGATTACTTGGAGATAATGTCCCCTGGACTTTTCTGTTCAAGCTGTGGTATGCTAATTCTGATAGACAAAAAAATAAGTTGATGCTGATGGCTCAAGCCTGATATTCAAGCTACTCAGGAGGCTGAGATCTGAGGATTATGGTTTGATGTTAGCCCAGGCAGCAAAGCCAATAGACTTTTATCTTCAATTAACCAGCAAACAGTTGGAAGTGGGGCTGTGGCTCAAAAGGTAGAGCAAAAGAATTAAGGGACAGTGCCTAGGATCTGAGTTCAAGTGCCAGTACTGACATAAAAATCAATCAGTTGCTGGGAGCTGGTGACTCACACCTGTAAGCCTAGCTACACAAGAGGCTGACATGAGAGAATTGTGGTTCAAAATCAGCCCAGGCAAGAAAGTCCATGAGACTCATCTCCAATCAAACACCAGAAAACTAGAAGTGGTGCTGTTGCTCAAAGTAGTAGAGCTCTAGCCTTGAACAAAAGAGCTCAGGGACAGTGCCCAGGTCCTGAGTTCAAGCCTCATGACAAAAAAGAAAATAAAAGAAAAATCAGTCAGCCAATCAACTGGTCAGTCTTGGAATCTAGAGAACTGAGAGGCTGTGTGCATGTTTGAAAAATGGACAATAGCACCTCCTCTAGACTTAAGCATTACAGCCCAGGTGGAAGGTTCTAGGTCCCTTTATATATTACTTCATTTAGTTCTCAAAGCCACTTCCCAATGTGTTGGATGAGGTGGAAAGGACACCAAGCTTGCCAAAAGGAAGCTGGATCCAGGCTCTGGTGGCTCAGGCCTGTAATCCTAGCTACTCAAGAAGCAGGGGTCTGAGGAACACAGTTCAAAGCCAGCCCAGGCTCACAAGTCTGTGAAACTCTTATCTCCAATTAACCACCAAAAAACTGGAGCTGTGGCACAAGTGGTAGAGCACTAGGCTAGAGAAAAACAAGAGCTCAGGGACAGCTCCAAGGCCTTAAATTCAAGCCCCAAGACTAGCACAAAAAGCAACAACAAAACAAAGCTAGGGGGGAGGAGGGCGGCGCAGACAGCTGGGACCGCCCATGCATACCTCCGAGTGGCTGACACCCAGTTTCTGAGACCTAAGAGGCCTGGCCTGGAGGAGTGGGAGGCTAAGAGGGAGGCTCTGTGCCCCAATCAACCTGACCTCTCCACCACACAGAACCCTCCACAGCAACTAGAACTGAGGGAACCTCTGTGTAATTACACTGCCATGGGAAACAGGGCTTTCCAAGGAAAATCCAGGTGGGTTTCCTTAGGCCTCAGGGTGGCCTTCCTCCCAGCCCAGAGAAACCCAGGATGCAGCCCCACTTTGTGGGAGAGCTGGCATCTCCACCAAAGTCCAGTGTTTTTCATCCATGAGAGACACACTCCAGCCCCCTGAGGATGCCGGAAACTGTGCGCAATACCAACCTTACCTAGCTAGGGCTTTGTCTATCCATACTAACTTAAAAGTTAGTCTCTGTAAGAGATGAACAACCATCAGTATTAAGGTAGAACAATCACCCCAGGATACGCTAATGGAAGTTAAATAAACATCTACTTACTGTGCTACCCATGCTCACCTCAGATAATTGAAAACAGGACAGGAAAACAATAGACGGGTGAAGCCCTCTGTGCCTACAGTGACCCCCACATTCAAATATTGGGGTTCAACAACATGGGTGCCAGGCACTTATACTAGTTGCTGGAAATTCAAAATTAGAACCAAACAGACCCAGGCCTCTGCTTTGTAGGGATTTCTTTTCCCATGGGGGAGTGAGGCCAAGTGCAAATATAATCATGTGCAGCATAATGATGTCTTAGTCAACAAAGGATAGCATATGCGAGACAGTGGTGCCATCGGGTCATTCTATAGCTGAGATTCCTATTGCCTGGTGACAGGGTTGTCATAAGTCTAAGTGAGTGCATATTTTATGTGTTCATGGTGTCGCTGATACAAACCAACCAACTGCACTATAGTCATATAAAAGTGGAGTGGAGCGAGGGGCTGGTGACTCACGCCTATAATCCTGGCTATTCAGGAGGCTGAGATCTGCAAATTGTGGTTGGAAGCTAGCCTAGGCAGGACAGTCTGTTAGACTCTGATCTCCAATTAATCACCCAAAAGCTAGAAGTGGAGATATGACTCAAGTGGTAGACCACTAGCCTTAAGCACAAAAGCACAGGGGAGCACCCAAGCCCTGAGTTCAAGTACAAGGAACAGCAAACATACACAAAGTACAGTGCAGAGTTACACATGCCATACAATATTTAATTGCAGATATATATATATTTACTCTACAATGGTTTTCATCATTATTTTACAACATACTTCTTACATTTAAAAACAAAGTATGGGCTGGGATGTGGCTTAGTGGTAGAGTGCTTGCCTAGTATGCATGAAGCATAAACAGAAAAAGCCAGAAGTGGTGCTGTGGCTCAAGTGGTAGAGTGCTAGCCTTGAGCCAAAGAAACTCAGGGACAGTGCCCAGCCTTGAGTTCAAGCCTCAGGATTGGCAAAAAAAAAAAAAAAAAAAAAAGTCCAGGGTGTAAATAGCAAAAACTTACAATCCCAGCACTTAGGAAGTTGAGGAAGAAGTTGCTCACTCATATTTGAGAACAGCATGGATTACATAATGAGTTCAATACCAGCCTGGGCAGGAAAGTCCATAAGCCCTCTACATCCAACTAAGCAGAGAAAAAGCCAGAAATGGAGCTGTAGCTCAAGGGGTAGAGCAAAAAAGCTACCGACAGTGCCTAGGCCTTGCGCTCAAGCTCCAGTGCCAACATAAAAACATTTAAAAAGTAATTAGTTTACCATAAAGCTGCTTATCATGTCACTTATTATTTTTTTGTGCCTCACTTAATCTCGTTTTTGTTATCATGGTTCTAACAGCCCTTACATATGTTCACATGCATGCATGTATGCACATGCACACACACATGCACACACACACATCTCTGTCTGTCTATGCACCCTGCATTGCCACGATGTGTAGGCTGTACTACCTAGGTTTGTGCAGTACAATCCATGATATTCCTAAAATGATGAAACTGCCTAGGGATGCTTTTCAACAAATGGCCTCTGGGGTTGGCCTGCCCTCCCCGCTTCACAAGGAATAGGAGCAACAGTCCTGCCACTGAATTTCTCTCAAGTTTCCTTGAGAATAAGACACAGGACACATTCAAGATTCTTGATCTAATGGCTGATACCAGAAACATCCCAAAATAGAGCCAGGAAAAACAAAAACAAAAACCTTTCCCTCAAACAATTGTCTGTCTTCTTCCTTTCCAGCCAGAACAGAGATATCATGAATGAATTCAGTGACTTGCTCTTACTTCCAGGTGCCTCACGACAACAAACCTACACAGTTCAGGTCCCCTGGGGGCTGTGATCACAGGCCAGAGGTGGAGACAGACAAGAATCACTTAGAATCACTACTCCAATCTACCTTAACACTGATGCTATAGAATTATATGGATTTTAAAAACCACAACTTGTGGTTTGAGAAAAAAGTATGGATGGTAACAGAAAAATCAGCAAGGCTGGAGGCCTAAATAAGGCAGCCAGGCAGAGCCCCGCCCATTCCTCCCAGGTCTACATTTGGTTCTCTATCACAGCCCAGTCTATCCTCAGGGCTTTCCTACCTGCTTCCCCCAGTGTTCTTTACCCCTCTATTTAATTGAATTGAATCTTATTTTGTTTAATTTAATAGGGGGTGGAGAATATGTATACAAATAAAGTTATTTCCAAGCCAGGTACCAGTGGCTCACAGCTGTAATCCTAGCTACTCAGGAGGCTGAAATTTGAGGATCGTGGTTCAAAGCCAGCCTATGCAGGAAAGTCAGTGAGACTCTTATCTCCAATAAACCACTAGAAAACTGGAAGTGGTGCTGTGCCTCAAAGTAGGGTGCCAGCCTTGAGCAGAAGAGCTCAGGGTCAGTGCCCAGGCTCTGAGTCCAAGCCCCAGGACCAACCAAGAAAAAGAAAGAAAGAGAGAAAGAGAGAAAAAGAGAAAAAAAGAAAGAAAGAAAGAAAGAAAGAAGGAAAGAAAGGAGGGAGAGGGGAGGGAAGGAAGGAAGGACGGAAAGAAGGAAGGAAGAAAGGAAGAAAGAAAGGAAGAAAGAAAGGAGGAAGGAAGAAAAGAGCAAGTTAATTCCATTCCTTTCTGAAAAGTGAGCTATAAATATTTACTAACTGGAGGTTTCCAGAAAAGATACCATAGTCACCTTCTTTTAAGCACATTTATGACCACATTCCAATAGACCTTTCTCAAAAAAGCTGATACAATTTAACATTGAAAAAAAAATCAGTGTTAATGTTGAGTTAATATAAGTAATCTGACCAACTTGTTGTTTGGTACTTCGAAATAAAATTACTGAAGTGCAAAACAATAAAAATAAATGAATAAACCAATAATGTAGAGGTGCACACACCTATAATTCCAACAGTCAGGAGGCTGAGATGGGAGGATTCCCGAATCAAGGCCCACCTGTACTCTATAGTAAAACCATCTCAAAATGAAACAAAAAACCAAAAACAAAAACAAAAAAAAAAACTACAGAGCATTTGAGTCCTCACCTCTCTTTCTCCCTCCCTCCCTCCCTCCCTCCCTCCCTCTCCCTTTCTCATTGAATACCAGTTACGGGGGGCTTGCTTAAATGCAAAGCCTGGGTACTGTCCCTTAGCTTTTGTGTTAAAGGCTAGATCTCTACCACTTTTGCCACAGCTCCACTTCTGGTTTTTGGTAGTTAATTAGAGATAAGAATCTCTCAGAATTTCCTGCCTGGACAGACCTCGAAACTGGATCCTCATATCTCAGTCTCCTTGAGTTAGAATTACAGAAGTGAGTCACTAGTACCTAGCAACAGTTTTTTTTTGTTTGTTTGTTTTGTTTTTGGTGGTTGTTGTTATTCCTGTTCAGAGCTTCCCTGACACCTTACTTCTCAAACCGAGTGCGAGAAAGGTAGAAATCCTAAGAGCTGGAGAGGGCATACATCCAGCCATGGCGGACAGTCCCACCCACAGGCGACTGCCCACTCTGAAGTGTCAAGGCATGATGCCTTTCCTGTTCTGCTCTGCAGGCTCTGGCTCAGGTGTGGGAAGATGCTAACTGGCCTGAGATGTGCCTACAGCGGGTGACAGCCCCGCCTCCATCAGAGGACAGTATGCCATGTCTGCTGCAACTCGCCACAGGACCAGACTAGCAGAACCTAAGCTTCAAAGCACAAGCTCAAGACACAGGCCCACTGCCTGCAATGAAGAACTCCGTAAGGTATTTCCCTCAATTAGAGCCAATTCTGAAGTCTTGTTATCCTCCACGTTGATACTACAGATAGAGCAGACTGCCCATAGGAAAAATGGAAAGAAAAATGCAAATAAGGCAGATGCAAAAGGATCCCTTCACTTGGGTGGGATCATTAACTTTTTTATTTTAATGAATGAATGAATGAATTTTTGTCAGTTGTAGGGAATGAACTCTGAGCCTAGGTGCTGTCCCCAAGCTCTTCAGCTCAAGGGTAGTGCTCTTCCACTTGAGCTACAGCGCTCCTTCTGATTTTCTGGTGGTTTATTGGAGATAGGAGTCTCAGGGGCTTTTCCGGCTTGAGCTGGCTATCAACCATGACCCTCTGATCTCAGCCTCCTGAGTAGCTAGATTATAGGAGTGAGCCACTGGTGCCTGGCTAATTTTTATTTTTTTAAATTGTTATTGTAAAAGTGATGTACAGAGGGGTTACATTTATCTAAGTCAGGTAATGAGTACATTTCATTTTGTACAATGTTACCCCTTCCCTCAATCTTTCCCAGTTTTTCCCTTCCAGCCCCACCCACAAGTTCATTTTCAACACAGTATCAAGTGAGTACCACTGTGGCATTTGTTCACCCTTTATCCCTTTATCTGTGCCCCCTTTACTCTCCTGAAGACAGATAAACCAACAAGACAAAAAGAGACGAAAACAGGGCTGGGAAGGTGGCTCAGTGGTAGAGCACTTGCCTTGCATGCTTGAGGCCCTGGGTTCGATTCCTCAGCACCACATAAGCAGAAAAAAAAAGCCGGAAGTGGTGCTGTGGCTCAAGTGGTAGAGTGCTAGCCTTGAGCTGAAGAGCTGAGGGACAGCACCCAGGCCCAGAGTTCAGGCCCAAGACAGGACCTAAAAATAAATAAATAAAAAGAGAAAAAAACAAAAACAATGAAGAAAAAACTTCTTGTTTCCATTTCTTGAACATTTCTATTTTACATTATCACCCATGATGTCTTTTTTTCTTTTTAACACTGGTGGCTCATATCTGTGATCCTAGCTTTTCAAGTGGCTGAGACCTTAAGATTGAGGTTTGAAGCCAGCCTGGTCAGAAAGTCCATGAGACTCTTTAATTAACCAGCAAAAAGCCAAAAGTGGCTGGACGCAGGAGGCTTATTTATACCTGTTATCCTATCTACTCAAGAAGCTGAGATCTTGCCGGACACTGGTGGCTCATGCCTGTAATCCTAGCTACTCAGAAGGCTGAGATCTGAGGATCTCAGTTCAAAGCCAGCCCGGGCAGGAAAGTCCGTGAGACTCTTATCTCCAATAAACCACTAGAAAACCGAAGTGGCGCTATGGCTCAAGCAGTAGAGCACTGGCCTTGAGCAGAAGAGCACAGGGACAGCACCCAAGCCCAGAGTTCAAGCCCCCATGACTGACTTAAAAAAAAAAAAAAAAAAGAAGAAGCTGAGATCTGCGGATTTGGGTTTGAAGCTAGCCCGGGAAGAAAAGTCCATAAGATTCTTAGCTCCAATTAACCACCAAAGAGGTGGAAATGGAACTGTGGGTTAAGTGGCAGAGTGCCAGTCTGGAGCAGAAAAAGCCAAGAGAGAGTTGAGGCTCTAGGTTCAAGCCCTGGTACCAAGGATAGACAGATAGACAGATGGATGGAAGAAAAGGAAGGAAGAGAAGGAAGAAAGGAAGGAAGGAAGGAAGGAAGGAAGGAAGGAAGGAAGAAAGGAAGGAAGGAAGGAAAGGAAAGAAAAAGAAAAAGAAAGAGAAAAAAAGAAAGAAAAGAGAAAGAAAGGAAGGAAGGAAGGGAGGGAAAGAGAAGAAAGAAAGACAGAAAGAGAGAGAGAGAAAGCAGGAAAGCCAGGCACCGATGGCTCATGCCTGTAATTCTAGCTACTCAGGAGGCTGAGATCTGAGGATCATGGTTCAAAGCCAGCCGGGGCAGGGAATTCTGTGAGACTCTTATCTCCAATAAACCACTAGAAAAGTGGAAGTAGCACTGTGACTCAAGTGGTAGGGCTCTCACCTTGAGCTGAAGAGGTGAGGGACAGTGCCCAGGCCCAGAGTTCAAGCCCTATGACCACCACCAACAACAACAAAAATAGAAAGAAAGAAGGAAGGAAAGGAAGAAAAGAAGGAGGGAAGGAAAAGAGAAAGAAATAAAGAAAGAAGGAAAGGAAGGAGGGAAGGAAGAAGAAAGGAAGGGAGAAACAGGGAGGGGAAAGAGAGAGAAAGAGAGGGAAGGAAGGAAGCAAGCAAGAATGGAAGGAAAGGAGGGAAGGAGGAAAAGAGGGAAAGAAAGAAGAAACCTTTCTAAATATCTGTTGCCCAAAGTGTTCTGGGGGACCAGAAGGAAATGGACAGGAGGTCACAGAAGCTCCAGGAGTTTGGCAGCTTGAACAGACTTTGGTATTTTATGACATGTTTCTCCAGGATCACTTGGTTGTTGTGGCTTGGGAAGGGAGCTGGGCAGGGCTAGTGGTGTAGCTTAAGAGGTAGAGGACTAACTTTAAATCTCAGTACCACCAAAAGAGTGTGTGGGGGTGGGGGGGGGTCCTGAAATTTTTTCCCTCTAATATAATCACATCACCACTATCAATGGTGAAAATAAAGCTGGGCGCCAGTAGCTCAGGCCTGTAATCCTAGCTATTCAGGAGGCTGAGATCTGAGGATCGCAGTTCAAAGCCAGCCTGGGCAGGAAAGTCCATAAGAGTCTTATCTCCAATAAACTACTCAGAAAACCAGAAGTGGTGCTGTGGCTCAAGTGGTAGAGTGCTCACCTTGAGCTAAAGAGCTCAGGGACAACGTCCAGGTCCAGAGTTCAAGCCCCATGACTGACAAAAAAAAAAAGTGAAAACAAAGTAATTATTTAATATAAAATATCAATCCAATAAAATATTCCTGATCATCTCATAATTATTTTATGTGCTTGCTGGAATCAAAACCCAAATAGAATCTATACACTGAGATATTTATCTCTTTATTACTCCCCTCCCCTATTTTCCCTTCTTTTTGTGTGTTCTGGGATCTTTTTAAAAAAAATATGTTTGCTGTAGACACAGTCTGATTTTGCTAATAGTATCTTTACAAGTTCTTCTCACATTTCTTTCTGCTCTTTTGTCCAAAATTGGTCCGTAGTGTCAAGCTGCCCCTGAGATGATCCAGACAGTGAGGCTGGAGCTCAGGAGACAGGAATTGGAAGTCACAGGCATGCACAATTTAATACTATGAGGAAATGTAGTTTTATACATGATTTTAACAGTGATCCTGGAAGAACCCACCAAGGGACTTTAAGTAGACAAGCCTGAGCCCTGGTACTTCTGTATTTAGGGCAGATAAGATACTAGGAGCAGGCCTTGGTGGCTCATGCCTGTAATTCTAGCTACTCAGGAGGTGGAGATCTGAGAATCACAGTTCGAAGTCCAGGCAGGAAAGTCCATGAAACTTTACCTCTAATAAATTACCCCCCAAGCCAGAAAGGGAGCTGTGGGTTCAAGGGTTAGGGCCCTATCTTTGAGTAAAACAAACTCAGGGGGCGGGAGTGTGGCTTAGTGGTAGAGTGGTTGCCTAGCATGCATGAAGCCCTGGGTTCAATTCCTCAGTACCACATACACAGAAAAAGCCAGAAGTGGTGCTGTGGTTCAACTTGGTAGAACTCTAGCCTTGAGCCAAAGAAGCTCAAGGACAGTACCCAGGCCCTGAGTTCAAGCCCAAGGACTGTTAAAAAAAAAAAAAAAAAGATACTAGGAAAGCACATATACAGAGAGAAGAGACAGAACCAGTGTGGGACAGTGACCTTGACCTTGAAGCCAGGAGGGAGTAGGAAGCACATGGACGTGTGCTCTTAGTAAGGTGAGGACTGAAACAGTTTACCTGGGTTTGGAGACAATGCTGAGAGCAGCTGGATGGAGCAGTGACTGGCTGACTGCAGGGAGTTCCAGAGTGGGAGGGATGTCAGGAATTAGAAAGCAGAGAAGAGAGCTGACAGCCAGCTAATGGTTCTGTGTTCCTGGCTCACACCTGTAATCCTAGCTACTCAGGAGGCTGAGATGTGGGGACTATGGTTCAAAGCCAGCCCAGGCAGGAAAGTCCGTGAGATTCATCTCCAATGAGCCAGCAGAAAACTGGAAATGGCGCTGTGGCTCAAAGTGGTAGAGCACTAGCTTGAGCAGAAGAGCTCAGGACAGTGCCCAGGCCCTGAGTTCAAGCCCCACAACTGACCCCCCCCCCCAAAAAAAAAGAAAGATCTGTTACTTCCTGGTTGTCACCTAAGCCCACCACAAGTTCTTTTCAGCCTTACTTGTCTTATCTGGACATTTTCAAATATAGTTAGACAAGTCTGCCTGTTCCTAAGGAAAGATCTCCTTGTCCTTCCAGGTAAGCTGAGTAGAGTTTACTGCACCTTCTGGCAGCAGAGGAGCTAGGAGTGGCCAGAACACTCTGACCTGGGTCAATGGGGACTAAGAACAGCCATGTGACCAAGTTGCTTCCCTCACAGAACTCCTCCCATACTTGGTTTCTACCTTGCAGAAACAAACTCCAGTTCCTTTTCTCTGGTATCAGTAACTGTAAGGATAATGCAGACCATCATTATACACAGGACGCTTCATGGGTATGAAGTCCACACAGAAGAAAGTACTGCTG
Source organism: Dipodomys merriami (assembly GCF_024711535.1). NCBI lineage: Eukaryota > Metazoa > Chordata > Mammalia > Rodentia > Heteromyidae > Dipodomys > Dipodomys merriami. The sequence continues at coordinate 46,031,308 of NW_027206290.1, read as the reverse complement.
AGAGATGGTGAGACTGAGTCCTCAAGCATTTGGCTTTCAGATCCAGCCATGCTGAACCTAGATCCATGACAGTATGGAGCCTAGATCTAGGCCTATACAAAACCTAGACTTATGACTGCACTTAACCTATGCCTCTACTGAACCTAGATCCATACCTTACAGAACTAGAACCATGCCTTTTCTGAACCAAGACCCATTCCTGTACTGAACCTAGATCTATGCCCCAACTTGTCAGCTACATCAGTCTCCTTTTCACTATTTAAACCAGTTTGGTCAAATTTTTATCATCCACATCATTTCACTGTTAAGTATTAAAAATAATACTGGTCTTCTAGGCATTAGTGGCTTACTTCTATAATCCTAGCTACTCAGGAGACGAGAGATCTGATAATCATGGCTTGAAGCCAGCCCAGGCAGGAAAGTCCATGAGATTCTTTATTTCCAATTAAGCATCACAAAATCTGTGGCTCAAGTGGTAGAGTGCTAGCCCTAAGCAAAAAAAACTCAAAGACAGTGCCCAGGCCCAGAGTTCAGGCCCCAGAACTGGCACACACAAAATAGTAACAATAATAACACTGGTCAAAGTCATAGGAAGTGTCTTTTTCTGAAGAAGCACTCAGCAAACAGTACTGACCACTGTTCTATTATGTACAAATGTTGTGCCAAACATAGAGTATATAAAGGGAAGAAAACCTAAAGTAAAATAAGCCTGGGTGCTGGTGGCTTATGCCTATAATCCTAGCTACTCAGGAGTGGTAGCCTTGAGCAAAAGAGTTCAGGGACAGCACCCAAGCCCTGAGTTCAAAACCCATGTCTGAAAAAAAATAAAATAAAATAAGATGTGTCCGTTAGGATAGGATAAAGGAAGGCAACTCTAAACAGAACTAACTACATCTATAAAGCACAGAAATGCCTCAAGAGAGATTATTGGGATATATATATATATATATAAGAACACATGTTTATCAAGACCAAGCAGGCAACATACACAGTAAAACACATGAGGTAATGAAAGGCAATGATCCTTGGCCTCAGTCATGAGAGGTCTGGAGTAAGAGTCAAAGATAGCAGAAGAAAGAGAAGTACACAGCATATACTTGTCCACACTCTCTACTCTCACCTTCTCACTTTAGTAAGAAGTAGCTTTCAGCTATTCCCATGGTCACTTAGGTGAACTCATGTCCCAGATTCGTCTGCAGCCAAATGTGGCCGTGCCAGTATGTTCTGACCAATAGGATAGGAAAGGAAATTATCCATGCTACTCCCAGCTAGAGTCTCAAAGAGGTGTACCTTCTACTTCCCCTTCCTTTTGTGGGCTGGAAAGAGGGACCCCAGGAGATGAAGCATCAGGGCCCAAAAAGAAGGACCTACTATAGAAAACAAGACACAGGCAGCTTGTGCTTCTACTTGAATGAAGTCATCTAATCTGTAACAAGTGCTTTGACTATCAAATGAGAGAAAAGCAGGTGTCTGGCACCAGCCACTTACTTGGTCTTAGTTTTAGCAACTTGTTCACATGCAGAAGGCAGCCACTTCTTGTCTCCATAAGGAGGAACTGTGAGATCAGGATGTACATTCGTTCCAGTTGCCTAAAGAACTAGACTGGCTTTTTGTTGTTTGGTTTTTTGCTGCTACTGGGGCTTTAACTCAAAGCCTTGAGTTCTCCTTTGAGCTTCTGGCTTGAGGTTGGTGCTCTACCACTACAGCCACACCTCTACTGCTAGGTTTTTCGGTTTTTGTTTTGTTTACTTGTATAAGTATACTTGTATCAAGGGGCTGGGAAGGTGGCTCAGTGGTAGAGCGCTTGCCTTGCATGCCTGAGGCCCTGAGTTCGATTCCTCAGCACCACATAAGCAAAAAGAAAAAAGCCGGAAGTGGCACTGTGGCTCAAGTGGTAGAGCGCTAGCCTTGAGCTGAAGAGCTGAGGGACAGCGCCCAGGCCCAGAATTCAGGCCCCACAAAGGGACCCAAAAAAAAAAAGTATACTTTGTATCTGATCTGTTCTTAAGCCCAACATTTGAATTAGTTTAGTTCTTCATCAACAGAATGGATTAAAAATAAACTAGGATGTCTGGGAATGTGGCTTAGTGGTAGAGTGCTTGCCTAGCATGCATGAAGCCCTGGGTTTGATTCCTCAGTATCACATAAACAGAATAAGCCAGAAGTGGCATTGTGGCTCAAGTAGTAGAGTGCTAGCCTTGAGCACAGGGACTCAGGGACTGTGCCTAGGCCCTGAGTTCAAGCCCCACAACTGACAAAAGAAGAAAGGAAGATAGACTAGCTGCAATTTTTCTAAAGATGATTCTGAGGATTTTTCAAAGCAGATGAAATACTTAAGCCACGTAGTCACTTAATGCAATGAACTGCAATCAGGATAAATACAAAGGGAAACAAGAGATACATTCAGTTTAACTGTTGGAAACCAAGGCAGAAATCCAAATAAATTTAGTGAAACAACAATAAGATTGAGAGCTGACTTCTTTTTTTATTTTTTTAAATTTTTTTGGGGGGGTCCAGTCATGGGGCCTGAACTCTGGGCCTGGGTGCTGTCCCTCAGCTCTTCAGCTCAAGGCTAGCAGTCTACCACTTGAGCCACAGCGCCACTTCTGGCTTTTTTTTTTCTGCTTATGTGGTGCTGAGGAATCGAACCCAGGGCCTCATGCATGCAAGGCAAGTGCTCTACCACTGAGCCACCTTCCCAGCCCCATAGAGAGCCAACTTCTTAACAGGACTGATGGAAGCCAGAAGCCAATGGAATAATATTATGAACGTGATATACATAGATAGAGCTAGCCAGGCTCTGGGATAAACCTTTTACAATTTAGCTTTTTTTTTTTTTTTTTTTTTTTCTGGTTAACTGGAGATAGAGTCTCACATATTTTTCTGGCTGGGCTATCTTGGAACCTCAATCCTCAAATCTCAGTCTCCTGAATAGTCAGGATTACCGTCATGAGGCACCAGCGCCTGGTTTAGACATTCTTATAGATGAAGTTCTTTTATATAGTGGCAACTAATTCTGATTTTTTTCAACACTACAGGTCTGAGGGACAGCTCCACTTCGGCTCTATTAGAGTAAACAATATAGAAGAATAACACTGACAAGATAAAGTCCTGCCAGGGGGCTGGGAAGGTGGCTCAGTGGTAAAGCGCTTGCCTTGCATGCATGAGGCCCTGGGTTCAATTCCTCAGCACCACATAAGCAAAAAGAAAAAAGCCGGAAGTAGCGCTGTGGCTCAAGTGGTAGAGCGCTAGCCTTGAGCTGAAGAGCTGAGGGACAGCGCCCAGGCCCAGAGTTCAGGCCCCACAACCGGACCCAAAAAAAAAAAAAAAAAAAGATAAAGTCCTGACAGTCTGGGCAACATAGACCAGTTCCTGCAAGCTCTCATCACCCTAGAAAGTAGAACAGTCTCACTAGGTCCTTGAAGTCAGCAGCAGCAAGAACTGTGCAATAAATATTCCTGCCTGCAGTGTTCAGTCCTCTTGCAGGGGCTCCCTCAACACCTGTGGGCTTTGCCAGGGTGAACCATATTCCTTTCACTTACTCCTATCCTACCACCTTTCCAGAATAAAAAGTTCCCCCAGATGCGTACCGAGCCAGCTTAGGAAGGAAAGTCCATGAGACTCTTATCTCCACTCAACCAGCAAAAAAGCAAGAAGTAGAGGTGTAGCTCAAGTGGTAGAATACTAGCATTGAGCAGAAAAAGCTAAGGAACAGCACCAGGCTCTGAGTTCAAACCCCAGTAAAGAGAGAGAGAGAGAGAGAGACACACACACACACACACACACACACACACACACACACACACACACACACACACACACACACACACACACACACACACACACACACACACACACACACACACACACACACACACACACACACACAGTTCCTCCAGAAACCAAGCTAGAAAATAATATGAACATATTAACCACTTACGCAAAAACAGCGCGCAGAAAAGGCAGCCCTGCTTCGCCTGGAAGTCTGGGAGCCTCACCAAACGAGTTCACCCAGACAAACAGCTCCTTGGAGAAGGAGTGGGAGGCGGGCAGAGGAACACATGTGCTCATGAAGTAGGAACGGGTGGCAAGATGGGCTACCAGGGGACAGCCAAAGTGCCATGGCAAGATGCAAATGCTCTAAAGAACAAAGATCTGGGTGACCCCGCCTCAGCTGAGCCCTTTTCTCCAGGATTCGGATCCAACAGCTTAGCGAAGGTTCCTGGGTGGCCACAGACAAGTGCTGTAATTGGCAGTTGGGCAGGGACTCCATGAAGGAGTTGCCCAGGTGGGTCCAAACCACGCACTAAACCCCGCAAGCCAATGGGAAGAAAAGAGAAAGGCCACAGCCTTGCAGCTGCACAATTAGCACAATGAGCCAATTTGGTGCTACACAAAACGAGAGTCTGTTTAGAACAGCATCTGCCCCACAGAGAGCTGGGAGCTGGGTCAGTGAGAGCCTTTGCACTGGGACTCCCTCCCTGGGTTAAATGTAAGTTTGCAGGGAAAGCTTGTGGCTACAGTAGAAAGAGAGGAAGATGAGTAATACAGAAGGGAGGATGACAAAAACAAGATGAGCAAGAGCAAAACAGAGTGGAGAGAGGTGAGCACTCTCCAAGGGCCTCTTTCTCCAATCCTGATAGATACTGAAATCAGCCCACCCACTCAGCGTGTGTGGACCCCTGCGAACCCTAGAGATGGCCAACAGCAAGGAAGAAGGCAGAATGCTAACACTGGTTCTCTGGAATTAACTAAAGGATGTGGAAGCCAGGTGCCAGTGGCTCACACCTGAAATCCTAACTTCTCAGGAGGCTGAGATCTGAGGATTATGCAGTTCAACTCCAGCCTGGGCAGGTAAATCCCTGAGGTTCTTATCTCCAATGAACCACCAAAAAGCTAAAAGAGGCCGGGTACTGGTGGCTCATGCCTGTAATTCTGTCTACTCAGGGGTTCAAAGCCAGCCCAGGCAGAAAACTCTGTGAGACTCTTGTCTCTAATTCACCACCAGAAAACCAGATGTGGCACTGGGACTCAAAGTGGTAAAGCACCAGCCTTGACCAAAAGAGCTCACTCAGAGACTTTGGCTCAAGCCCCATGACTGACCAAAAAGAAAGAAAGAAAAAGCTGGAAGAAGAGGTGTGGCTCAAGTGGTAGAGGGCTAGCTTTGAGTGAAGAAACTGGGTCTAAAAAGAAAAGGGGAGGGGGATGTGGGAGGACTTAGGGCTCCCAATACAGAGATACTGAGACCCTCATCCATCACACCAATACCCTTGGCATTACTCATGCCATTAGGTAATAGTGTCTCTTCCCATACAAGAGTTATGTGTCATGTACTGTGCTAAACAATTCGCAGGCATTCATACTGAATTCTTTCAAGCCACCATGCCAGCTTGACTTTTTTTAAAATTAAGAAATGAAAGGAAATCTATTTCTAGGGTTACGACAGACTTCTCCCAAATTAAAAAAGTATCGATAAAAATTTTAAAAGATGTTGTTCAGGCTAGTATGGCAACTGTCAAGAGGCAAAAGAATGAAATAAATCAGGAGCCCTAGGGAGGAGCTGCATGCCAAAGCCAGGTTCTACAGGACAGTTTGTTGGATCTTGGAGATCCTTCTCATTGTCCTTTTCCTAAACAGCTTGTTTCTCTGTGTGTGTGGTGGTTGGGGGAGGTATGCACGCATGTGCGCATGCAAGACAGAGAGCTAATAACAGGACTTAAACTTAGGGGTCTCTAGCTCTTCTTGGCTTTTTCAATCAAAGCAGATGCTCTACCACTTGAGTAACATTTGGGTTGGGTCTGTGTCTGTGGATATTATGGAAAACATAGTAGATCTGAAAAAGTTAAGGAATTTTGAGAAATTAAAAATTCAATTGATGGATTCAATAACTATTTCAAAGAAAAAGTTATTAAAATAGAAGATATACTGAGATCTGAGGGTCACAGTTTGATGCCAGCCTCGGCAGGGAAATCTGTGAGACTCTCATCTCCAATTAACCAGCAAAAAGCAGGAAGTGGAGCTGTGGCTCAAACTGTTAAGAGTACCAGCTTGGAGTGGAAAAAGCTAAGAGAGCGAGCACCCAGGCCCTGAGTTCAAGTCCCAATACTGGTGAAAAAGAAAAAAAGATATAGCAACAATAATAATTTAGCCCAGAAAGCCAGACCTGGCCATTTCACAAACATGGCAGATAGAGCCTGATTATCTAACACATCTCAAAAGGAGTTGAAGTAAAACAGGAAAGGCAGTACTTAAAACATGTCAGAAAGGTAATGGCTATAACTTTTCTGGTTAGAAGGATCAATAATTCCAATCAAACCCAAAGAAAACCAAATAGAAATACTTAGCTATACCGGGTGCTGGTAGTTCATGCCTGCAATCCTAACTATTCAGGAGGCTAAGATCTGAGGATCATGGTTCAAAGACAGGCCACGCAGAAAAGTCTGTGAGACTCTAATCTCTAGACGACCACCAGAAAACCAGAAGTGGCACTATGGCTCTGTGGTAGAGTTCTAGGCTTTGAGCTGAAGAGCTGAGGGACAGTGCCCAGGCCCAGAGTTCAAGCTCCATGACCGAGGAAAGATGGAAAGAAAGACAGAAAGAAAGAAAGAAAGACAGAAAGAAAGAAAGAAAGAAAGAAAGAAAGAAAGAAAGAAAGAAAGAGAGAGAGAGAGAAAGAGAGAAAGAAAGGCAAGCAGGCAGGCAAGCAGGCAAGCAGGCAAGCAGGCTCAGCTAGGTATAATGAGAGTACTAGATAAACAGATGAAGGAAAATTTTAAAACAAAATTAAATTAGAAAGAAATGGCAATGTACAATTTGCTGATTTTGCTACCACGGAAACCAATGAGACAGAAGAATGATACCTGCAATGCACTGACACAAAAATAACTATCAACTTGGTATTCTGGAGCCTGTGTGATTATCTTTCAAGAATGAGGAAGAAAACAAAAAACAAGAACAGATGGGAGGTCTGAGATACAAGAAGCAGCAATGAGCAAAAAGCAAGCATGTGGGTTGTAGGGACAGCTAAACTGTTGACTGCATAGAACAACTGCAGTGCCTAACCTGATAGAATTAAACAACAGAAAATACTATAAATTGTGAGGGGTGTCATGCAAATTTGACTTTTGAGGTCTTCATTTAGTTTAGGAGCAGGGTAAAATACTGATTCATTTAACCTGAAAACTGACTTAGCTGTGCATGAGCGAATCCATCAAAAAGAATACATAGAATGACTTCCAAATGTATAGAAAAGAAATTAATCAGAAAAATGGCAACCCAGGTGTTGGCAATACAGAAGGAACAAATTACGATAAATGCATAAAATAGAATATTACATAACATTAAAGTTAGTGAAGAACTACATATATTAACATGGAAAATACCCAGTGAAAAATGCACCGAACACATCATAGAAGAAAATACCCATTTGATTACATTCTGTAACATTCAGAATTTGTCAAGGCTTAGCAACACTGTAGACCTTTGGTGTCCCAGGTATGTGGTTCCAAGGAGACCCCTACTGAAGAAAACCCTCTACTATGCATAGTAAGCACTGTAGGGCAAATGCTCCATTCATTTTAGCCATAACACTACTCAACTTCTGCTGAAGATAAGCCATCTTTCAACAAATCTCCTACCTCCACTTCATCAAGCAGGCATTGATGGTTCACCCTGTGATCCTAGCTACTCAGGAAGCTGAGTTCTGAGGATCACAGTCTAACACCAGCCTGGGTAGAAAAGTCCAGGAGATACTTATCTCCACCTAACCAGCAAAAAGCTAGAAGTAGAGCATTGACTCAAGTGGTAGAGTATCCTGAGCAAAAAAGCCAAACAAGGGCTCCAGAAATCGAGTTCAAGCTCCAAATTCTACTGGTTTATGCATGCACACACACAAACAAACAAACACACACACACACACACACACACACACACACACAGATTCATGTTATCACTTCAAGTAAGCACATTCAACTTTACCTTGTTTTTGAGCACATTTGATTTTTCAGAGGCAGATTTTTACAAAATTAAGGGAAGGACTCAGCAGAGTGCACAACAGTTTAATCACAGCTGATAATAACATAGGATTGACTGAGAGTTTCTCTGAATCCACTAAGCTATATAATTCATTCGCAGCAACTTACAGTTTTTGTCTTGGGAATTTCTTTTAATTATAGAACACAGGGTACATATGCTTCTGTGTTCTATAATTAAAAGAAATTCCCAAGACAAAACGTCGTGTGTGTGAGTGTGTGTGTGTGTGTGTGTGTGTGTGTGTGTGTGTGAGAGAGAGAGAGAGAGAGAGAGAGAGAGAGAGAGAGAGAGAGAGAGAGAGAGAGAGAGAGAGAGAGAGAGAGAGTGTCCTGGGGCTTGAACTCAGAGGACCTGTGTGCACTGTCCCTGAGCTATTTTTGCTCAAGGCTAGTGTTCTACCACTTGAACCACTGACCCACTTCTGGCTTTTGGTGGTTAATTAGAGATAAGAATCTTGTGGATTATCCTGCCTGGGCTGGCTTTGAATCTAGATCCTTAGATCTCAGTCTCCTGAGTAGCTAGGATTACAGGCATGAGCCACTGGTACAGGACCCATGTTCTATTTCTTTTTTTTTTTTTTTTTTTTTTTTTTTTTTTTTTTTGTCGGTCATGGGGCTTGAACTCTGGGCCTGGAAGCTGTCCCTCAGCTCTTCAGCTCAAGGCGAGCGCTCTACCACTTGAGCTACAGCGCCACTTCCGGTTTTCTGGTGGTTTATTGGAGATAGGAGTCTCATGGTCTTTCTTGCCCGGGCTGGCTTTGAACCGCGATCCTCAGATCTCAGCCTCCTGAGTAGCTAGGATTACAGGCGTGAGCCACCAGCGCCCGGCTCCCATGTTCTATTTCTTAAACTTAGTGGTTGATGCTAATGTTTGAATATACCTGAAAGTTCACACTAGGAAATTTCATCCCCAAGGTGGTTGTCTAGGCTCTACACTCACCTATAGATTCATGTTGTGATAAGATTTAACAAAGGGAGTTTGGTCCTTTTCGATCTTCTACTTTCTGCCCTCAGGGCACTAAAATCTCTATAGTACTATAACCAGCAGCAAGCAGGGACCAGACCCTCAGCAGACTGCTAACTTGGGGTCATTTTGACCTTGAACTTACTGGCCTCCAGAATTTGCGAGGAATAAATTCCTGTTAAGTCTCCAATATTTTGTAACCACAGCACAGACTAAGTTGGCATATTGTTGTCTTATTATTCTTTAAGTTATATGTGACTTTTAGTATTTTACAACATTGAAAAGAAAGGAACCTGTGGGACTCCGTGACACACATCTGCAATCCTAGCTAGTTAAGAGGCTGAGATCTGTGAATTATGGTTCAAAGCCAGCTAGGGCAAAAAATCCCTGAGAGTCTTATTTCCAATTAATCAGTAAAAAATCAGGACTAGAGGTATGGCTCAAGTAGTGGAGCCCCAGCCTTGAATAAGAAAGCTAAGCAAGGGCTGGGAATGTGGCTTAGTGGTAGAGTGCTTGCCTAGCATGCATGAAGCCCTGGGCTTGATTCCTCAACATCACATAAACAGAAAAAGCCGGAAGTGCCACTGTGGCTCAAGTGGTAGAGTGTTAGCCTTGAACAAAAGAAGCTCAGGGACAGTGCCCAGCACTGAGTTCAAACCCCAGGATTGGCAAAAAAAAAAAAAAAAAAAAAGCTAAGCAAGTATGCAATGCCATAAGTTTAAGCCTTAGTACCAGCAGACACACACACACACGCACACACACACACACACACACATACACACACACACAAACACAAACCACTCATGAGTAATGTCACAGGCAGGCACTATTCTCACTCTTGTATTCCTAGCTACTCAGAGATCTGAGGATTGCAATTTGAGGCAGAAAATTCCATTAGACTCCAATTAACCAGCCAAAAGCTAGAAGTAGCTCAAAATAGAGTGGCTCAAATAGAATGCCAGCCCTGAGCAGAAAATGCTAAATGAAAGTGCAAGCTCTGAGTTCAAGCCCCAGTACCAACAGTGACACACACACACACACACACACACACAAACACACGTACACGTGCACTTGTGCACATGTCATATGTCTGGTTCATGCTATAGCTAAAGAAACTTTAGGCAAATTTCCAGTGTATACGTTAATAGAATATTCAATACAAACCAATGTCAGGCATTTCCATCTGGAAACACAAGGCCAAAACCTCTAAGCACCCAGACAACCCCCCACCCCCACCCCTAAAGTAAACCTGGGCTGAGGGAGATTAGCTGACCAGTCCAGAACATTTTCTCCTCTGGACTTCTGTGCAGGTTGACAGGCAATACAACATTTTTCTGTCTCTGAAATATCTTATTCCATACTCTCCTTCAAACCCTGCTGGAGGATTAGTGCTTCCAACCAAGCCTTTATGTTTCTCAAGTAATCCAACGGTTTTCAAGCCCTGACTGACACAGATTTTTCACTGCAGCCTTTAAAGTCTCAATTTAAAGATCTCTGTCCTACCTCAAGACCATTTTGAAAACAAGGCAGATTTTAAATAAACACTAAAGTTGTCCTACTCTGACTTCTTTTCTACCCCTCTCTCACATAAGGAGAACCTCTTTTAATTAGAGTTTGGAGACATGAAGGAAAAGTCAAGGTGAGATAAGGAACAAGGTTTTAGCTGTGCAAGTTTTCCAACACAAGTCATTAAACTTAGCTGGAAAATAAACTCAACCCCCTCCCCCTCCACACACACACCACTGGCTTTTAAGCTTCCAATCAAACCTATGGGAATAAAAGTTAATACAATCTATCTGCTGTACCTACAAAGCTGTGCAAGTCAGAATTGTGGCTAGATTGTTCTGTAAATCTTTTACAAAGCCTAAATGTACTCATCATACTAAAAAGCTAATAAGAAAAAAAAAACCCAAAAAACAAGTTTTAACTAGGCTCCTCATACCATTAAACAGTCTTTTTAGATACATCAAAAGCATAGACAACAAAAGAAAAAAAATACAATGCAGTTGTTGGTGGCTCACATCTATAATCCTAGCTACTAAGGAGATCTGAGGATTGCAGTTCAAAGCCAGCCCAGATAGGAAAGCCCAATTAACCATCAAAAAAAGCTGCAAATGGAGCTGCAGCTCAAGTGGTAGAGTGCTAGCTTTGAGCAAAAACTCAGGGACAGTACCTTGGCCCCAGTTCAAGCCCCAGGACTGGCACAAAAAGGGAAAGAAAAGAAAAACAACACATACATTGGACTACATCAAAATTAAGAACCTTTGTACTTCAAAAGGCACTATTAAAAAAATGAATGGGGGAGGGGGACTGGGAAGGAAAAAACTGGGAAAAAATGAGGGAAGAAGTGACACTGTTAAAAAAAGAAATGTACTTGTTTCCTGATCCACATAACTATAACTCCTCTGTACATCATTTTTACAAGTAAAATAATTTAAAATTTTTAATGTATTAATTTTGTTTATGTGATACTGAGGAATTAAACCCAAAGCCTCATGCATGCTAGGTTAGTATGCTACCACTAAGCCACATTCCCAGCCCCTAAAAATGCATTTTTTAAAAAAAGAGTAAAAAAGACAACCCACAGAATGGAAGCAAAATATTTTCAAATCATATATCTGATAAATTTGTACCAGAATAAAAAACTCTTGCAAGTCTACAATAAAAAGCAAAACAAAGCCAGGTGCCGGTGGCTCACACCTGTAATTCTAGCTACTCAAGAGGCTGAGATCTGAGGATCATGGTTCAAAGCCAGCCCAGGCAGGAAAGTCCTTGAGACTCTTATCTCCACACTAAAAAACTGAAATTGGTGCTGTGGCTCAAGCGGTAGAGTGCAAGGACAGAGCCCAAGCCCAGAGTTCAAGCCCCATGACCAACAAAAAAAAGAAAGAAAAAAAAAAAAAGAAAGCAAAACAAGCAGGACACCTGCCTGTAGTCCTAGCTACTCAGGAGGCTGAGATCTGAGGCTCTCAATTTGAGTTCAGCCCTGGCAGGAAAGTCCATTAGCTTCTTATCTCTAATTAACCAACAAAATGCCAGAAGCAGAGCTATGGTTCAAGCGGTAGAGCGCTAGTCTTGAGCACAAAAGCTCAGGGGCAGGACCAGGCCCTGAGATCAAGCCCCAGGATTCATTCACACACACACACACACACACACACACACACACACACACACACACACACACACACACACACACATACACACACACACACACACACACACACACACCTACACACACACACACACACACACACACACACACTAGAGCAAAATAATCTAATTATTGACAGAGGACTCAAATAGACATTTCTGGAAAGAAAATATAGAGGGACCAACAAAACATGAAGATGCTCCACATCATTAGTAATGATGGAAATAAACCAAAGCCATGGGAGAAAGTCACTTCATGCCACCAGGATCGCTAACATCAGAGATGGAAGTAAATCTTGGTGGAGGTGTGGAGAAATGAGAACCCTTGAATTGCTGGTGGGATTGTAAAGTGGTAGAGGCTTTGGAAAGAGTCCAACAGTGCCTTGAAATATTAAACAGGGTTACCATGTGACTCAGTAATTCCATTCCTAACTAAATGCCCAAGAGATGTGAAAATATGTCCACACAAAAGCGTACATAGAAAGGTTCATTGCAGTATTTATAGTTGCTCATAATAGCTAAAATATGGAAGCAACACAAATATCTACCAAGTGATGAGTGGATAAACAATGTGTTAAATTGATCATGGATAAACAATACATAAAATAATGTGTCCATCAGTACAATGGAATACTACTTGACAAGACTCAAAGATCATACTACATGGACACTGAGTGACAGATGCCAGACAATAAGGGTCACATGGTGCAGAGCTCCACTACTAAAAATTGTGTAAAATAGGCAAGTCCATTGATGGAAAGTGAATTAATGACTATGGAGGACTGAGAGAAGGGAGCAATGGAGAGCAATTTCTAAGTACCATGGGGGTCTTTCTACACTGAAGTTCTAAACTTAGATTGTGGCTGCAGTGCTCTGCGATTATCCCAAAATCTCCTGAATTACAAACCTTAAGAAAGGTCCATTTATTTTAATTTTTTAATTTTTTTTTTTTGGTCCGGTCATGGGGCCTGAACTCTGGGCCTGGAAGCTGTCCCTCAGCTCTTCAGCTCAAGGCTAGCGCTCTACCACTTGAGCCACAGCACCACTTCCATTTTTTTTCTTTTTTGCTTATGTGGTGCTGAGGAATCGAACCCAGGGCCTCAGGCATGCAAGGCAAGTGCTCTACCACTGAGCCACCTTCCCAGACCTTTTTAATATTTTTTTAGTGCTGGTACTGGAGTTAAAACATAAGAGCTTCACAGTATTCCTTAGTTTTTTGCTTGAGGCTGGAGCTCTACCACTTGAGCAACAATTCTACTTCCAGCTTTCTTCTGGCTAACTGCAGATAAGAGTCTCTCAATTTTGTCTGCCCAACTGGCTTTGCACTGGAATCCTAAGATCTCAGCCTCCTGAGTGGCTAAGATTACAGGTGTGAACTACCAGAGTCTAGCAAGAAATGTCAATTTCATATATGAATTATATCTCAATAAAACTTGGTGGCTCATGTCTATAATGCTAGCTACTCAGGAAGCTGAGATCTGAGGATCAAGTTCAAAGCCATCCTGGGCACTAAAGATCATAAGACTCTATCTCCATTAAACCACAAAATGGGAAGTGGATTTGTGGCTCAAAGTGGTAGAGCACTAGCCTTCAACGAAAAAGCTCAAGGACAGCTCACAGACCCTAAGTTCAAGCCCTATGACCAACAAGCAACAAAAAATTATGTAAATGTACCACACACACACACACACACACACACACACACACATATACACACAGCCAAACTCATAGAACTTTACACTAAAAATAGGATTTACTCTATATCTAATCAATTTAGCTTTTATTAAGATTCATTACCCTTTTCTAAAAAATCAGTTCACTTTAGAAAACGTTAAAGAATATCCAGACAAAATTGACTTAAAGAATGTTAGTTAGTTACTATTCCATATATATATATATATATATATATATATATATATATATATATGTTTCTCTATATATATGTTTCCATATATATATATATTTCCATATATATATGGAAAAGCCCAGAAATTTCTGGAACACTATGTGGACATTAAGAATGGGGGAAGAAATTAATCACTTGAGGAAAGATAGGGTGTTATTTTCAGCAGGAAACCAGGCAAGTTCAGATAATCTGAGTGGAACTGAATTAAGGCATTATTTGTAAAGCCAGGTGCAAGAAAACCACAGTGATAGTGCAATGATCAGAGCCAGAGAAAACAGTATGGAGAGGGGCTGCAGACAGCCTCCCTCCTGCCTTCCCAGGAGGGACAAGGCACACTTCTGAGGTGCAGGCGGGAGACATCCATAGAAAGGATCCCCAGAACCTGCCCTGCTCTTAGCTACAATCACCTGCTGGTGTCCCAGAGAGTGGAAGAGCCCATGGGAGTCCAGCAGGTGAGCCCAGGTGAGAGCAGGAAAAGAGGAGATCTGAGGAACAAAGAAAACATTCCAGCACTGACAGTCACAGCAAGAAATTTTAAAAAAGGTGTGTATGTTCGTAAAAATTAAGTGTAAATAAAATATAACCACTTATATTCTGGGAACAAGCTGGGTTCACACTTGTAATCCTAATTATTCAGTAGACTGAGATCTGAGGATGATGGTTTAAAGCTAGCCCCAGCAGGAAAGTATGAGATTCCTATCTCCAATTAGTCAACAAAAAGCCAGAAGTGGAGGTGAGCAAAATAAGGGACAGTGCCTAGAGTTCAAGACCCAGTATACAGAGAGAGAGAGAGAGAGAGAGAGAAGTGTTTACAAGGGATTACATTTTTCCCCAGAAAATTACAAGTAATATATAACTACTTAAGAAATTCTGGGAATGGTTCCATTCAAGAGTTCCTCAAAACAATTAACAGTGAACCAACAGCTATTGGCAACTGGTGAACAATTCTTTGTTGTAGGAGACTACACCACGCATTTCAGGACGGTTAACATTCCTGGCTCTCAGGGCACTAATCCCCAAGAGAAACCCCCAACCCAGACAGCTTCCAAACTCTCTTCTGGACCTGGGATGGTAGGAGGAGCTGCTGTGGGGAAGAGTTCATTTTTAGCATTTCTTTTTTCTTACCTGCATTTTCTGATTTTTCTACAGACTAGGAGGTATTTCTTCTTTTCTTTTTTAAACAATTAGCACACATTAGTTGTGGGGGTCCTCTGTGACATTTCTACACATGTATACAATATATCCTGGTGAAACTCACCTCCTCAATCATCCCATCTCATTCCCTTCAGAAAACTTCAGCCAGGGTCATTGTTCTATTTTCATACATGCAAATAAACTACTTCTACATAGTCATCCTTATTCATCTTCATTCACCTCTGTTAAGCCCCTCCCTCCCACTGGTTCTCCCCCTCCCCCCATCCAAGCCTGTATTGCTTTTATGCATTCTTTTTCAAAGAAACTCACAAGATAGTAATGTAGATTCTGGCTCTCAGTAAACCCTATTTGTCCTTCCCCAACTAAATTTGCTCATCTCAGTAAGTAAATACAAGGTGACCTAACATTATTACACTGACGCTATAAATTCATTTTAAAGTCACCAGTCAGTAACAGAAAGGGCACAAATAGCTTCTTATAAGTCACTTTTATTCTTCAAGTGAATAATAATTATGAGGACACAGCATCCTACAATTCATACAAGTACTGGTACTAGGGCTTGAACTCAGGGCTTCATGCTCTTGGTTAGTTTTTTCACTCAAGGCTGGCACTCTACTACTTGAGCCACACCTCTACTTCCAGCTTTTTAATTGGAGATAATGAGTCTCTAGGATTTGTCTGCCCAGGTTGGCTTTACCTATGATCCTCAGATCTTAGCCTGTGACTAGCTAGGAGCCACTGCCAGCCTGCAGAAATCAGGATCCTAGAGTAGTTTGGCTGGGTGTTGTGGGGTTTTTGTTCGTTTGTTTTCTGAACTGACACTTTCTAGAAGCAGGTATATTTTAATTTCAGGGATGCAACAGAGAGCATTTGAAACATACCTACACCCTTCCATCTGCAGATAAAGAACCAGGGGTATTGTATCTCTTGACGTCCAAGGAAACATTCTCGGTAAGTCATCCTGAACTAGATGTTAAACCATAAACAAATAAATAGGCCAGTGACTCCTGCCTGTAATCCTAGCTACTCAGGAGGCTGAGATCTGTTTGAATACAGAGTTTGAATCCAGAGTGGACAAAGTCTGTGAGACTCTCACCTTCAATTTATCACTAAAAAAAGCTGGAATTGGAGCTGTGGTAGAACACTAGCCTTGAACAAAAAAAAGCTCAGGGACAGCACCCAGACCCTGAGTCCAAGCCCAGGACTATGCATACAGGCACGCAGGCAGGCACACGCGCGCGCATACGTGTACACACACACACACAAAACCTTAGGATTATCATAACACAGCATGTCATTTTAGGTGATCTTTAAATTTTGACTTTAAAGAGTTCCCCTAAGAAAAGCACATTGAGATCCATACTAGTGATGATAATTTAAATCAGCAGAATTTTAAGGAAAGATTTTCTAAATTACAGACTCTCTTAATAAGCATACTTTTTGGCCCAACAACTCTACTTTAAGGAACCTTTCCTCAAGAAAATCATTGGACATGTGTGGAAAGATGGAAAAGGATAACTGCTAGAGAACTGCTAATAAAAACTACAAATATATTAGTCTTAAAACTGAAGAGTGAGCCAGGCACTGATGGCTCACGCATGTAATCCTAGCTACTCAGGAGGCTGAAATCAGAGGATTGTGGTTCAAAGCCAACCCAGGCAAGTCCATGAGACTCTTTATCTATGATTAACCACCAGAAAACCAGAAGTGGCACTGTGGGTCAAGCGGTAGAGCACTAGCCTTGAGCTGAAGAGCTCAGGGAAAGTACCCAGGCCCACAGTTTTAAGCCCCATGACTGACCAAAAAAAAAAAAAAAAAAAAGGAGGGCTGGGAAGGTGGCTCAGTGGTAGAGCGCTTGCCTTGCATGCCTGAGGCCCTGGGTTCGATTCCTCAGCACCACATAAGCAAAAAGAAAAAAACCGGAAGTGGCGCTGTGGCTCAAGTGTAGAGTGCTAGCCTTGAGCTGAAGAGCTGAGGGACAGCACCCAGGCCTAGAGTTCAGGTCCCACGACCGGACCCAAAAAAAAAAAAAAGGAAGAGTGAGTTCAAGTGCAATTTTCCATTTTTCCTTATAAAGGAAAAAGTGTGGTCATATGAGATATCAGATCCCCTGACAAACATCGATGGGTCACAAAACATTGAGGAAAACTGTGAGAAAATATTGCATGGGGCCAAGTACTAGTGGCTCACACCACTTGCCTACCTAGTAGCTAGTAATCCTAACTACTTAGGATGCTGAGATCTGAGGATTGTGCTTCATTCGAAGCCAGCCAGGGCAGACAAATCTGAGAGACTTTCATCTCCAATTAACCAGCAAAAAGCCAGAAGTGGAAGTGTGGTTCAAGTAGCAGTGCACTAGCCTCTCATTGAGAGCAAAGCCAAGTGGGTGTGTGAGGTCCTGAGTTCAAGCCCCTGTATCATCACAAACAAAACAAAACAAAATTAAAAACCCTTAATAAAATCTAGAAATACAATGCCAACAGAGTTATTCATGTACATATCTTCTGCTTTTATATTTCTTGAAGAAAAACAAAAGAACAATAGAGAACATATTGATCTAAAATCAGAAAATAAGACCTCATGCCTGGTCCAAACCCACCCCCTCTGTCATCTTAGCTTGTTTGCTCTGCTGCAGCAAGTGAGCCTGCCAACTTCTTCACTCACATAGCAAATATTTGTTGAGTTCTTTAAAGCCAGGGCCTGCACGGTGATTCCAATACTTTTGACTATGTATTGGGTCTCCCGATGTCCCCAGTATGGTTCAGGGAACCAGCTGGGAGAAGGGCTAAAACAATACTTTTCAAACTTCCCAGTGGCTCCGGGGTGATCTAAAATTTCTCAGAAGGGCTGTGCAAGTCATGAGCCATTCATTCTCTAGCTCTCACCAATTCCACAAACATTCACACCCAAGTCTCAGAGATACAACAGACATTGGTTAGACAGGAGAAAGACATATCTCTCAACTGTAAACAGCAGAAAAAAAATGTGGGTATAGTTTTGAATCCAAACTCCTCCATCTTCTCCAGGCCTAACTGAAGCTACCTTCACATGAAGAGAGCTGTGTGTGGATGAGATGATAGACACCAGGAATCCCAAGGTCCTGGTCACAGGGCTCTCAACTTTTGTCACCCCGAGAGACTGGAGCAGACTTCTAGAGATATCTAGTGACATCCCAAGAGTGTCAGCCTTGAGGTTCCCAAAGGGCACTGCACATGCCAGTCTCCTTCCTGGAAAGGACCTCTGGCTCTCAAAGACATTGAGACTCTCAGACTTCATTCACTTAAGTTGACTGACTTCATTCTCACTGAGAGATAATTTAAAAGGAAAGGGTCATCTCCCAACTGATTGTGTGTGTGTGTGTGTGTGTGTGTGTGTGTGTGTGTGTGTGTATGCGCGCGCATGGGCCACTTCTAGCTTTTTTTTTCCTGCTGGGGCTGACTTTGAACCAAGATCCTCCTATCTCAGCCTCCGAAGCAGCTGATATTTTAGGCATGAGCCACCAGCACTCAGGCCCCAACTGATCTAAGCACAAGTTTGCTTCAAGAAGTCACGCACGTGCAGATCGGGTGCGGCAGTCATTAGGTGTGTCTAAATCAACACCAACTCCGCGTCGGCCGAGCCTCCGGCTGCCAGCGTAGTCCGCCGCCACCGAGCACCCTCCCCCCAGCCAGCTGCGTGACGGCCCCGACACAAGCCCGCGGGGCTCGACTCTGTCTCCCCGAGGAAGCCCCGCTGGGTTGTGCACTCGGTGAACAAGTGGAGACCGAGCAAAAGGGCTTTGCCCGACGCCCGGCCGCGGAGGAGCGCGCGCCGCGAGCGGGGCGCGGAGGACCCTCTGCCTCCCCACCCCCGGGGCGCGGGACTCACGATCTCCGCCACGATGAGGAGCCCAGGCACCGTGCGGAGGAATTCGCGGTCGTAGGCGAAGCTGCTGCTGGTGGTGGAGAAGTTTTCGGCGAAGGAGCTGGCGGTGGTGGTGACGGTGTGCGAGCGGGCGCGCTGCGGCTCCTCCATCGTCTCCGGGGACCCCGGCGCGTCCTCCGCCGGACGCGCGGCCCTGGGGCCGGGGTCGCCGGCGAGCAAGCGCGGAGCGCGCCGGAGTGGCCTCCGGTGCCAGGCCGGATGGCACGCGTGTCCCGGGAGGGTCCGGCGAGTGCGCGGCGCCCCCGATCGTGGGCGCGCGGGCTGCGGGGCTGCGCTGGGGCCCGGGGGAGGGGGGGAGAGGAGGAGGAGGAGGGCGCGAGGGGAGGCCGTGGGGCGGCCGGGAAGGCGGTGGAGGCCCGGGGGAGGGGAGGCGCGGGGGAGGGGCGTGGAGAGGGACCGCCCCGACGAGGCGCTGAGCCTGCGGCCCCGTCACCTGTTGCGGCAGTGGGAGGGCGGCGGCTGCCCGGAGGAGACCGCACCACCTCGCTTAGGCCCCGCCTCCGCCGGGCCCGCACCGCCTCCGGCCAGCTCCGTCCACCTGCCGGCGCGGGACCGCGGGGGCCGCGGGCACCCGGCCTCTCGGGAGCTCCGGGCCTTGGAGGGGCAGCCCTGACTCGGCCCTGGGGAGGTTGGGCGACGTCGGACTGGAGTGGTGGCTGGACCTTCGCCCCCAGATCGATATGGGGCTATCTGGACTGCGGGAGGCGCCTGTCCGCCTCCGGCCGCGGCCGCCACGGTGGCCCCGGGTTATTTCCTGCCCCTCCTGTTGGGAACAATTTGAGGAACAACTGAATCGCGGGGCTGCGAAGGCGAGACGCTTCCAGGCGTGGACTCCTGGTGCCTGGGCGACCCAGTCTGGGCCGGAGAGGAGGATGGGGAGAGGGAGGGGGGAAGAGAAGAGGGAGGCGGAGGAGGAGGGGGAGAGAAGGGGGGAGGAGGAGGGGGAGGCGGAGGAGGAGGGGGAGGGTGGGGGAGGGGGAGGAAGAGGGGTGGGGGGGAGGGGGAAAGGAAGGAGGAAAGGGAGGGGAGGAGGGAAGGAGAAGGGGGAGGCGGAGGAGGAGGGGGAGGGGTGGGGGAGGAGGAGGGGGGAGGCCGAGGAGGAGGGGGGAGGCCGAGGAGGAGGGGGGAGGCGTGGGGGAGGAGGAAGGGGGAGGGGGAGGGGTAGAGGGGAGGGGGAGGAGAAGGAGACGAAGACGAGATTTTGGAGATCCCCAGTCAAAGTGAATCAGAGTGACCCATGGGGAGAAAATGTTTCATAGGGTGCCTGGGCCGTACTTTCCTGGGTTCGAGGTTGGGGACATAAGGGTACCTTGTAAGTGGCAGGTAGTGGTCATCTCAGACCTGGGTTCAAGCTTGGGTACTTGCCCAAGTGTTAACTTTGTATCTTAAGCAAGTAGTTCTATTTTTTTTCTGGGCCTCTGAGGTGCTATCTCTTAAAATACCATGTACTGATGGATGGACATACAGCCAAAAAAAAAAAACCACCTTGTGCCCCTCCTGCTTTGTGAAAGGTAACAACAGATGTTTTATCCAGGAGTATCCAGGGGAAAAGGATGCCATTAAAGGAGATTCACAGTGAAGGCATTCCTGACCATCTGTTCCAGAGCAGGTTTTAAAAAGAGGGGGAGCCAAGCACCAATTACAGGCTCACACCTGACGATCATGGTTCAAAGCTGGCTTGGGATAGCAGTACATGAGACTCTTATCTCCAATAAAGTACTCAGAAAAAGCCGGAAGTGGCACTGTGGCTCTAGTGGTAGAGTGCTAGCCTTGAGCAAGAGAAGCTCAGGGACAGAGCTCAGGCCCAGAGTTCAAACTCCAGGACAGGCAAAAAACAAAAAGGTGAGATACTCATTGGACACTATGTTGAAAATGAACTATACAACTTGTGTGTGGAGATGGGATCCACCTACTGGGAGAGAGCCAGGAAGGCGGTGACATCATCCAAAAAGAAATGTACTCATTACCTGACTTATGTAACTAACCCCTCTGTATGTTACCTTTATAATAACAATTTTTAAAAAAAATTTGGGAGGTCTTATCAACTGAGATAAGAAGAAAACACTGGCAGCCAGACAAACTAATAAAACAAACCATTGTTTCTTTTAAGTCTAAGGTCTACCCAGGAATGACCTAGGGGGATAAAGGGATTCCAAGGCACAGCAAAGATGAACCTTAGGGGTTCATCACCTTAGTTTGGTGCTAAAGACAATAGAAATTTCATTGTAGCGTTCTTTTATTGCAGCCACACTTCTCAGCGTGGTCCCTGGCCCAGCAGTGTCTGCATCTCCTGGGAACTGGCTGGAAATGCCCCACCTCAGTCCCCCTGAAGCTGAACTGCTGGGTGTGGCGCTCAGAACTTGTGAGGGAATAAATCCTTCAAAAGACAAGGTTTGAAGCTGAAGCCTGAGAAGGGCTGGTTTAGAGAAGCTGCTAAGCTGCTGAAAAATAAGACATACACAGGAAAAACAGTAGAGCAGTCAGAGCAACATGCATGGATGACATTTAGCAAATGTCTAAGACTGGTAGGAAGTCTAGACAATTCTATTTACACAATACAAAGGTCAGTCCCTTCTGAAAACCCTTAAAGCCAGATGGACTTTGACTCAGATTTTTCTTTAATTCAGAAAGGTAAACTGGATGCGGGTGGCTCACGCCTGTAATCTGAGGTACTGTGGAGGCTGAGATCTGAGGAATGCCGTTTGAAGCCAGCTTGAGAAAATACATCTGCGAGACTCACCTCTAATTAACCAACAAGAAGCCCAGGGTGGAGGTGTGGCTTTTCTTAAGCAGAAAAGCCAAAGGAGAGCATGAACTCCTGAATTCAAGCCCTAGTACTGGCACAAAGAAAGAGAGAGAGAGAGAGAGAGAGAGAGAGAGAGAGAGAGAGAGAGAGAGAGAGAGAACGCCAGGAGGAGAGTGGCTCACACCAGTAATAGTAACTATTCAGGAGTTTGAGATTTGAGGATTGTGGTAGCAAAGATCATGAAGCTCTTCTCTCCAATTAACTACTGAAGAGTCACAAATGATCTCAAAGTGGTAGAACATTAGTCTTGAGCACAAAAACTCAGGAAAAGTGTCCAGGCCCTGAGTTCAATCCCCAGGAAAACACAGAAAGAGAGAGAGAAAAGAGAAAAGAACTACAGCTTACATTTATCATATAAAACATCATCCCCTGAGTGAGGTCTAGGTGACATTCTAATTAAGTCTGGTATTTGTGAGGGAAGGGAGACTGAGTGCTGTCACTGAGCTTTTTTGCTTAAGCTTGGCTCTCTACCATTTGAGCCACAACTTCACTTGTAGTTTTGTGGTGGATAATTGGAGATGAGTCTCACAGATTTTCTTGTTTAGGCTGGCGTTGGACTATGATCTTCAGATCTAGGCCTCCTGAGTAGCTAGGATTATGGGCATGAACCACCTGTGCTTGTCTCCAATATGGTATTTACTGCATTGGAAGCATGAAAATAACTTAAGTCTGTATTTCAGCTATCTATTGTAATTTAACAAGTGTTCCCAAACAATGTCTTTACTTGCTTAGGAATCTGGGCCAGGAATTTGGGCAGGGCTTGGCTGGCAGGTTCTTCTGCTCCATTTTCTTGCAGGGCTGGGGATCAAACCAACCTTATACAAATCATATATGTGCTCTTGCCACTGAGCTCCATCCTCAGTGTAGTATTGATGGGAAGCAATCATCCAACTGCTTTCAGTTGGGGTCTAGGCAAAAATGTCCCAAAGGCTTTCCTCCCATTTGGGTTCTTCTGGGATCTAGCCTCCCTTTCCAAATCCCCATGAAGCTTGGCCTCCCACACAGCATGGTAGACTCAGAGTAGCTGGACTTCTATAGCAAGTGGCTACTACAGTAGACTTCTCAAAAGGGGCAAAGGAAACATTGCTAGTGCTGTTTTCTTAAAGCCCAGCACCTCAAACTACATAACATCGTTTCTCCTTCATTCTACTGCCCAGTCTGCGATAAAGGCAGCCAGATTCAAATAAATGATCAACAGATCATACCCATACCTGTGCCTGTGGGAGCAGGAAAGAGTTGTGACCTGCCAGGCACCAGTGGCTGACGCCTGTAATCTTAGCTACTCAGGAGGCTGAGATCTGAGGATTGTGGTTCAAAACCAGCTCTGGCAGGAAAGTCTGTAAGACTCTTATCTCCAATTAACCACCAGAAAAATGCAAGTGGAACTGTGGCTCAGCATGGTAGAGCACCAGCCTTGAGCAAAAAAACCTCAGGGACGATGCTTAAGCCCCGAGTTCAAGCCCTATGACTGACATATAAGAAAAAAAAAGAAGGGGCTGGGAAGGTAGCTCAGTGGTAGAGCACTTGCCTTGCATGCCTGAGGCCCTGGGTTCGATTCCTTAGCACCACATAAGCAAAAAGCCAGAAGTGGTGCTGTGGCTCAAGTGGTAGAGCACTAGCCTTGAGCTGAAGAGCTGGAGGACAATGCCCAGGCTCAGAGTTCAAGGCCCATGACTGGACCCCCCAAAAAAAAGAAAGAAAAGAAAAGAAAAATTGTGACCCTCTTCTAATTTGATGATAAATAGCGTCACATCCACTTCATTGACATTTTCTTTTCTTCTTCGGCAGTACTGGAGTTTTGAATTCAAGGCCTTATGCTTGCCAGGCAGGTGCTCTGCTACTTGAGCAATATTCTCAGCCTGTTTTTGCTTTACTCTTTGTTTTTTCCTTTGGATAGGATTTCCTGCTTTTTGCCTGGGCTGTCCTATTCATAAGTCCTGTGTAGTGGGATTACAAGTTGTATTACCATGTCCAGTTTGTTAGTTAAAATGGGGTCTTTATAAACTTTCTGCCAGGGTGTCCTTGGACTAAGATTTTCCTGATCTCTACTGGCTGAGCAGAGGAGATTTTAGGTGTGAGCCACCTTACCCAGCTTTGGATATTATTTCTGATAATTACATTTTTTGCAAATTTAAGAAAAAACTGTTGTTTTTCAGTCTTGAGGATTTCAGAATTGCAGAGATGTGATCATACCTGGTTGTTTGGAAGTTGGCTGCACCTTTCTAAAGCAATTCTGGTGCTCAGCCTAGCGCCAGTAATCAGTAATCAGTAATTGAGTAGCGCCTAGCTACTCAGGAGGCCTGAGATCTGAGGATCTCGGTTCAAAAGGTTTCCAGTCTGGGCAGGAAAATCCATGAGCTTCTTACCTTCAATAAACTACTCAGAAAGATGTAAATGGTACAATGGCTCAAGTGGAAGAATGCTAACCTTGAACACAAAGAGACTCAGGGACAGCACCAAGGCCCTGAATTCAAGCCCCAGGACTGAAAAAAAAAAAATGATGGTACTCATCTGGCCCCTTGTGTGTTGGAGTCTATTCCTCAGAACTCTCTCATCTAGTCCACTCTCTATCATCCTATAAGAATTACTATTCTCTGCCAGGCACTAGTAGCATATTCCTGAAATCCTATCTGCTCAAGAGGCTGAGATCTGAGGATCTTATCTTCAATTAACCACCAAACAGCCAGAAGTGTTGCTGTGGCTCAAGAGATAGAGTGTCAGCCTTGAGCAGAGAAGCTAAGGGACAGTAACCAGGATCTGGGTTCAAGTCCTAGTACTGGCACAAAAATGAGTACATAAGGTCTGGGAAGGTGGCTCAGTGGTAGAGCACTTGCCTTGCATGCCTGAGGCCCTGGGTTCAATTCCTCAGCACCACATAAACAGAAAAAGAAAAAGCCAGAAGTGGCGCTGTGGCTCAAGTGGTAGAAGCTAACCTTGAGCTGAAGAGCTGAGGGACAGCACCCAGGCCCAGAGTTCAGGCCCACGACCGGACCCAAAAAAACAAAACAAAAAATGAGTACACAAGAATAATTTTTAAAGGTATTATCCTGAAATCCTAGGCTAAGGTACCATTGTGCATGGGGTAGAAGCTCCTATGAGGTAGTTCAGCCTATCTTTTCCTGTCCCTTTCCCCAACTATTCTACCACAATTCTGTTCTAGTTCAAATGCATGTTTTCCTGTAGACATGATAACTATATGTCCACAAACAAGCTTTCCTCTGAGCCCGGAAAGCTCAGAAGTAATGACTTTTGCACACTGATTAAAATCAATGCTTAGCCAAGTATTGGTGGTGCACTCAGGAAACTGAGGCCTGAGGACAGCTAGTTTTGGAAAAGCCTGGGCTACACAGTGAGACCCTGTCTCAAGAGAGATTATTTTAAAGCCAGTGGTTCATCTTGTAATCCTAACTACTCAGGAAGCTAAGATCTGAGGATCATGGTTCAAAGCCAGCCCGGGCAGGAAAGTCCAGGAGACTTTTATCTCCAATTAACCACTAGAAAATTGGATTATTGAAAAAATAAATAAATAAAAGCATCATCTTTTACAGTTCATTGCAAATGCCATCTTTTTGTGTGTGTTTTCCTCTGAATTTCCATTTATTCTTCTTTGTTTTGTAATTCATTAATTTTATGTTCTCTTTATGCGTGTGTGTGTGTGTGTGTGTGTGTGTGTGTGTGTGTGTGTGTGTGTGTGTTAGTATTGAGGGCTAATCTGAGGGACACCACCCTTCCTTTTTTCTCTGAGGGCTGGTGTTCTACCCCTTGAGCCACACTTTCACTCTGGCTTTTAGTAGGTTAGTTGAAGATAAGAGTATCAAGGACTTTCCTCTGATGGCTGATTTTGAACCATAGTCCTCAGATCTCAGCCTCCTGAATAGCTAGGATTCAGATGTAAGCCATGGACACCCAGCTTTTCTTTTCCTGTACTTTCCCCTACCCCAGCCACAAGAGTTACTACATGTATACTGAGTCTCATACTTTATACATAAATGCAGAAAAGGGCTGGGAAGGTGGCTCAGTGGTAGAGCACTTGCCTTGCATGCGTGAGGCCCTGGGTTCGATTCCTCAGCACCACATAAGCAGAAGAAAAAAAGCCAGAAGTGGTGCTGTGGTTCAAGTGGTAGAGTGCTAGCCTTGAGGTGAAGAGCTGAGGGACAGCGCCCAGGCCCAGAGTTCAGGCCCACGACTGGACCCCCCCCCCCAAAAAAAAAAAGTGCAGAAAAATGTTAAAGGCTTCACCAAGAATAAATCTTAGAGCTGAAATTTGTGGGATATTTAACTATGAAAAAGGAAGCTGCAGATGGAGCGTCACCAGGCCCCAGGACAGGTACAAAAAAGAAAAACATAAAGTTGGCCTAGGCACTGTCCCTGAGCTTTAGTGCTCAAGGCTAGTGCTTTATCACTTGAGCCAGAGCTTCACTACCAGCTTTTTGGTGGTTAACTCATGGACTTCCTTGCCTGGGTTGGGTTGGAACCATAATCCTCAGATCTCCCACGCCACGAGCCTCCTGGCTTCTTCCTGTTTTGAAATGAATGACTGAAGTGGAGCAACCTCTGGACCTCATTGGATGTCCAGTACCTCCTGATATGAAGGACACCACACCACTTCCATAATGTTTTCCTTCCCAAGCAACACCTGTGACTAACCACGAGGAAAGAGTAGGTATACCAAAATTGTGGGACATTTTATTAGGTGTAAAGCTTATGAAAGACAGACACTGAGGAAGATGCTCTGTACCTAAGCAGATCTGACAGCACAATGCACTGTGAAGTCCTAGATAGATTTTGTGGCCCTGAAAAAAAAAGAACACTATGGCTATTTGGTGAACTCTGGATAATTTTCATAAATCAGAGAGCAGCACTGCATCTGTATTCACTGCATGATTTTGATTGCTGTACTCCGGTGAAGTGGGAGGTTTAACAATTAAGGGATTAGAGTGAAAGTTTACAGGATACCTTTATTTTTTTTTAGCTTTAATTTTTAAAAATTTAATTGTAAAGGTTATATACAAAGGTGTTATAGTTACATAAGTAAGGTCATGAGTACAATGGAATATATATATGTATATATATGTGTGTGTATATATATATGTATATATGTAAATATGTATATATATTATATATATATAATATATACATATATGGTCGTGGAGCTTGAACTCTGAACTTGAATGCTGTCCCTGTACTCTTCAACTCAAGGATAGTGCTCTACCACTTGAGCCACAGTGCTACTTCTGGTTTTCTAGTGGTTAATTGGAGATAAGAGTCTCACTGGAGTTTCCTGTCCAGGCTGGCTTTGAACTTTCGATCCTCAGATCTCAGCTTCCTGATTAGCTAGGATTACAGGCATGAGCCACCAGTGCCCCACTCAGTAGTATAGTCTGGCATTCATTAGCCCTAAAAACTGAAAGGCTTGATCTTAATGAGCAAGATGGACCCCTTACAGTTCTTAGCTGTATTCATTGGCTCATTACTGGTTTACCTACACTGTTCCTTCTGGAATTCACAGTTTAGTAAAACACTGTCCCTTAGTGAACTCCTCATTGAGAGGCTGGGATTCAGCAGCAGCTGGAAGGAGCCCATCCAGGCCAGTCCCACACAGGAAGAAGATGGGCAAGGTCAGCTTAGGGCTCAACCAGTTACCTCCAGCCGGTTCTCCAAGGCCATTCAAAGCTAGCTAAGCAAAGAGCAAGAGGAGAGAAGCGGAAATTCCAGAAGGAATATAGCTCTCCCAGCAGGAAGTTCTGGATGGAGGGTTCTTTTTCTGCAATGCAGCTGGAGGGAGTTTCAACCCTCACACCTTCCAAGTGGAAGACAATGGGCCCTCCCCCCTGCTGCTGCATTCCTCCCATGAACACTCATCCAGCTGTGCGTGGCAAAGAAGCAGGCTTAGAGCAATTCCATCTATAAGCATCTATAAGTGAAGGTCTGCCCACACTCCATGCTGTTTGAGATAGGAGAGGCACCGATTATGTTATCATCTTTAGAAGGGTCCTGTACTTAAATATCTCTTGGTCTGTAGACTTGTTATTTTAGCAATTACTTTAATAAGCAAGAAGGAAACAAGGATCAAGCAGAGTAAGAAGGATCCTGGTGATTTTCTCTTCCAGGGCAGGTTGCACAGCAGAAAATAAGAGAGATGAGGAGCACATCTGGCAGAGAACTATTTGTTGCATTTGCAGAGATAATAGAGCTGAGGAATTTAAAACAGCACAAAAAAACATCAATAAGTTAGGTACCAGTAGTTCATACCTGTAACCCTAACTACTCAGGAGGCTGAGCTCTGAGGATCACAATTTGAAGCCACGCAGGCAGGAAAATCCATGAGACTTTCATTTCCAATTAACCACTAGAAGTGGAGCAGTGGATGAGGTAGTAGAGAGGCAGCCTTGAATGAAAAAGCTAAGGGACAGTGCCCAGGCCCTGAGTTCAAGCCCCAGTACTGGCACAAAATAAACAGAAAAAAAGGTATCAGTAAACCAACAAATTTGTACAAAAAAATATATTTATGCATTCTTGAAGAATTGCTGTCAAATAAAAGGTAGGATTTATTATGGAATTGTTCTAGATATTCTATTGCTTGTTTATGCCAAGAATCACTTTGTGCTTTCTTTTGTATGTGATCTCCAGGGTGAGCCTCTTTTACTAGAGGGTAGCTCTTCTTTTGGTCCTAGCCTGGACTTGCTTGGGAGCTGGGGGAGAGGCTCTGGGTCTGGTTGCAAGGCCCCAGTTGCATGGGCTGAAGTAATAGTACCATCAGGCTAATTACTGGATGACAAACTGTTCCTCCCCTCCTTTGACCCGAAGCATCTGTAACCAGAGAAGCCTGTTAGATCTCCTGGTGTAGTCAGAGTGTGGGGGTTGATGTGAGGAGCAGGGGAATCCCCTTCATGAGAGTATAGGATCCTGGGGCCTTGCCTAGGAGAGACTTAAGAAATATCAGAAACTGCCACAGAGCAGAGTCCACTGAAGACACTTAGCCCTTGTTACAGTCATGGGCAGATTGTAAGCATTCAACAAGACCCCAGGAGATGAGGGAACAGAAATGATGCTTTGCTGGGCACAGTTGGCTCATGCCAATAATCCTAGCCACTCAGGAGGCTGAGATCTGAGGATCATGGTTCTAACCTAACCAGTCCAGACAGTAAAGTTCCTAATTCTTTATCATTGGCTCATTATTGGTTTACTACACTGTTCCATCTGGAATTCACAGTTTAGTAAAACACTGTCCCTTAGTGAACTCCTCATTGAGAGGCTGGGATTCAGCAGCAGCTGGAGGGAGCCCACCCAGCCAGCCCCACACAGGAGGAAGATAGGCAAAGTCAGCTTAGGGCTCAACCAGTTACCTCCAGCCCATTCTCCAAGGCCATTCAAAGCTAGCTAAGCAAAGAGCAAGAGGTGGTACAGTGGTAGCCTTGAGCACAAAGGCTTGGGGACAGCATCTCAGGCCCTTAGTTTAAGCCCCAAAACCAGCATACACACACACACACACACACACACACACACACACACACACACACACACACACACACACACACACATACACACACACACACACACACACACAGAAGAATTCTAAAGTTTTTTTAGTTTTTTTTTGTCGGTTGTGGAGGCTGAACTCTGGGCCTGGGCGCTGTCCCTCAGCTCTTCAGCTCAAGGCTAGTGCCCTACCACTTGAGCCACAGTGCCACTTTGGCTTTTTTTTCTGCTTATGTGGTGCTGAGGAATCGAACCCAGGGCCTGCAAATACTCTAGCGTGCAAGGCAAGTACTCTCCCACTGAGCCAACTTCCCAGACCAGAATTCTAAAGTTTTAGGTGTGTATAACATCATCTGGAAAAAGATATTTCCCAGACTCCTTTGGAGTTAGGTTTGATCATGTGGCTAAAGGAATAAAAATAATA
Organism: Dipodomys merriami; assembly: GCF_024711535.1. Classification (NCBI taxonomy): domain Eukaryota; kingdom Metazoa; phylum Chordata; class Mammalia; order Rodentia; family Heteromyidae; genus Dipodomys; species Dipodomys merriami. The sequence continues at coordinate 46,001,470 of NW_027206290.1, read as the reverse complement.
TAGCTACCCTCTCAGGGATGTACTAGGTAGCCATTCTAACCCATTTAATTTCTACCATAATTTCATGAAGTATTAGGAAACAGTGGAACAGAGACTTTAAGTGACTTGGTCAAGGCCACACAGCCAGAGATAGGGCTCAGATTCCAGACTGGAGGTTTTCCATATAGTTCTGCTTTAGCCCAGTGAGGTGAGCGCTCCCAGAGTAGATTCTCGGGTTGGGGGTGGGGGTGGGGGGAAAGGGCTCATTATCCCCACTCGTTCCTTCCTGTAAGCTGGAAATCTTGAAATCTCAACTACAGTTTTAAGCTATAAAACAGAAGCCTTGGCTTAAGGACAGCAGGACAAAAGGAAAGAAAGAGACTGGATGCCCAATGTAGCAAATATCTATTAGCTTTGTGATGCATGAGAAAGGTAGAAAGTTGTATCTGACTTTTATCATTGTTGTTTGGGGAGGAAGCAGTGTTTATTACTAAGATATAATAACAAAGAATATGGCCTAAGTAGTCCACCTTATATAAACTTCTGGGTCCGAAAGGGAAGGGAAACATAACTTTGAGCACCTATTTTAGCCCCTGAATCTCCATCTATTATCTCATTTAACTGTCAGTTCTGTAGCTGGGCACTAGTGGCTCACACCTGTAATCCTTAGCTATTCTGGAGGCTGAGATCTGAGGATCACAGTTCAAAGCCAGCCTGAAAGTCTGTGAGATTCTTAAATGCTTGCTTTTTTTTTTTTTTTTTTTTTTTTTTGGTGGAGGGGTCGGTCATGGGGCCTGAACTCTGGGCCTGGGCGCTGTCCCTCAGTTCTTCACCTCAAGGCTAGCGTTCTATCACTTGAGCCACTGCGCCACTTTCGGCTTTATCTGCTTATGTGGTGCTGAGGAATTGAACCCAGGGCCTCATGCATGCTAGGCAAGCACTCTACCACTGAGCCACCTTCCTAGCCCATGAAAACAGAAGTGAAGTGCTTTTTTTTTTTTGGTCATGGGTCTTGAACTCTGGGTTTGGATGCTGTCCCTGCACTCTTCAGCTTACGGCAAGCGCTCTACCACTTGAGCCTGTGAGATTCTTATCTCCAGTTAACCAGCAAAAAAGCCAGAATTGGAGGTATGGGTCAAAGGGTAGAGGCCCACAGTTCAAGCCCTAGGACCAGACATTCCCCACCCCCCCCAAAAAAAGGCAAAGCCAAGATAGAGTACAAGACCCTGAGTTCAAGCCCTAGTACTGGCATTTAAAAAACAAATCTAAGGATAGGAGGGGTGGGTAATAACTGGGGAGAACGATGGAACAAGTCACAAATCTAGATGCATGGTCCTCTCTGTACAACTACTTTGTAGAACTACTTAATATTTTTCTTTAAAGTTCTGCAATGCAGAAATTGTTAACCAGCATCTGCAGTGAACAGCAATCAAAGGCTCAGAGTAGTTAGTAATTTGCTTCAGAACACATAGCTGGCTCAGTGGAGAGACTGGGATTTCAACACATTTCCACAGGCCTCCTTTCATTCTACAGCAATGCCTCTTTCAGGTGAGTCATTCCTAAGAGGCATCTCTACAACACCTGTATCATGATTAGTCACCCTTTTATTTGTTACTTTTTGCAGCAGCCTGATCTGCTTGGTTCTCCTCGTTCCATTTTATAGGTGGGAAAACATGCCAGACAAGCAATTAAACACCCCAAGTCAGCAGAGGGCCTAGATGCAGAAATTCAAGGCTGGTAATTCCTCTTCAAGTAGAACCAGTCTGGATACCTTTCTCAAAGCTTGAAAAAGCCCTCTTCCCTTCTTCCCTCTCTCTCTTCTTTTTTGTAGTACCAGGGATTGAACTGAGAGCCTAGCTTGTGGCTAGACCACTTGAGCCATATTTCCAGCCTATACCTCTCATTTTCATACATTTCAAAGGAGGACAGATAGCCACTGCTGGTGGCATAGTATGTTGAGTTTGATTGAGTTAAAAAGAGCTTTCCTAGGCCTGGTGCTGGTGGTACATGCTTATAATACTAGCTCCTTAAGAGGCTGAGATCTGAGGATCCAAGTTTGAAGCCAGTCCCAGGAGATAAATTTGAGAGTCTTTTATCTCTTCTTAACTAGCAAAATGCCAGAAATGGAGGTATAGTTCAATTGGAAGAGCACCAGCCTTGAATAGAAAAAGCCAAGCCAGAGCACAGTCCCAGCCCCAGGACCTCTCCCTCTACCCAATAAAAAAGTTTTGTTTATCAGTTGTTGTGGTTGTCAGTTGTGGGGCTTGAACTCTGGGCCTGGAAGCTGCCCTTGAGCCTTTTGCTCAAGGATAGTGCTCTACCACTTTTGAACCATAGCACCACTTGCAGTTTTCTGGTAGATAATTGGAGATTAGAGTCTCAAGGACTTTCCTTCCTGATCTCAGCCTCCTAAGTAGCTGAATTACAGTCATGAGCTACCAGTACTCGACTTTTTTAATGAGTTTTAAATTTTTTTTTAAATGATTATAAAGGTGATATAGAGAGGGGGTTACAGTTACACAAGTCAGGTAAAGAGTACATTGCTTTTGGACAATGTCACCTCAGTCCTTGTTCTCTTAGCGAAAGTTTAAGGCTTTAAGGCATGTTGATCACACTGGGCCTTCCTGGTTGCAGATACGGTCACGTGAGGCCCTCAGCCGGGAAGCTGCCTCTCTGCTGGACTACAGCTTTGGCAACTGGAGTGCATGGCTCACTCTGCCATGCATAGATTCAAAATCCTAAGGACTTTCTCTGCTGCTTCATGGGTTTCCTGTAGGAAACTAGCTATCTCTGCTTCAGGACTACGAGGAGGAAGTGATGCTCAACAGTTTCAAGGACCCATTTCCTGGGTTAACAAGGTCAGCCTGACTGATCCCCATTCCCCAGAGAGGGGGCCCAGTGTTGTGTCCTAAACTCACTCACTGCCTGTCCCCTGTTCAAGCAACAGTGGTCAGTGTGCAGAGACCATGTTGGTGTAGAAGGAGGCTGTTCCCATGGAAACAGCAGATGCCAGCTGACTTACACCTGGGCTCTTCAACCTTGGCTAGACAGGAACATCCCCTGGGAAGGTTGAAAACCGCCCCAAGCCCAAACTCCACCCCAAGACAGTGACTGCTTGGTGTGTTACAAAAAGTGACTCAGGAGATGCTTTGTGCTTATGGGCCTTAGCAGCAAAGAGAAGCCTTTCCAGAACATTCTCATTAGGAGCTATGTGTTGCAAAGCCTTTTTTCCTCTCTCCTCTATGACTTATCAGTGGCCCCATTCACTTCTGTGGCTAAAGAAACATCTAAACACCTATTAACAAAGATCTATTATCTAAAGATCTATTAACTAAGCCAGCTCTGGGGTCTGGTGGCTCATGCCTATAATCTTAACTACTCAGGAGATTTTTTTTTTTTTTTTTTGGGTCCGGTTGTGGGGCCTGAACTCTGGGCCTGGGTGCTGTCCCTCAGCTCTTCAGCTCAAGGCTAGCGCTCTACCACTTGAGCCACAGCGCCACTTCCGGCTTTTTGCTTATGTGGTGCTGAGGAATCGAACCCAGGGCCTCATGCATGCAAGGCAAGCACTCTACCACTGGGCCACCTTCCCAGCCCTACTCAGGAGATTTGAAAGCTAAGGATGACTGTTCAAAGTCAGCCTGGGAAGGAAATTCCATGAGACTCTTACCTCCAATTAACCACCAGAAAAACTGGAAGTGGAGCTATGACTCAAAGTGGTAGAACACTAGCCTTGACCAAAAGAGCTCAAGGACAGTGTCCAGACTTTGAGTTCAAGCCCCATGACTGACCAAAAAAAAAAAATCTAGTCATTGAAGGAGTCCACAGACCAGCAACCTTGTTAGAAATACAACTCCTCCATTCCAGACCAACTGAACTAATCTCAACTGTGTGTGTGAGTGTGTGTGTGTGTGTGTGTGTGTGTGTGTGTGTGTGTGTGTGTGTGTGTGCGCGCGCGCGCGCACTCATGATATGCAGGTGTGCATGTACTGGGACTTGAACTCAGAGCCTTTGTGTTTCATTATTTTTTCTCTCTGCCACTGGAGCCATATCTCCATTCGAGTCTCAGGGATTTTCTTGCTCAGATGGCTTTGAAACTGGATCCTCAGATCTTAGCCTCTTGAGTAGCTGGGAATACAAGCTTCAGCCACCTGGGGTTAGTATCTGCATTTGAACAAGAGCCCTGTAAGCATGTCAGAATTTGAGAAGCAGTGCTTCAAGACCCTCATTCTCAACTTTCCTTGTGTATCACAGTTGCTTAGAGACGTTTTTAGCACACTGAGGCCATGTCTTTCCTCTAGGGCCTCTCACTGAATTGGTGAGATGCAAGGTCTTGGCACTAGGCTTCCTAGGAACATTCTGGGTGGCTGTAATAGACAAGAAATAGGCAGCAAACTTGAGAGGTCTTCCCTTCCCTCATTCCTACCTCCAAAATACAAGTCCATACTGAAAACCCCATTTCTCTTTCTTTCTTTCTTTCTTTCTCTTTCTTTCTTTCTTTCTTTCTTTCTTTCTTTCTTTCTTTCTTTCTTTCTTTCTTTCTTTCTTTCTTTCTTTCTTTCTTTCTTTCTTTCTTTCTTTCTTTCTTTCTTTCTTTCTTTTCTTTTTTGCCAGTCCTGGGGCTTGAACTCTGGACCTGGGCTCTGGACCTGAGCTTCTAGTGCTCAAAGCTAACACTCTTCCACTGGAGCCACTGCTCCAGTTCTAGCCTTTTCTGTGTATGTGGTATTGAGGAATCAAACCCAGGGCTTCATGCATACTAGGCAAGCCTGTACCATTAAGCCACATTCCCAGCCCTGAAAACCCCATTTCTAATAGCATAGAGTTCCAAGAAAATAATTACACTCTTGTGCAATTTGATTTAAACTGAAGGAACATAAATAGCACCAAGCAAAAACATAGCCCTAAAGATCCCCTAGAGTCTACAAGAATTGATAGGAAAAATTCTGCCTCCTGTCCCCCACCTCTTTGTAGCTGCTCACACCCCTTAGGGGTCAGATGTACTTCGCATTCACACCACTTTTTGAAGGTGGGGAGAAAAAAAATACTAGGCTTTTTGTTTACCTCCTGTTCATTTGTTATTGACTTGATATCTTCACCTGGAGAAGCTTTTGATTTTTGCTTAAGGTCTCAGCCATTTGGGCTGCTCAATTTATATTTCACCTGCTGTGAACAGCTAGACTGAAAAGTCCTCCAGAGCCCATTAGTCTGATCCTGATTTTCTCTAGGCAGGTAACACTGGGAGGGTAGAGCTGAAAGCTACTGGGACAATCATTCTTCTATGGGAGGTGGTCCTCAAGGGGACACATGTAGGGCTGAGAGTAGCTTTCTACTCAGCAAGGAGGGAAAGAGGTCCTCTCATACCTGTGTTCCTAAACTACTCAGGAGGCTGAGATCTGAGGATCAAGGTTTGAAGCCAGCTCAGGCTTAGAGACCCTTATCTCCAAGTAACCAGCAAAAAGATGGAAGTAGAGCTGTGGCTCAAGTGGTAGAATGCTAGTCTTCAACAAAAAGCTAAGGGACAGTGCAGTGTCCAGGCCCTGAGTTCAAAACCTAGTATTACTCATTACCCACCCTTATACAAGGAAAGATTAGCTTCCTATAGAAGGGTCAATGCTCTCCTCATAATGTCCATCATTAATTGCCCAAGTCCTAGCTCCTTCCTTCATTCCTTCTTTTTTGTCAGTCATGGGGCTTGAACTCTGGGCCTGGGCACTGTCCCTCAGCTCTTCAGCTCAAGGTTAGCGCTCTACCACTTGAACCACAGTGGAACTTCTGGTTTTCTAGTGGTTTATTGGAGATAAGAGTTTCTGGGCTGGCTTTGAACCGTAATCCTCAGATCTCAGCCTCTTGAATAGCTAGGATTACAGGCATGAGTCACCGGCACCCCCCTCATGTCTATTCTTTTCCATGAGTTCTTCTTAGACTCACCTAAAACAATCATAAGCTAGGTGCAGTGGCTCACACCTATAATCCTAGCTACTCAGGAATGGAGATAAAAAGAATTATGGTTGCAGGCCAGTGTGTAGGGAGAGTTTGAGACTTCATCTTGACAAGAAGCCAGGTATGGTGGCCTATGACAATCATACAATACATGGAAAGAAAAATAGAAAGATTTCAGTCCAGGATGGCCCCAGGCAGATGGTAAGACCCTTCAAAAAATAATGAGAGGGGCTGGGAAGGTGGCTCAGTGGTAGAGTGCTTGCCTTGCATGCATGAGGCCCTGGGTTCAATTCCTCAGCACCACATAAGCAAAAAGAAAAAAGCCGGAAGTGGCGCTGTGGCTCAAGTGGTAGAATGCTAGCCTTGAGCTGAAGAGCTGAGGGACAGAGCTCAGGCCTCACGACCGGACCCAAAAAAAAACCCCAAAAATAATGAGAGCAGGCTGGGAATCTGGCTCAAAGGTAGAGTGCTTGCCTAGCATGCATGAAACCCTAGGTCCAATTCTTCAGTACCACATACACAGAAAAAGCCAGAAGTGGCATTGCACTGTGGCTCAAGAAGTAGAGTGCTGGGCTGGGAAGGTGGCTCAGTGGTAGAGCACTTGCCTTGCATGCCTGAGGCCCTGGGTTCTATTCTTCAGCACCACATAAGCAAAAAGAAAAAGCCAGAAGTGGTGCTGTGACTCAAGAGGTAGAGAGCTAGAGCTGAAGAGCTGAGGGACAACGCCCCGGCCCAGAGTTCAGACCCCACGACCGGACCCCCAAAAAAAAGAAGTAGAGTGCTAGCCTTGAGCAAAAGAAGCTCATACCTATAATCTTACCTACTCAGGAGGCTAAGATCTAAGGATTGCAGTTCAAAGCCAGCCCAGACAAGAAAATCTGTGAGACTCTTATCTCCACCAAAAAATCTAGAAGTATAGCTGTAGCTCAAGTGGTAGAGTGCTAGCTTTAAGGAAAAAGAAGCTCAGGAACAGAGCCCCGGCCTTGAGTTCAAGTTTCAGGACTAACACAAAAAAAGGAGGACTGGAACATGGGTCAAGTGAGAGAGTTCTTGCCTAGCAAGTACAAGGCCCTGAGTTCAAACCCTAATACCATCAACAAATGGGTCATGGCAATAACCTTTAGGCTATTATTAGACCATGAATAACCCTGTAGTTTTGAAATGATTTTCATAGAGCTAGGCAACTGGTGGTCTTTCCTGTGTGGGGAGAGGTTAGGTAGGGGCAGATGCTTCTGTTCCTCTAGTGATGAATGTAGAGCTGACGCACAGCTGGTCCTCAATGCGTGTGGGTTGGGTGGCTGTATGGATGCTGGAACTGGTGATTGGAGCTCAACTAAAGCCTAGAGACAAACATCCAATTCTGTAGGGTTTTCTGGTTTTAATGCTAGCCCTTCAACACACACATTCTTTTAGTGGGGCTGGTACTAGGGCTTGAACTCAGGGCCTAGGTGCTATCCCTGAGCTTTTTTGCTCAAGGCTAGCTCTTTATCACTTTGAGACATAGCTCTACTTCTGGCTTTTTTTTTGTTTTTTTAGTAGAGAAAAGAGTTCTCACAGACTTTCCTGCCTGGGCTGACCTGGAACCACAATCCTCAGATCTCAGCCTCCTCAGTGGCTAGATTTACAGGCATGAGTCACCAGTGCTCAGCTTAACATACATACATTCTTTTTTGTGTGTGTGTCAGTTGTGGGGCCTGAACTCTGGGCCTGGGCGCTGTACCTCAGCTCTTCAGCTCAAGGCTAGTGCTTTATCACTTGAGCCACAGCACTACTTCTGGCTTTTTCTGCTTATGTGGTGCTGAGGAATCAAACCCAGGGCCTCATGCTTGCAAGACAAGCACTCTACCACTGAGCCACCTCCCCAGCCCCTATACATACATTCTTAACCAGCATGGATACTGGAGGCCTGGGAATTGTCTGTAAGTCTCTACATGTGCAGGTATTTATCTGAGTAGAGGATCTTTGTTGTCATCTGATTTTTTTTTTTTGGTCCTGGGACTTGAACTCAAGTCCCTGAGCTATTTTGCTCAAAGCTAGTGCTCTAATATCTTGAGACACAGAACCACTTCCAGTTTTCACATAGTTAATTGGAGATAAGAGTTTCAAACCTTTCCTGCCTGGGTTAGCTTCTAACTCCAATTCTCAAATCTCAGCCTCTGAGTAGCTAGGATGTCAGGCATGAGCCATTGGGGCCCAGCCAAAGAAGGGAAACGTTTAAAGGTAGGCTTTGTCCTGCTCTGTGACTAAATCAAGGGGCAGGAAGCAAAGAGACCGGAAAGGAGGTGACTGTTCTATTCCAGGGAGTGGCAATGGCAGCTTGATCCCGAGAGTCAGAGTTGAGTTGGCAAGAACGGAATAATTACATTCTGCAGAAATTTTCCAGAGAGAATCCACAGGATTTATAGATGGATTGCACGGGATGTAGAAGAAGAATTGACAATGGCTCAGAGGTTTCCGGGCTGGGCCTCCGGAAGGATGGAATTGCCATTAGGGGAAAATGGGAAGCCCATCTGGGCTAGGACAGTGAAGGGGACTTTGCGCTGTCTGGAGTGACAACACTGCTGGGGACTCTAAATCGCTCGCTTTTCCCAGTTCTTTTCTTGTCATCTCTGACATCCAGGGAAGTATAACAAACAAGTCAAAAGCAGACAGGGTTTCTTCCCCTCCCCACCCCCACCCCCCCCACCCCCCAGGACCTTTTGGAGGCCATAACCATAGTGATGGCTGTTAGAATGTGGCCCAAGAGCCTGGAAAAGAATTTGTCTTTGTAATGGAATATCTTGGAAACCAGGTACTGTTGGCTCACACCTGTAATCCTATCTACTCAGGTGGCTGAGATCTGAGGATTGTGGTTCAAAGCCAGCCTCAGCAGAAAAGTGTGTGAGACTCTTATCACCAATTAACCAGCAAAAAGCTGGCAGTGGAGCTGTGGCTGAAGTGGCAGAGCATCAGCCATGAGTGAAAAAGCAAAATTAGAGCATGAGGCCCTGAATTCAAGTGCTAGTACTGGCATGTGCGTGTGTGTGTACACACACACACACACACACACACACACACACACACACACAGAATCTTGCAGCTGGTGTGAAGGCACAGACTTACAATCCCAGTGCTCGGGAAGCTGATCCAGCATCTGGGCACTGGTGACTCTTGCCTCTAATCCTAATTACTCAGGAGGCTGAGATCTGAGGATTGTGGTTCCAAGACAGCCCAGGCAGAAGTCTTTTTCCCAATTCACACAGAAAAGCCAAAAGTGGAGTAGTAGAGCTAGCCTTCAGCATAAAAGCTCAGGGACAGTGCCCAATCTCTGAGTTCAAGCCTCAGTATTGGCACACACACACACACACACACACACACACACACACACACACACACACACACACACACACACACACACACACACACACACACACACAAACATCAGACAAGAAAAAAGTTCTAAGCCAGCCTGGTTTACATAACAAAATCTTGGAATCAGCCTGGTACACATAAAACATGAGGAAGCTTTTGCTTCTTCTTACCATTCTGCAGACTTCTCATCCAGATTTCTTCTTGCCCTCAGATGTCATGCCAGGAGTCAGAGTAGCGATTGCTCAGAAAAACCTGGCTATAACCTCATCAGCTGGGCAGTGCAAGGAAAGTTATTTAAGTTTTCCTTCCCTGGTTTACTAATCCAGAAATAATGATGGTTGTCGTAGGGTTATAGGAAATAAAGACGAATGTTCTCACTATTGCTGCATAACTAGCTCCCCGATGTGCATGGCTAGAATAACCACCATTTAATTGTGTCTCCAATTCAGGGGATCAAGAATGTGAGGTGGGACCTGACCCTTGTGCTGGTAGTTGAAGCTGCCCAGTTGGCACATGACTGATCTGGAGGGTTACATTGTCCTCACTCAAGTCTGGTGCTCTAGTGAGGATGCCAGAGGCTGGTTGTGCTGGGACTCTGCAGTACGGCACAGTGTGTGGCAATCCTGGGGGAGTTGGACTTTTAATCTAGCATTTGGCTAAGCCAGAACAAGCATCCCAGAAGAAACAAGTAGCAGCTGGATGGCCCTTTCTGTTCTAGCCTGGAAGTTCCTTAGCACTAGTGTGTGTGTGTGTGTGTGTGTGTGTGTGTGTGTGTGTGTGTGTGTGTGTGTGTGTGTGTGTGTGTGTGTGTGTGTGTGCTGGTCCTGGGGCTTGGACCCGGTACCTGGGCTCTGTACCTGAGCTTCTTTTGCTCAAGGCTAATGCTCTACCACTTCAGCCAGAACTCCACATCCAGCTTCTGGAGAATAGTTTATTTGAGAGGTGAGAGTCTCCCAGACTTCCCTCCCAGGCTGGCTTTGAACCACAATCCCAGATCTCATCCTCCTGAGTATCCTCCTCCTCCTCCTCCTCCTCCTCCTCCTCCTCCTCCTCCTCCTCCTCCTCCTCCTCCTCCTCCTCCTCCTTTTCACTTTCTTTGGTTGCAAGTGAATACTAAGGCTAGACGGGGATTCAAAAATATAGGAATCAGACTTAAGATGGAAGAGTGTAAATGACAAATCATAGAACAGAATGTAGGAGACAGTGTTATTTTATCTTTAATTAAAAAAAAAAAGGTGATCTGGGTGACAGTGGTTCATACCTATAATCCTTAGCTACTCAAAGGCTGAGATCTGAGGAATGAGGTTTGAAGCCAGCCTGAGCAGGAAAGTCTGTGAGACTCATCTCTAATTAACTAGCAAAAAAACTAGACATGGAAGTGTGACTCAAGTGGTGGATGCTAACCTTGAGCAAAAAAGCTCAGGGACAGCACCCAAGCCCCGAGTTCATTCCACAAGACAGGCACAGGAAAAAAAAAAAAAAGAGCCCGACTAGAGCCTGGTGGCAAATGCTTGTAAATCTAGCTGCTGAAGAAGTGAAGATGGGAGGATTGGAATCTGAGGCCAACCAGGGCACATTTAAAAGCAAGAGGACTGGAGCGTGGCCTAAATCGTAGAGTAGTAGAGTCCTCAGTATCACACACAAAAAAGAAAAGCATGCTGGAAGTGGAGTTGTGGCTTAAAGCGGTAGTAGTTCTTCACTCTGGTAGTAGTTTGAAAACATGGCCTCTTTTGTGTGCTGTAGACTTGAATGTGGGTGAAAGTGAGGCTGTGGATAGCTAATGCTAGTCAGCATTTGTCTTATTGGAATGCTCACTCCAAAGCCTTGAACTACCATGTCGGAAGTTTGACTCTCTTCAGGTCTCCATGTAAAGAAATACAAACCAGGGCTGGGAAGATGGCTCAGTGGTAGAGCACTTGCCTTGTATGCTCGAGGCCCTGGGTTCGATTCCTCAGCACCACATAAGAAAAAAGCCGGAAGTGGCGCTGTGGCTCAAGTGGTAGAGTGCTAGCCTTGAGCTGGAGAGCTGAGGGACAGTGCCCAGGCCCAGAGTTCAGGCCCCACGACCCGACCCAAAAAAAAAAAAAAGAAATACAAACCACACGAAGAGGCTATGATAATGAAGGTATCTGAGACAACTGACTTACTGAAAGGAAAGCTGTATTTATTTATTTATTCATTTATATTTATTTGTGTATATATGGCAATACTGGGCTTAAACTTAGGGCCTAGACACTATCTCTTAGCTTTTTCCAGCCAAAGCTGGCACTCTGCCACTTGAGCCACACTTCTACATCTATCTTTTTTCCTTTGGACAGTTGGAGATAGGAGTTCACTGACTTTCTTGCCTCAGCTGGCTTCAAATCAATATCCTTAGATCTCAATCTCCTGAGTAGCTAAGATTACAGGTGTGAGCTACCAATTCCCAGACAAAGATTTATTCTGACTCATGGTTTCATTCCATGCTTGCTTTGGCCCCATTGCAACTGGGCTTATGGCAAGGAGGGATAGTATGGTAGGCAACATGTGAGGGAGGAAAACTGCACAGGTGACCCACAATTCCTGAGGACACAGCCCCAATGACCTAAACGCTCTCATTAGGCCCCACCCTTCTATTAACAGAAAGCTGAGGGAAGACTAAATATACAGGCTATCAGCAGACAGTCAAGATCCAGATAATAGTAAGGGCCGTGTGAAGGCAGTCTGGTTGGCTGTCCTAGCTAAGTCCTGTGGTCATATCATGTCAGTCCAAGTAGCAGGTGTGCATGAGCCTGGTTCTAGTTATCTAATCTACCCAGGCATTACATGATAAAGGTGAGCCAGCCCTGTGGTGCCCTGTCTGAATCTCCGACCACAATAATATGGTAGCTGCCTCCACTACCACCAAGTTTTAGAGTACTTTGCTTACACAGCAGTGAATCCAGTTGGCCATGATTTGTTTGTTTTGGGTTTTTTTTTGTGTGTGTTTTGCCTTGTTTATTCTACCTATACCCTCATCCCCTTCGCTGAAGATACAGATCAGAACAGTATGCCCATTGTCTAACTGGGATTTTGTGAACACCAAATGAAGAATTGTATCTGATGTGTACCAAGTGCCCAAGAGCTACTTTCACCTCTATTTGTGTGTGGGGATGGGGGTAGGAGGGTGAATCTGTATTGGTCCTTGAACTCAGGGCATCTTGCCCTTGCTTGACTTTTTGCTCAAGGCTGGTCCTCTACCACTTGAGCCACTGCTCCACTTTCAGATAAGAGTCTCACAAACCTTTCTGCCCATGCTGGCTTCAAACCATGATCCTCAGAACTCAGCCTCTTGAGTAGTTAGTAATACAGGTGTGAACCACCAGTGCCTGGCTCTACAACAGTTCTTACTGGTGCAGTTCTCAGGACTGTGATCTTCTAGAGTGGTTTTGTAACTAACGCTATCGGTTTCATTGGGCCTGAGAGGTCTTTTTAAGTAGTCTCCATTTTAACATCAAGCCACTTCCTGTTTCCACACCTGCCACAGGTGTGTTGCTGCTGCTGGCTCGGAGATTTTGTGATGGTATTTCAGGAAATCTGGGCTCACTGTGGTTTGTGCAGCTCAGATGGTTACTTGAGCTGTCAGTGGGACAATAGCACCTTTAATTCTCCCAACATCTGGGTCAGTGAGCAAGCCCAGTGCAGTGACCCAGGGCTGGAGCTGGTCCTGCCTTTGGACCTGGCTGGGGGAGAGGCTGGGTGGGTGTAGGGGTAACCTCCAAAGGCAGAAGCATCTGCTTTCAAAGAAGAAGTTGGCAAAATAACTTTAATAAGGGATATCCAGCTCCTTTAGGGCCTTCAACTTCAGGCTGTTCAGGGGGCCAGGCTGCCTTCTAGCTAAGAGGGAATTAGGAGGGCAAAGGGACTTTCTCAAGGATACAGACACCTGCCACGGTGAGGGGCCCTCCATTCATCGACTCCAAGTTCCTTGGTATTGTTTGAGGAAGATTTCTTTGTTTTAGGGGAGTGGTGTGATAGGAATGGAGTATGAACAGAATATAATTCAAACCTATTTGGATTGGATTTAAAATTTCATTTTTGACAAGTAGCTTCATAGGAAAGATTCATCTCTGATGCCAGAGCTAGTGGCAGGGAATGGGATTGAGAGACTTGAGATGAACAGTGATAGAGGTAACCCCTTCCTCCCAACATTTTTTTGGGGGGGAGGTAGGGGTCAGTTGTGGGGTTTGAACTCCTGGCCTGGACACTGTCCCTGAGCTCTTTTTTGCTCAAAGCTAGTGCTGTCACTATGAGCCACAGCACCACTTTTGGTTTTCTGGTGGTTCATTGTAGATAAGAGTCTCACAGACTTTCCTGCCCAGGCTGGCTTTGAACTGTGACCCTCAGATCTCAGCCTCCTGAGTAGCTATGATGACAGGCATGAGCCTGGCTCCAAAACACAGTGTATTCTGTTGTTGTTTCTGTTTTTCCAAGTAGATTTTCAGAGCGACTTCAACTTAGTTCTTGCTTTTTTATTTCATCTGGGTTCTGATAAGACAGGGTGGAGAAACGTTTGTCTGCAGCTAATAAAGAGACAGCATGGTACCTAAGGAATTTACCACAGGCTAATGCCAGAGGTGTTCTGGATGGCTTCAGGTCTAATTTGACTTATTGTAAAATAAGTCAAGTCTCTGAGTCTTATCAGAGATAGCAGTGACCAGGTGTGTAGATGCTTTTGAAGCCAACCTACCTGGCTTTGAATGCCAGTTGTACTACTTTTAGCTGTGTGATCATCAGCAACTGACTTAGCCTCTCCGTGCCTTGAATTTCTCAGCTGGAAACTAAAGATTTTGTTGTTGGTGGTAGTGATGGTTGTGGGGCTTGAACAGGACATTGGTGCTGTCCCTGAGCTCGTTTTCTCAAGGCTAACACTCTACTACTTTGAACCACAGCTCCACTTCTGATTTTCTCGTGGTTTATTGGAGATAAGAGTCTCATGGACTTTCCTGACCAGTCAGGCTTTGAACTGCCATCCTCAGATTTCAGTCTCCTGAGTAGCTAGGATTACAGGCATGAACCACCACACTCAGCTACTTTGAATCTTTATAGGTATCCCCAAAAGTCCAGCCTAGGGGTTCCAGTATCATGTAGGGGATGTCACATCTACCTGTCCTCTTTGATGAGTCCTGTCCCTTGTTAAGCCTGACAGTTCATTGGTAAAGAAAATAGCTTGTATAGCTGCTTCTAAGTGATGAATTACCTCCAGGGGGTGGGATGGACTAGAATTTTGGATTTTTAGACTTTATGCTCAAAGTCTAGGAGTCCCGAGTTGGGTCCAACCACTCCCTCGCAGATGCCAAATTACATGGTAGCCACAGGAAGACAACACTTCAGTACATCTTCAACAATACAGACATTGGCTTCAGGTTAAATAGAGAAAAATGAAGGCAGGGGTGGAAAAGGGTATGTATAATCAAAACAGTCCCATCGGACAGGTGTGGCGGGGTTGACCATTATCTCAGTCTTTGTTTTTTCCCTGCAGAATTGTTACCATTTTACTCCTGGAATGGTCCTGGAACAAACTGCCTGGCAAACACGCAATCTCTTGAGCTTTTGGCTGTTTGCTTTAAGATGATAAGAAGGCATTGGCTGTTTGAGGGACAGCTTGCCTTTCACACGAGGTGCTTACCATTGAGTCTTCTCTTTTCTGGAGCCCAACATGATTGCAAAGGGGCTGCAACAGAGAATAGTTTGGATCAAAGGGCACAGGTACAAAGTTAGGGGACTTTTAGTTAATCACAGCACCAACAAATAACATCTTTTAGGTTGCCTTTTACAGATGGAGCCCAAATCTTCCACAAACACCCTGAAAGGCTTGTCCTTGAAGTAGTTTATGAGCCAAGTACTCCTTCCCCAACAGCAGATTGAATCCAGCATCCAGACCACGGGCAGCTATGTTTGTCAAAATTCTTGTCTGAGGGGCTGGGAAGGTGGCTCAGTGGTAGAGTGCTTGACTTGCATGCATGAGGCCCTGGGTTTGATTCCTCAGCACCACATAAGCAGAAAAAAAAGCTGGAAGTGGTGCTGTGGCTCAAGTGGGAGAGTGCTAGCCTTGAGCTGAAGAGCTGAGGGACAGCGCCCAGACCCAGAGTTCAGGCCCCACAACCGGACCCACAAAAAAAAGAAAAGAAAAGAAAAGAAAAGAAAAATTCTTGTCTGAGCTGGGCACTGGTGGCTCACGTAATCCTAGCTACTCAGGAGGCTGAGATCTGAGGATCATGATTCAAAGCCAGCCTGGGCAGGAAAGTTCGTGAGACTCTTTGAAAGATTAAATGAAAGATGAGACTTTGCCAGAGAACCACGCAGACATCTAGGTATAGAGAACAAAGAAAGGTTTATTGCTGGGAAAGGGGGCTGGCAAGACTCCTTCTTACAAGGGAGAAGGGAGAAGAAGCTCCGGCTATTGTCTGAGGTGACCTATATAACCTAGGAGGCTTAGGAGGGGCTAGAAGAGGCTAGGAGGCGGAGACCCTGGTGTGGACGTGGGGGCCAGAGGCTTCATCATGGCGGACTAGGATTTATGGCTGCTATCCAAATAGTAGATAAGGGTCCTGCAGCTGCCCAGACCTGAAGGTCACTCTAAGGGGCTCTTGTTGCCTTATATGGCGGTAGCTGCCCCAGGGAAGTGCTATCCCAAGGTAAAGAGGGTTGGAAGTTGATTATTTACTGCCTTTACTAAATGGGCCTAGTGCCGCCTAGGAAGGGAGCATGCTAAGCTGTGGAGAAGGGAAGGAGTGGACTAAGCTACAGGAAGGGAGCTCATTTCACTAACACTCTTACCTCCAATAAACCACCAGAAAACCAGAGCTGTGGCTCAAGTGGTAGAGCGCTAGCCTTGAGCTGAAGAGCTGAGAGACAGCGCCCAGGCCTAGAGTTCAAGCCCCATGACTGAAAAAAAAAAAAAGAAAGAAAAAAGAAAGAAAGAAAGAAAGAGAAAGAAAGAAAGAGAAAGAAAGAAGGAAAGAAAGGAAACTCTTATCTCCAATTAACCACAAAAAGCCAGAAAAGCCAGAAGGGAAGCTGTGGCTCAAGTGGTAGAGGGTCTACATTGACCAACACAGTTAAGGGATAGTGCCCAGGCCCCGTTTAAGCCCCAGAACCAGCATACTCTCTCTCTCTCTCTCTCTCTCTCTCTCTCTCTCTCTCTCTCTCTCTCTCTCTCTCTCTTGTCTGAGCATTTTCTCACAATGTACACAGAGCTCACACCTTGCTACATGCATGCAAATATAATTCTGTAACTCCAGATCTGTGACCTGTTTGAATAGCAAAGAGGCCTTTCTTCCCTCTAAAATCCACTGCCCATGTAATGTGGGTGCCCACCTGACCTCCCACAGCTCACTTAGAAAACAAAAGTGTCAACAGCCCAGCCAGTAAGGATGAGCATTTGTCTTACCGGCTTCTATATTCCTCTAGAAAAGCCTCCGTTCTTTGGACTGGAAATACCTATAAATGAGTAAACGTACTGTAGCTTGACATTTTACACCACAGCAAGGTGTGGTTTCATAGTTATCTCAGCTATTTATTGCCATTCAAAAGTGTACAATGGAATTGCTTGTCATATAGATCTTTGCAAGGATTTGCATGCAAATTTAATTTATTCCTTAAGCCAGACAAGCATATATAATTATCTGCTGTGACTAGCATTACAGTTTTGAACAGTGCTGTGACTAGCAATGGGTGAAAAAGAAGAGATTCAGATGGGAGCTCTTAAACAATTACTCCATTAGAGCTGCTGAATGAACTTCGTTGTTGCTTTGTGTCAGTGCTGGGGCTTGAACTTAGGGTTTGGGCACTGTCCATTAGCTATTTGGCTCAAGGCTGACGTTCTTCCCACTCAAATCACAGCTCCATTTTGAGCCTTTCAGTGGTTAATTGCAGCTAGAGTTTCTCAGATTTGTCTGCCTAGGCTAGCTTTCAATTTTGATCTTCAGACCTCAGCCTCCTGAGTAGCTAGGACTACAGGTGTGAGCCACCAGCACCTAGTCAGTGAATGTATCAAAACAAATTATATTACCCAGTTATCAGAGCTTCCATACAACTGGCTCAAATTATATGGGCAATCTTGATTTTTTTTTTGGAGACAGTCTCACTATGGAGCCTAGGCTGGCTTTGAAATTCCCTGCTGAGATGGAGAGTTTTAGGATTTCAGGCATGTGCCCAGTTTGCAACCTTGCTTCCTTTCCTTTCCTTTCCTTTCTTTTCCTTTCCTTTCCTTTCCTTTCCTTTCCTTTCCTTTCCTTTCCTTTCCTTTCCTTTCCTTTCCTTTCCTTTCCTTTCCTTTCCTTTCCTTTCCTTTCCTTTCCTTTCCTTTCCTTTCCTTTCCTTTCCTTTCCTTTCCTTTCCTTTCCTTTCCTTTCCTTTCCTTTCCTTTCCTTTCCTTTCCTTTCCTTTCCGTTTCCTTTCCTTTCCTTCCCTTCCCTTCCCTTCCCTTCCTTTCCTCGTTCCTTTCTTCCTTTTATAAAAAAATTTGTTGCTACTCTTGGGGCTTGAACTTAGAGCCTGCATGTTATCCCTGCGCTCTTCGGCTAGTACTGTGCCACTTGAGCCACAGTTCTACTTCTGGCATTTTTGGTGGTTAATTGGAGATAAGAGTCTCATGGACTTTCCTGCTTGGGCTGGTTTTGAACCTGGATCCTCAGATCTCAGTAGTTGGATTATAGGTGTGAGCTACTGGCACCTAGCTTACTTACCTTGCTTCTTAAAAAAAAAAAAAAAGCCTTCTAGCTAGGTGCCAATGGCGCATGCCTGTAATCCTAGCTATTCAAGAGACTGAGGTTTGAGGATTGAGTTTTAAAGCCAGCCCAGGCAGATAAATTCAACAGACTCTTATTTTTCAATTAACCAGAAAAAACACAGAAGTGGAAGTATTGCCCAAGTAGTAGAGCACCAGCCTTGATCAGGTGTGCTGAGTACCAGCCCCAGCCCTAGTACACAGAAAAAGAAATGCCTTTCATATAATGGGTACCTTTTAAGGCCTCCTTGACAAGTGAACTGACTTAATTGTATTTGATTTTTAGGTGCACAGTGCTTAAAGTACTAGCAGATCTAAAAAGAGTGATCTATTTTTATTTTTTTGGTGGTCATGGGGCTGAACTCAGGGCCTGGTGGCTGTGTCTGAGTTCTTTTGCGTAAGGCTAGTGCTCTACCACTTTGAGCCACGAGTCCACTTCTGGTTTTCGGGTGGTTAATCGGAGATGTGTCTGGTAGACTTTCCTGCTTGGGCTGGCTTTGAACTGCAATCTTCAGATCTCAGCATCCCACATAGCTAAGATTGCAGGTATGTGCCAAGTAGGAGTGATGATTTTTTTTTTTTTGGTCAGTCATGGGGCTTGGACTCTAGGCCTGGGTGCTGTCCCTCAGCTCTTCAGCTCAAGGCTAGTGCTCTACCACTTGAGCCACAGCACCACTTCTAGTTTTCTGATGGTTTATTAGAAAGTAAGAGTCTCATGGACTTTCCTACCTGGGCTGGCTTTGAACCATGATCCTCAGATCTCAGCTTCCTGAGTAGCTAGGATTACAGGAATGCGCCACTAGCACCCAGCAGGAGTGATGATTTTTTATCTCAGTTATTTTATGTGCTCCACTAACTCCTCCCTTCTTGTTCCTGTAACACATCATATAACCTTTCATTAGATCCAGGCATGGTCTGAGCTTATGAGTCTTGTCTCCATGTCATATCAATAATATCCCTTAGCTAGGCATAGTGGCTCACACCTATAATCCCAGCTACCCAGAAGGGTGAACTCTGGCAGACTGAAGTTTGAAACCAAGCTACACAGAAAAGTCTGAGAGACTTCATTTCCAAAATAAGCAGCAGAAAGTCAGATGGAGGTGTGGCTCCAAAATGCCAAAGAAAATAAACTGAGTGAGCACCAGAGCTTGAGTTCAAGCCCTAGTAATAGAATAAAATGAACAAAATCTCTCCCATCTTGGGCATAAATTACCTGGGGCTCCCTACTCATATTACAAGACATTGGGTTCTTCTTACTGCACTGTGGATCTCTGAGGACAGGGACCCTGGATTTTGTTTCCTTTATCTCTGAGGCCTCATGACTAGACTAGAATGGGAGGAGTGGCCAGCACACTGGCAATGTTTCTAAAGGATAAATAGCAGGTGCCAGGTATCAGAGGCCTGGTGGTGCCTTTTGGGACATATTCATGGAGCCTCATCTTACTGATTTTGTTCTAGCTATTGACTTGTTCTTTTTTTTTAATTTAATTTAATTTTATTTGTGAACATACTGTACAGAGGAGTTACAATTACATGGGCAGGATAATGCGTACATTTCTTACCAAGCATTGCAGCCTCCTCCTTTGTTTACCCTTCACATCCCTTCCCAGCCTCCCCCCTCTCCCCCAATCCCAATCCTTTTCCTTCCTCCCCCTTCTCCCCCCCCGACTTGTTCTTTTAAAAAAAAAACATTTTTATTGTTTCTATAAAGGTAATATACAAGGGGTTACAGTTACATAAATCAGGTAATGAGTACATTTCTTTTTAGACAATGTCACCCCTTCCCTTGCTCTCTCCCAGTTTTTCCCTCTCATCCCACCCACAAGTTATATAGTTCATTTTCAACATAGTGCTTAGTACCACGGCTGCATTTGTTCACCTTTTATCCCTCCATGTCTCTGCCCTCACTTACTTTCCCAAAGACAGATAGATAAACAAACAGAAAAGAAAAGCAGTAACAAAGGAACAACGTTTTGTTTCCATTTCCTGCAGTTGATTTTGATAAATATTCTTTAAGCCTCAAAAACCAGAGGACAGGGGCTGGGAAGGTGGCTCAGTGGTAGAGCGCTTGCCTTGCATGCCTGAGGCCCTGGGTTCGATTCCTCAGCACCACATAAGCAAAAAGAAAAAAGCCGGAAGTGGTGCTGTGGCTCAAGTGGTAGAGCGCTAGCCTTGAGCTGAAGAGCTGAGGGACAGCGCCCAGGCCCAGAGTTCAGGCCCCATGACAGGACCCCCCCAAAAACAAACAAACAAAAAAACCAGAGGACAGTAACTGGAAGACCACAATCACTGTCCCTCTTCCCATGGATGAGTTGTATATTGGTGCATAATGAAGAAACCAGAACTTGGTGGCTGAAACTATACCTGCCACTTTGCAGCTCCTGACTGCAGCTTGTGCAGAGTTTGGCAAGACAGAGAAGACTCATCTTTGCTCCGTGAAGCATTAGCTAAAACCTCAAATCAGATGGCCCCAGGCTGGCTGGCAGAGTGGTGCTCTCAGCTGAAGACTGACTGGTCCACAGGACTGGAGGTGCCTTTCTAAAGGGGTCTCCTCCTGTTGCTTATCCTAGCATGAGGGCTAGAATCGCAGGGACAAACATCTTAGATAGCCAGAAAGAAGCCATCTGCTTGTTAGAGTCTGGCCTCAGATCGCAGAGGCTAGCACTCCTGCCCATCCTGTAAACAGAGCCTGTCACAAAGCCTACCCTGTTTCAAGTGGTAGGGGACAGTCACAGACTCTGCTTCTTCATGGGAAGTGGCCTAGAAAAAGCTGTGAGGTGAGAAATCTTTCTGTGGCCTTTTCTGGAAATACAATCTGCCACCTCATGTATTGTCTTCGTTCCTTTGGGCCTGGAAAACATGGTCATCCATAATCTCAGACTCCTGTCAGGTGCTGGTAACTCACCCCTATAATCTTAGCTACCCAGGAGGCTGATATCTGAGAATCTAGGTTCAAAGCCAGCCTGGGCAGGAAAGTCCATGTGAACTCTTATCCCCCTTTAACCATAAAAAAGCTGGAAGTAGAACTGCGGTTCAAGTAGTAGAGGACTAGCCTTGAGCAAAAAAGGCTAAGTGACAGTGCCCAGGCCCGGAGTTCAAGTCCCAGTACTGGCACAAAACAATAAAATTTAAAAAAGAACAATGTCAGGCTCCTGCTTGTGCCTATAAATTCTCACTGCTCAGGAGCTGAGATTTGAAGAGCTTTCCAGCTAGAGCAGAAAAGTCACTGACTCTTATCTTACCAGCAAGTTGGAAGTGGAGGTGTGGCTCAAGTGGCATAGCACCAGCTTTGAATAAAAAAAGCTAAGGGAGAGTGCCCAGGCCTTTAGTTCAAGCCTTCACACACACACACACACACACACACACACACACACACACACACACACACACACACACACACACACACACACACACACACACACACACACACACACACACACACAGATCTGCTCTGATGTTCCAGGGAGGCCCTACTCTCTAGTCCTCCAGTTGGGGTGGGATCTTTGTGCCAATTCCAGCGGTAATGTTTTTAGCTTACTTTGGGTCAAAGATCTGCCAGAACCATCCATTCACTGTGGGGAGAGGGATCTGAAAGGAACTGGCTCTACACAAGTGGTTTGGGGCAGGAGTAGAGCCAGAGCAGGCTATGCTGAGCGGACCACACATCCCCTATCTGCCACAGGTGAGAAGGCCTAGTTTTATGGCAGCTTGCCTTGAAAGAATTCCGCTCAATGTCTGTTTCTTCCTACTGTCTCCCATGGATGACAAGGAATATGGCCAGGGCACTGACAAATGAGCCTCCCATGCCCTCCCTCCCACCCAAGGGAGAACTTGTACCACTTCATAGACCTAGTTCTAACAAGGAGTTAGATATTTATGTGGACGTTGTGGAGATTTATGTTTAAAGCAGCCAACCCAGCAGGGTTAGCAATAAATGCTGCCCATTCTTTTTAGAGTTTCTGCTCTGGGAGGTGTGATGTTGCAAGTATTCTGATCCTTCATGTCTGCAAATGGCCTGAACATGTTTCTCAGAACAACTTCTTGGGCTGAACATAACCAATTTTGATTGCTGGCTTTGGTCCTAACAACAAGAAGCCACTTGGAACCTACTGAATAAAATAAAAATTGGGGGGACCAGATATTTGAGACCTTCCCTCATTTTCATCTCCTTGAAAGTTATAGTGTTCATTAGCAATTTAAGCATTAAGAAGTAGAATTTGGATGGAGAATGTGGCTTAGTGGTAGAGTGCTTGACTAGCATGCATGAAGCCCTGGGTTCCATTCCTCAGTACCATATACATAGAAAAAGCTGGAGGTGGCGCTGTGACTCAAGTGGTAGAGTCCTAGCCTTGAGCAAAAGAGGCTCAGGGACAGTGCCCAAGGCCTGAGTTCAAGGCCCAGGCAAAAAAAGAAAAAAAAAAAGAAGAAGAAGAAGTAGAATTTAAGCTGTGCACCAGGGCTCACACCTACAACCCTAACTTCTAAGGAGGCTGAGCTCATAGGATTGCTGTTGGAAGCCAGCCCAGGAAGACAAATCTGAGAGATTCTTATCTCCAGTTAACCAGGAAGAAGCAGAAGTGGAGCTGTGGCTCAAGTAGTAGAGTTCTAGCCTTGTATGAAAAAGCCAAGTTAGAGTACAAGGCTCAGAATTCAAGCCCCAATACTGGCACACCACCCTACAAATTACTATTATTATCATTTCTTGCTTTGCAGCCCAGCCTTAAACTCTTTGTTCTCCTGTCTTAGCTATTGGAACACTGAGATTAGAGGCCTGAGCCATTGTGCCCAATTTACATACTTTTTACATACTTGGATCTTTTTACCTTTAGTACTTGCCTAGATGGTAAATGATGGCTTTTTTCTTTTCTTTCTTCTTAATGCTTTTCTGTATTTGAGAGAACCTTAAAAGCATTACTTTAGGGAGCATAAAGTTCTCCCCTAGATTGAAGCAGACTCCCATGACCGCACCTACTGCTGAAATCTCAATGTGAGGCTGCCCACTGCTGTGTAATGCCAGTAATGCTGGCCATTATCCATTGCCCACGAGGACAAGGATTACATTAGGCCTGACCCTGCCTCACCCACACCCCTACATGTCCGTGGAACAAGAGTCAAAGGCTAAGCTCTCTGTCAGCTGGATTAATGATATTCAAGTCAAGGTTTCTGCTATCCCAACAGTCCTTAGCAAGATGCATCTGCATTGTCAGTAGAAGTAGAATGAGAGTCCTAGAGGCTGGGAGGCAGGGAGAAGGAAATCTAGGAAAGGTTGGTCAGTGGGTAAAAGGTACAGTGAAATGCAAGAAATGATTCCTGCTGTCCAGTTGCATAGTAGAGTGACTACTACCAACAGTAATGTGGTCACCACAAATAAATGTTCATTGTTGATATGGTACCTTGATTTCAACATTATTCAAGGAATCCATGTATGGAGACAGCATATGAAACTGACTTTTTAACACTCAGGCCCAAACTCCAGGAGTTCCATGTGTTAGGTGGAGCCAGTCACCCTCACCTGTTAAATCTAGACATGAAGAGTACAGAGAAAACATTTGTTACATGGCACCCACGAGAAGCCAGCACTTTAGTACATTCTCCACCATCTTTTGGAGGTACAGACATTTGCCTTAGCTTAATTAGCTACCTTCCTTCCTTCCTTCCTTCCTTCCTTCCTTCCTTCCTTCCTTCCTTCCTTCCTTCCTTCCTTCCTTCTTTCTTTCTTTCTTTCTTTCTTTCTTTCTTTCTTTCTTTCTTTCTTTCTTTCTTTCTTTCTTTCTTTCTTTCTTTCTTTCTTTCTTTCTTTCTTTCTTTCTTTCTTTCTTTCTTTCTTTCTTTCTTTCTTTCTTTCTTTCTTTCTTTCTTTCTTTCTTTCTTTCTTTCTTTCTTTCTTTCTTTCTTTCTTTCTTTCTCTCTCACTATGTGCCAGTACTGTGGCATGAACTCAGGACTTTGGGCTCTTGCTTAGCCTTTTCTGCTCAAGGATGATGCTCTACAATTTATATCGCAACTCCCTTCCAGCTTTTTGCCAATAAGAGTCTTACAGACTTTGCTGCCTGGGCCAGCTTTGACTTGTGATCCTCAAATCTCAGTCTTCTGATTAACTAGGATTCCAGGTGTGAGCCATCAGCACCTGGTTTGCCTTAGCTTTACATAGGGAGAACTGGGGCAGGTGGTCAGAAAGGGACACAGAGTTCCAACAGTCCCAAGCCACAAATGTGACATCGTTGACCATTAACTCAATCTTTGTTGTTGAAGGAGTTCTGGAGAAGCTATCATCCAGCTATCACTGGAAAGAAGCAGAAACAATTCATCACTGTTGCCTGGCAAATGGTTTGATCCTGAGCTTCTGCCTTTTCTTTTCCTTTGGAGCAGTTTTCCCTTTTGCCACAAGACAGAAAAAAAGCATAACAAGTCTAAGGAGTTTGCCTTTGTTCAAAAGATGCTTCTCTGTGGTAAATCCTGTCTTTACTAGAGCCCAAGATGATTGCAAAGATGTGATCCTCAGTTCTGTCTCCTGAGTGGCTAGGATTATAAGCATGACAACAGATACCCCACATTGTTGTTTTAAAGCATCCTTTATGCTGGGCATGGTGACACATGTCTATAATCTTAGCACTTAAAAGACAGGAAGATATTAAGTTCAAGGGCGGCTTGGCAGAGTGGGCATCACACTGTGTGTGAGCACAGCTCAAGTGCTGGAGCACCTGCCAAAGAAGCATGGCACTGAGTTCAAACCCCTGTACTATCAAGACCAGTCAACTAGTCATCCTTCCATCCATCCATCCATCCTTTATGTCCTGAGACAAACTGTCATGAAGACTTGTCAGTGGAATTTCCTCCTTTGCTCATTCTCTTCTAAACTTATTAGGTAAAAAAATTCCACCACACTAAATCTTCAAATAAAAAAGTGGTTTATTCCATTAAAAAAAAAAGGCATCCAGAAGTTGATGGCTCATGCCTGCAATCCTAGCTACTCAGTAGGCTCAGATCTGAGTCTCATGGTTCAAAACCAGCATGGGCAGGAAAGTCCATGAGACTCTTATCTCCAATAAACCACTAGAAAATCAGAAGTGGTGCTTTGGCTCAAGTGGTAGAGCGTTTGTTTGAGCTGAAGAGCTGAGGGACAGCATCCAAGCCCAGAGTTCAAGCCCCACGACCAACCAAAAAAAAAAAAGAATTTCATGGACTTTCCTGCCTGGCCTGGCTTTGAACCGTGAGCCTCAGATCTGAGCCTCCTGAGTAGCCAGGATTATAGACGTGAGCCACCAGCACCCGACAGGATCTTCATTTTTGATGTAAGAGGGGCCCAGTAGTTCTCCATTCCTTGACATCTGTGTTCTGAGTTCCTGTCTTGGACAGGTGCTTCATCCAGGACCTGGGGGAGGGGGCTGTGCTGCCCGACACCCTGTCCCCATAGCTCACAGGGTCCCAAGGGAGTCCTGGTGCTGTTACTGCTTCTTGTGACAATGGGTCTTTTGTCCACTGAGCATCTTAAAACCACTCTCTTCTTTGGGTTTCACAATAATCTGTCTTTCACTTAAACTGGGCCAATGCCAGCACCTGCCCTCCTGGGCGGAGAGGGCTCCCGTGCTCTATACTCAAGTACAGCCTCTGCATTTGGGAAAAGCATTTCATATTGATTATATCATCTGGTTTTTTTTTTGTCACTTCCTCCAGTCTAAGGTCATCTGCAAAGTTTATAAGCATGACTCTTAATTCTTTGCCTTTGAATGAATAATGCCCTCCTATTTTTTGTTTACTGTGAAGGACAAAGCAATAAATAATACTCTGATAGGTTACTACCCAGTCCCAAACCCAAATTAAATGATTGAGTAGAACCCTGGGTTCATTCCCTAGCACTGTAAAACAAACAAACAAACAACCCATAAAGTCGCCTCTGTTATTCTCCTAATCAGTTGATCACCTGTTCTAAAAGGTTTCTGGGCTGGGAAGGTGGCTCAGTGGTAGAGCACTTGCCTTTGCATGCTTGAGGCCCTGGGTTCAATTCCTCAGCACCACATAAGAAAAAAGCCAGAATTGGCACTGTGGCTCAAGTGGTAGAGTGCTAGCCTTGAGCTGAAGAGCTGAGGGACAGCGCCCAGGCCCAGAGTTCAGGCCCCACGACCGGAATGAAATAAAATAAAAGGTTTCTGGCTGTAGTTGCATTAATGCAGCGATAACATGTTTTCAAAAGCTATACTTGACATCTTGTTTTTACAAAGTAAAAAAGTCCAGGAGTCCCACCTCCATGTACTAAATAAAGAGAGATGGTGAAGGGCCGAAAAAGGTTTATGACATGAACAGCTATGGGAAGACAGCACTTCAGTACATCTTCTGTGGTCTTCAGGGTATAGAAATTGGCTTCAGGTTAAATCAGGAGGATTAGGAGCAGGGCATGAGAAAGGTATGTACAGGTAAAACAATCTCAAGCCCAGCGCTGGTGGCTCATGCCTGTAATCCTAGCTACTCAGGAGGCTGAGAGCTGAGGATCACCGTTCAAAGCCAGCCTGCCAAACAAATTGGAGAGATTTTTCTCTAATTAATCAGAAAAGGCTGGAAGTGGAAATGGGTCTCAGGCTTGAGTGAAAAACAAAAACAAAAACAACCTAAGAGATAGCTTACAGGTCCAGTACTGAGAACAAACAAAAAACAAAAATTACCTGTCTCAAGTCACAGGTATAACCATCAGCTTAGTTTTTTTCCTGCAAGAATTCCAGAGAAGTAATCACACAATATGAGTATGGATTTTTTTTCTGCTGTCTAAAGAAATAAAAGGCAGGAAAGTGTTTAAAGCAGACAGAGCAAGTTTATTTAAAATCAAAAGGAAAGTGAAAATAGATTCTGTGGAGAGGGGCTCTAAAGAGCAGCATCCACTCAGAGGGTCATTATTACAATATGGGGCTCTTCTTTTTTTTTTATTGTGAAAATACTGTACAGAGGGGTTACAATTACATGGGCAAGATAATAAGTACATTTCTTATCAAGCATTGTAGCCTCCTCCTTTGTTTCCCCTTCCCATCCCAATATGGGGGCTCTTCTCTTCCCATATGTCCTCTCCTGGGCTTTACGTTGATGGCTTTATGTCTCATGCATGGCTGCCCTATCTCATTTCATTGGTTGAGCAGGAGCTCAAGGCATTATGGGAAGAAACATTTGATTGGAACCCCAGGGCACTATGGGAAGAACCAGCTGAGTGGGAACCTAAGGCATTATGGGAAGAAGTAGTGCCATGATGAGGCACATGTTGACTGCCACTTGACTGATATACCATTTTTTTAAATCTCTGTTTAACCAAGGAGATCTAACTCTCCCTCGGCTTTACCAATGAGACTGAGCAGGAATAAGTTGTCCAGCTGGGGTTTTCCTGAGCTTTGGGCTGTTTTCTTTAAGATGATTAGAAGATGGGGGCTGGGAAGGTGGCTCAGTGGTAGAGTGCTTGCCTTGCATGCAAGAGGCCCTGGCTTCGATTCCTCAGCACCACATAAGCAGAAAAAGCTGGAAGTTGCACTGTGGCTCAAGTGGTAGAGTACTAGCCGTAAGCTGAAGAGCTGAGGGACAGCGCCAAGGCCCAGAGTTCAGGCCCTACGACTGACCAAAAAAAAAAAAAAAATGATTAGAAGAAACCATGTGCCTGAGGGGTGGTGTGCCTTCCACACAGCACATTTCTCAATGAATCTCTTCTTTATTGGAGATCAATGTTGTTATAAAGTGACTGCAGCAGAGAATGGCTCAGATGAAGGAATGTAGATACAAAGTGGGAAACTTGTAGTACATCTATAGATGTAGAGCTTAGGTCAGTATCTTTTAAGTTGCCTTTTATATAAGGGTGTATGGACATCAACCAAAATACCTGTTGCCTGGAGGATGACTCCAACTATCACACTGAATCCTCAACTTACTCTTTTTTTTTTTTTTTTTTGTCGGTCGTGGGGCTTGAACTCTGGGCCTGGGCGCTGTCCCTCAGCTCTTCAGCTCAAGGCAAGCACTCTACCACTTGAGCTACAGCGCCACTTCCGGTTTTCTGGTGGTTTATTGGAGATAGGAGTCTCACAGTCTCTCCTGCCCGGGCTGGCTTTGAACCGCGATCCTCAGATCTCAGCCTCCTGAGTAGCTAGGATTACAGGCGTGAGCCACCAGCGCCCGGCCTCAACTTACTCTTTGAAGAGGGACGTTGCATCATCTGGATGCAATGTCTACTTGCCTTCAGTTATGTCAAAAAGGATAATCTTGAAAACATTGTAGAAGGTCAACCAAGACATCTGCTAAAGCATTTTGTTGTTAACTGTACAGCCATGGACTAGTCAGAAATATTCTACTTTTATGCTCATTGTTGAACAAATCAGGGAACCACAGGAAAGAAAATCCTGCTGAGATCAGATAATCCCAGACAAAGCTCCTGATTGAGCCGAAAGGGTGTTACAAATCCCCACTCAGTTTTCAGTTTCAGGTGTTTCACGGGCAGACTTTAGCTGGATCAAGTGAAAAAGAAAATTTGTTAGGATGCAGCCTCCAACTGTAGCATTTTAGCCTAGCAAGGCAAACTCAGATACAAAGATTTCCAGGTGCTGGTGGCTTATGTCTGTAATTTTAGCTACTCAGAAAGCTAAGATTTGTGGATACCAGTTCAAAGCCAGCCCATGCAGAAAAGACTGTATCTCCAATTAGCCACCAAAAAGGCAGAAGTTGAGGTTTGGCTCAGGTAGTAGAGTGACAGCTTTGAATAAGAAAACACTAAGGGACAGTGTCCAAGCCCCACCTTGAAGCCCTAGTACTGGTATGTGCACACACACATACATACTTAATTAAAAACAAAAGATTGATTACATCAGAATATCTCTCCTCTGCCCTGTCCTAACCCCTTCTAAAGGATGATCTTCTGGTTAACAACAAATCAGAGTGTTGTGGGACCTGACCAATAAAATGTTATCTTCCAAAACATTTAATTATGATAGGGGTAACCAATCAGAGCACAGCTCAGGGTATAAAAGTCCAGCTATGGAGGAGGGGGTAGGCACAGAGACAGACAGACAGACAGACAGACAGACAGACAGACACACACACACACACACACACACACACACACACACACACACACAGCCCCCTGAAGGAGAGGGTAGATTCTAATAGGGCAGTAGTGGCTGTGACCTTTGAGTTAAATAATTCCCTTTTGTATTAAGTGCTTCACACTCATCCTCCATTGTCCTTATCTTTGTTTGTCAACCTCCGGAGACAAGAACTGGAAGAGATTCAGCACGTTAGGCAGTAGAGCAGCAGCCCTAGCTGGCCTGCCCTTGGTGCAGCACTAAGCAGGCTCTCCTGTTACAAGTCCGCAGCCCCCAGTGGTCTCTGCCAGCTGCTGAGCCAAACTCTCCATGGGCTCTGCCCCTGAGAGCAGCAGCAGCAAATTCTGTATCACAACGGGCCTTGGTTAAAGAATGGGGCTTCCATTTGATAAAACTGAAATTAGTTCCTGCTAGTGCTGTCCCAGGCTGCACTGTGAGTCTAGGGTGAGTGCGCCTTTGTGAGTATGTGTGCAAATGTGTATTGCACATGCATGTGTGTTCCTTACTGGCCAGGACTTTCTGCCCAAATCATTTCAGCAAGTAGTGTTGGTCAGCTAAAACTGAGAGTAAACATTGCCTGTGAACCTGCTGTTTACTGACAGATTCATTGTATCCTTTGAATGGAAAGCCTTTCTGCCTCCCAAGAAACTTCCAGACCCTCATGCACTGCTGTGTGGGATGGCTTGGCTTAGCAGCTTGGAGAGCAAGCAGTCAATACCTAGAGCAATCAGAGGCGCAAAGATGTGCCTGATCTCCCAGCATTCCTCACTCTTAGGCCCGTGCCTCCTTCCTGGGAACTTAAAAATTAGTTCTTTAGTGTGTGCTGCTACTGGAGCTTGACCTCAGAGCCTTGTGCTCTCACTTGGCTTTTTTCATCCAAGCGTGGCACTCTACATTTGAGCTACACCTCCACTTCTGGCCTTTTGCTGGTTACTTAGAGATGAGAATTTCGTGAATTCATCTGCCTGGGCTGGCTTCAAACTGGGATCTTTGTACTGGCCTCTCAAGTAGCTAAGGTCACAGGCATGAGCCACCAGCACCTGGCTAACATTGTTTCTTTCTGTCTTTATTTTTTGAGAAACAATGACTCCTTACTTGGGTCCACAGGTTGCCTGAAAACAGGATAAAGGCTGGGTATCCCAGACTCCTCCATTTTGTATCTAGATCCTTTGTCCTGAGCCATCTCTCCTGCAGCCACTTCAGAATCCAGGAAGGAGTAGACCACCTGACTCCTGTCAGTGACTCTTACTGTAACCAGATCCTACCTAGCCAGTCCTGAGACAATGCACTGTCAGATCACCTCAGAACACACCTGTGGCTGGGTGTGCTTTCTCATTCTGCCTATTTAACCCAGTGTCCGCAACCCCTCCCCAAAACTGCTGCAGATGACTTGAGATGTACCCAAGTGCTGTCTTCCTGTGGCTGTACCTAATAAATCTTCCTCAGCCATCAGCATGTCTCTTTATTTGGCAAATGGGGACAGGTAGCTAGACCCAACAGAAGAAAGTCCTGGGCCTAAAAACTCCAAATTCAAGCGCAACATCCTATGTGATAGAGGGCTTGGAAACAACCTAGAGGGGAGAAGAAAAGTAAACTGTCCAAGAAAGGCTGACCTTGCAATTCTTGGACAGTCAGGAAGAATGAACTGAAAGTGTACATAACAACATGGACAGGGACCAGAGGACTGGCTCCACAATAGACTGCCAGCCGAGCAAGCACAAGCCCCTGAGTCAATCCCCGTGTCACCCACCAATAGCAAAAACTTAATAACAATATGGATATATCTTAAAAACCTGATGTTCAGTGATGAAACGTCAAAACCAGAGGGAGCTCTAGAACAGTGCTAGCTGATATATGGATGAATAAATGTATTCATATGTTATATTCATATAGCCCCCCATATTTTTCAAAGGTAGGCTTATACACAGGGAAGAGTATACACTGGAGGGAATTCTGATGGGGAAAAGGATGGTATAAAGGTGTTGAAAGAGAAGGAGGGGTGATCTAACAGTGAGGTAAATACAGGAATGAGGCAAGATCTAGACAGACAACAGTAAGTAACAACAAGCAGAATAACAGTGATACAGGTCAGTAGAAAAGCAGGCAAGGAAGTTCAACCTATGCAGCTTACAGCTTGCAGAATAAGCTGATAAACCAATATCTACCTGACAAGGAAACAGGTGCAGG
The DNA here is from genome assembly GCF_024711535.1 of Dipodomys merriami. NCBI lineage: Eukaryota > Metazoa > Chordata > Mammalia > Rodentia > Heteromyidae > Dipodomys > Dipodomys merriami. Next base: position 45,970,204 of record NW_027206290.1, on the reverse strand, counting down.
GGGATTACAAAAGAATGAAAAAGTAGCCAGGTGCCCATGGCTACGCTTGTAATCCTAGCTACTCAGGAGGCTGACATCTGAGGCTCATGGTTTGAAGCCAGCCCAGGCAGCAAAGTTCCATGAGACTTTTATCTCCAATGAACCAGAAAAAAGCTGGAAGTGGAGTTGTGTCTCAAGAGGTAGAACACAAGTCTTGAGTGAAAAAGCTAAGCAATAGTACTCAGGCCCTGAGTTCAAGCTCTAGTACTGGCAAAAAGAAGAAAGACGAAAGACGAAAGACGAAAGACGAAAGACGAAAGACGAAAGACGGAAGACGAAGACGAAGACGAAGACGAAGAAGAAGAAGAAGAAGAAGAAGAAGAAGAAGAAGAAGAAGAAGAAGAAGAAGAAGAAGAAGAAGAAGAAGAAGAAGAAGAAGAAGAAGAAGAAGAAGAAGAAGAAGAAGAAGAAGAAGAAGAAGAAGAAGAAGAAGAAGAAGAAGAAGAAGAAGAAGAAGAAGTAGAAGAAGAAGAAGAAGAAGAAGAAGAAGAAGAAGAAGAAGAAGAAGAAGAAGAAGAAGAAGAAGAAGAAGAAGAGAAAGAGGAGGAGGAGGAGGAGCAGGAGGAGCAGGAGGAGCAGGAGGAGCAGGAGGAGCAGGAGGAGGAGGGGGGGAGAGTCAACGACAAAGATGATGATGAAGAAGGAGGAGGAGGAGGAGGAAGAAGAAGAGAAATTAGACTGATCTTTCTGTACAGGGAAAGTCTTGTGCAATAAACTTAACCTTGCCTCCTTCAAGGCCTGCAGGTAGAGACAAAGAGACACTCAGGACTCTCATTTCGGCTGCAGGCTGCGGACTACTTAACACAAACAGCTTTATTTTCATGTCTGCAGGGAAGCCAAGCCACTGCCTTGGTAGAAATGAAACCCTGGAGGAAAACTGCTGGCTTCCTGTCATGAACACACCAACAAGAAACTCAGTAACTTCCACAATTCTGCAGTGTTTGGCTTTAATGCTTTTCATTTGATAAGCAATTCCTTCTGCAGGACTCTTTTTTTTTTTTTTTACTAGTAGACACCTTCCTTTGCTAACTGCTGTTGTCTGAATCTCCAATTCACCAATTATTAAATGTAAATGAAAATATCAAATTCCTTCTTTCACCTATTAATTGGGAAAAGGAGCATATTTCCAAATTCTGCTTGATGTCAGGCCAATGGTGGTCCTACATGACAGGTAGGAAATTCAGTCATATTTACTGAGAGCTTTAAAAATATAACCTTGGCTAGGTGCCTGTGACTCACACCTGTAAACCTAGCTCCTCAGGAGCCTAAGATCTGAGGATCCAGGTTCAAAGCCATCCCAGACAGTGAGAATGTGAGGCTTAGAGTTCAAGCTCCAATACTGGCCTGCACACATACACAAATAGAAATGCTATCAGTGGGGCTGGGAAGGTGGCTCAGTGGTAGAGTGCCTCCCTTGCATGCATGAGGCCCTGGGTTCAATTCCTCAGCACCACATAAGCAGAAAAAGCTGGAAGTGGCACTGTGGCTCAAGCGGAGTGCTAGCCTTGAGCTGAAGAGCTGAGGGACAACATCCAGGCCCAGAGTTCAGGCCCCATGACTGACAAAAAGAAAGAAAGACAGAAAGAAAGACAGACAGACAGAAAGAAAGACAGACAGACAGACAGAAAGAAAGAAAAACAGACAGAAAGACAGAAAGAAAGACAGACAGACAGAAAGAAAAGAAAGAAAGAAAGACTGTCAAATTACAAATGACTAAGTGCATTTTGTAAGGCTATTGGAAATTATGGAAAAAGAGTCTTAGTTTAGTGGAAAGTGAAAAAGGTGATGTCATGTAGAACTGTTGAAACTTTGACGTCAACACATACATGTGGCATTTTAAAATACAAGATGGAAAAGAGAACATTTGAATTACCATTCCTTCCCTTGTTGGTTAAGAAGAAAAAAAAGAAAAATCATTGATTCTGCTGACAATTCATAATAGACTAGTAAAATTTATGAAGTTGAGGTAATTTGGAATTATGTATAATACTGAGTTAAGGTAAAAATGACTGGATGTGCTAGTAAGAACGAATGACAGGGGCTGGGAAGGTGGCTCATTGGTAGAGCACTTGCCTTGCATGCATGAGACCCTGGGTTCGATTCCTCAGCACCACATAAGCAAAAAAAAAGCCGGAAGTGGTGCTGTGGCTCAAGTGGTAGAGCGCTAGCCTTGAGCTGAAGAGCTCAGAGACAGTGCCCAGGCCCAGAGTTCAGGCCTCACAACCAGCAAAAAAAAAAAAAAGAAAAAGAAAAAGAAAAAGAAAAAAAGGATGAATGACAGACTGGATGTCGGTGGATCCTAGCTTACTCGGGAGGCTGAGATCTGCAGATCACAGTTTGAAGCCAGTCCAGGAAGGAAAGTCCCCATGAGACTCTTATCTCCTAACCACTCAAAAACCAGAAGTGGCACTGTGGCTCAAGTGGTAGAGCACTAGCCTTGAGCACAAAGAGGCTCAAGGATAGCACCCAGGCCCTGAGTTCAAGTCCTATAGCCAACCAACCAACAAATAAGAATGAAAGACAGAAGCAAAAGGAGGGGGGCAGTGACAGACAGCATGGACCAGAGACAGTGTGGTGGAGGGGAGGTGGGGGAAAGACAGAACCACCGACAGATACACAGACAGCCTTACAGTGACCCAGAGAAATCCACCCTCAAGCACTGTTTGCTGGCCTTCTCACTTTCTTTCCTCCCTCTCCCTCTCCTTCCCCTCTTCCTCTTCTTCTCTCCCCCACCCCTCTCTCTCTCACACACACCATAATCTGTAGCAGCCTCCAGTGCTAAAGCCTGCTCTGGCTTGACCTGAATGCAGCTGCATGTGGGAAATTCAGACGGGGTGCTGAGGACTTGGAGACAGCTCAGAAGCCATGCTCACCTGTCCCAGAGAAAGAAATCTTCCTGCAAAAGACTCAGGTGTCTCTGGGAAACTGCCAAAAAAACCTACGTACACTTCCACCTGCAGGAGGCATGGCCATCAGGCCGGGCTACTAAATTATTCATTGGAGTTTCAATTTAAAAGGAGGGAGTAGAGCTGGGTGTTAGTGGCTTATGTCTATCATCCTCTACAGGAGGCTGGGAGCTGAGGATCATGGTTTGAAGTCAGCCCAGGCAGGAACTTCCTAAGATTCTTATTATAATTAAGCACCCCCCCCAAAAAAAAGAAAAAGAACAAAACAAAACAACTGTGGAGCTGTGACTCAAGTGGTAGAGCATTAGCTTTCAGCCCAAAAGCTCTGGGACAGTGCCCAGGCCCTGAGTTCAAGCCTCAGGACCAGTACCAAAAAAGAAAAATAAAGAGACCTAGTTTATTTATTGATTATTTTTGTCAGTCTTGGGGCTCAAACTCTGGGCTTCAGCTGAAGGCTAGTGCTCTACCACTTGAGCCACTGCCAACTTTTTCTGTTTATGTGGTGCTGAGGAATTGAACTCAGAGCCTCATGCATAGGAGGCAAGCACTCTACCTTCCCAGCCATGAGACCTAGTTGAGAAAAACTAAAAGGCAGGGTAGGGAGCGGAGTGTTCTTTGGGGCAGCCATGCACACTGGTGCACTGGTGCAGACCTGGAATAAAGCCGGAAGGGCAGTGTACAGCAGATAAAGCAAAAAGCTTGAGCAAAGATCAAAACCAGGATTCATTGTGTAAGGCCGGCCCACAAGACTCCAGTGCTGGGCAGGCCCTGTTGGCAGCTGGGGGCCCTGAACCCATGTCCTGGCAAGAGCTGGAAATCACAGGATCTGAAGATCTGCACACTATCAAAGAAGTCTCATACCCTTGGTCTGCCCAGGCTGGAGAATCCGCATTGAGTAATAGCAAATGTCCCAGCTTTGGAATTCAGCCTGTGACACAAACATGGGAGAATTAGCACCCGGTGTCTGGAAAACAAAGCAGGGCTCAGGGCCCAGCAAGAAGTAGTGGGTGGTGTTCTAGCCCTGGCCTGCTTTAGCCAGGCCATTATTGGATCTGAGGTCTCAACCGCGCTCACTCCTTCCCTCCTGTCCCTCAGGTGACAGGCACTCTCTGATGCCAGACGGGCCACCAGCCTGCACATGTGTCTGGAGCTGGTGTTGTTGGGGTGCAGAGTGTGCACACACCCCACTTCCCCACCTGCTTCCCTTAACTCAGGAAAGTGGCCGTAAGCCATGGCGGTGCATGATGCCACCCTGGACAGATGTGGGGCAGGATTGCAAATGACAAGATGACAGGGGGGTCCCTCAGGATCAAGTATGTCCAGGAAGGCCATGCCAGTCCCTCCGAGATGGCTGCTGTAGTTCTTGCTGGGTGACCCCAGCAAATGGTGGTGGAGGTGGTAGGGGGCACCAGACAGACACTTGGAAGGAAGCGGAAACAGATGCAGGGAAGGAAGGAAGTCTGCTGAGCCAGGAGAAAGGGAGGGGCAGGATTGACTGGCAGCTTGCTGCCATCGCGGCTTCCTTAACAAAGATGACATCACTGGGATGAGTTTATTCAAAGAGGAAAAGCCTCCTAGCTCCCCAACACGTTCCCCTCATTGCATTTAACCCTTGATTGCAGCAGGAAGAAGCTGCCTGGGTAAACACTATTTGAATAGCAGCTACTCCCCCGTTCTCTCTCCTCTCCTCTCTCCTTCCCTCTCACTCCACCCTCTCTCTCCTCCCCTCTCTCTACTCTTCTCTCTCTCCCTCCACATCTCTCTCTCCATTCCTCTCTTCCCCTCTCCACTCCTCTCCTTTCTCTCTCCATTTCTTTCTCTCTCCTCTCTCCACTCCTCTCTCCTCTCTCTCCACCCCTCTGTACTCCTCTCTCTCTCTCCATTCCTCTCTCATTCTCTTTCTCTCCCTCGCTGTGCTGTTCCTGGGGCTTGAACTCACTGCCCCTGAGCTTCTTTGCTCAAGGCTAGTGCTTTGCCACTTGAGCCACAGCTCCACTTCTGGCTTTTTTTCTTTTCATTCTTTCCTCCTTCCTTTCTTTTTCTTTCTTTCTTTCTCTTCCTTTTTTCCTTCCTTCCACTTTCTTTTTTTTTTCTGCACTAATCCTAGGGCTTAAACTGAGGGTCTGAGCACTACACCTAAGCTTCTTTGCCAAGGCTAGGTGCTCGACCACTTCAACTTGAGCCACAGCTCCACTTTTATTTTTGTATTTAAATGGAGATAACAGTGTCATAGCTTTCCTGTCTGAGCTGGCTTTGAGCCACGATCCTTAGATCTCAGCCTCCTGAGTAGCTAGGTTTACAGGCGTGAGCCACCATGCCTGGCTGTCTCAGCCACGCTTTATTGAGCAAATCTGTAAACTGGATACGGAACATGAACCAAGCCCTGCACGTGCACAGCGTGCTGCATTGCCGGGCTCTCAGCTGTGTTTCCTTGGAGGCCGCTATGTTTGTCAGCTGAGCTCTGAGGACCCACCCAGAGAGGCAGGTCAGGGACACGAAGGTGAGTGTTTGTCATGACACAGTCATTCCTCAGGAAAGGGATAGACTGACCCTTCCCAGACAGAAGTTGACTTTGTTTTGATAAACGCATTGGAAATCCAGTGGCGTAACTCATGTAGATGAAAGATCCCTAACTTGAAGTGGTTTATGGGCAAATGACTGAGCTTATGCTGAGAAGGGTTCTCAGGCCTGGCTGCACATTGCAATGGACTTACCCAGGGAATCAGGAAACACTTCAAACTCCAGACTGACTTGATTATCTGAAGTCAGGACCCGCGGAAGGTAACTCCTATATGGCCAGCCTGAGAAATGGCACCAGAGGTCAGGGCCTTCCATGGATAAGTGGACACAGGGGTTACAGTGTCCCTTCAGGCACAGGTGTGCGGAGACTGCTGTCTGCAGCCAGATACAGCTGGGCTAGAGTTAGTCTTGGAGTTCATGAGACTCCGTCAGGAATTAACCAGCAAAGAGCTGGACTGGAGGCATGGGTCAATCGGTAGCACTCTATGAATAGAAAAATGTGATTGCGAGGCCTTGAGTTCAAGCCCTTGTACCAGCCAAACAAAACCAACCAATAAAGAAGCAAAAAAAGCAATAATAAAACAACTTCTAGCTGGGCGCCTGTGGCTCACGCCTGTAATCCTAACTACTCAGGAGACTGAGCTATAAGGATCGCAATTCAAAGCCAACTCAGGCAGGAAAGTCTGTGAGATTCCTATTCCTAATTAACCATCAGAAAACTGGAAGTGGGGGGCTGGGAAGGTGGCTCAGTGGTAGAGCACTTGCCTTGCATGCTCGAGGCCCTGGGTTCGATTCCTCAGCATCACATAAGAAAAAAGCCAGAAGTGGTGCTGTGGCTCAAGTGGTAGAGCGCTAGCCTTGAGCTGAAGAGCTGAGGAACAGTGCCCAGGCCCAGAGTTCAGGCCCCACAACTGGACCCAAAAAAAAAAAAAGAAAAAAAAGAAAAAAGAAAACTGGAAGTGGCACTGTGGCTCAAGTGGTAGAGTGCTAGCTTTGAGCTGACGCGCTCAGGGACAGCGCCCAGGCCCACGATCAACAAAATCACACAATCCAAAAAACTTGTCATTTTAGCTGCCTTTTTCTGCAAACATTACTGCTACTAATGAATGGGTAAACAAAATGTGATAGAACAGAATGTTTAGCCAAAGAAAGAAGTTATTTTTGTTGCTGTTGTTAAGACAACATTGTTCATTCTTACCAGTTGGCAAGAATGAAGGTCTGATACTGTACCATAGACAAGACTTGAAAGAACCAGTCACAAAAACCTGCATGCCAGCCTGGCGCTGGTGGCTCATGCCTGTAATCCTAGCTACTCAGGAGGCTGAGATCTGAGGATCCCGGTTCAAAGCCAGCCCGGGCAGGAAGTGAGACTTTTATCTCCAATAAGCCACTCAGAAAACTGGAAGTGGTGCTGTGGCTCGCCTTGAGCTTAAGAGCTGCTCCATGCCAGGCGCTGGTGGCTCACGCCTGTAATCCTAGCTACTCAGGAGGCTGAGATCTGAGGATCGCGGTTCAAAGCCAGCCCGGGCAGGAGAGACCGTCAGACTCCTATCTCCAATAAACCACCAGAAAACCGGAAGTGGTGCTGTAGCTCAAGTGGTAGAGCGCTCGCCTTGAGCCGAAGAGCTGAGGGATAGCGCCCAGGCCCAGAGTTCAAGCCCCACGACCAACAACAACAACAACAACAACAAAAAAGAGCTGCTCCATGACCAACAACAACAACAACAAAAAACCTGCATGCCATACCATTCTATTTGATTTATCTATAGTATAAAATATTTTATATTTATCATAAATTTTATATGTAATAAAATTTATATATTAAATTCCACATAAGGAAATTGGAAGGACAAGTTAAAATGCAATTTACATATTAAATTATACATATATTTATCATACATTATAATTTATGACCATAAAATGATCATGCATTATATGAGTGTATTATATTCATTATATTTAACAATGATCATTTATTATATATTACAATTCATATATATTATATTATCACGTTAAAAAAATTGTGCTGGTACAGGGGCTTGAACTCAGGACCTGGTGCTTTTGCTTGGCTTGTCGACTCAAGGCTGGTGCACTACCATTTGTGCCAGACATCTACTTCTTGCTTGTTGGTGGTTAATTGGAGTTAAGAATCACTTGTACTTTTTCTGCTGGAACTGGCTTCAAACCCTGATCCTCAGATCTCAGCCTCCTGAGAAGCTAAAATTATAAGTGTGAGCCACCAGCGGCCAGCTATATCATTCCATGTACCAAAGGGTCAAGAACAGGCTTATTTATAGAGTGGACAGTAGATTTTTGGTGGTTTCAACTCCGCCCCCCCCCCCCCGTGGGTCAAGAAGTGATCATAGAGGCAATGGAATTTCTGAGGTTGTGAAAATGTTCCAAAATTATACTAAAATTCATGGAACTATATGAGATGTGAAGTGTCTCTTCATAAAGCTGTTTAAAAAGGCCAGATTTTTAGCTGGCCTTAGAAGTTAGCTCAGGTAAACAAATTCAGGAGACTGTTAGCATCCATGTAGCCACCAAAAAGCCACAAGGAGAGGTATGGCTCAAGTGGTAGAGTGCCAACCTTGAGTGAAAATGCTAAGAGAAGCACACACACACTCACACACACACACACATACACACAGTCACACACACACACAATCATCAGATTTTTTTATACTATCACAGACAGCCAAATGCACAAAAGATAGGTCTTAATATATAAAATCTATCATATTCCTTATATGTATACATAATATAAAATATAAAGATTATATAAGTAGTTTCAAAAGCAGGCTGACTTAAAAAAAAAAAAAAAGCCCAACATTTCAGGAGGAAATCCTATACAGGGCAGACAGGGCCAATTCCCAAGAGGAAACGGGAAGGACCAGTTCAAAGGGGAGGTGCCATCACCCTGGAAATCAGGGAGATGAATGTCACCAGATGTTATTTTCAACTCATCAGATGGCAGTGGCTGCAAAATTCGTAGGACAGCACTAGGAGTTACCCAGTGTGAAGAAATGGGACTTCTCTTTGGAAAAATCAGCAATACCTTGGTTGAGTTGAGGATGAAGGTATCCCATCCTTTTTGAATGTGAACTCATAGAAAAGTGTCAACCACATACATGGGAGCATGCACAGGAATATTTCCCCACTTTTTCTGTTTGTAAAAAGCTTCAGAAGACTTCAATCTTACCATTAGGGAAATGGCTAACTATATTGAGGATTATTAACATAATAGAAACAAACTGTAGATAAAAATAAGTGATTTTAAGCAATTAAAAAATAGGTAAGGGGCCGGGAATATGGCTTAGTGGTAGAGTGCTTGCCTCACGTGCATGAAGCCCTGGGTTCGATTCCTCAGTACCACATAAACAGAAAAAGCCAGAAGTGGTTTTGTGGCTCAAGTGGTAGCCTTGAGCACAGACAAGCGCATGGATAGTGGCCAGGCCCTGAGTTCAAGTTCCAGGACTAGCAAAAAAAAAATAGATAAAACACTCAGGCACTGGGGCCTACACCTATAATCCTACTTAGGAGGCTAAGATCTGGAGGATTGCAGTTCAAGGAAAGTTGATGCAGAAATGTTTTCTGGGTTCCATCTTAATAAAATAATAAAAATAATATAATCAGATCTAGAGGCATGGTTCAAGTGGCAGAGTGCCAGCTGAGCAAGCAAGCCAAGCTAGCTCAAGACCCAGAATTCAAATCTTAGTACCACAAAAAATTAAATATGATTTCTATTTTACTTCCTAGAAACAAGACTGAAGAGAGTGAAGTATCAGAAGAAAGTGGTTGATAAATATGTGGTTCTATGCTCATGGCTGCATGCCTTCACTTCTGCCATACTGTACTGACCAAGTAAGCACAAGGCCCAGTCTAGCTTTGGGGGCTAGGAAAGAGACTCTATAAAATCCTTGTAGTCAAAGCAAGGATTCAGGGAGGGGCTGTAAATGAAGTCTGCCACGCCTCCATGTCATTGGGTCTGTTTCCAGATGAGCCCTGGTTGTCATCTCTGGGCTAGGAACCAGAGAAGGTATTGGCTGAACATCTGGCTCAGGGATGCAGTCGACTGGGAGTTAGGACATGACACTCAGCTGGGAGACCCAGAAGCCTGGCTAGCACCAGCTTCTCTGCAAAGCCACCTGTCTCTCCCAGAACATCCTTTCCTGCACTGGCCACTAAGCCCTACCTTCCTCCCAGTGCTGCCCTCTTGTGGTCACTGTGGGTAAGGCGTTAACTGACTCCCAGTCGCTTGCTTCCACGGGACCAACTTAGAATAGGGCTCTGAATCAGATGCAAGATTTACAAATTCTCCTGAAGGAACATAATGGGAACTTTGGTGCGGGTCTCACCCTAGACACCATCTTCACTGTTTTCTACCCATGCTTCCACTCCCCTCCTGGCTTTTCATAGGCTTCTTCCACCTTTAGCCTATGTCCTGGCTGCTCTTCCATTCCTTGGCTAGAGCCATCTTCCTGCCTCAGTCACTCAAGTAGCTGGGACTAGAGATGTGTACTACTGTTTTCCTCCTCCTCCCCCCTTTCCATCTCCTCCTTTTTCTCCTCCTCCTTTTTGCCAGTCCTGGGGCTTGAACTCAGGGCCCAGGCACTCTCCCTGAGCTTCTTTTGCTCAAGGCTAGCACTCTACCACTTGAGCCACAGCGCCACTTCCAGCTTTTTCTGTGTATGTGGTAGTGAGGAATTGAACCCAGAGCTACATGCATGCAAGGCAAGCACTCTACCACTAAGCCACATTCCCAGCCCCCTTTCTTTCCTTTTTGATCTGTGGTCAGATATGTTCTTTCCTTCCTGGGTATCTCCCTACAGGTCCACCTAAGCAAATAACACCAAATGTGAATTTATCTCTCCCCAGCTTCTTTCCATGATGAAATCAAGAAACCTTGTGGGCAACACTAGGCCCATTTAGTAAAGGCAGTAAATGATTAGCCCCTACCCCCTACCCTGAGAGGGCTCCCCTTTGGGATAACTATAACCATACAAGGCAGCGAGAGCCCCTGAATCTCTCTTTTTTTTTTTTTTTTGGGGTCCGGTCGTGGGGCCTGAACTCTGGGCCTGGGCACTGTCCCTCAGCTCTTCAGCTCAAGGCTAGCACTCTACCACTTGAGCCACAGCACCACTTCCGGCTTTTTTTTTTAAGTGGTGCTGAGGAATCGAACCCAGGGCCTCGAGCATGCAAGGCAAATGCTCTACCACTGAGCCACCTTCCCAGCCCCCGAGCCCCTGAATCTCAGAAGTTAGAAAAGCCACCTGAGACCATAGCTGGCACTTCTTTTCTGTCATGAGAAGGGTCTTGCCGGTCCCTTTACTGGCAATAAAACTTTTCTTTGCTCTTTGTATCTGAATGTCTGCATGGTTTCTGGCAAAGTCTAACACCTTGGAAGTAAATGATGCTAATGATGGACAACACCACTGACAGCTAACTTCAAGGCTATGCCAGGCCAGCATTTGAATGTTCTTCACCTGAGTCCAAAGTCCTGAAACAGTGATGGACTAGGCTTGTTTTGGATTTTACAGGTAGAGAATTCAAATTTTATTTTTAAAATGGAAAGAATCATGACACATTAAAACCTTTTTTTGCCTTTATCCAGGCTTGAACTCAGGGCTTTACATTCTCATTCCATTTGCTTGCTCACAGCTGGCACTTTACCACGAGTCCTCCCTGCAGTCCAGTATTTTGTTAACTAGCTGAAGATAAGTCTCCTGGACTTTTCTGCCTGTGCTGGCTTTGAACTGAAATCCTCACATCTCAGGCTCTTATGTAGCTAGGATTAAAGATGTGAGCTATTGGCTTCTGGCATTTAAATTTTTTGTTATTATAAAGGTGATGTTCAGGGCTGGGAAGGTGGCTCAGTGGTAGAGCGCTTGCCTTGCATGCATGAGGCCCTGGGTTCGATTCCTCAGCACCACATAAGCAAAAAGAAAAAAGGTGGAAGTGGCGCTGTGGCTCAAGTGGTAGAGTGCTAGCCTTGAGCTGAAGAGCTGAGGCCCCATGACCGGACCCCCCCAAAAAAAGAAAGATGATGTACAGAGAGGTTACAGTTATATAAATCAGGCAAAAAGCACATTTCCTTTTGGACATTGTCACCTCTTCCCTTGCTCTCTGTTTTGCCCTCCCATCCCCCACCCACATGTTGTATAGTTCATTTTCAACAGTGTCTAGTGAACACTACTGCTGCATTTGTTCACCCTCCTCCCACCTTTTCTGTGCCTCCCCTTACCCTCCCAAAGACATATAAATGAACAAAAGAATAAAAATGAAAACAGAAACAAAGAAAAAACTACTTGTTTCCATTCCCTGGAGTTCATTTTGATAACTGGTTTGCATGATCAGAGGCACATAGAGCATTTCACTTTTAAACAAATGTTAGTCAAAAAATTATTCTAAGCTGGGTAACAGTGGCTCAAATCTATAATCTTAACTACTTAAGAAGTTGAGATCTGAGGATCATGGTTGGAAGCTAGTTTGGGTAGCAAAAAGCAGGAAGTGGTTATTCTAGTTTTTCTTTTCTGTGGATCGATTCTAAACCAGTGTTCTTCACAAGTACCCGGAACTGACTTGTCTTTCTGCTAGGAACCATTCTTACTGGAGGTGGTATCTCATATTGTGTGTGTGTGTGTGTGTGTGTGTGTTTTGTCAGTTATGGAGCTTGATCTCAGGACCTGGGCACAGTCCCTGAGCTTTTACACTCAAGGCTACTGCTCTACCACAGCACCACTTCTGTTTTCTGGTGGTAAGTTAGAGATAAAGAGTCTCACAGACTTTCCTGTCCAGGCTGGCTTCAAATCATGGTCCTCAGATCAGCTTCTCGAGTAGTTAGGATTCTAGGTATGAGCCACGGGTGCCTGGCTTTGTGCTTTTGATTTGTACTCCTCTGATTAGTGATGTTGAACATTTTCCTTATGTACCTAGCCAATGGTATATCTTCTGCTTAGAAATGTCTGTTTATATCTATTGCCCATTTTTGGAAGTATATATATGTATATATACATATATATTCTATCGTGTCAGCTATTCTGTTCTTTCCTAAAGCATTTCCCATTTTCTTCTAGTAATTTCATAGTTTCAGGTCTTATTTAAACTAAATTTTGATTCTGATTCTGAGTGGACTTTTGTGTAACGATACGTGTCTACATTTATTCTTCTGCTTGTGTAAATTCCATTTTCCTAGCATCACTTTGGCAATGATGGTCTGTTTCCCATGCCTCTTAGCGCACGCGTGCACACACACGTGTGTGCACATGCATACACACACACACACACACACACACACACACACATGTACGTGCATATGCTGGTCCTAGGGCTTAAACTCAGAGCCCAAGGACTGTCTCTGAGTTTTTATGCTCAACCACAGCTCCACTTTGGCTTTTGGTGGTTAAATGGAGGTGAGAATCTTACAGACTTTCCTGCCTGGGCTAGCATTAAACCATGATCTTTAGATCTCAGTCTCCTGAGTAGCTAGGATTATACATGTGAACCACTAGCACTAAGTCAATTGCCTGCAGATTCAGGGTTTAATGGAAGGGTCTGTATTCTATTCCATTGTTTTTCATGTCAATATTGTGCTGTTTTTGTACCACATTTTAAAGACAAGTGATATATTGCTTCCTGTGTTGCCGTTTCTGCTTAAAATTGCTTTGGCAAGCAATGGGTGGCTCACGCTTGCAATCTTAGCCAATGAAGTAGCTGAGTCCCAAGATCCCAGTTCCAAGTCAGCATGGGCAGAAAAGTCTGTGAGACTCTAAATTCCTATTAACTACCAAAAATGCAGAAATGGAGCTATGGCTCAAGAGCACCAGTTTTGGGTAAAAATGCCAAGTAAGATTGTGAGGCTCTGAGCTCTAGACCTGGTTCTGGAATGTACACACACACACACACACACACACACACACACACACACACACACAAAAGCAAAAGGAAAAAAAAATCAGATCTATGGGATCTGCTGCATAAGTTTTGGGGTTAAAGGTTTATTTTATTTTTTGAAACAGATACTGAATTTATTGGTTTGCTATGAGTAGGAAAATATATCCATAAAGAAAATAGACCCGGGGCTGGGCGCCGGTGGCTCACGCCTATAAGCCTAGCTACTCAGGAGGCTGAGATCTGAGAATCGCGGTTCAAAGCCAGCCCGGGCAGGAAAGACCCTGAGACTCCTATCTCCAATAAACCACTAGAAAACCGGAAGTGGCGCTGTAGCTCAAGTGGTAGAGCGCTCGCCTTGAGCTGAAGAGCTGAGGGACAGCACCCAGGCCCAGAGTTCAAGCCCCACGACCAACAAAAAAAAAAAAAAAAAAAAAAGAAAATAGACCTGGGCTGGGAAGGTGGCTCAGTGGTAGAGCGCTTGCCTTGCATGCATGAGGCCCTGGGTTCGATTCCTCAGCACCACATAAGCAAAAAGAAAAAAGGTGGAAGTGGAGCTGAGGCTCAAGTGGTAGAGCGCTAGCTTTGAGCTGAAGAGCTGAGGGACAGCGCCCAGGCCCAGAGTTCAGGCCCCATGACCAGAACCAAATAAATAAATAAAATAAAATAAAATAGACCCTGTATATAAATATAATACTAGCGAATTACAATTTGACCAGAACAGTAAAAGTGCATGTTACCACTAGTTCATATGGTAGAAACTTGGTTTCCATTACTCTGATCCACAAACTGCCTAGGCAAATGTGGGTTAAATATTTATTAATCCAGGCATCTATATTCCATAGCTACCGGCAGATGCTAAACAAATGCAGTATACATGTAAGTTAACGATGGGTAAATTAGTGGAAAACCTAAAATGCCTTTGGAACACTAGAACCTTACAAAACCTTCCTTAGGCCAATGCTGAGGACTGTCACAAAGTTAAATGAAAAACCAGGTTAGCTCTGCTCCATCTCCTAGAGTGGATTTCAACACCTGGATCTGTTTCACACTGCAGTAGGCTGCATTTCAGCAAGGCAACAATGTAGGTTTTTGTTCTTTGTGGTGCTAGGGAGGAAACTCATGGCCTTAGACATTCTCATCAAGGGCTTATCAAGATATAATCCCAAACTTGGTTTTTAGAGACAGGGTCTAATTATGCGGCTGGAGCTAGCTTAGAACTCCTGCTGGGATTACAGCTGCACTCCAATGTGCCTGGCTAAAAGTATAGCTTTTACATTCACAGATTAGCTGAAAGAGTACAAATTAAGTTTCTAATCTAGGTCTCCCTCCCTGTCACCATAATTAGCAAGAAACATGAATTAAAATAAATGACCACAGGTAGTTACAATACATGACTTACAGAATGCGTATCTGTAAGTTGATTACAAACGAATACATTTATCTTTTCCCATAATGTAAAGATTGTTCTAAGTACATTCAAGAGACACAGTGAGGGATAGAGCAGTAGGAGTTGCTGCAAAAGGAAAAGTTCCAACCTCAGAGCAGGTAATGGACAGTAAATGACAAGATGCAAAAACAAAAACCCCTCATTATTATACTTATATACCGAAATTAGCTTGCAGCCCTGTTTACATCTTAAAAAGTAACTCTATGTTACCTATACAAAAACATGTAAAAAGACTTATCTGGAGACAAGAGAAAATTGGTGGATTGGACAGTTTCATTGAAACAGCTAAAATCGGGGGCATCTGGTATGACTTTATATATTTCTGACATACAGGGCTTTCAAATAATCCCACAGAATTTGGATGTTTTTTTTTTTTTTAATTCCCATACAAAGCTATTCTGTAAGAATTTCAGTTTTAGAAGCAGGGAAGACTTGAAAAATTCTGAACTGAGTTAGGGGAGGGAGAAAGCTAAAAAATCTTGCCAAACACGGCAGAGTGCGTGAATATGTAAGCGACACTGCTGGAGAAGGCTGTGTGAGGTCAGGCGGAGGGCTGGGCCCAACCCCACCTCACCTGAAACCCAGCCAGGGATCCCTTCCTGACTCTGGAATGGGAATGTGCGTTTTCAGCGGGTGACAGTGTCACCGGTCAGCTTCCTCAGCCCTCATGGCAGAGTGGGTCAGAAGAGCTCAGAAGTCATGATACTCCAGATTCTTATTCACCCAAGCTTCCTGCAGGCACTGAAGGTTACCTCATCCTCGATTTAGCCTGGAAACTTTGTTTTCTTGCCAAAAATCTTCTCCCTGGTCTAAGACGTCCACGTTCCACTGACACAGTGACCATGGGGTACAATTTCAGGAAGGGGAAGAGGCTTTCCCAAAGCCACCTGACATTTCCAGGATATGCCTGGAATGGCCACTAGACTGACCCCAGGACCCTTGTTTCCCATGAAACACTGTTGGGGGAAGGCTACTACAAAACTGAAGTTTTGATAGTTTTTACACCAGTACTGAGATTTGAAGTCAGGTCCTTCAGTTCTCACTTGCCTATTCTGCTCTAGGCTGGTGTTCTTTTTTTTGTTGTTGTTGGTTGTGGGGCCTGAACTCTGGGCCTGGGCGCTGTCCCTCAGCTCTTCAGCTCAAGGCTAGTACTCAACCACTTGAGCCACAGTGCCATTTCCGGCTTTTTCTGCTTATGTGGTGCTGAGGAATCGAACCCAGGGCCTCATGCATGTGAGGCAAACACTCTACCACTGAGCCACCTTCCCAGACCTTAGGCTGGTATTCTATCCCTTGAGCCTCACACCACTTCCAGCATTTGCTGGCTAATTGGAGATAAGAATCTCTCCAGTTGTTTGCCTTGGCTGTCTTTGAACAGTGACCCACAGATGTCAGGCATGATCACCTAGGATTACAGGTGTGGACCACTGGCACCCATGTTTAAATTTACTTCTTAACGAAGCAAATGTAGTGCTTCTCAAGTCAGAGCAAGCAAGGGAAACACATGGAAGGCAGTTGTCCATCCAGAGGCCACTGCAGGGGCCTGGGAGGGGGCTGGCCTGGGAATCAGCACTTCCAAGGCAACACTGATGCTGCTGGTTCAAGCCCACTTGGAGTGGTGGCTATGAAGACCCTCACCCACACAAAGCCCAGGGCTTTTCTACAAGCAATTCACTGGAGGTCACACAGCCCAGTGATGTCTTCGTGGTCTCATGCCTTGGCAGGGTGGAGGACAAAGTGCCCAGCTCCTGGTCCAGTCCAGGTGAGCACTGTCCCTTCTGAGAGACACCAGCAGACAAGTCCAACCTCACATAGAGCACAGGAAAGGGTCTGCCCCCAGGGAACTTGTTGGCCAGGACAGGAGAATCCCAGGTGAGCTTCCTGTGCTCTGCTGTTGCTGGGTCTGGACAAAAGCACGCCCTGAAGACAAAGAGCCTAAAATGCAGGAGACTTCAGTGAGAGGAAACTACATATGGGGATTATCTTGTTAAAAATATCTACTTGTTAAAAGAAAGATCAGCCCACAATCAAGTCGTTTTGCTGCCCTTGAGATAGTGTTTACAAGTTCAGCGTGGTGACTTTGTCCTCAGCATACCTACCATCTTGAGGCTGGTCAGGTTTATCAACAAAAGAATGACAAGAAATAAACCCCCCATTCAAACGCACACAAGTCACACCTAAACCTTTTAGCTGACACGGCTGCAATCTTACAGGTTACACAGCAGGAAGAGTTCAAATACCATCACTGAAAAGGATATCTCATGTTGTTCATAGAAAGATCCACAGAAGGACAAGGAGCACGCACATGTCCACATGTCCACACGTGTGTGCGGCTGTTGTCAATGGACTGCCTGTCATGATTCAAGATCACCCTGGAACTCTTCATCCGGATGGGCGATGGGAGCACAGCCAAGCCAACGCTGCCCTGTTGCCAAGTCCTGGTCTCCACACAAAGCCAATATGGGAGAGGCAGAAGGCTGCCCGTCTGCGGCACAGCTCACTTCAGATGTGTTCTGGATGGCTCTGGAGACAGGCCAGCATCTCTGCCACGGGTCTGCCTTCATAGCAGATCTGATACACGGCAGTGAACAGCGGAAACCTGGGTGGGAGGAAGAGAGGGTGGCAAGGTTGGTGATCTGCTTCACCTCCTAGAGCACATTCATCCTCTGCCCCGCCCCCCCAGCAGGCTGCTTGGACAACAGTGACCAGCCTACATGTCTTCACAGTCGCAGAACACAGAGACTTGGTAAGACACACGGGTATGCCAGGCACCTCTGGCTCATGCTTGTGATCCCAGCTACTCAGGAGGCTGAGCTGTAAGGATCACAGTTCAAAGATGACCTAGGTAGGAAAGTCCATGAGACTCTGACCTCCATTTTTTTTTAAGCCAGAAGTGGAGACATGGCTCAGTTGATACGAGTGTTAACCTTCAGCGAAAAAGCCAAGCCAGTACACAAGACCTTGAGCTCAAACTCTAGTTCTGGTATGGGTATGTGCACACCACACACACGGGTAAGCAAGGCACAGGATTGTCCTTCAGGGTAAATGGCAGCCAGGCTCAGAAAAGAGCAGTGGTCAGGCTGGGAAGGTGGCTCAGTAGTAGAGCGCTTGCCTTGCATGCATGAGGCCCTGGGTTCCATTCCTCAGCACCACATAAGCAAAAAGAAAAAAGCCGGAAGTGGCGCTGTGGCTCAAATGGTAGAGCGCTAGCCTTGAGCTGAAGATCTGAGGGACAGCGCCCAGGCCCAGAGTTCAGGCCCCACAACTGGACCCAAAAAAAAAAAAAAAAAAAGAAAAGAAAAGAGTGGTGGCTTGGGACCCTGGCTGATTCTGGATGAGGCCAAGTTCCTGTTGCTATTTGAAAAGACCAGAGGATAAATTTTAAGTTGTACCCAAAGAGCACTATCCCAAGAAGACAGAGAGGCTGCTCAGTTTCATTTATTTTGACCAAATGAAAGTGTGAAATGGACAAGGAGGAAGTAGATGAGGGAAGGAAGGCTAGGACTGACAGCCACTGGGAGGAAAGATAACATAATCAGGTACAGCTGCCCAGCTTGCTCCTGTGTCCTGTGTGTGTGTGTGTGTGTGTGTGTGTGTGTGTGTGTGTGTGTGTGTGTGTGTGTGTGTGTGTGTGTGTGTGTGTTGTTGTTTGTGTTGTTTTCGTGGCAGAAATCACTAAAGTAACCTCAACCAGCCTTTTTCAAAACAAAGAGGGGAGAGGTAGGAGGGGGAAAGAGAGAGAAAGAAAAGGCAGAGAGAGTGTGAGACAGAGAGAGAGAGACAAGAGAGACAGAGACAGACAGACAGACAGACAGACAGACAGACAGACAGAGCAAGCCCAAAGTGAGTTTGATACAATCAATACAGCCTTAGAGGCTATTCTGAGAATCAATTGATTAGGCTCCAATAAAGGCAATTTAAGAGAGCAAACACAGATGTTTGTGACTTTAACTGAGTATCACTATCCCACAATACTGTGAAATTTATGTAATAACTCAATCTCAATCAATAGAAAAATTTAAAAATAAAGGAAAAAGCAGAAAGAATAATACAGAAAACAAATCTAATTTGTGAAATGCCATAGTGAAACTCCTCGGTATAATTATAATAAATTAAAAAGAACAACAGGCTCTGTTGAGGGCTGGGTGGGAAATAGTAAGAGGGGTAAGGAGAGACGAAAGAGGGTAAATGAAGGTGAGTAAGATTGAAATACTTTTATAAATACATCAAACTAGAACAATGAACATACTGAAATTGTTTAAAGAGTGAAGACGGGAAAGTGATAGAGCCGGTAAGGTTAATGGGATGCGTTGCATGCATGTCTGCAAATTTCACAAAACCATTCTTGCAAAATCAATGTATGCTAATAAAAAGTCTTAGTAAGGAAAAAGAAAGACAGACAGAAAAAAAAGAGGAGGCTGACAAAGGGACAGGGACCAGAGCTTCATTTCAAGCAAGAAGGCTGAGGCTTGGGATAAAGGTCAGTAGTGGAACATGTGCTAGGCCCTGGGCTCCATCCCAAGTGCTTCAAGGAAAAAAGAAAACTTGTCAAGGCAGGGAAGGCAACATGGAGGAAGTGATATCTGAGCTGAGCCTCAATCCTATGGACAGGTCCGATGATCACAGGACAGCAGTGCAGAACTGGCAGGTATTTAGCTCTCCAGTGGAAAGGCTGGCTCCTGACCCTTGAACTCTCAGCTACTTCATCAGGGACAATGCATGCCAGAAAGATGTAAGTATTCTGTGTCTAACCACAGCAGTGTTTTCTATACTTCCTGCTAATGATACAGCAGTTAGTGCCTGAGCACCCCGCCCCACACTGAGCATGAGGTGGGCTAGGTTCACCATGAGGAACAGCCAGCCTTGGGGAGACTGAGTCACAGAGCTCTACCCAATGAAGCACATTATATAAGCTCTCCTGAAGCTTTTGCCTACTTCCCCACCCCCACCAAGAGAACACAGGGCTTTTGTTCACTTCTGGAGGTAGAGGGTGGGGGAATCAAAAGTGGGAGGAGGGCTAGAGAGCCAAGGATGGGAATGGAAGGCTCTGAATGTGCTGTCTCTCCTTCCTCAGTGACAAACCAGCACTCATGGAGGTTGTTGGCTACTCTTCTCCTTGTCAAGGCAGAAAGAAAAAGTCAAAGCCATATGTTGGTGGCTCCAACCTGTAATCTTAGCTACACAGGAGGCTGAGATATGAGGGTCATGGTTTGAAACCAGCCCAAGACAGAAAGTCTGTGTGAGACACATATCTAATTAACTAGCAAAAACCTGGTGGTGGTGTGGTTCAAGTAGTAGAGCATTGCCTTGAGCCAGAAAGCTAAGGGAGAGAGTCCAGGTATGCGGCGAACGCCTTCTCGGCCAGCGAGAAAGAACGACCACCACACCAGGAGTCTTCTCAGATCACGCTTTATTGGAGAGCCTTTTAATTGATGGGAGAGCTTGAGCACGAGAGCGCTCAAGAGCATGGCCGCTTATAAAGGGAATAGGGACACGGGTCGGTCTATCATTGGTCATCTGCCTTTCACCGTCACCAGGTGCCACGGGATTGGCTGGGGACTCTACGTGGCTCGCGCACGCGCAAAGCCCAGGACCCACTGTCCCGCCAAGCACCGCCTGAAATGGAGTGGTTACCTCAAAGCTGCAAGGGAGTGGGCGCCATCTTGTAATGGCGTTTACCCTGGATCCCTACAGTTCCCCCTTTTTGTTTTTTGGCAACAGGTAAGAGTAGAGGTTGGGCCTCTGTCTAAAACATTAGGACCTTGCACTGGCCTTCGCCTGGGGGGCACGCCTTCCCCAGTGATGACCAGGCCCGTCCGATGCCTTTTTTGCAGAGGTGGGATCTTGGGCATCAACCCACTTGCAACCCAGCATGCTCTTCTTGAGGAGATGGTTCTCCTCAAGTGCAGTGCACTTGCCTCGCACCCTGTCCCAAATTGCAAATTGCATACCTGTCCCAGTGCAATGGGATCCCCTGATCCCTCGGGGTGCTAAGGCTATGCAGGATGGTAAGGCTTAATTGCCTCTCAGGGCCGACAGCCCGATCTGGGGTGAGGATCCACTTTCCAAAGCGGCTAATGCTTGCGAGATAACAACCTTGTCCCTTCTGGTTTGGGCTCGAAGGCGACAGACCAACCATAGGCAGACCACGCATCCTCCCAGGCAGCAGGCTAAAAACATTCCAACTCCCACCCGCTCTTTGAAAAAGGACACCGCAGAGGCCCAGTCAGTAAGCTATCACAGGGATTGCTATTAGCACTGTTGCTAACAGCAGGAAGATCAGCTGCATCAGGAGACGAGTGGATGGCATCTTCATTTTGCGGGTCTTCTTTTTCAAGAGGGGGTTCTTCTGCAGTCTCCACCAGCCTGGTCAGTCTCGTTGGCACCCAGTGAGGTACTTCTTGACTCTGTGGAAAAACACAAACAGCTCCCCTGGATCTCATTATTACCGGATCTGGTCCATACCATTTATTATTAATAAGATCCTTCCATATAACCATGTCTTTAGTATCCATGGGGTCTCTTGTCATATGCCGATCTGCGGCAGACTGATCGTTGTCATTTAGAATTAAAAAATTAAGGGTAAAGAGCGCAAGAGAAAGTCTTTCCCTGGGGGACGCTGACTCCGCAATTCCCCCTTTTTGTTTTTGAAGCATTCCTTTTATGCTTCTATTAGCTCTTTCCACTATACCTTGTCCTTGAGGATTGTAGGGCAAGCCGGTGGTGTGGGCAACCTGCATTTGTGCGCAAAAGGCGCGAAAACCATGGGAAGTATAAGCAGGGCCATTATCCGTCTTAAGTCTAAGGGGCTTTCCCCAAGCTGCCCAAGCTTCTAAGCAGTGTATTTTGATGTGAGACACCTTTTCTCCTGCCAAAGGTGTGGCATGAATGACACCAGAAAAGGTATCCACAGACACATGTAAATATTTTAACTTACCAAATTCTGTCAGATGAGTAACATCCATTTGCCATAGGGTGTTTGGTCTCAACCCCCTGGGGAGGATGAAGAAAGGTAACACAGGATTTACAGGCTTTAACAATATCTCTTGCCACATGCCTGGACAAATTATATCTTTTCCTAAGGGTGTTAGCAGGTACATGATACAATCTATGAAAGTCTTTTGCCAATTCTTCAGGATCAGCAGCGACCAGAGCCACAGCCCGAGTTGCCTGGTCCACCAAATCATTACACCTTGCCATCGGGCCCGGCAACATAGAGTGGGCGCGAATATGTCCAATATAAAAAGAGTGTTTTCTGTTTAAGATAAGGGATTGAATCTGTAACAAAACATTAGAAATTGTACTGGCCTGCTTAATTGAAGCAGCAACTTCAAGAGAAGCAACGGCATTTACAACATATAATGAATCAGAAAATAAATTAAAAGGTTGATCAAATCTTTTAAAAACTTCAAGCACAATTAAACATTCAACAGCCTGTGGGGCATTCGGCCGAAAATTAAAGACTACCGGCTGTTTGTGTCCTTGAACAAAAAAGGCACCTTGTCCAGATTTTGATCCATCCGTAAAGATGGTCAGAGCATCAACCAAGGGCTCCTTTGAAGTGACAACAGGAAAATACGCTAAATTTTTGTTAACTATGGCAAGCAGAGGATGCTTAGGATAATGGTTATCAATTACATTTGGAAATGAGCAAACAAGAATTGCCCACATATCCACTGTGGCTGCTAAAATTTCAACTTGCTCACGGGTGTATGGAATAATTAATTTATCTGGAATTTTTGCAAAGTGCATCAAACAATACTTTATACCCCAAATTGCCTGCTTAGCCACTAATTCAGGAAAATATTGAACAGTTTTTGCTCCCACAGAATTGCCGTGGAGCCACCATAAGGGGCCATTTTGCCAAAGAACCCCCGTGGGATAATTTTTTGTTTTTAATATACATAAATCGATAGGTAATTTTAAATCAACCCGTGAAAGTTGAGCCCTAGACAAAGCTGCCTCAACCTTTTGCAGGGAATTTAGTGCTAAAGGTGTCAGGGATCTAGAGGAAGTGACTTTAGGGTCGCCCTCCAAAATGGCAAATAAAGGTAACAACTCTGACCGAGGGAGATTAAGAAACCCCCTTATCCAATTAATATCTCCTGCCAATTGCTGAAAATCATTAAGTGTTTTAAGATGACCAGTTCGAATGGAAAGTTTTTGTGGTTTAATCTCAGTAGGAGAAACAATGGTTCCCAGAAATTGAACAACACTAGTCTGTTGAACCTTCTCAGGGGCAATAATCAGTCCTTTATCAGCTAAGGTCTCCGTTATCTGCCCAAACACTTTATGAAGAGTCTCTACCGAGGGAGCAGCCAACAAGATATCATCCATATAATGGACAATCCGTACTTTTGGAAATTTTTTCCTAACAGGGGTTAATGCAGCCCCTATGAACAATTGACAAATTGTTGGGCTATTAGCCATCCCTTGGGGGAGAACTTTCCACTGATAGCGAGCATCCGGGGTTTCATGATTAACAGAGGGCAAAGTAAAGGCAAAGCGCTCCCTATTCTTTTCATAAAGAGGTATGGAAAAAAAGCAATCCTTAATATCTAAAGCTAAAATAGGCCACTCTCGAGGTAACGCAGAGAGCAATGGAAGTCCCCTTTGGATGGGTCCCATAATTTGCATCTGGGCATTTACTGCTCTAAGGTCATGTAATAATCTCCAGTTTCCAGAGGCCTTTCTAATCACAAAAATTGGGGTATTCCAAGATGACACTGAAAGCTCAACATGCCCCAGCTGCAGCTGTTCCTGGACAAGAGTTTGAGCCGCTTCCAATTTTTCTCGAGAGAGGGGCCACTGAGGAACCCACACCGCCTTTTGTGTTAACCAAGGTATGGGTACCGCACCTTCAGTGGAAGCATTGTTTTCAGAGGCCCCTAAGAAAAACCCAAACCCGTCCTGTCCTGTTTAGGAAGTGGCTCTATCGGCTCCTTGCGTCCTTGGAGACGCCGACCAAGCCCCAAAGCTGGCACAAATCCTTGCTGTTTCATCATATTCTGACTGGCCTCAGAATAATCATTTGTTAAAGTTAGCTTTAGCTGTTGCTGCACATCTCTTCCCCAAAGATTGACAGGGACGTCTACCACAAATGGCTGCATTTTTCCAACTTGGCCTTCGTCTGTTCTCCAAGTCAATTCTTTTGCACTTAACTGTGGAGCATCGGCATAGCCCAGCCCTTGTAAGGTCTGGGAGGATTTCTGAGTTGGCCATTGCTTTGGCCACTCCCCTCTTTGGATGATGCTTCGATCTGCCCCTGTATCCACCAGTCCCTCAAATCTTCTCCCTTCCACTTGGAGAGTTAGCATGGGTCTTTGGTCTAAAGTTATGGACAGGCATGTAAGGTCGACTCCAGTGGAGCCTACCCTTTATCTCCTCTCTTTATCTCCTTAGCAGGGAAGTTGCCATGAAGAGAAGGCAAAAGCAGGAGCTGTGCGATTCTATCCCCGGGGGAAATGGACACCACTCCATGGGGGACATGGCAGAGGACCTTGATAGTCCCCGTATAGTCAGGGTCAATCACTCCCGGGAAAATTATTAATCCTCTCATTGTGGAGGAGGAGCGTCCTAAAACTATTCCTACAGTGCCTTCATCTAGGGGTCCTGTCATGTCTGTCTCCACAATCTGGACTCCCATCTGCTGTGTTAATACCCGTCCGGAGGTGGCACAGAGGTCCAACCCTGCGGAGCCTGAGGTTGCTCTCTTTGGCTGGGGGGTTGTTGCGGGTGCTGTCCGGGAGCCAGAGTCTGAAATGCCCCGTAAATTTTCGGGCCCTGGGGACGAGGGCCCTCCTTCCTGTTTTTTGGCTCTGGTTCCAAATCAGCGTTTGGAGTAATTTGGGGGATAAAATGTCCATTGATGTCTCTAACTGACCTGCACTCGTTGACCCAATGCTTTCCCTTTTTACAACGAGGACACACTCCTGGAGTCCTTGGTGGCCTGGGTATGTTTTGCGCAGGACCACCATTTTGTGGGCACTGTTGTCTAAAATGTCCCAACTGACCACACCGGAAACACCCTTTTCCTTTACTATCTTTTGCGGCCCCGGCAGCCGACAAGACAGCAGCTGCCAGCCCCGCATTGGTCAGGGGGCCACCTACTTCTCTGCAGGCTTTCAACCAAGCTTCTAGGCTTTGAGTTCTTACTGGGGTAATTGCCCTCTGACATTCCTTGGTGCTTTGTTCAAAAATGATTTGTTGTACAAATGGCATGGCTGTTTCCAGATTTCCTAACACCCGCTTGGCTGTCTCTAGCATACGGGCAACAAAATCAGAAAATGGCTCATTAGGGGCCTGCATGATTTTTGTTAGATTGCCAGCCATCTCTCCCTTGTTTGGGAGGGCCCGCCAGGACTTGTAAAAGATCTCGTTTACCTGGCAGTATACTTCAAAGGGATATCCTGTCTGGTCTACCGTGTAGGGTCCCTGCCCGAGAAGCATATCTATGGTCCAGTCCGGGTGCCCATCACGGACATTTTGTCTGTATTGGGCTTGAGCCTTGTCTTGAACAATAGACCAGAAATCGAGGAACTGCCCATGATTGAGACAGGTACGGGCTACCTCAAACCAGTCCGTGGGCGTCATGGCATTGACGGTCAGTCTTCGGAGCAGGGCAGTGGTATAATTAGCCGTCACTCCATAAGTCCGAACTGCCTCAACTAAATCCTTAAGCTGGGAGTAGGAAACCGGCTCAAAATTTCTTTCATTAGTAATTGGATTTTCAAAAACTGGAAAAGCGGCTGCTAACCACGACCAGGTGCTTCCTTTTATAAAGTGACTCCGCCCCGCCTCCGGGCACGGAGGGGGGGGCCGACGGGTGAGGGCCAGCTCCTTTCTTCCTTTCTGGCTGCTGCAGTACTCTTATTGTTTGGGGATGCCACCCCCCATATCTGTCTACCTCATACTCAGCCGCAGCCTCTTCTAAGTCTTCACTATCAGCTGGATCGAGCTGCTTTCCCTCCTCCTCTAACATTTCTTCCTCTGAGTCACTCACAAGATCACTGCATTCTTGGTCCTGCCCTTCCACATGTAGGGCTGAGAACCAGTTTGCCTTTAAAGAAGGGCATAGGGGTCGCCTTGAGACCCCCTCTTCCCTAAGACCCTTCTCCTTTTGTGAGGGCTGCAGTCCCTCCTGCTTTAATTCTTTAGGATCCTTTTGTCTTTTTTCCCTTTTTCTTTTAGGCCTATTTTCCTCCCCATTACTGGATGCTGACTCTGATAGACTATCCTGATGCTGCGTTAGTACTTTGCGTCCTTCCTGGATTAAATCAAACCCTCCCTCCTCGAGGCAAGTGCGCACCATCAAAAAGACAAGCCACAAGGGAAGAAGCAATGCAAGCAACCAATAAATATCTAAATCTACAGTGAACAGCATACCGGGGGATACTTACCGACGTCCCCTCTCCGCGTGTTGAGTTCTGGCTCCTGTTCGGCCTCTCGCGAGGGTCCCGGGTTTCGGCACCACTTGCGGCGAACGCCTTCTCGGCCAGCGAGAAAGAACGACCACCACACCAGGAGTCTTCTCAGATCACGCTTTATTGGAGAGCCTTTTAATTGATGGGAGAGCTTGGGCGCGAGAGCGCGTGCACCCGAAACATGGCCGCTTATATAGGGAATAGGGACACGGGTCGGCATATCATTGGTCATCTGCCTTTCACCGTCACCAGGTGCCACGGGATTGGCTGGGGACTCTACATGGCTCGAGCACGCGCAAAGCCCAGGACCCACCGTCCCGCCAAGCACCGCCTGAAATGGAGTGGTTACCTCAAAGCTGCAAGGGAGTGGGCGCCATCTTGTAATGGCGTTTATCCTGGCTCCCTACACAGGTACAGAGTTCAAGCCCTAGTACTCACTCACATAGCGGGGGAAGCTCCCAGAGTAAACAATAACAGCTAACTTTATTGAACACTCCTGGTGCTCATATATTATTAATTTTCACCCCATTCTTACAAAGCAGGTCCTGAGGAAACTGAGGTAAGCAGCTTGCCCAGGGTGACATACCACCCCAGGCCAGTAACTGGAAGGAAGGCACACAGCTAAGAACTTTCAAACAGGAAGAGCTGACCACACATCACAACAGAGGCGGCAGGAACTCGGTCACTGGAACTGGCCAAGCAGGACTTTATGCACACACCGAGTGTAAACCAGGAAACCAGGAAAGTCAGGTGCTTTCGTGTCACTTGGCTCAGACAAAAGGCAGGCAAGGAAGCAGGCAGGCACACAAGGCTGCCAGGGGCCTCTTGGTTCCCCAGGATCCTCTACTGCAGGGCCCAGGATCTAGACTGCCTAAGAGCTTCCAGAAGACATCTAACCTCGTCCCCAGAAGGAAACAAGGCTGGCATCCACTCAGTCAACCTACTTCCAACACACTCTGGGCTCTGCTCAGCTGAATTGTCTTCCGATAGATGGAGAAATCTCTCCCTACTACCTATCACTGTCAAAAGAAAAACACCCTGAGCCAGTCAGAGCATGTGATATTTGCATTCAAGCAGATGCCCTCTGAGATGGCTCAGCTGTGAGAGTTATCATTTTGTGCACTTAAATCTGCCCTGAAATATCTGCAGCTAAAAATACCAGGATCTTCAGAAGGCAGATGTGCTTAAGCCCTTCCCCATTTCCTGGCACTATGCAGAGGAATCAGCCAGCCCAAAGCACCATCTTTGCAATTCTGTATCAGGGTGAGTTGGTTGGATGGGCTCAATTCCTCTGTCACTGCCTGCCCACACAAAAAAGAATGGAAAACCAGAGAAGTCAATTTTATCACCTGTAGGTTATTAAAAACAAAAACAAAAAACAAATTACCTAGTAGCCGGACACCAGTGGCTCATGCCTGAAATCCTAGCTACTGAGGAGGCTGAGATCTGAGGATCCCGGTTCAAAGCTAGCCCTGGCAGACTCTTATCTCCAATAAACCACTCAGAAAACCAGAAGCGGTACAATGGCTCAAGTGGTAGAGCACTAGCCATGAGCTGCAGAGCTGAGGCCCACAGTTCAAGCCCCATGACCTGGAAAAACAAAACAAAACAAAACAACTACCTAGAAAGAATCACCCCCAGGAATCCTGGACCCCTGCCTTCTCTCCTCTGGAAGTTCAACCACTCATCTGCCTCTTCCTGGGCCCAGTATCCCATGCACTTGACCTCTGAGGGCAATGTCTGCAGAGCAGGCTTACTAAAGGCAAGGTGCCATGTATGGTTGCAAGTTGGGCTCTGGCAGCCAGGTGTCAAGAATGCCATGTCAGACCCACACTTTGGCCATGAGACTGAGCACCCTGACACAAAGCTGCCTTAGCTAGAGCAGCCATCACTGAGTGTCATTTCTATTTGCTCTATCTCAAAATGTAACCACCAAGTCATACCAAACCTTTGCTAAGTGGGTACTGTGACTAAGAAACTGATATTTAAAAATATGAAACAGGGTCACATTACATTGTCCAGGCTGGCCTTGAACTTGTGATCCTCTTGCTCCAGCTTTCCAAGTGTGAAGTCACTTTGTGGCTTAGCTTGGGATTTGCCCTGAGTTCTCAAGGCCCAGTTCATGCTCAGGACCAGAGGGTGGGGGGAGTCAGGGGGGTGGGGGTGGGGTGACAAAAACAAAAACCAACAATCATGAGAGCATCTTATTTTAAAGTAAGAAATCACTTTCTGTGGCTTTTTTTTTTAAACAGACGTGAATGCACATATAGATCAGTATACAAGGTGAGTGGCCAGCCCACTGGCTTGTATAGGCCTTGCTCAAATTCACAAAGGCCTTACTGTATCTAGAAGTGGCCTGTGGCAGAGATCAGGTACAGGGCTGCCTGTGGTGTGCCACAGCCAAGACCTCAAGTGAACCCACAGATTGGCTCTAGAAAAGAACATGCAATTCCCTGGCAGGCTGATGGCCTATCCCCACCCAATCTAGCCTTAAATTCTCTCCCGGTACAAAACAATAGGAGGATCCAGGTATACCTTAAGGAGACTGGAAGAGCCTGGTCCTAGAAACTCTATGGAATAGAGTTGGTCATATGTACTCTGAATTTTTTTTTTCCAGCCCTAGGACTTGAACTCTGGGCTTGGGTGCAGTCCCTGAGCTTCTTTTGTTCAAGGTGAGCCCTCTACCATTTGAGCTACTGGGCCACTTCTGGCTTTTCTGAGTAGTTTATTGGAGATAAAAAGTCTCATGGAGTTTCCTGCCTGGGCTGACTTTGAACCGCAATCCTCAGACCTCAGCCTCTTGATTACAGCTTCCTATGATTATAGGCGTGAGCCACTTGGTGCCTTGGCTGTATTCTGGATTTTCCCCCCCTTTTCTATTTTGAGATGGCAGAGTATTGTGGCATAATGATACTTAGCTAAAGTCACAAATACATTTTTTTGTTGTTGTTGGTCATGGGTCTTGAACTCTAGGCTGGGGCTCTGTCCCTGAGCTCTTCTGCTCAAGGTGAATGCTCTACCACTTGAGCCACAGCACCACTTCCAGTTTTCAGGTACTTAATTGGAGATGAGTCTCATGGACTTTCCTGCCTGGGCTGGCTTTGAACTGTGAGCCTCAGATCTCAACCTCCTGAGTAGCTAGGATTACAGGGGTGAGCCACTAGCACCTGGCTTCACAAACACATTTTAACATCTTCACAATGTAAATTGTCATTATCTTGATCTACAAAGCTTATGAACTCTACAAACTTTAATAATAAAACTATTTCTTCCAAATAATTGTATTGTCAAAGAATTCACAAACTTTATAGACCATGATGATGACAATTTGCCTTGTGAAAGTTAAAATGTGTTTGTGACTTTACCTAAGTATCACTGTTCTACGATACTGTGAAATATGTGAAATTTATGTAATCACCTAATCTCAATTTAAAAAAAAAAAGAAAAGAAAAGGGAGAGAAGGGGTAGGTTAGGAGCATGGGTGGCAATGTTATCAGATACTTTGTATTCATATTCTGTTTAGCAGAATGGGAAATTCTTTGTACAACCACTTAAGGATAATAAAAAAGTTTCTTTAAAAAGGTGCTTAGTGCTAGCGGTTTCCTCTTTTTCATTTCCTCTGTCCCATTCTGCCCTTTAGTTGCTTAGTTCATATTTTTTCATCCATTTTCCTCTAATTCTGTGCCCTCCTCCTAGCTTCCCTCAGATGTGCATGTGTATACACCATAAATGGCGTCAAGAACATAGAATCATCTAGAAACTATATGACAATGTAAGAAGAGGTCCTTTGTTTCTTGAGTCCTGTTTACTTTGTTATATCTTGTAGCATTTGAATCTAACACCCTGCATCTAAGGGAGAAAATGTGCTGTTTGTCTCTCTGATCTTGGCTTATCTTGCTCAACATGATTTGTTCTAGCTCCATATAAGTCTTATAAGAAAAAAAAATACTTCTGCCTTGTTCAACCACCATTATTTTGGGTTTCTGTTAACAAAACTGAGGCCTGATAAAGCATCTATTTAAAAAGAATATAGGGGTTACAGGTATCTCAGTTGGTAGAGCCTGAATCTTGGACCAAAAAAAAATTAACAACAATAAAACAATATAGATAGATACCTCTGTGAATTCTACACTTTTCTCTATTAGTACCTCTTAATGTTTATATTAAAATAAACACACTGGTCTGGGAAGGTGGCTCAGTGGTAGAGTGCTTGCCTTGCATGCATGAGGCCCTGGGTTCGATTCCTCAGCACCACATAAACAGAAAAAGCCGGAAGTGGTGCTGTGGCTCAAGCGGTAGAGCGCTAACCTTGAGCTGAAGAGCTGAGGGTCAGTGCCCAGGCCCAGAGTTCAGGCCTCATGACCGGACCCCCCAAAAAAAATTTTAAAAAATTTAAAAAATTAAATAAACACACTGCAGAGAAAAATGGAATACTTCTGTAAAGTAGAACACTTTTGTGGGAAATTACTCTATAAACCTATTTCTGCTGGCGCTGGTGGCTCACACCTGTAATCCTAGTTACTCAGGAGGCTGAGATCTGAGAATGGTGGTTCAAAGCCAGTCTGGGCAGGAAAGAAAGTCCACGAAACTCTTTTTTTTTTTTTTTTTACTTTTACTTTTCCATGAAACTCTTATCTCCAGAAAACCAGAAGTGGCACTGTGGTTCAAGTGGTAGAGTCCTAGCCTTGAGCTGAAGAGCTGTGAGATAGAGCCCAGGCCCAGAGTTCAAGCCCTGCAACCAACAACAACAAAAAAAAAAAAACAACCAAAAAAACGAAATAAAAACCCCCAAACCAAATAACAACAAAAAAAAACCCTATTTCCAAAAAATGTAAGCCATAATGTATAAAAGTATATTAAGATAAGTAGCCTAGTGCCAGTGGTTCATGCCTGTATTCCTAGCTACTCGGGAAGATGAGATCTGAGCATCTCAGTTCAAAGGCATCCTAGGCAAAAATGTTGAGACTCTTATTTATTTGTTTTTTTGGTTTGTCATGGAGCCTGAACTCTGGGCTTGGGTACTGTCCCTCAGCTCTTCAACTCAAGGCTAGTGCTCTACCACTTGAGCCACAGAGCCACTTCTGGCTTTTTCTGCTTATGTGGTACTGAGGAATTGAACCCAGGGCCTCATGCATGCTAGGCAAGCAATCTACCACTGAGTCACCTTCCTAGCCCCAACACTCTTATTTTTAATTAAGCATCAAATACTCTGGAAATGGAGCTGTGGCTCAAGTTGTAGAGCACTAGCCTTGAGCAAATAAAGCTCAAGTTGAGTACCTAGGCTGTTAATTCAAGCTCCAGGACTAGAACAAAAAAATAAATAAAACAAAAAGTAGATAATTGTGGAGATGTGGCCCACCGGGGAATTGTTTAGTGATGGAAATGTTGTCTTATAGTTGTAGTTATTTTCACATTATTAAACAAAATTAAAGGTTGTGTACTGTTTTGAACTGTACTTTTACAGTAAAATGCAAGAGACCAAAACAAACAAAAATAGAGTCACTGTGCTAAATGCCACATTATCACAATGAAATTCTAAGATAGCCAACTGAATCACAAACTGGCCCATTTTCCCTGAAAACAGATTGCTTTCTTGAACTCTTACAAAACAGAAACCTCAAGTAATCTAGTGCCAAGCAACCAGGTTTTTCTCTTTATGAAACACAGTTCTACTGTCAAGAATGCTGGGGCTGGGAAGGTAGCTCAGCGGTAGAGTGCATGCCTTGCAAGCATGAGGCTCTGGGTTCCATTCCTCAGCACCACATAAACAGAAAAAGACGGAAGTGGCGCTGTGGCTCCAGTGGTAGAGCGCTAGCCTTGAGCTGAAGAGCTGAGGGACAGT
This sequence comes from Dipodomys merriami, assembly GCF_024711535.1. Classification (NCBI taxonomy): domain Eukaryota; kingdom Metazoa; phylum Chordata; class Mammalia; order Rodentia; family Heteromyidae; genus Dipodomys; species Dipodomys merriami. The sequence continues at coordinate 45,938,134 of NW_027206290.1, read as the reverse complement.
GCCCAGGCCCAGAGTTCAGGCCCCATGACCGGCAAAAAACAAAAAACAAAACAAAACAAAACAAAAACAAAACAAAAAGAATGCTGCTTCTATTGTTTAGATTAGCTGCTCCAACAAATGACAATAAAAATAAAAATTTTAAAGCCAACTAGCCTAATAACTACATTTGTTGTGATTTTGCTGGGGTTCTTTTTTTGTTGTTGTTTTGTTTTTGTTTCCCCCTCAGGGCCTGTTTTCCCCCTTAGCTTTTTTGCTCAAGGTTGACGTACTACCACTTGAGCCACAGTTCCACCTCCAGCTTTTTCCTGGTTAATTGTACATAAGAGTGTCACAGAATTTCTTGCCTCAGCTAGTTTCAAACCCCACTCCTCAGATCTCAGTCTCTGAGTAGCTAGGATTATGGATGTGAGCCACTTTGTCCTTTGATAGTATATTCCTGTCAAAACTCACCATAGTCAAGCACTGGTGGCTCACGCATCGTATCCTAGCCTCTGTGGAGGCTGCAATGTAAGGAGTTGTACAATGTGACTCTAATGAGATCTACAGAAAGCCATTCCTCAAAGCCAGTTCCATTAAAATAGTCATTCCTGGAGGGGGACCAAGATGGTGACGGGGCAGTAGGGAAACGCCACAGCTCTCCCCAACCAAAAAGAGAGTTCGAGTTCCAACGCTAATTTCCCCAAGAGACTGACAACAACAAAAAGACGAACACTCAGAGAAAAACCGGAGGTGGAAAATAACAAAAAAAGAAAGAGAGGAGAAGAAGAATTTCAGAACAGAGAAGAGCGAAGACCCCTCCCCCAACCTTTACTGGCCGCGCGGCAGTGTGCCAAGCCACCGGCCAGCCGGCCCGGCGGGGGCTGCAGGAGCCCCAGAGACACAGGGGGCCGCCTGCAGATCACCCGCCTGAGGTACCAGCTTGCAGAACAACTGATTGCCAGGAACAGAGAAACCTACAAGCCGGGAGTCTCCACGAGGATCCCACCCCCACCCCTCACTCCCCACCCGAGCAGAGAGGCTCCATCCCGCCAAAGCTGCCGGGCACTGGCAACGCGACAAAGGGACCTGTCTGCAGATCACCCGCACAGAGGCTGCCTGAGGTTACTGGACCCGCCCAATAGCGATCGCAAGACCCTGCGGGGGCCAGAGGCACAGGGGGCTGCGAGCAGAAGCCGCCTAAGGCACCGGTGTCAGACCCACCAAATCTCTACAACCCGTGAAGAAGCCGCCTGAGCGTGGACACTGTGGACCCGACAGCTTCGATAGAGGCAGAGACAGAAAAGAATCATACAGAGCCACCACTGCCCAACCCAGCCCACAATCACCCCAACTGAACTCGGATTGCAACAACAACTGACGACCTATACCACACAGAAACAACCAGCTCCAGGGTGAGTACCCCACAGGGGAAGTGTATCCCTCAAGGGAGACCAGAGCTGGAGGGAATCCCCAGACCCTGACCTAGACTCCCTACCCCAACACCCGGATCACAGGACCCACTAAAACTGGAAACTGTTCGAGAGCTCCACCAGCCTGTGGAGCACACTCCGCTGGCCAGGCCAGAGCAAGAGTGCCCCTGGAAGGGATCTTAAATGCCCAAGCCAGGAACAGCGCCCCTGGGTCAAGACTACCAACAGTAGAAGAAATTTGAACTGTGTCCCCCAGGCTGCATAACCTAGGTGGTATACACATCAGCACAGGCCTAGTGAGCGTGATCCAGGCTGCATAACCTAGGTGGTATACACATCAGCACAGGCCTAACGAGCGCGCCCCAGGCTGGGGCCAGAACCAGGCCCGGGGATCGGGCGCCTGAACACAACCAACTCCTCCCAACTGAAGTAAAAAGCTGAGCATACGCCTCAATAGAGGGGAGAAAAACAGGGAACAGCACTCCCCGGGAAGCACGCCTGTGACAACAAAAGACTTGGAGTCTCAGGACAAGAGAAGCCCAAACCCCACCAAAACTCCACCCATATACCCTAGGCTGGAAATTGGGCAACACAGGCTGCCAGCACCTGATAGTAAGCAGGAGCTCAGACTGTTAAGGCGGCTCAGCAATAGAGTGATAGTCTTGGATGTATGAGGCCCTGGATCTGATTCCTCAGCATCACAAAAGCAAAAAGGGTCAGAAGTGGTGCTATGGCTCAAATGGTAGGGTGCCAGCCTTGAGCTGAAGAGCTGAGGGACAGCACCCAAACCTAGAGTTCAAGCCCACAACCAGCCCAAAACAAACAAACAAACAAAAACACACCAGGAGCCCATAGCAGACTCCAGTATTTGGGAGAGTGCATCCAGAGCATCTGATCTTCCCAAGAGCACCCGTAGGAGCAAACACAAGCAGTCTAGGCTGCTCAACCCTTCCAAAGGCGGGAATTGCCAGCAATCTACAGCAGAGAGCTGAGAATCCTAAGTAGGTCAGAATAGCAGCTGGAAATAGGCTCCCAACAGAACCCGGATCAGGCACAGACTCTCTCTACCAATACAGAATTAGCAACCAAGCAAAGACAGACACACCAAAACAAAATTGCAGAGCAGTCTCCTGAACCCCCATGCGAAAATCACAGAGAAAAATCACAGGGTTTACCACCACCCAGGATAGCAAGCTCACCTCAAAAGCCAGCAGCCACGCAGGGGAGAGCCCCAGTGGGAGCAAAGCAGGAATGGAAGACAAAAGCTACATCCAAGGGTTGCTGGAGGCAATGACTCAAGAAATAAAGTGAGAAATTGATCAGAAATTGAAAGAGCACAAGGATGAACTATCAAAAGAGATACAGGATATCAAACAAAAGTTGGATGCAAAAATAGAAGCTGCACAAACCTCAGTAAGAAGTGAGATAAACGCCAAATTAGAGGTAATGCATTCCTCATTGAGAGGTGAGATCAGTACTCTGAGAACCAACATTGAATCCATAAAGGGATCCATTTCCTCCATGCAAACCACAATAGAAGCCACGGTCAACAGAGTGAATGAAATGGAAGGTAGAGTGTCAGATACAGAAGACAGAATACACCAACTGGACCAAAAAGTGACAGATATGGAAAAATCACTCAAATTAAACCAAAGGGAAATTCAAGAGCAAGCAGATAATGCTAAGAAATTTAACCTTCGCATAATCGGAGTGGACGAAGGTGAGGAATTCCAGAGCAAGGGAATGCAACACCTATTTAATAAGATAACTAGTGAAAAATTTCCCCACCTCAAAAAGGACCATCTTACCTACATTACAAAAGCTTATAGAACACCAAACAAGCAAGATCCCAGGAGAAACACTTCTAGACACATTATAGTAAAAATGATAGATCTGAATAATAAGGAAACAATCCTGCATGCAGCAAAAATGAAGAAGGAGCTATACTACAATGGGAAAAAAAATTAGAATCACTGCAGATCTCTCCACACAAACAATGAATGCGAGAAAAGCCTGGGAAAGCACCATACGAGCCCTGAAAGCCAATAACTGCCAACCCAGACTGATATATCCGGCAAAGCTAGCATTCACATTTGATGGAGAACTGAAAACTTTTAATAGCAAAGAAAAACTAAATGAATACATAAACATTAAGCCAGCATTACAAAGAATTCTAAGAGGGGGACACAACCTGAAGAACGCAACCAGGAACTGGGACCTGCCCCAAACAGGCATTACTCAAAGTCTAACTGAGCAAGCACAGGAGGAAAGGAAAGAAGAAAAACTTAGGAAAAAGGAATGGCAGGGACAACAATGCATCTCTCTATACTTTCTCTTAATATAAATGGGCTGAATTCGCCAATTAAAAGAAAACGAACTGAGGACTGGATCAGAAAACAAAACCCATCCATCTGTTGCCTTCAGGAGACCCACCTCTCAGCCAAACATACAAACAAACTCAGAGTGAAGGGGTGGAAAAGGATCTACCAATCAAATGCCCCCAGTAAGAAAGCAGGCATAGCTATCCTGATATCTGACAAAAATAAACTTTTCATTAAAATCAATACAGAAAGACAAGGACGGACACTACATTTTAATACAGGGAACAATCCAAGAGGAGGATATAACCATCATCAACTTATATGCCCCAAATATTGGTGCACCCAGATACGTTAAACAAATGCTCTCAAACTTACAAAATAAAATAGATCCCAATACGATAATACTAGGAGACTTTAACACACCACTCTCACCAAAGGACAGGTCTACCAACCAGAGGATTGGCAAAGAAGCTACCGAATTAAGTGAGGCCATACTTCAAGAGGAATTAATTGACATCTACTGAGTATTTCACCCTAAAACAACACAGTACACATTCTTCTCAGCAGCTCATGGAACTTTCTCCAAAATAGACCATATCATAGTTCATGCAAGGAACTTAAGCAAATACAAAGGGATCGACATAATCCCCTGTATCCTATCTGACCACAGTGGAATCAAGCTAGCTCTCAATAAAAAAGCATACCGCAGAAATTTCTCTAATACATGGAAATTGAACAGCACACTCCTTAACAATGCCTGGGTAAAGGAAGAGATCAGAGAAGAAATAAACACCTCACAAAGAAACTTGTGGGACACAGCAAAAGCAGTCCTGAGAGGCAAATTTATTGCTGTCAGTGCCCACATCAAGAGAATGGAGACAGACCAAGTAAATAATCTCATGTTGCAATTAAAACAGCTGGAAAAACAAGAAAAAATGGGACCTAAAGTTACTAGACGAAGCCAGATAACCAAATTAAGAGCAGAGATTAACCAATTAGAAAATCAGAAAACCATAACCAAAATAAACCAAACAAAAAGCTGGTTCTTTGAAAAAAATAAACAAAATTGATGGCCCATTGGCTAGATTAATTAAAAAAAGAAGAGAGGAAACCCATATTAATAGGATTAGGGATGCCACAGGAAACATCACAACACGTACCCAAGATATCCAAACAATTCTGACAGACTACTTTCAAAAGCTATACTCTCAAAAGGAAGAAAATCTGGCAGAAATGGATGCATTTTTAGAGAAATACAAGTTGCCCAAACTGAGCAAAGAAGAAGTTAACCAATTAAATAAGCCAATATCCTATAACGAGATACAGGAAGCTATCAAAAGTCTTCCAACAAAAAAAAGCCCAGGACCAGATGGATTTACAGCAGAATTTTATAAGACCTTTAAACAAGAACTAATACCCATACTCCTCAAGCTCTTCAGAGAAACAGAGAAGGAGGGAGCTATCCCAAACTCATTCTACGAAGCCAATATCACACTCATCCCCAAACCAGGCAAAGACCCAACCAAAAAGGACAATTACAGGCCAATTTCCTTGATGAACACAGATGCAAAGATCCTAAACAAGGTTCTAGCTAACAGAATCCAGAAACACATTAAAAAAATTATACATTATGACCAGGTAGGCTTCATCCCAGAGACACAGGGATGGTTTAACATACGTAAGTCAATAAATGTAATCCAACATATCAACAGAGCCAAGGTCAAGAATCACATGATTATCGCCACAGATGCAGAAAAGGCCTTTGATAAAATTCAACATTCATTCATGCTAAAAGCTCTGGAGAAAATAGGAATAGAAGGAACATTTCTAAAAACAATAAAAGCCGTTTATGACAGACCAATAGCCAATATTATACTTAATGGGGAAAAGCTACAACCAATTCTCCTAAAATCAGGAACAAGGCAAGGATGCCCACTGTCTCCACTCCTCTTCAGTATAGTCCTGGAACCCTTAGCCAGGGCAATAAGGCAAGAAAAAGACATTAAAGGGATCCACATAGGGAAAGAAGAAGTTAAACTATCCCTTTTTGCAGATGACATGATACTATACCTTCACGATCCCAAAAACTCCATCCCCAAACTCTTAGAAATCATAAATCACTTCGGCAAAATAGCAGGATACAAAATAAACCCACAAAAATCAGTTGCCTTCCTGTACACTGACAATGTACAAGAAGAAAGGGAAATAAAGGGAGCAACCCCATTCACAATAACCTCCCCCAAAATAAAATATTCAGGAATTAACCTAACCAAAGATGTAAAAGAACTATTTAATGAGAACTATAAAAAGTTAAAGAAAGAAATTGCAGAAGACACTAGGAAATGGAAAGACCTCCCATGATCCTGGATAGGCCGACTTAATATAGTAAAGATGGTAATACTTCCAAAACTAATATACAAATTCAATGCAATTCCTATTAAAATCCCAATGATGTACATCACTGAAATACAGAAAACAGTCCAAAAATTCATATGGAACAACAAAAGACCTAGAATAGCCAAAACAATTCTAGGGGATAAAGACAATATGGGAGGTCTATCCATGCCGAACTTCAAACTCTACTACAGAGCTATAATAACAAAGACAGCATGGTACTGGCACAAAAACAGACCCGAAGACCAATGGAACAGAATAGAAGACCCAGAAATAAATCCACAAGCCTACAACCAGCTGATATTCGATAAAGGAGCCAAAGACATACAATGGAAGAAACACAGCCTCTTCAACCACGGGTGCTGGGAAAACTGGGCAGCCACATGCAGAAAACTAAAAGTGGACCCCAGCCTATCACCATGCATCAACATCAACTCAAAATGGATTAAAGACCTTAACATTAAACCTGAATCTCTGAAACTACTGCAGGACAGAGTAGGAGAGACACTTGAACTAATAGGCACAGGAAGGAACTTCCTGAACAAAGTCCCAGGGTTACAACAAGTTGGAGAGAGACTCGACAAATGGGACTACCTTAAAATAAAAAGCTTCTGCACAGCTAAATCTATCGCAACTAAGCTAGAAAGACAACCAACTAATTGGGAAAAAATACTTACCAGCAATATATCAGACAAGGGGTTAACATCCTGTATATACAGGGAGCTCAAGAAACTAATCCCTCCCAAACCTAACAAACCAATTACTAAATGGGCAAGGGAACTAAAGAGGGACTTCTCAAATGAAGAAATAAAAATGGCAAAGAAACACATGAGGAAATGTTCATCATCCCTGGTGGTGAAGGAAATGCAAATAAAGACAACCCTGAGATACCACCTTACCCCAGTCAGAATGTCCCATATCCACAAATCAGCCAACGACAAATGCTGGAGGGGATGTGGAGAAAGAGGAACCCTATTACACTGCTGGTGGGAATGTACACTTATACAACCACTTTGGAAAGCAGTCTGGAGGGTCCTTAGAAAGCTAAAGATTGACCTCCCTTACGACCCAGTCATACCACTTCTAGGCATTTACCCTGAACAACAGGAACCAATATACAAGGACACGTGCACCTCCATGTTTATTACAGCACTGTTTGCAATAGCTAGGAGATGGAAACAACCTAGATGCCCCACCACAGATGAATGGATCAAAAAATTGTGATATCTATACACAATGGAATATTATGCAGCCATTAGAAATGACAAAATAATGGCATTTGCAGGGAAATGGATGGAGCTAGAAGGAATCATGTTGAGCGAGGTAAGCCAAGAAAGAAGAGACAAACGGTACATGGTCTCCCTGATAAGTGGATGCTAAATCCAAAATGTTAGGTGATAGGACAAAACTAACAGGATTTAAGAAACAAAGAACTCCCACTCATCTGGTTGAACAACTACTAAATATCCCCATGCTGCTGATCACATATATGGTATATAACATGTGAACACCATTATATGTTACAGACTGTGATAGACAATTTGCTCCAGGAAAGTTAGAATGAACTTGTGACTTTAAATGAACATCATTATTCCACAATACTGTGAAATTCTGGAAATTATGTAATCACTTAATCACAACTAAAAAAAAAAAAAAAAAAGAACCTTGGGGAAGGGAGGGGGGGATGGTAGGGGGAAAACAATGGAGGGGGTAACAATGTTCAAGAGGAACATTGTTCAATACCTCACTCATGTAACTGTAACTCTCTGTATAGTATCTTTACAATAAAAAAAAATAGTCATTCCTTTTTGCTCATTTCAGTGGCTTTACCAAAAAAAAAAAACAGAAGGAATAAATACATTTTTCACATTTTGAAACATCATTCACTTCTAAGGCATATGCAGATAGCTCCTTGCAAACAAACAAACAAACAAACAAAAAACAACCAATGATTCTCTGTTTTGGAAGGGAAGATGTGCCACATTTTATTTCCTGAAGAAAAAAAAATTAAACAGATCAAAGATGTAAAACTTTCATGGGAAAAAAGTGATGCTTCATTTAAGGCACAGAAAGAAACCCTGTGTGACTCCCAGTGCTACTCTGTACTCTCTAAGAAAAAGGTTCATTCACTGCAGACTTTGAAGCCCCAGACTTGGCCACCACAGCCTTTCAGAAAGACACCGAAGGGAGAGAACGCCATAGGGTCTTCCTGTCTGTGCTTCTATTATCTAGAAACCAGGGAGAAAAATAGTCAGGACTACCCATATGTTGAGTAGACAGCCTCTACTGGGTCCCAAGGCAATAGAAGTATCTTTTGGAGGTCCATTCCTACTAATTCTCCATTGCTTTAAGAGTTACTGGCTATTGAGATACTGGTACTTTACCTGTAATACTAGCTACTTAGCAGGTTGTGATTTGAGGATCTAGTTCAAAGCTAGCCTAGGCAGACAAGAGAGTCAAATCTCCAAGAAACTACCAGAAATCTGGAGGTGTGCCTCAAGGGGTAGAGTGCCAGCCTTGAGTGGAAAAACCAAGGGAAAGCATGAGGCCCTGAGATCAAGTCCCTGTATGGACCTAGCACAGGCGTGCCTACACACATACATGCAAGCACACACATGCACACACACACACACACACACACACACACACACACACACACACACACACACACACCACCACCACCACCACCACCACCAACAACAACAACAACAACAAAAAACACAGAAACCTGCTTTGACTCAGGTAACCAGCCACAAGACAAAGATATGAAGGTCACCTCAGGGCCTTCAGCGAACCTCCAAACTGCTTCCAGAAAGAAGGCAGGCTCTTTCCTCTCAGCTAACAGGGGAGTTGCCAACCATCCATCCCTCAGCCCTAAGGCTCTCCCACAGTCCTAACTCATACTCCTTTCTACTGGACCCTTGGAGCCACCAGCAGCTCCATCCCAGCATCCTCTGTTGTCTTGGCAAGAACTTGGCTTTTCTTTTTTCTTTTCTTTTTTTTTTTGCCAGTCCTGGAGCTTGAACTCAGGTCCTAGGGCACTGACCCTGAGCCTCTTTTGCTCAAAGCTAGCACTCTACCATTTGAGTCACAGTGCCGCTCCTGGCTTTTTCTGTGTATGTGGTACTGAGGAATCAAACCCAGGGCTTCATGCATGCTAGGCAAGCATTCTACCACTAAGCCACATTCCCAGTCCACTTTTCTGATGGAAGTACCAGGCAGCTTCTTCTTAGTCCCCAAAGCTGGTTCTAAAATACATCCTCCATTCTAAGGAGAAAATTCCGTCCTTCACGGAATGACCTCAGATGCAAGGGCATTCCCTCCACAGACGACGGCTCCCCCTTAGCTCAAATCCTCCAGCCTCCCAACACTAAAATCTCCCCTTGTCCACACCCACCATGCACCCCCCTCCCCTCTCCCCCCATGCACCTGCCTGGCCCAGTCTTTAAGCTCTTCTCTTCCAGCCTCTCCAAACCATGACCCCTCCTTCCATTGAGCCTCTGGATCCCTGCCTGCTCCACACCTCCAGGCACTCCCATATCTAGGAGCTCTGCCCATACAGCCACACCAACTCCTGCAAGTCCTTTTCCAGTTTCTCTCTCACACCTGCATTTCCCTCACACACACACACACACACACACACACACACACACACACACACACACACACACACTCACCCTGCATGCCCCACCCATCTGGCCTTACCCATATAAAAAATATTTTCCTCCAGTCACATTCACTCTGCCAACAAATATCATTGCTAAGATTAGGAAAGATTTGCCATGGGCACGCTCATTTTGTCTCTCTGCTTCCAGGCTGCCACCCTGTGAGCATACTCTCTATGGTCATGAACAGAAACACAACACCAGACATTGGGGGCCTAAATCGGACTTTTCTTGCCTTCAGTTATTTATCTCAGGTTGGCACAGCCAGAAGACAGCTCACACGAGCATGGATCTTATAGATTCTTTCCTGATCCTCCCGGCCTCTTTATACTTTCCATGTTTATGTACAAGGATTGTCTCCTTCACTAAAACATTCACTTAAAGAAAGTAGGAACTTTATCAACTTAACACCCAGTACTTACAACATGGCAAGCACATAAGACATGTTGCTTTGGTGATTCTTCCTGAAAAACCTGTGTGCTTGCCCTGCAGTCTACTCTAGAGTTCATCATATGTCTCAGTCACTTTAGTGCAACATGCTCAGGTGTACCTTGCACTGAGGGTGCAGAACACAACTGTACCTGACCTAGGCCAGAAGCTGAAGTAATCTGCAAGGTAGAAGTGGACTTGATGACAAGCCTCCCAAAGTCTGGAGCCACTAAATGCCCAAAGACAGCCAACACTCCAATTTCTCTGGGCCTTTTGTCTCTTCTGTACCGCTAATCCCCATGCCTTAGAAATCATCAGTTCCACTGGATATGGCTCTGCCAAGGAAAAACTACCAAGGAACACAGGGCTTAGCCCCATGTATCATAGATGAACTTCTTAGCTAGAGAGTCGCCATCTGACTGACACATTCTAGACCTTGATTGTTCAAAGAGTTCACTTTGCTTGGAGTTCTAGGGAGAGAGCCAAGGCACATACCACAGCTCCTAATCTAGGATCAAGCAGCCGATCATTTGGAATTCATTTTCTAATATATATGAGACATTGATAGAGGACATCTGATAAAGCACTCAAGGAGAAGAACAAGCTCTGGCCCCCCAAGAAGAGAGAGGGGCAGGACAATGAGGCCCAACGAGCAGAGACCAGAAGACCAAGCCACTAACCAGCCATCTTCAGGGGAAACATCTATTGCTCTTCAGGAAACCAACCTCCTCACCACCCCTATGGGACCCAGCGATGACAAGTACTTGGGGAATGTGGGCCCTCAAGAGGAGGCCAGAGTCCCCAAGCCTCCAGCTACTGGGTCTCCTATATTTAACATGGAAATGGGAATCTTACTTAAACATTCATGGCCCATCAACCGCAGGTTCAGGAAGCTAAGGTACCCCCAAATAGTTGAGGTCAGACCCACCAGAGACCCCCCAATTGAGATTTATCTCTATGACAGGACCGAGAGTCTTCTGCCCAGACCTTTCTGGATGGACGAAGACATTCGTGCCATAGACCCAGTGAACAGCAGTGTCCCCAGGTCATCCATGGGGGATCTTGGCTCTGACATGAAGGGAAACCATCTGCACAAACCTTCCTTCACCATCAATAATAGCAACCACTCCATCATTTCATGCCCTCACACAGTCAAGGTGGAAGCCCCCAAACAGGTATCTGGAATCACATTCCTCAAGGAGGGAAATGTGCACAGAGCCGCCTCCATGACCAACAACACCATTATTGTAAACTTTAAACCTCACATCCCTGGGGGCCAAGATGCCGAGCCCAAGGCTGTCAAGTCCAAGTCTGAAACAGACATTAGACTCCTCAGAAACACTTCTGCCAACAGGAAAGGGCATGTGACCCTCAGCCCCCAAAGAAGCAGCCAACCCCTGAGGATCTCAGCTATAGAACTTAATCCCTCAGTTGAGAGCCCAACTCTGGGAATCCAGGCTGCCATGGTCAAATCTGATGGTGACCCAGCTAAATTACACAGGACTGCCTCCAGTAATGAGAATGTGCAACTCACCTCCAGTGCTGCTTCAGGTGAAGACCAGGTCACTGGAGATGTGGCTGCTGAGGAAAATACACAAGAAAAAGAAAATAAACCATGTAAGGACAAGGTGTCCTCCAAGGTCACATCAAAACCACTAGAATCCATACCCACAAAAGCCAAGGTCTCCAAAACTCTACCCCCCATAAAAGCAAGGGACTCTAAAACACTGGCTCCCATTAAAGTCCCCCCCAAAATTCTGAACTGCCAAAAAACCAAGGTCCCAAAAAACCTGCATCTGAAAAGGGCAGAGATCTCTGAGACTCCACACCTCCCCAAACCTGATGCCAAGACATTGCTTCAAAAAAAACCAGATGCCAGCAAGACCTTGCACACCACAAGACCTCACGCCACCAAGACCTTGTGTCCCACTAAACCACAAATGAGCAAGACCCAGCCAGTCAAACTGAGTCTCAAAATACCAGACATGTCCAATAAAACAAATGTCACCAAGACAGAAACATCCAACTTAGGGCCCACAAAAGCTGCCAAACCTTCTACTGCCAGGGGTAAGTACACAGTAGACAAAGCCAAACCAAACCAGGCTATATCCAATACCAAGAACAGGTTAAAAATCAAGAGCTTCCCATTCATGAACAACTATGAGGAATTCAAAGCTAAGTACCATGCTTCAAATAATGAAGAGAGGAAACAGCACATGGATACTTCGCTCAGCAACAGCAAGCAAGAAATCAAGAGTCCCCAAGCAGCTGAAGCCACAGCTGTTGAAAGCCCTACTTCTGGGACCAATTCAACCACACAAGACACTGACGGAGACAAGGCCACCTCAAGCACCCCCCAAATACTGGAACAACCTACCCCACTTCTAGGTGCCTGGGACAAGGCATCCCAAGATGCCACTAGCAATGGACAGTCCACCACCACGTCCCTAGCAGCAGGGGGCCAAGCCTTGAGACTTTTGGTTGCCAGGAGGAATAAGACCACTAAAGATGCTAAACCAGTTGATGATGGCTTCGTCACCATCATAGTGTTTGCCAAGGATAACCGAGAGGCATTTAAGAGGCAGAGGGCCTTACTGGGGGCCTCTCGTTACCGCCCCCCAGTGGAAACACCCCAAGCACTTCCCAAACTAACACAAAGGGAGAGGAAACCCCAAATGCCTCACATCAGTTCTCAGGTCTTAGCAGGCACCTTGGATCAACAACACTCACAACCAGGTGAACACGGGAAGGCCAAGGACATGACACTTCCCCATTGCCCCACACCCCAGCCACAGACACCTAATAGCGAGCAAAGTAAACTTGTCCCCGTACCAGAAAGAATGCCAAAATTGGAATATAACTTCAAGGGGAAGCCAATGGAGGCACCAAGCAAGATGCAAATTCTGCAAAGAGAACTTCACATCACTCACCAAAGGCTGCAACACAACAGTAAGCCACTACACAAGCAACACTTGTGTGGAAAGGGCGGTCACACATCCTTTCTTAAGTATTTACTCTCATGCTCTGAGGAAACTGACTCACAGCAAGGGTTTTACACAACCATAGAAGATAGGAGATCTGAGTCTACCTTACAGTTCATGAAACCAATTATAGACTATAAAGAATACCTGGAGATTTGTGAAAGGCTGAAGATGAGGAACCAATTACCTACAATCAATGCTGCCCATGCAGAGGAGACACTGCATATCAACAGACAAGCCTCACAGCCTGAGAAAACCCATGAGGACAGACTTGCTGAGACATGGAACAGACTCAGCGCATCACTACGCAAAAGACAACCTCTGCAGAGAAAACTCTGCGACCTAGGCATTCAACAGCTAAGAGCCTATCAGATGAGAAGACGCATGACAAGAAAACCTGGCATTGTCAGAGAGGTTTGGTATCAAGGAGGTTTCAGCATCCAAAAAAAGGAAAAACCACCAGAGAAAATCCTGAAGCCCTTAAAGCCAATTGGTCCAGCCAGAAATTTTCAAATACAAAAAAACCATACTCACAGACTGATACTATGAGCACACAAGGATTTCACACATCAAATCTAGAAAGGAGCCAAAGGATTTCCTACCACACAAAATATTACTCAGAGCAGATACTCAGCTTTTCTTTTTATTATGATTGTTATCACAGCACTATTAAATTATATTATGTGCTTCTTGCCTTTCTTAATGTTATTATAAGGAGTTATATAGAGGGGTTTACAATTCCATAAGTCAGGTAATGGGGACAGTGCTTCTGGGACCATGTCACCTCTCCTCTTTGCCTCATTCCCCCCCACCCCTGTCATTGCCAACAAGTTCAAGCCCTGGTATTGGTATGCATGCACGCGCGTGTGCACACACACACGTGCACACACACACAGAGCAATCACTGTGTTCCCGTGCTACAACTGTCTGCAGAACATGACCTAACACAATGCCCAGCTACTCTTGAGCCTCTTCCCACCTCCAGGAGGCCATCACTTTGGGACTCTACTCTTCCCATTGCTACTCCATCTTGTAGCCTCTGTCTGCTTCCTATCACTCATACTCTAAAAGCCCTACTTGACCTCATTGCATCTGAGTGTGCTTCCTGAGGATTGGTCTTTTGTACCTCCCAGGATGACTCTAAGTCCAGTGGCAAGGTGGGGGTCTATGGCAAGGCAAGTGCTCTACCACTAAGCTACCTTCTCAGCCCCTAAAGACTTGCTGATTTCTTTCTTTTTGCTTATGTGGTGCTGAGGAATTGAACCCAGGGCCTCAGGCATGCAAGGCAAGTGCTCTACCACTGAGCCACCTTTCCAGCCCATCTATGGCAGAGAGAGTGGTCTGATCAGGATTGTCAGATTGGTCAAGGTACTTGGCTAACTGGTTCCCACAGGATCTTGCTTAAGCCATGTCCTTCCTGGTCAGGAGTCACAAGTGGGGGGTGGGTTGGAATGCTATCACTGGGCCTCCCACGGTACACTGTGGTACACCCTCTACAGGCTGGTCCATCAGCCAATTGCCCAGCCAGGAATACTGAATTGTCTCTCTACAAGGATGGACACACAGGTACATGACAGAGATTCCCAGGGGGCTGGGGCTGATGAGGAGCATGTCTGTTGGAAGCTGCTCCTAGGTTATCTCTTCCTCAACTCTGATCACCTGCTATACCCATCAGGAGTCTGACTGGACCCGCTATGGACAGACAGCAAACAGGACTGCAATGTGCATCATCTGTACCCACTCTGTACTGGCTACTTTAACTTCTACCATTGATCAAGGGAAAAGCAAGCTGGGTACTTGCTCCCTTCCCTCTGACCTACAGGAGCTGGGAGGCATCTTGCTCAAGGACTAGCACTGCAGTGACGACTCTCCCCACTAACAGCTGCTGCTGTGTCCTAGAGACCCACGCCAGTGAGTAAGTTCGTTGAGTCCTTATTGGGAGTTGACAGAGAACAGGAATCTCAGCCACACTTTCAGAGAACGGGGAAAGCTGTCAGGCACAAGCTATGTCTCTGAGTGTCAACACAGCACCTGCCCCTGGTGCACAGCATTTGGGGTCTTGTCTATGGAAGTAGGGTCAATATCCCAGGCCACTTTAGGCAAGGTGGTTGTCTCAGGTCACTCTCTTTTGACTTCCCAACTTGGCAGAGCTTCTGCTCAGTCGGCCCAACACAAGTCTGGGCAAGAGGTGGAGGAGATATGATTCAAGTTTCTAATCATAAGACAGATCACAAAGACAGGCTGGGTGGACCTGCAGAGGTCACTGCAAAGGCCACAAATCCAGAGCTGAGGCTTCTTTGAAGCAAGTCTTTCCATCAGCCCTCAGACTGCCTTAGACAGCCAAGGTAAGCCAAGTCACCTGCAGAGATTTTCCAGTACCATCCCCTCCCCAGCAAAGCCTGACATAGTGAACAGAACTAAACTTGAATGCATCTCCTATATTCCCTGCAGTGTTATCCCACAGTGCCCAATGTCAACTGGTCCTTCCTTCCTCATGTCAGCACCTGCTACCCACTCTGCACCACCCCTCACGCACCCACATGAAAGAAGGGTTGCCTCCTATACTGGTTTTTTTTAACATGGCCTTTATTAATACTGCCTGCTGAGCTCCATTTTTATTTTACATTGAAATACCTCTGCTTTGCAAAGAAAAGACAGAAAAGGTCATTTTACAAGAGTACTTTGTTTTTAATTCTCTGAGAAAATGGAAGGAATCTGAATCACAAGTTCACAATGTGGTAAAATGAAATTAAGAAACAATTATTTCAGTAATGCTATGCCATCACTAGTGTTCAGCTTTAACTCTGCTCTTGTAAATCAGATCCTGATATACAGTCTAGAGCATCTAGGTTATTTCTCTACAGCATATTAAACACAGAAAAGGAGGTTTAAAAAAATCCTTTCAATGTACAAACATGAACTTAAAAATTGCTTTTAAAAAATCACCTTTTTACATAATGTATATGCAAAACTGCTAAATACATGATTTTGGAAGAATTATTTACAAAATGTATCAGTCTGTGGAACAATTCACAGACATAGGATACATAGTTGCATCTCAACTTTGGGAGATATAAACTTATTCAGCAGTATAGCTAACACAAAAGCTGTGACAAAGTATCTTAAGGGCAACCAAAAATTTGATCTTCAAACAGTTTAATTACTAGGACTGCCAAAGTGATTTCTACCACAGCACTTTCAATGCTTTAATATCAGTGTCAAAGATCTGATACATCATGTATGTATACTTAGAACAGATATGGCAGAGGAAAAGACCAAACTACAACACACTATCTCAGTGGGACTCCACTGCAAATAACAGAATGCAAACTTAAGCAAAAAAAAAAAAAAAAAAAAAACAGTACTTATTGAAGGGATTCAAAACATCTCACACACTGGTGGTCACACCTGAAGAAGGGGCAGAGTAAAGACTGGACATCTAGCTGGGCGCTGGTGGCTCACATAGCTACTCAGGAGGCTAAGATCTGAGACTCAGGGTTTGAAGCCAGCCTGGGCTGAGACTCTTATCCTCAATGAATCACCAGAAAACCACAAAACCAGAAGTAGAGCTATCACTCAAAGTGGTACAGTGCTAGCCTTGAGCAAAAAAAAATGCTCAGGGACAGTGCCTAGGACCTGAGTTCAAGCCCCCTGACTGGAAATCTAGTCGACCCACAAGAAGTATTTTTCTCCCCATTTCTATCCTATGGTTTCCCCCAAATAAACACATATTCCAGTTCCTGAGTAGGCACCTCAAGGAACATACTCATCCTGACTGGCTGTCTTTCCAACTCAAATTCCTAAGAGCATTTGATTGGCCTACATTGGTACTTTACTTCCTTAGACAAAGTACACACACCACTTGGAAGACGAACTTCTCAAGTGTCTGAAAAGGTTTCTCAGTCATTCTCTTCCTAACACCCTCCTGCTTGGGTACTTCTACTTGGCTCTTATGTTGTCCAGGGTTAAGTTCACCTTGGGTGATGGAGACCACCCAGTCCCAGGCTATCTCTAGCTCTCCTCTACATCCTTTCCCTCTCCTAAAACTACTCTCAGACAAGACAAGAGGGCTCCCAGTACCCCAAACTCAGTAGTTGCCATGAACTTTTAAGTCCCCAGGACTGTAAGAGAATGACCTGAAAATGAATTGTTCAAATGAAGGCGTTTTAGAGATCAAAAGATTATTATTATTTTTTGTCAGTCGTGGGGCCTGAACTCTGGGCTTGGGTGCTGTCCCTCAGCAATTCAGCTCAAGGCTAATGCTCTATCACTTGAGCCCCAACACTACTTCTTGCATTTTCGGCTTATGTGGTTTTGAGGAATCGAACCCAGGGCCTCCTGCATGCTAGGCAAGCACTCTACCACTGAGCCACCTTCCCAACCCTCAAAAGATTATAACAATTATGTTTGAACAAGAAGCATGGTCTAAGACAGGCCAGAATGTGCATGTTCTCTGTGCGTATGTGCCCGGCACTGGGGCTTGAACAAAGGGCCACCCACCCTCATTTGGCTTTTTAATTCAAGGTTGGAGTTCAACCACTTAAGCCTTAGCTCTACTTCTAGCTTTTTATTGAGTTTACTGGAGATAAAAAAAATCTCTTGGACTTGTCTGCCCAAGATGGCTTCTACCCATAATCCTCAGATTTCGGCCTCCTGCATACAGGATTACAAGCATGAGCCACAACACCCAAAATGGCTTCCACACATAATCCTTAGATCTCAGCCTCCTGCACACAGGGTTACAAGCATGAGCCACCACACCCAGCTGGGGTCCAGCCTTTACTCACAATGGTTCCTCATATGGAAGTCTTACAAAAGGACTTGAGTGTCTCCTACCCCTTCATCAAAGTCCAACGCCAATCTCTCTCCTTTCTTTGTGCCTCTGATGCCTTCTTTCTGGCATAAGTAACTGCCTTGACCTCCTGATTACTACTATATCCCAATCTCATGTGGTTTATTTGCTCATATGTATCTCCTATGAGATGCTTGGCTTTGTGTTGAATTTTTGCTCATAGTGAGTGCTCAATGGAGATTTCTTCATTTGTTTATAATCACATCAATGACTAAGTTTCCCTCAAAACCATTCTTTGCACCAGATGTGGTGATGCTCACCTGTAATGTTGGAAATGCAGGAGCTGGAGGTAGGAGGATCGAGGTCTCACCAGGCTGAATCACAAGAGCTTATCTGAAAGTAACAAGAGAAAAAGGGCTGTGGTTGTGACTCAGGTGGGAAAGTGCTTGTCTAGCAAGTTCCAGGCCCTGGGTTCAAACCCAACGAGTAGCCACTGGTGGCTCACGCTTGTAAACCTAGCTACTCAGGAGGCTGAGATCTATGGATCGCAGTTCAAAGCCAGCCCAGGCAGAAAGTCTGTGAGACTCTGATCTCCAATAAACCACCAGAAAACTGGAAGTGGCACTGTGGCTCAAGTGGTAGAATGCTAGAGCTGAAGAGCTGAGGGACAGCGCTTAGACCCAGAGTTCAAACCCCACAATGACCCAAAACACAAAACAAACAAAAAAAAAACAAAAAACAAAATGAAACAGAAGAACAACAAAAAACTCTCAGACTGTCCGTTTGGGACAGTTGTTCTCAGCCAAGGGGTAATCCCTCTGGAGATGCTTTTGCTCTCACAAGTAGGGAAAATACCTCCAGCTTCCAGGGGGCATAGTGACACTGACCTCTACAGCACACAGACAACAGTCCCCATAAAACCAACAATTACCCAGACCCAAAGCCAAGGCATGTTGAAGTTAAGAGGCCATGGAAGGAAAATGAGGGTTAGCAAGGCACTTAAAACTTCAGCTTACAGGGCTGGGAAGGTGGCTCAGTGGTAGAGCGCTTGCCTTGCATGCATGAGGCCCTGGGTTCAATTCCTCAGCACCACATAAGCAAAAAGAAAAAAGCCGGAAGTGGTGCTGTGGCTCAAGTGGTAGAGCGCTAGCCTTGAGCTGAGGGACAGCGCCCAGGCCCAGAGTTCAGGCCCCACGACTGGGCCTTAATTTCTAAAACATGGAGATAAGAAAACTGTGAAAATTGCCAATATATACACCATAAATACAGTCAAAAAAACCAACACGCATGAGGATTTAGTGTAGTGTAGGAATGAAAATAGCTCCAACTGACTGTAGATTCAGTACCCATGCTGATGGAAAAAGCATGTCACAACACTGGGCTCTGGCTGCAACCCACCCACAGCAATCAATGAACATGTGAATGACATGACAGCACATATGTGCTGCACAGGGATTCATCCACAGAAATATTCTCAGCTGTGTAGGAGATTAAAGGTATCTGGGCATCAGTGCCTCACACCTGTGTTCCTTCCTAAGTAGGCTACTCAGAAAGGTGAGATGTGAGGATCACAGTTTAAGTCCAGTCCAGGCCTTATCCAGACCTTGAGTTCAAATACAAGCATACATTTAAAAAAATTTTTTTTTTAAAGGAGGATAGGCTAGTAATATGGCTTAGGGTAGAGTGCTTGCCTAGCATGCATGAAGCCCTGGGTTTGATTCCTCAGCACACATAAACAGATAAAGCAGAAAGTGACACTGTGGCTCAAGTGATAGAGTGCTAGCCTTGAGGAAAAGCAGCTCAGGGACAGTGCCCAGGCCCTGAGTTCAAGCCCCAGGATTGGGGAAGAAGGAGGAGGAGGAGGTGGTGAAGAAAGAGGAGGAGGAGGAGGAGGAGGAGGAGGAGGAGGAGGAGGAGGAGGAGGAGGAGGAAGAGGAGGAGGAGGAGGAGGATGCTACTCAGGAGGATGAGATCTGGGATTGTGGTTCAAAGCCAGCCTGGTAAAGAGGAGGAAGAGGAAGAAGAAAAGGTAAAGAAGAGGCAACAAATTCTAGATCCTTCTCAATTTACTGTCATATAAGATTCAAAGTTGAGGGGCTGGGAAGGTGGCTCAATGGTAGAGTGCTTGCCTTGCATGCATGAGGCCCTGGGTTCGATTCCTCAGCACCACATAAGCAGAAAAAGCCAGAAGTGGTGTTGTGGCTCAAGTGGCAGAGCACTAGCCTTAAGCTGAAGAGCTGAGGGACAGACAGTGCCCAGGCCCAGAGTTCAGGCCCCTCAACTGACAAAAAAAAAAAAAAAAAAAAAAAAAGGATTCAAAGAAGTCACTATGAAAGTGGAATATGAAACTTTTTCACCTCCCATGAGGTGCAAAATACAGCATATTATGCACAAAAAATTCCAAAATAGTAAATGTGTCTTATCATATAATCTGACAAAACCAATTTCTAAAGAAAAACTCAGTCATACCTTATTCCATTTTGCTTCCACTTCGGTAAATCTTTTCAGTATCCTCACTAACAAAAATGTTGAATTGAACTGAAACTTCTTTTTATAGCTACTTAAAACAAAAAGTCTATACATTTTCCAGGTGCCAGTGACTCATATCTGTAATCCTAACTACACAGGAGGTTGAGATTTAAGGATCACAATTCAAAGCAAGCTGAAGAAGGAAAGTCCATGAGATTCTAAAGCCAGAAGTGGAGCTGTGGCTCAAGTGGCAGAGGACTAGCCTCAAGCAAGAAAAGCTGCAGCACCCAGGCTGAGTTCAAGTACCAGGACCACCACCACCACCACCACCAGCAACAACAAAAATCTACATTCTGCTCACTGAGGGTACGTTTTCCAGATAACTCCTCTAAAGTATACAGATCACCATTCTCTCTTCATGAACAGAGTAACACAGATCCAGTTCACTTGTCCTGTTTGTCCAGAATCATTTCAGTAATCTTAGCATTGTGCCAGACAGACATCAGTTCTGCTGCCCCATGAAAAGGGGGTTACATGTCCAGTAGAAGAGCCTCTGTGTGTCCTGTTGCAGTGTTCAGGGTCAGCCATCAAGTGGAAGCAAGCCTTTATGTCTATCTATCTTTAAGCTCCTGTATAAATCTAGTGTAAACTAATTCATCAGAAACACTTTCTCTAAACTGTGGTGGCTATAGATTGGACCTAGGATGGCATACAAAACAATAGGCATGGAAGGCTTAGGCACCAAGTTGGCACTTTTTGGAGGTGGTGGAACCTTCTGGATGTAGGGACTATGGGAGGTCTTCAGTCACCCGAGCTGACTGACCTCAGTCCCTTGCTCTTCCTCTCTGGAACTCACCTACCATGGGCTAAGATGGCTTGACCACACAGGCACTACACCATTATGCATCAGGCTTAAGTGACCATGGACAGAACCTCCAAATCCATGAGCCAGAAGAACCTACTTCTCACAGAGCATGGTGGTGCTGTGTGGAATCCCAGCCTCAGGAGGTGAAGGGAGGAGGCTGTCAGGTTGCATGCAGCCCAGCTTATGGAACGAGTTTAGGGTCTGCCTGGACTAAAGAGTAAGAACCTCTGTCAAAAAAAAAATTAAAAAGCTCATGTTGTAATCCTACCTACTCAGGAGGCTGAGATCTGAGGATCACAGTTCAAAGCCAGCCCGGGCAGGAAAGTCCATGAGACTCTCATCTCCAATTAATCACTAGAAAACCAGAAGTGGCACTGTGACTCAAGAGGTAGAGTGCTCACCTTGAGCTGAAGAGTGCAAGGATAGCACCCAGGCCCAGAGTTCAAGACCCACCATCCACAAAAAAAAAAAACCAAAACTGGTCCTCTCTGTGAGTCAGTTGTCATGGATATTTTATTATAGTCACAAAGGGCTAACATGATGTATGAGAAGGCTGAGTAAATGAATTGTTAGGGAGTTCTGTGAGTTCTCACACTTTCATATGTTAATGGCTTGGGGTTCTCTCCCTGAACCCTAACCCTAGCAGTTAGAATCACACAAATTGGCACAATTTCAAGATGGTAGAATCTTTGGGAGGTGGGAAGTTTTAAGTAGCTAAGGAATGAGCAGTGAAAAGGGTAAGCTGATATTCAGTGTGGCAGCTCATGGTTGTAATCCTACCTACTCAGGAAGCTGAGATATGAAGATCCTGCTTAGAAACAGGCTGGGTTAGGAAAATCTAAAAGACTGGTGTTTAATCGCCAAGTAAACACCAAAAGACAGCAGTGCAACTGTGCCTCAAGTGCAGTAACACACCCTTGAATTAAAAAAACATGTCAGGGATAGGGCCCAAGCCCTGAAATCAAACCCGAGGAACACCATGCACACATGTTCATGTGCACGGATACACACACACACACACACACACACACACACACACACACACACACACACACACACACACACACACACACACACACAGAGTTGAGGGTAAGTTGCACAGAAAGAGCCTGCCAGATTCTTCCAAACTTCCAAAGTTGCCCACTTATACAAGTTCCACACCCACTCCAGCAAGTTCCTCCCTTCTTACCTCTTTCTTCCCCTCTGTACTCCCCCACCCAGGCACACCTCTCCCCTCCAGCCACACCCACATTGCAAGTGCCTTACCTTTAGACTTTCCCAGCTCAGAGATCTGCCTCTTGGAAGGTGCACTTTTGCCCACCCCTCTAGTTCTTCTTTGTCAGGTCTACTTGTCTTCCTAGTCTTTCTTCACCCTACTCCCTCAGCTACCTCCTAGCCCCCCATATGCTATACTTGGATGACCACATTGAATGCCATTCCCTCACCTGCCCCAGGTGAGACACCTACCAGGAGAAGAACACATGATCACTAGCCTCTGCGCATCATCAGAGACTTTGGGAGGAGTGAA
This sequence comes from Dipodomys merriami, assembly GCF_024711535.1. NCBI lineage: Eukaryota > Metazoa > Chordata > Mammalia > Rodentia > Heteromyidae > Dipodomys > Dipodomys merriami. The sequence continues at coordinate 45,915,281 of NW_027206290.1, read as the reverse complement.
TGCCACCCAGCTCTGCTCTCTGTCCCCTCTCAGGCTTACTCCACTCTGCATGTGCCTAGAGCTCCCCATCTCCTCCTATTCCACTGCAGAAAAGAATCATTGTTTGGATATATAAAAACAAAAACATAACACAGAAAAAAAATACCTTCCAGCACCCAGGCCCAGAGTTCAAGCCCCACAACCGACCCCCCCCCAAAAAAATACCCTTGTTAAGTGGAAACTGTTCATTATCCCACCATTCAAGGGCCAAACAAAATGATCAATACAGGCATACCAGCAGTGGACAATCAATAAGAGGCATATAAAAAGCACACATGTACCAAATGGTTTCCAGGGCCTTCTATAGCTATTGGGCCAAATATTCCTCATCACTGAAAATCAGGGAAGATGACTGAGCTTATTAGAAACCACTAAGAAACACATACAGTAAAAATGGACAAAGAACATGAACTGTTCTCTGAAAATGATGTGCCACCCACCTGTTCTGAAAACATGTAGGTATGTTCACCCTCATGGAGAATAGGAGATATTTCACTTTAAATGAGGACATCCCAGCTTCTGCCTAGCCAGGTGACACAGGCCAAGTCTGACATCACAGTGAATTGGTGGGGTACTCTGCTCCTAACAGCAGAGGGCTGGGTCCAGGGTTCCATGAACTGATACTGACCCTCCAGGAACCACTCATACCTTTGCTAAACCAGGCACAGAGACACAGAGTTCCCTGCTGCATGGTAAGAACACAGAGCCTCAAGGGAGAGGAGTAGCCAGGTCATGGGGACAAGAAGCCAAACCAAAGTAACCACTGAGCTGTGACAGCACAAGCAACAGGCTTCTTTGGTGTGTCCTGAGTCCCCTTGGGACCATCCAGGACTTGTTGGCACAGGAAGTCCTCTCTGTGTGAGACAGGGCAGCCCAGGAGAAGCAATACAAGTTACAGAGTAAAGAGCCTTTCATTGCCCCTCCTATCCATCCCCTACTCCAGGAAGGGTCAGGACCCTTTAAGAAGACTGCAACTGGGGCCAGCATCAGCTTTTTTTGTTGGTTGGTTGGTTGGTCCTGGTGCTTGAACTCAGGGCCTGGGCACTGTTGCTGAGCTTTTGTACTCAAGACTTGTACTCTACCACTTGAGCCACAGCTCCACGTCTCCAGGTTTATGCTGGTTAATTGGACATAAGAATCTCAAGGACTTTCTTGACCTGGCTGGCTTGGAACCATGATCCACACATCTCAGCCTCCTAAGTAGTGAACCCCAGCTCTTGCATGTGACTCCCCCAGGCTACACTCAAGTGGAGGTATGCAGCATAGCCCATGCCTGCCCCTAGGGGGCAGCCAGGGACCTTTGTAGGTGGTGGCCAGCACTAAGGATCAAGGGTAGAACTGAGGCCCAAAGTCAATTCCTCAAGAGCATTCCTTAAGTCATGCTTTATCCACATGAAATATCATTACAGACATTCAAAAACCAAACAAACGGGGGCAGCTGCTACCTGTATTGACAAGCCTCTTCCAAGAAAAAAGAGCAAACTTCCTATAGGGGAACAGGGTAATGGAGCCCAAAGGACAGAGACCAGAAGACTAAGCCACCAACCAGCCATCTGCAGGGGAAACTTCTATTGCTCTTCAGGAAGCCAACCTCCACAATACCCCTATGGGACCCAGCAATGGCAAGTACTTGGGGAATATGGGCCCTCAAGAGGAGGCCAGAGTCCCCAAACCTCCATCTACCAGGGTCCTGTTTTTAACATGGAAGAGGATATACTGTTCAGATCTTCATGGCCCATCAGCAGCAGGTTGAGGAAGCTAAGGTACCCCCAGATAGTTGAGGTCAGAGCCACTAGAGATTCCCCAATTGAGATTTATTTCTATGCCAAGACAGAGAATCTTCTGCCAAGATCTTTCTGGATGAATGACAACAATCATGCAACCATCACAGATCCCCAATTAGTGAATAGCAGTGCCCCTAGGTCATCTTTGGGGCTCCTCACTTCACCATGACAGAAAATAATCTGCATAAACCCTCCTTGATGGTCGACAAAAGCAATCACTCAATCATCTCCTGACCTTTTTTTTTGGCGGGGGGGGTCCAGTCGTGGGGCCGGAACTCTGGGCCTGGGCGCTGTCCCTCAGCTCTTCAGCTCAAGGCTAGCACTCTACCACTTGAGCCACAGTGCCACTTCCGGCTTTTTTCTTTTTTTTTTTTTTTTTTTTTTTTTGGAAAAAAAGAAAGTGTTTTTATTGTTTGTAAAATTACACTTATGTGAGAATACTAGGTAAATTCCGATACACACACAAATTTAACCTTCATGAAAAAGAAGTACTTAATGTCCACAGAAATCAAGTTCTCTAAAAAGCTAAATGATGCTCCTAATGTTACAGTTAAATAAGCAAAACAATTATGAGCTAAATGTCCATGATTTCATGATACTGTTTCTTACTCTACACTGAAATGTACATGAACAGTATATAAAAGCTGTCAAATGAATTCTTTTCAAGTAGTACGTGCATACCAACAAATTATCTAGAGCCTCACTGTGAACGTTTTTAGAAGCACATATTTTTTAAAGAGGCCCAGTAGTGACTATGTCAAGTGAGCTTATGGAATAAAATGCTGGAATCATTTGGACAAATGGTGCTGTGTGTCTGTCTTCAAGTTCAAAGCTAGGAAAATCAACTTTTAATATCAAATAAGAAAATAAAAACTTGTCGTCTCTATCACAAGTTAACAATCACTTTTATAAGCATTTCCCATTTATCAAACCCACCCAGGGGCTGTGTAGCAAGCTCTCATTTCCCAATACAGATGGATTCATGTAGTTCATATACATAATTTTAAGAATAAACTGTGTATATAAGATTATTAAGCAGTCTCCCCTGAGAAGTACAAGCTAAGGACACTTGGGTTTCAGGTGCACAGTCCTAGTTGGCAGTCAGAATGTATGGGAAGTTCTCTTTTACATGGCAACATCCTAGAGTAATGTAGAATACTGGAATGCTCTGGTATACAAAATGGTTGAGCTGAGGATTATTTAACTGTGTATACTTATTTACACAAATACATAAATTCACAGAAATTATATTTGTACAGATTACTAAGCTTTTCAATTTCTTTGAACAGCTATTTCAAATTCTCTATTTGGTGCAGTGCTCTCATACTTCCTTGCTTCTGTATCATTTTATTTTTTTATCATAGCACATTACCATGATACCCGCAAATCTATGTCCAACTTTATTAGGAACCAAATGTAAAGTATTAGTAAACAGACTCCAGGTGAGGACTTGAGACACACTGTGTGTTTTAAGACAATGACTTTAAGATAACCTACAGCAGTTAGGCAGACTTCGGGATCTGGGCAATTCTTAAATTCTCAGCTTTTAAAGCTGCTACTAAATTATCTGTCTTTAATATCTAGTTAACCCTAATATTAAGCTATATAAAATGAGAAACTTAAAATCTTTAAACTCTTTAAACTTAATAGGATTAAAAAGGGGGGTAGGGAGGAAAATTGAAGGAAAGGGAACTTGAAAGAACAATTGTAATAACCTAACATGCTGTGTGTGTATGAATATGTGTGTGTGTGTCTTAGTCCTAGTGCTTGAAGTCAGGGGCTGGGCACTGTCCTTGAGCATTTTTGCTCAAGGAAGCTCTACTACTTGACCCACAGCTCCACTTCTGGCTTTTAATTAGTGGTTAATTGGAGATAACTGTCTCATGGACTTTTCTGCCTGGGCTAGCTTTGAACCTTGATCCTCAGATCTCAGCCACTTGAGTAGCTAGAAGTAATAACCTAATAAACCTTTTAGAATTTAAGTCTTTTAAAATTATATACTTTTGGTATCAGGACAAAGTGTCAAATTGTAGAACAAATGATTAAAGTAGAAGACCAAATGACTATTTTTGTTAGGAAAGGAGAATATCTCCTTTCTGAGTTGTTATAATTGGTGATAACTCTCTGGTTTAAGATTCAGTTATACATCCTACATATGAGACAAAAGAATTAAACTGAATAATTTTGTAGTACCATTTGTTTGGCTTTCTGTAGCTCTAGCTTGAGACTGTTACATTCTCTCCTCATCAGTTCCAGCTCTTGTTCCAAACCATGTATCTTCAGGTCACAGCTTAACTTTTCTACCTCCCAGTTTGATGAAGGTGGATTTAAATTCCTCATCACCTGCTGAGTTTCCACCTCTGTTCTTAGCTGGAGGAGTTCTACTTCTTTAGATTGTAGTTGTTCATTCAATATTTTCAAAGATTCAGAGTTGTCTTTATTCATTTTATCCAGTTTGCTCTTCAAGTTATCTCTATCAATACAAACTTCTCGATATGCATGATAGGCCTTGTTTACTTGTTCTCGTCCAACAGAACTTGTTTCTTCATCTAGTCTAGCTCCTACAAGCTTTTCTTCTAAAAACCTTATTCTTTTCTTTAAGAAAGAGTTTTCTTTCTCTGAATCCTTAAGTCGTTTTTTGATGTCTTCATATGCAGTGACCAGGGCAAAATGTGATGCAACAGATTCATCTCCTGAATATATTGAGACTGGAGTCACTGTCTCTCTCCTATGAGCCTTTTCATGATTAAGAATGCATATATCGTCTTCTAATAATGCATCCATGACAGCCTGGGCCCCGACTCCGCGGAGCCGCCCCCTGAGGCCGCCGGGTTCCGACTTCCCCAGTACTTAGAAAACGGACCGAAAACCAGCCGGGTCGCCGGAGGTCACCACGGGCTTCCGGTTTCCCGGACGACCCCGCTGCTTCCCCCGCGAAGGTGGCCGCTCCGGGTGCGCCGCGGAGGGATTCCCATGTCGGTGGCTGCGACGACCGGGGCGTGGCCCTGCCCGCGGGCAGAGGTTAACACAAGGACGGGAGAGCCGGTCTGGAGGAGCGGGGCTGCCGCGGGACCGGGCCCGCTGCCCAGCGGACGCGCGCGAGATCCAGGCCCGCCAGCGCCGGCCGCCCTGAGCCGGACCAACCGCGCGCCGCCCCGGCTTTTTTCTTATGTGGTGCTGAGGAATTGAACCCAGAGCCTCGAGCATGCAAGGCAAGTGCTCTACCACTGAGCTACCTTCCCAGCCCCTCATCTTCTGACCTTACACAAAGTTAGAGCCCCCAAACATATATCCCATGTCCCTGACCTGAAGCAAGGAATTGTGGGCAGGGCTGTTTCAATGACTAAACAAACCACTTCTGTTAACTTGAAACCCAAATCTTGTGGGAACAAGGTGGCATGTCCAAAGCTGCCAAGACAAATTGGAACATAGAGACTAGACCAGGCAGAACTACTTCACCTCACAAGAGAGTCATGTGACCCTGAACTGCCAAAGAGGTACCAACCCCTCTCTCCTTCCCCTCCTCCCCTCCCCCCCCTCCCAGCTTTAGAAGTTAATCCCTCTGGTATAGGGTGATGGCCCAACTCTTAAACTACCATCTAAGATGGACAAATCTGCTGGTGACCAAGCTAAATGACATGGGGCTGCCTCTATTATCAACAGGGTGCCATACACATGAACTACCCCATTAGCTGAAGGGAAGGCCATTGGTCTATGTGCTGCCCAAGCCAGCACTGAAGGCCAGGATTAAAACCTGGCTGCTAAAGATTGTGTGGCAGAGAAAATAGACCATGCCAGGAAGAGATATCCTCAAATGTCACCAGATCTGAGCCACTTGGATCAAGTCCAACAAAAGCAGAGGTCCCCAAGACTCTGCCCTGAAATTTAAAAAGTCCCCAAAACTCAGCACTCCAAAGTAGGCAGAGGTCACCAAGACTGTGCCCTACAAAAAGCAGTGGTCCCTAAGAAAAAGAGATAAAGACAATACCCAAAAAAGCAGAAGTCCCCAAAAACTGCACCCCAAAACCAGATACCAACAAGACTCTACCCCCAGAAACCAGACATTTGACCATTCAATTTGATATCTGAGAAGCTGTCGACCCTTCTTCTGCCAGGGATGTGTCAACAGCAGACAAAGCCCAACCCAACCAGGCCACATCCAATACCAAAAACTGGCTGAAATTCAAGAGTTGCTCATTTGTGAATACCTATGAGGAATTGAAAGCCAAGTACCTTGCTAATGAAGAGAAAATGAAAAAAATCAAAGCAACTTTGAAACAGCACAAGGACACCTTGCTCAGCAACAGCAAGCAAGAAACTAAGAGTCCCCAAGCAGCTGAGGCCACAGCTGATGAAAGCCATACTGCTGGGACCAATTCAACCACACAAGACACTGACGGAGACAAGGCCACCTCAAGCACCCCCAAAGTACCAGGACAACCCACTCCACTTCTAGGTGCCTGGGACAAGGCATCCCTAGATGCCACTAGAAATGGACAGTCCACCACCTCGTCCCTAGCAGCAGGGGGCCCAGCCTTGGGACTTTTGGCTGCCAGGGTAAATAAGACCACTAAAGACGGTAAACCAGTTAATGATGGCTTCATCACCATTATAGTGTTTGCCAGGGATAACCAAGAGGCATTTAAGAGGCAGAGGGCCCTACTGGGGGCTGGGAACCCCAAATACCTCAAATTAGTTCTCAGGCCTTAGCAGGCACCTTGGGTCAACAACACTCATGCCCAGGTGAACACGGGAAGGCCAAGGGACATGACACTTCCCCATTGCCCCACACTGCAGCCACAGACACCTAATACCTACCAATGTAAACTTGTCCCCATACCAGAAAAAATGCCAAAATTAGATATAACTCCAAAGGGAAGACACCAACCAAGACAGACATTCACAAAGTAGAAATTCACGCCACACATGCCGTCACTAAGACCTGCAGCTAAACAGTAAGCAGCTACAGGAGCAACACTTGTGTGGGAAGGACTATCACAATCCTTTCTCAAGTGTTTACTCTCATGTTCTGAGGAACCTGAGCCACAACAAGGGTTTTACACAATCACAGAAGAGTCTACCTTACAATCCATGAAACCCACTACAGACTAGAAAGAATACTTGGAGGGCTAGGAAAGTGGCTTAGTGCTTAGCATGTATGAAGCCCTGGTTTCAATTCCTCAATATCACATAAACAGAAAAAGCCAGAAGTGGTGCTGTGGCTCAAGTGGTAGAGAGTTAGCCTTGAGCAAAAGCAAGTTCATGGGAAGTGCCCTGGCTTTGAGTTCAAGCCCCAGGACTGGCAAAAACAACAACAAAAATACTTGGAGATTTGTGAAAGGCTGAAGATGAACCACCAATTACCCACAACCAATGATGCTGCCATGCAGAGGAGACACTGCATATCAATGAGCAGGCCTCACAACCTGAGAAAACCCATGAGAATAGACTTGCTGAGACATGGAACAGACTTAGCACATCACTATACAAAAGACAACCTCTGCAGAGAAAACTGTGTGACCAAGCCATTCAACAGCTGAGAGCCTATCAGATGAGAAGATGCATGACAAGAAAATGTAGCATTTTCATAGGTTTGGTATTGACCCAGTTCCAGTGTTCAAATAAACAAGGAAGAGCAACCACAGAAGATACCATTATTGCCATTAAAGGCAATTGTTCTAGCCAGAAATTTTAAAGTGGGAGAAGCTACAATAAGAGAATGATGATATGAGTGTGCACAATTACCTAAGACATCAAATGAGGAAATAATCTAAAATGAATTAGTTCTACAACACTAACAAAATTAAACCTGGAACACTCATCTTTTTTATTATGATGATAATTGTTAACAATATGGTACTATTAAACTGTTTATGTGCTTATTGCTTTTCTTCACTGTTATTATGAAGGAGTTGTACAGAGGGGTTACAATTCCATAAGTCAAGTTACAAGGACAATTCTTCTGAGATAATATTATCCTTCCTCTCGTCCCATTTTGCCTCTCCAGTCACTGCCCATAATTTTAAGACCTAGTACTGGTGTGCATGCACACACAACTTCAAGCAGAAGTGAAAACACAGAACAACAATGAGTGTGTCCCTATGCACCCAATTTTCTGCAAAACCTGACCTACCATCCTGCCCCAGCCAGTTTTGAGCCTCTTCCCACCTCCAGAAGGCGACCGGTTTTGGAACATGGTGATCTCAATCCAACTCTAAAGCAATGACTTTACCACTGCTTCTCCACCTTGGGGCCTCTGTGTCTGCTTTCCATCACTCCAAAAGGCCCAGTTAAGCTCATTGCAATCTAGTGTGCTTCCTTAGTACTAGTCCTTCCACAGCCTCCAAGATCACCCCAAGTCCAGCATCCAGGCCTCCCCTGCAGCCATGCCCATCCTGCAAGCACCTCCCTTTCAGCCTGTCCTTCCAGACACGCCCACTCTTGTGAACTCCGCCCACCCGGCCATACACATTCCTTAGGGCTGCACAACTCCATCCAGGCCCACTCCCTCAAGGGCCTCCCTTCTAGTTTCTCCCACCCTGGTACAACACTCCCCTCCAGCCCCGCCCACCCTGTGCTCCTCCCCCAGCCCCGCCCACCCTGTGCCCCTTCCCTCCAGCCACGCCCATCCCGTGCCCCTCCAGCCACGCCCACCCGTGCTCCTCCCCTTCAGCCACGCCCACCCCGTGCCCCTCCAGCCATGCCCACCCGTGCTCCTCCCCTCCAGCCACGCCCACCCCGTGCTCCTCCCCTTCAGCCACGCCCACCCTGCAAGCCCTCACCTGCAGCTGCTCCCTGCTCACAGCGCCACCTACTGGCAGGCGCACCTGAGCCCATGCCCGCATTCCATCTTTGCCAAGTCTCGGGTCTTCGCCATCTTTCTTTCCCATCCTCGCCCAGCACCTCCCAGCCCCCAACGTGCCTAGCCGACCACACTCAACCCCCCCTCCTCCCCTGCCCCCATTGGTCCCTCTCTGAGTCCCCTCCACCACCACTACAGGTGAGAGCAGAGCATCCTCAGAGCCCACCCCCACCCCGGGTGGCCACCAGCCCGCCCGGCCCTGCGTCCCCTCCCGGGCTGGCTGCTCCTAGCTTCCTCCGCTTTGCCCCACACCCAGGACCTCCCACCCCTGCAGCAAGGCCCAGCAAGCTCTAAGCCTGGCCCCCGCTCCACCCCGCAAGGCCCCCCACCCCACGGGCCGCCTCTAACTTCCCTCCTCCTTAGGCCCCCAGCCGGCCAGCGCGAGGGCCAACCGCCCAGAACCCCCTGGCCTGAGCCCACCCTCCTCTCCAGCTCCCCCGCCATTTAAGGTGCCTAGCTTGCTTTTTTAAAAGTGTTCCTGGAATTGCCGGGCGCTGGTGGCTCACGCCTGTAATCCTAGCTACTCAAGAGGCTGAGATCTGAGGATCGCGGTTCAAAGCCAGCCCGGGCAGGAGAGACCGTGAGACTCCTATCTCCAATAAACCACCAGAAAACCGGAAGTGGCGCTGTAGCTCAAGTGGTAGAGCGCTCGCCTTGAGCTGAAGAGCTGAGGGGCAGCGCCCAGGCCCAGAGTTCAAGCCCCACGACCGACAAAAAAAAAAAAAAAAAAAGTGTTCCTGGAGTTGAACTGAGGTCCTTAAGCCCTCCACCGCGGAGACACACCCCTCCAAGTCCCCAATCGCCCATCTTAAAAAGAAAAAAGCAGGAAGACAGATTTCCTCTCAAACCTACAGCCTGCTCTGCCAGATTCCCCTGCCAGTCTTCACAGCCAGACTTTGGCACACATTGCCAGATGCCAGAAACGAGTTCCTTCCTCTCACCCTCACTCCTCAGCAACTGCACACAGCAAGACAATAACCACACAGCACAGGCCAGTGAGGATGACCAGACCAGGGTTTCAACACAACAGCCACTGACTTAGGGTGGCAACTGATATACCTTGTCAAGGAAATGAAGTGAGAACCGGTAGAATGTGTCTGTTAGGAATGAAGAAAGCTTTCTCAGGAACCTCATTTCCATGTCTCCTTTGTATTGTATTCACTTATATATTGTATTCATGGAGAAAAGTGCGGTAGAATTTTTAAAATTAATTTATTGTAAAGATGCTGTACAGAGGGGTTATAGTTACATGAGTAAGGCAATGAGCACATTACTTGTCAATCATTGTTACCTCTTCCCTTGTTGTTGTCCCACTATTCTCCTCCCCCACCCCCCATATTCTTCCCCACCCCATCCACGCCCCCCCCCAAAAAATATATTTCTCAAAATGATCAGGTTGAAACATTTTAAAAGCCCTAGGTGCTGGTGCTGAGGAAGTTGGTTCCAGTTCTCTCCTGCTTCTAGTCCTTCAACAATGCTTCTAAGTCTTGCTTCTAGTCCTTCAACAATGCTTCTAAGTCTTGCTTCTAGTCCTTCAACAATGCAAAAGGCCTAAGAAGAAGCAAGATGCCTGCTGGGACAACACCAGCTCAACAACCAGGGGACACCCCCGCTGTTATCACTTTCCCACACAGGAGGAACACATAAGTCTAACCTGTCACTTTGTCTACTTCTACTGTCCTTAAACTATACAGTTAGTTTAGAATGCTGTAAATGTTGCAAATCCACAACCTTAGCACTGAGACAGGCAAGCTTGAGGCTTGCCTGAGCTATATAACAAGACCCTCCCTCAAAAATTATGTGTACACACACACACAGTGCTTTCAAAAGAGCATCAACAAGTCTTCTGCACCTTTTTTTTTTGCTTTTTGTTGTAGTAATGGGGTTTGAACTCAGGGCTGCAGACTTGTTTGTAAAATAGTGTGTGGGCACCAGAAGACCATGCCTGTAATCCTAGTTACTCAGGAGACTGAGATCTATGTGGAAGCCTGAAAGTCCATGGAAAAGTAATTATCTCTAATTACCATAAAGACAGAAGTGTCACTGTGCCTCAAGTGATAAAGTATCAGTGTTGACAAATGCTCAGGGACAACACCTACACTGGGACTCATACCAAAACAATACAAAACAAAAAACTGTGTAAGATTTAAACAGGCTAAGACCTGCAATCCTAGTACATTAATTTTTACTAGTATATAGTATTCCATTGAATGTCAATACTACAATTTATTCTTTATTCATTCATCTGCTATGATGTCTCCATACATGTGTGCATACAAAGCCCCATGTGAGTATCTTCTGGTGTGTTAAGGCAGGACTGCTTAGATTTGTGATCAGAAGTAGAATTGCTGCTGTCCTACCGAGTGTGTTCTCTATTATGCTTACTACTTAAATTGTTTTCTGTGTCGGTGGTGTGTATGTGCCCCACCTCCCACCAATGATGTGCCAGAGACCCCAGTACTTCCTATTGTACCACAACCTGTCAACCAAACTTTTGCTGCTTTTCTCAATTTCAGTGTGAAGAATGACTGGAACCCAAAATAAATGCTTCGATGGCATTCCCTGATGTCCGGTTGGGTGGGCACATCTTGATGAATTCAGTGGTTAAAATCTCTCCATCTCTGAAAACCTCCTTTTTGTCACTGGTCCATTTTCTGGGGTTTGAACTCAGAGCCTAAGCACTGTCACTTAGCTTTTTCACAGCTCCATTTGTGGATTTTTGGTGCTTTATGGTGACCATGAGCCACCCTATTATCTTCAGAACACATCTTTCTGTGGTGTCCTGGCCCATGGAACCAACGACCACCTCAATACATACAACATCTCATCCCTTACGGCCAACCATCCCCGTCAAACTGCCCATCAGGTGCAAAATGTTGCTGTTCACTTCTGGGGTCACTGGTGACCCTTCTCTTTCTTCCCTTTTGTTCACTGCCTAGTACTGAGAAGTCAGTTTGTTTTTTTGTGTGTGTGTGGGGGGGGGGGGGGGTCCGGTCATGGGGCCTGAACTCTGGGCCTGGGCGCTGTCCCTCAGCTCTTCAGCTCAAGGCTAGCACTCTACCACTTGAGCCACAGCGCCACTTCCGGCTTTTTTCTTTTTGCTTATGTGGTGCTGAGGAATCAAACCCAGGGCCTCATGCATGCAAGGCAAGCGTTCTACCACTGAGCCACCTTCCCAGCCCGAGAAGTCAGTTTTTTAAAAGATATTTTAGACTGAGATTCTAAGTGATGTACAGAGGAAGTCAACCTTCTAAATAAAGAGATTCTTTCCCACTTCTACACACTCTGGCATTATCTTATGTTGAACACCTTCAATCTCTCACACTGAACCATACCCTGAGCCCTGTCCTTCAATACCAATATATTTTCAAAAGATCACCTTATATACCCATTACCTACCCAGGAAAAAAAAAGAAAATTTGTTTCCACCAGAAGACTTGTACAAACATGTTCCTGGTTACTTCCTTCATTAAATGCCAAAGGCTAGAAACTCAAATGTCCATCAACAGAAGCCTGGATAAACTGTGGTGAGCTAGGCGCGGTGGCTAATGCCTATAATCCTAACTACTCATGATGCTGAGATCTAAGGATCTAAGGATCCTTTAATCTAAGGATCAAAGTCAGCCCAGGCAGAAAAGTCCATGAGATTCATTCCCACTTAAACCAACAAAAAGCCAGAAGTGAAGGTATGACTCCAGTGATCTAGCACTTGCCTGTATGACACAGCCTAATTGAGGGAATGAGGCCCTGAGTTCAAGCCCCAGTACCAGCACACACACAACCCAATGAAGAGGCCCCTGAGAAAACTAACTGGACAACTGAAGCATCTATGGGGTTGCTATCCCAATTCTCTTCCCTCTGCCTTTTCTCTGATCAAGATCTCCCTCCAAGCTGGGCACAGATGGCTCACACCTGTAATCCTAGCTACTCAGGAGGCTGAGATCTGAGGATCGAGGTTCAAAGCCAGCCTGGGCAAGAAAGTCTGTAAGACTCTTCAATTAATCACCAGAAAAACTAAGTGGCACTGTTGCTCAAGTGGTAGAGAGCTTGCCTTGAGCTAAAGAGCTCAGGGACAGCACCCAGGCCCCAAGTTCAAGTCCCATGGTTGACAAAAAAGCTCTCCCTCCAGAAGATCTCTAGAGAAAGGAGAGTGTACAATCAAAGGTCATCATAAATCTTCTCCAGACCACTAATGGATGACCCTGGGCCTTCGTTCAGAGAACACAATGTGGGAAACACAAGCTACCACACAGAGACAACCATTAAGAAACAAACTTTGGCAAATGAATCTACTCTGGTAAAAGCAGGCATTGGCAGACAAGCAACAACTATAAGGCCCAGCAAACAAATTCAGTAAGATGAGACCTCATTGGGCATGCTCAGTGGCTTACACAACACAACATTTGACCTACATAGCCTTAATTTTGCCTCTTCTTAACCTTGCCTCTAATCTGACCACCACATTGGGTTTGAAACTAAACAAACAAAAGTCAGGAATGATGTACCATGCCTGTAGTCCTAGCCACTCAAGGGGCTGAGATCTGAAGATGAGGGTCAAAGCCAGCCAGATAAGAAAGTCTAAGGAATTATCTCCAATTAACCACTAAAAAGCTGGAAGTAGAGCTGTGGCTCAAGTACGAAAGAACTACCCTTGAGCAAAAAAAGGTAAGGGACAGTGCTCAGGCAGAGTACAAGCCCTAGTACAGACAGACAACATACAGACACACACCAACTAGGCAAAAGAACATGACTCCAATTTGTCCTCAAAGCACTAAATCCTCTAATACACATTGCAGGAATAATACTCTACCCAAGCAAGTAAAACGTCTGTGATCCAGACAAAAAGCTCTCTGGGCCTGTAAGCTCTGGAAGCAAAGCATTAGAAGTGACCATGCAACACGCCAGCCCAGTGCTGTCACTGACCAGGCACCTTGAACGGCCACTAGCTAGATACAATGTCCAAGTACTGACCTGGGTTTAATCATTTCCTAGCTCTCTTTTCCTAATCACTCTACCTTCTTCTCAGCTTTCAAGAACAGGAGGAGGAAAGGGAGAGGGAAGAGCAGACACAGGCTATTTTGAGAGAGAATGGAATCCAAAGTTAAGTGCAACTTCCACTAACATAGTAACAGATCTCCAAGGAAACCAGGGTGACTGGAGCATTCTGTGTCTAGAACTCCATGGAGAAACAACTTGGTTTTCATCCATCCATCCAGGGTCACCTTGCTCCAAAAGCCTGGGATGGTTCATCTGGAAGCAACGTGAACATTTCCAAACAGTGCAGGAAAAGATGACCCAGCGATCAGTCCACTCGGGAGAGATCAGCAAGACTTTCCAGGGCTCAATTCAAATCTCACAGTCCCAAACCTATTACAAGACCAAGGAACGTTATTAAGGGGAGAGCAAAGGATCTCAGCAACACAGTCTCCAAGGCCCTTACATGCCCCTCTGTGTTTTCCTTGGGCTGGAGGCCGCGGTACCTGTTCTGCCAGCCCTGGAGGAGGTTGGTGTATTTGCTGAGCACGCCCTCGAGCGCCGGCTCCCTCCGCCGCCCACCGCCTCCCGACGGGCTGGCGGCCACCGAGCCCGGGCTGCTGCGGCTGCCCCCGCCGCCCAGCACGGCCGCCACCGAGCGGCCCGACACTCCCCGGGCCGCCAGCGAGCAGGAGGGCGAGGAGCCCGCCGACGTGGCGCGGCTGCTGCTGCGGCTGCTGCCCTGGCTGCCCCCGCCGCCGTCTGCGCCCTGGGCCGCGCTCTCCATGGCCCCAGAGCGCCCGGGACGCGGGAGCCCGGCGCGGCGGCTCCGGCTCCGGGCTCACGGGCCGCGCGTGGTGCTCCGAATCCCCGTGAGATGCCTGACTCACACGGGAGGAGGAGGAGGTGGACGAGGAGGAGGAGGGCTGGGGAGGAAGCCAGCGGGGCTGGATGCAGCTGCGGCTGCCGCTTCTCCCGCAGCGGCCCGCCCCCCGGCCTCCTCCTCCCGCCCCCCGGCCTCCTCCTCCCGCCCCGCGTCCCTGCGGCCCGGCTACCCGCCAGACCGGCCCGCCCTCGACCCGGATCGCAAGGGGTGAAAGGCAGTCTCCCCACCCCTGGCCACCCTGGGACCTGGAGGGAGGGGCGTCCACACCCACCCACCCGCCCGCCGGGGCCGCGCGGATGTGGACGCGCGCTCCCCTCTCCCCTGCGCCCCGCCGGGGCCACGCGCGGACACGGACCCCTGGAAATCAGCCTCTCCCGCTGCCACCCAAACTGGGCCACCTGGCCGTCCTGGCGCCCCTGCGTGTGCCTAGAGGCGGGTGACCTGTAGAGTTAGTGTGGACATCGGGCGCGGGAGTGGGGTGGAGCTTGCACACTCGCGGGGTCTTGTGAATGCGCCCCGCATCACGCTCGTCCCCGTCCTGATGGACACAGACCACCCCAAATCGTGGTGATGACACAGCACTGTGCACGGTGCCAAGAGCACGGACTTGAAACCTTGAGGCGGGCTGCAAAGCAGGCAGGGGACAGCTGGTCACAAACACAATCATGCTCTGTTGTCTGGGATGTCAAGGCAGACTCCCCATCCACAGGACGACGTCGCTGGCTTTCAGGTCTAAAAATACTGCTGTGTGGCAAAAGCAGGTGACTTGCACTCTTCCCGCCCCAGGAATTATCTTGGTAAATATAAATACTCAATGCAATGCATTTCCTAGTTACCGAGGAGCCTGGCTCTCCCCACAAGCATGCAAAAGACACACACACACACACAGAGTGAAACTGGATGGTTCACACTTAGAACCCTTGAAAGCAACAGCCCAGAAAACCACTCGGACACTCAGTCACATACAATGGAAGTTCGCTGTCAGCAGGGGCTGACAGGCTAGCTCTCTGGGGACAGAGTAGCAGCAGCCTGTCCTTAGACAGGGGGCGTGATTATATACTGTCAGGGAAGCAGAAGGCAGGACAGGGACATCAAAAGCGGGAAGTCTTGCAGCTGGACACTAGAAATAGCGTGTGGCCAGGGCAAAACCTCTTGACTATGGCAGCAGCATTTTGCTGATGCTGCTAGGGGCTAAAGATACATGCAGTTTAGGTGGGGGTGGGCAATTGTGGCCTTGTAGGATCCCGACTCCTAGAAATATATTTCCTGCAAATATATCCACCGACTCAGATAAAAGGGGCAAGGAGTCCTTATTAGCCGCACATCTATGACCCACTCATGGGTAGGAAGCATAGCAACCATGCTTCCTCACATTGTGGCTTGTACAGGAAAGAGGCCACATGCAGCTGGCAGTGTACAGAAAGGGCGGCAAGCAGGCTGGCATACTTGACAAATAGCAGTTTCCAATAAAACAAAAACCATCCCCAAACATCCTATTTACTATAACACCTTTCACGCCTCCCCCCAAACATCTTATTTACTAGGTCTAAGGCCAAAGTTTCCTATATACTAAAACACCTTTCACACCTCCCAAGTTCCCTAATTACCAAGTCTAAGGACAAACTACCTTCTGGGTTTCTGGGCTTTTCCTGAGTTCTGCTACATTTCAGTAACCTGATGTTTGACTTGTTTATTATTTCATTCTTTACTTTGGGTCTTTACCTCTGGAATTTCCCTTTAATGCTTTGCTCTATTTTAAATAATAATTTTGTTCTATCTCTGATTTCACACTTTACAGCTTAGCCTGTGAAGGACCTAAAATGGAGCCTGTCAAACTAAAATGGGAGTGGATATTTCTACAAGTTAGGATTGCTGAAGATAGAAAACAAGGATGCTGAAGCAAAAGGCAAAAAGGAGTAAAGAGACCCCACTCTACTGGAAAACAAAGAATTAAAGAAGAGCTGTGTGCTGGTGGTTCACACCTGTAATCCTAGCTACTCAGGAGGCTGAGAGCTGAGCTGGTGGTGCAGCAGGAAAGTCTACAGGATTCATATTTCCAATTAACCAGCAAAAAGCCAGAAGTAGAGCTGTGGCTCAAATGGAAGAATACCAGCCTTCTGGCTTCTAGCCCCAGTACTAGAAAAAAAAAAAAAAAAAGAACAAAACAAAACCAAAATCTCAGGCTGAGGATGGTAGATTCTTTGCTTATCTCACGTGTAGTGGAGACCCTGAATTGTATCCCCAGCACTGAAATAAAAAAAGGGGCAGGAGGGGGGAAAGCAAAGATTCCTACTTGTCTTACCCCCCATTGGCAGTGGGATGAAGCAGAGGAAATGAAACATCACTGCAGAGGTGGGCACCTTTATTTATAGATCTCAGGCCTTTCAGCTGCATGCCTTGCTTTCTGATAAGACACATTTAGGATCATCAGACTCTGGATTTACTGGCAGACATGATGCAGTAAAGTATTTCTGGCTATGAAAGTATGGCCAGTTTATGTTGCATACAGAGCTCTGTAAGTATGCCTGTCATAATGTCAATAGACAGTGTTTAAGTTCTAATAGTCTCCCTATGAGCATTTTATGCACACTATTCATCCATCCCCTCTTTTTTTGTGGTGCCAGGAAACAGAGCTAGGTCCTCACATGTGCCAGGTAAGTACTCTGCCACTGAGCTATGTCTCCAGCTCACAATTCCCTTTTTTGCTGGTACTGGACCTTGCACTCAGATCTGGCCACTGTCCTTTGGCTTTTTCACTCAGGGCTGGTACTCTACTACTTGAGCTACAACTACATTTTCAGCTTTTTGCTGGTTAAATGGAGATAAAAATCTCATGTGGTTTTTCTGCCCAGGCTGATTTCAAATCTGGATCCTCAGATTTCAGCCTTTTGAGAAGTTAGGATTTATAAGCCTGAGTCACCAGTGTGTGGCAGCCTTTGTTTGTTTGTTTGTTTGTTTGTTTTCTTTTCTTTTCTTTTTCGATCATGAGGCTTGAACTCTGGGCCTGGGTGCTGTCACTCAGCTCTTCAGCTCAAGACAATCACTCTAACACTCAAGCCACAATGCCACTTCAGGTTTTCTGCTGACTAATTGGAGATAAGAGTCTCACAGACTTTTTTGCCCAGGCTGGCTTTGAATCATGACCCTCAGATCTCAGCCTTCTGAGTATCTAGGATTACAGGCGTGAGGCACCAGAGCCCGACAGCCTACATAGTTTTAGTAGAGCAGAGTTAGTGGATGGAGAATGTCAGCAGAAGGATTTTTCTTCTTTCCACTTTCCATATCAAATAGTCTTCCTATAACACATCTCAGCAAACAAACATTTGGGATAGGAGGAGGCACAGTTGTAATCTAGGGAACTTTTTGTCTTGTGGACGTGAGTGGACATTTGGACTTTGTCTGATGCTTGGGTTAGGACCTCTTTGTACCTTAGTCTTTGTTGGTGGGGAGAGGGGGAGTTATGGGGCTTGAACTCAGAGCCTGGGTGCTGTCCCTGAGCTTGTTTTTGCTCAAGACTAGAGCTCTACCACTTTGAGCCACAGCGTCACTCCTGGTTTTCTGGTGATTAATTAGAGATAAGAGTCTCATGGGACTTTTCTGCCCAGGGTGGCTTCGAGCCACGATCCTCAGATCTCAGCATCTTGAGTAGCTAGGATTATAGGCATGTGCCACTTGCACCTGGCTGAGCCTCCATCTTTTTACATGAAAAAACCTGGTAAGTACCCACCTCCAGGTGCTAGCATAAGGCTTTAACTTGCCTTGTTTAATAAAGCACCATCAAATGAGAAAGTACGGGGAGTTTTGTTTTCCTTGGAACACTTTTTGCTCTTAGATGAAAGAGAGGAAATGATATGAGTAAATTATATTCTAGGAAGTGGTAGTATGGCCCAAGTGATAGAGTAAAAAAGCCAAAGGAGACACAGGCTCTGAGTTCAAGCCCCAGTTCTGACACGTGTGTGCACACACATGTACATACACACATATACACACACATTCCATTCCATTAGCACATCTCAACCTTGGCTGACCACACACTGCACATCTGAAACTACTAACAAAATTCATACCAGGGCCCAAGCCCATTGGTTTCCCGCCAGCTGAGGGTTGTGACCCTGCATTTGGACCGAGTTACAACTTAGAAAAGAACTTCGCAACTATATTAATCGGGGATTGCAGTGATACATTTTGTTAGTAGCAAAACCCAGAAAAATCCCAGTCTCCTTATCTGTTCAATTTATTCAATGTTTCTCTCCATTTCTGTGTGCTTTTCTCTCTGTGTCTCTGACAGGATGGAGCAGAGGCGGTTCAACTCAGAGCCTTTTCCTAGCTTGATAGGCAGGCACTCGGGCACTGAGCTATGCCATCAACCTTGGTTTTTGTAGATTATTATTTGGGGGAGAGGTTAACTTTTTTGGAGGGAGAACGGGTATCCTCACATCTCAGCCTTCTGAATAGCTAGGACTACAGGCATGAGCTACTGGCACCCAGCTCTAGAATTGACTTCTTCTTCTTTTTTTTTTTTTTTTTTATCAGTTGTGAGCCTGAACTCTGGGCCTGGGCGCTGTCCCTCAGCTCTTCAGCTCAAGGTTAGCCCTCCACCACTTGAGCCACAGTGCCACTTCCGGCTTTTTCTGCTTATGTGGTGCTGAAGAATTGAACCCAGGGCCTCAGGCATGCAAGGCAAGCACTCTACCACTGAGCCACCTTCCCGGCCCCTCTAGAATTGACTTCTGATTATTATTGCTGCTGTTGTCAGCCCAATAGTCTCTTCTCTCATAACTTAGTATGCTCCTTCCCTAGGCAACACTAGGCCCATTTAGTAAAAGCAGTAAATGATTAGCCCCTACCCCTTACACTGAGAGGGCTCTCCTTTGGGATAACTATAACCATACAAGGCAGCTAGATCCCTGAATCTCAAAGGTCATATGGGTCACCCGAGAGGGCACTCTTTTGGGGCAGCTATGACCATATAACGCAGCAAGATCCCCTAAATCTCAGAGGTTATAAAGGTCACCTAAGACCATAGCTAGCACTTCTCATTCTTCTCTCTTGTGAGAAGGGGTCCCTTTACTGGCATAAACCTTTTCTTTGTTGTTTGAACCTAGATGTCTGTGTAGTTTTCTGGCAAAGTCTAATTTACTCTATTATTCAGTAGCACTCTACACATCCAACCTAAGAGAATATTTCCAGGGAGGGAGCTTTGTGAACCTTTCCAGTTGCAGTGTGTCATGCTCTTGGGAGAAATATTACTTATTGTTAATTTTGGAGCTGGTACTGTTCTGTCTTTGATTCTCTCCTGATGAATGGCCAGGAAAATGTTAACAGTCCAAGCGAATGTTTGCCTGCTTGGGTCTCAGTGGGAGAGACAGTGAGATTATTACAGCGCTGTGGAAGGAGGTTAGCAAGTGTTTTGTCTAGACTTCCCTAGGTTGGGGTGGTGAGGGAGGTGGTGGTGGCAGTAGAGTTTTTGAAGGAGGAGAGCTCCTCAGGGCAAGAGTCAGCTGCCTGGTAGGGAGGTATGGGCTGGATTTAGGTCCACGCACAGACTTGCTAGAGTGAGGATTTGGTAGAGTTAACCTTTTGAAAACGCTAAAGCAAAACCAAACATGAGACTGTATGTGGAGCTCAGAGATAGCCTAGAGTTTCCCACTTGCCTTCCCTTATTGTATGATGTCCAGACTGGTATCAAAGTCATAATCCTCCTGCCTCTGCCTCCTAAATACTGGAAACACACCACCACACCTGGCATGAATGCTGCTTTTTGGGGGGGGGAGGAAGGAGTCTTTCGTGGGACTTGAACTCTGGGCCTGGGAGCTGTCCCTCAGCTCTTCAGCTCAAGGCTAGTGCTCTACCACTGAGCCACATTCCCAGCCCCATGAATGCTGCTTTATTACTCATTGAGAAACACTCTTCTTTGAAACTATACACCATCTCTGGGTACAGTGTCTTCCACCTGTAATCCCTGCTACTTTGTAGGAATAGCTACATGGTACGAGAATAGCCATCTGAGGCTGGACTCCCTGTCTGAAAAGTAACTAAAACTAAAAGGGTTGGGGATGTGGTTCAAGTGATCAAGCCCTGGGATGCATTTCAATCACAAAACCTTGAGTTCATATCTCACTACTGCCAAACAAACAGTGACAGTTGCTGGCCATAATGGCATATATCTATAATCCCAGCTACAAGGGAGGTAGAGGTAAGGGGATTGAAGTCAAAGGCTTGAGATTCTGTGAGAAAAGTAACTAAAGCAAGTGGGTCACTGGTGACTCACACTTGGCTGTGGAGATCTGAGGTTCACAGTTTGAGGCTAACCTGGGTAGTAGCCCAAAAACTCAAGCTATAAGACCCAGAAGAATGGAGTCTGGAAGGCCATTTTCCCAATAAAAACTCTCAGAATGCTAAGTTTCCTGGAGAGGTCAATCAGTTCTGGCTTAACAGGAATTCAGATTTCTATCCTGGGTGTGGGCTAATTGGATCCTAAACTGAGTGGGAGCCTACAAATTTTGTTGTTTACCTCCAGTTTCCAAGATAAGGAACTCACTTATCACTTGTATACAAAATATTGTCATATATTGATGTTTATAGCTTACTTTCTGCACATACTTCCCTATAAGAAATGCAATAAAAATCTTGGTTAATGGAATCTTGAGATCTGAAGTTGGCAGAAGGCTTCAGGTCTCCTGGCACCCCAAATCTCAATTCCATGGTCCCATTTCCAATACTGCCTTGTCCTGGGTCATGGCAGTTTGCAGCAAACCTGCATAGAAATATCCATCAGACTCTTACCACCAGTTGACCATCAAAAAGCTGGGAGTGGAGCTGTGCCTAAAATAGTAGAGCACTAACCTTGAGCAAAACAAAAATGCCACAAGTCAAAGCAGCAAAATCTGGGTTATTGATGACACTACTGCCTGTTCTACCAGGTTTAGATAATGACAGGAGATTTCTAGATGGCTCTCCCGTGACATGGAATACAATGTTGTCAAACCTTGTGGTTGCTCATCTGTTGATTGTGATGTCTCTGCAAATCTTTGAAATACTTGGTGATTTTGACCATAAAGGCTTCAGCCTTGCAGGGGAATGGGGGAGGAATAGAAGCTTTAGGGAAGTTCCCTAAATGATGAGCACTATACATGGGATGAGCAGGAATACTGCCCAAAGCTTAAGGCAGCAAAGACAGATGTAAGATGGAGGCAGAGATGCCAGGCTTTTATTCTGTTTCATTATCCAAAGTAATAGAAGAACAGACAAGGGGAGAATGGATCTTTTTATCAAAAGCAGCCCCTAGCCAGGCACCACAGTGGCTCATGCCAGTCATCCTAACTACTCAGGAGACTGAATTCTAAGGATCCAGGTTCCAAGACAGCCTGGGTCAATAACCTCATGAGACTCTTATCTCCAATGAACTACCCAAAAAACAGAAATAAAGCTATGGCTCCAGTGGTAGAGTGCTAACCTTGAGCAGAAAAGCTAAGGGACAGCACCCAGACCCTGAGTTCAAGCCCAGCACCTCTATGTCCCTGTTATAGTTCCTCTTAGGTTGCCATTGCTCCTGCTCCTGGTTTGCAGAGAGGAGCCATATTGTAGGTATACCCAGAGCCATCCATCCTATTTCCTAAGAACTTTCTAGGAGGCAGGCTGATCTTCAACAGGTGCTGAGTGTTAGGAAAGGTCAAATGGATCCCAGAAATAATGGTCACAGAGGAGCAAGACACAGAGGGGGACCTGGGGCTGCAGGGAGAATTTCTGGGGTGAAGTAGGACAGGCCCCTGCTGAACTCCTCACTGGCCAGTGGAAAGGAAGTGGAAGATTCAAGGAGGACAGCCTCCAGGAAAGAACAGAGCAGGTTGAAGACATACACAGAACCTGGGCACTGTTCCTGATCTTCTTTTTGCTCAAGGCTAGCACTCTACCACTTGAGCCACAGCCCACTCCCAGCCTTTTCTGTATATGTGGCACTGAAGAATTGAACCCAGGGCTTCATATATGCTAGGCAAGCACTCTACCACTCAGTCACATTCCCATCCCTACATTCCAATTTGAAAACATCACCTTCCAAATTTTAGAGATCAGAACTCCATGCATCAAACCCTCAAAACCTACCGTGAAGAAGAGCAGAGAAGGGCTGCAAAGGTGGCTCAGTGGGAGAGTGCTTACCTTGCATGCATGAGACTCTGGGTTCGATAGACCTGAAGAGCTGAGGGACCGCGCCCAGGCCCAGAGTTCAGGCTCCATGAACGACATAAATAAAAAAACAAATAGCGGAAACAGCATCCTTCAGCTAAATTTAAACTTGTGTTCCTATTTAGCCACTAGGGGGCAGAACAGCCCACTCAATTCATCAAACTGTGTGGCTTCTTAGATCTGGATAAGCATTTGAGGAAGACCATTGATTGCTGGCCTCCTGGAAACCACCCCAGGAAAAAGAGACTCACACTCTAGTATAATTAGAAACACATAAGCCGGGTGCCCGAGGCTCATGCCTGTAATCCTAGCTACTCAAGAGGCTGAGATCTGAGGATCATGGTTCAAAGCCAGCCCAGGCAGGAAAGTCCATGAAACTCTTATATCCAATAAACCACCAGAAAACCGGAAGTGGCACTGTGGTTCAAGTGGTAGAGTGCTAACCATGAGCTGAAGAGCTGAGGGATAGCTCTCAGGCCCAGAGTTCAAGCCCCACAACTGACAGAGACAGAGACAGAGACAGAGACAGAGACAGAGACAGAGACAGAGACCGAGACAGAGACAGACAGAGAGACAGAGAGAATATGTTAAAGAAACACATTTACCCAAAGAAAGAAAAAGAAAGAAAGAGAAAAATAAAAAAAGTTAAAGAAACATATTTACCCAAATAATGGTGCTCCAAAGAATGAAAGGTAGGGTTGTGTGGGGTGGGTGGGGTGGGTGGGGTGGGATGGCAGTGGGTGGGTGTGCCAGTATTAGGGCTTGAACTAAGGGCTTCACCCCCTCCCTTAGCTTTTTCACTCCAGTGTTCTAACACTTGAGCCACATCTCTACTTCTGGCTTTTTGCTGCTTAATTGGCCACAAGAGTCTAGGGGATTTTTTTCTGCTTGGGCTGACTTTGAACTTCAAATCTCAGCCTTCTGAGTAGCTAGGATTATAGGACCTCAATCCTCAGATCACAGCCTCCTGAGCTAGATACCCTGTATTACTTTGTCCTTCTATGATTTTATGTGATATTTTGTTTTGTCAGTCATGGGGTTGAACTCAAGGCCTGGGTGCTGTCCCTGAACTCTTCAGCTCAAGGCTAGCACTCTACCACTTGAGCCAGAGCGCCATTTCCGGTTTTCTGGTGGTTAATTGGAGATAAGAATCTCACGGACTTTCCTGCTCAGGCTGTTTTTCAACCATGATCCTCAGATCTCAGCCTGCTGAGTAGCTAGGATTACAGGCAGGAACCACCAGCACCCAGCTGAGCGTTTTTTAAAAGCCTTTGAGTTTTACTCACCTTGCTTGCTTGGCTTGGTACTCTCCACTTGAAGCATGCCTCCAGTCAGGCTTTTTACTGGTTAGTGATGGAGATTAAGAACTGAGGTCAAAGCATGAGCTATCATCATCCAGTTGTTGAAGATTTTGTTTCTTTTGCTCGTTGTGTTTGATATTTATGGGAATATATAGGTGTTGTGGTTTGTTTGTCAGTACTGGAGTTTGAACTTAGGTCCTCACATTTGCTAGGCAGGCACTTTACTGCTGAGCCATGTCTCCAGCAAAGTTTCTTGAGTAGGATCCAGCTCTCAAAATTCTGATATATTTTTTTCAGTGATGGGGTTTGAATTCAGGGCTTTATACTTCCTAGACAAACACTCTAGTACTTCAGCCATATCCCCAATCTCTGGTGGTAACTTTTTTTTTGGTCAGTTATGGGGCTTGAACTCTGGGCCTGGGCCCTCTCCCGGGGCTCTTCAGCTCAAGGTTAGTGCTCTACCACTTGAGCCACAGCACTACATCTGGTTTTCTGGTGGTTTATTGGAGATAAGATAACCAACAGAAAACTGGAAATGGATGTATGGCTCAGGTGGTAGAGCACCAAGTAAAGGGCACGGCTCTGAGTTCAAGACCCAGTACTGGCACACCCACAAAGAGGCAAGGCAAGTAAAAAGAATGATTGCCTTCTAGCTCCTTACATCTAAATATCATCTAAGTAGGAAACTCCTGGGGAGTTCTGTGAACATGAAACAAAAGAACAAGATTACATTTTCAATTTTAGATTCGATTGAACAGATTACTTCAGTTGATAACTGTACTAATTTTCAAACTCTTATTTTACTTATTTATTTATTTATTTATGTTGGTCATAGGGCTTGAACTCTGGGCCTGGATGCTGTCCCTCAGCTCTTCAGCTCAAGGCTAGCACTCTACCACTTGAGCTACATCACTTTCGGTTTTCTGGTGGTTTATTGGAGATAAGAGTCTCACAGACTTTCCTGCCCGGTCTGGCTTTTAACTGTGATTTTCAGATCTCAACCTCCTGAGTAGCTAGGATTACAGGTGTGAGCCACCAACACCCAGCTTTTGAATTCTTTATTTATTTTTTGATATATATTTTTACTGTAAAAATACTGTACAGGGGAGTTACAGTTACATGAGTAAGGTAATGAGTACATTTCCTATCCAGCATTGTTAGCTCCTCCATTGTTTTTCCCCTACCATCCCTTCCCTCCCCACCTCCCCAAAGTTGTAATGTTCATTTTCAACAGCAAAGGCAGTACTCAGAGGTAAGTTTATAGCTCTGAGTTCCTACATCAACAAATGGGAGAGATCTGAAACCTATAATTTAACAAGGCACCTGAAGCTCCTTGAAAAAGAGCAACAAGCAAAATCCCAATCCAGTAGACAAAAACAAATAATGAATATTAAATCAGAGTTAAATGAATTAGAGTCCAAAAAAAACATATAATCAACAAAACAAGGAGTTGGTTCTTCAAAAAAAATTAACAAAATGGACAGACCCTTAACAAATCTTATCAGAAAAAGAACATGCCCAAATAAACAGATTCAGAGATGAGAATGGAAACATTACCACAGAAACAACCACGATTCAGAACATTATAAGGGAATACTTCTCAAACCTTTATGCTAATAAGTTTGAGAATCTGGAAGAAATGGACAGATTTCTAGCAAATATCGACATGCCCAAACTAAACCAAGATTACTTAAACCAATTTAACAGACCCATATCAAGCATCAAAATAGAAAAAGCAATAAGAGAACTCCCACCCAAGAAAAGCCCAGGACTGGATGGATTTACAGCTGAATTTGAACTCTTTAATATCTAAAGAATTGTCTGTTGGCTTTCAATCCATTGGCTCTATGGGTGTGTCACAGATTCTTGTTAACATCACAGGAATGTTATTGGGGAAAATTATATTTAATGCAATCTCAAATGAATTTACTATTAATGCAGAGTTTAAAACAAAAAAAAATTGGTCATGGGGTTTGAACTCAGGGGACCTGGGTGCTGTCCCTAAGCTTTTTCACTCAAAGCTAGTGCTCTACCACTTTGAGCCAAAGCGCCAGTTCTGGTTTTCTGGTGGTTAATTGGAGATAAAACTCTAGTGGACTTTCCTTCCCCAGGCTGGCTTCGAACCTGGGTCCTCAGATCTTAGCCTCCTGAGTAGCTAGGATTACAAGCATGAACCATGAGTGCCCAGCTAATCTTTCTATTTTCTTTCCTCCCTTTTCCTCCTTCCCTTCCTTCTTTCTTTCCTCTCTTCTTTCCTTCCTTCTTTCCCTTTCTTCTCTTTTCCTCTCTCCTTCTCCTTCCTTCCTTCTTCCCTCCCTTCTTTCTTTCCTTTACTTTCAACAAGATTTCCCATTAATGGGGCTGGGAAGGTGGCTCGGTAGTAGAGTGCCCGCCTAGCATGTATGAAGCTCTGGGTTCTATTCCTCAGTACCACATAAACAGAAAAAGCTGGAAGTGGCTCTGCGGCTCAACTGGTAGATTACTAGCCTTGAGCAAAAGAAGCTCAGGGAGGGGCTGGGAAGGTGGCTCAGTGGTAGAGCGCTTGCCTTGCATGCATGAGGCCCTGGGTTCGATTCCTCAGCACCACATAAGAAAAAAGGAAAAAGCCAGAAGTGGGGCTGTGGCTCAAGTGGTAGAGTGCTAGCCTTGAGCTGAAGAGCTGAGGGACAGCGCCCAGGCCCAGAGTTCAGGCCCCACAACCGGACCCCCCCCCAAAAAAAAAAAAGAAAAAAAAAAAAAAAAAGAAGCTCAGGGACAGTGTCCAGGCCCTGAGTTCAAGCTCCAGGACTGGCAAAAAAAAAAAAAAAAAAAAAAATTTCTTGTTTGAGGTCGGGGGCGGGGGGGGGGGGGAAGGGACGGGGAGAGACAACCCTTTTTCTTTTCTTTTCTTTTTTAGTGCTGGTCCCCAGACTTGACCTCAGGGCCTGGGCACTGTCCCTGAATTTCAAGGCTAGCACTCTACCACTTGAGCCACCACTCTTTTTTTTGTTACTATTTGGTTTTGTTTTTGATAGTCTTCTAGAGATAAGAGTCTCATGAACTATCCTGCCTGGGCCAGCTTTGAACTGTGATCCTCAGATCTCAGCTTCCTTGAGTAGCTAGAATTACAGGCATGAACCACCAGCACCCAGCTGAAAATTTATATCATCACTCAAGATGAGCCTTTCAAACTATTAGTAACAGTGATCACTTACCAACCAAGAAAAGCCATTCAAATTATTAATGTTTTTCAGTAGTCATATATAGGGGCTTGTCAAACTATATTTTGATTTATTCTCTTTAAAAATGTACTTAGAGGAGCTGGGAAGGTGGCTGGGTAGAGTACTTGCCTTGTATGCATGAGGCCCTGGGTTCGATTCGTTAGCACCACATAAGCAGAAAAAGCCAGAAGTGGTACTGTAGCTCAAGTGGTAGAGCACTAGCCTTGAGCTGAAGAGCTCAGGGACAGCGCCAGGCCCAGAGTTCAAGCCCATGACTGACCAAAAAAAAATGCTCTTAGAGCCTAGTGTGGTGTGCACGCCTGTAGTCCCAGCACTCTGGAGGTTGAGGGAGAGGATCTCCAGTTCCAGGCTGGCCTGGGTTAAATAGCCAAAAAAGAAAAAAGAATATTTAGTTTTCTATATATTGTGCTTTACTAGTTACTCTATTACTTTAAATGCCATAAAACAACTTGAAATATATATTAAAACTCAGCAGGCTTCTTGTATAACTATTTTGGCCCAGCTTGTCAAAATACAATGATCTTAAAAATTGTTTTAATTCCAAGAAGGCTTTCAAATACCTTTATAAATCATGTATGATTAATTTTCATCTGAACAGAAAGTTATTTTAGTATCTAAAATTAATTCATTTGAATTTGCATGTTCCTGTAGAATTTAAAATGTAACAGGCTATGGGCAAAGTTCTAAAATTAGGAATAAATTATAAAGCCTGGCAGCAGGAAGGGGATCAATACACACTTGCCAGTGGAATATGTGGGATAATGGGCACCCTATTTTAATAAACATCTTCTGGAAAGCCAAGAGCCAGAGACCCATACCTGTAATCCTAGTTACTCAGGAAGCTGAGGATCTGAGAACTGAGGTTGGAGGCCAGTCCAAGCAGGAAAATCCGTGAGATTCATCTTCAATTAACTACCAAAAAACTGGAAATGGAGCTGTGGTTCAAGTGTTGAAGCTTTTGAGGGGAAAAAAAACTAAGGGACAGCACCCAGGCCCTGAATTCAAGTCCCAGTACGGGCACCAAATAAATAATACCTACAAACCCAGCTGCTGGATAATAGCTGGTGGGTAGAAGTTGTGCTAGCAAACACTGAAACACATGTGGACTCAAATTTCATTAACAGTTTCCACAAATTGTGTATAAAGAGCTGAGATTCCAGGAAGCCAATTTGTGCATTGGCTGATGTGTTCTCACTGAACCTGTGTACAGTGAGACCTGAGACAAGGAGTCAATCAATGGGAGCTATTGGTATGAAGAGAGGAAGGCTGGGAATGTGGCTTAGTGGTAGAGTGTTTACCTAGCATGCATGAAGCCCTAGATTTGATTCTCAGTACCACATAAACAGAAAAAGCTGGAAGTGGTGTGTGGCATTGTGGCTCAGAGTGGAGTACTAGCCTTGACCAAAAAGAAGCTCAGGGACAGGGCCCAAACCCTGAGTTCAAGCCCCGGGACTGGAAAAAGAAAAAAAAGAAAGAGGAAGAGGAGGAGGAAGAAGAGGAGGAGGAGGAAGAAGAAAAGAGGAGGAGGAGGAAGAAGAGAGGAAGCTGAGAAATCTAGCAATTTCCAGCAAATATACTCTTCCCTCCAAAAGCTAAGCTCAGGTTTCCTAGAAGAAAGTAATCAAGTCAGAGTTGACTTGGTGGCTTCCATTTATAATCCTAGTTTCTCAGGAGGCTGAGGTTCGCAGTTCAAAGCCAGCTCAGGGAAATAAATGTCTGTGGGACTCTTTTTCCTAATTTTGTTTTTCATTTTATTTTTACTTAAAAATATTATCTAGGCTGACAATATTATACTTAATGGGGAAAAACTACAACCAATTCCTCTAAAAACAGGAACAAGGCAAGGATGCCCACTCTCTCCACTCCTCTTCAACATAGTTGTGGAATCCTTAGTCAGAGCAATAAGGCAAGAAAAAGACATTGAAGGGATCCACATAGGGGAGGAAGAAGATGACATGATTTTATACCTTAACAATCCCAAAGGCTCCATCCCCAAACTCTTAGAGCTTATAAACCACTAACCACTTCAGCAAAGTAGCAGGATACAACATTAACCCACAAAAATCAGTCACCTTTCTGTACACCAACAATGTACAAGCACAAAGGGAAATCAAGGAAACAACCCCATTCACAATAACCTCAAAAAAATGTGTCTAGGAATTAACCTAACCAAAGATGTAAAGGGTCATCATAAAAACTATAAAAGCCTAAAAAAAGGAATCATAGAGGATATCAGGAAATGGAAAGACCTCCCATGTTCCTGGATAGGCAGAATTAATATAGTGAAAATAGCTATACTGCCAAAATTGACACACACATTCAATGCAATTCCCAATGACATACTTTACTGAAACAGAGAAAACAGTCCAAAAGTTCATATGGAACAACAAAACACCTAGAATAGCCAAAGCAATTCTAGGCAAAAGAAACAATGCAGGAGGGATCATGAGACCGGATTTCAAGCTCTACTATAGAGCCATAATAACAAAGACAGCTTGGTACTGGCACAAAAAAAGACCCAAAGACCAATGGAACAGTCTAGAGGACCCAGAAATAAAGCCACATATGTACAGTCAGTTGATATTTGACAAAGGAGCCAAAGACGTACAGTGGAAGACTCATAACCTCTTCAACTATTGGTGCTGGGAAAACAGGGCGGCCACATGCAGAAAACTGAAAGTGGATCCCAGCCTGTCACCATGCACTAACACCAACTCAAAATGGATTAAAGACCTTAACATCAAACCTGATACTCTGAAACTACTGCAGGACAGAGTAGGAGAGACACTTGAACTTATAGACACAGGCAGGAACTTCCTGAACAGAATCTCAGGGCCACAACAAATTGGAGAGAGACTTGACAAATGGGACTACCTTAAAATAAAAAGTTTCTGCACAGATAAAGAAATAGCAACCAGGGCTGGGAAGGTGGCTCAGTGGTAGAGCGCTTGCCTTGCATGCATGAGGCTCTGGGTTCGATTCCTCAGCACCACATAAGCAAAAAGAAAAAAAAGCCGGAAGTGGCACTGTGGCTCAAGTGGTAGAGCGCTAGCCTTGAGCTGAAGAGCTGAGGGACAGTGCCCAGGCCCAGAGTTCAGGCCCCACAACCAGACCCACCCCCCAAAAGAAAAAGAAACAAAGAAAGACAGCCAACTAATTGGGAAAAAATATTTAACAGCAAAATATCAGACAAGGGTCTAATATCCAGTATATACAGGGAACTCAAGAAACTAACCCCTCACAAATCTAACAAACCAATCATGAAATGGGAGAGGCAACTAAAGAGAGACTTCTCAGAAGAAGAGATAAAAATGGCAAAGAAACACATGAGGAAATGTTCATCATCCCTGGATGTAAAGGAAATGTAAATAAAAACAACACTGAGATACCACCTTATCCCGGTCAGAATGGCCCACATCCTAAAGTCAGCCAATGACAAATGCTGGAGGGGCTGCAGAGAAAGAGGAACCCTACTGCATTGCTGGTGGGAATGTAAACTAATAGAACCACTTTGGAAAACAGTTTGGAGGTACCTCAGAAAGCTAAATATAGGGGCTGGGAAGGTGGCTCAGTGGTAGAGCGCTTGCCTTGCATGCTTGAGGCCCTGGGTTCGATTCCTCAGCACCACATAAGCAAAAACAAAAAAGCTGGAAGTGGTGCTGTGGCTGAAGTGGTAGAATGCTAGCCTTGAGCTGAAGAGCTGAGGGACAGCGCCCAGGCCCAGAGTTCAGGCCCCATGACTAGACCCCCCCCCAAAAAGAAAGCTAAATATAGACCTCCCCTGTGATCCAGCCATACCACTCCTAGGCATCTACCCTGAGCAACAGGAACCAGTATACAAAGACACATGCACCTCCATGTTTATTGCACTGTTCACAATAGCCAAGATTTGGAAATAACCCGGATGCCCCACTACTGATGAGTGGATCCAAAAATTGTGGTTCCTATATTTCAATGGAATATTATACAGCCATTAGAAAGGACAAAATAATGGCATTTGCAGGGAAATGGATAGAACTAGAGCAGATCATTTTGAGCGAAGTAAGCCAAGATCAAAGAGATGAACGGCACATGGTCTCCCTGATATGTGGATGCTGAAGCCAAAATACAAGAAGATATAGCAACGTAACAGGACTCAAGAAACAAAGGACAGCCACCCATTTTGTCATATCATCGCTAAATGATTCCAGTTTTTTAAATTTTATTTTATTTTATTTGTGAACATACTGTACAATTACATGGGCAAGATAATGCATACATTTCTTACCAAGCATTGCAGCCTCCTCCTTTGTTTACCCTTCACATCCCTTCCCAGCCTCTCCCCTCCCCCCCATCCCAATCCTTCCCCTCCCCCCCCCCCACACACCGACGTTGTAAAGCTCGTTTTGGACATGACAACTTGTACTTCTCATTGTTGCAACAGGTCCACCTGTATCCTTAAATGACTTGTTTTTCCCCCTCTCCTCCACAAGTTATACTGACATCAAATATAGTGAAAGCAGGGGTTATACTGTGGGGGAGGGACATACAAAGCAACAAAGAAATAATCTTATAAATGCGTTAGAAACACATGCATGAAAAAAAAAAAGAAACACATGCATGAAAGAAAAAAACATTAAAATACATATCTAAGGGTTCATTTTCCTAACATCACATTATCTGACCTTTTCTGCTTGACTCATACATATACTAGATATTGCAAATAAGGGAAACCATGGGACCTATGTTTCTTTGGGCCTGGCTTACTTCACTTAATATAATTTTTTCCAAGTTTTTCCATTTCCTAACAAATGGGGCAATGTCATTCTTTCTGATGGAGGCATAGAATTCCATTGTGTATATATACCAATGATTCCATTTTTTTAACCATATATATGGTAGATAAATATAGACAACAGAGGGAAGACAGGAGGAGGACACAGAATAAGTAGGAACAGCCTATACTAAGCAAAAGGAAAGAAATGTAAACATCACCTGATGTGGAAAAAATAACCTGTATTGTCATAGCTCATAGAATTCACAGACGGTATAGACCATGATAATGACAATTTGCCTTGTAAAGGTTAAAATGTGTTTGTGACTTTAACTAAGTATCACTAGTCCACAATACTGTGAAATATGTGAAATTTAAGTAATCACCTAATCTCAATTTAAGAAAAAAAGTGAGAGAAGGGATGGGTTAGGAGAGATGGGTGACAATGTTGTCAGACACTTTGTACTCATATGCTGTTTTGTAAAATGGGAACTTCTTTGTACAACTACTTAACGATAATAAAAAAAATTAAAAAATATTATCTAGGCTGGGAATGTGGCTTAGTAGTAGAATGCTTGCTTAGCAGCATGAAGGCCTGGGTTCGATTCCTCAGTACCACACAAACAGAAAAAGCTGGAAGTGGTGTTGTGGCTCAAGTGGTAGAGTGCTAGCCTTGAGCAAAAGAAGCTCAGAGACAGTGCTCAGGTCCTGGTTCAAGCTCCAGCACTGATAAAAAATAAAAAATATATATATATTACCTTTAATTATTACATTATATTATTTATTATATTATTTAAATAATATATTTAATATATATTATTTTTAATTTGTGCACTCCTCATATCTGGGCTAAACTGGAGGTCTACTGTAGGGCTGAGGGGGAGCAGTCTGGAGCTGACAAGACCTTTGGAGAGTCAGGTCACCTCTGGTGATTCTGTGATATGTCCCTTTGTCCTCTGCTCACGTGGGAGGGAGCTGCCAGGGCCTTCCCCAAGTTACGTATGTGCAGGTGACCTGGATTGACCAAGGTGGCACAGAAAGAGATAGCACTCATTTGACTCTCCTAATGACTATTTTCTTAGCAACCAACCCACAAAACGGAGTTGTACAGTACAAATATCATCCCAATCTCACAGATGGGAAAACAGGACTTAACTGTGGCAGTGACTGGTACCAGGGCCAGCGGGTCCATCCAGGCCACAGGATCCTGTGTCCTGCATACTGAGAATTTGAGCAGGCCAAGAAAAAGCCCAAAAGACAGTCTGACATTAAAAAATGGTCTTTGAGGGCTGGGAAGGTGGCTCAGTGGTAGAGTACTTGCCTTGCATGCATGAGGCCCTGGGTTCGATTCCTCAGCACCACATAAGCAGAAAAAAAAAGCCAGAAGTGGTGCTGTGGCTCAAATGGTAGAGTGCTAGCCTTGAGCTGAAGAGCTGAGGGACAGCGCCCAGGCCCAGAGTTCAGGCCCCACGACTGGACCCCCACCCCCTCCAAAAAAAAAAAAAAAATCTCACAGACTTTCCTGCCAGGGCTGGCATTGAACCATGATCCTCAGATCTCAGCCTCCTGAGTAGCTAGAATTACAGGTGTGAGCCACTGGTACCCAGCCTCTTTGAGAATCTTAGAATATAATTCCATATGGCTATACTGGTCCATAATGATAGGGGTGTGTGCCCCCACCTACCCACTCCCTGCAGACTGGTACATACCCCTGTTTCAATACAAGTAGGAAAGCCAACCTTACTGATTAACTTGATTGGAATGAATAAAGAAAGGAATGTTTTATCCTCTGAAAAAAATCTTATCAATGGTTGCATCACATTGTAACCAGCAAAAATATAAAGAATAGTCATATCAATCACCACTTTTTTTTTTTCTTTTTGCCGGTTGTGGGGCCTGAACTCTGGGCCTGGGCGCTGTCCCTCGGCTCTTCAACTCAAGGCGAGCGCTTTAACACTTGAGGCACGGCACCACTTCCAGCCTTTTCTGCTTATGTGGTGCTGAGGAATTGAACCTGGGGCCTCATGCATGCAAGGCAAGCACTCTACCACTGAGCCACCTTCCCAGCCCAATCACCACATTTTTCAAAAGAAATATTCAATGCAATCAGAATCACTGATGATTTTCTGAAGCTCTGTAGGGGCCTCATCCACATGGAAAACTCCAGAAATGAGTTTGTTTGTTTGTTTGTTTTTCTCAGTCTTACCACTGAGCAGACAGTGTCTCTCCTTTTGGCTAAAACTTTAGCCAGGATCTTTTAAGTTTCAGTGCCCAGTTTCAGCAAGAATCCAGCCAAACTGGCTTATGAGCCCCACTCTTTAATATCTGGCAACCTTAACCATCTGAATGTGCCTTTTATCTGCCTTTAGTACTAGTCCTATGGAGAATTCAGTCTGAAACCTTTTATCTTGACATTGCCTTGGGGTAATTTTTTAGTCCTAAATATCTATTGGTCCTCGTTGGCATCAGAGCTGAGCTCAGTCTTGCTTCCACTGTGAAGCCCAATTCATGGCTTAGAGGAATGGCCTAAGTGGTGAACTCCCGGCCAATGCAACGGGCCCAATAATTACTGCCCTGGTCCCCTTGAATGAAGTCCATTAGCAAATGTCACAAACAGTCTTTTAGCACAGTGAATGAGCCTGAGCCACCTCATTCGGACTCTTGGCTTCCTCCTGAATTCTCATTGACAAGAGCAACTTGGTCTGGCTAGCAATAGCTAACCTGTCCAAGGGCCCATGGCAACTAAGACCCATACACTAGCTCTTCAGAGGAGGCTATCAACAGAGAGTCTTGGGGCTTGAACTCAGGGCCTGGATACTGTCTCTAAACTTCTTTTGCTCAAGGTTTACATTCTACCACTTAAGAGCCACAGTGCCACTTCTGGATTTTTCTGCTTATGTGGAACTGAGGAATCAAACTCAGAGCCTCATGCATGCAAGCACTCTACCACTGAGCCACCTTCCCAGCCCACATAAGAGTGTTTTTGAGGGCTGGGAAGGTGGCTTAGTGGTAGAGGGCTTGCTAGCATGCATGAAACCCTGGATTCGATTCCTCAGCTCCACATAAACAGAAAAGGCTGGAGGTTGTGCTGTGGCTCAAGTGGTAGAGTGTTAGCCTTGAGCAAAAGAAATTCAGGGATAGTGCCCAGGCCCTGGACTGGCAAAAATAAATAAATAAAATGAAGGTGATGCATAGAGAGGTTACAGTTACATAAGTTGGGTAAAGAGTACATTTTTTTGGACAATGGCAATCCTTTCCTCCATCTCCCAGTTTTTCCCTCTCATCCACTACCCACTTTTGTTCCCCTTCTTTCCCCAACAAAACATAGTGGTGCTTCTAGAAATTCACCAAAAAACTGGTCTCCTCCAGAAACCAGTAGCCTCAGAGCCTTCATCTGTGCTCTCCCCAGGCAGCTGTCTACAGAGCCTGATCTCCAATACTGCATGCAGGGCACATGCTCTGAGGCCTCTGCCCTTACATGCAACAGTTCCCTCGTACCCACCACCTCTAGGGAATAGAGATTATGTATCTGATGAAACCAGAACTCAGATAATATGTGTTAGGTAAATTAAATTGGTAGCCATGAAAGAGAGCACCACTCAGTATTCAGGCAAGGGAAAGGTTTATTTCCAAGCAGCAGGCTGGCCTCTGGACAGGTTGGTACTCCACATGGGTGGTGAATAAAAGGGGCCAGCCACCCCTGGGCCATGTCTTATGGGTGGGGGGGGGGGTAAGGGGAGAGAAGGTGTAGCCAGGGAAAGGGAGGTGTAGTCAGGTAGGAGAAGTGTGTGGCCATGTCAGATGCAGATGTAACTTTCCTCCAGGTGTGCCAGTTGCCTAGGTAATGCACTGGGTGGAGACTTAGCCAGGAGGAGGGAGAAGTCTGTCCCATATTCCTGGGTTAGACCTTACATTCCAGCCTTTTAGTAATTATGAAAAAGGATGCAGATTCTCTCTGTCTACTTCCTGCTGGCAAGGGGTACCGACATTAGGGGTAAAAGGCAGAAATGTGGTCCTCTCCCAGAGAAGGAAGCAAGCAACAGCTGTCCCTTGGTAGACTCAAGTCCTTAGATGAAGTCTGGAGGAGGTCTCCTGAGGCAGGGGCTGGACAAAAAAATGAAAGGAAAGTATTACTGAAAAGATTGGATGTCCATGGCTTGGAGGTGACCTAAGGGATGAGGGAGAGGTGTGTGGAGAGCAGCTGGCTCAGTGTTACTCACTGGATCTTCAGGGATGCAAGACAGCCTTATTTTGGTAGGCCCAGGGGGAACAAGTATACCTTGAAGTCAGTGTTGGTATAGAAGGGGCAGGAGCAGGAACCCTTTTTATTCTTGACAGATGAATCCACTGTGGCTGTCCCTTGAGTTTGAATGCTGGGGGATGGTCAGCAAAACCTAGTGAGGGCCTGTCTACTTAGGATGCGAACCAGATGGATTAAGGGTCTTGAGAAACACTTGATCTCAAGGCAAAATTGGGAAAGTGGGGAAGGGGCCTTGATGAGGTGGAGGGAGACATTGATTAGCATGTTGGAATAACATGTGCCTAAAAAAAGTTAGGACAGGAAGGTAGTCTACCAGTGGAGTCTTGGTATTGTCAGTAGGGAAATTACCTAAGAGAAAAGGTCTTCCATACATTAATTCAAAGCAGCTGAGAAAAGTAGAGCTGCGGGGAGAGGCACGTAAGCAGGTGAGTGCCAGGGGTAACAGTTCTGGCCAGGTTTGCTGGAGCTCTAGAGAAAGTTTAGTAAGTTGTGTTTTGAGGAGCGCATTAGCTCTTTCAACCTTCCCAGAAGACTGAGGCCATAAGGAATGTGAAGATTCCACTGCATGTTTAGAGAGGATGCCACCTGTTGGGTCACTTTGGAGATGAAAGCACGTCCATTGTCGGATTGAGGTGACCTGGGTAAGCCAAACCTGAAGAGAGAAGAGATCCTTGGCTAAAGCTTGTCCAAAAAAAAAAAAAAAAAAAAGGCGGGGGGTGTGGTGGGGGGGCGGGGGGAGGAACTGTCTTGAAACCCTTGAGAGAAGACTGTCCAGGGTAATTGTTGGGTCCTCGAAGTATCCAGGTCCACCCGTAAAAGCAAAGGGGTCCTGACAGTCAGGATGCAAGGGGATTGTAAAAACAAAAACAAACAAACGTAACAAAATGAAGTACCCCGTTTTCGGATGCCCCCTCACAGACCACCAGAGACCACTGATCAATGCAAACAGCGAAGAGTCGTTTATTGCAAGCTCAAGCTTGGTCCTTTGCATACTCGGTAACCGGTGACGCTAAGAGGCCCCCGAGCATAGAATCAGCACAGTTTTTATAGTATTAAACAAACAACTTTAAGGAACTTTTACATAAAAAATACATGATTGGTTAACATTTAAAGCAAGCTAAGCTGGGCAAATATGATTGGTTGACCTTTACAGAAAAATATCCTTGTTCCATAGCTTGACCACAAATGGTTATGAGTCACACATAGTCCAACAATACACATGGCATGTTTCACCCTGAGCTCTGAAGAACTGGTTGGTTGGGCCATTATATGGTTTTAACTGAAACTCTTAGCCCTAGGTCACTCAGGGGCAATCACCTGCCTTAAGCAAATGCCACCTATGGCTCCAAGAATTGTTTGTGCATGGCTTTCTGTTTTAAATTCCTGGCATTGGGGCTACAGTGGGTCACGAGTCAAGTCGCAGAACTGAGATGGAGTGTTAAATAAAAATGGAGTTGCTTAGGTTTCTCAAAAACACATCCTTGAGGTCCAGCACTGAGAAGTGGGTGGTACCAGGAGATATCTTGTGGAGGCAAAGAGGGACAGACGACTCCCCAGTGTCACTGTGGTCCACAACTTATGCAGGGTACAGGGGGAGGTCGAGGTGAGGGGCAGACTTTGGCCCAATGGGCCTCTCGTCTGCACTTGTAGCATGGTCCCGGCGGCATATATACGTTGGGTTGCGGCAGCAGCCAGGATTTGATAGTTCTCTCTCTTACGGGCAGTCTTATTGGCAATCTCCTGATCTTCCTGATTATTAAAAACTAGATCTCGTTGAGGGATTTGGGGACCATCCTCAGCCTTTTTAAACTCTTTCCAAATATCAGGGGGCTGATTGGGCAATAAAATGAGTATTAAGAACTTCCTTGGCCTCTGGTGACTCTGGGTCTGGCCTACTATAGCACTGGAGCGCTACTGTGAGGTGTTTGAGAAATTCAGCTGGGTTTTCATTGGGCCTTTGAGTAATGTGGTTTAATTTATCATAATTAGCAGGGAGACAGGCTGCTTTTTGTTTTGTTTTGTTGTTGTTGGTCATGGGGCCTGAACTTTGGGCCTGGGCACTGTCCCTCAGCTCTTCAGCTCTTCAGCTCAAGGCTAGTGCTCTACCACTTGAGCCACAGCGCCACTTCCAGCTTTTTCTGCTTATGTGGTGCTGAGGAATCGAACCCAGGGCCTCAGGCAAGCAAGGTAGGCACTCTACCACTGGGCCATCTTCCCAGCCTGGAAAGGCTGCCTTTTGAAGGCCAGCCACTAAGCAAGTTATCACCCTATTTCTGTTTTCCCTCCCAGGAGTGTTATGTTGATAATTCCAATTGGGCTCTTCCCTGGGCACAGCTGTTGCTCCTACTGGAAAGTAATTATTTAAGCAGTGGGCTTTGTCAGCACGTGCCTGGGGCAGCAGTACACACATACACACACACACACACACACACACACACACACACACACACACACGATATATATCATGCTGTAGTAGGAAGACCCCTACTCAGCAGCAACTTTATTGAGAAGGTTCCTACAGTGACCAGTCAGGGCCACAGCACAGGCTCGGGAGCTGATACTGCCACCCTAAGTAGCCCATATACTTTGGTTTTTAAAGGCAAAATCCATGAGGTAGAGCCCAGTCCCGCGCAGGTGACCAATGGGATCAGAACACAAAGGATTGTACAGTCATATCAGACCACACACAGGTGGCCAATGAGGTTACAGTTTGTCTGTAATGGCTGTTTAAACTAGCCTATCACCTTGGTTTAAAATGTACGCAGATTTAGCAGGTAAGGCTGAGTCTACCTTTGGTGGGCAAAAGGCAGGGTTTACCCTAAGTACGTGGTATCACCAGTTTGAGCCAGATTACAACCTATGTTTTATCAGTCGGTCTTTAACTCAACGATCAAGGGTGAGTAAAGTTGTTAGGGGAGGGGGACCTGGTGTATTTTTTTCATACCGAAAACTAGGGCCAATGAGTCTAAAATCCCTAAAACAAAGGCAAAGCTCAAAATGGAATCATACCAGCTTGGGCCCCATCTCAGGGTTCATTTCAATGCCAAGTAAGGTCATTGGTCTGAGCCAGGTATTTAAACTGTTTGATATATTTATTAGAATCTTGGGAGTAAGGTCCCAGCTGCTTCTCAATCTGAGCAATACTGAACATTGAACATGGAACATGCACTCTAACAATGCCCTCTGGCCCTGCCACCTCTCGAAAAGGGAACATGGAGTTTGGTGGAGGTTGCATGCCACTGAGGCAAAGTTGGGTGCAAGCCCCAGGGTTCTGAAGGGAGAGAGGGTGAAGGGAAGGAAGGCAAAGAGGAAGAAGGTGGAGAAGATGCCAAAGGCTTGGCAGGAAGAGGGGCAGAGTCAAAAGGGGGTCAGACACACCAGGCTCCCGAGGGGGCTCAGAGCGTTCAGAGATGGGTTGTCCACGTGTGAGAAGGAGGGAGAAAGCCAGGCAGGATTGGCAGAGAGCTGGGTTATCCCGGGGAGCATAGAAAGCCTAAATATGACTTACCATTGTGGAGGGCAAAAATTACCTAAACCAGTGCTGGGAAGGTGGCTCAGTGGTAGAATGCTTGCCTTGCATGCCTGAGGCCTATAGTAGGAAGACCTACTCAGGCAAGCAAGCCCACCTAGTCGTCCGGAGTGACAGAGCCAAGGAAGCAACTTTATTGAGAAGGTTCCTACACTGACCGGCCAGGGCTGCAGCACAGGCTCAGGAGCTGATACTGCGACCCCCAGCAGCCCACGTACTTAGGTTTTTAAAGGCAAAATTCACGAGGTCAAGCCTGGTCATGCAGGTGACCAATGAGATTGTCACGCACCCAAAAGACTGCACAGTCATACTAGACCACACGCAGGTGGCCAATGAGGTTACACTTTGTTACATAATGGCTGTTTAAACCAGCCTATCACTTTTGGTTTAAATGACTCACGACTTCAATGGTAAGGCAGAGCTTATGGTAAGCATACTCAAAGGAGGAGTTTAGTGGAGTTTAACATAAGCATGTGAAAAAGGCGGAGTTTATGGTAAACTCTTGGTGTTGCCAGTAAGAGCCAGATTACAACCTATCTGTTTTACAGGTCAGTCCTTAACAGAACAATCAAGGTGGGTTAGGTTGTTAAGGGGAGGGGGACCTAGAGGCATTCTTTCCATTCCAAGAACTGGGCTGGTTGGAGCCAAGGTCAAGTTAACTTTGTTTAGAGGTTTTTTGTTTTTTGTTTTTTTCCCCCAAAATCCCTAAAACAAAGGCAAAGCCTGTCAAGAAGCTGTGCCAGCTTGAGTCTTTTCCTAGAGCCTACTTCAAGGCCCTGGGTTTGATTCCTCAGCACCAACTAAGCAGAAAAAGCTGGAAGTGGCTCTGTGGCTCAAGTGGTAGAGCACTAGCCTTGAGCTGAAGACTGAGGGACAGCGCCCAGGCCCAGCGTTCAGGCCCCATGACCGACCAACTCCCCCCCCCCCCCAAAAAAAATCATCTAAATCTCTGAGAATGGCGTAATCAACAGTTCTGTCTTTGGGCCATTGAGAGCAATTACCCAGTTGGTACTGGGGTAAGACTACAGTGCAATAATAAAATAGGCGCTCTCTGTTTATGCAGTCCTTAAGAGACAAGACATCCAAGGAATGCAGAAGGCATTCCAAGGGAGTTTCCGCCCGCCCTCGGGCGTGACTTGCAGCTCCTGATTGGAAGTGCCAGAGGAAATAAATTTGGTGACTGAAGGAGAGTAAGAAGGTCAGAAGCAAGAGGCATCTCGAGTCCACAGGTGCCCTGAATTCCCTGGGGCAAAACTTTCTGGATCTTAGCTACCCTTGACACACCTGCAATTCTTGGTCCTGGGTGAAAAGTCCCCATCATCTGTTAAAACACTGAGATGGACATGAGGACAAGATAGTGTCACTTAGGCCAAGTATGCAGATTTGAATATTAGTGGCTTTTTTTTTTTGAAAATTTTAGCAAGGATTTATTTTTGCATCACAAAGTTAAAGAAGAAGAGAAGAGAAGCATTTCCTACTCCCCACCCAGGGAGGTAGGAGTTAAGATTCAGAACGATTGTTCTTAGCTGTAGCTTTTATGGTTTGTGAGCTAAGCAAGTAAACACAAGGCCCAGTCTTCTAGCAGCTTATACAGTCTTTCTGGATGAGCAACATGGGTAGGGTCCACCCAAAACACAGTAACCTCTATGACTTCCTTTTGCCAGATGAGCCTTTCATTTTTTATCTTTACCCACCCATGAAGAATTCCCAAAATGTTTCCTTTTCAAAAGAGAAGGCAGATTTATATCACCCCTCGAATGTCTCTCATGTGAAATCTTATAACTTTAAAAATCAAGTTTGGTAGGGGAGCTTATTTGCTTTTTCAGTTTTTTCCTGCTTTTAAGTTGAGTCTAAAAATATCTTTTGATATTAAAAATAATAATAATAAAGCCAGGCTTTGGTGGCTCACGCCTGTAATCCTACTCAGGAAGCTGAGATCTGAGGATGGTAGTTCAAAGCCAGCTCAAGGAGAAAAATCCCCATGGGACTTTTATCTCCAATTAACCACTCAAAAAACCAGAAGTAGCATTGTGACTCAAAGTGGTAGAGTGCTAGCCTTGAGCAAAAGAAGCTGATGGACTGTTGCTCAGGCCTTGAGTTGATGCCCCAGAATTGAAAAAAAAAGAGCTCAGGGACAGCACCCAGGCACTGAGTTCAAGTCTCACGACTACACATACATGCACGCATGCACACATTATAACTTTTGGTGAGTGCCTTTCAATCTGAAAAGGGGTGCAGACTGTCAATGATCTATTTTCTATAGGCAAGAGACACTAGTACCCCTGCCCCTAAAGAGATATTTACTACCAAGTGTTTCATCTGCTTGAACAAATTTGTGAACATGAAGTAAAAACAAAAAAAATTAAATATGTATAGACCACTGGCTTCAACCAAAAACTCAGATAACATCTGAAACCAAGAGGAAAGGATTCCCCTGGGCTGTAAGCCACTTATCTGGTACCCCACTAATGGATTTGGTAGGGTACTGACTTTAAGCTTTTGTTCTATGACTCTAAAAGTCTATGTAAGCCAGGCACTGGTGGCTCATGCCTGTAATCTTAGCTACTCAGTTCAAAGCTAGTCTGTGTAAGAAAGCCCATCAGATACATCTCCAATTAAGTACCCAAAAAGATGGAAGTAGAGGTGTCTCAAGTAGTACATCTCTAGTCTTGTGCAAAAGCGCAGGGACAGTACCCAGGCCATTACTTCAAGGCCTTGGACTAGCATAGACAGACAAAAAATGTCTATGGAACCCTCTCCATACTGGAACATATTATTCAGGATAACCTGAATCATGTTCCCTACCCAGGGCCACCCATGTTTAGCCAAGAATAAACTTCCTCATTCCATTAGGAGAAAGAGCTTTATGTTTGTAGGGTAATTAGGTAGGTAAGTTTAATTAGGTAGCTGATGCAGAGAACTCCATGGCAGGAAGAGATTTTTTTAAAATACAGAACTGTTGCCCCATTATGCGTGGTGGACAGCAAGTGGCCGAAAGGGGAGAGCAGAGTCCCACCTGTGTTTAAGTAGGGGAGAGGTAGGGAGAAAGTGCAGCCAGGTGTGCCCAGGTAGGGTATGGCCACACTGGAAGCAGATGTGACCTCAGGGCCTGGGACCCTCCTGTAGTCTGAAGGGAGGCATGACCAGAGGCAGCCCAAGATATGACCTCAGAGAAGGGGAAGGTGACTGCCTCCAGGTGCCAGTTACTTCCGTAATGTAGGTACCAGGTGGAAACTTAGCCAAGAGAAGAGCAACAAAACCAAAAACAAGGGCATTGGTGGCCCATGCCTGTTAATTCTAGTTACTCTGTTATACCGAAATTCGGGGACCCCCAGAAGACCACCAGAGACCACGATCAATG
Organism: Dipodomys merriami; assembly: GCF_024711535.1. Classification (NCBI taxonomy): domain Eukaryota; kingdom Metazoa; phylum Chordata; class Mammalia; order Rodentia; family Heteromyidae; genus Dipodomys; species Dipodomys merriami. Next base: position 45,872,126 of record NW_027206290.1, on the reverse strand, counting down.
TAAGCAACAAAGAGCCGGTTTATTGCAAGCTCGAGCTTGGTCCTCCGCGCACATGGTAACTGGTGAAGCTAAGAGGCCCAGAGCATAGGATCAGCGCAGTTTTTATAGTATTGAACAAACAACTTTAAGGAACTTTTACATAAGAAATTACATGATTGGTTGACCTTTACAGAAAAATGTCTTTGGTCCATAGCTTGACCAAGGTTACCAGTCACACCCAAGGTTACTAGTCACACCCAAGGTTACCAGTCACACCCGGACGAACAGAATGCATGGCATGTCTCGCCCCGGGCTCTGAAGAATGGGTTGTTTAGAAACTCTTATTAGTCCTAGGTGGGTGGGGGGCAACACCACTTGGGGGCTAACACCTGCCTTAAGCAAATGTCATCTATGGCTCCAAGAATTGTGCATGGCTTTTTGTCATAAATTCCTAGCATTGGGGCTAAAATGGATCACGAGTCAAGTCGCAGAACTGAGATAGAGTGTTAAACAAAAATGGAGTTGCTTAGGTTTCTTAAAACATTATATTTCTTCCCTAGGGCCTTACTGCCTCGCTCTCCAGGAGGGGCGTTGCAGCTGTGAGGATAATTCTGAGGACTTTGCCCCCTTGGTCAGGGCTGTAAACCCTTTGAAGTTTTTTTACTAAGCAACTCTAGGCTCCCAGGCTGACATTCCACTACTAAGTAACTAAAACCAGTCACAGTTAAAATCATACAAAAACCATACAATCATCCAGTACAAAGCAATTCATACAGAAGCAAAAATGGCTGTTAGGTGCTGTCTCATATATATATGATCATTTTTTTGCGTTCTTCAACTCAGGAGGTTGAAATTTGAGCATCACAGTTTGAAGCCATATTGGGCAAGAAAGACTAAATAAAACTCTTACCTCCAACTCACCACCTAAAACCAGAAATACAGCTGTGGCTCAGAGGGTGGCTAGCCTTGAGCAAAAAAACTCCAATGCCCAGGCACTGAGTTCAAGCCCCATGACTAATAATAATAATAATAATAATAAATCAAGTACATAGAGACCAAGAGGGGTTTAGGTGGAAAAGCACACAAAAGTGAGGTGGTTTTGTGTAAGGTATATTAAACAGGTAGGTTTCATTAGGTAGCCAATGAACACCTCATGATATTCAGGCAGGAAAAAAAGGTTATTTACCAAACTGCTGCCCCTGCCATGCAAGGTGGAGAAGAATGGCTGAAAAGGAAAGGGCCCACTGCCCCCTGGGCCAGGACTTATCTAGGCCAGGGACATGAAGAGATGTGGCCAGGTGGGGAAAGGTGTGGCCACACTGGAACCGGATGTGACCTCAGGGTCTGGGACCCTCCTAAGGTCAGATGGGAGGCATGTGACCAGAGGTGGCCCAGGATGTGACCTAGCAGGAGGGGAAGGTGATTGCTTCCAGGTCTGCCAGTTGCCTAGGTAACAGATACTGGGTAGAAACTTAGCCAAGAGGTAAGGGAGGTGTCCCTGTGTAGACCTTACATTTTGGAAGAGTAATATAGTTCTTGAAAGATCTGATGGCATTCAACAGTGAATCCAGATTGTCCTGGGCTTTTCTTTGTTGGAAGATGATTACTGCTTCAATTGTATCCCTTGTTATAGTTCTGTTTAGGATGTTTCTACCCTCTTGGTTCAATGTTGGTAAATCAACTGAATTCAGAACTTTATCCATTTTTCTGAATTTTCCAGTTTATTTATAGATTTTCAAAATATTCCCTCATGATCTTAAGGATTACATGTTGTCACCTCTAATTTTTATTAATTTGAGCCTCTTAATCTTTTTCTTTTGGTTAAATCAGGGGTTAATTTAGAGGTTTATCAATCTTAATTTTTCAAGGAACCAACTTTTGGTTTTATTCTTTGTATTTTTTTTGTAATCTCCAATTAATTCCTTCCCTAATCTTTATTGCTTATTTTCATCTGCAAATTAGGGGTTTAGCTTTTTCCTGTTTCTCTGGAAGTTTGATGTGTTATCAAGCTTTTGTTGTTGTTCTTGGTTATGGGGCTTGGACTCAGGGCCTGGGCACTATCCTTGAGCTTTTTTCATTACAGGCAAGCTCAACCACTTTGAGCCACAGTGCCACTTAACCATTTTCTAATTGAAGATAGAGTCTCATGGACTTACCTGCCTGGGCTGGCTAGGATTACAGGCATGAGCCACTAGCATCGGCTTCATTAAGCTATTTGAGAGGGGTTTTTTTTGTTTGTTTTATTTTCAGGGCCTGGGCACAGTCCCTCAACTTTTGTACTCAAGACGAACACTCCTACCACTTGCTGAAAAATCTGCTGAATTCTAATGGGCTTACCATTACATATGACTAGCCTCTTCTCCTTTGCAGCTTTCAATAGTGTGTATATTTAGTGATTTAAGTATAATTTATCTGGGGTGTTTCTTCCAGAGTACCTGTTTGGTGCTCTGAAGCCTCATCTCCCTGAATGACCCTCTCTTTTGAGATGGGAGAAGTTTGCTCCTATTATTTTATTGAATAGGTTCTCAGTGCTTTAGTTTATATTTCTTTTTCTTCTATACCATGATTTATACATTTAATCTTTTGATGGGTTCTAAAAGCTCTTGTAAATGTGAGTTGTATTTTCTTAGATTTTTTTCAGTATCTTTAACTGGGGGCTGGGAAGATCGCTCAGTGATAGAGCGCTTGCCTTGCATGCCTGAGGCCCTGGGTTTGATTCCTCAGCACCACATAAGCAAAAAGAAAAAAGCCGGAAGTGGTGCTGTGGCTCAAGTGGTAGAGCGCTAGCCTTGAGTTGAAGAGCTGAGGGACAGCGTCCAGGCCCAGAGTTCAGGCACCATGACCGGACCCCCCCCAAAAAAAAACCCCAAATCAATATCTTTAACTGTTTGCTCTAACTCCTCTGTTTTATCTTCAATCCCTGATAATCTATTTTCAACTTCTTCTGTTCTAGTAGCTAGGATTTCTATTGTACTTTTCTGTGGGGGGTGGGGGGACAGGGGTGCTATTGAACACTTCATTTCTAAAATTTCAATTTGATTTTAAGATTTCTATATCTTTATGGAATCCTCTTCATAACAGTCATAGACTTCCCCTAACTTTTCCATGGCTAGTCTCAATCTCAAAATCCTCCTACCTCTACCTGCTAATTAGCTCTGACTATAGACGTGTGGTACCCTGTCCCCCTCTCTTCCCTTCAGCAGCCATGTATCACTAAAAACAACACAGAAGCCGGGCACCAGTGGGTCACGCCTGTAATTCTCTGGAGGCTGAGATCTGAGGATTGAGGTTCAAAGCCAGCCCAGGCAGGAAAGGCCTTGAATCTCTTATCTCCAATAAACTACCAGAAAACCAGAAGTGGTGCTATGGCTCAAGTGGTAGAGCCCTAGCCTTGAGCTGAAGAACTGAGGGATAGCACCCAGGCTCAGAGTTCAAGCGCCACAATCGACAAAATAAAAATAAAAATTAAAACAACAACAACTGCAAAGAGGGAAAAACTGGGAGAGTGCAAAGGAAGGGGTGACATTGAGAAAGAAATGTGCTCTTTTTTTCTTTTTTGGCAGTCCTGGGGCTTGAACTCAGAGCCTGGTCACTATTCCTGAGCTTCTTTTGGCTCAAGGCTAGCACTGTACCACTTGAACCACAGCATCACTTCTGGCTTTTTCTGTTTATGTGGTACTGAGGAATGGAACCCAGAGCTTCATGCATGCAAGCACTCTACCACTAAGCCCAAGAAATGTACTCTTGACCTCACTTATGAAACTACAACCTCTCTGTACATCACTGCTATGATTTTTTTAAAATTTTTTAATTATTTTATTTTATTTTATTTTTGGGGGGTCCGGTCATGGGGCCTGAACTTTGGGCCTGGGCACTGTCCCTCAGCTCTTCAGCTCAAGGCTAACACTCTACCACTTGAGCCACAGCGCAACTTCCGGCTTTTTTCTTTTTGCTTATGTGGTACTGAGGAATTGAACCCAGGGCGTCAGGCATGCAAGGCAAGCACTCTACCACTGAGCCACCTTCCCAGCCCCTGATTTTTTTTTAAAGAGAAAAAATGAACTATACAACTTGTGAGCAGGGACAGAGGGGAAATACTAGGAGAGAACAAAGGAAGGGGTGACATTGCCTAAGAAGAAATGTACTTACCTGACTTATGAAATAGTAACCTCTCTGTATATTACCTTTATAAAAACAATTAAAAGGGCTGGGAAGATGGCTCAGTGGTAGAGTGCTTGCCTTGCATGCACGAGGGCCTGGGTTTGATTCCTCAGCACCACATAAGCAGAAAAAGCCAGAAGTAGTGCTGTGGCTCAAGTGGTAGAGCACTAGCTTTGAGCTAAAGAGCTCAGGGACAGCGCCCAGGCCCAGAATTCAGGCTCCATGACCAACAATAAAATAAAATATATCTGGTCCCTCTCAACATTCTGTACCCTTTCAGGATTAAAAAAACACCAAAGTCTTTTTGGGGAACGTGAGACAGGACAGATATAGGTAAGGAGACAAGGGATATATTGTTTTTAAGAAATATCAAAAGGGGGGGCTGGGAAGGTGGCTCAGTGGTAGAATGCTTGCCTTGCATGCATGAGGCCCTCAATTCCTCAACACCACATAAGCAGAAAAAGGCGGAAGTGGCGCTGTGGCTCAAGTGGTAGAGCGCTAGCCCTGAGCTGAAGAGCTGAGGGACAGTGCTCAGGCCCAGAGTTCAGGCCCCACCACTGACAAAACAAAACAACAACAACAAAAAGGTGGAAGTGGCCGGGCGCTGGTGGCTCACGCCTGTAATCCTAGCTACTCAGGAGGCTGAGATCTGAGGATCACGGTTCAAAGCCAGCCCGGGCAGGAGAGACCGTGAGACTCCTATCTCCAATAAACCACCAGAAAACCGGAAGTGGCGCTGTAGCTCAAGTGGTAGAGCGCTCGCCTTGAGCTGAAGAGCTGAGGGACAGCGCCCAGGCCCAGAGTTCAAGCCCCACGACCGACAAAAAAAAAAAAAAAAAAAAGGTGGCAGTGGTGCTGTAGCTCAAGTGTAGAATGCTAGCCTTGAGCACAGAGAGGCTCAGAGACAGAGCCCAGGCCCTGAGTTCAAGCCCTAGGACTTGCAAAAAAAAAAAAAAAAAAACACCCAAAAACCCAAAACATCAAAACCTGTAAGTAATATTCCAAGATTAAAGAGATACTAAGAAAAGAGCTCTTGGGCAGGAGTTGGTGGCTCATGCTTATAATCCTAGTCACTCAGGAGACTTCGATATGAGGATTATGGTTCAAAGCTTGCCCAGGCAGGAAAACTGTGAGACTCTTATCTCCAATTAACCACAGAAAGCTGGAAGTGAAGCTTTGGCTCAAGAGGTAGAGTGTTAGTCCTGAGCACAGGAAAGCTTAGAGAAAGAGTCCAGGCCCTGAATTCAAACCCTAGGACAAGCACACACACAAAAAAAGGGAAAATGAGCTCTTGGAAAATGGGACCATGGCCTTTATTTTTTTTTTAGAAAGAAAGAATGAGAAGAAGAAAGAAAAGAAAGAAAAAAGAAGAAAATGAAAGAAAGTGAGCTCTTTGGAAAAAAAGGAAACTTACATGGCACTATTGTTTTTTTTTTCTTTTTGCCACTCCTGGGGCTTAAACTCAGGACCCAGACACTGTTCCTGAGCTTCTTTTGCTCAAGGCTAACACTTTACCACTTGAGCCACAGTGCCATTTCAGGTATTTTCTGTTTATGTCATACTGAGGAATGGAACCCAGGACTTCAGACATGCTAGGCAAACACTCTACCACTAAGCCACCTTCCCAGCCCATGACATGAAGTTTTTTAATGCACAGAGAAGTTAAAGCAATGTAAAAACTAATTTCATACAGAAAATATGAAGTGGCAGGAAGTTACTAATCAAATGATAAAAATTCACAGAAATGAACATTTAAAAAGAAATGCAGTTTGAAGAAAACCAAATACATGGAATGAAAAGCTGGACTAGAACACTGTGGGTAAAAAGAGAATTCTAAAGATTTCACAGAAAGACACCCAATAGCTCATATAAAGAGGGTAGAAAGGAAGACTATAAACTGTATTAATAAAGAGGACTAAAAACAAATGAAGCATTCAGCAGACTGAGGTAGGGTTGCTGGTTCAAGGCCAGCCCAGACTACATTGCAAGACTTGCCTCAAAAAATCAAACACAGGGGCTGGGGATGTGGCTTAGTGGTAGAGTGCTTACCTAATGTGTGTGAAGCCCTGGGTTCCATTCCTCAGTACCCAATTAACAGAAAAAGCCAGAAGTGGCACTGTGGATCAAGTGTTAGAGTGCTAACCTTGAGCAAAAGGAGCTCAGAGATAATGCCCAGGCCCTAAGTTCAAGCCCCAGGATTGGCAAAAACAAAACAGAAACAAACACAGCTGGATGTCAGTAGCTACACTTGTATTCCTTGCTACTCAGAAGACTGAGGTCTGAAGAAGAACATGGTTGAAGCTCATCTGAGCAGAAAAGTCCAAGAGACTCTTATCTCCAATTAACCAGCAAAAAGCCACAAGTAGAGCTGTGGCTCAAATGGTAGAGCACTAGCTTTGAGGGAAAAAAAAAATGAAAGAAGAGCACCCAGAGCTTGAGTTCAAGCCCAAGTAGTGACACACACACACACACACACACACACACACACACACACACACACACACACACACACACACACACACACACACACACACAATAACACATCATCACCACCACTAACAATTTTGCTGAAGTTGGGCTGGGAATGTGGTTTAGTGGTAAGTACTTGCCTGTCATGCATGAAGCCCTAGGTTTGATACCTCAGCACCAAATGAACAGGAAAAGCAAGAAATGGTGCTGTGGTCCAAGTGGTAGAGTGCTAGCCTTGAATAAAAAGAAGCTTGGGGATAGTGCCCAGACCCTGTGTTCAAGCCCTAGCACTGGCAAAAAAAAAAAAAAAAAAAAAATGCTGAAGTTATTACATGGTATTCTCTCAATAAACACTGAGTAAACCAAGAGGAATGAGAGCACAGGATCAAAGAAGCAGTCTAGAACAACAAATTCTAGGATCATAGCAAAATAATTCTGGGAAGGAGGATGCAGGAAAAAAACAAAGTCAGTGATACAGTTTATCGTTCATGAGAAACTAATAGGAATATGGCAGGTCCAATGGAACATGGAAAATAACCTTCAACAGTGAGTTGGGCACTGATGAATCATCCTGTAATCTCAGCTACACAGGATGATGAGATCTGAGAAAAGAGGTCTAAAGCCAAGCCAGGTTGGACAGATAAATGCAAAAGATTTTTATCTCCAAATAACCAGCAAAACATCAGAAATGGAGTTGTAGAAGAGCCTTCAGTAATAAAAACAAAAACCCTAAGCACTAGGGGAGGCCCCCAGTTCAAGCCTAATTACACACACATGAGTGAATAAAAGAAGCCAGGCATGGTGGCACACACTGTAATCATAGCATTCAAAAGGCTGAAGTAGGAGGACAAGAGTTTGACAAGCCTAAGTTGTGTAGTGAGATCTTTTGTGCTCCTTTTGCCCTTGGTGAGGGCTCAGAGAGGAAGCAAGGCCTCCAATGTCTCTTCCATGGGGAAACCAAGTGTACTGGGAGAGCTCCATCTTCAGGCCTGATGGCCACCTGGAAGTCCCATCTCCAAGGACTCCATGCTGAGGATGGAGATTTTACCACATGAATATTAGGGAACCCATTCTGTCCATAGCAGATGCTCCCTGTACCAAAATATCACAATTACAATTTGTTTTATTTCAGACAGGGTCTCAAAATACTTGTAACTCAGGCTAGCTTCAAACTCTTTAGAAATATATATTTATTTTTCAAACTCAGGACCTCACATTCACTTGGCTTGCTCAGCAGGTTCACTACCACTTGAGCCACATCTCCCTGTCTTTTGCTATTTACTTACAGATGTATTTTCATGGACTTTTAAAATCTGGACTGCCTTTGAAACAAGATCCTTTGGATCTCAGCCTCTTCAGTAAGATTAAAGGCATGAGCCATCAGTACTGAGATTTAACATTTTTTGGGTGTGTGCAAGTTCTGGGGCTTGAACTTAGGGCCTGGATGCTGTCCATAAGCTTTTGTGCTCAAGGCTAGTGCCCTACTACTTGAGCCACAGCTCTACTTCCAGCTTAAAAAAAGTTAATTGGAGATAAGTTTTACAGACTTTTCTGCCTGAGCTGGCTTCAACATGTGAACCTTAGATCTCAGCCTCCACAGTAGCTACGATTATAGGTATGGCCCACCACTGCTTGGCTACAGCTTTAACTCTTAAATCTCCTGCCTCAGCCTGCCAACCGCTGGAGTTTCAAGTGTGTACCACCCTACTGGCTCATGGTTATTTTCTTAGCTAAAAACAGCAAGGTGCAGAACAGTGTGGAAAGCTGTTTAAGCTGGCAGCTTGGAAATCCTCCTCCAGTGCTCCTTGTCACTCTCCCTGCTTTGCCAGCTTATAGGTCTAGTGGTAATTGGCCTTGTTCTGGCTCACATATGGAAGACAGTTCCCAGCTACAGGCACTATTGGACTGAGAGGTCACCAACTTCAGTAGATTCATTCATTCTTCTGTCTGTGCCTCTGACTGCCAGAGGCCAGCAGCTCTTCTCTACCATTTCCTTCCACTATGATGACCTGTCTCACTATAGCTCAGAAACAACGGAGCCAGCCAACCATGGACTGAATTTTCTCAAACTGTGGGTCAAAATGAACCTTTCTTCCCTCGAATTATTTAGGTCAGGTATTTTGTCATAGCAACTAGAAATGACTAACAGGGTTGGCAGTGAAGAGAGGGGTGTATCTCAAGAAAGAACACATGCCTAGCAAGCCAAAGACAAAGTTCAAACCCAAATACTGAGTGAAAAAGGAGGCAGAGAGGGAAGAAAGTTGCTAAACAGGTCCCCTTTTCATTGTGCAGGTGTCAATACAAAAGCTTCTTAGTCAAGGTTTGCCTCCAGTTCTGCCTCTTCTAGGCCATCTGTCCTGTATAGCTGGGACCACACCCAGCTAAAAAGGTGTGAGTTTTCTTTTCTTCTTCTTTTTTTTTTTTTTGCCAGTCCTGGGGCTTGAGCCCAGAGCCTGGGAACTGTTCCTAAGCTGCTTCTTTTTGTTGTTGTTGTTGTTGTAATATATATATATATATATATATATATAGTGAAAATACCATACAGAGGGGTTACAATTACATGGGCAAGATAATGAGTACATTTCTTATCAAGCATTGTTGCCTCCTTCTTTGTTTCCCCTTCCCATCCCTTCCTATATCCCCCACCCCCACTACCTGATCCCCCCCCCAAACTTGTAAAGTTCGTTTTTTGACATAACGACTTGTATATCTCATTGTTTCCTGAGCTTCTTTTGTTCAAGGCTAGCACTCTACCTCTTGAGCCAAAGTGCCACTTCTGGCCTTTTCTGTTTACTGAGGAATTAAACCCAGGGCTTCATGCATGCTAGGCAAGCACTCTACCACTAAGCCACATTCCCAGCCCCAATTTGTGAGTTTTCAAGATGAAATGACCTGGATTGGGCATAATGGTGGATGCCTGTAATCTCAGAGCTCAAGAGGCATATACACTTGGGCATGAACAACTTATTCACACCTGCTACTGGGACATGTCTGGGGTCTGTTGGTTTTCATGAGAAGCCCAACTGCCTTTCATCTGCTAGTTCCACAGGAAGTGAGATAAAAGCCCATAGACATTTCCAGAGTGAGGCATGTGGTCTTCACCAAAAGATCTAAATCTCACTGGACTAGCAATAGCAACATTAAGATGACCAATTTCACTGGAAATGGCTGGACCAGGACGTGTCACCCTAGAGTGTGTGCCTATTAGGAAGAAAGTATTGGCAGGTAGAGTGAGAGGACAGGGTAAGGGATATATCTCTTTAGGGTGGCCACTAATGGGTCCCTTACCCATTAGAGCAATGAGTTTAACCAGTTCCAATCCATACAAATGCCTTCAGTGCCACAGAGAAATTTTTATTTATTTTATTTTTTGACTCCTGAGGCATGAACTCAGGGCCTGGGTACTGTCCCTGAGCTTCTTTTGCTTAAGGCTAGCATTCTACCACTTGAACCACAGTACCACTTCTAATCTTTTCTGTTTATGTGGTACGGAGGAATCAAACCCAAGCCTTCATGCATGTTAGGCAAGCACTTTACCAAGCCTGAGAATTAATTAATTAATTAATTAATTAATTTTCAGTTGTGGGGCTTAAACTCTGGGTCTGGGTGCTATCCCTGAGCTCTTCAGCTCGAGGCTAGCCCTCTACCACTTTGAGCCACATCCCTACTTCTGGTTTTCTGGTGGTTAATTGGAGATGAGAGTCTCAAGGACTTTCCTGCCCTGGCTGGCTTTGAAACATGATTCTCAGATCTCAGCTTCCTAAGTAGTCCGGCTCTGAGAAATTTTTTAAAATATAGACTTTGGGAAGTAAGGAGCTTGTGGCTCATGTCTGTAATTTTGGCTACTCTGGAGGCTGAGATCTGAGGATCATGGTCTGAAGATACCCCAGGCTCTTATCTCCACTTAACCATCCAAAAGTGAAGGTGTGACTAAAGTGGTAGAATACCAGCCTTGAGTACAAAAACTAAGGGAGAACTCAAGACCCTGAGTTCAAACCCTAGTACTGGCACAAAAATAAAATTTGAGAAGATTGTTCCAAAAAGTTTTAAAAAATTTAAATCTAGAAGTCCTGGGATTTTTTTGTTTTTTAAAAAAGTTTATTTTATTGTAAAGATGCTGTACAGACCCCTCTGTACAGTATGTTCACAAAAAATAAAAAGAAAAATAGATACCATGAAAAAGGAAAAAAAAAAGATGCTGTACAGAGGGGGTTACAGTTACATGAGTAAGGTAATGAGTATATTTCTTGTCAAACATTGTTACCCACTCCTTTGTTTTGTTTTTCTCTCACTATCCCTTCCCTCTTCCAAGTCCTGGGATTTTTGTTGTTGTCGGTGGTGGTGGTGGTCATGGGGCTTGAACTCTGGGCTGGGCCCTGACCCTCAGCTCTTCAGCTCAAGGTTAGCACTCTTCCCACACTACCATTGAGCCACAGCACCACTTCTGGTTTGCTGGGTGGTTTATTGGAGATGAGAGTCTCACAGACTTTTCCTGCTCAAGCTGGCTTTGAACTGCGATCCTCAGATCTCAGCCTCCTGAGTAGCTAGGATTCCAGGCGTGAGCCACCGGCGCCCAGCCAAGTCCTGGGATTTTTAACTCTGAGTCTCATGCTTTTTAGGCAGGCTGGCTTACCATTGAGTCACACTTCTAATCCTAAGGGAATTCTTTTAGGTTTTCATTGTGGCCTGTTTTGTATGTTGATCGACATTTTTAATAGGAAATGTTGTGAAGTGACAAGTCCTCTGAAGAACTGGTATTGCCACAATGACATTAGCCAACTCATTGTCTTCCCTGATGCGCAGTGCTCCTGGAACAGAAGACACAAGGAGGCCAGCATCACCAGCACTGCCGTCTCAGACAATCGGCCCTGAAAATGGCACAAGAATGGCCACCTCCACCTTGGGACCAGAGCACTGTTCTCACCCACTTTGGGTAATGTGGTTTTCCTCACTCATCTGTACTGTAGTTTCTCCTCTCCTCCATGATTATTATATAAACACCACGTGTTTATAATATATATAAAATGTGTAAAGAATATCCAACCTTCTGAAGAGGGTGAATAAAAATGAATATGGTCAAACTTTTTTTTTTCCTTTTTCGGTCATGGGACTTGAACTTGAGGTCTGGGCCCTGTTCCTGAACTCTTTTGCTCAAGGCTCGGTCTCTACCACTTTGAGCCACAGTACCACTTCCGGTTTTCCAGTGGTTCATTAGAGATAAGAGTCTCACAGTCTTTCTGGGACCAAGTTGACTTCAAACTACAATCCTTACTTTCTCAGCCTCCTGAATCGCTAGGATTACAGGAGTGAGCCACTAGTGCCCAGTTGGAAGTATTCAGTAAAAACTGAGCAATGAAACCTGTTGAAATTATTTTAAGTAGGGTGTGCTGGGAATCTGCTTTGTTCTCATGTCTCAATGATGCTCCTGTCGTCTACTGACCACCTTCCCTGGGAACCTCTCCAGAAAATCTCCTCTTGAGCATCTTATTCCTGTCCTTGAGTTATTCTCAGCAAAACTTCACCCAGGACCTTATCTGAAAGTGTATCCTCTGCCTCTGCTGCAAGAACATTATACAGTCTGCTACAGCAACAAAGACATTCAAAAGAAACTTTCATATTTGAATGTATAAAGATCCTAACACCTCCCCCACCCCCACTCCCTGTTTCTCTGACCCTGCTCAGTGTTACCTGGAGTCCCTTTGCAGCCAGGATTAAAGTGTGTTTTGGTCTGCTGAGGTCTCTGCCTTCTTTCTCTCCTTTTGTCCACTTGATCTTTCCTAACACTCATGACTCAATTTCCTAACAGTGAGTAGGATAAAGGAGAGAGCTGGACAGATGAGGTTGATCAGGAAACTTTGTTTACATGTGTACAAATGTCACAATAAAACCCCTGTACAACTAATGGGTGCTAATAAAATATACAATTTTTTTTTTCAAAAAAGAACTAACCTATGGGGTGGGAATGTGGTTTAGTGGTAGAGTGCTTGTTTAGCATGCATAAATCCCTGGGTTCCATTCTTCAGTACCACATACACAGAAAAAGCAGGAAGTAGCACTGTGGCTCAAGTGGTAGAGTGCTACTCATGAGCAAAAAGAAGCTCAGAGACAGTACCCAAGCCCTGAGTTCAAGCCCCAGGATTTGCAACAAAAAAGAAAAAGAAGAAGAAGAAAAAAAAGAACTAGCCTATTCCCAGCAAAACTGCCATCCTAAGTTTTTATTTATGCTTTCTCTATTTTGTCCTGTTTCATATAGGCACATGTAGTGAAAACACCCATCCCAGAAGACCACATGGATACAGTCATATACAGGAAAAGTAGTTTATTGCCAACTGAGGCTGACAAGGCCACCTCTCCCAGGGGAGAGGGAGAAATGGTACCTGTCCTTATTCAGGGGCATTCTTACACTGTTGGGGATAGAGGTAGGAAGTACTCTGAGTGCTCAGCTGGTCATGGAAGACAGCATGTAGGCAGGGCCGAGTTTAAGTCTGGGCAGAGTGGGAATGCAGGCCTCTCCTAGAGAAACTGATGAGAGCTGCAGAGAGTGTTCTCTTTTCTTTGTGAAGGGCAGGGTAGAGTTCTAGTCTGGGTGGAGGATGTTTGGCTGATGCAGCTGGGGGCTAGAGATACGAGCTAAGGACCTAGCATGGAGACTGTAAAGCCCAAATGGAGGAGGACTTTATAACATGTATTTATCCTTAGTGATGTATTTAACTTTGCTTGTTTCCAAACAGAAATGTGATCACACTATCTGCATTAATCCTGCAGTTTGCTTTATTCCCTTATCCACATGTTTATTAGTTCTACTTGCTTGGTTTTTTTTGTTTTTGTTTTTTTTTGTTATCAAGCTAATGACCACACAGTCTGTGTACTGTGGCTCATGTTGTAGATGTCAGGTGATCACTGGATACAGTAGGTATAAGCAAGACATCTTCACAGATTAGTCAGAAAGCTTATTATTATGCATGTTGTAATGTCTGCAAATAAGAGTTTCTATAGGAAATATAAAACTTAAGACTAAAAAGAAATCATATGAGGTAAATTCTTTTTTTTTTTTTTTTTTTTGGGTCCAGTCGTGGGGCCTGAACTCTGGGCCTGGGCGCTGTCCCTCACTCTAGAGGGCTAGCCCTCTACCACTTGAGCCACAGCGCCACTTCCGGCCTTTTTCTTTTTGCTTATGTGGTGCTGAGGAATCGAACCCAGGGCCTCGAGCATGCAAGCAAGCGCTCTACCACTGAGCCACCTTCCTAGCCCCATATGAGGTAAATTCTTATGTATAACAATGCAAATGTAGTACTTCACTGGATAAGTGCATTTTATAAGTTTGGAATTTTTTTAATTTTTATTTATTTATTTTTTTGGTTGTGGGGCTTGAACTCTGGGCCTGGGCGCTGTTCCTCAGCTCTTCAGCTCAAGGCTAGTGCTCTACCACTCCAGCCATAGCGCCGCTTCTGGCTTTTTCTGCTTATGTGGTGCTGAGGAATTGAACCCAGGGCCTCAAGCATGCAGGCAAGCACTCTACTACTGAGCTACCTTCCCAACCCTCATTGAAGTATTTCTGTACTTAAGTACAGGAAACATCAGATAATTCTTTCACCTAGAGTCCCAAAGTAACCTAATAGTGAATCTGCTTTCATCAAGCTAATAGGCTTGGAATTTTTCTACAAGCTAGAGTATTCATTTCTTTAGACAATGTCCATAGATTTTTTGTTCTAAAGCTCTTTATCTGTTATCCCTTCTCCGCCTTTTGAGATAAGATGACCTTATGTAGCTCAGGTTGGCCTCTAACCCAGACACCAAGTAAATGTTGGGATGACAGGTTTTTGGGTTTCTTTACTTTTTGTTGTTGTTGTTTGGTCAAGGGGTTTGAACTCAGGGCCTGGATGCTAAGCTCTTTTGCTCAAAGCTAACATTCTTTTTTTTTTTTTTTTCTTTTTTTTTGTCGGTCATGGGGCTTGAACTCTGGGCCTGGGCGCTGTCCCTCAGCTCTTCAGCTCAAGGCTAGCGCTCTACCACTTGAGCCATAGCACCACTTCCGGCTTTTTAATTTTTGCTTATGTGGTGCTGAGGAGTCGAACCCATGGCCTCAGGCATGCAAGGCAAGTGCTCAACCACTGAGCCACCTTCCCAGCCCAAAGCTAACATTCTAACACTTTGAGTCATAGCTCTACTTCCTGTTTTCTGGAGGGTTAATAGGAGATAAGAGTCTCATAGACTTTGTTTTTTTTTTTTTTTGTTTTTTTTTTTTGCCGGTCATGGGGCCTGAACTCTGGGTCTGGGCACTGTCCCTCTGCTCTTCAGCTCAAGGCTAGCGCTCTACCACTGGAGCCACAGCGCCACTTCCGACTTTTTCTGTTTATGTGGTGCTGAGGAATCGAATCCAGGGCCTCATGCTTGCAAGGCATGCACTCTACCGCTGAGCTACCTTCCCAGCCCTCACAGACTTTCTTTCCTGGGCTGGCTATGAACACTGATCCTCAGATGTATGTCTCCTGAGTTGCTAGGATGACCTGCAACCAGCTAGGTGTTTCTTTTTGCAATCACTTTTTGAACTTTAAAAAGAAACAAAAAAGAGAGAAATATCTGGGATGGTGTTGGAGCCTCATGTCTATAGACATAGCTACTCAGGAGGGTGAGATCTGAGGATCAAAGTTCAAAGCCAAGATGGGCAGAAAAGCCCCTAAGATTCTTATCGCTAATTAACCAGCAAGATGCTCCAAGTGGAGGTATGGCTCAAGTGATAGAATACCAACCTGGATTAGATAAAGCTAAGTAGTATGAAGCCGTAAGTTCAAGCCCCAATACTGGCACACACACAAAAAATTAAAATCTGAGACCTGCCTCTCAAGATTCTGATGTAATTGATCTGGGTTGCCTGAACCTAGGGCTATCCCTAAGCTAGCTCCAGTGAGAGCAGTAATAGTGTAACCTGTTTTCAACAATCATATCCTTCTCAGACAGCATCTAGTTCAGTGTCATTGCAGAATGACACTCAAAATGAATCATGTCCTTATTTAGGACAGAGGAAAGCATGTCTTAGAGCCACAAATGACAGCCTTACATGGTAGTTCATGCCTATAATCTAGCTACTCAAGAGGCTGAGATCTGAGGATTGCAGTTTAAAATTTTTTCTGCCAGTGTTGGGACTTGAACTCAGGGCCTGGGCACTATCCCTGAAAATATCTGTGCTCAAGCCTAGAGCTCTACCTTTGAACCACAATGCCACTTCTGTTTTTTTCTGTTTATGAGGTACTGAGGACTCACACTCAGGGCTTCATGCATGCTAGGCAAGCACTCTACCACTAAGCCACATTCCCAGCCTTTCCTGAGACTCTTATATCTAATAAGCCTTCACAACAAGAGCTGGGGCTCAAGTGGTAGTGCTGGACTTGAGCAAAAGAAGCTCAGGGACAGTGTCCAGGCCTGAGTTCAAGCCCCACGATGGTCACCATTAAAAACAAGGAAAATAAAAAAAAGAACCAGCCACAAACCAACGCAAACAAGGGCCAGTCAGACCTGCCAAGACTAGGAGGAGCCAAGGCCTGCCCTGAAGAGTGTGAGTGTGACCCCTGTCCCCTCACCTCCATTCAATTTCCGGATTTGCCTCTACATAGATTAGTCTCCAACCCTCCAGTGCCACAGGCCTCAGAGGATCCAAGTTCACAGGGAAGTTTCGAATTGCCTGCCTATGTGTTGTTCCTGAGCTAGAGGCTGGAGAGACAGGTGTGTTCAGGGAGATTTGTCAAGTCCCAGTCACTTTGGGGTTGAACTTTGAAACTCGACCCCAGGGCACCAAATGGCAGTAGCAGTTCCTGTAGCACAAGGGGAGGACAGGCGAGTAGGAGGACTCCAGGGGCTGGGTCGGACCTCCCCTGTCCCTGAGGGTGCAACCAGCTCAAACTCCAGAGCAGAGATAGCTAGTGCTGCCCAAAGGCAAGGCTGTGCACGAGGGCGGGGCGTGGACTACACTTCCCGAAATGCCTCGGGAAGGGGTGGGGTTTGGGAGCGGCCGCCAGGCCCTGGCCCGGCGTGCGCAGGGGTTCTTGGGAGTGGCGGGGCGGGGCCTCGCGGCTGTCAGCTGTGGCCCGGGGGCGCCCGGGCGGGGTGGCGGTGGCCATTGGCCCGGAGGCGGTCCAGGGTGGGGTCTCGGTGCGCCGCTTCCAGCTAGGCCGGGGCGACCCGGGCAGGGATGCATCGAACCGGCTTGGCCATGGCAGAGGCGCCACTGAAAGTGTGCATCGTGGGCTCGGGGAACTGGTGAGTGTCCGGCCGGAGGGCGGCGGGCGGCCGGCGCGAGCCCCGCCTCCAGGAAGCCCGGCTGCGGCCAGGGGGCCGCGCGCCCCCGTCACGGCGTGGGCACCGCGCGCGGAGGCGGGGCCGGAGAGCCGTCGGCCGGGCTGGGCACCGCGCGCCGGGAGGCCGCGCCGAGGCTGGCGCCGGGAGGCGCTGGGCCCGGGAGCCCGCGGGGACCGCGCCGGGAGGCCGCGCGCGTGCCGGGCACCTGTCTGCGCGAGGGCGGCCGCGCGCCCAGCGCCTCCCGCGCGCCTCCCGCACGTTCCGCGCAGCACCCGGAGGACCCTCTCCGCCCTGCGCAGCGCAGCGCCAGGCTGGAGCGCTTGACCCAGGCGCCCGCGTGCTTCCTGCAGTTCTGGTGTGGGGGAAACGGAGGCACCAGCGGCTGCCCGGGTCTCCGCAGCGGCTGGCACAAGACAGACCTCACTTGTCTCTGACTCTACGAGATTGTATCCGGAAGCAAGTCCAAGTTCAGAGAGGCCTTGCTCCCAGGGACGTGGGGCATTCTCGGGGAAGGTGTTTGCAAAGGCTTGTCCTGCCCCTGGGCTTTAATCGGAACGTGGTGGATAAAGCACTTGGTGCCAGGTGCTCCTCCAGGCCCTTCCCTGCTGTCAGCTCTGAGTGCCCTTGCTTAGCCAACCCCTGGAGGAGTCCTTGGTGCTTGGGGGAAAGGAGAGGAGCCTGGGAGGAAAGGAGGCAGAAGATAGCCTGGCATTACCATGCTCTTTCCCCAGGCTATGCATTCTTTCCCCTTAGGGGCCATGATGAGCTTTCAGTGCTGTTCAGCTAAGGCCTGCTTCTGTGTCCTACCTCACACTAAGCTCAGGCTTCTCCCACTGTTGTCCGCGTGGGGAGGAGGTAATTGATCTTAGTCTTCCTTTAAGACTTGGCTCAGAAAGTACTTCTTCAGGAAACCTGACCTGGTTTCCATCCCACAAAGCCAGTAGCTTCTGGCAGGGCTCTTGTTGCTGGCATCTTCCACTGTTCTGGATTGACTTCTTTTTTCATTTGGGTATGAGTACTGGGACTTGAACTCAGGACCATTGCTCTGTCCCTTAGCTTTTTTGCTCAAGAGGAGTATAAAACTACTTGTGCTAGAGCTCCACTTCCAGCTTTTAGGGGTCAGTTGGAGGTGAGTCTCTCCACTTCCAGCTTTTAGGGGTCAGTTGGAGGTGAGTCTCAAGGACTTTCTTGCCCAGGCTTGTATGGGAGGATCTGATTTCTCACTTGGCCTTTGGTAAACTTGTGTGTGTGTGTGTGTGTGTGTGTGTGTGTGTGTGTGTGTGTGTGTGTGTGTGTGTGTGTGTGTGTGTGTGTGTGTGTGTGTGTGTGAAGGCTTTAAGCATGGATCAGGGAGCTCTCCCTTAGCTTGTGTGTGTGTGTGTGTGTGTGTGTGTGTGTGTGTGTGTGTGTGTGTGTGTGTGTGTGTGTGTGTGTGTGTGTGTGTGTGTGTGTGTGTGTGTGTGTGTGTGTGAAGGCTTTAAGCATGGATCAGGGAGCTCTCCCTTAGCTTTTTCACCCAAGGTTGGCAAAATTGGATATAAGAATCTCTTGGATTTTTATGCTTGGGCTAGCTGCAAACCTAAGTCCTGATATCTGAGCCTCCTGAGTAGCTAGCACTCCAGGCATGAAACACAGCACTTGGGTCTGGATTGACATTTAATTTTCTCCATTCTTCACTACCAGCCCCTGAGACTTAACATCTCTCCTGGTGCCTGGCATGTGCTAAGTAAAAAATGATATGTAAGAAAAGATAACTTTTCCTGATGATGCAGATTGGACCCAGGGCCTCTTGGATGCTAAGAACATCTTCTTCTACTCAGCTACCAAACTGACTTTTTAAAATATAGTTGTATTTAATTAGATAATACAAACGTAGATACTGGAGATGGAACCCTGGGCTTTGGTATTTGAGACAATCACTACCACTGACATGTAGCCTCAGTCCAACATGAACAGGGTTTGAAAACCCAAAGGGGCAGTAAAATACAATGGAAACAAGTCTCTCATACACATTTGTCCTCCCAGGTTTTCCCTCCTGAGGAAAAGCCTGTGAGTTACTCTGTCCTTGAGGATAGTTTCATCAGACCCAAGGGAATGTTACACAGGAGTTTGTCTCCTCCCTTGCAAACCCAGGATACTGTTCAACCAACAACAGAATGTTCTGCAGGACTCCTGAAGGAGTTCCAGTTGCCTCTGAATAGTGTCATTTGGACCCTGGGCTTGGCTCTGGCACTTTCATCTCAAGGTCAGGTCTGTGTGATTGATGTTAGTCACCTCTGGAAACCCTCCACTTAGCACATGGCTGTCTGTCCCACCTCCTCCCCTTCTATGCCCCATACTGGGAATTCAGTAAACTCAGGGCCTCACTTCATCCACATCCCCTGTTCCAATGCATGTTCTCTCAACATTAGTTTCCTTTTGTGTCAAATTCTACAAGCAGAAGCCCCTTTGCTGTTTGCAAGGTGCTGGTGGTAGAAGTGGCACCATTTTGGCTGGTTAGATTGGGCCTAATAAAAGCAGTGACATGAGCCTTCTGCACCCTCCAGAGATTTGGCAGCTAGCCCATGATTTCTGATGTAGTGATATACTCGACTGTTTTCTTGGCCCACTCCACCCAGGGAAATGGAGTAGAACTTGGCAGTGGCATTGAAGCCCAGTGATTGAGAAATGTTCTGAGAGTTTGGGCTGGCTGCCTAGCTCCATTAATTACTGGATCAGACAGGAACCATTTTTGGCTTCTCTGCCCCTTGGCTTGGGTTCTATCACTCCAGTGTGAGGAGAGGGGGACCATGACCTCTGCAGAGAAGTTCAGGCAGAGGGGCTGAAGACAAGATAGAGAGAGAGGCCTACAGGAAGCATGGAGCACTGAGTTATGGTTCCGTAGTTTGTCCCAAGTCAGTACTGTGGTCTCTGCAGGGATGGGGACACCCATGCAGGGCTTCTGCCTTCAGGCAATTTACCTTCAGGTGTGAGCTAAATAAGGGCTTAGAAGATAAATGGAAAAGAATGTGTAGTGGAGTGGAGCATGTGTGCTTCACCTGTTCAGACATTACACTCATAGTGGTTCTTACACAGTGTGTAGCTCAGACCACTAGCTTCCTGAATCCTCCCTCTGGGAGACTTGCATCCTACTCCCTGAGGGACTTTAGCCTCTGGCTAATTTTAAAACAGATCACTGGAATTTGTGCCTACTATGTAGTTCTATTCTTCCCTAGGGAAACTTAAAGATGCTTAAGCAATATTTATACTGGACACTTTGAAGTAGGTCTAAGTGCTTCTGTAGATAAAGGTGTTGACTGCCCTTTAACTGTGAGCTTGGAAGTGTTAGCAGTTGCTTTGAGTCCAGCACTTGCCAGGAACTGTAGTCAGAAGGACGTGCTGGCAAAGGTGCTGGGCCCCAAACATAACCTTGTCTTGTCCTTGCCTTATCCTCTAGGTGAATGAGAGGTGCTGGATCCTGGGATGTGGGGGAAGCAGCTGAAGAGTTATTGAGCCTATCAGTTGTTACTTGGAAAACTTTTTTCTGGGTTTCTCCAAACGTGTAACAAAGTTTCTTTACCTCTATTTTGGGAAGATCACTCTGGAGAAATGCAGAATGCATTGCAGAACTAAAGCCTCAGGCTGTATCTTATAATCAACTTCTGTGAGACAGAAATCATCTTCCTTTGAGGAAAGGCTGGGCAGTATAGTAGGGAAGGGCTTCAGAATCAACTTCCTAAGCTTCTGCCCTGATCCTAGGTTGGCAGACAGCAGGCTTTGGGTAAACTGCTTGAATCATTGCTTATATTCGTATTTGCTGTCTGGGATTCTGGTTAGGATTACTGGAGGTGATCATCGAGAAGGTGTGACTAGCAGGTTTGGTTTTTTTTTTTTCTCTTTTTCTTTTTTGGTGCTGCTACTGGAGGTTGAACTCAGGGCATGAGTGCTGTCCCTTAGCTTTTATACTCAAGACTGACAATCTACTAAAGTGGTAGAGACACAACTCCAATTCTGTTTTTTTGTTTTGTTTTGTTTTGTTATTTATTGGAGATAAGAGTCTCAGACTTTTCCTGCTTGGGCTGGCTTTCAAGCTTGAACTTCAGATCTTAGGCTATTAAGTAGCTAGGATTACAGGTGTGAGCCACAGCTGTCCATCTTTTTATTTTCATTAGTTTCATCATCCTTGACCAGAACTATCTCTAAAAATATGCTGGACTTTGTTCAAGACGTGAAGGCAGGGGCTGGGGGTTTAGCTCAGCGGAAGAGCTTCTGCCTGCTCAGCGCAAGGCCCCGAGTTCGGTCCTCAGCTCTGAAAAAAGAAAAAAGAAAAAAGAAGTGAAGGCCGAGGATGGGAGAGAAGACAACAGATTTGAATGACTGACAGGCAGCTGGTAGTTTTCCTGGGACTATTAGTTGCTACTTATAGTACTGGACATTTCCCTGAGTGTGTAGGTCAGGGCGGTGTTGGTCTGCTTTGCACTGATGCCCGGCAGGGTCTAGCTGAATGTGGCACTGCAGCTCTTTACCCTCCTTGGACACCTTGATCAGTGCTGTTGCTTTTGTCCTGCTGCTTGGAGAGGGAGAAACAACCTAGTTGATCTCCTCTAATCAGAAGTACTCCCTTGCCAGTGGGGGGTGAGATGGGAGCGTCAGACCCCCTCTGCTGTGAGAGCTAGAGGGAGATTTTGCTTTCTTTTTCTTCTTTTTGCTGTTCCTGAGGCTTAAACTCAAGTTCTGGGCACTGTCTTTTTTTAAATTCAAGGCTGGAGTTCTGCTACTTGAGCCATAGCTCCACTCTAGCTTTTATAGTGGTTAATTGACTTGTTGAGTCTCCTGGACTTTCCTGCCCAGGTTGGCTGTGAATCCTGATCCTTTGATTCAGTCTTTGGAGTAGCTAGAATTAAAAGCATGAGCTACCAGCTCCTGGTCTGGAAGGAGGACATGGTGGGATAGGTTAGGGCTTAGCTGCGAGAACTCTAGAGTTCCCTCCTGGTCTAGGATTAGAACCTCTGTACAACTTGGAAACCTTACTGCCTGTGTCTCATCCTGAGCAAGGTAGGTGTCTTTTTCTCAGGAACCTTCTCTCCTTTCTCTATGCTTTTCTCCCACTTCCTCTCTCCTGAAGGAGAAGTAATAGTAATTACCACCCATATTATAGGATTTTTCACTTAAAGTTTGTACCAAGCCTATTTGCTACCTCAGTCTTAGATGATGTAACTGAATTTAACTCAGGGTTAAAGGTGAAGTTCAAACCCAGATGTTACTTACTCCAAATCCCACATTTCTTCTTTGATTATCTTTTCTCCTCCTCCTGCTCCTCCTCCTCCTCCTCCTCCTCCTTCTCCTCCTTTTGCCAGTCCTGGTGCTTGAACTCAGGGCCTTAGCACTGTCCTGAGCTTTGTTTGCAAGGCTAGTACTCTACCACAGCTCCATTTCCAGCTTTTTCTGCTTATGTGGTACTGAGGAATTGAACCCAGGGCTTCATGGATGCTAGGCAAGCACTCTGCCACTATGCCACCTTTCCAGCCCCAAATCGCACATTTCTATAAAGTTTCATCATTTTCATTTCCCCCTGAATCATCTTAGTACCTAACTCTTAGTTGGACAGACACTGACTTGGATAATAAAGCAGCTTCTTGTTCTCTTCTGTATAGCCACTCATACCATCTCTACCAGGCTTGCTCAGGCCAATAAAAGGAAGTGGTTTGCTTGGCTTATGAGAAGAAAAAAAAAATCTGGAATTTGTGTTTCTCCATCCCTAGAGAACTCTGATGTAATAACCTGAGCACTGGCTATCTATGGAAATATCCCTTGGATGAAAGCAGTAATTCATGTAGCAACCCCAGCCAGATAGAAAAGGTCAGCAGCCTTTAATCCTCTCCCCCAACTTTTTTGGGGGAGTCATGGAGTTTGTTTGTTTGTTTTTTTTTTGGGTCCAGTCGTGGGGCCTGAACTCTGGGCCTGGGTGCTGTCCCTCAGCTCTTCAGCTCAAGGCTAGCACTCTACCACTTGAGCCACAGCGCCACTTCCGGCTTTTTTCTTTTTGCTTATGTGGTGCTGAGGAATAGAACCCAGGGCCTCAGGCGTGCAAGGCAAGCGCTCCTCCACTGAGCCACCTTCCCAGCCCATTGGGTCGTGGAGTTTGAATGCCGGACCTGGGTGCTGTCCCTGAGCATTTTCACTCAAGACTAGTGCTCTACCATTTTGAGCCACCACTCTACTTCCACTTTTTTGGTGGCTAATTGGAGATGAGAGTCTCCCAGACTTTCTTGCCTAGGCTGGCTTTGAACTATGATCCTCAGTCTCCTGAGTAGCTAGGATTACAGGTGTGAACTACCAGCATGAGACTCCTTCCTTGGACACCTTCATCTGTGCAGCTTCTTTTGTCCCTCCTTGAAGAGCTGAGAATCAACAAAATTGATCTTTTCTAATTAGAGGTGCTCCCTTCCCCATGGGAGGGTGAGGTGGGTTGTGTAGACACCCTCTACTATGTGGGTTTTGGGGTAGATCCACTCAGTAGTAGGAAGTGTCTGTGTGGACCAGACTCATTGGTTCTCATCTCTTCTGAGGTTTATTTTTGTTTTGTTTTTTTGGGGCCTGAACTCTGGGCCTGGGCATTGGCCCTCAGCTCTTCAGCCCAAGGCTAGCGCTCTACCACTTGAGCCACAGTGCCACTTCCGGCTTTTTTCTTTTTGCTTATGTGGTGCTGAGGAATCAAACCCAGGGCCTTATGCATGCAAGGCAAGTGCTCTACCACTGAGCCACCTTCCCAGCCCCTTTCTTCTGAGGTTTATGTTGAGGGTCTTTATTCTCAAATAACTGAGTAATTGTAAAATGCAGTATGTGTGTTAAAACTTAAGTTCACATTATCAGCTATAATTGGATGATGAAAATTTCACATTCTGCCTTGTTTGCACCTGTGCTGATCTTACCGTGAATGGCATATCCTTTTAGTCTTACTGCTCTCTTTTGGACTGGGAATGTGGCTCTGTGGTAGAGGATTGCCTAACATGCACAAGGGTCTGGGTTCAATCCCTAGCCCTGCAACAACTTTTTTCTGTTAACACCTTGAGAGTATGAACATGGCATTCAATTTATTTGCCTAAGGTGTACAGTACAATGGCTTTTGCTGTATTCACAAATATGCAACGATTGCCACAACACATCAGCTTAGTAAATCCATACCCAGACAGGGTGTAGTGGCTCCTACCTGTCATCCTAGCTACTTGGGAGGAGAATTGTCAGTAGGTAAGGCTGAGGGTGTTCCCTGGCAAAAAACAAAACACTCTACAGCAAAAAAGACCGGAGGTGTGGCTGAAGTGGCAGAGCACCTGCCTAGCAAGTGATGAGGTCCTGAGTTCAAACCCTAGTACTGCCAAAAGAAAATCAGCTCAGCTGCCATTCCATTTTCTCCCCACCTCCCTAAGCCCTAAGTAACTGGCAGGGTTTAGTCTCACAAATACTTTTCTGTTCCAGGATTTGCCATTCAGTGTGTGGTCCTTTGTGACTGGCTTCTTTCACCTCATGTGAAGCTCTCATCTTTCAGCCAATGCTGAAACTTGGAGCATGCGCCAGTGCATCAGCCTTTTTCTGGCTCAATACTCGCGTGAATGAGCACTCCATATACTGTCCACTATGAAGATCCAGCTACTAGGCATTATGGGTATTTTTTGTTGGTTTTGGGGCTTGCTCAAGGTAGTACTCTACCACTTTTAGCCACAGCTCCATTTCTGGTTTTCTGGTGGTTAATTGGAGATGAGAGCCTCACAGAATTTACTGCTTGGGATGACTTTGAAGCACAATCCTCAGATCTCAGCCTCCTGAGTAACTAGGATTACAGATGTGAGTCACCAGTGCCCTGCTTGGCTAGTTCTTTTGGATATTATTGTCAATGCTGCGAAACATTTTATATAGAGTTTTGTTTTTTGTGCAGGTACACATTTTCATTTTACTGGGGTATATACTTAGCCTAGGTTTGGGTTCCAATTCTTTTTTTTTTTTTTTTCTGGTCGGTCATGGGGCTTGAACTCTGGGCTTGGGCGCTGTCCCTCAGCTCTTCAGCTCACGGTGAGCACTCTACCGCTTGAGCCACAGCGCCACTTCCGGTTTTCTAGTGGTTTATTGGAGATGAGTCTCACAGACTTTTCTGTCCAGGCTGGCTTTGAACCGTGATCCTCAGATCTCAGTCTCCTGAGTAGCTAGGATTTCAGGTGTGAGCCACCGGCGCCTGGCTGGGTTCCAATTCTTACCTTTTTTTAAGTTTGCGGAGGAGGGTTTCTTCTGGAGCCTAGACTTGCTGCAAACTTGCAAACTGCTTGCTTCAGCCTCCCAAGTGTAGGGATTTCAGGCATGTGTCCTCACACCAGGCCCTTAATAATTTATTATGGGTTGGACTAATTTGCTTCTAGCAAAGTGGAACCCTATGTGAGGCCCAAACATGCTTATTTTGGCCCCATGGCTGTGCAAATGTCAGATCTGGTGCTGAGAGTGAAGGCTGTGGAACTTCACATCCATGATCTGGTATCTCCTTGACCCACACAATTGGAGACATCTGTTATTCTCTTCAGTCCTGGTTCTGTAGATTTGATGCCTCCAGAGGTTATGGCAAGTCTGTGAGTCACACAGCTATTAAGTACTGATGATGTGGGAGTTTCTCAGCCCTTCTGCATACATTTAAAAAAGGTGACTGTAGGGGCTGGGAAGGTGGCTCAGTGGTAAAGCGCTTGCCTGCATGCTTGAGGCCCTGGGTTCAATTCCTCAGCACCCATAAGCAAAAAAAAAAAAAAAAGCTGTAAGTGGTGCTGTGGCTCAAGTGGTAGAGCACTAGCCTTGAGCTGAAGAGCTGAGGGGCAGCACCCAGGCTCAGAGTTCAGGCCCACGACCGGACCCCAAAACAAACAAACAAACAAACAAAAAAAGGTGACTGTATACACTAAATTTAATTTAATTTTTTAATCATGGGGCTTGAACTCAGGGCCTGGGCATAGTCCCTGAGCATTTTTGGTCGACTAGCTCTCTACCAAGTTGAGCCACAGCACCACTTTTGGTTTTCTGGGGGTTAATTGGAGATAATTTCTCAAGGACTTTCTTGCCTGTACTGGTGGTGAACTGGAATCCTCAGATCTCAGCTTCCTGAGTAGCTAGGTTTACAGGCATGAGCCACCTGGCTTAAATTTAAATGTCTATCAACTAAAACTAGCATCCAAATTTAAGAGCTGGTATATATGGCTCAAATGGTAGAGCCCTTGTCTAGGAAGGCCAGCCCTGATTTCAAATTTTATGCAAACAATTTAAAAATAAACATACATGTTCCAGTAGCTTATACCTGTAATCCTACCTGCTCTGGATGCAGAGATTTGAGAAATGTGCTTTGAAGCCATCCCAGGCAGGAAATCCTTGAGATTCTTACCTGGAATGAAGCACCAAAAATGATGGAAGTAGAGTCATGGCTCAAGTGGTAAAGCGCTAGCCTTGAGTAAAAGAAGCTCAGGGACAATGGCCAGGCCATGAGTTTAAGTCCTAGGACTGGCACCAAAAAAATAAACTTACATTCTAGTATTATTTTAAATACCCTATGTGGTTACCACATTGAACAGTGGAAGAACTCTATACACTGCTTTTCTCCTTCCTTCCTTCCTTCCTTCCTTCCTTCCTTCCTTCCTTCCTTCCTTCCTTCCTCCCTTCCTTCCTTTCTTCCTTCCTCCCTCCCTCCCTCCCTTCCTTTCTCCCTCCCTCCCTCCCTCCCTCACTCCCTCCCTCCTTCTTTCCTTCCTTCTTTCCTCTCTCTCTCTCTCTCTCTCTCTCTCTCTCTCTCTCTCTCTCTCTCTCTCTCTCTCTCTCTCTCCTCTCTTTCTTGTTGGTCATGGGGCTTGAACTAAGGGTCTAGGCGCTATCCTGGATCTTTTTTCTCTTTTCTTTTTTGCCAGTCATGGAGCTTGAACTCAGTGCCTGGGCACTGTCCCTGAACTTCTTTTGCTCAAGGCTATCATTCTACCCTTTGAGCCACATTACCACTTCTGGCTTTTTCTGGTTATATGGTACTGAGGAATTGAACCCAAGG
Source organism: Dipodomys merriami (assembly GCF_024711535.1). Taxonomy (NCBI): domain Eukaryota; kingdom Metazoa; phylum Chordata; class Mammalia; order Rodentia; family Heteromyidae; genus Dipodomys; species Dipodomys merriami. Next base: position 45,845,185 of record NW_027206290.1, on the reverse strand, counting down.
CGTCATGCATGCTAGGCAAGCACTTTACCACTGAGCCAAAATCCTAGCCTTGGAACTTTTTTTGTTCAAAGCTAGAACTCTGCCACTTTGACCCACAGTGCCACTTCCAGTTTTCTGGTGGTTAATTGGAGGTAAGAATGTCAGAGACTTTCCTGCCACTGCTGGCTTTGAACAGTGATGCTCAGATCTCAGTCTTCTGAGTAGCTACGATTACAGGCATGAGCCACCTGATTTTTATTTACGATCTTGAATTTTATGTATATACAGACACAAAGAGTGTCTTTTTTTTGTGTCCCCCCCCCCCCCGCCCCCCAGGGCTCACTGTAGCCCAAACTGGCCTCTTTCACAGTCCTCCTGCCTCCAACCAAGTGCTGGGATTATAGACAGGCACTGATTACCACACCAGACTCATAAGTTAGAGCTTTGAAAGAAAAAACAAAAGCCAGTCTGAGTTCCATCCTCTTCATAGCACTTGCTACATAAGCACTCTATGACTTGCCTGCAGCTTAATTTCTCATTTCTTTTTTTTTCCTTCTTTTAATAGTTGTAATAGTCCCAACTCTTTTTTTTGTGTGTGTGTGTGTCGGTCGTGGGGCTTGAACTCTGGGCTTGGGCGCTGTCCCTTAGCTCTTCAGCTCAAGGCAAACGCTCTACCACTTGAACCACAGCGCCACTTCTGGTTTTCTAGTGGTTTTTTGGAGAAGAGTCTCAAGGACTTTCATGCCCTGGCTGGCTTCTTTGAACTGCAATCCTCAGATCTCAGCCTCCTGAGTAGGATTATAGGCGTGAGCCACCGGCGCCCGGCGAGTCCCAACTCTTAATGGGTATCTATACTTTTGTGAGCAGGGGGCTTGAACTTGGGGCCTGTGTACTGTCCCTTAAATTTTTTTCCTTCCTTCCTTCCTTCCTTCCTTCCTTCCTTCCTTCCTTCCTTCCTTCCTTCCTTCCTTCCTTCCTTCCATTTCTTTCTTCCCTTTGTTTGTTTGTTTTGTCCTGGTGAACGCTGGGCCTGGACTCTGTCCCTGAGCTCTTCAACTCAAGGTGAGCACTCTACTACTTGAGCCACAGCACCACTTCCAGTTTTCTGTAGGTTAATTAGAGATAAGAGTCTCATGGACTTTCCTGCCCAGGGTGACTTTGAACCACATCCTCACATCTCAGCCTCCTGAGTAGTTAGAATAACAGGTGTGAGCCACCGGCACCTGGCTTCTTAGCTTTTTCTTGATCAAGGCTGCCATTCTTATCACTAGAGCCTCACTTCTGGCTGCCTTGGGACCAGGATCCTCAGATCTCAGCCTCCAAAGTAAGCTTTTATTAATTATAGGTGATCACTACTTTGCATCTTGGTAAGCATTTTTCTCGACAGTGACCCCAGGTCTCTTTCATCTCACTCATTTTCTTTAAGTGAACATGTTTTTTTTTCTCTCTCTCCCTGTTTAAGCTTAGAGAGGCTCTCTACCCAGAGATCAAAAAAACATTCACCAAGTTGAATCTGTTTTTAAAATGTTTCATTTTTTACATTTGCATTTAAAATAGTGCCATTTGATTGTACTTCAAAAGCCTTTTAAGTGCAAAAAATTACATAAAATGTTAACAGTGGTTCTTCCTGGGTGATGAGATTCTTCATAGTTCTTTTCTTTCATGTACTGCTCTTAGGAGTGGGACTATAAATTCATCAAGCTAAAAATGGATCATCCTCTTGCCCTGGATTGTGGAGAATGTGGCAGAACCTCTGCCAGTTCTCTCCAGGCCTCGGTTTCCTCCTTGGGAAAAGGAGAGGTGTGCTGCAAGGTCCTTTCTGTCTTCACACAGCTTTGCACTCCAGGGCCATTCTTGACCTTTGCCTGACTTGGTAGGCAACCATCCTTTGGCTGATGGACACATCTTCAGCCTAATTCACATCTCATCCCTTCTTAGGAAGATGGGAAGGGGACAGAACAAATACCAAAGGATGAGCTGGGGTCTGTTTATCCCTTCTTGCCCTGATCTGCAACAGAAGACCCTGGGTATTTGTTTTTGTTGTTATTGTTAACCACTGTACACGTTCCTGGTCTGTTCATTCATGTGAGGGAGTAATAATGACACCAGCCTTGAGACAGATCAGTGTACCCCTTTCTCACTCCTGGCTCCTCACTGCCTTGTCCACCATCTCTACCTCCCCTGCATGCCCATGTTTCCCTCCCCTCCCTCCCTTCCTCCTCCTCCTCCCTGCCCCCTGAGACCCACCCAGCCTTCAGAAGCCACCTTTCCTCTGAATGACCTGACAAGTGTCATTGGCACTGGGTCACAAGCCCTCTCCCCTTGGCCGCCTTGTCACCAGGCAACAACACTGTCAGTCTCCTAGCTCCTTGGGGGCAGAGGTGTGTCTGCTTTTATTCTCTGGATCCCTGCCCCCAGCAGGGAATCTCTTCTTCATGGAGCTCCAGCTGGATTATCAGCAATTCCATTTTACACCAGGATAAACTAAATTGGTGGGAAGTGTGATTTTAGAAACAGACAGATCTGGGTTTGAAGTCCTGGCTCTAGATACACAGTGGGATTTTTGGTGACATTTACATTCCCTGAGTTTCAATTTCTTCTGTAAAGTGGGGTAATCTATATCCCTGTGGTCTGCTGTCAATAATTGAGTTCTTAAATCAAATACCTGCTCAGGTTCTCTTTAAGTTGCATTTTCATAGCATTGCAGATGTGATATGGTCCAAAACTAAGATAATTCATGTTTACATGGGTGATGTGAAAAACCTAGGACAGGCTGGGTCTATCCCAGGTCGGCTTGTACTTTTTACTGACTTGGGCTCCTCAGCCCCTCCCTAGATCATGCTCACTGCTCGGAGAAGATCAGAGTGCCAGAGTCCAGACAGGATGAGCCTAACCTCATTGGGCCTCCTCGCTCTGTCTGCTTCATACCTGTACAGCTATTTCATTACTTTCCTTCAAGTACTTTGTAAAGAGCACTAGCTGGAGGTCACAGTAACAAAACCACAGCCCCCAAACAGAACAGTTCTTGCTAGATAACCACCCAGCAAGAGGAGACCCAGGCCTTCCAGGGAAGAAGAGGGGCCACTAGCATTGAGAGATGGCAGCTCATGCTAGGTGTCTAAGAGATGTGACAGATGACAAAAGCACAAAGGTGTCATTTGCTGCTGGGGGGGGGGGTGAGGGGGGCAGTACCCAGCCTTTGGGTGTTCCTGCTTTCTATTGCTCACTTTGGGAAGCAATGGAAGGAATTTTCAAGAAATCACCTGCTTCATCCATCATCCTGTAGATGGAAGAGCTGGGTCCTTGCCCAGGGGGACAAGACCTACAGCCCACTCTACTTGTGCAGTGTCACCCTAACCCCAAACATGGGACCCAGCACTGCCAGTCACATGCAAGCCACCTTTGGGGACTGTAACCAGGACTTGGACTTGTATCAAACTCAGGGCCTTGCCCTTCACCAAGCCAAATCCCCAACTCCTCTTCGGTTTCTAATTTTTTTTTTTTTTTTTTTTTTGGTGCTGGTATTAGGCTTGAACTCGTCTTTCATTCTCATTTAGCTTTTTCTCTCAAGGCTGGCATTCTACTACTGGAGCCATGCCTTCTGGCTGTGCTAATTAATTGGAGATAAGAGTCTTAATATCTTCAGAAATCAGCCTTCTCAGTAGCTAGAATTAAACCACTGGTGCTGGACTTACTTTGAAAAAAATATATCTGGGTATATAAAAATATATAGTCTCTGTGTACTGAGTCAACGTTCTCACACATGCTAGGCAAGTGTTATATATACCTAGCTATACCTTCATCCCCTGTCCCATTTTTATAGTTAGTTATAGATTCCACTTGTGTCAAGACCTTCAAGCCATCTTCAGAACTCATCACTTCTGTTTGATTCAGGAGGAAAGTTAAGTTGCTCCTTTTTTTTAATGTATTTATTTTATTTGCTTGGTCGTGCGGCTTGAACTCTAGGCCTGGGCGCTGTCCCTCAGTTCTTCAGCTCAAGGTGAGTACTCTACTACTTGAGCCATAGCACCACTTCCAGTTTTCTGGTGGTTAATTGGAGATAAGAGTCTCACCGACTTTCCTGCCTGGGCTGGCTTTGAACCGTGATCCTCAGATCTCAGTCTCCTAAGTAGCTAGGATTACAGGCGTGAGCCAGTGGCGCTCAGTTTAAGTTATGCTTTTTGATATTATATATTGCATGTTATATATAATTATATAACATATATAATTGATATTATATATAATTAACAGAATGAGAAAATGTTCAGTCCAACTTCTTACCCAAAGAGTATTTAAAAAATGAAATGTGACTTCTACTGCCCCCCAAAGGATTTATGAGTTACCTAGAACAAGACTAGGCCTTAGGCACCAAGATCTCTGTCTCTTTTTAAAGTTCATTGAATTGATGTCTTTCCCTCACTCTGAACTGACCCCTCAACTCCTGCTCCAGATGTAGTAGCCTGGCCCAGGATTCCCTGGTAGTCACCTCCAGTACCCTCTAAGTTGTCATATTTGGTGATTTCATCCCATCACTTGTGGCTGCAAGACTGCCCACCCCATCTTGGGCTCAGCTGCCTAGGATAACAAGCACTCATTATTGCTCATGAGCCCTGGCTAGCTGCATTCTCAGCTTGGCCCTCCTCACATTTCTGAGCTTAGCTGAGTATTGGATGTTGCTCATCCTAGCCCTGATCATGAAGTTCTTTTGCTTCTTAGCAGGGGTATGGTCCTCTTCCTGTACTGTTGACTAGGCTCTGACCATTATGGTTTCCTCTACAGAAGTCTGTGGAGACTTATGGATTGCATTGGGCCCCTTTGTGTTAAAAGTCTAGACAGTTGACCTGTAGAAATAATGTCCTTTCAGTTCCTTTTACCTCTTAGTACACTCCTAATTGTGAAGGCTCTTCTTCACCTTGAGTATCTTTGGGGCTGCTAAGTTTCTGCTAAGTTTCTCTGCTGACCCCCCTATAGCTAGCCCAATGTGTTGTATGGTACAGGTGCCCAGTAAGTGTTTAATGACTGAGATGGCTGGCTGAATGCTTGGGTGACATTACTGATAGGACTAGGGAGGAAGCATAATGAGGCCTTGACTTATGCGCCGATTAAATCATTGCACACAATGGAATTTCCTGTAATTTTTGTCCAGTCATTTAAGTCCCCAGTAAACCAAAAAGAATGTGCAGACATGGCTTGATGGGCTTTTTTTTCTTTTGCCTTTTTTGGCCAGTCCTGGTGCTTAAACTCAGGGCCTGAGTTTCTTTTGCTCAAGGCTAGCACTCTTTCACTTGAACCATAGCAACACTTCTGGCTTTTTTTCTGTTTAGGTGGTACTGAGGAATTGAACCCAGAGCTTCATGCATGCAAGGCAAGCACTCTACCACTAAGCCACATTCCCAGCCCTGGGCTTTGTTCTTAACAGTACCCACATTAGCTGGGCGCTGGTGGCTCACGCCTGTAATCCTAGCTACTCAGAAGGCTAAGGTCTGAGGATCACGGTTCAAAGCCAGCTCGGGTAGGAAAGTTTGTGTGACTCTTACTCCAGTAAACCACCAGAAAACCAGACATAGAGCTGTGGTGGTTCAAGTGGTAGAGCACTAGCTAGCCTTGAGCTGAAGAGCTGAGGGATAGCACCCAGGCTAGAGTGCAAGCCCCACAACCAACAAAACAAAATAGTACCCCTCTTATTTGAATTCTAGCTCATTTCAGCAGATGTTTCTAGTTTACCTCTGCCTGTAAATAGTTGGCTTCCTGTTGAGGCCACAGAAAAGATCAGGGGAAGGAGACTTTTGTTCTGACGTGTGTGTGTGTGTGTGTGTGTGTGTGTGTGTGTGTGTGTGTGTGTGTGTGTGTGTGTGTGTGTGTGTGTGTGTGTGTGTGTGTGTGTGTGTGTGTGTGTGTGTGTGTATGTGTGTGTGTGTGTGTGTGTGTGTGTTCAGTCAGTGGTAGGTCTTAAACGTGTGTGTGTGTGTGTGTGTGTGTGTGTGTGTGTGTGTGTGTGTGTGTTCTCAGTCAGTGGTAGGTCTTAAACTCAAGACCTGGGCACTATCCCTAGGCTCTTTTTGCCCAAGCCTAGCGCTCTACCACTTTCAGTTTTTTGGTAGTTAATTGGAGATAAGTCTCATGGAGACTTTTCTTCCCAGGCTGGCTTTGAACCTTGATCCTCAGATCTCAGCCTTCTGAGTAGCTAGGATTACAGGCATGAAACATTGTCGCCCTGCCTGATTTGTGTTTGAATTAGCCTTCCTCCCTTCTACTAGAAGTTGAACTCAAGGCCTCATATTGCTAGGCAAACACTCTACCACTGAGCTATGTTTCCAGTCATCTTCCAGTTTGACTGGATGCGAGGGGACCACTGTATGAGCAGCCATACTCAGCTGAGAAGAAAGGTGTAGTGATGGGGAGACTCAGCCTCCCATTTACAAGTATCAGCAGAAATGGATAATGAGCTGTTTTGCTGACATCGGTAGGCACAGCTGCCTACCATAACATTTCTTGGTAGGAGGAGGGCATGAGAGTTCTAGATCATGTTGAGCATCAGTTCTCCGCCCAAGTTCCCTAATGAGTCACTGTGAACTTGAAAAATGCCACCCTGGAGGAGCCAGTTTTATTGTTTTATGGTTTGGGTATGGCTTGGAACTCAGGATCTTGACCCTCACAAGTAATTCTAGTGTGTAATCAAAGTTGAAACTTGATGGTATAAATTATCATTTTTTTTCTTTCCTGATATAGAATCATCTATGATAGATTTATTCAGGTTTTTGTAGTTGTCAAAGCATATAGATTGAAATAAATTAGAGCTGGCTAGAATGAGAGATAGGGAGCCAGGTGCTGGTGGCTCATTCCTATAATCTTAAGATTGTGAAATCAGCCTAGGCAGGAAAGTCTGAGAGACTCATTTCCAATTAATCACACAGACACACACAGACACACACAGACACACACAGACACACACACACAGACACACACACACACACACAGGGCCCAAAGTAGAGCTGTGTTTCAAGTGGCAGAGCATCAATCTTGAGTGAAGAAGGTAAGGGACAAGCCTTAAGTTCAAGCCCTATGCCAACGTACACCTCCCCCCCCCCCCCATCTCTGAGGGAAGAGAGAGGAAGGATGACAATTCTTCTATGTTCTTCAGCTGGGATACCTCCTCCCTTTCTTACCATCTACTCTGTTCAGAATAGTTAGAAAACTACAGATGTCCTAAAATTTGAATTTGCAAGATGCATTTTACCATATTCTTTCATTAGAGTTATCAAAGAAAAAACTTCTTGGGGCAGGGAATGTGGCTTAGTGGTAGGGTGCTTGCCTAGCATTCATGAAGCCTTGGGTTCAATTCTTCAGTACCACATAAACAGAAAAAGCTGAAAGTGATGTTGTGGCTCAAGTGGTAGAGTGCTAGTCTTGAACAAAAGAAGTTCAGGGACAGTGCCCAGGCCAAGTGCAAGCCCCAGGACTGGCAGAAAGAAAGAGAGAAAGAGAGAAAGAGAAAGAAAGAAAGAAAGAAAGAAAGAAAGAAAGAAAGAAAGAAAGAAAGAAAGAAAGAGAAAGAAAGAAAGAGAAAGAGAGAGAAAGAGAAAGAGAGAGAAAGAGAAAGAAAGAAGGAAAGGCAGAAAGAGAGGCAGAAACCCTCCCCCACAGTATAACCCCTGCTTTTCACTGTATTTGATGTCAGTATAATTTGTGGAGGGGAAGGGAAAAAACAAGTCGTTTAAATAGGGATACAGGTGGACCCATTGCAACAATGAGAAGGACAAGTCGTTATGTCAAAAACGAACTTTACAACTTTGGTGTGTGTGGGGGAGGGGGAGCGGGGAGGATTCGGTGGGGGGACGGGGGGGGGTGGGGGGGGAGGATGGGAAAGGATGGGAAGGGGAAACAAAGGAGGAGGCTACAATGTTTGATAAGAAATGTACTCATTATCTTGCCCATGTAATTGTAACCCCTCTGTACAGTATTTTCACAATAAAAAAATAAATAAAAATTAAAAAAAAGAAAGAGAGGCAGAAAGAAAGAGGAAGGAAGAAAAGAAAGGAAGGAAGGAAGGTTCTTTAGAGCCGTTGGGGGGCTGATTGGCTCATCTGGGATTAGGGGCCTACTTCTGGTCAGCAGAGATTCTAGGAAATGGCAAAGGTAACCCATGCCGGGGTGTCTCATGTACTGCAGGAAGGAGCTGTTGAGACCGATATTGAGAAGTTAGGGTTCAGTGATTTCCATAAGGCCTTAGAGACTGAATTTGTTAGTTGAGTAGAACTAGAGAGATGAGGACCAGAATTTGTTAGTGGAATAAAGATACCGAGAGATGAGGACTTCATGGCTCTAGGCCTCCTGGATTTGTTGCTCAGAATCTAGGTCCTGTTCTCTTTGTTCCCTTTGAAATTGTTGGGAACATCTTGGGACATTGGGGTCTCATGTAGGAATAAGGACACCAACTTGAAAGGAACTTGTCAAGGAAAAGTTTGCTGTGGCAGAAAGGTCTGAAGAAGCTGAGTGAGCAAGTGCGGTGGGCTGGCAATCCGCAGGGGTTATATCCCTAGCATAATACTACCTCATGTTTTGATTGGTCAGAAGTTAGGCTTACAAGCTGTGTGATTGGCTAGTTTGAGATGATAGTGCTTAATAAAATTTAACAGGAACAGGGCACAACTGGTAACAGGATATCTTAATTAAAGTACAGTTTAAGACCAAGCCCTGGCCAAAGCAGGAACTGGTCAGAAAAACAGTTCTTAGCTAGCATTTTACCACTTAAGCCATGCCTCTAACCTCAAGAAAAAAAATTCTAATAACAGAATATGGCTTAGCTAAAATAGCTTCTTAGAAGTTGGGGTTCTTCTTGTTTTTTTTTTTTTGTTATTATTATCTTTAAGTAGCTGTGTAAGGGAGTTTCATTTCAGTGTATTAATTTATAAGTACAGTGCATCTTCATCAATATCATTCTGTCTCCTAACACCACCCCCCAGATTACCTGATTCCATTGAATGTATACATTGAAATAATGACGGTATTTGCCCATTCTTCCACTCTCCATTTGTCTCTTCCTCCTTTCTTGAACTCTATCCCTTCTCCTCGTTTCCCTATCCAGGACAAAAATATTTTTTTCAGCTATATAGTATTTATTTATTTATTTATTTATTTATTTATTTAATTGGTCATGGGACCTGAACTCTGGGCCTACGTGCTGTCCCTCAGCTCTTCAGCTCAAGGCTAGCGCTCTACCACTTGAGCCACAGCACCACTACTGGCTTTTTTCTTTTTTCTTATGTGGTGCTGAGGAATCAAACCCAGGGCCTTGAGCATGCAAGGCAAGCGCTCTACCACTGAGCCACCTTCCCAGCCCCAATATTCAAGTGTCTTTATTGTATGCTGACTTGTAAAATCTTTTGGATAAATGCCCAACATCCATGTAGTTCTTGTCTTTCCAGTTAGAATTCCACCTTGGGCCAGTTTATCTGAACAGTTTATTTTCCAGTGGGTACATTTTTATCTTAGTAGATTTGAACTACAATTTGGTGTCCTTGGAGACTTCAAAAACCCTCTAGTAGCTGGGCGTGGTGGCTCATGCCTATAATCCAAACTACTCAAGAGGCTGAGATATGAGGATCACAGGTTCAAAGCCAGCCTGAGCAGGAAAGGCTGTGAGACTCTTATATCCAATAAACCACTCAGAAAACCAGAAGTGGTGCTGTGGTTCAAGTGGTAGAGCACTTGCCTTGAGCTGAAGAGCTGAGGGACAGCACCCAGGCCCAGAGTTCAAGCCTCATGACTGAACAAAAATAAATAAATAAAACCCTCTAGTGTCATCATCATGAAGTAGATGGATTTCTTTTCTTTATGTCACACTGCCCCAAGTTAACTTTGGCTTTTATTGGTTTCAAGAAGGATAGTTTTTCACCTTCATGCAAAGTTCCTGGGCTTACCAATGGGAACAAGCACATTTCATGTGGCTTAAGATGAATACACGTCTCATTTCGAGCAAGCTCAGTCTTTGATCAGAATGAAAGCACAGGCCTTGTGAATTTAAATTGAGTGCATTTAACTTAATTGAAATCAAATTCTTCTGCTCAAGTGAATTATTTTTTTTCTGGTTTCTTTTTTGTAGGGGTTCAGCTGTTGCGAAGATCATTGGTAATAATGTTCAGAAGCTGCAGAAGTTTGCCTCCACAGTGAAGATGTGGGTCTTTGAAGAAACAGTCAATGGCAGAAAACTGACTGACATAATAAATAATGACCATGAAAATGTAAAATATCTCCCCGGACACAAGCTACCAGAAAATGTGGTGAGACTCTAGTTCATTCTTGCTTGATCTTGCTTGGCTGGTGGAGCTGGGGACCTGGAGCTGGCCAAGTGACTTTCCTGTTATTTCCCATTGGCTCTGGTTTTTCCTGATTGAAAATGGGCTTTGTGTTACTCTTAGGGCTGTTGTAAACAGAGTGCCCTAGGTGGGGTGAGTTAAACAACAGAATTTGTTTCTTTCTGTGACAGTTCTGAACAGATGTCATGGTTGTTTTCTTGTGGAGCTTCCTGCTGGCTGTGTCATAACCCTTGCTGTGGGGACAGAGTCCTGTTGGATCCCATGTATCATACAGCAGTCATATTCCCTTACTCTTAGCATTTTCAGTTCACTACCTCTCTGAGGGTGCTGTCACCAAATGTAGTCACAGTCTCAGGTGCTGAGACAGAATGTCAGCGAATGAGCTTTGGGGGACATACCATGTACTCTGTAGGAGTGAGAATCTTTTCTATCAAAGTGACGTAATCACCACCATTTAAACGGTAGCCTCCATCCTACAAGAGGTATTTTAGGTGAGCCACATCCTGTTTTAAGAATTACTTTCTAGGATGGCACCCATGATTCACATCTGTAATCCTAGCTACTCATGAGGCTGAGATCTCAGGATTATGGTTCAAAGCCAGCGGGAGCAGGAAAGTCTATCTATCAGACTTGTATCTCCAGGCTCTCAGTTCAAGTCTCAGGACAGACACATACTAGATATCTGGAGGCTGGAGGTATGGCTCGAGTAGTAAGAGTTCACACAAACAAATACACACACACAATATCTCTAGAGGCTGAAGGTGTGGCTCAAGTGGTAGAATGATCCAGCTACAGCTGAGTAAGAATTGTAAGAGCCAGGAGGCCATGGTTTGGGTTGATTGCTTGGATAAACTGAAAACCCCTTGAAAACTAACCAGTCACACAAGATTGTGGACCTAAATTCTAACCAATCAAAATCAGAACAAAAGCTCAGTGACATATTAGGAATAAAACCTGGGCAACTCCCAGGCCAGTTCTTGTTTACTTGGCTTATTGTCAGTAGCATGTCCTTTTGCTTTTGTAGATTTTTTTGTTGTTGTTGATTTTTGCTAAGTTCCTTTTGAGTTGGTGTCCTATTTCTGTGTGATACTTCAGTATCCCAAGACATATCCAACAAATCATAGCAGGACTCCTTTGTTGTTGTTGTTGGTTTTGTACCAATACTAGGACTAAAACTCAGGTCCTCACGCCCTCCCTTAGCTTTTTTGCTCAGGGCTCATGCTCTACCACTGGAGCCATACCCCAGTTTCAGATTTTTCACTAATTAACTGGAGATAAGAGTCTCTCAGACTTGTCTGCCCAGGCTGGCTTCAAACTTCAATCTTTAGCTCCAAACCTCAAGTAGCTAGGATTACAGCACCCAGCAAGAAGATTCTTCTTTGGCATTTAGAGTACATTGGAGCTGGAACTAGTGATGCCCTCCTTGCTTGTGTTCCCTGATGTCACTCTCTCAGTGCCTGTAATTTGGTCAGCTGTTCAGGCCAACTAATGTCCTATTCTATAATTAAAGTCAAGGTCAAGGCCTAAATCACACAGGGAAATAGAAGAAAATAGCAGAACTGTAGGAGTGACATTTGAAAATGTAAGCTTACTAAGTCTGGGAGAGAAAAATACTAGGTTGTTGCCTGGCCTGGTTCTATGGATTTGGAGGGGAAGAAGGAAGTGGGTGTGGAAAAAGAAAAGAACATCACCCTGCTGCTGGTGTGGGTGGAGTCTATGAACTCCCCTCGGCTGCCAGATTCACCCCCCTGTAGGTTTCTGTAACAGTCTATTTGGAAGCCAGTTCCCTGTGGCTTCCTGCTTCCTCTGGTTTACCTTGTGTGCTCATACCACTGCCTCCATGAGCATTGCCTCTGAGGGTAGAGTATGGTGTTGTGGCTGTAGACAGAAAGAGGAATAAAATGAGGGCTGCCTTCTGGGAGGACTGTATGAAAAGAATTAAATGTGGGGAAGTTTGCAGATGCCAAGGCCTACCTTATTAAAATGGTTTTGTGTGTGTGTGCGTGTGTGCGCGCGTGCGTGCGCGCGTGCGTGCGTGTACGCACATGCCAGGCCTGGGGCTTGAATTCAGGGCGTCAGCACTGTTTCTGAACTTCTTTTGTTTAAGGCCTGCACACTACCACTTGAGCTACAACCCCACTTTTTGGCTTGCTTTTTTGTAAGTTTATTGGTAGGTAAGCGTCTCACCAACTTTCCTGCCCAGACTGGCTTCAAACTGCAATCCTCAGATCTCAGCCTCCTCAGTAGCTAGGATTTCAGGCATGAACCACCAGCACCCAGCTTTCCCACCCATACTTTCTGTGTATTTTTTTTCACATTTGATTCAGTGCATTTATTTGGAGTTATGAATGAATGTAGAAGTTTTTTTTAGCTACAGTTAGATTTAAAGGTCATGATAGCCAAGCTCAGTAGCTTATGCCTGTAATCCTAGCTACTCAGGAGGCTGAGATCTGAGGATCATGGTTCAAAGCTAGCCCAGGCAGGAAAAGTCCGTGAGACTCTTATCTCCAAAAAACCACCAGAAAACCGGAAGTGGCACTGTGGCTCAAGTGGCCTTGAGCTGAAGAGCTGAGGGACAGTGCCCAGGCCCAGAGTTCAAGCCCCACGACTGACCAAAAAAAAAAAAAAAAGCCATGCTATTGCACTTGGGAAGATCAGTAGGCACTTGTGCTTGGTGGGGATTGGGTCTCACCTGCAGAGTAGACAACATGTAGTGGATAGTTGCTCATCAGCACACTCTATACTATGAATCAGAGGATACAAAAGATTCAGGTTTGTCCATATGGCTGTTCTCATTGGTTTTCAGTGATTTTTATTGTTGTTGGGGGTTACATTTTTATTCATTTGGATGAGAGCACTGGACTCCTGGGCTTTAAACAGCTAGCCCTGGTTCTTTTGTTCTGGTTCTTCCTCAGTCCTGCTTATGCTGAAAGACAAACTGTGTTTGGGGTTGTCTTTCCTATCCCATTTTAGGATCTTTAACAGTGGACAGCCTCAGAAACTATTTATTACTTATTTATATTATTTATATTATTTATATTTTGCCAGTTCTGGTGCTTGAACTCAGGACCTGGGCATTGTCCTTAAGCTTCTTTTGCTAGCACTCTGCCATATGAGTCACAGTGTCACTCCTGGCTTTTTCTGTGTTTGTGGTTCTGAGGAAACAACCCAGGGCTTCATGCATGCTAGGCAGGCACAGTACCACTAAGCCACATTCCTAGCCCCTCAGAAACATTTTAAACAAGGAGGCTTACAAAATCCTCAGATCTCAGCCTCCTGATGAGTTAGGATGTGTCATTTAGCTTAAGCTAGGATTTAGCCACTGGTGTGCCAAGCAGCCTCTTGTTCTGAGAGATGAGATTCAAATGACTTGTTAGCTGGTAAGACCTGGTTTTGATAGAGTATAAAAGGCATTATATTCTATGAACACACTGTGTGCCATACAAATAACCACCAAAAAGCTAGAAGTGGAGCTGTAGCGCAAGTGGTATAGTGCCAGCCTTTAGCAAAAAAGCCAAGCAAGAGCTGAAGAAAAAAAATTGGAAGGAAGGAAAAAGAAAGAGTCTCGAGAGAGATTGTACAGAGTGTGACCTGATAAGAATAAAGTGTAGGGGGTGAGTAGCAAGACCTGGTTGGTTTCCTCTGCTCCTTTTTGTCTGAAGAGCAAGTGCGAGGCTGGGAAGGGGGCTCAGTGGTAGAGTGCTTGCCTCACATGCATGAGGCCCTGGTTCAATTCCTCAGCACCACATAAACAGAAAAATAGGGAAGTGGCCCCATGGTTCAAGTGGTAGAGTGCTAGCCTTGAGCTGAAGAGCTGAGGGACAGTGCCCAGGCCCAGAGTTCAAGCCCTATGGCTGACCAAGAAAGAAAAAAAAAATAGCAAATGTTCTTGCAGAACAGGGGTCTTACGCTTTACTGTCAGACAAGGTAGGTGAGAGAATTTCCTACATAGTAAGGTGGGACAAAGAGCACTGGCTTTTGTTGTTTGTTTTAAATTTTATTGTTTTCATAAAGGTGTTACATATGTCAGGTAATGAGTACAACAGTGTCACCTCTTTCCTCATTTTCTCCCCATTTTTCCCTCCTGACCCTCCTCCCCTACAAGTTGTATAGTTCATTTTCAACATTGTCTATTGAGTTTCATTGCTCTGTTCACCCTTTGTCCCTCTCCTTATCTTCCCCAAGAGTAGTATTTTTAGGGTTGTTATTTTAGGCCAGTGCTAGGGTTTATACTCAGGTCCTAGGTGCTATCACTTTGTTTTTTTCATTCAAAACTGGTGCTCTACCACTTAAGCCATACCTCTACTCCCAGCTTTTTGGTGGCTAATTGAATATAATAATCCCACAGAATTTTCTGCTCCACAGGCTCTGGCATTAGGACAAAGGCTGTGGTTTCTGTGCTTGCCTTGCAGCGGGGAGGGGAGTGGTGGGTTAGAGGATGTTGGGGAGATACCTCGTCTGAGGCTTTCACTGAGGGGTAATAAGTCCCTGGTACCTATGACCCCAACCCTAGACTGGTCTGGAGGTGTTCAGAAGGGAAATACGGACTTTCCTTGTCTTCATGAGGAAGGAAGGAGATGCCCTAAGCTTTTGGCTGTGGTTCAGGTGTGGGAATGACTGAGTCATCTACACCAGCTTAAGCTAAAAGAATGGTTTGCTTTATTTGACTAAAAAAATACACATAGGGGCTGGGCACCGGTGGTAGCTCATGCTTCTATCTACTTGGGAGATTTGAGAGTAGAAGGATCATGGTTCAAGGCCTACCTGGGCAGAACTATTTGTGAGACCCTGTGAGAAAAGCCATCTTTTCTTTGGAAGTGGGTTGCTTCCTGTCAATCATATCAGAATAATTTCTCTTAAAAGTTTGTGTTTTAGGGCTGGGAAGGTGGCTCAGTGGTGGAGTACTTGCCTTGCATGCCTGAGGCCCTGGGCTCGATTCCTCAGCACACATAAGCAAAAAGAAAGAAGTCAGCAAGTCTTTGGGCTGGGAAGGTGGCTCAAGTGGTAGAGCGCTAGCCTTGAGCTGAACAGCTGAGGGACAGTGCCCAGGCCCAGAGTTCAGGCCCCATGACTGGACCCAAAAAAAAAAAAAAGTTTGTGTTTTGGACTGGTGGCTTTGTTCTTGTTGAATAAATGCTTTGGCATAAGGAAGGATTTTTTTTTTTTTTTAAATGTAAGGTTTTTGTCTTAGCTGGTTATTCCAAAATGGAAGAGAAATTAAGACACACCTCAGCTTGGACAAGAAAATAGCAGAAGGTGGGAGTATGTTTTGAGATTGCTTGTACACTGTTAATCTTAAAGTCTTTTAATGGTCACCTTATACAAATACATCCTACCCTCTTTTTTATTCTGATTGGCTAACAAGAGCAGAGAGGTGGGACCAGCTGTATTAGGGATAAAGAGGGAGCCTGCCGCTTGCTTGCTTTGACCAAAATCTGGCTAATGGCACATCTTTTTGCAGAAGTAAATTTTGCCTTGCTTTGAGAATTCTTTGTTTTTATTTCTTCAGTTGTGACTCTGGTAGTTTTTGTTTTTGTTTGCCAATCCTGGGGCTTGAACTCAGGGCCTGGGCACTGTCCCTGAGCTTCTTTTGCTCAAGACTAGCACTCTATCCCTTGAGCCACAGCACTGCAGCCTTTTCTGTGTATATGGCGCTGAAGAATTGAACACAGGGCTTCATGCATGCTAGGCAAGTACTCCACTACTAAGTCACATTCCCAGCCCCTCCAGTGGTTCTTGAGGAGCATATTTATAACAACCCCTTCTCAACTCATATATCACTGGGTGCAGTGGACCAGTCATCCCAAACAACATGGGAGTCTGGGACTGGGATATTCATGGTTCTAGGTCAACCAAGGAAAAAAAATCCAGGAGACTGGCTCCTTGGAAGGGAAGCTGGATATGGTGGTGCACACCTGTGTTCCCCGTGATGATGGGAAGTCTGTGGTTGGATTGTGGCTCACAGTACACCGGGACAGGAAGTGAGACTTTACTGTAAAAATAGCCAGTGAAAACCAGACTGGGTGTGGCTTAGCAATATTGAGCCTGCCTAGCAAGTATATATGGCCCTGAGTTCAAACC
The DNA here is from genome assembly GCF_024711535.1 of Dipodomys merriami. Lineage (NCBI taxonomy): Eukaryota > Metazoa > Chordata > Mammalia > Rodentia > Heteromyidae > Dipodomys > Dipodomys merriami. The sequence goes on along the minus strand of NW_027206290.1, from coordinate 45,828,809 downwards.
CTAGTGCTGTCAAGGAAAGAAGTCCATGTGAGGCTGGCTTCAGGTGCATTGGCTGAAATTATGCTCATGAAACTTTCTTTTTTTTCTTCTGCTTTCTATACTTGGCTTCATCCACATGGAAGCCTCACCACACATGTCTAAAATGGCTGCAGTAGCTCCAGGCTTCATGCCACCATCCCATACTGTTCAAGAAAAGACCTATAGCCACTACTGAAGAGTAAGGAAGCATTCGTTTCCTACAAACCCTTACTGACACCTTCCCGCTTCTGCTTGACTTTGAGTGTTTGATATGCCAGTTGAATAAATTAAGGACCATCCCTGCCTTAAGATAAAGACTGCTTGCACCCAAATTACATAAGTTACCTGCAAACTGTAGCTTTAAAAGAACCGTGGGAGCTGGGTGTGGTGGTGCATCTCTGCAACCTCAGCACTTAGGAGGCTAAAGCAGATCTTGAGTTGGAGACTAGCCAGGCTACTTAAGGAGGGAGAGCTGTCTCAAAAAAAGAAAAAAAAAATAAAGGGTATGTCAGGATTCTTTGTGGAGATTAGGGACTGCAGCAGTTCTTCCTTACTAAAGGGAAATGGGCAGAAGCAATTCCAGATGGATGCATGCTGTCTGACTATTGTTTGTTTCTCCTGATGCTGCAGGTTGCTATCCCAAACCTAAGCGAGGCTGTGCAGGATGCCGATCTGCTGGTGTTTGTCATCCCTCACCAGTTCATCCACAGGATCTGCGATGAGATCACGGGTAGGGTTCCCAAGAAGGCCCTGGGCATCACCCTCATCAAGGTAGGTTGTGTGCAGAGCAGGCTGGAAGGGTGTGGCTGGAGAGGGAGAGTGCCTCTCATCAGCTCCAGCTGTGGAGGGGGGGAAGGTAGAGGCAGAGTTTTGAGTTTTGTTTGTATTTATAAGGATGCCTGGCAGGTAATAGAACCCAAAACCCACAGGCCTGGTTCGGATCAGGTTTAGGAGCAGGGCAGCGTTCTGTAGCAGCAGGTCAGTCAGCCTGGAGGAGAGCAGCTCTGATGCTGTAGTCTGCTCTGCCTAGCCTGCGCTGGGCATCCCCAGGACCTGCTTCAGCTGGGACATGACTCATCATCAACCAGATCCTACGCTTTAGAGGGAGACAGAGCCTGAAATGGGCTCTTCATATTTAATTTTTTAAAAATTTTCTTTATGTATTTGCACAAAGGGTTTTCAATATAACAAATCAATTTATAATTACTATGCATCTTTTGTTCTGTTATCTTTAAGTTGTATGTCAGGTTTCAGTTCAACTTGTCAGTTTGTAAGTACCATGCATCTCGGTCAGGGTCACCCCTTCCATCATTCTCCATATGTCCAAGTGCCACCGATCCCCTCAAGTTCCCTGGTTCTGTTTTCACATCCATACATTGAGTATTACAACTGGACTCCCCACCCTTCCTCTATTTGTTTCCCCTCCCTTCCCAATAAAACAAGTTCTAGCTTCCTGGCATTTTGTTACACTGGTTGTTCGAAGGAGGGAATCCTCCCCTGTATATATCATATTTAGTTAACATATATATGACCCTCTATTTTTCATATATGTTTATACTTTAGATCTACCTTCTACATAGGAGAGAAAACTGCACCCATTGTGTCTCTGAGCCTAGCTTTAAAGTGGGTGTTTTAAACCACAAGTCCTCAGACCAGAGGCCATACCCTTAAGTGGAGAGAGAAACTCCTGTGTCTTTTTTTTTTTTTGGTCAGTCATGGGGCCTGAACTCTGGGCCTGGACACTGTTCCTCAGCTCTTCAGCTCAAGGCTAGTGCTCTACCACTTGAACCACAGCGCCACTTCTGGCTTTTTCTGTGTATGTGGTGCTGAGGAATTGAACCCAGGGCCTCATGCATGCAAGGCAAGCACTCTACCACAGAGCCACCTTCCCAGCCCCTCATTTTTTATTTCACTATAAGCGAGTTTCATACCTTCATTTAATTGGCTTCATAGGAAATCTTCATGTTTTATGTAATTCTGAGAATGAGTTTATCACCTTCACCACACTGCTAGGGGCCCCGGAGGGTATTGCAGTTCATTGTTTGTGTGAAGGTGAACTGGAGCAGCCTCTGTGCTGAACAGCACTAGGGTGGATAAGAGGTCATAGACTACTACTAGTTTTGGAATACTGTAGAGCAGAGAACAGGAATGAACAGGCTCATACAGTCACATGGCCAGCTTTCTAAAATAGTAATGGAGCCCAAAGCAGACCATAACAGATAAATGGTGTGGTTCTTAACTGACTTTTAGAAAACTAGCTTAATGAACCTCATGTTTGTTTAGGTAATTACATGCAACAAGATATACACTATTGGAGAATGGTGACTTGGCTGGGAGAGGAAACATGAGGAAGGAGAAGGGTTGTGGGAAAAGACACAGAGACTTCAGTATGTGGGTCATGTTCTGCTTTATTTTAATTTTTTGCACTGTTGGTGAGTCATGTTCTTAATCCAAATGATGGGTGCATACTTTTAAAAGTGTGTGTGTGTGTGTGTGTGTGTGTGTGTGTGTGTGTGTGTGTGTGTGTGTGTGTGTGTGTGTGTGTGTGTGTGTGTGTGTGTGTGTGTGTGTGTGTGTGTGTGTGTGTGTGTGTGTGTGTGTGTGTGTGTGTGTGTGTGTGTGTGTGTGTCCAGTGCTTGGGCTTGCACTCAGGGCCTGGGCACTTTCCCTGAGCTTTTTGCTCAAGGTTCACCCTCTACCACTTGAGCCACAGCTCCTCTTCCAGCTTTTTGTGTTTAAGCGAAGATAAGAATCTACCCGACTTCTGCCCAGGCTGGTATCGAACATTAATCCTCCCATCTCAGCCTCCTGAGTAACTAGGATTACAGGCACTTGCCATTTTAATCTTTATTCTTTTTTTTTTTTTGCATTTGTTTGTTTTAATTTTTAAAGGTTCCCCCCCCCCCCCCAAGTCTTGGGGCTTGACTTCTGGACCTGGGCACTGTCCCTGAGCTTCTTTTGCTCAAGGCTAGCACTCTACCACTTGAGCCTCAGCACCACTTCTGGCCTTTTCTGGTTTTTTTTTTTTGGGGGGGGGGGTCCGGTCGTGGGGCCTGAACTCTGGGACTGGGCGCTGTCCCTCAGCTCTTCAGCTCAATGCCAGCGCGCTACCACTTGAGCCACAGCGCCATGTCCGGGTTTTTTCTTATGTGGTGCTGAGGAATCAAACCCAGGGCCTCATGCATGCAAGGCAAGCGCTCTACCACTGAGCCACCTTCCGAGCCCCTGGCCTTTTCTGTTTATGTGGTACAGTGGAATTGAATTCAGGGCTTCATCCAAGCTAGGCAAGCAAGCAGTCTACCACTAAGTGACATTCCCAGCCTAAAGTGGTTTTTTTAATTGTAAAGGTGATATACAGAGGGGCTACAGTTAGTGAGTACATTTCTTTTTACCCCTTCCTTTGCACTCTCTGTTTTTCCCTCCCATCCCCATCCACAAGTTGTATAGTTCATTTTCTTTATTTTATTCCTTAAGCAGTTCGTATGCACTTTGTTTTCTCATGTAAGAGTATTTTTCTTGAGATATCTAAATGTGGATTCTGCATAAAGCAGCTATATGCAGCTCTGTGATTCTGTTTCCTCCTCCCTCCTAGGGCATCGACGAGGGCCCCGAGGGGCTGAAGCTCATCTCTGACATCATCCGAGAGAAGATGGGCATCGACATTAGTGTGCTGATGGGTGCCAATATAGCTAGCGAGGTGGCTGCTGAGAAGTTCTGTGAGACCACTATCGGTGAGCCACCCAGGGGAGACATGGAGGTCTCTTCTGTGTGTTCCCCTCCCTCCTTGCTCGCCCCTGTGCTGCTAGAGTGGAACCCAGGGCCTGGCGCATGCTCCACCCCAGAGCTGCCCCACCCCATTCCTCATACTGTCTATGGTGGGCCTGGGAGTGGGCGGGTTATGTGCAGAACCATTCTGTGCCTCTGAAGTGGTCCAGCCACACCAGAGTGAATGGAGAGCCGGGGAGATGACCTGATCCACCTGGAAGGGGGACCAGTAAGTTAGACATGGAAATAGAAGGTTGTTTGTACCCCCACACAGGGGGTGTTTGTACCCACACTCAAATGGGAGAGGTCCCTTGGCCAAGAAATTCCCTTTTTATCCTTTCATTCCTTCCCTCCCTCCCTCCTTCCTTTTTTTCCCTTTGCCTTCCCCTTCTTTTTTTTTTTTTTGTCGGTCGTGGGGCTTGAACTCTGGGCCTGGGCGCTGTCCCTCAGCTCTTCAGCTCAAGGCGAGCGCTCTACCACTTGAGCTACAGCGCCACTTCCGGTTTTCTGGTGGTTTATTGGAGATAGGAGTCTCTCGGTCTTTCCTGCCCGGGCTGGCTTTGAACCGTGATCCTCAGATCTCAGCCTCCTGAGTAGCTAGGATTACAGGCGTGAGCCACCAGCGCCCGGCTCCCTTCCCCTTCTTATTCACGACTGAATTTTGCTGTGTTGCATATGTTGCCTAGACTGGCCTTGAACACTGTCTCCTGCTTCTATCTCCCAAGTTGTTAGGACTGACTACAGGATGTATCACTCACCTAGCTTAGCTTTTCACAGATCACAAAAGCCAGTCTCCAAGTCCTTCCTCACTGATTCTGGTGAGAACTGAACAATGGGTGAGGGAAGTTCCCATTTTCTGGTGACTAAGGAATGACTTTCAAGGTCGTGCCACAAGGTAGAATCTTGGTTCAGATTTGGCTGTCCTGTTTCCTGAAATAGTAAGCTTTTTTTTTTCTGTTCTTACATGTTGGGAAGAAACATTCTCACACTGATGTTGTGAAAATTCCCATTGCTTTAAGAAGGACTTTGAGAATCTGAAGTATCTTAAAATATATATGCACTGGTGTAAAAATAATAGTTCTGTATTTTTAGACACTTTGCAAACATTTAGGTTTTTCTCTACCACTGCACAACTTTTACAGATGTTTCTCCTTGACAGATGCATAAAATGAACCTCAGAGACCAGAGGCTGAGTTCTGTAGTGAGTGACATGAAGTTCATGGAAAATGAACCTTTAGATTCTCACACTTTCCATATAGGATGCGTATAGTTTCATTGCAGTTCCCCCTTGATTTTCATTTTAAATATGTAGGGGCTGGGAAGGTGGCTCAGTGATAGAACGCTTACCTTGCATGCATGAGGCCCTGGGTTCGATTCCTCAGCACCACAAAAGCAAAAAAGAAAAAATCCGGAAGTGGTGCTGTGTCTCAAGTGGCAGAGCGCTAGCCTTAAGCTGAAGAGCTGAGGGATAGCGCCCAGTTTCAGAGTTCAGGCCCCATGACCGGAACCAAAAAAAAAAGCTTTTATTCTCCCTAATACAGTAATAAAAATTTTGTATACATTTTTTTTTTTTTTTGGCTGAGAACCCATTTCCATTTGGTCACTGAAACTTAGTCTTTTAAACTACCTGCACATTCTAGCTGGGTTGTTTATCTGCCTCTAGCCTGTGTATTGTAGGAAAGTGACTTGGGCTTGTTTGTCAAGAAAGGTAAATGTCCCATTGTCACCTCTCTTTCCCCTTGACTTCTGTCTGTGCCCTTTCTCTGTGGGTTGGACAAAGCTGGCACTGGTGTCTTGAGTTAAATTAAGCAAAGCATTAAAAGTAGCTAGAGATGGGTGCCAGTTGCTCATAGCTGTAATCCTAGCTATTTATTCACTAGGCTGTGAGGATCGAGGGTTTTTTTTGGGGGAGGGTCCGGTTGTGGGGCCTGAACTTTGGGCCTGGGCGCTGTCCATCAGCTCTTCAGCTCAAGGCTAGCGCTCTACCACTTGAGCCACAGTGCCACTTCCGGCTTTTTTCTTTTTGCTTATGTGGTGCTGAAGAATCGAACCCAGGGCCTCAGGCCTCCAAGGCAAGCGCTCTACCACTGAGCCACCTTCCTAGCCCGATCGAGGGTTTTTTGGCTGTGGGTATTCTTTTTTTTTTTTTTTAGTCGGTCATGGAGCTTGAACTCTGGGCCTGGGCACTGTCTCTCAGCTCTTCAGCTCAAGGCTAGCTCTGTACCACTTGAGCCACAGCACCACTTACAGTTTTCTGGTGGTTAATTGGAGATAAGAGTCTCCTGGACTTTCCTGCCGGGACTGGCTTTGAACCGTGATCCTCAGATCTTAGCCTTTCGAGTAGCTAGGATTACAGGTGTGAGCTGCCAGTGCCTGGCATCAATGTTTGAACCCTATGAACCACCAAAAAACTGCAAGTGGTGCTGTGGCTTACGTGGTAGAGTGCTAGCCTTGCACCCAAAAGCTCAGGGATAGCACCCAAGACCCTGGGTTTGAGCCCTAGTGCTGGTGTGTCACACATGGGCAGGTGTGCACACATGCACGCGCTCTCGTGTGCACACACACACACACACACACACACACAGATAGAACATGAGAGTGATAATTTTAAAAAGTTGTATATAACCTGAATTTAATCATGAAGCTATATCAGACAAGCTGGAAGTAAGGGACAGACATTGTCAAACAGACGTCTCTTACTCCTCAAAAGGACAGCTGAAGGCTAATGGAGCGCTCCATGTGTTGGAGCTGGCGGCCTGATCAGGAATTCAGCAGGGCTTTGGGAACCTAGATTCAGGAATGCAACAGCGTTCTGGACCTCAGTTATGGAGGGAAAGTTGCTGTCTCAGACCACACTGGTCACTGATGAGAGTTGAATCTGGATCATCTGTTAGTAGTATAGCAACATTGAATTGCACTGTGGTTATGCAGATCTCACCCCCCCTCCTTGTACTTTTCACCCCTTCCTTCCTCCTTCCCTTCTTTCTCCCTCTGTTCCTTTTTCTCCCTTTCCTCCTTCCTCCCTCCCTTCCATTTCCTTTATATATATTATATATATAATATAATATATAAAACATATATATAACATAACATATATAATATATATAGTATTGTAACGATACTGTACAGAGGGGTTACAGTTACATGAGTAAGGTAATGAATCCATTTCCTATTGAGCATTGTTGCCTCCTTTGTTTTTCCCCTACCATCCCTTCCCTCCCCACCTCCCAACTTCCTCTCCTCACCTCCCAACTTCCTGCCCCACCCCCAAGTTGTAAAGTTCATTTTCAACATAGAGTCTTGTACATCTCATTGTTACAGTGGATCCTCCCTTCAATTTCTGTTTCTGATAGTGCTGGGGTTTGAACTTAGGGCCTTGAACTTGGAATGCAGGCCCTTTCTTTTGCACTGTGTTGTTTTTGTTTTTGCTTGTTTGTTTGCTTGAATTCCAGGGCCTTACCCTCACTCAGCTTTTGGGTTCATAACTGAAGTTCTATTGAGTTGCCTCCTATCTGGCTTTTTTTTTCCTTTTTACTAGTTAATTGGAGATAGAGTCTCATGGGCTTTTCTGCCTACGCCAGTTTTGAACCCAATCCTCTGGATCCCAGCTTCCTGGGTATTTTTGAGACCATCTCTCAAAAATAACCACCTGGGGACAAGCGTGCCTCCAAATCCACCTGTTTTAGTCTTCCTGTCATGGCTGGACGGCCATGGCTTCTGCAGAGGTGAAATCAATCAAACTTTTCTGCCTGGCTGACTTGAATCTTGATCCTTCCAATTTGAATCTTGATCCTGCCAAGTTGCTAGGATTAAGGTTGAGAATCACTGCACATGGCTTTCCCTCCTTTTTCTTCTTTTTCAATCATTCTGGTGGTGAAGCACTGGCCTTGAATATACTAGATAAGTACTCTACCTTGTTCCCAACACTCACGATTTCCTCTATTGATGACATTCAGTTTAATTAATTTTTTTTCTGGTTTTGAGATCAGGTCTTTAATAATCCTCCCACTTCACCTTTCCTGGTGCTGAGATTACAGTTGTGTGCCATCATGCCTAACACCAGCTATTTTTGTTGTTGTTGGTTGTGGGGCCTGAACTCTGGGCCTGGGCCCTGTCCCTCAGCTTTTCAGCTCAAGGCTAGCACTCAACCACTTGAGACACAACGCCACTTCCGGCTTTTTCTGTGTATGTGGTGCTGAGGAATTGAACCCAGGGCCTCATGCATGCAAGGCAAGCACTTTACCACTGAGCCACCTTCCCAGCCGTCCCCCCACCCCGCTTTTTTTTTCTGTTGGCTGTGGGTCTTGAACTCTGGACCAGGGTACTGTCCCTCAGCTCTTCAGCTCAAGACAAGTGCTCTACTACTTGAGCCACAGTGCCACTTCTGGTTTTTGAGTGGTTTATTGGAGATAAGAGTCTCAGGGACTTTCATGCCGGGCTGACTTTGAACTGTGATCCTTGGATCTCAGCCTCCTGAGTAGCTAGGATTATAGGTATGAGCCACTGGTGCCTGGCTAGCACTAGCTAATTATTATTATTATTATTATTATTATTATTAATTCTTTTTTTGTCAGTCGTGGGGCCTGAACTCTGGGCCTGGGCACTGTCCCTAAGCTCTTCAGCTCAAGGCTAGTGCGCTACCATTTGAGCCACAGTGCCACTTCTGGCTTTTTCTGTATGTGGTACTGAGGAACTGAACCCAGGGCATCATGCATGCGAGGCAAGCACTCTACCACTGAGCCGCCTTCCCAGCCCTACTAGCTAACTTTTAATTGTGGTAAATTCAGAAATATTGACCCACCTGTGACTATGGAAGATGAAGAAAAATGGTGTGATTTTTGAGCTTCTTTGAGAAACACCGACATAGTAAGCGCTGGTGCCCCCTTGTGGTGAGCACTGTCCTCAGTCCTGAGTTTAGCACAGAATCTTGAGAGTGATCCAATCACTATGTTAATGGGTCAGACACTGATAAATGTCTCAGATACGTAAGTCTGTGAGACTTCTGAGTGAACAAATAAGCAATCAGAGACCGAAATTGAGGTTGGAAAGGACTTTTATTAAATAAATGGATTACCTCTAAAATGGCCTGGAAGAGGGTCGATCTCATATGGTCCTGGGTCATTGTCTCTATCAGATAGATGGCTTGGCTCCTTGCTTGCCACATCACTGCTTGGGACCTGTAGTAATAACGAAGAGGCACTTTTTGTTTGTTTGTTTGTATGGAGAGTGGTCAGGGTCTGATGCTTGCTAGGTAAGTGCTCTGCCACTGGAGTGATGTTACCAGCCCTTTTTGCTTTAGTTATTGTTCTGATAGGATTGCCTAGATTATTCCTGTGCTGACCTGAACCTTGATCCTCTATGCTTTCCACATAGGTGAGGTGACAGGTAACTCCACCACACTCTTTTTTTTTATTTTGTCAGTCAGGCTGGAACTCGGGGCCTGAGTACTGTACTGTCTCTGAGCTTTTGTACTCAAGGCTAGTGCTCTACCACTATAAGCCACAGCTCCACTTCCAATTTTTCCAGACACAAACCTCCAGCTCTGAGCCTCCACATGCAACTTTGTTGGTTGAGATGAGATCTCTTGAACCTTTTGCCCAGGTTGCTATTGAACCAGTTCTCAGCCTCGCAAATAGCTAGGATTACAGGTGTGACCTACTACGCTGAGAAAAACAGCACTTTCATGCCCACGATTTAACATGGTAATTGTAAAAGGCGTATTTCAGAGAATGAGGTTGTCGTGAGTGAAACCCATTCTCTGAACAGCATGTGCTAGTTGTAGCCACAGACAAGTCCCCGCCTCACCTCAGGGGCAGAGCTTCTTCTCCCTTTGCCCATTCCTCAGCACTAGCTAGTGGCAGCGCTAGCTTCCAGCTGGGCACAGATGGCTGCATGTGACTAGGGATGGGCAGGTGGTGAGGTAGAGGAGACACACTGAGACCGTGTGCTAGGGCCAGGGCTGGTTTACCCAAGCAGATGATGAAACAGCATTGCCCAGAAGCACATAGATACCTGCTGCCACACCCAAAGAGGAAGGAGTCAGCTTGCCCAACCTCACACAGTTCCAGTATTTGGAAAAGGAGAACTTAGCCTAATGTACAGAGCTTACAAAATGAACTTGGTACATATTGAGTGTAATTTTTTTTCCCTTGTGCTATACTCAAGACGTGGGCATTGTCCCTTAGATTTTTCACTCAGAGTACTCTATTGCTTGAGCCACAGCTCTACTTGTGGCTTTTTGGTGTTTAGGAAATAAGAGTCTCATGGACTTCCCTGCCCCAGCAAGCTTTGAACCATATTCTTCAGATTTCAGTCTCCTGAGTAGCTGTGATTACAGATGTGAGCCTCTATTACTTGCTTCTAGGGCCAACTTTAATTGCTTTTTTCTGCATTGGAATTGTTCAGCTCAAATTGTGATATTTGTTTGGTTTTTCCTCATCTTCTTTCTTTCAACATCCAAGAAGTGGCACAGCATAGGACCAGAGCTGGGACCTTGGAGTAGAGTGACACATGGGTTCAGAACTTGTCCTCTGCCTCCAGTATACTAGCTAGGTGACCAAGACAGGCTGTACACCCATCTGGACTTTCTTTTCTTGTTTAGAATGGTAAGCATAGAAATGCCCCCAGCTGCCTTAGGGGCTCTTTGAATGCTGTTACTGATCCCAGAAGTTCAGTGCTTCTGTCTCCATTCTTGCATGAGCGGATATCAAGCAAGACTGGAGGTTTGAGTGGAAGCATGAAGTTTACTAAGCATAGTAGTTTTCATAAAAAGGCACTTTCACATGTGAAAGTGGGTCATCTCAGGAGTCAAGAGCAACTGTCCCTTCTGTAGTGCCTTGGGCTTTCTTGGAATTTCAAGGGACTGCAGTAATTATATTGTTTATGTAATAAAAAGGATTTTGGCTTCTTGATTAGGTTGAATATTGACATTAGAGTGTTTATTTTTTCTTTTTCCATAGGCAGCAAAATAATGCAGAATGGCCTGATCTTCAAAGAACTTCTTCAGACTCCCAATTTTCGAATTACTGTGGTGGACGATGCGGACACGGTGGAACTTTGTGGTGCTCTTAAGGTAAGGTCCTTCTGCCCCGGGTGAGAGTGGTTCAGGCTAGGCCCAAGTGGGTGGTCTGGAGTCCAGTCCTGGGAAGCAGCTCTGCGAGATTTTCACTTAGCTCTGTGAAGAATGAATATAAGTGGGGACTGGTGGCTCACACCTGTAATCCTAGCAGCTTCAGAGGCTGAGATCTGAGGATCAAGGTTGGAGCCAGCTCAGGCACACAAACCTAGAGACTTACCTTCACTTAACCAGCAAAAATCCAGAAGTGAAGTTGTGGCTTGAATAGTAGAGCATCAGCCTTGAGTAAAAAAGTCCAAGTGAGATTGCAGGGCCCTGAGTTCAAGCCCAGGTGTGTGTGCATGCATACACACACACACACACAGGCACGCATGCACATGCACATACATGCATGCACACATAAACACACATGCGCGTGCACACTCACACACACATAAAGTGAATCCAGTGACTTCTTTATAACTTCCTGTTACCCTCCCTTCCCTGGGTGGTTGAGCTCACTCTTATTCATGGTTTTCTTATACTAGAATTGTGCTGTTTTGTACTTTGGGGTGGTGGCCACATTGTTTTCCCAGGGTTTTACCCAGGAGCTAACGAGCCTACTTGTGTCTTCTCCAGCAGGAGCAGAAGCTGGCTCTCCCTAAATTCTGTACTTTGCTGGTGTGGTGATTTGGTTGATTGGTCTTTTTTAAGGAAAAAAGAAATACACACACACACACACACACACACACACACACACACACACACACATCTCCCTCCCTCCCCCCACCACTGACCAAAGGTTTTTCTAATAGTTTATCTTTGCCCCCTGTAGAGGGAATAGGTCAAACTAAAACTTGCAGCATCCACAGCTCAGTGACTTGGGAATGTTGAGGCAGAATTATAACAAATTAATAATAGACCAGTCAGCCTCTATTCAGTTCTTGCCTAGGAGCAGCCTGTGGGTTTTAAAATTGATTAATTAATTTATTTATTTGCCTGTCATGAGGTCTGAACTCTGGGCCTGGGTACCGTCCCTCAGCTCTTCAGTATTATAAGCTTAAGCCACCAGCACCTGGCTGAGAACTATATGTAGGAAAACCTTTACTGGTTAACACAGCACTTCAGGTTTAAAGCAAAGGAGACTTCCTTATTTTGCTGGCAGGAAAAGCTGGCCTGCTGTAGGACATGGCTGCTTCCTTTAGTGATTCACTTCGCTGATGGGGCACATGGCATGAGCAACTCCATTCTGCTTCGTCTGTTCTGTGAGGGTTTGGTACAGGAATGATGTCCAATAATATGTCCTATAATTTTTCGGTAAAGGAGAACATTTCATTCATCTATTTTTATGCCAGTACTGAGGCTTGAACTCAGCGATTTGCTTTCTCACTTGTTTTTTTTTTTTTTGGCTAAAGGTTGGTGTTCTACCACTTGAGTCACATCTCCACATCTAGCTTTTTGCTGATTAATTGGACAGGAGTCTTACAGACTTCTCTGCCCCAGCAGTCTTTGAATGGGGACCCTTAGATCTCAGCTGAGATTATAGGCATGATCCACTAGCATCTAGCAAGGGGAAGCCTTGGTCAAGTCTGTCTCTATCATGATGCAACCAGAGTTGTAGACCTCAGGTCCAAACTTTGAGGATTTGCCTGGTTCTGCCCCTTGCCCCTCTATGCCAACTAAAGAGGTTCTAATGGTGAAGGGCAGAGAGAGGTTTATTACCTGACACTGAGTTCATCTTCAGGCACCTTCTGGGTACAAATGTGAGTTTTAAGTTTAAATAGAGAATGCGGGTGTGTAGGGGTGGTAGTGTCAGGTATGCACTGTTAAAGCAATCCCAGCCTGGCATGGCATGGTTGACTACTGTCTCTTCCTTGTTCCGAGAAGTGTTCCAGAAGATTTATCAACTCTGGAGAGGCTCTGGAGTCCCCTTCCTTTGGACTAGTTTCCTGTATTCTTCCATGGAAACATGTGTTGCTAAGTCTTGGCATTCCTGGATTCTAAGATGACTGGCTTATAAAAAGATGGATACAAGATGGAGGCAGGGATGCCAGACTTTTTCTCCTGCTATTGGATAATTTGGAGGCCCAAGTAAGGAGTCTGTATGTTTCAGCAAGATGCAGCAGCTCCTTCCTTCCTTGCTCTGAGTTTATGGCCTCCAACCACAATCCTCAAATCTCAGCCTGCTGAATAATTAGAATTACAGGCATGATCCACCTGCTTCTGGCTTCTTTTATAGTTCTGGGTTTTTGTTTTTGTTTTGGTCAGTCATAGGGCTTGAACTCAGGACCTAAGCACTGTCCCTGAGCTTCTCCTCAAGACTAGTACTCTACCACTTTCAGCCACAGCTCTACTTCTGGTTTTCTGGTGGTTAATTGGAGATAAGAGTTTTATTGACTTTCTTGCCTGTGATCCTCAGATCTCAGCCTCCTGAGTAGCTAGGATTACTGGTGTGAGCCACTAGTGCCCAGCATCTTTGATTGTTTTTAAAAGATTCTCCCTACTTTTGCAGAGATTAGAGTAGCTGGGATTACAGGCGTACACTACCATGCTCAGCTTTGTGGGTTTTTTTGTTGTTGTTGTTATGTTTTACAGTAAAAAGGCTACTTTTCATGAGTTAAAACTCCTAGGGAAGGAAATTAGCATCCTCATTCATCTGCCAGAACACCAAGGCTCAAATACCTTTCCACTCTCAGAAGCAGTACGTCTTTTTTTTTTTTTTCTAGTCAGAATTTAAAACCACTTCCTAGAATTAATATTGTGTGTATATATGTGGTCATGATATACAATGAACATTTAAAAAATTAAAGCCAATTAAAGCCTGGGCTCCCAGGCAGTAGGTCCCATAATTCTAACTGTGCACGAAAGGTTCTTCACAGCATGGACAGGCCCTGTCATGCATTTAAGAAGCTGGCTTTGGCTTCATTGTTTACTTTGGGTGAGATTTTTTATTTGGTTTTAATATTCCTCCATTAAACAAATGACCACTTGACAGCAGGGGACATCATGAATGCCTAATTGCTCACTAATGGCCCGAGCTGCTGTAAAGCTCTTTTAAGTGACTTGATGTTTTTGGAAGTGGAGAAGCTGTGAAATCCTGCCCACAACAAAGGGTGCTGGATGAGAAAATTCTAGACTATGCAAGTTTTGTGTTTGAACCAAGAATGGCTTTTCATTTCTCCTGGCAGGAAGCCTGTAAGTAGATTTGTGCCTGCAACTACCACAGAGAAAGATTAAACCCTTGGAGGCAGATGGGGAGGGGGGAGGGGCTCTAACACTCTCCCTTCTCCTGTCTGGGGTTTTGGAAACTGAGAGCCAGGCCTTTTGATTTTCGCTGAATCCAACTGGACAGACGAAGGGAGCAAGATTCAAGGAGTAATGACAAAGGCAGGACATGTTGGTGCTATTGGAGTGTTTTAGAAATCTTAGTCTGGTATTCTTTGGTTACTGTATATGACTTTCCTTTTTTGGTTTGTATCCAGGCACTATGACAATATTTATCATTTGAGCCTGTTAAGCAAGGATGAATGGTGGACATGTTTTCCCTCCCTCCCTCCCTCCCTCCCTCATGTTTTTCCTCCCTCCCTCCCTCCCTCCCTTCCTCCCTTCCTTCCTTCCTTCCTTCCTTCTCTTTCATTGGTCCTGGGGCTTTAACTCTAGGCCTAGGCCCTGTCCCTGAGCTTCTTTTGCTCAAGGAGAGCACTCTACCACTTGAATCACAGCGTCATTTCCAGCTTTTTTGAATAGGTTATTGGAGATGAGTCTCATAGAGTTTCCTGCCCAGGCTGGCTTTGAACCATGATTCTCTGATCTCAGCCTCCTGAGTAGCTAGGATTACAGGTGTGAGCCACTGGTACCTGGCTCCATTTTCTATTTTGTGGAACTAGGGCTAGAACTGAGCTTCACACTTGCTAGAGAAGAACTCTGTAACTGAGTACAACCTCAGCCCTTTTTGTTTTGTTTTCTTTTTGATGTTTTCAATTATTTTCTTTTAAAAATTATCTTCAGTTGTACAAAGAGGTTTCAATTCAACTTGTCAGTTAATAAGTACAATGCCTCTTTGAACTCCTTTTTACTCTGGCTATTTGAGATGGGGTCTCATGTCCTGTCTGGGAGTGCATTGGACAACAATCTTCCTGTTGTATGTATGTATGTATGTATGTATGTATGTATGTATGTATGTATGTATGTATTTATGTATTTTTGCTGGTCGTGGGGAATACACTCTAGGCCTGGGCACTGTCCCTCAGCTCTTCAGCTCAAGGCTGGCATTCTACCACTTGAGCCACAGCACCATTTCTGGCCTTTTCTGCTTCTGTGGTGCTAAGGAATCGAACCCAGGTCCTCATACATGCTAGGCAAGCATTCTACCACTGAACCAACTTCCCAGCCCTTGTATTTATTTTTTATTTTATTGTAAAGATGCTATATAGAGAGGTTACAGTTACATGAGTAAGGTAATGAGTACATTTCTTGTTGAGCATTGTTACCCTCTCCTTTGCTTTTCTCCTACCATCCCTTCCCTCCCCCACCTCCCAAGTCCTCCTGTTATATATTTCCATCATAACAGGTATGCATGTCATGTTCAGCTTCTTCCTTTGAGATGGCGTTTCATGAACATTTTTGCTACAGCCTCCTAAGTAGCTAGACTTGTGGGCATGAGCCACTGGCTCCCAGTTGGTAATCTCTGACTCCATAAATGATAGTTTTGGGTTTTCCCCTGATTATTCATGTAGTTATATTAAGCATGTTTCATATACTGGGAAACAATATAGAAGAAAGTGAAAATCAGTGACCAGATTGTATCCTGAGACACTCATGATCCTTGTACAGTCTTTCATTTTTATTTTTTTATTCTTTCTTTGGTTGGTTATGGGTCTTGAACTGGGCCTGGGCATTGTCCCTGAGCAATTCAGCTTCAGGCTAGCACTCTGCCATTTGAGTCACAGCACCACTTCTGGTTTTCTGGTGGTTTATTGAAGATAAGAGTTTCGTGGATGTTCCTGCCTGGGCTGTCTTTGAACCAGGATCCTCAGCTCTCAGCCTCCTGAGTAGCTAGAATTATAGGCATGAGCCACCAGTGCCAGACTCAGTCTTTCACTCTTTCCAGCAAGAGTATACAAGTATTGTCCTCTTTTGAAAACTAGAGCTTTAAGGCTGGGTGCTCATGGTTCATGTCTGTAACCCTAGCTACTCATGAGGTTGTAATATGAGGATCATCGTTCAAAGAGTGTTCATATGAGCATCAATGCAGCCCATTTTGAGCATTTCCCTCCATGTCTTAGTCCCAATGCTGCATCCAACAGGACAGTATGGCCAGGCTGGTCTATACCTGCCGCATAGTGCCCCTCCTCTAGGAGATCATCTCCCTCAACCTAGAATCAGAGGATAACAGGCACTAGGGTTGAGGTACTCCAGGGCTGGCCTGGCCTTTATGTCTAGACATCTGTCATCAATGAGCTGTGAATGCATTTCTGGGTTTCATTCTTGCCATTAAACAGCTCTGGGCTAGGGGCTGGGAAGGTGGCTCAGTGGTAGACTGCTTGCCTTGCATGCATGAGGCCCTGGGTTCTATTCCTCAGCACCACGTAAGCAGAAAAAGCTGGAAGTGGCGCTTTGGCTCAAGTGGTAGAGCGCTAGCCTTGAGCTGAAGAGCTGAGAGACAGTGCTCAGGCCCAGAGTTCAGGCCCCATGACCGACACAAAAAAAACAAAAAAACAAAAAACAAAAAACAAAAACAGCTCAGGGCCAATAGCAGGAGCACTTTATCTTTGTGCTTCTAATTAATTAATTAAAAGTTTAAAAGTAGCCCTGGAAGCCAGGCACCAGTGGCTCATGCCTGTAATCCTAGCTACTTAGGAAGCTGAGATCTGAGGATCTTGGTTCAAAGGCAGCCCAGGCAGGAAAGTCCATGAGACTTATCCACAATTAACCACCAGAAAACTGGAAGTGGTGCTGTGTCTCAAGGGGTAGAGTGCTCGCCTTGAGCTGAAGAGGTCAGGGACAGCGCCCAGGTCCAGAGTTCAAGCCCCACAACTGACAAAAAAAAAAAAAGTAGCCTGGCTCACAACTGTAATCAGAGCCACTCAGGAAGTGGGGATCTGAGGATTATGGCTCAAAGCCAGCCCAGGTAAGAGAGTCCTTGAGACTTTTATATCCAATTAGCTACCAAAACAAAACAAAAATAAACTTTCCAGAAGTGGAGATATGGTTCAAGTCCAATTAACCACCAAGAAACTAGAAGATGTAGATTAAGTGGTAGAGCATCTGTCTTAAGCAAAAATCTAAGGAACAGTGCCTAGATCCAGAATTCAAGCCCTAGTACCAGCACCAAAACAAAATTAAAATAGAATTTCTGAGCTGAGGAGGGTGGTGAACACCTGTAATCTCAATATGTGGGAGGTTGAGGCAGGAGGATTACAAGTTGAAGGCTTGCTTGGACTATGTATTGAGACCCTATTTCAAATTTTTAAAAATCAGTTTTTTTAGTTACAGTAGCCACTGGCAAAGGCTTGGTATGACTTCGTGGTTAGACTTTGAGATAGAACAGATAGCAAACATCATATTAAGGTAGAAATGGCTTTAGGGGATGGGCTAAGGCAGCTTTGTGTCAGGGTGCTCAGCCTAGTGGCCAAAGTGTGGGCCTGACATGGCATCCTTGACACCTATCTGCCAGAGCTCAACTTGCACCCGTACATGGCACCTTGCCTTTAGTAAGCCTGCTCTGCAGACATTGCCCTCAGAGGTCAAGTGCATGGGATACTGGGCCCAGGAAGAGGCAGATGGGTGGTTGAACTTCCAGAGGAGAGAAGGCAGGGGCCCAGGATTCCTGAGGGTGATTCTTCCTACGTAATGTTTGTGTAACCTGCAGGTGATAAAATTGACTTCTCTGGTTTTCCATTCTTTTTTGTGTGGGCAGGCAGTGACAGAGGAATTGAGCCCATCCAACCAACTCACCCTGATACAGAATTGCAAAGATGGTGCTTTGGGCTGGCTGATTCCTCTGCATAGTGCCAGGAAATGGGGAAGGGCTTAAGCACATCTGCCTTCTGAAGATCCTGGTATTTTTAGCTGCAGATATTTCAGGGCAGATTTCAGTGCACAAAATGATAACTCTCACAGCTGAGCCATCTCAGAGGGCATCTGCTTGAATGCAAATATCACATGCTCTGACTGGCTCAGGGTGTTTGTTTTTCTTTTGACAGTAATAAGTGGTAGGGAGAGATTTCTCGATCTATCAGAAGACAATTCAGTTGAGCAGAGCCCAGAGTGTGTTGGAAGTGGGTTGACTGAGTGGATGCCAGCCTTGTTTCCTTCTGGGGACGAGGTTAGATGTCTTCTGGAAGCTCTTAGGCAGTCTAGATCCCTGGGCCCTGCAGTAGAGGATCCTGGGGAACCAAGAGGCCCCTGGCAGCCTTGTGTGCCTGCCTGCTTCCTTGCCTGCCTTTTGTCTGAGCCAAGTGACACGAAAGCACCTGACTTTCCTGGTTTCCTGGTTTACACTCGGTGTGTGCATAAAGTCCTGCTTGGCCAGTTCCAGTGACCGAGTTCCTGCCGCCTCTGTTGTGATGTGTGGTCAGCTCTTCCTGTTTGAAAGTTCTTAGCTGTGTGCCTTCCTTCCAGTTACTGGCCTGGGGTGGTATGTCACCCTGGGCAAGCTGCTTACCTCAGTTTCCTCAGGACCTGCTTTGTAAGAATGGGGTGAAGATTAATAATATATGAGCACCAGGAGTGTTCAACAAAGTTAGCTGTTATTGTTTTCTCTGGGAGCTTCCCCCTCCGTGTGATCCTAGGGCTTGAACTCTGTGCCTGGACACTCTCCCTTAGCTTTCTGGCTTAAGGCAATGCTCTACTACTTGAACCACACCACCACCAAGTTTTTGCTAGTTAATTAGATATGTGTCTCACACAGACTTTCTGTCTTGGGCTGGTTTCAAACCATGATCCTCATATCTCAGCCTCCTGTGTAGCTAAGATTACAGGTTGGAGCCACCAACATATGGCTTTGACTTTTTCTTTCTGCCTTGACAAGGAGAAGAGTAGCCAACAACCTCCATGAGTGCTGGTTTGTCACTGAGGAAGGAGAGACAGCACATTCAGAGCCTTCCATTCCCATCCTTGGCTCTCTAGCCCTCCTCCCACTTCTGATTCCCCCACCCTCTACCTCCAGAAGTGAACAAAGGCCCTGTGTTCTCTTGGTGGGGGTGGGGAAGTAGGCAAAAGCTTCAGGAGAGCTTATATAATGTGCTTCATTGGGTAGAGCTCTGTGACTCAGTCTCCCCAAGGCTGGCTGTTCCTCATGGTGAACCTCATGCTCAGTGTGGGGCGGGGTGCTCAGGCACTAACTGCTGTATCATTAGCAGGAAGTATAGAAAACACTGCTGTGGTTAGACACAGAATACTTACATCTTTCTGGCATGCATTGTCCCTGATGAAGTAGCTGAGAGTTCAAGGGTCAGGAGCCAGCCTTTCCACTGGAGAGCTAAATACCTGCCAGTTCTGCACTGCTGTCCTGTGATCATCGGACCTGTCCATAGGATTGAGGCTCAGCTCAGATATCACTTCCTCCATGTTGCCTTCCCTGCCTTGACAAGTTTTCTTTTTTCCTTGCAGCACTTGGGATGGAGCCCAGGGCCTAGCACATGTTCCACTACTGACCTTTATCCCAAGCCTCAGCCTTCTTACTTGAAATGAAGCTCTGGTCCCTGTCCCTTTGTCAGCCCCCTCTTTTTTTCTCTCTGTCTTTCTTTTTCCTTACTAAGACTTTTTATTAGCATACATTGATTTTGCAAGAATGGTTTTGTGAAATTTGCAGACATGCATGCAACGCATCCCATTAACCTTACCGGCTCTATCACTTTTCCGTCTTCACTCTTAAAACAATTTCAGTTTGTTTCATTGTTCTATTTTCATGTATTCATAAAAATATTTCAATCTTATTCACCCTCATTTACCTTCTTTCTTCTCACTTTACTCCTCTTGCTATTTCCTGCCCATCCCTCTACAGAGCCTGCCATTCTTATTTATTTTAATTGTACCAAAGAGTTTCACCGTGGCATTTCAATTATTATACTCTAATTAGATTAGCCTTCTGTATTCTTCTCTCTGCCTTTTTCCTTTACTTACTGTTTTGTGCTGCTAATAAGGCTAGTTCCTTAAACTGTTTTAAATTTTTTTTCCCTTTTCACTCTTGCTTAACATGTTTTCTCAAGGGTGATGCTCTACTTAAGCCACAGTTCTACCTACAACTTTTTGCTAATTAATAGGAGATAAGAGTGTAGAAGGGCTGGGAAGGTAGCTTAGTAGTAGAGTGCTTGCCTTGCATGCATGAGGCCCTGGGGTTTGATTCCCCAGCACCTCATAAGCAAAAAGAAAAAAACCGAAGTGGTGTTGTGGCTAAAGTGATAGAGCACTAGCCTTGAGCTGAAGAGCTGAGGGACAGTGCCCAGGCCCAGAGTTCAGGCCCCACTACCGGATCCTCCCCCCCCCCCCCAAAAAAAAAAAAAAAAAAAAGTCTAGAAGACTTCCCTATCCAGGCTGGCTTCATACCCTAATCCTCAGATCTCAACCTTCTTAGTAGCTAGGATTTTAAGTGTGATCCACTGGTGCCTGCCATTCTTTCTGTGTATTGTTGCATCTCTTTTCTCAAATTGGGAGCTTCCTGAGGACAAATTAAGTCTCATTATATATCTGCATGGTCCCCTTCCTAATAGGCATCGATAGTGCCTATCATGGCTTAGTAAGGTCTGTCCATCTTTACATGGCCTGCCAGTGCACATATGTTGAAATGAAGTTTCAGGGTATTGCTTTATGAATGTTAGTTATGTATACATGTTTGGGTTTTATTTTTCCTGCTAAGTCAACCAGTTAGCATTTTCTGTAAGCCAGGTAGAACGTGTTTTAGGCTTTGTGGGTCACCTGGACTCTGGCAGCTGATTGCATCTGCAGTGGCAGACAGAAGCAGTGTGTCACCGATTGAGTGTGGCTGGATAGCCTGAAAACAGGTCAAGAAGTCCTGCATGACTGTCACCTTGGCTGTGTGTGCAATTTGTCTTGTGTGTAGGAGAGGCCATGACATGAAGACTGAGATTTGCCTACATGTCCTCCAGAGGACACGTGCCAGGCCCATAGTAACACTGCTTGTAATGAAATCTACCAAGGCTAAGGGACAAAAGAATGGATAAGTATATTAGTCTGGTCACACAATGGAATAGTGCATGACAATTAAATACATGTACTCTATGGAAAATGTGCATCTCACAAACATGACATCAAGGAGACAAGGAAGCTAGTAAGGAAGATCACATGCTATTGGCCTCCACTCACATAATGCTTAGTTGGGAGCAGGGGGTCACCTTTGGTAGGGAGGGACTGAAAGGGGCTGGGGTCTTTCTGAGGTACCCGTTGTGTTCTTTCTGGATCTTGCTCTGTGGTTGCAGTCAGCTTGTAGAAATACATCAATGTACACAAGAGGTTTTATCTTTGTTGCTATACTTTTTAAAGTACTTAGAATGTACTATGTAATTTTTTTTTTGTTTCTTTGTATGTTCTTCCTCCATGGTACAACCCCTGTTGTCACTGTATTTGATTGGATGCCTGCATCTTGTATATACCTTTTTCTAATTTAGGGAGGAGAAGGGAAATAACAAAATGCTGAAATAAGGATACAGGATTACCCATTGTAACAATGAGATGTACAAGACACTATGTTGAAAACGAACTTTACAACTTTGGAGGGGGAGAAGAGGAGGAAAGAGATGGTAGGGGGAAAATAAAGGAGTGTGTAACAATAGTCAATAGGAAATGGACTCATTACCTTGCTCACATAATCCCTCTACAGTATCTTTACAATGATAGATAGATAAATAGAGATAGATAGATAGATTAAAAATAAAAAAAAAAAGAAATTCATCAGTGTCCCCTTGGGCTTTACAGAGTTTATAACAGCTGAAGAAAGCATTCAGCTTTACTTTAAGTAACAATCCAAAAGGCATAAGTAAGTGAGTCCATTTGGGATTCAGCAAGACTGCTCTTAGCATCTGTCGTTGTCTAGCTAGGCTCTCCCACCGCTGCAGCTATTGAGGGCCTGTGTGCAATCCCTTTCCATCCTGGCTTTGTCGTTCCTGCAGAATATCGTGGCTGTGGGAGCTGGGTTCTGCGATGGCCTCCAATGTGGAGACAACACCAAGGCTGCCGTCATCCGCCTGGGCCTCATGGAAATGATCGCTTTTGCCAGGATCTTCTGCAAGGGCCAGGTGTCCACCGGCACCTTCCTGGAGAGCTGTGGGGTGGCTGACCTGATCACCACCTGCTATGGAGGACGAAACCGCAGGGTGGCCGAGGCCTTTGCCAGGACTGGGAAGGTAGCACTGGCCTGCCCCTCTTCCTCCTGCCCCGCTCTGCTGCCCTCTTCTTCCTCCTCCACCTGAAACTCCTGGGGCTGGGTGAGCCACATGTGCACTGTTAACCCAACTTGGGCTCTTTGTTCTGTTTGCCCTGCCTGCTTGCTCTTGCCTGCCCCAGCATCGTTTTTTTGGTCTTTATCTTTTCTTGGCTTAAAGCTGAGCATTTACCTCTTACTCCTTTTTTTTTCCTTTGTGTATGTGCTGCTACTGGGGGTTGAAATTAGGGCCTGGCCACTGCCCCTCAACTTTTACACTCAAGTTTGGCACTCTACCCCCTTGATCTACAGCTCACTTTTGGCTTCAGGTGGGTAAATGGAGATGAGTCTAACAGATTTTCCTGCCTGGCTGGCATCAAACCACAGTCCTTCGCTTTCACACTGGGGTTGACAGGCATGAGCCACTGGTGCCTGACCCTCTCCTTCGCTTTTCCTTTTCCTTTCCTTTTTTTTTTTTCTTTCCCCCAGTCCTGGGGCTTGAACTCAGAGCCTGGGCAGTGTCCCTGAGCTTCTTTTGGCTTAAGGCTAGCACTCTACCACTGGAGCCACAGCTCCACTTTTGGCTTTTTCTGTTTATGCGGTACTGAGGAATGGAACCCAGGGATTCATGCATGCTAGGCAAACACTGTACCACTAAGCCACATTCCCAGCCCCTCCTTCTCTTGAAATAAGTGTTTCTTTTTTTTTTTTTTTTTTAGTTTTTACTACAGGTTTTTATATTCATGTTTTTCTTTTAAGACCATCGAAGAACTGGAAAAGGAGATGCTGAATGGGCAAAAGCTCCAAGGACCCCAGACATCAGCTGAAGTATACCGCATCCTCAAACAAAAGGGACTCATTGACAAGTAAGTGACACGTGGTCTTTGATTGTAGATGAATGCAGCTGTTTGCTGTGTTTCTAGAACCTCATTGGTAATCCAGGGAAACATAACACCACTTCTGGCTTTTTCTGTTTATGTGGTGCTGAGGAATCAAACCCAGGGCCTCATGCATGCCACTTTCCCAGCCCTGTTCTCTAAGGTATTATAGAATATGAAGTCATAAATTCTTCTTTGTTATATAGAATATGAAGTCATAAATTCTTCTTTGTTCTGCTGGGGAATTCAGGAAGGGCTTTTACATTTTTAAAAAGTGATGACTCTGCTAGGTGTCAATGGCTTATGCCTGTAATCTTAACTACTATGCAAGCTAAGATTTAAGGCTCAAAGCCAGCCCAGGCTGAAAAGTTCATAAGACTCTTACCCCCAATTAACCACCAAAGCTGGACTGAAGCTGTGGTAGAGTGGTAGAGTGCCCATCTTGAGTGAAAAAACTAAGGGACTGTTGTATTCGTTTTCTAAACAGAAGAAAAATCTAGACTCAACAGGGGTAAGGGAGGATTGACTCCCTAAACAAGACAACCACTGAGCCCAGGATCCCAGCTACATTTTCTCCTAAAGCCAGTGAATACAGACTAATTCCTGCCAACCTGCCTACCCACCCCCAAAATCCTATCACACAGAGCCACCTGAAAGTTTCACTATCACCAGATACTCAATGATTTATATAAGACTTCAAAAGAATTTCTAAATTGGGCATTGTATTGCATGCTTGTAATCTCAGTACTTGGGAGGCTGAGGCAGGTGGTATTCAAGTTCAAGGCCAACCTGGGCTACAAACAAGACATCATATTAAAAAACAAGGAGCTGAGATGTCTGTAGCTCAATGGTATATGAGTTCAGTAGCATTTACCTACCATGTGTAAGTCCCTGAATTTGATCCTAAGCAGCACAAAAAATCAGATAACGAAACACCCTGTTATTCAGTGGTTGAGTGGTCCAATCACACAGCAGCTCACCAGTGTGAACTAAGCAGGTGGAAACCCAGCACACACAGGCATTTTGTTAGGCACCGTTTACAGGTCATTCTCTTCCCCAGGATGTGCGAAGGGTAGGGCCAGGGAGTGGCCTTGGAGAGGTTGGCAGCTTGAGTTGCCAAAGTGCCGTGTACTTCCTCCCCCATCAGAGGCTGGAAGGGTGAGGAGAAAGGATGTAGTTAGCCACCCCCATGGCAGACCTATGAGATCATGAGCCCAACCTGAGCACAGAATCCGGGGATGACTTGCTCTTCCTTCTCTTCTGAATTAATGAACATTTTATTAGCATGACTATAGGTTTCAATGATGTGTCTAGGTCCTGGGCTTGAACTCAGGTACTGGGCACTATCCGTAGCTTTTTCACTCAAGGCTGGCTCTCTACTACTTCAACCACAGGTTCACTTCCAGCTTTTTGGTAGTTAACTGGGATGAGTCTGAGACTTTCCTGCCTGGGCTGGCTTCAAACCACAGTCCTCAGATCTCAGCCTTCTGAGTAGCTAGGATTATAGGCATGAGCCATTTCTTAATTATTTCTTCCTCTTTTCTTTTCTTTTCTTTTCTTTTTTTTTTTTTTTTTTGGTTGGTCATGGGGCCTGAACTCTGGGCCTGGGCGCTGTCCCTCAGCTTTTCAGCTGAAGACTAGCACTCTACCATTTGAGCCTCAGCCCCACTTCTGTTTTTTTCTGCTTATGTGGTGCTGAGGAATGGAACCGAGGGCCTCATGCATGCAAAGCAAGCACTCTACCATTGAGCCACCTTCCCAGCCCCTTCTTGCCTCTTTTCTGCCGACTCCTCTGGTCTCCTGTCCTCCTCCCTCCTTTTTCTTCCTCACTGTTGTAAAGGAGTAGGTATTGGGGGTGCAGCATTCTTGCTACCTTGTGTCAGCCACATGTCTTGGAGAAGTCATGTTTTTAGCCCTGCTGAAACAGTCCACACAGTAAAGATGGACTTGATCACTTCATGATTGTTCTCCTTTGAAGATGGAGCTCAGCTCTACAGGCTGGCGTTTGACACAGCCCTCACAGTCTAGTGCCAGCTAGACTTTGTGCAAGCACCCATGTGTGCATCTGACAGGATGTGAGCATTCCCATGTGCCAACCTCAGTGGCCCCAGGCTGTTCCCTAAAGCCTCGTCATCCCTTCCAGCCATGAATAACTGTCCCTGCCAGGGACTGATTGTTTAGACCTGGGGTCAGGCTCATTCTAGAAAGAACCTCACAGAAAATATGCAGTTTATTTAACCCATCTTCTTTTGGTAGACAGTAAAATTATTTGCAGTTTTCTGCTAATATAAAATTCATGCCAGGTGCTGGTGGCTCACACCTATAATCCTAGCTACTCAGGAGGCTGAGATCTGAGGATCATGGTTCAGAACCAGCCCAGGCAGGAAACTCTGTGAGACTCTTATCTCCAATAAACCATCAGAAAACCAGAAGTGATCTGTGGCTCAAATGGTAGAGTGTTAGCCTTGAGCTGAAGAGCTGAGGGACAGCACCCAGGCCCCCATGACCGAAAAAAAAAAAAAACCAAAAAAACCACTAGCTTAGCTCTCCTTGTACTTGCATCTTTGTGAGCACGCTAAGGGTGAGACAATTGCACTGCTTGGTTCGTGCTGTCATAGTGAAGTACTCAGGGTGGCTCACAGTTTAGGAGGTTCTTAGTTCAAGGTCTCCAATTGAGGGAGGGTTGGTTGGTTAGTTTCCTTGGAGGCCTTCTCCTTGGTTGGTGGAGATTATCTTGGGGGAGGAGGGATGGGTGGGTGTCCTGGGCTCTTTCCTTCTGCAGTTATGCTCAAGGCTAGTTCTCTACTTTTTGAACCACAGCTTCACTTCCCACTTTTTTGCTGAGTAATTGGAAATAAGAGTCTGGCAAGCCTTTTCTGCTCACTCTGGAACTTACTTTAAACTGTGAACCTCCAATCTGTCTCCTAATTAGCTAGGATTACAGGTGTGAGCAGCACTGCCTGGTTCAGAGGTCATCTTCTCTGTGTCTCTACTCCATCACATGTCTGCATGTCTGTGTCCTGAAGTCCTCCTTCTAGAAGATTGCCAGTCAGGTTGAATTAGGGCCCAGAAAATGCCTTCATTTTGATATAGGGCATTGTTGAGTTGGGGGTATGTGTGCACATGGGTGTGCCGATAGGCACACACTGATCCTGGAGCTTGAACTCAGGGCCTGAGTATTATCCTTTTTATTTATTTATTCATTTTTTGGGGTCCGGTCATGAGACCTGAACTCTGGGCCTGGGTGCTGTCCCTCAGCTCTTCAGCTCAAGGCTAGTGCTCTACCACTTGAGCCACTGCGCCACTTCTAGCTTTTTTTTCTTTTTGCTTATGTGGTGCTGAGGAATCAAACCTAGGGCCTCAGGCACGCAAGGCAAGCACTCTTCCACTGAGCCACCTTCCCCAGCCCCCTTTTTAATTTTTGTTGGTCAAGGCTACCATTCTACCACTGGAGCCACAGCTCCAATTCCAACTTTTTGGTGATTAATTGGAGCTAAAGTCTCCTGGGCTGGCTTTGATCTGAAATCACCACCTGTGAAGCTAGGATTTCAAGCATGAGTCACTAGTGCCTGGCTTAGGTCATCTTTAAAGGTCCTGTCTCCATACTCAGCTAAACTGTGAGGAAGACTCGGGCACACGAGCAAGAGGGGCCCAAGCCATCCCTTAACTGACCTGTGTGTGATAATGTCCTTAAGGGCTAGGCCCTGCCCCTCACCACACAGCCTCTATCACCCCTGAACCCCAGTTCCAGGAAGGCCAAAATGTCCATAGTGGTCTGGCAGATGGACTGGGCTGTGTCAGGTCTTTTCTGTGAGGTGTGTGCTGCCTTTTGTTCTCTTCTCACCTTGACTTTAGAGTTTTCTTGGCCAGACTCATCGGCCTTGCAGGTTCTGTGTTGTAGGAAATGACATTTGGATGGAAACATGGCTTAGTGGCTCTGAGTCAGAGCGGGCCTTGGGTCCCACCTCTATAGAATGAAGAAGATGTTATTTCCACCTCAGAGACTGGCTAGGACTGAAAGTTCTTCACTTTTGAGCCAGGTACCAGTAATCCTAACTGCCAAGGAGGCTGAGATCTCAGGATCACAGTGGAAGCCAGCCTGGGCAAGAAAGTCCCTGAGACTCTTGTCTCCAATTCACCACCAAAAAGCTGGAAGTGGAGCTGTGGCTCAAATGGTAGTGAGCTAGCCTTTAGGGGAAAAAAAAAAGAAAGAAAGAAAGAAAAGAAAAAAGAAACTCAGGGACAGCACTTAGCCCCTGAGTTAAACATGCAGGACTGGTACAAAAATTAAAAAAGACCTCCTGAGTAGCTAGGATTACCAGTGTAAGCCACCAGCATCCGGCTGTTTCTGTGTTTGCTCTCTTAAAATTGTCTTTATTGGAGCTTACCCAAGTGATTCTCAGAATAACCTTTAAGGCTGTATTGATTCTGTCAAGCTTACTTTGTGTTCTCTCTTTCTCTGTCTCTCGTTTTGAAAAAGTGAGTGCAGCTAGGAGAGCAACACAAACAACAGGGCAGGTGCATGTCCATGTACTTACACATGCATGCACAGAGGAAACGTGCTGGGGGAGCTGTACCCTGATGATGGCATCTTTCCTCCCAGTGGCCTCCAGTCCTCTCCTTCTCCCCTGTGTCCATTTCACACTTTCACTGTGTGTGCTCACATCTCAGAGGAAAAGCAAAATAAACGAAGCTTCCTCCATGGAAGGGAGATGGGGACTTTGCTAAGGTGGTCCCCACTTTACTTCTTGCAGGGCATGAAGTGTTTCTGGCCAGGCGTGGGATGACTCTAGTGCTCTTTGGGGACAATTTAAAATTCTCTGGTCTTTTCAAACAGCGACAGGACCTTGGTCTCATCCAGAATCAGCCAAGATCCAGAGCCACAGCTCTTTTCTGAGCATGGCTGCCATTTACCCTGAAGGACAATCCTGTGCCTTGCTTACCCGTGTGTCTGGGTATGTGGGTGTGCACATGCCCATACCAGAACTAGAGTTTGAACTCAGGGCCTCACATACCTGCTTGGTGGTTTTGCCCAAGGCTGCCACTCTACTCAGCCATGCCTCTACTTCTGGCTTTTTTTTTTTTTTTTTTTAATTGGAGGTCAGAGTCTCATGGACTTTCCTACCTAGGTCATCTTTGAACTGTGATCCTTACAGCTCAGCCTCCTGAGTAGCTGGGATCACAAGCATGAGCCAGAGGTGCCTGGCATACCCGTGTGTCTTACCGAGTCTCTGTGTTCTGCGACTGTGAAGACATGTAGGCTGGTCACTGTTGTCCAAGCAGCCTGCTGGGGGGGCGGGGCAGAGGATGAATGTGCTCTAGGAGGTGAAGCAGATCACCAACCTTGCCACCCTCTCTTCCTCCCACCCAGGTTTCCGCTGTTCACTGCCGTGTATCAGATCTGCTATGAAGGCAGACCCGTGGCAGAGATGCTGGCCTGTCTCCAGAGCCATCCAGAACACATCTGAAGTGAGCTGTGCCGCAGACGGGCAGCCTTCTGCCTCTCCCATATTGGCTTTGTGTGGAGACCAGGACTTGGCAACAGGGCAGCGTTGGCTTGGCTGTGCTCCCATCGCCCATCTGGAATGAAGAGTTCCAGGGTGATCTTGAATCATGACAGGCAGTCCATTGACAACAGCCGCACACACGTGTGGACATGTGCGTGCTCCTTGTCCTTCTGTGGATCTTTCTATGAACAACATGAGATATCCTTTTCAGTGATGGTATTTGAACTCTTCCTGCTGTGTAACCGTAAGATTGCAGCCTTGTCAGCTAAAAGGTTTAGGTGTGACTTGTGTGTGTTTGAATGGGGGGGTTTATTTCTTGTCATTCTTTTGTTGATAAACCTGACCAGCCTCAAGATGGTAGGTATGCTGAGGACAAAGTCACCACGCTGAACTTGTAAACACTATCTCAAGGGCAGCAAAATGACTTGATTGTGGGCTGATCTTTTTTTTAACAAGTAGATATTTTTAACAAGATAATCCCCATATGTAGTTTCCTCTCACTGAAGTCTCCTGTGTTTTTAGGCTCTTTGTCTTCAGGGCGTGCTTTTGTCCAAACCCAGCAACAGCAGAGCACAGGAAGCTCACCTGGGATTCTCCTGTCCTGGCCAACAAGTTCCCTGGGGGCAGACCCTTTCCTGTGCTCTGTGTGAGGTTGGACTTGTCTGCTGGTGTCTCTCGGAAGGGACAGTGCTCACCTGGACTGCACCAGGAGCTGGGCACTGTGTTCTCCACCCTGCCAAGGCATGAGACCACCAAGACATCACTAGGCTGTGAATTGCTTGTAGAAAAGCCCTGGGCTTTGTGTGGGTGAGGATCTTCATAGCCACCACTCCAAGTGGGCTTGAACCAGCAGCATCAGTGTTGTCTTGGAAGTGCTGATTCCCAGGCCAGCCCCCTCCCAGGCCCCTGCAGTGGCCTCTGGATGAACAACTGCCTTCCGTGTGTTTCCCATGCTTGCTCTGACTTGAGAACCACTACGTTTGCTTCATTAAGTTGATTTTAGCCAGGTGCCGATGGCTCATGCCTACAATCCTAGCTACTCAGGAGGCTGAGATCTGAGGATCGCAGGTCAAAGCCAGCAGTGTTATGCTTATCTCAAATAAACCACCAGAAAACCTGAATTGGCCCTGTGGCTCAGTGGTAGAGTCTTAACCTTGAGCTGATGAGCTGAGGGACAGTGCCTGGGCCCAGAATTCAAGCCCCATGACAAAAAAAAATAAAAAGAAAAAAGTAGATTTTAGACATGGGTACCAGTGGCCCATGCCTGTAAACTAGGTGATCATGCCTGACAATCTGTGGGTCACCCTTCAAGGCCAGCCAAGGCAAAGAAACTGGAGAGACTCTTATCTCCAATTAGCCAGCAAATGCTGTAAGTGGTGTGTGGCTCAAGGGGTAGAACACCAGCCTAGAATGGAATAGGCAAGTGAGAACTGAAGGACCTGACTTCAAATCTCAGTACTGGTGTAAAAAATATCAAAACTTCAGTTTTGTAGTAGCCTTCCCCCAACAGTGTTTCATGGGAAACAAGGGTCTTGGGGTCAGTCTAGTGGCCATTCCAGTTTCCAGGCTAAATGGAGGAGGAGGTAACCTTCAGTGCCTGCAGGAACTTAGGTGAATAAGAATCTGGAGTATCATGACTTCTGAGCTCTTCCTGACCCGCTCTGCCATGAGGGCTGAGGAAGCTTACTGGTGACACTGTCACCCGCTGAAAACGCACATTCCCATTCCAGAGTCAGGAGGGGATCCCTGGCTGGGTTTCAGGTGACGTGGGGTTGGGCCCAGCCCTCCGCCTGACCTCACACAGCCTTCTCCAGCAGTGTCGCTTACATATTCATGCACTCTGCTGTGTTTGGCAGGTCTTTTTAGCTTTCTCCCTCCCCTATCTCAGTTCAGAATTTTTCAATTTTTAAAGTCTTCCCCACTTGTAAAACTGAAATTCTTATACAATGGCTTGGTATGGGAATTTAAAAAACCATCCAAACTCTATGGGGTTCTTTGAAAGCCCTGTATGTCAGAAATATATAAAATCTCACTAGATCCTCCAGATTTTAGCTGTTTTAATGAGGCTGTTCAATCCACCAACTTCTTGTCTCTGGATAAATCTTTTTACATGTTTTTACATAGGTAACACAGAGTTACTTTTTAAGATATAAAAAGGGCTGAAAGCTAACTTTGGTGTCTACGTAGGATCATGAGGAGTTTTGTGTTTTGCATATTCTCATTTGCATCAGTTTCCTGCTGTGGATTTTATACTTTTCCTTTTGCCAGCAACTCTCCCGGCCCATCCCCCCCCGTCTCTCTTGAATGTACTTAAATAATCTTCACATTATGGAAAAAAGTAAATTTAATAAGTTTTGTGATCAGTTTAACTATATTTATTATCCTATAAGTCATCTATTTTTGTAACTACCTGTGGTCTGTCATTTATTTCTAACTCATGTTTCTTGTTAATTATGGTAATGGGAGGGAGAGACCTACATTAGAAACTTAATTTGTACTAGTTCAGCTAATCTCTGAATATAAAAACTATATTTTTGCCGGACATCGTTGTATGCACCTGCAATCCCAGCAATTGAGATGGAGTTTAAGGCCATCCCCAGCTGCACAATAAGACCCTGTCTCTAAAAACCACGTCTGGGATTGTATCTCTGTGATAAGCACTTGCTAAGAATGTCTAAGACCTGGGTCTCATCCCTAGTACCACAGAAACAAAAACTTACGTTGTTGCCTTGCTGAAATGCAGCCTACTTGCAGTGTGAAACAAATAAACAAATCCAGGTGTTGAAGTCCACTCTAGGAGATGGAGCGGAGCTAACCGAATGGTTTTTCATTTAACTTTGTGACAGAGTCCTTGGCATCGGCCTAAGGAGGGTGTGGTGAGGTTCTGGTGTTTAAAGGGCATTTTAGGTTTTCCACTAATTTGTCCATCTTTACCTTACACATATACTGTATTTGTTTACAGTCTGCAGGTGGATATAGAATTCAAATGTCTGATTTAATAAACATTTAACCCCCCAAACCTGTGCAGCAGATCGCATTTTTTCATCACCTTTGTTTAGTATGTGTATACATGTATGTGTCAGTACTGGGACTTGAACTCAGATCTTAGTTGGATTTTTCTCTCCAGTCTCTACACTTGAGCCACAGCTCCACTTCTACCTTTTTGCTAGTTAATAGGTATTTAGAGTCCCACAAAATTTCCAACACATGTTAGAACTGCAATAATGAGAACTCAGCTTTCCCATTGGCTAAGACTACGAGCAGGAGTCACCCACCTTCCCAAAGGAATTTTAAGCAGAAAGGGCAAAGGTAGGAAGCAATACATTGATTGTCTTTAAAATATGGCTCAAAGCATCAGCACAATAGTGGCATAAAAACAATGGAACAGAATAGACATCCTAGAAATAAACCCTAAATTAGCCGACAGTTGACAGTGCAAAGATGGCAAGGCACCAATGGCTCACACCTGTAATCTTAGCTGCTTGGGGTCTTAGGATCAAAGTTCAAAGCCAGAAGTGGAGCTGTGACTCAAGTAGTTGAATGTTAGTCTTGAGCAAAAAAAATCTCAGGGACAGTGCCTAGGCTGGAATCTCAACCTCCTGAGTAGCTAGGTGTGAGTCAGCAAGTTAGTCCCCTTTTTCTGTTGATTCTCTAACAGGCTCAAGAACAAGCCAGTAGCTAGAATGAAATCAGTAAGACAAGGCTCCATCAATACATCCCAAAGGCACTACCAGGTCTCTGATGCCTGGCCTAAAGGATCAGCAGTGGCCAGTGTGCTGGCCACTCCTCACGTTCTATTCTAGGCCTCAGGAATCCACAGTGCAGGTAAGAAGAACCCAGTGTATCACAATATGAGTAGGGAGCCCAGGTCATTTATGCCCAAGATGGGAGAGATTTGAGAGAAGCAATACGTGTCTCCTTTGGTATTTGCCTGAACTCAAGCCTTTGTGCTCACTCTCCAGCATTTTAGGATTTGAGCTGCACTTCCATCTGGCTTTCTGCTGGTTATTTTGGAAATGTAGTCTCTCAGACTCAGTCTTTTCATCCAGGCTGTCCCTGAGCTCTTTGGCTAGTGCTCAGCTACTTGAGCCATAGCTTCACTTTGGGCTCTCCTGAGGTAAGAGTCTCATGTACTTTCCTGCCCGGGCTGGCTTTGAACCTCGAGCCTCAAGGTCGCAGCCTCCTGAGTAGCTGTGATTACAGGTATGAGCCACCACTGCCCCAACTAAGGGATACTACTAATTTGACATGGAGACAAGACTCGTAGAAGCTTAATGGGTTCTAATAAAAGCTTCCAAGACGTGTTACAAGAACAAGTGAGGACTTAGTGGAGCAAAATAACTGAACTAAAAATCACAACTCCTTTACGTTCTGCTAGTTCTTTAAACACTGCATTTAAGAATCATGTACAGCTGGAAACTGGTGGTTCACACTTATAATCCTAGCTACTCAAGAAGCTGAGATAATGAGGATCACAGTTCAAAGCCAGCCCAGTCGAGTAAGACTGTAAGACTTTTATCTCCAGTTAACCATAAAAAACTGGAAGTGGAGCTGTGGCTCAAGTAGTAGACTTGAGCTGTACCAGACTTGAGCATAAAAGCTCAGGGACAGCACCCAGGCCCTGGATTCAAGCCCCAAGACCTGCACACATACATACACAAATCACACACAACTCATTTCACTTATTAAACAGCCTTAAAGTGACCACTGTATAAAAGATATTTTTCTTTGTGCTGGGGCTGGAACTCAGGGCCTCACACACTTGATCAAGACTGGTGTTCTACTACTTGAGCTATACATCCACTTCTGGGTTTTTGCTGGTTAACTGAAAATAAGAGTCTGTTGAATTTATTTGCCGGGCTAAACTTCAAACCTGTTTCAAATCTCAGTCTCCTGCATATCTTGGATTACAGGAATGAGCCACTGGCTCCGACTCAGGTTGCAACCTAGACACTGGTGTGGCTTATGCCTGTAGTCCTATCTACTCAGGAGGCTGAAATCTGAGGATCACAGTTCAAAGCCAGCCTAGGCAGACAAATCTGAGAAACTCTAGCTGCAATTAACCACCAAAAGGCTCCAAACAGAGCTGTGATTCAAGTGGGAAGAGCATCAGCCTTAAGCCAAATAGCTAATGGACAGTGCCCAAACCCTAAGTTCAAGCCCCAACAACAAAATTCATTCAGCAGCTCTAATGGAGTAATTGTTTAAAAGCTCCCATCTGAATCTCTCCTTTTTCACCTATTGCTCTTCAGAGCATTGTTCAAAACTATAATGCTAGTCACAGCAGATAATTATATATGCTTGTCTGGCTTAAAGAGTAAATTAAATTTGCATGCAAATCCTTGCAAAGATCTATATGACAAGCAATTCCATTGTACACTTTTGAATGGCAATAAATAGCTGAGATAACTATGAAACCACACCTTGCTGTGGTGTAAAATGTCAAGCTACAGTATGTTTACTCATTTACAGGTATTTCCAGCCCAAAGAACGGAGGCTTTTCTAGAGGAATGTAGAAGCCCGTGAGACAAATGCTCAACTTTCCTGGCTGGGCTGTTGACACACTTATTTTCCAAGTGAGCTGCAGGAGGTCAGGTAGGCACCCTCATTCGATGTGCAGGGGCTTGTGGAGGGAATCAAGGTCTGTTTGCCATTCAAATGGGTCACTGTGGGGGCAGCCCAGGACACTGTTGCATTCCTGGATCTAAGTTCCCAAATCCCTGCTGAATTCCTGATCAGGCCTCCAGCCATCTCCAACACATAGGGTGCTCCATTAGCCTTCGGCTGTCCTTCAGTCCACTGGCCTTTTGAGGAGTAAGAGATGTTTGTTTGACAATGTCTGTCCCTTTCTTCTGGCTTGTGTGACATAGCCTCATTACGTTCAGGTTACATAAAACATTTCATTTTAAAATTACCGCCCTCATGTTCTATCTTGTCTGTGTGTGTGTGTGTGTATGTGTGTGTGTGTGCGTGTGCGTGTGCGTGCGCGTGCGCGTGCGCCAGCCAGTACTGGGGCTGGATCTCGAGACATGGGGTGCTATCCCTGAGCAAGGCTAGTGCTTTGCCACTTAAGCCACAGTTCAGCTTTCTAGTGGTTAGTGGGAGATAAAAGTGTCGCCAATTTTTCCTGCCTGGGCTGGCTTCAAACATGATCCTCAGATTTCAGCCTCCTGAGTAGCAGGAATTACAGGTGTGAGCCACTGGCACCCAGCTCTATCTACTTTTAGTGTTTAATTTAACTCAGGTCACCAGTGCCATTTTTTTTCAATCCACAGAGAAAGGACACAGAAGCCAAACAGAAAGAGAGTAACCTCTGGGCATTTATCTGTCTTCACAAACAAGCCCAAGTCACTTCTCTGAAACAGACAAGGCAAGAGGCAGGTAAACATCTGGCCAGAATGTGCAAGTAGATACAGATTTAATGAGTAAATGGAGATTAGTTCTCAGCCTTCCGTGATGATTGAGTAATCGCCATTTTCAACCAACTGGGAAAAGTTAATTGGTTAACAGACTGAATTAAAATAATGAGGCAAAAATCTTATTGGAGAAAAACACTTTTTTCATAGGCTATATTAAAATTGCAAATTGAAAAGTTAACTGAAAGAATATATTAATATGCATGTCTGGCACATTATATTAATATGTACTGTGCATACTATGCATAGACAAATTCCACTCTGGAAGGATAGTTAGCAACTGCTAACAGTAATTATACAAAATTACAATCTTGACTCTCACTTTTTTTTTTTTTTACTAACCAGGGGTTTAATATAAATACAGATAACAACACAGAAAAACTCAAGCCATATTAACTAAAACCATAATGACAAGCAGTAGACACCAAGGACTTGGCTAGTTCCTCACATAAAAACAAAGAAAGATTCATTATAGGCATATCACATAGGAAATGGCCAAGGAAGCGCACAGAGTAAAGACAAACCTTGCAACTTAAGCTAAACCTGAGCAGCTGCCAGGTATGGGGCTATGATCCAGTGAGGAAGATGCGATGCAGGGCCCATGTCCCTCCCCATTTTGGGATCAGAAGTGGTTGCCCAGGCCTGCTGGGCTGGGTGTTGACACAGGCTCTGGCTGCCTGTGGAGGGGAGAGAGGGATGTTACTGCTTCACTATAGTACCCGCCTCAGCCCCACCACACCACAAGAAGCTGGCCTCAGACTCACTCAGTGCTTCCAGCAGCTGTGTAGAAACAGCATCCTTGGCCACTTCATGACCATCCTGCCCATCTGGAGTCAGCACAACCCAGATGAGGCCACTGAAAGGCACTGGATGCCCAGGGATCACTACTTGGTACCAGAAGCGATGCCAACCAGCGGGTCCTGTGTCCAAACGCTTGGTGAGGGACACTGGGCTGCCTCGCTTCATTCGTTGGCACAGCATCTGCAGGGCGGCTCGAGGCCCTTGGGACCCCAGCTTGTTCTTAGCCAGGGCCAGCTGACTACTATTTGGCTGTAGGCGCTGCAGGGAGGGACGCATGAGCTGGGGACGCAGTAGCTGCTTCAGGTCTGGCTTGAGCCACTCCACAGTCACTGGGTCTCCACGGAGGCGTGACTGCCCTTCCACTAAGGCCATGGCAGCTGCGCGATGGGAACTGAACTTGAGCAGCGCAATCTGGGTTGCTGTCGACCCGGGACTGGGCAGCAGCAGGGCTTCCTGGAGGCCGGGCCCGGCGGCTGCAGTGGGTCACCCTCAGCGGCAGCCCCTCCACGCTCAGCTCGCACTTGTCCTCCGTGCTGCGGGCAGGAAGACCGCAGGGGGTGGTTGTGCAGCGGGGCCATGGCAGCCTGGGCACCGCGCCGTAGCGCGCGTAGGCGAAGCCGCGATTGAGGCCGCTGAACGTCATCAGGAGACAGAACTCGTCCAGGCGGCCCACGCGCTGGAGCAGCGGGATCAGCTGGGGCTCCTACACATCCTGGGGCAGCCTCCGAATAATCACCGTGGACCCTGCCGCCGGCGGGCTGCCCACCCAGCCTGGAGGTGGCCCGCCATACCTCCTCTGCCCGTCTCCCTGACCCACGCCTCCAGGGCCGCCTTGTTGTCTGGATTCACCCTCTCACACCATTGCTCACACTCGCGTTTGGACTGCATGGCGGTACTGCAGGGCCCTCTTGACTCTCACTTTCTACCTTCTCATACTGCTTGATTTTTCCCCCCATTCCTGGGCTTGCACTCAGGGCCTGGGCACGGTTCCTGAGCTTCTTTTGCTCAAGGCTAGCAATCGACCACTTGAGCCACGGTGCCACTGCAGGCTTTTTCTGTTTATGTGGTACTGAGGAATCGAACCCAGGTCTTATGCATGATAGGCAAACACTACACTACTAAGCCACATTCCCAGCCTTGACTATTTTTAACAATGGGGCTGTATCACCTTTGCAAATGCCAGATTAGAAAGCTGACTAAGCCACTCTTGCTTTCTTTTGCCAAGGGTTGAACAATGATACTGCAAAATGTATCAACTGTGGCCTTAAAACTGAGTGCATCAAAGAATGCCAATGCAAGGAAGGGCTTTCTCCAAGTTCCTGCGTCCACCTGACTCAGACCCACCAATGAGAGTCAGTACAATAGCCTTAAATCTCCACACTGACATTTCATTACTAAGGATGACAGACGTACCACAGAGGAAGAGACTGGAAATCAAACACCGAGCCCAGAACTCTGCCTGAGGCCACAGTCCTCCAGGCTCAATTCCTCCCCTAAAACCTACTTTTAACCCCTCCATAATTGTCTGCCACCCACTTCCATCTGCCTCCTGAAGAGGGTATTTACGCCTTTCTTTAGTTTTCTTTCTTTGGGGGGCAGTGGGTGACAGGCAGTAGTGGGGTTTCAGCTCAGGGCTTTGCACTTGGTAGGTGGTGTTCTGTGACCTAAGCCACACCCCTGCCCTGAGTTTCATATTCTGTATGGCTTCTATGCATATATCCATGGTAATTCACTCATACTCTCTTTTTGGGGGTGGGTGATCTTTTACAACCTTATTTCAACAGAATCAATGACCAAATCTTGGAGGCAAAGTTTGAACTTCCCAATGTATCTTTATATTAGTTTGGCACCTTTGCATTCCCCAAAAATACTCCTTGATGAAATTTTTTATGTATGTGGGTTGGCTGAACTCAGGGCCTGAGTACCACCTCAAAGCTCTTTTGCTCAAGGCTAGAGCTTTACCACTTTGAGCCACAGTTCCACTTCCAATTTTTTGAGTAGTGAACTGGAGATAAGAATCTCTTGGGGTCTTTTCAGCCTGGGTTGGCTTCAAACTGCAATCCTCAGATCTTGGCCTCCTAAGTAGCTAGGATTACAGGTGTGAGTCACTGATGCCCAGCACTTCAATGAAAAGTTTAAAGGTCTGACTATATGGAGTTATTGATGAACACTATATAGCATCAAAATGTGTGTTAACTGTAAAATGTTCTGTTACAAATTCAAAATAAGCAATTTGAAAATACGTAACTTACAATAATAGTTTGCACAGATAGAAGACAGTATACCAAGCGAAAAACAAAAAAGATTACTTTTATTTTCCCTAAGAAAGTGACTAAAATGTACATACATTTAAAACGAAAACCAAGGGGGGACTGCAATGAAACGAACTATAAATGTCCTATATGGAACTTATGAGTATCCAGGGGTACGTTTTCCATGAACTTCATGCCAGCCTCTGGTCTCTGAGGTCCTTTTTATGCATCTGTTGAGGAGAAACATCTGTAAAAGTTGTGCAATGGTAGAGAAAAACCTAAATGTTTGCAAAGTGTCTAAAAATACAGAACTATTATTTTTACACCAGTGCACACTTTAAGGCAGCTCACAGGTACTTCAGACTCTCAAAGCCCTTCCTATAAGCAATGAGAATCTTCCCAACATCAGTGTGAGAATGTTTCTTCACAACAGAAAAAAAAGCTTACTATTTCAGGAAACAGGACAGCCAAATCTGAACCAAGATTCTACCTTGTGGCACGACCTTGAAAGTCATTCCTTAGTCACCAGAAAATGGGAACTTCCCTTACCCATTGTTCAGTCTCATCGGAATCAGTGAGCAAGGACTTGGAGACTGGCTTTTGTGATCTGTGAAAAGCTAAGCTAGGTGAGTGATACATCCTGTAGTCAGTCCTAACAACTTGGAGATAGTAGCAGGAGACAGAGTGTTCAAGGCCAGTCTAGGCAACATATGCAACACAGCAAAATTCAGTCATGAATAAGAAGGGGAAGGGAAAGGGAAAAGAAGGAAGAAGGGAGGGAGGGAAGGAATGAAAGGATAAAAAGGGAATTTCTTGGCCAAGGGACCTCTCCCATTTGAGTGTGGGTACAAACACCCTCCTGTGTGGGGGTACAAACAACCTTCTATTTCCATGTCTAACTTACTGGTCCCCCTTCCAGGTGGATCAGGTCATCTCCCTGGCTCTCCATTCACTCTGGTGTGGCTGGACCACTTCAGAGGCACAGAATGGTTCTGCACATAACTCGCCCACTCCCAGGCCCACCATAGACAGTATGAGGAATGGGCTGGGGCAGCTCTGGGGTGGAGCATGCGCCAGGCCCTGGGTTCCACTCTAGCAGCACAGGGGAGAGCAAGGAGGGAGGGGAACACGCAGGAGAGACCTCCATGTCTCCCCTGGGTGGTTCACTGATGGTGGTCTCATAGAACTTCTCGGCAGCCACCTTGCTGGCTATATTGGCACCCATCAGCACACTGATGTCGATGCCCATCTTCTCCAGGATGATGTTGGAGATGATCTTCAGCCCTTTGGGGCCCTAATCGTTGCCCTGGGAGGGAGGAGAAGGGGACAGAATCACAGAGCCACTTTATGCAGAATCCACATTTAGATATCTCAGGAAAAATTCTCTTACACAAGAAAACAAAGTATATACAAACTGCTCAAAGAATAAAGATTAAAATGAGCTGGGAACCAGTGGATCACGCCTGTGATCAGGCTACTCAGGAGGCTGAGATCTGAGGATTAAAGTTTGAAGCCAGCCAGCCCTGGAAGAAGTCTGAAAGACTCAAATCTCCAATTAAACAGCAAAAAGCTGGAAGTAAAGCTGAGGTTCAAGTGGTAGAGGGCTAGCCTTGAGAGAAAAAGGTCAGGGAAGATACCCAGACCCTGAGTTCAAGACCAGCAAGGGCATATACACACATGTACATGCATGTACGTGCACATACACAATTGAAAATTATGTACCCATTATTTGGATTAAGAAGTAGAATGTGACTTGCCAACAGTGCAAAAGATAAAGCAGAACATGAGCCACATCCCGAAGTCCCTGTGTCTTGCCCCACATCCCTCTTCTTCCTTGTTCACCTCTCCCCTCGCCCAGCCACCATTCTAAACAGTGTACATCTTGCCATATGTAGCTGTCCCTAAACAAACATGAGGTCATCAAGCCCATTTCTGAAAGACAATTAAGAAGAACACAATTCATCTGTGATGGTCTTTTTTGCCCTCCATTACTATTTTAGAAAGTTGGCCATGTAACTGCATAAGCCTTCTGGTTCAATTCATTTCTGTTCACTGCTATATAGTATTCCAAAACTAGTAGCAGTCTATGATCTCTTACTAGCAATGTGGTGAAGGTGAGGGATTCAATTTCAGAATTACATAAAATATGAAGATTACCTACGAAGTCAGAAGGTGTATATAGTGAAATATACAATGTTTGTAGTGAAATGAGCAATGAATGACACAGGAGTTTGTCTCTCCACACTCAAGTACATGGCCTCTGGAAAGGTCTGAGGCCTTGTGGTTTACAAAGCCCACTTTAAAGTTAGGCTCAGAGAGACAAGGGGCACAATTTTCTCTCATGTGGAAGGTAGATCTAAATTATAAACATATCAAAACAAATACAGGGTCAGATGCATATATGTATATATACCAGAGGAGGATTCCAATGGTGCAACCCCTATGAACAGCCAGTGTAACAAAACACCAGAAGGCAGTCAAAGATGACCAGATACCGTATTGTGTCATTCATATGAAATGTCCAGAATAGCCAAATTGGGCTGGGAGTATAGCTCAGAGGTACACGCTTGTTTAGAATGTGAGGTCCTTGGGCTGGGAAGGTGGCTCAGTGGTAGAGCGCTTGCCTTGCATGCATGAGGCCCTGGGTTTGATTCCTCAGCACCACATAAGTAAAAAGAAAAAGCTGGAAGTGGCACTGTGACTCAAGTAGTAGAGCACTAGCCTTGAGCTGAAGAGCTGAGGGACAGCGCCCAGGCCCAGAGTTCAGGCCCCACGACTGGACCCCCCCCTCCCCCCCCTCCCGCAAAAAAAAAAGAATGTGAGGCCCTTGATTAAATCCCTATCATACACACACAAGAAAGTGGGTTAGCGGTTACCTGGGGGAAAATAAGGTGAGTACTAAAGGGTCTGAGGTTTCTTTTTTGGGGTGATATAAGTGTTTGAGAAAAAAATTACCTGTAGCAATGGGTGCACAACTATGGAATATACTAAAAGTCACTGAATTTTTGCAGTGTACATATTTTATCTCAGTGAAGCAGTTTGTATTTTTCTTCTTATTTATTTATTTATTTATTTTGTAGGTCCTGGGCCTGAACTCTCGGCCTGGCTCTGTCCCTCAGTTCTTCAGCTCAAGGCTAGCATTCTACCACTTGAGCCACAGCACCACTTCTGGCTTTTTCTGCTTAT
Source organism: Dipodomys merriami (assembly GCF_024711535.1). NCBI lineage: Eukaryota > Metazoa > Chordata > Mammalia > Rodentia > Heteromyidae > Dipodomys > Dipodomys merriami. The sequence goes on along the minus strand of NW_027206290.1, from coordinate 45,787,552 downwards.
GTGGTGCTGAGGAATTGAACCTAAGAACTAATGCATGCAAGGCAAGCACTCTACCACTGAGCCACCTCCCCAGCTATTTTCTATTTGCTTAAACTTAAAAGCAGTACTAGGGTTTGAACTTAGGATCTCGAGCTGGTTAGGAAGGCATTTAAAGACATGCTTTAAGTGTTTTTCTCAGGTGGGTTCTCATGCTCTTTTGCCAATACCAGCTTTGGGCCACTTCTCACATAGCTGGAAATGCAGTCTCAAACCAGCACTTCTAGGCTTGTTTGTTAGCATGAGGATATTGTTAGCTAGACTTAGGTTAGCATCAAACCACACTCCCTCTGACCTATACCTTCCAAGTAGCTGAGGTTACAGGCATGAATCACCACACTCAGCTAGAAAAAGAGTTTTGGATCTTTTTTTCTTTTTTGATCAGTTGTGGTACTTGAACTCGGCCTGGGCACTGTCCCTCAGCTCTTCTGCTCAAGGTGAGCACACAACCACTGAGCCACAGCTCCCCTTCTGGTTTTCTGGTGGTTAATTTGAGATAAGAGTCTCATGGACTTTCCTGCCTGGACTGGCTTTGAACCTCAACCCTCAGATCTCAGCCTCCTGAGTAGCTAGGATTACAGGCGTGAGCCACTGGTGCCTGGCTTCAATTTTTTTTTTTTTTTTGTTAGTTGTGGGGCTTGAACTCAGGGTCTGGCTGCTGTCCCTGAACTCTTTTGAGCAAGGCTAACACTCTATCACTATAAGCCACAGTTCCACTTCTGGTTGTCTGGTGGTTAATTGAAGAGAAGAGTCTCACAGACTTTCCTGCCTGGGCTGGCTTTGAACTGAGACTCTCAGATTAAGCCTCTTGAGAAACTAGGATTATAGGAATGAGCCACCAGTACCTGGCTTGTAAAGGAGTTTGTTTTTGGCCAGTCCTGGGGCTTGAACTCAGGGCCTGGATACTGTCCCAGAGTTTCTTTTTTTTTTTTTTTTTTTTTTTTTTTTTTGTCGGTCGTGGCCAGAGTTTCTTTTGCTCAAGGCTAGTTTTCTTCTACTTGAGCTACAGTGCCTCTTCTGGCTTTTTCTGTTTATATGGTACTGAGGAATCGAACCCAGGACATCATACATGCTAGGCAAGCACTCTACCACACCAGCCCAGGAATTTTGTTTGTTTGTTTGTTTGTCTTTAAGTTAGCAGATTTTAGAAGACAAAGATGAGAGGAAATGACAACTGAATTTCATAGAGGACGCTATGATCATAAATCCCCAGGTCACACTGGAGATCGCTAAGCAGAAGAGGAAAAAGGGAAACAGCAGAAGAGCTCTACCTAGATGAGCTCTTACCAACACGGGTTCTGGATGGAGAACTGTAACACAGGATCAACATTTCTATCTTGTAATAAAAGGAAATAAGTGTTCTTTCCCTTCTGGTCTAAGGGGAAATCAGACTGAGACAGACCAGCTTTTAGGGAACTGCTGAAGACACAGTAATGTCTTTGTCACAGAAGGTTCCTGGGGGAAGGGGTCATGTTACACACGAGTGTGGCCTGGGGGAAAGGTCAGGCAGGCAGCAGTTTGAGGGCTCTAAGCAAAATAGGCCCACAATCTCAACCCAGCACATGGACATTATTAACACCAATTATGTGTTGGTGGAAATGTATTTCCTTGAATTCACAAGATCCGAAAGTGTTCAAAATTAGCTTTTTAAGTGCTTATCACAGACTACAAGGCTGATCATTTCCTGTGACCTGAAATTTCATCTCTGGGTACTGGAGCACTGGCCACCTAGCAAAAAGTCAGAAATGACACAAATGTCCCCTTAAAACAAACAACAAAAATACAGCCCCTGGGCCCCAATTCAAGCTTTAGTACTGACAGTAAACAAACAAGGGCAGGAGCAAACCAGGCATGGTGGTGCACATCTGTAAGCACTCAGAAGGCAGAGACTAGAATACATAGTGAGACCCTGTCTCAAAAAAAAAACACAGGGGCTGGGAAGGTGGCTCAGTGGTAGAGTGCTTGCCTTGCATGCATGAGGCCCTGGGTTCGATTCCTCAGCACCACATAAGCAAAAAGAAAAAAGCCGGAAGTGGTGCTGTGGCTCAAGTGGTAGAGCGCTAGCCTTGAGCTGAAGAGCTGAGGGATAGCGCCCAGGCCCAGAGTTCAGGCCCCATGACTGGACCAAAAAAAAAACACAAAAAAAACGAGGAATTCGCCGGGCGCTGGTGGCTCACGCCTCTAATCCTAGCTACTCAGGAGGCTGAGATCTGAGGATCGCGGTTCAAAGCCAGCCCGGGCAGGAGAGACCGTGAGACTCCTATCTCCAATAAACCACCAGAAAACCGGAAGTGGCGCTGTAGCTCAAGTGGTAGAGTGCTTGCCTTGAGCTGAAGAGCTGAGGGACAGCGCCCAGGCCCAGAGTTCAAGCCCCATGACCGACCAAAAAAAAAAAAAAAAACGAGGAATTCCTTTTTATTTTTTATTGTCATTATAAAGGTGATATAGAGAAGTTATAGTTACATAAGTCAGGTAAAGAGTACATTTCCATTTGGACTCTATGACCCCTTCCCTCGCTCTCTCTGTTTTTCCCTCCCATCCTCACCCACAATTTGTTCAGATCATTTTCAACAATGTCTAGTGAGTACCACTGCTGCATTTCTTTTTTTTTGGTCCGGTCGTGGGACCTGAACTCTGGGCCTGGGCGCTGTCCCTCTGCTCTTCAGCTCAAGGCTAGCACTCTACCACTTGAGCCACAGCGCCACTTCCGGCTTTTTTCTTTTTGCTTATGTGGTGCTGAGGAATCGAACCCAGGGCCTCGTGCATGCAAGGCAAGCACTCTACCACTGAGCCACCTTCCCAGCCCCTTGATCCCTCCATTTCTGTGGCACTCCCTTACCCTCTAAAAGACAGATAAATGAACAAACAAAACAGAAACAACAACAAAGAAAAAAACAAGTTTCCTTTTCCTGGAGTTCATTTCAATACATATTCGTATCTGCAATGCTATGAAAATGTAACTTAAAGGGAACCTGGGTAGGTATTTAAGAGTTCATTTCAATAAATATTCATGTCTGCAATGCTATGAAAATGTAACTTAAAGGGAACCTGGGTAGGTATTTAAGACCTCCCTCTCCCCCCCCTCCTCCCCTCCCTCTTTCTTCCCTCTCCTTCTCACCCCCCTCTTTGCCAGTCGTGAGGCTTGAATTCTGGATTTGGACACTGTCCCTGGGCTCCTTTTAGCTCAAGTCTAGCATTCTACCACTTGAGCCACTGTGTACCACTTATGGATTTTTATATGATTTACTGGAGATAAGAGTCTAATAGACTTTCCTGCCTAGGCTGGTTTCAAACTGCAATCCTCAGATCTCAGCTTTCTGAGTAGCTAGGATTACAGGAATGAGCTACTAGTGCTGGGTAAGAACTCAATTATTCTTGACAGCAGACCACAAGAGGTACAGATTACCCCCAGTTTACAGAAGAAGAAATTGAGGCTCAGAGAATATAAATATCACCAAAAGTCCTACTGTGTATCTAGAGCTAGGATTTTAAACCCAGATCTGTCTGCTTCTAAAACCCACACTTCCCACCAATTTAGTTTGTCCTGGTGTAAAATGGAATTGCTGATAATCCAGCTGGAGCCCCATGAAGAAGGGATTCCCCGCTGGGGGCAGGGATCCAGAGAATAAAAGCAGACACACCTCTGCCCCCATGGAACTAGAAGAATGACAGTGTTGCTGCTGCCTGGTGACAAGGTGGCCAAGGGGAGAGGACTTGCCACCCAGTGTTAATGACAGTTGCCAGGTCATTCAGAGGAAAGGTGGCTTCTGAAGGCTGGGTGGGTCTCAGGGGGCAGGGAGGAGGAGGAGGAAGGGAGGGAGGGGAGGGAAACATGGGCATGCAGGGGAGGTAGAGATGGTGGACAAGGCAGTGAGGAGCCAGGAGTGAGAAAGGAGTACACTGATCTGTCTCAAGGCTGGTGTCATTACTACTCCCTCACATGAATGAACAGACCAGGAACGTGTACAGTGGTTAACAATAACAACAAAAACAAATACCCAGGGTCTTCTGTTGCAGATCAGGGCAAGAAGGGATAAACAGACCCCAGCTCATCCTTTGGTATTTGTTCTGTCCCCTTCCCATCTTCCTAAGAAGGGATGAGATGTGAATTAGGCTGAAGATGTGTCCATCAGCCAAAGGATGGTTGCCTACCAAGTCAGGCAAAGGTCAAGAATGGCCCTGGAGTGCAAAGCCATGTGAAGACAGAAAGGACCTTGCAGCACACCTCTCCTTTTCCCAAGGAGGAAACCGAGGCCTGGAGAGAACTGGCAGAGGTTAGCCACATTCTCCACAATCCATGCTCATCTCTCCCAGAGCTGATCTGGGTTAAGGTTCCCAGGGCAAGAGGATGATCCATTTTAGCTTGATGAATTTATAGTCCCACTCCTAAGAGCAGTACATGAAAGAAAAGAACTATGAAGAATCTCATCACCTAGGAAGAAGCACGTTAACATTTTGTGTAATTTTTTGCACCTAAAAGGCTTTTAAACTACAATCAAATGGCACTGTTTTTAATGCAAATATAAAAATGAAACATTTTAAAAACAGATTCAACTTGGTGAATGTTTATTTGATCTCTGGGTAGAGAGCCTCTCTAAGCTTAATATCAAAAGCAGCCACAGGGAGAGAAGGAGAAAAAAAAAAATCAATGTGAATATCTCTTGAAGAAGAGGATGGAGATGAAAGAGACCTTGGGTCACGCAGAGGGAAATGCTCACCAGAGAATGATATGGAAGGCTAGATGCAAAGTGGTGAACCCAATTCACAAAAGCTTACTTAGAAGGCTGGGAGCAGAGGTTCAGGGCAGGGCATTCTGTATGACTCTTATCCCCAATTAGCCACCAAAAAGCCAGAAGTGGAGGTGAGGCTGTAGTGCTAGAGTACCAGCCTTGAGCAGGAAAAAGCTAAGGGACAGTACACAGGCCCTGAGTTCAAGCCCCCATCCCCCCAAAGCATAGATGAGTTGGGACTACTAAAACTATAAAAGAATGAGAACTGGGGCTGTGGCTCAGTAATACAGTGCTTCCATAGCAAGTGCAAAGCCTGAGTTCCAACCTCTTCATTGCAAGGGGAAAAAAACCCAAAACATGTAATTAGTGCTTGTTTATAGTTGTAGCACTTGGGCTAAGGCAGGAGGACTGTGAGTGAGGCCAGTTTGGGCTACAGAGAGAACGCTGTCATGGGGGGGAGGGGACAATGACACTCTGTGTTTCTGTGTACACTTTAAGATCTTTAACACAGTTACATAAAAATCAAGGAGAAAAGCAGTGTGTAGAGCTCTGCTGTTCAGTGTTGGCCACAGGGGGTATTTAAAACAATACTAGAATATAAGTGTATTTTCTTAGTGCCAGTCCTGGTGCTTAAACTCATGGCCTAGACACTGTCCCCAAGCTTCTTTTGCCCAAGGCTAGTTCTCTACTACTTGAGCCACAGATCCACTTCTGGCCTTTTGGTGCTTATTGGAGAAAAAAGGCTCATGTACTTTCTTGCCAGGGCTGACATTGAGCCACGTTCCTCAGATCTCAGCCTCCTGAGCAGCTAGAATTAGGTGTGACCCACTCCACCCAGCCTGTATTTTTTTTTGGTAATTGCTTGCTTACTTTCTAGGTCTCTACCTTGCTCAAGGCTCTTAAGCTTAATTAACATTTAAATTTAAATTGAAAGGTGACTGCAGTCACCTTTCAAGTGGGTGCAGAAAGGCAGAGAAACTCCCACAGTGTCAGTACTTAATAGCTGTATGACTCACAGACTTGCCATAACCTCTGGAGGCATCAGATTACAGACCCAGGACCAGAGAGAATAACAGATGTCTCCAATTGTGTGGGTCAAGGAGATACCAGATCATGGATGTGAAGTTCCACAGCCTTCACTCTCAGCACCAGATCTGACATTTGCACAGCCATGGGGCCAAGATAAGCATGTTTGGCCCTCATATAGGGTTCCACTTTGCTAGAAGCAAATTAGTCCAACCCATAATAAATTATTAAGGGCCTGGTGTAAGGACACATGCCTGAAATCCCTACACTTGGGAGGCTGAAGCAAACAGTTTGCAAGTTTGCAGCAAGTCTGGGCTCCAGAAGGAGACCCAGTCTCAAAAAAAAAAAAAAAAAAAAAAAAAAAAAAGGCTGGGCATTGGATCATGGTTGAAATCTAGCTACTCAGGAGGCTGAGATTTGAGGATCAGAGTTCCAAGCCAGGTTTGAAGCCAACCAGGGCAAGAAAGGCCTTGGGACTTTTATTTCCAAATAAATCACCAAAAGCTAGAAGTGGAACTTTGGCTCAAGTGGTAGACTGCTAGCCTTGAGCAAAATTGCTCAGGGATAGTGCCCAGGCCCCGAGTTCAAGTTCCATAATAGATTAGTGGACAGTATATAGGGAGTTCATTAAGGGGAGTATTAAGCCAGAAAAAGGCTGAAGTACTGGTGCATGTTCCAAGTTTCAGCATTGGCTGAAAGATGAGAGCCTTACATGACGAGAAAGAAGCCAGTCACAAAGGACCACACATTGAATGGCAAATCCTGGAACAGAAAAATATTTGTGAGACTAAACACTGCCAGTTACTTAGGGCTGAGGGAGGTGGGGAGAAAATGGAATGGCAGCTGAAGGGTATGAGTTGATTTTCTTTTGGCAGTACTGGGGTTTGAACTCAGGGCCTCATCACTTGCTAGGCAGGTGCTCTGCCACATCAGCCACACCTCCATTTTTTGCTGTAGAGTGGAGCACCCTCAGACTTACCTACTTACAATTCCCCTCCTGAGTAGCTAGGATGACAGGCAGGAGCCACTACACCCTGTCTGGGTATGGACTTACTAAGCAGATGAGGTGATTGTTGCAATTTGTGAATACAGCAAAAGCCATTGTATTGTACACCTTAGGCGAATTAAGTTGAATGTCATGTAAATAATCTCAAGGTATTAACAGAAAAAAAAAAAGTTTTTGCAGCGCTAGGGACTGAACCCAGACCCCTGTGCATGTTTGGCAATCCTCTACCACAGAGCCACATTCTCAACCCAGAAAAGAACGGTGAGACTAAAAGGATGTGCCATTCACGGTAAGATCAGCACAAGTGCAAATGAGGCAGTGAAAGATTAAAAATTAGAGATACATTTTACAATTGCTAACTGCTGATTTTGCTTTTGTAAACTTGCTCACCCTAGCACTAACCCCCCCCCCCTTTCTGGAAATAAGGAATTGAGTAAAGAGTCTTGGAGCCCAGATGCTGGCCCTGGGACAAGGTCTGTGGTCATAAAGAACAAACAAGTAAATTCCCCAAGTGGTCAAATGGGACCCAAGAATGGGACCCAAGATAAGCACCACCTGGCAAGTTCAGCAAACTAGGCCAAATGTTAATCAATCACAAGCCTGTAACTATCCTCCAGGGTGACCGCTCCCCTTAGACTTGCCCTGAGTCAACTGTTTTACAAAGCGTGTTATAAACTTCCCCGCATAGTAAAAATGATTGCTGGAGTGTATAGTGACTTTTAAATGGGCCAATCCTGGAGACACCTGGTGTTATATGCTAATCTTGTGGGTTTTGCCTTTAAGAATGCCTGTAGCAGGCTGGGAAGGTGGCTCAGTGGCACTTGCCTTGCATGCTCGAGGCCCTGGGTTCGATTCCTCAGCACCACATAAAAAAAAAAGCCGGAAGTGGCGCTGTGGCTCAAGTGGTAGAGTGCTAGCCTTGAGCTGAAGAGCTAAGGGACAGTGCCCAGGCCCAGAGTTCAGGCCCCACGACTGGACCCAAAAAAAAAAAAAAAAGAATGCCTGTAACAGCGGTTCGGGGCTCTCTCTCCTGTGCCGAGGCAGAGAGACTGTTTGCGAAAACGCTTAATAAACTCCTCTTGCTTGTTGCATCTACTGGTTTGGAGTCTTGGTCTCTGGGGTGCCCTCCCGTAGACGAAAGTATCCCAGGAGTCTGGGGTCTTTCAGCAGAATGTGAAATTTTCATCATCCAATTATAGATGATAATGTGAACTTATCCATACTAAGTTCTAACATACATATTACATTTTACAATTATCGAGTTGTCTGCACATGAAAACCCTCAATGTAAACCTCACAAGAGTTGAAAGCCAATGAGTCTAGTCCATGCCGACACTTCCTATGACTGAGTGGATCCACTCAAAAACCCAGTTAGAGCCACACGCTGGTGGCTGATGCTTGTAATACTAGTTACTTGGGTGGCTGAGATTTGAGGATTGTGTCAAAGCGAGCTTGGGCAGTTAAGTCCATAGGATTCTTATCTCCAATTAATCACCAGAAATTGACAAGCAGAACTGTGGCTCAAGTGGTAGAGCGCTAGACTTGAGTGAAAAAAGATATGGACCGGGCTTGGGCAATGAGTTCAAGTCCCATGACTGGCAACAAAAAGAAGAGAAAAATCTCTCTCCATCACACCCTCCCACACACATAGAAAGAAGCACTCTGCTCACAGAGGAGATAAATTACCTTCACTTCTCAGATCTCCAAGCAGCAGGACAAAAGGAGCAGCACAGATCAAGGTGTCCAAGAAGGATAAAGAGCTGCAGAGCCACATCCATCCAGACCCTGCCGGGCATCAGTGCAAAGCAGACCAACACCGCCTCGACCTACACACTCGGGGAAATGTCCAGTACTATGAGTAGCAACTAATAGTCCCAGGAAAACTACCAGCTGCCTGTCAGTCATTCAAATCTGTTGTCTTCTCTCTGATACTCTGCCTCCACTTCTTGGCCAAAGTCCAACCTAGTTATAGAGATGGCTGTGGTCAGGGATGGTGAAAATAACAAGCTGAGCATCAAAAGCTACTCAAAGAGGCTGAGATCTGAAGATCATGGTTCAAAGCCTACCACAGCAGGAAAGTGTCTCTTATCTCCAATAAACTACCAAAAAGCCAGAAGTAGAGCTGCGCCTCAATTGGTAAAGTGCCAACCTTGAACGAAAAAATGGATAGCTCCCTGGCCCTGAGTTCAACCTCCAATAGCAACACCAAAAAAGAAAGAGAGAGAGAAAAAAACAAACTGCTAGTCACACACTTCTTGATGATAATCTCCAATAATCCTAACCAGAATCCCAGATAGCAAATACCAATATAAGCAATGACCAATATAAGCAATGACCCAAAGCCTGCTGGCTGCCAAGCTATGACCAGGGCAGAAGCTCAGGAGTTGATTCCGAAGCCCTTCCCTACCATATGGCCCTGCCTTTCCTCAAAGGAAGATGATTTCTGTCTCACAGAAGTTGATTATAACATACAGCCTGAGGCTTTAGTTCTGCAATGCATTCTGCATTTCTCCAGAGCTATCCTCCCAAAATGAGAGGCAAAGAAACCTTGTTACATCTTTGGAGGAACCCAGAAAAAAGTTTTCCAAGTAACAAGTGATAGGTTCAGAAACTCTTCAGCTGCTTCCCCCAGATACCAGGGTCCAACATCTCTCATCCATCTAGAAGGTGAGATAAGGACAAGACAGGTTATGTTGGGGGTTCACCACTTGCTAAAGTTCCTGGACTCACTGCAACTGCTAACACTTCCAAGCTCACAGCTAAAGGGTAGTCAACACCTTTATCTACACAAGCAATCAGAGCTACTTCAAAGTCTCAAGGATAAATATTGCTTAAGCAACTTTAACTTTCCAGAGAGAAGAACAGAACTACTCGGGTAGGTACAGATTCCAGTATTCTGCTTTAAAATTAACCAGAGACCAAAGTCCCTTAGAGAAAAGTCTGTCTTGGCCTTAGGGAATAGGATTCAAGTCTAGATGCAGTGAGGATTTAGAAGGCAAGTCGTCTGGGTTACTCATAATGCAGGAACCACTATTTCCAGTGTAATGTCTAAACAGGTGAAGCACACGTGCTTCACATTCCTTTCCATTTATCTTCTAAGCTGGTACTTATCTGACACCTGAAGGCAAACTGCCTGAAGGCCAGGGCCCTGCCTGGGTGTCCCCATCCCTGCAGAGACCACAGTACTGACCTAGGACAAACTACTGAACCAGGACCCAGTGTTCCTCTCTCTCCATCTTGTCTTCAGCCCCTCTGCCTGAACTTCTCTGCAGAGGTCATGGTCCCCCTCTCCTCACACTGGAGTGATAGAACCCAAGCCAAGGGGCAGAGAAGCCAAAAATGGTTCCTGTCTGATCCAGTAATTAATGGAGCTAGGCAGCCAGCCCAAACTCTCAGAACATTTTTCAATCACTGGGCTTCAATGCCACTGGCCAAGTTCTACTCCATTTCCCTGGGTGGAGTGGGCCAAGAAAACAGTCGAGTATATCACTACATCAGAAATCATGGGCTAGCTGCCAAATCTCTGGAGGGTGCAGAAGGCTTATGTCACTGCTTTTATTAGGCCCAATCTAACCAGCCAAAATGGTGCCACTTCTACCACCAGCACCTTGCAAACAGCAAAGGGGCTTCTGCTTGTAGAATTTGACACAAAAGGAAAACTAATGATGAGAGAACATGCATTGGAACAGGGGATGTGGATGAAGTGAGGCCCTGAGTTTACTGAATTCCCAGTATGGGGCATAGAAGGGGAGGAGGTGGGACAGACAGCCATGTGCTAAGTGGAGGGTTTCCAGAGGTGACTAACATCAATCACACAGACCTGACCTTGAGATGAAAGTGCCAGAGCCAAGCCCAGGGTCCAAATGACACTATTCAGAGGCAACTGGAACTCCTTCAGGAGTCCTGCAGAACATTCTGTTGTTGGTTGAACAGTATCCTGTGTTTGCAAGGAAGGAGACAAACTCTTGTGTAGCATTCCCTTGTGTCTGATGAAACTATCCCCAAGGACAAAGTAACTCACAGGCTTTTCCTCAGGAGGGAAAACCTGGGAGGACAAATGTGGATGGGAGACTTGTTTCCACTGTATTTTACTGCCCCTTTGGGTTTTCAAACCCTGTTCACGTTGGCCTGAGTGGTAGAGTGATAGTCTTTCAAGTACCAAAGCCCAAGGTTCCATCTCCAGCATCTAGGTTTGTATTACCTAATCAAATACAATTATACTTTTAAGAGTCAGTTTGGTAGCTGAGTAGTAGAAGATGTTCTTAGCATCCAAGAGGCCCTGGGTCCAATCTGCATCATCAGGAAAAGTTATCTTTTCTTACGTATCATTATTTACTTAGCACATGCCAGGCACTAGGAGAGATGTTAAGTCGCAGGAGCTGGTAGTGAAGAATGGAGAAAATTAAATGTCAATCCAGATCCAAGTGCTGTGTTTCATGCCTGGAGTGCTAGCTACTCAGGAGGCTCAGAAGCTACTGGCTTTGTGAGATGGAAACCAGGTCAGGTTTCCTGAAGAAGTACTTTCTGGGCCAAGTCTTAAAGGAAGACTAAGACCAATTACCTCCTCCCCACGCGGACAACAGTGGGAGAAGCCTGAGCTTAGTGTGAGGTAGGACACAGAAGCAGGCCTTAGCTGAACTACACTGAAAGCTCATCATGGCCCCTAAGGGGAAAGAATGCGTAGCCTGGGGAAAGAGCATGGGAATGCCAGGCTATCTTCTGCCTCCTTTCCTCCCAGGCTCCTCTCCTTTCCCCCAAGCACCAAGGACTCCTCCAGGAGTTGGCTAAGCAAGGGCACTCAGAGCTGACAGCAGGGAAGGGCCTGGAGGAGCACCTGGCACCAAGTGCTTTATCCACCACGTTCCGATTAAAGCCCAGGGGCAGGACAAGCCTTTGCAAACACCTTCCCCGAGAATGCCCCACGTCCCTGGGAGCAAGGCCTCTCTGAACTTGGATTTGCTTCCGGATACAATCTCGTAGAGTCAGAGACAAGTGAGGTCTGTCTTGTGCCAGCCGCTGCGGAGACCCGGGCAGCCGCTGGTGCCTCCGTTTCCCCCACACCAGAACTGCAGGAAGCACGCGGGCGCCTGGGTCAAGCGCTCCAGCCTGGCGCTGCGCTGCGCAGGGCGGAGAGGGTCCTCCGGGTGCTGCGCGGAACGTGCGGGAGGCGCGCGGGAAGCGCTGGGCGCGCGGCCGCCCTCGCGCAGACAGGTGCCCGGCAGGCGCGCGCGGCCTCCCGGCGCGGTCCCCGCGGGCTCCCGGGCCCAGCGCCTCCCGGCGCCAGCCTCGGCGCGGCCTCCCGGCGCGCAGTGCCCAGCCCGGCCGACGGCTCTCCGGCCCCGCCTCCGCGCGCGGTGCCCACGCCGTGACGGGGGCGCGCGGCCCCCTGGCCGCAGCCGGGCTTCCTGGAGGCGGGGCTCGCGCCGGCCGCCCGCCGCCCTCCGGCCGGACACTCACCAGTTCCCCGAGCCCACGATGCACACTTTCAGTGGCGCCTCTGCCATGGCCAAGCCGGTTCGATGCATCCCTGCCCGGGTCGCCCCGGCCCAGCTGGAAGCGGCGCACCGAGACCCCACCCTGGACCGCCTCCGGGCCAATGGCCACCGCCACCCCGCCCGGGCGCCCCCGGGCCACAGCTGACAGCCGCGAGGCCCCGCCCCGCCACTCCCAAGAACCCCTGCGCACGCCGGGCCAGGGCCTGGCGGCCGCTCCCAAACCCCACCCCTTCCCGAGGCATTTCGGGAAGTGTAGTCCACGCCCCGCCCTCGTGCACAGCCTTGCCTTTGGGCAGCACTAGCTATCTCTGCTCTGGAGTTTGAGCTGGCTGCACCCTCAGGGACAGGGGAGGTCCGACCCAGCCCCTGGAGTCCTCCTACTCGCCTGTCCTCCTCTTGTGCTACAGGAACTGCCACTGCCATTTGGTGCCCTGGGGTCGAGTTTCTAAGTTCAACCCCAAAGTGACTGGGACTTGACAAATCTCCTTGAACACATCTGTCTCTCCAGCCTCTGGCTCAGGAACAACACATAGGCAGGCAATTCGGAACTTCCCTGTGAACTTGGATCCTCTGAGGCCTGTGGCACTGGAGGGTTGGAGACTAATCTATGTAGAGGCAAATCCGGAAATTGAATGGAGGTGAGCGGACAGGGGTCACACACTCTTCAGGGCAGGCCTTGGCTCCTCCTAGTCTTGGCAGGTCTGACTGGCCCTTGTTTGCGTTGGTTTGTGGCTGGTTTTTTTTTTTTTTTTCCTTGTTTTTAATGGTGACCCTGGGGCTTGAACTCAGGGCCCAGACCCTGTCCCTGAGCTGCTTTTGCTCATGTCTAGCACTCTACCTGATAGATTAGTAGACTTTGCCAGAGACCCATGCAGACATCCAGGTACAAAGAACAAAGAAATGTTTATTGCCAGGAAAGGTGCTGGCAAGACTCCTTCTCACAAGGGCTATTGTCTGGGGTGACCTATATAACCTAGGAGGGACTAGAAGGGGCTAGGAGGCAGAAACCTTGGTGTGGACATGAAGGCCAAGGGCTTCATCATGGATTTATGGCTGCTGCCCAAGTAGTAGATAAGGGACCCTGCAGCTTCCCAGATCTGAAAATCCCTCTAAGGGGTTCTTGTGGTCTTTTTGTTTGTTTGTTTGTTTTGGGTCTGGTCGTGGGGCCTGAACTCTGGGCTTGGGTGCTGTCCCTCAGCTCTTCAGCTCAAGGCTAGCGCTCTACCACTTGATCCACAGCGCCACTTCCAGCTTTTTTCTTTTTGCTTATGTGGTGCTGAGGAATCAAACCCAGGGCCTCAGGCATGCAAGGGAAGTGCTCTACCACTGAGCCATCTTCCCAGCCCCTCTTGTGGTCTTACATGGTGTAGCTGCCCCAGAGAAGTGCCATCCCAAGGTAAAGGCTGTTGGAGGCTTATTATTTACTGCCTTTACTAAATGGGCCTAGTGTTGCCTAGGAAGGGAGCACGCTAAGCTGTGGAGGGGAAGGAGTGCGCTAAGCTATGGGAAGGGAGCTCATTTGCTAACACTACCACTTGAGCCACAGCTCTTGTTCTAAAGATTTATTAGAGGTAAGAGTCTCAGGGAGTGCTGGGAATGTGGCTTAGTGGTAAAGTGCTTGCCTAGCATGTATGAAGCCCTGGGTCTGATTCCTCAGTAACACATAAACAGAAAAAAACAGAAGTGGTGCTGTGGCTCAAGTGGTAGAGCACTATCCTTGAGCACATAGTTGCTCAGGGACAGTGCCAGGTCCTGAGTTCAAGCCCCAGGACTGGCAGAAAAAATTTTTTTCTTGTCCAGTCTGGCTTCAAACTGCAATCCTCAGATCTCAGCCTCTTGAACAGCTAGATTATAGGCATGAACTACCATGTAAGCCTGTCATTTGTGGCTTTAAGACATGCTTTCTTTCCTCTGTCCTCATTTTGAGTGTCATTCTGCAATGACACTGAACTAGGTGCTGTCTGAGAAGGATATGATTGTTGAAAACAGGTTAAACTATTACTGCTCTCATTGGAGCTTGCTTGGGGATAGCCCTAGGCCCAGGCAACCCAGTTCAATTACATCAGATTCCTGAGAGGCAGGACTCAGATTTTAATTTTCTTTTTCTTTTTTTTTTTTTTTTGTGTGCCAATACTGGGGCCTGAACTGAGGGCTTCATATTTGCTTGGCTTTATCCAATCCAGGTTGGTACTCTGTCACTTGAGCCATAACTCCACTTGGGCATCTTGCTGGTTAATTAGAGATAAGCATCTTATGGACTTTTCTGCCCAGGTTGGCTTTGAACTTCTGTCTTCAGATCTTACCCTACTGAGTAGCCAAGAGTACAGGCATGAGTCACCAACACCCTGTCTCTTTTTTATTTCTTTTTAAAGTTCAAAAAGCGATTACAAGCCGGGCGCTGGTGGCTCACGCCTGTAATCCTAGCTACTCAGGAGGCTGAGATCTGAGGATCGCAGTTCAAAGCCAGCCCGGGCAGGAGAGACCGTGAGACTCCTATCTCCAATAAACCACCAGAAACCCGGAAGTGGCGCTGTAGCTCACGTGGTAGAGCGCTCGCCTAGAGCTGAAGAGCTGAGGGACAGCGCCCAGGCCCAGAGTTCAAGCCCCACGACTGACAAAAAAAAAAAGCAATTACAAAAACAAACACCTCGCTGGTCACTGGTCATCCTAGCAACTCAGGAGACAGATATCTGAGGATCAATGTTCACAGCCAGCCCAGGAAAGAAAGTACATGAGACTCTTATCTCCAACTAACCCCCAGAAAACAGGAAATGGAGCTATGACTCAAAGTGTTAGAATGCTAGCTTTCAGCAAAAGAGCTCAGAATCCAGGCCCTGCTCAAACCCCTTGATGGAAAAAAAAGAAACCCCAAAACCAACCTTTACTTGGTGTCTGAGGTAGGAGAATCCTGAGTTGGAGGCCAACCTGAGCTACATAAGGACATCTTGTCTTAAAAGGCTGAGGAAGGAAAACAGATAAAGAGCTTTAGAACAAAAATCTATGGACATTATATAAAGAAATGAATACTCTAGCATGTAGAAAAATTCCAGGCCTATTAGCTTGATGAAAGCACATTCAGTATTAGGTTACTTTTGGACTCTATGTGAAAGAATTATTTGATTTATTCCCTGTATTTAAGTACAGATATACTTTAATGAGGTCTGCTTGGCAAGCCAGTCTCTCCTAAGCAGCTAGGATCACAGGCATGAGCCACAGGTGCCTGGCATATTAACATATTTCTTCATGGAGTTAAGTGAACCTTGCTTGGAGAAAGGAAAATAGCCTTGAAACTCCCCCCCCCCATCTCTATGTAATCCTTCCACACAGCCCATTTACTGCCACCATCCTGGCTTCACTTAAAATGTCATTCAACCATAATAAGAACATTATGTTTTATATTCTTGTAATACTGTCTCCATCCTGTGCATGACATACAATTAACTGTGCTTTTCATTTGTGTAATATTTGAATGCATTCTTCTCTTCATGTTAGACCATAAATTCCATGAAGATGGGTCTATGTAGTGCTGGATTCCTCAATCATACCTGAAACTTGATAGTCACATATTGTTAAATAGGTGAATATTTGGCTAAAGAAAATAAATTTGACAAGGCCTTGTGCTCTTCAAATATTTTACATATTTTAATATTTTACATATTTCCCTGCAATCTGAAAAATTACACAGGATTCTAGATACTCATATTCAGTGAGACCAAAAAAGAATAGTCTCAGGAGAGAATCACAAAGGTGTGATGCCTAAATGCCTCTTAATATTTATATAAAATAATGTACATATAGAAATGAACTCTAAGCCGGGCGCTGGTGGCTCATGTCTGTAATCCTAGATACTCAGGGGACTGAGATCTGAGGATTGCAGTTCAAAGCCAGCCAGGCAAGAAAGTCTGTGAGACTCTTATCTCCAATTAACCACCAGAAAAAAAAAAAACAAAACGGAAATGGCATTGTGGCTCAAGTGGTAGAGCTCTAGCCTTGAGCCCAAAGAGCTGAGGGACAGCGCCCAGGCCCAGAGTTCAAATTTCACCAGCGAAGGAAAAAAAGAAAGAAAGAAAGAAATGAACTCCAAAGATATGGAAACAAAAGACATTTTTATTTGTTTATTCTTTTTTTAATGATTCTGTATTCTTTACCTTATATACAGTGTAGTCACATATGTATCTGTGGGAGGGGGAAGGAGAGACACAGAATCTGGGGGAAAAGGGTGAAAAAGTGCAGCAGAGGAACACACTGGACATTGATGAAAGTGAACTATACACCTTGTGAGTGGAGATGGGAGGGAGGGGATGGGAGAGAATAAGGGAGAAAATGACACTGTGTGAATAGCAAGTACTCATTACCTGGTGCATGTAAATGTGACCTCTCTGTATATCACCTGTATAAAAAAATAGTAAATTTAGCTGGGCGCTGGTGGCTCACGCCTGTAATTCTAGCTACTCAGGAGGCTGAGATCTGAGGATCGCGGTTCAAAGCCAGCCCGGGCAGGAGAGACCGTGAGACTCCTATCTCCAATAAACCACCAGAAACCCGGAAGTGGCGCTGTAGCTCAAGTGGTAGAGCACTCGCCTTGAGCTGAAGAGCTGAGGGACAGCGCCCAGGCCCAGAGTTCAAGCCCCACGACCGACAAAAAAAATAAAAAGTAAATTTATTTAACAAGCCTTAGGAGAGATGAAAAAGTACTTTATGTAACAAGTCCTTTGACAAAGATTGAGAATCGATCTGACTTCTGTTTTAAAATTTAGTCATGCTGGGCACCAGTGGCTCACACCTGTAATCCTAGCTACTCAGGAGGCTGAGATCTGAAGATTGCAGTTCAAATCCAGCCCAGGCAGAAAACTCCCTGTGAAATTCTTATTTCCAATTAACCACTCAAAAAACTGGAAGTGGGGCTGGGAAGGTGGCTCAGTGGTAGAGTGCTTGCCGTGCATGCAAGAGGCCCTGGGTTCAATTCCTCAGTACCACATAAGCAGAAAAAGCCAGAAGTGGCACTGTGGCTCAAGTGGTAGAGTGCTAGCCTTGAGCTGAAGAGCTGAGGGACAGCGCCCAGGCCCAGAGCTCAGGCCCCATGACTGGCAAAAAAAAAAAAAAAAGAACTGGAAGTGGAGCTGTGGCTCAGAGTAGTAGAACACTAGCCTTGAGTGAACAAAAGAGCTCAGGGACAGTGTCCCGGCCCTCAGTTCAAGCTCCAGGACTGACAAAAAATAATAATAAAATAGTTAATGATATGATACTTCACATTTTCCAAGAGCTCACTTTCTTTCCCTCCTCCTCCTCCTCCTCCTCCTCCTCCTCCTCCTCCTCCTCCTCCTCCTCCTCCTCCTCCTCCTCCACCTCCTCCTCCACCTCCTCCTGGGACTACAGGCATGCACACCACACTAAGTATATTTTTAAAGAGAATAGATCAAATCTAAGTACATTTCTATTTTTATTTTATTTTTTTGTCAGTCGTAGGGCTTGAACTCTGGGCCTAGGAAATGTCCCTGAGCTTTTCAGCTCAAGGCTACGCTCTACTACTTGAACCACAGCATCACTTCTGGTTTTCTGGTGTTTTATTGGAGATAAGAATCTCATGCATGGACTTTCCTGCCTGAACTGGCTTTGAACCGTGATCCTCAGATCTCAGCCTACTGAGTAGCTAGGATTACAGGCATGAACCACCGGCGCCCGGCTAAGTACATTTTTAAGGAGAATAGATCAAAATATAGTTTGACAAACCCCTAAATATGACTACTAACAAACATTTTAATAATTTGAGTTGCTTTTCAATATTACTTTTTTTCTTGCCACTCAGGGTCTCATACTTGATAAGTGATCAATATTACTAATAGTTACAAGGGCTAGTCTTGAGTAAAGATACAAATTTTCAGCCAACTGCTTGTGGCTCACACCTATATTCCTAGTTACTCAAGGAGGGTGAGATCTGAGGATCATGGTTGGAAGCCAGCCTGGGTAGGAAAGTCTATGAGATTATCCTTTCCAATAATCACCAGAAAAACAGAAGTGGAGCTATGGCTCAAAGTGCTAAAGCACTAGCTTTAAGCAAAAAGCTCAGGGACAGCGCCCAGACCCTGAGTTCAAGCCCCATGATGGACAAAAAGAGGAGGGGGGTGGGGAGAAAGGAAGGGAATGTAAGCGAGGAAAGAAAATAGGATTTTTTGTTTTGTTTTGTTTTAGTTGGTTGTAGGGCTTAAATTCAGGGCCAGTGTACTGTCCCTGAGCTCAAGGCTAGCACTCTACCACTTTGAGCCACAGAATCATTTCTAGTTTTCTGGTGGTTAATTGGAGATAAGAGTCTCATGGACTTTCCTGTCCTGGTTGGCTTCAAACCATGATCCTCAGATCTTAGCCTCCTGGGTAGGTAGTATTACAGGCATGAGCCACTGGCACCTGGCCTGAAAACGAGAATATTTTGTTTTAAACCCTGTATCAATGGCAAATTCATTTGAGAGTGCATTAGATATAATTTTCCCCAATAAGTTTGCTGTGATGTTAACAAGAATTTGACACATACCCATCGAGCCATTAAATTAAAGGCTAACACACAATTATCTAGATGTTAAAGAAATGGAAAATTAACATTGTTATCAATTCAACTGCACAATAGAATCTAAAATTGGAGATGTAGTTTTTTTTCATGTTCACAGCCCCTCCACCAGTGTCCTACTTAGATGACCTTGTAGAATACAAAGAAGGTAGAGGTTAATTATTCTTCAGTTGCTTGTGTGTGTGTGTGCGTGTGTGTCTGTGTCTGTGTCTGTGTCTGTGTGTCTGTGTGTCTGTGTATCTGTGTATCTGTGTGTGAGTTTTAGTACTGGGGCTTGAACTCAGAGCCTTGTGTTCTCACTTGGCTTTTTTACTTGAGGCTAGTGCTTTGAGCCATATATTCACTTCCAACTAAGACAAAAGTCTCTCAGATTTGTCTGCCTAGGCTAACTAAACCTTGATCCTCGGAACTAGTCCTCCTGAGTAGCTAGTATTACAGGTGTGAGCCATCACCCCTGGCCTCCTTTGCTTTTTCTAGAGTAAAGAGAGTGGCATAGAAGAAGGAACTTCTCCTTTGAAAAAGAAGGAACTTCTTGGGCTGGGAAGGTGGCTCAGTGGTAGAGCGCTTGCCTCGCATGCCTGTAGGCCCTAGGTTTGATTCCTCAGCACCACATAAACAGAAAAAGCAGAAAGTGGTGCTGTAGCTCACAGTGGTAGAACATTAGCCTTGAGTTGAAGAGCTGAGGGACAGTGCCCAGACCTAGAGTTCAGGCCCCACAACCAAAAGAATAAATAAAATAAAAAATAAAAAGAAAGAAAAGAAAAAGAAGGAACTTCTTCCATAAGAACAAAATAGAAGGATTGCCTAAAGATTGTCAATAGAGTAATAATTTTCCACTTAAGCAGATTGAATTCTGAAATATTCTAAGATCTTGGACACATTTCCTATTTTTCATTTTTTAATCTTTGCTTGAGAAAAAAAGCTATTTCCTTTATCTGCTTTCCCCTCAAGTCTATCTTTAAATATTTCTTTAAAAATTATCAGCAAAGGGGCTGGGAAGGTAGCTCAGTGGTAGAGCACTTTCCTTGCATGCATGAGGCCCTGGATTCATTCCTCAGCACCACATAAGCAAAAAGAAAAAGCCGGAAGTGGCACTGTCGCTCAAGTGGCAGAGTGCTAGCCTTGAGCTGAAGAGCTAAAGGACAGCGCCCAGACCCAGATTTCAGTCTCCACGACCAGACGCAAAAAAATAAAAATAAAATAAGAATTATCACCAAGGACTGGGGAAATGGCTGAAGTGCTAGAGTGCTTGCCTAGAACACTTAAGGCCCTGAGTTCAAACCCCATCACTGAAAAAAAGTTACTACCATCAAAATTTTGAGAGTTAGACACTAAATAGTGTGATCCTAACTACACAAGAGTCTGAGATCTGGAGAATCAAAATTTAAGCACAGCCTTAGGCATAACAGTTCATTAGACTCGGGGCTGGGAAAGTGGTTCAGTGGTAGAGTGCTTGCCTTGCATGCATGAAGCCCTGGGTTCCATTACTCAGCACATCATAAACAGAAAAAGCTGGAAGTGGTGCTTGGCTCAAGCAGTAGAGTGCTAGCCTTGAGCTGAAGAGCTGAGGGACAGCGCCCAGGCCAGAGTTCAGGCCCCACAACCAACCAAAAAGAAAAAAAAAATGTTTACTGGACTCCATCTTCAAAACAACCAACAAAAAGCAGGGCTGGAACTATGACTCAAGTGATAGAATGCCAGCTGAGCCAGCAAGTACCCTCAGTACTGCCAACAACAGCTCCTGGTATAGCTCAGTGGCAAAACACACGTGTAAGGTCATGAGTTAAATCCTTAACACCACACATACACACAAAGCCTCTCAGTTCAAAGAACTGAAAACAAAATAATCTTACAGGCTTTCTTTGAGAAAGTCTCTAACTGTGTAGCCCAGGCTGCTCTTGAACTCAAGATTCTCCTACCTTAGCTTCCTGAGTGCTAGGATTACAGGTGTGCACCACTAAATCTGACTCCATTGCATATCTTTTCAAAGATTATGTACAATAAATTAAAATAAAATTTTAAAGTACTGGTGACTTTGGTTTCATCTATGCATTTAGATCTTTTTTTGTTGTTAGTGGTGGTGGTCATGGGGCTTGAACTCTGGGCTGGGCACTGTCCTTCAGCTCTTCAGCTCAAGGCAAGTGCTGTACTGCTTGAGCCACAGTGCCACTTCTGGTTTTCTGGAGATAAAAGTCTTACAGACTTTTCCTGCCTGGGCTGACTTTGAACTGTGATCCTCAGATCTCCGCCTCCTAAGTAGCTAGGATTATAGGCATGAGCCATTGGTGCATGGCTTAAAATGGATCTTAAATTCAGGAATGATAAGCCCAATTGCTTGCTTTTTCCAAAGCTCTAAAATCTCCAATCATTTTACTATTACTGTAAGTGATATTTACTTAAGTTCTCAATTATTTTCATTCTTTCCATTACCTAGTAGAAACATTTCATATTACCTTGTCACTCTTTTGAAACAAAGAATTGCTGTTGGACAAAATGTAATTCTACGTCAAGAATATTTTATGGCCAGGCACTGGTGGCTCACACCTGTAATCCTAGCTATTCAGGAGGCTGAGACCTGAAGATCATGGTTCAAAGGCAGCCTGGGAAGGAAACTCCACGAGACTCTTATCTCCAATAACCACTAGAAAACTGAAAGTGGCACTGTGACTCATGTGGTAGAGCGCTAGCCTTGAGCAGAAAGGCTCAGGCCCTGAGTTCAAGCTCCATGACCAATAACAACAACAACAACAACAACAATAAATTATATTATTTACAGGTTGTGCTTAGTAAAATTTTACCACTTGCTTCCTTAAGAGAATTTGCACACTATAAACTTAGCCTCTAACCTTCTTTAATGTAACCTCAATTCTTATTTTATGATCTTCTTTTCTGGGTATTTGATGATTTAATAGAGCTGTGTTGAAACTGACTGGAAAGCAATTCCAAGAAATGTTTTATAGGCTAGTTTCCATGGCATTATTAGAATTTTTATTGCTTGTAAATATAACAGTTATTCTTAAAAATTATTTGTTCACTGGTCATTAGTGGCTCACATTTGTAATCCCAGTTACTCAGGAGGCTGAAATCTAAGCATCACAGTTCAAAATCAGTTCAGGCAGAAAAAGCTGAGACTCATCCACAATTAACCAGCAAAAAGTGGGGGATGTAGCCGTGGCTCAAGTGGTAAAGTGCCAGCCTTGAACAAAAAAAGTTCAGGGACAGCACCCAGGCTCTGAGCTCAATCCCTAGCACTGTCACAAAAAATTATTTATTGATTGTCAATGGTTGTGTTGGATCTCTGTGATTGCTGTCCTGTGCCCTGCCATCTCTCAGAGATATCTCCAGTCTCCAAGTGGTTTCTCAGTGTTTGCCTCAGTTAGCCTCCCCTTTAGGAATGGACAGGCTAGTGAGACAGTCTATTTCTTTCTTAATGGCTGTCTTCTAAACAGTCAAGCTGACTCCATCCCCCTCAGCACATGCCTCAGGAATGAAGTATTCCCATGACCTTTGCAGGCAGGAACACAATGTTCCATGGGATCGAGCCGCTCCTATCTGTAAGTGGGTGTGAGAAATGACCAGAGAGGTCATATGGAAAGCATATCTGTAATCCGAGCACTTAGCACTTAGCAGGCTGAGGTGGGAGGATTGTGATATGCTATATAGTTTTTAAAAAGGTTAAAAAAAACCTATCTGGCTAAAAGTAAAAAGCTAAAACAAAATAGTAATTTTGTCAAAGTATCCTAAATAAAAAGTAAGCCCTAGTACACTATTGATGAGAATGTCAATTAGTGTAATCACCTTGGAAAGCAGTTGGGAGATTTCTCAAAAATCTAAACATCCAAGTTGGGTGCACATGGCTCATGCCTATAATCCTAGCTACTCAAGAGACTGAGCTCAGAGGGTCATGGTTCAAAGCCAGCCTGGGTAGGAAAGTCTGTGAAACTCTTATCTCCAATAAACCACTAGACAACTGGAAATGGCACTGTGGCTCAAATGGTAGAGTGCTAGCCTTGAGCTGAAGAGCTCAGAGACATTTCCCAGGCCCAGAGTTCAAGCCCCATGGCTGACCAAAAAAAAAAAAAGAAAAAGAAAAAGAAAAAATCTAAACATCTAGGCACTGGTGGTGGCTCAGGCCTGTAATCCTAGCTACTCATTGTCAGAAATGGCTCAGTATGTTGGGATGGCAACTCAAAAGGAACTCAGCACATCAAAGTTTACTTCTGTCAAAAGGAATGTCATAAGTCAAAAATCTGGCAAGCAAGCACAGCACAAAAGAGCAGGAAGGCTGCTCCCTTTTATCCCTAACCCAGCAGACTCTGCCCCTCTTCTCAGATTGGCTGAGCTCAGGTTCATAATTTGCAATAAAATGTGTCTTAATGGGATATAAACTGGGCACTAGCGGCTCATACTTGTAATCCTAGCTACTCAGGAGGCTGAGATTGCAGACTGAAGCCAACCTGGGCAGAAAAGTCCATGAGACTCTTATCCCCAATTAATCACATAAAGCCAGAAGTGAAGCTGTGGCTCAAGTGGAAGAGTGCTAGCCTTGAGCACAAAAATTCAGGGACAGTGCCCAGGCCCTGAGTTCAAGCCCTGGGATTGTCACATACGTGCACACATTCCTCCTCTCTGTCCCTCCCCCCCCCCCCGCCCGCCACATACACCCACACCCACACAACACACACACACACACACACACACACACACACACACACACACAATCTAAACATAGAACTTCCCTATGATTAATGATTTTTGAGCATTTATCCAAAAGAGTACAAATCAGGATTTAGTGAAGACATTTGCACACCCATGTTCATTGCTGCTCTATTTACCATAATCAAGTTAGGGAATCAACCCAGATGCCCTACAATGGGTGGGAGGATCAAGAAAATGTGATATAGAGCCAGGCGCTGGTGGCTCACACCTCTAATCCTAGCTACTCATGAGGCTGAGATCTGAAGATTGCGGTTCAAAGCCAGCCCAGGCAGGATACTCCATGAGACTCTTATCTCAAATAAACCACCAGAAAACCAGAAGTGGTACTATGGCTCAAGTGGCAGAGTGCTCACCTTGAGCTGAAGAACTGAGGGACGGTGCCCAGGCCTAGAGTTCAAGCCCCATGACCGACAAAAAAAAAAAAAGTGGTATATATGTATATACACATACAACACATATACATACATACATACATATAATGGAATTTATTTTAGTTATCTGTCAGGAAGAATTATATGTCATTATCAGGGAAATGGGAAAACCTGGAAGAAAGTATGTTAAGTGAAGGAAAGACGTCAGGCTCAAAGAGTGAAAGGGCACCTGTTTTCTCATATGTAGAAGTTAGATCTAAATCATAAACATATGCCAAAACATACTCAGGGTCACATGCAAATACATATGAGCGAATTGATTAAAGTATGGGATTCTCAGGGGAAGATTCCAGTGGTGCAACTCTTGAATAACTGACTTACAGTTTTAAAAAAAGAATACCAGGAAGCTGAAACGTGTTGGAGAGAAAGTCAAGGAGAGAGGGGCATATGAAAGAGGAAGGGTAGCTGAAAACAGTCATAATGTTCAATGTACATACATAAAAATGGAGCCAGGTAGCCAAGTGCTAGTGGCTCACACATGTAATCCTAGCTGCCCAGGAGACTGAGAACTGAGAATCATGGTTCCCAGCCAGCCAGCCAGCCAGAGACTCTTATATCCAATTAACCACCCAAAAGCTGTGGCTCAGGTGGTAGAGCACCAGGCTTGGGTGAAAAAGCTCAGGGACATTGCCCAGGCACTAAGTACCAGTCCTAGTACCAGCACAAAAACAAAGAAACAACAAATGGAACCAGGCAACTTGGCATGGGGCAGATGGGGGAGAATGACAGAAAGACTGACATTGATCAAAATGCATTGTACCCAATAACAGACATGTTGAAATGAACCCCCTTTGTACAACTACTTAAGCAAAAAAGAAACCAAAGTACATAAAAAACAAAAACAAAACTATGCTGGAACCATGGCTCAGCACTAAAGTGCCTGCCTGGCAAATGTGAGGACCTAAGGTCAAACTCCAGTACCGCCAAAAAAAATAAAAGTAGAAGAAAACTGATGTATTCCCATAAATATCAAGCACAATGATTAAAAGAAACAAAACATAATCTTCAACAATTATGTTCCTGTGGCTCATGCCTTGAGCTTAGTTAAAGAGACTCCATTTCCAGTAAACAGCCAAAAGCCTGACTGGAAGCATTTTTCAAGTGGTAGAGCTCCAAGCCAAGGACTCTGAATAAACTCAAGTCCCTCCCCCCTCCCCCCCCAAAAAAAACCCTCAAAGATTGAAAGGCAAACTGATACAGGGTTATCTAGCTACTTAGTAGGCTGTGATCTGAGGATTGAAGCCCTGTAATCCTAACTACTCAGGAGGCTTAGATTTGGGGATTGAGGTTCAAAGCCAGCCAAAGCAGAAAAATCCCCAAAACTCTTTTGGCTGATTAACCAGCAAAACCTCAGAAGTGGAAGTGTGCCTCAAGTGTTAGAACACCACCAGCCTTGAATGAAAAAGCTAAGGGAGAGGGTGAAGCCCTGGATTCAAGCTGAATTCAAGCCCTAATACTGGCACATCCATTCACCCACTGCCACCCCCCCCCCCCCCCCCCCCCCGACAAACCACCTTTCTCTCTTTGGAGCGCCATTATTTGGATAATTGGGTTTCCAATATACTAGAGTGTGAGCAGCTGTCTCGTTCCTGGGGCGGTTTCCCAGAGGCCAGGAGCTCAACGTCTTCCTCAAATGTTTATCTAGATTGAATTACGTGGACTGTTCTGCCCCCTGGTGGCTAAATAGGAAAACAAAATTAGCCTAAGCTGAAGGTCCACCTCCATCTTTCTTCACTGGGTTTTGAATCCGGAGGGTAATGTTTTAAAACTGGAATGTAGTAATGACTGCACAAGACAGATCAGGGGTGGCTCTTGCCTTGATCTGAGATTACAAAGAAAGATTGCTGCTTTTTTGTTTCTCCCTTCTTGTGTTCCTCCTTTCATTTTCTTCTTTCACTCCTGTGAGTTCTCTTTTCCATGTCCACCAATTCTAGTTGTTCTTCCTTCACCTCTTGTTCTCATTTTTTCTGCTCAGTTCTTCTTTGATTTTCTTTTGTTTTCTGCCTTGTATATTCAGTAATTTCCAATGTGAGCACACTGGAAACTTTACTTTTTGTTGTTGTTGTTTTAATGGACACAGTGGACAGTAGACCAAACTCTAAATTCAGTCACTGATGTCTAGGTTCAGGGGTGATAATGTCTTAGGGATAGGCATCATGCTTCATACATGTAGTTCTAGTTATATGGGAGGCTGAGGCAGGAAGATCACTTGACCCCAAGAGTTTAGAATCAGCCTGAGGAATATAGAGATTTTTTGTATCTTTTTTTTTGGGGGGGGGGGCGTCAGTCCTAGGGCTTGAACTCTGGGTCTGGGCACTGTCCCTCAGCTCTTCAGCTCAAGGCTAGTGCTCTACCATTTGAGCTACAGCACCACTTCAGTTTTCTGAGTGGTTTATTGGAGATAAGAGTCTAACAGACTTTCATGCCTGGGCTGGCTTTGAATGGGGATCCTCAGATCTCAGCTTCCTGAGTAGCCAGGATTATAGGCGTGAGCCACCAGTGCCTTGCTGAGGTTTTTTGACGCCTAAAAAAATTTTGGGGGGGGGGGCTGGGAAGTTGGCTCAGTGGTAGAGTGCTTGCCTTGTATGCCTGAGGCCCTGGGTTCGATTCCTCAGCACCACATAAGCAAAAAGAAAAAAGACAGAAGTGGTGCTGTGGCTCAAGTGGTAGAGCGCTAGCCTTGAGCTGAAGAACTGAGGGACAGCGCCCAGGCCCAGAGTTCAGGCCCCATGACCGGACCCCTCCCCCAAAAAACCAAACAAACAAAATTTTTTTTGGGGGGGGGTCGGTCATGGGGCCTGAAGTCTGGGCTTGAGCACTGTCCTTCAAGCTCTTCAGCTCAACGATAGCACTCTACCATTTGAGCCACAGCCCCACTTCCGGCTTTTTCTGCTTATGTGGTGCTGAGGAATCGAACCTAGGGCCTCATGCATGCAAGGCAAGCACTCTACCACTGAGCCACCTTCCCAGCCCTGGTTCAACATTTTTATTGTAAACTATTTTCCAGGTCATCTACTCTTGCATTTTAGTATTTGCAAGGAGTCTTCTTAAAGCAAACATAGTAGCATGAGAATTGTTTGCACACAGTGGAAAAGCTAATTGCAAGGGAGAATAAACCCCAGGCTAAGCTCACAGATGCTTGATACTATCCAAGTTCAGTCCTACAAAACTGCTTTCCCAGGTGGCGGGATCAAACCCAACCAAGAACAGACACACTCATCTTCCAAGAACTTTCAGTCATCTCATCTTTATTTTATTTTATTTTATTGTTGGTCGTGGGGCTTGAACTCTGGGCTTAGGCATTATCCCTCAGCTTTTCAGCTCAAGGCGAGTGCTCTACCGCTTGAGCCACAGTGCCACTTCCAGTTTTCTAGTGGTTTATTGGAGGTAAGAGTCTCCCAGGCTGACTTTGAACTGTGATCCTCAGATCTCAGCCTCCTGAGTAGCTAGGATTACAGGTGTGAGCCACCAGCACCTGGCTGTCATTTCATCATTTACTTATTTTTCCTTTTCCTTCCATTTTTTTCCTTTCCATTTTGTTGTTGTTGATATGAGGTCTCACTATGTAGCCAGACTGGTCTCAAACTTATGACCCTCATAGCTCAGCCTCTAGAATGCTGGGATTACAGGTGTGTACAACCATGTCTAGCCTGGAATCTTTTTTTTTTTTTTTTGCCAGTCCTAGGGCTTGAACTCAGAGCCTGGACAGTGTCTCCGAGCTTCTTTTGCTCAAAGCTATCACTCTACCACTTGAGCCACAGTGCCACTTCCAGATTTTTCTGTGTATGTGATACTGAGGAATGGAACCCAGGGCTTATGCATGCTAGGCAAGCACTCTACCAGGAAGCCACTAGCTTTAAATCTTATTTCTTTCAGTTTAGTGATACAATGGATGCTCAAAATTCACAGAAGTTGTAAGCCAAAAGAAACCATGAAAAAGAAGCCACCTGGCTTTGACCATTTGCAGGAGTGACCCTGGTGACAGCTTTGCAGCTTCTGATGTCGTAAAGACCACCCGGGAGGAGAGAAGACCTGCTGAGTTGCTGAGTGCCAGCACCTCACTTCCTGGTGCATGCTGGGTGGCACTGGTGGAGATCACCAGAGGAGTATGAGGGCTTCCCCCAGCTTCCCAGTTCCCACACAAAGTCTTAGGTCCCCGAAACCTACTCATGACAACAACTTCAGGCTGTCTGAACACAAGGAGAGTCACACAAAGCGAAAGCTTTAGCAAGGATTTATTTTAGTGAAATAGGGTTAACGTAGAGAAACATTTCCTGTTCCCTATGAAGGAAATGAGAGTCGGAACCTTATTCCTTTTGAGCTTGGGGAATGTACACGGTCACATCATCTAGCAACCTCCAAAGGTTACACAATGGTTCTGGAAGCCACTTAAGGGGGGGCTTCTTATTATTGTATAGGAGCACATGTCTCCGCCCATGCAGAAACGTGAGGACAATAGATGGGGTTTGTGGGGCTGGGAAGGTGGCTCAGTGATAGAGTACTTGCCTTGCATGCATGAGGCCCTGGGTTCGATTCCTCAGCACCACATAAGCAAAAAGCCAGAGGTGGCGCTGTGGCTCAAGTGGTAGAGTGCTAGCCTTGAGCTGAAGAGCTGAGGGACAGTGCCCAGGCTCAGAGTTCAGGCCCCACGACCGGACACCCCCCCCCCCGAAAAAAAAGATGGGGTTGTGTTTGCTTTTCCCAGATAAGCTTCCAATCTGGCCATTTGGAGTTGCCACATTCTACTATTTCAAAGGGGAAGACAATTAATCGATTGTTTGATTGATTCATCCATTCATTCATTAAGTACGAATGCTGGAGCTTGGACTCAGGGCTTCACTCTCTCAAATGGCTTTTTCACTCAAGGCTGGAGTTCTATCACTTGAACCATACATCCACTTGTGGCTTTTGGCTGATTAACTGGAGATAAGAAAGTATCTCATCAACTTTTCTGTCTAGGCTGGCTTCAGACCTCAATCCTGCTCAGCCTCCTGAGCAGCTAGGATGTCAGGATGAGTCACAGGAGCCTGGGCAGAGGAGAGTTGCCTACCCGTTTTAGGACTCCCAGTCTCTCTTGTAACTTAGCGTTCAAACAGAGGCAAACCTAGCTGCTTTGACAGATGCTTTCTGGTTTCAACTTCTGAATCTGGCACTTTTTATATTTATAAAAACCAGTCATCACTGGTGCTCATGGCTATAATCCTAGCTACTCAGAAGCCTGAGATCTGTGATTCAAAGCCAGCCCAGACAGGAAAGTCTGTGAGATTCTTCCATTAACCACCAAAAGAAGCTACAAGTGGCGCTCAAGTGGTAGAAGTCCAGCCTTGAACAAAAACAACTGAGAGACAGCACCCAGGCCCTGAGTTCAAGCCCTAGGACTAAAAAAGAAAACAATACATACAATTTCCCTGTCTCCTCATTTGGCCTGACTCATGGGGATCTCACATCTGTGTGCTAGCCAGGCTGGACCTGCAGCAGCTCTGTTTTCTCTGAGCCACGGAGAAGCTGAGGGGTGACCCATGCAGGAACCAAGGCCTCCCAGGCAGACCTCCACCTAGGAGCGGTTGCAGGGGGAATGAACAGCAGGAGCAATTCCTCCTTCTCAGCTGCTTACACAGGGCCAAGACTCAGTGGTTCCCAGACACTTTCTGCATCACAGTCCCTGTGGTGAGGCTGTGGCAGGCTTTGCCTTTCCCCTGCCTCATATCCTGGGCCTCTGCTTTCCCGAGGCGGCTTCTCTCTGTAGTAATGCCAGGTTTTAACTTCCCAGGCCCAGGGTCCAGGAGTCCCA
The DNA here is from genome assembly GCF_024711535.1 of Dipodomys merriami. NCBI lineage: Eukaryota > Metazoa > Chordata > Mammalia > Rodentia > Heteromyidae > Dipodomys > Dipodomys merriami. The sequence goes on along the minus strand of NW_027206290.1, from coordinate 45,757,759 downwards.
GGTTAGGTCTGGCCACTCACCCCCTAGGCCAAATAAAGAGACAGGGTGAAGGGCCGAGAAAGGAGATTGCTGACAGGGCAGCTGTGGGAAGACAGAGCTTCTGCACATCTTCAGCTGCCTTCTGGGATACAGACATTGGCCTCTGGTTAAATAAGATCAGGAGCAGGGCTGAGAAAGTTATGCATCATTTAAACAGTCCTGCTCCAGGGGTAGCCTCGCTGAAAATTTGTGTGTTTTTTTTTTTTTTTCCTTTTTCTCTGGAGGAATTTTATAGAAATTTGCATCACTTCACCATTGGGTCAGGCAGGGATAAGTTGTATGGCAGATGGTTTCTCTGAGCTGTTAAGTCTCTAAAAGGGTAAGAAGATGGAATTCACCAGGCGCTGGTGGTTCACACCTATAATGCTAGCTACTCAGGGGGCTGAGTTCTTAGGATCGAAATTTGAAGGCAGCCTACACAGGAAAGTCTATGGGACTCTTATCTTCAGTTAACCAGCAAAAAGCTAGAAGTGGAGCTGTGGCTAAAGTAGTCAAGCACCATACTTGAAAAGCTAAGAACAGTGTGCAAGCCTTGAGCTCAAGATTCAATGCCAGCTGGGTGCCAGTGCCTCACTCCTGTAATCCTCAGGAGCTGAGATCTGAGGATCACAGTTCAAAGCCAGCCTGGGAAGGAACATCCCTGAGACTCTTATCTCCAGTTAACCACCAGAAAACCAGAAGTGGCACTGTGGCTCAAGTGGTAGAGCACTTGCCTAGAACTGAAGAGCTAAGGGACAGTGCCCAGGCCCACGACCCATGACCCATTCAAGACCCATGACCTACTTAAAAAAAAAAACAACAATATCCAATGCCAGAAAAATAAATAAATAAAAGATTGTATTGCTCGTTTGAGGGGCAGCTTGCTTCCCACACAAGAAGCTATCAGTGAATCTTCATTCCTGGAGTCCAAGTTCCTTGTAAAGTGAAGTAGAGAATGACTCAGATCAAAGGACACAGGTGCAAAGTTGGAGGACTTTTAATTAGTTCACAGAACCCAGCCAAAGCGTCTTTTAAATTGCCTTTCCATTAGTTCATAGAAGGCTGAAAGTCTGATCTGTTGAGATGAGCTGAGGCACCCTGGAGGCAGGGAAGGTTGTATTATAGTAACAATTAGAAATCCCTATAACAGAAGCCCATAGAGCCTGTAACTAGAGGAACAGTCTGTCAATCTGTGTGTGTGTGTGTGTGTGTGTGTGTGTGTGTGTGTGTGTGTGTGTGTGTGTGTGTGTGTGTGTGTGTGTGTGCACGCTCATGCTCAGGCATACACATGCATGCTCAAACAATACTGGGGTTTGAACTCAGGACCTTGCACTCTCTCTTAACTTGTACCTTTCAAAGCAGACCCTCTACTACTTAGGACATACTTCCACTTGTGTTTTTAGTGGTTAATTGGAGATGAAGAGTCCCTGTTTTGTCTGCCCAGGCTGGCTTTGAACCTTGATCTTCAGACCTCAGCCTCCTGAGTCACTAAGATTACTGGTGTGAGCCACTGGTGCCCAGCTCCCAGATCTTGACCATGTATTGGGTGTTGGAAGGGGCAAGTGGAGATCTGTAGCATGATACCCCTTTGTTTATTGGTACCAGGATGCCAGCATTTCTAAGGCTCCAGTGCTTGCAGTGAAGAATAGCTCAGATCAAAGGGCAACAGATTACAGGCCACCCAAGTGGGTGTCTCCTGGGAGAGAAACAGAGCAGGAATTGAATGGGAAAGGGAAAAAAAATAGACTGATGACAGCTTAGTGTCATGAGGGCTGGAGGCATGGCTCAGGCAGCAGAGCACCAGCCTTTGAGTAGAAAGCATCAGACTCTTGAGTTCAAGTCCTATTCAGGTGGGGGAGAGTAAGTGCTCTGAATCAAGGGCAGACATTATCTGTCGCTTTTTTCTTTCCTCTGCCCCCAGGGCCTGCATTGCCTTGGTGCTTGGTACTCAGCCCACACTCAGGGTTAATAGCATGTTGGCTGCTCTGGAAGGCGGCCAGAGCTCAGGAGAGGCCTGGGCTTTTGTCTTGTGATGTCTGTGCACAAAGGAGGTTTGCTCAATAGCTTTAGTGAGTGAAAGGGAGCTCAGAAGATTTTCAGAAACCAGTTTTATTTATACATTCCTCAGAAGCTTAGAAAGCCACAGAAGCACTGGAGAATGGTACCTGCAAACAGGATTTCCCAGTTTTCCTATTGTGGATTTTCAAGGCTCAAACCTGAAGAACTGAATTCAAGCCTTCCTACTGGCACCAAAAGAAAAAAGAAAAAGATGTACGTAAATAATTTTAGATGTGCCTTTGTATCTGCCTCCAGAACTGCAGAGGAGGTAGTTAGTTAAAGACATCAGATCCCCAGGCTGGTGTGACAACGTCTTTCTCACTTTCCCCAACTCAGCTGTTGTTTTACACAAAACAACCTCCACTGATGGGCCAGCGTGACCTGGGCAGATAGAGCGCATCACCACTGTGCTAGAACTTTCCACGGTCTTCCTCAAGACACAATGCCTGTGCACGTCCTCCACCTGCTCTGTTCTTAAATGGAAGCTCTCCTTCTTGGCCTGGGGCTCAGCAAGAGCTTGCCCTGTCATCCCAGAATCCTCCCTGCAGCCCCTGCAGCCTGGGGTCCCCCTCAGTCTGTGTCTTGCTCCTCTGTGGCCATTATTTCTGGGATCTGCCTGTCCTTTCCTGACACTCAGCATCTGTTGAAGATCAGCCTGCTTCCTAGAAAGTTCTCAGGAAATAGGACAGATGGCTCGGGATGCATCTACAATGTGGCTCCTCTCTGCAAACCAGGAGCAAGGGCTGTGGTGGTCTGAGAGGAACTGTAGCAGGGACATAGAGGTGCTGGGCTTGAACTCAGGGTCTGGGTGCTGTCCCTTAGCTTTTCTGCTCAAGGCTAGCACTCTACCACTGGAGCCATAGCTTCACTTCTGACTTTTTGGTAGTTCACAGGAGACAAGAGTTGCACAGAGCCAGGCATTAGTGACTCACACCTGTAATCCTAGCTACTTGAGGTGCTAAAATCTGAGAATCATGGTTGAAAGCCAGCCCAGGCTGGAAAGTCCATGAGACTTTTTTGGGGGGTCAGTCATGGGGCCTGAATGCTGGGACTGGGAGCTGTCTCTCAGCTCTACAGCTCAAGGATAGTGCTCTACCACTTGAGCCACAGCGCCACTTCTGGCTTTTTCTGCTTATGTGGTGCTGAGGAATCAAACCCAGGGCCTCATGCATTAAAGGCAAGCACTCTACCACTGAGCCACCTTCCCAGCCCTCCATGAGAATTTTATCTCCAGTTAACCACTAGAAAACCAGAGACTTGGCACCACGGCACCAGGTCCCTTGGCCTATGCACTGCTCCTGTCAGAGTTGGTGGCTGTTCATTTCTGTCTATGTGGCACGATACTGAACCTCCTGAGTGCACACACACTCCAAGGCCCCTGTGCTTTGCACTCAGTGCTGCAGGAAAGCCCTTGACAACTTTTTTTGAGAGGTCAGGGGTCAACATCTCACTATGTAGCCCAGGCTGGCTAGTCAGAACTTGCAATTTTCCCTGTCTCAGCTTCCCAAGTGGTGGGATTACAGGCATCTACTACCATGCCTGACTGGAGTAATACTTAATTAGTAATGTCAGGCCATCTGCCCTTCTATTCTTGATATCTGTCCATTCTTGTGATTCCTCCAATTTATTAGCCCTCCCTCACTCTTGTAAACAACCCAAACAGCAAGGAGTCTAAGGTCTAGGATTTTATTTTTTAGTTGTTGATGCTGGAGTTTTTTTTTTTGCGGCATTTAAAAATTATTATTATAAAGGTGATATACAGAGAGGTTACTGTTACAAAAGTTAGATAAAAAGTACATTTCTTTCTTTTTTTTTTCCAGTCTTGGGACTTGAACTCAGAGCCTGAGCACTGTCCCTGAGCTGTTTTTGCTCAAGGCTAGCACTCTACCACTTGAGCCACAGCAACACTTCCAGCTTTTTCTGTTTATGTGGTACTGAGGAATTGAATCCAGGTCTTCATGCATGCTAGGCAAGCATTCTACCACTAAGCCACATTCCCCACCCAAGAGTATATTTCTTTTTGGAAAATGTCACCCCTTCCTTCGCTCTCTCCTGGTTTTCCCCTCCCATCTCCACCCACAAGTTGTATTGTACAGTTCATTTTTGTTCCACCATTTCTGTGTCCTCCCCTTTGAAGGATCCATCACGTCCATCCCAGGGGACCACACAGAGGCAGGCACAGGAGAAAGATTATTATAAGGTTTATTAGAGGGGCCATATATCCCCCAAGAGGGAGCACATGGCCTCTGCCACCATCCAGGTAGCAGGAGGGTCTGAGGGACAGGAAGTGAGGTAGGTGGGAGCTCTGGTGGGTCTGGGCAGAGAGAGGGAGGGGCCAGCTGTATGGCAGGAACTCTAGGGCTGGAAAGAGCTCAGGGCTGGGTGGAGCTGAGCACCAAAGGTGGGTATAATGCTTACACCCTTGCCCTCCCAAAGACAGATAAATGAACAAACAAAACAAAGAAAAAAGAAACAGCAACAAAGAAAAACACCTCATGTTTCCATTTCCTGGGGTTCATTTCAATAAATACTATTTTATATAATCAGAGGCACACAGGCATTGCACCTTTGTGTTCCTCCCCTAAGAGCATCCTCCTTGTGTCTCACTCTGTGTGGATGTCTAGAGTCCTGTATAATGTATCCTTATTCCTGTATACACTAGATCTAGCTTCTGCATATGTAGAAAATATACACTGTTTGTCTCTGAGCTTTGTTTACATCACTTAACATGATTTGTTTTAGGTCCATGATGTTCTATGATTTTGGAAGTACTCGTTGCTTTATTTTTTTGTCTGGTCCTGGGGCTTGAACTCAGGGTCCAGTGCTGTTCCTGAGCTTCTTTTGCTCAAGGATAGCCCTCTACTACTTGAGGCACAGCTCCACTTCTGGCTTTTTTGGTGGTGTAGTGGAGATAAGAATCTCACAAACTTTTCTCCCCGGGCTGGCCTTGAACCTGGATCCTCAGATCTCATCCTCCTGAGTAGCTAAGATTACAGTTGACAGCCACCTGTGCTGGCTTGCTTTAATTATTTTTCAGAGATAATCTCTAGTCTTTGACTTCAATCCCCTTACCTCTTCCTTCACTGTAGCTGGGATTACAGATATATGCCAATATGCCCTGCAACTGTTACTGTTCGTCTGTCAGTAGTGAGATATAAACTCAAGGTCTTGTGATTGAACCATGTCGCCAGGGCTTTACCACTGGAGCCACATCCTCAACCCTTTTGTTTTAGTTACTATTCACGTAGGGGCTCCAGTATTTGCCTGAGTCTAGGGATTACAGGTAGAAAATACAGTATCCACAGATGGGCTCACGTTCAAAGTAGAGTGTTTCTCTCAATAAATAATAAAGCAGCATTCATCCCAGGTGTGCTACTCTGTTCCCAGAATTTGGGAGGCTAAGGCAGGAGGAGTGTGAGTTTGAAACTAGCCTGGGCAAACATACAGTAAGGAGAGAGAGAGAGAGACAGACAGACAGACAGACAGACAGACAGAGACAGAGAGAGACAGAGAGAGAGAGAGAGAGAGAGACAGACAGACAGACAGACAGACAGAGACAGAGAGAGAGAAAGAGAAAGAGAAAGAAAGAAAAAAGGAAAGAGAGAGAAAGAAAAAAAGAAGAGAGGAGAAAGAGAGAGGAGAGAAAGAAAGAAAATGCTAGTCTCCCTCTGAGCTCCTCACACAGTATCCTGTTTGATTTTGCTTTAGCATTTTGGAAAGGTTAACTGCCAAATCCTCACTCTACCAAGTCTGTGCTTGGCCTTAAATCCAGCCCACATCTCCTACCATTGAGACAGCTGATTCTTCCCCCCAGGAGGCCTCCTCCTTCAAACACTCCCCCCCACCTAGGGAAGTCTAGACAAAGCACTTGCTAACCTCCTTCCACAGCGCTGTAATAATCTCACTGTCTCTCCCACTGAGACCCAAGCAGGCAAACATTCGCTTGGACTGTTAACATTTTCCTGGGCATTCATCAGGAGAGAATCAAAGACAGAACAGTACCAGCTCCAAAATTAACAATAAGTAATATTTCTCCCAAGAGCATGACACACTGCAACTGGAAAGGTTCACAAAGCTCCCTCCCTGGAAATATTCTCTTAGGTTGGATGTGTAGAGTGTTGTTGAATTTTGCTCATCTGAACTCAGTTCTGGAGCTGGGTGCCCATCTAGCTACTCAGGAGGCTGAGATCCGAGGATACCCCTTCAAAGCCAGGCATGAGAGTCTGTGAGACTCATCTCCAGTATCCACCAAATAGAAGTGGAGCTATGGCTCAAATGGTAGAGCGCCAGCCCTGAGAGAATAAGCTTAGAGCCAGCTCTAAGGCCCTGAGATCAAATCCCAGTTATGGTGGGAAAAAAAAATCAGAAAGAAAGAAAAAGAAAAAAGAAATCAGTAAACGCTGCTTTCGTTTGTGTTTCTGGTTCCAGAGTCTGGGAGATCCCACATGTGCGTATGAGTGGGTGGGGGGAGGGGAGAGGTCCTCCATGAAGAACAACAACAGGTCTGGCCTCAGATGACTGTTCAGCAGGGACATAGATTCATGGCAGGACCTAGAATGGATGGAGAAAGTATGAGCTGCAAAGTGAGCCAATAGATGAATGAGTGAGTGCAGCGTCCCCTAGTGGCCAGTGTAAGCCAGGAGCCCTGGCCCTCTTGGATGATTCTGAGTCCAGACCTGCCATGGGCTGATCAAGTCAATGGGGTGAGGGTCTTTGCTTCACAAGCCTTGATGTCCTCCTCTCACATCAAGGTGAAGTTTTCTGGAGCATAATTAATTGTCCTGAAGGATTTGTTGGAATTGCCAGGAGAAAATACTATCCTAGGGTTGTCCTTGGATTAGGATTAGAGGGCCCTTTCAAGGAAAGTGCTGGTCACTGTCCAGGGGGTTTTCTGTTGACTAAGGCTTTTCTTTGGTCAGTCATGGGGCTTGAACTCTGGACCAGGAGTTGTCCTTCAGCTCTTCAGCTCAAGGCGAGCGATCTACCATTTGAGCCACCGTACCACTTCCAGTTTTCTGGTGGTTAATTGGAGGTAAGAGTCTCATGGACGTTTCTGCCCGGGCTGCCTTTGAATCGAAATCCTCAGATCTCAGCCTCCTGAGTAGCTAGGATTACAGGCGTGAGCCACTGGCACTGGGCATTTTTTTTTTTGTTGGTTGTGGGGCTTGACCTCTAGGTCTAGGGCCCCATCCCTCAGCTCTTCAGCTCAAGGCAAGTGCTCTACCACTTGAGCCACAGTGCCCCTTCCAAGGCTTTTCATTTGTTCTTTTGTTTTCAGTCTGGGGATAGAATTGGCCTTGAGCTTGCTAGGCACACACTTTATGCTTTTTTTTTTTAATGTGTTTTTTATTGTGAAAATACTGTACAGAGGGGTTACAGTTACATGAGCAAGGTAATGAGTACATTTCTTATCAAGCATTGTTGTCTCCTCCTTTGTTTTTCCCCTACCATCCCTTCCCTCCCATCTCCACAACACTACACTCCCCCCCCCACTCTACCCAACACTTTATGCTTTAAGACATGCCTCTAGTTCTTTGTGTGTGTGTGTGTTTTTCTTTAGGTACTTTTTTTTTTTTAACAGCCTGAACCAAGATCCTCCTTCTTATACCTTCCGTGTAGCTAGGATTAGAGATATGTACCACTATATCTGGCTTGCTTGTTGGGAGTGGTGGAGGGACTCTCAGGAAGTTTTTGGCCAATATTAACCTCAAACTGAAATCCTCTCAGTTTCAGGCTTCCAATTAGCTGAGCCATCATACTTTTTGGCTTTCAAAGAAAGTATCTCCTTATGCATATAAGTTAAGTTCTAGGAGAGCAACAGTACTAACATCTTTTACAGTAATTAATGACTCATTTTGTCTGCTCAAGAATATACATCTGTTATTCAAGTTATTCATTTGAATTTACATTTTTTTTTCAGTCGTGGGGCCTGAACTCTGGGCACTGTCCCTCAGCTCTTCAGCTCAAAGTTAACACTCTACCACTTGAGCCACAGTACCACGTCCAGCTTTTTCTGCTTATGTGGTACTAAGGAATCGAACCCAGGGCCTCATGCATGCGAGGCAAGCACTCTACCTCTGAGCCACCTTCCCAGCACCTTATTTGTTAATTTTTATTGCCAGTACTGGGGCTTGAACTTAAGACCTTGAGTTTGCTCAGCTTGCTTGCTCGTCTGGAGTTCTACTATTTGAGGCACATGGCTTTTTGTTGGTTATTGATGGAGTCTAGTAGACATTTTGGTCCAAGCTGGCATCAAATCCAGATTGCAGTGTCCTAAGTAGCTAGGATTACAGAGGAGAACCACTGGCACCTGGCTCAAACTCTTCTCTGAAGAGTTTTAACATCTCCCTAGTATCCTTGTTAACCAGTGAGTTGGATAAAAGCTGTGGTGTGTATTTGATACATATGGGCACAAGTCAGATTTTTCCATTTGAAATATGCATTTAGGATCATGAAGAATGAGAGACATGAAACTCAGACTCTGCTGGAAACTCTTCTGAACAAGCTACCATTAGTGTCTCTCTGGCAGACTGTGTGCCAGACAGACCCATCACACTCCTGCTGGTCTGCCACAGCTGAGGATCAGCACAGAGGGGAGAGGGTGCTGTTCTCGTCACATAAGTCTCCGCTGAATTAGGAAGCATGTCTCCCTCATTTTAGGCATTTTTTTCTTCCATCTTTTTTTTTTTTTCCCCAGTTCCAAAACTTCCAGGAGTGACCCTGGCTAAGGGTTCTGATTTGGGGAACTGCACACTAGGATGTAAGACAAAGGTCTTCGTTTACTGAGGTTGGAACCAAGGAAAGTGTGGCTCTGGGAAGGGAGGGGGCCATGCTGAGCTCCTTTAGGACTGGCTGGGAAGCTCTAACATGACCTGCCTGGAGCCAGAGCAGTGGGGAAGCCATTGCAGGAAAGGGAGGGTGACAGGCAGGCAGGGGCTGGCCATGTGTGCTGAGAGCAGCTGAGATTTGCCCAGATGTCATGTAACTACCCAAGTGTGGGCTGTGTCAGCCATATGGGCAGGGCCATGTGATGTGTCATTGTTCTTCCAACATGAGTCCCTAGAGCCTCCTGTGGGTTACAGGTAACCCTCACAGAAGCCACTGGTGGGTCCATGTCTCTACTTGATGGAAAGATAGAGGCCAGAAAAGGCTTCACTTTGAGCCAGAGCCATGGGAGTCAACTGAAATCAAATGCTACCTGGCCCTTTGATCTTTTTTCTTGTCTTTTTTAATGGAGCTTGAACTCTGAGCCTGGGTGCTGTCCCTGAACCACTTCACTCAAGGCTAGCACTTCAACACTTGAGCCACAGCTCTACTTCCAGGGTGTTTTCTTGTTTTGGTTTGTTTGTGTGGTTAATTGGAGTTGAAAATCTCATGGACTTTCTTGCTCAGGCTGGTTTTGAACTTTGCTCTTTAGATCTCAGCCTCGTGAGCAGCTAGGATTACAGGTATGAGCCACTAGCAACAGGCATGGACCTTTGATGTTTTTAAGGACACGTTAGAGCATCAGCTGGATGCAACTCTGATCTCAGTCATCTTCCTTTGCTTAGAGGATTCACTCTAGCACATCATGCTGTCACGATGACATTTCATGCTGAGAGAGAAAGATGAAAGAGAGCGAGAAGGATGGGTGTATGGACAAGACCCAGAAAAACAAGGCCTGAGATGGGCTGAGATTTCTGATGGGGATATGACTGTTGCTGCCAAGGTGACTTTAGAACACTTGATTCAGGAATCAAGGAGATAGTGAAGCTGTTCAGAAGTACTAAGGATGGAGGGCGTTTGTTCCAGAAGCCTGAGCTAAAATGAGAACATCTCCTGGCTCTCTCTGCCCTCCAGGTCCCATCCTGGGATAGAAGAAAAATGACTTTGAGGGCTGGGAAGGTGGCTCAGTGGTAGAGGGCTTGCCTTGCATACACGAGGCCCTGGGTTCGATTCCTCAGCACCACATAAGCAAAAAGAAAAAAGCCTGTGGCGCTGTGGCTCAAGTGGTAGAGCGCTAGCCTTGAGCTGAAGAGCTGAGGGACAGCGCCCAGGCCCAGAGTTCTGGCCCCACGACTGGACCCCCCAAAAAAGAAAGAAAGAAAGAAGGAAAAATGAGTTTGAGTCAGTTTGGAAGTTTCATTATGAGACAGTGTTCCCTGTACTTCCTGGGTGGGGGAGTATTGTGGAAGGGAGCACCATTCAGGAGGCCAGCTTTAGTATCCCAAAGCAAGACTTACACACCACAAAGGACTTTTGTGTGTGTGTGTGCCAGTCCTGGGGTTTGAACTCAGAGCCTAGGCGCTGTCCCTAAGCTTTTTTGTTCTAGGCAAGTGCTCTATCACTTGAGCTACAGTCCCAGTTTCGGCTTTTAGTGTTTAATTGGAGATAAGAGTCTCATGGCCTTTCCTGCCCAGGCTGGCTTTGAACCGAGATCCTCAGCTCTCAGCCTCCTGAGTAGCTAGGATTACAGGTGTGAGCCACCAGCACCTGGCCCCTTTTGTTTAATTTGAGACAGAATTCAAGTGTGATTCAACTTTTTCCCCCCTCTGTCTTTTTTTATGTGTGGCATTAGGGTTTGAAATCAAAGCCTTGAACTTGCTAGGAAGGCACTCTACCAACTGAGGCACATCTCCAGACCCTGCCTTTTGATCTTTATTTTTGAGATTAGATCTTTCAAAGTCTTCTGCGGAGGCTGGCCTCAAACTCAGACCCTTTTGCTCTCAGCCTCCAGAATACCTAGAGGCAGGAGCCAGTGTACGAGGTAGCCCAGGCCGAGCATGAAGTTTTGGTCTTTCTGCTTCAGCTTCACAAATGCTGGATTTACAGGTGTATTCTCCCAGGGACTGTGGCCAAGAAATACATTATTTTCAATGTTTTTATCTCAACAATATCCCAGATGATAGATAGGGGATTACATGTATTAGAAGGAGATGAAGAAAGAAAACAAAAAGGAAGAGAAAGTCTGTGCTACTGCTATCTCTGACAGGGCAGTCAGGTTGGGGAGGGGGTGCTAAGGTGGAGAGGGAGAAATGACATCTTTATCTACACCATGCTCCAGGTGGGCACTGCAGCTCTGCTGCCATCTGTGTCTGAGTTAAAATAGTGCTACCCAGATGGCAGAGAGGGGACAAGTGATCAAGCCAGTAAACAACAAAGCAGTGCTGACCAGGAACGGGGACCCAGTTAAAATAGAAGTTACGCCTTGCCAGGAGATTGCCACGCATGGGCTGATTTGAATTTTCCAATGATGTCCCTGCCATTTTCTAATTTCTGTATCTTCATCTGCCTAGTGTGTGCCCATGAGTAAAAATTAAGTAAACATACACATACATGAACACACATGTTTTGGCACTAACAGGGTTGAAGTCAAGGGCTTGTACTTGCAGTACAGGTACTCTATAACTGCAACCACACTTGCAGTACAACTACATCTATTTTCAGTTTTTGTTGGATTGTTTTCTTGTTTGTTTGTTTTTTTGTGCTGGTCCTAGGGCTTGAACTCAGGGCTACACACTGTCCCTGAGCTTGTCTGTAGCTTAAGGCTAACATTCTACCACTTGAGCCCCCAGCTCTCCTTTCAGCTTTGTTGATAATTAATTGGGGACAACACTCTTACGGACTTTTCCTGCTCAGGCTGCCTTTGAACTGCAACCCTCAGATCTAAGCCATCTGAGTAGCTAGGATCAAAGTTAGAAACCACTGGTGCCCAGCTTACTTGTTATTTATAGACAAGGCTTGAACCCAGGATGGCCTCAAACTCTCAATCTTCCAGCCTGTTTCTGCCTCCAGAATGCTGGGATTGTAGTTATGTACAACTACAACCATTTCTGAAAAGGAGATCTTTAACAAATGAACCCCAATTTATACTAATATGGGAATGTCCACAAAAGGCCAATGAATGTATAAATTGTGTTTACCTACAACATTTTTTATTAAACTAATTTACTTTATTATTATTATAAAGAAGTGTTTGGGGGCTGGGAAGGTGGCTTAATGGTAGAGCGCTTGCCTTGCATGCATGAGGCCCTGGGTTTGATTCCTCAGCACCATATAAACAGATAAAGCCGGAAGTGGCTCTGTGGCTCAAGTGGTAGAGTGCTAGCCTTGAGCTAAAGAGCTGGGGAACAGCGCCCAGGCCCAGAGTTCAGGCCCCACAACCAACCAAAAAAAAGTGTTTTGTTTCTATACCTTGGAGCTCATTTCAGTATGTATATTATTTTATATAATTATGAACGGGGGCTAGGAAGGTGACTCAGTGATTGAGTGCTTGCACGACAACCCTGGAGAAACTGGGAGACGTCCTAGATCCTCTTGTGAGGGGGGGCAGTCCTTGGAACCCCACCGTGAGAATTGTGGGGCATGGGTTGGTTTGATGTTGGGCTGGAACTGACCAAGAGGGCCTACAAACCGAGGCCCAACTCACCCACTGTGGATCCGCTTCTTCTGCTTCCCCGTTACAGGAGTCAGTGGACCAATTCAGGAGATCTCCACTTTGTAAGCTTTTTTTTTTTTTTTTTTTTTAAACTGTCAGGCCTGCGTGTGTTTTGTTTGTACTGTTTATTGTTTTTTGGACTGTACCACTGACAGGACTGGAAACCATGGGCAACACTCCATCTAGCCCCCTAGACTTATAACTTGGAAAAAGAAATGTTTCCTCCCCCATACTCCCCTTCCCAGGTTCCTTCTGCAGAGCCTGAGAATGATCAAGAGGAGGAGGGAGCTATAGAACCAGCAGCCGAACCCTCAGTACCTGCCCTTAAAGTTTCTGAGGGGCCAGTCACTCGACAATGCCGTGGGATTAACCCCCCTTCTAATGCAGCTGTTTTCCCTTACACGCCGTAGGTCCTATGGATGTGGATGGTCAACAGCAATTCCAATATTGGCCATTTTCTACCAGTAATCTATACAATTGGCGCACCCCAAATGCCCTCTTTTCTGAGAAACCCCAGGGTTTAATTCGTTTGCTTGAAACTATTCTCTTTACTCACCAGCCCACTTGGAATGATTGTTGTCAGCTTTTACAGGTCCTTTTTACCACCAAAGAGAGAGACCGTATCTGAGAGGTGGCCTTGAAACATATCCCTGGCTCCACAGGAGCACCCATCACAGATACTGCCCTGATCGCTGCCTATTTTCCTGAGATCCAACCAACATGGGACTACAATACGATTGAAGGTAGGGAGCAACTCCTTGTCTATCGCCAGGCTCTGTTGGCAGGTCTCAAGGCGGCAGCTTGCCGACCTACTAATATGGCCAAAGTTTATGATGTTAGACAGGGAGGAAGTGAACGTCCAGCAGCATATCTTGAGCAGCTCATGGAAGCTTTTAGTCAATATACCCCGTATGATCTTGAGACCCAGGAGTTGGCTCAGATGATTGTTTGCCTATATAAATCAAGCTGCACCAGACATAAAGCGAAAGTTGTAGGCTCTAGACAGATTTGGTGAAAAGTCTATTAGGGATCTAGTAGCCGCAGCAGAAAAGGTTTACAATAAGAGAGAGACAGAGGAGCAAAGACAGGAAAGGAAGGACAGAGAACGTGAAATTGAGCGTGAAAAGAGAGACCAGGCCAAGGCTCCACACGCTCTAGAGGGGGTGCTAAGACAACCGCCCAACCGGTGGATGAGCAATGCCCGCATGGTTCATTACCAGACCTTGTTACTTAACCCCGTGTGGATCAGCTTTTGCATACCTATAGCATTAAATCCAGCTACTCTGCTGCCAGATCCAGATCTGGAAGTGCCCCTGCATGACTGTGAGCAGATCCTGGCCCAAGTATATAGTGTCAGGCCAGACTTGTTGGACTCACCACTATCTCAGGCCGAGCATACCTGGTTCACAGACGGCAGCAGTTTCATTCCAGATGGAAAAAGGTACACGGGCGCAGCAGTCACCACAGACACTGAGATAATGTGGGCAGAAGCACTCCTCCAGGGAACATCTGCACAAAGAGCAGAACTAGTGGCACTAACAAAAGCCCTACAGATGGGAAAAGGGAAGAGACTAAACATTTACATAGACAGTCGGTATGCTTTTGCCACCGTGCATGTCCATGGAGCCATTTACCAAGAGAGGGGGCTGCTGACAGCTGAGGGAAAGACTATTAAAAACAAACAAGACATTTTAAGCCTCATCCGGGCCTTATGGGAAGCAGCAAATATTGCCATTATGCGCTGCCCTGGCCATCAAAAGGTAACTGATTCTATAACCAAAAGAAATAATTTGGCTGGTCAAGCAGCTAAGGCGGTGGATCTCCAGCCCAGAGCGGAAGTACTGACTCTAGTAGACCCAGGGCCACGAGCTTTGCCTCCTGAGCCTCAGTACTCCCAAGAAGACTTGGAGTGGATAAAGAAAATTCCCATGGCCTATAAACCCCTGGGCAGAGAAGAAAATAAAGACTGGTGGAAAACTGGTGAGGGGAAACTTATCTTGCCACAAAGATTGAGCAAGGGGATTCTTAAGAGAATCCATCGGGCTTCTCACATGGGAACCCAAAGAATGCAGGATTTGCTCCAACACTCAGAAGTAAAAATTAGGCAAGGAAATCAACTCATTGAAGACATTGTTAAAAATTGTAAAGCCTATCAGCTCACCAATGTCTCCAATCATCCGGTTACAAAAGGAACTCGTCTCCGTGGAGATAGGCCAGGTGTGTATTGGGAAGTAGACTTCACAGAAGTTTTTGTAGACACCTTTTCAGGATGGGTTGAAGCCTACCCAACAAAGCACGAGACTGCGAATGTCGTGGCTAAGAAGATCCTGGAAGAAATCCTACCCAGGTACGGCTTCCCATCCAACATCTGGTCGGACAATGGACCGGCCTTCATCTCAAAAGTAAGTCAGGGAATAGCCGCAGCACTAGGGACAGACTGGAAATTGCACTATGCTTATAGACCCCAGCGTTCAGGGCAGGTAGAAAGAATGAATTGGACTCTAAAAGAGACCTTAACTAAATTGGCCTTGGAGACTGGCGCAGACTGGGTATCGCTCCTTCCTTTTTCCCTGTTTAGAGTAAGAAATTCACCCTATCAGCTTGGCTTTACTCCTTTTGAAATACACCCTCCACCCATTATCCCTAGCCTCCAGACTGAATTGCTTGCTGATTTGGATGACACTGAATTTCTGAGTAAGCTTGACTATTTACAGCTGGTGCATAAGAGTATGTGGCCCCAGCTTAGAGCATTATATGATTCTGCTTCTATTCCTACCCCTCATTCGTTTAAACCAGGGGACTGGGTGTTTGTTCGAAGGCACAACTTGAGATCTCTGGAACCATGGTGGAAGGGACCTTACATGGTGCTACTGGCTACACCTACTGCCCTTAAGGTGGACGGCATTGCTGCTTGGATCCACTGCTCCCACACCAAACCGGCTGACCCCCTGGATGACAGTGGGAAAACATGGGCCAAGCATCCTACCCAACCACTCTGCGTATGCCTGAAGAAAAGAAAAATGGACTGAATGTTATTGGTATTGTTGTTTATGGCTAAGGTCAGAGAGGGACTAGAAGAACCCATTCAAGATCGAGAGCTGTTGGAGTTTAATTTGGGGCCAGAGCCACAAGACTGTGTCTCAGGACCATAAGTCAAGCGGGGGGAAGGGGGGGAATGAAGGGTTAAGGTACTTAAGGCAGTGACCATTTGTTCCTTGTTTCAGCTAGCAGAGCAACATGTGGTGGTAATCCAAACACCTGGTTTTATAAGCCCTGCAAATCCTTAGCTCAGGGCTCTCCTCCTAGGCTCTGCTGTGTCGGAGTGTAGGACGAGGCCCAAGCTGCTGCCCATCTAAATAAAACCTTGCTTTTGCATTTCAGAACATCTGACTGTCAGTGGTCTTCTTGGTGGGGGTCCTGCAACGTGGGCACTACAATGAACATGAAAGGTCTATTTTCTGGTGTTCTCTTTGATTTCTTTCTTCAGATTTTTATAGTTTTTGCTGTAAGATCATTTACATCTTTGGTCAGGTTAATTCCTAGGTATTCCTTTCTTTTTTTTTTCTTTTTCTTTTTGGTCGGTCATGGGGCTTGAACTCTGGGCTTGGGCTCTGTCCCTGTGCTCTTCAGATCAAGGCCAGCGCTCTACTGCTTGAGCCACAGCACCACTTCTGGTTTTCTAGTGGTTTATTGGAGATAAGAGTCTCACGACTTTCCTGCCTGGGCTGGCTTTGAACCGAGATCCTCAGATCTCAGCCTCCTGAGTAGCTGGGATTACAGGCATGAGCCACCGGTGCCTGGCAGTATTTCATTTTTTTAAGCTATTGCAACTGGAGTTGTTTTCATGATTTCCCTTATTGCTGGTACATTGTTGGCATACAGAAAGGCTACTGATTTTTGTGGGTTAATTTTTTATCCTGCTACTTTTCTAAAGAGGTTGATCTGCTCTAGAAGCTTGGGGATGGAGTTTTTGGGGGTTATTTAGGTATAAGATCATGCCATCTGCAAATAGGTATAGCTTGAGTTCTTTCTCTATGTGATTTCTTCTTTCCTTTTCCCTTTTATGTCCTTTTTTTTGCCACATTGCTCCAGCTAAGGATTGCAGAATTATATTGAAGAAGAGTGGAGAGAGTAGACATCCTTGCCTTGTTCCTAATTTTAGGGGAAATGTTTTTAATTTTTCCTCACTCAGTGTGATGTTGGCTGTTGGTCTGTTATATATAGTTTTTATTGTTCTAAGGGATGTTCCTTCTATTCCTAGCTTCTCTAAAGTTTTTCTTTTCTTTTTTTTAAACACGAATGGATGCTGTATTTTATCAAAGGCTTTTTCTACTGAGATGGTCATGTGGTTCTTGTCTTTGGCTCTGTTGATGTGGTGAATTACATTTATTAGTTTGTGTATGTTAAGCCAGCCTTGCATCTGTGGGAGTAATCCTACGTGGTCATAATGTATGATTTTTTAATTTCTGGATTCTGTTAGCTAATATTTAATTAAAGAGCTTTGCATCTGTGTTCATCAGAGAATTGGTCTGTAGTTCTCTTTTTTTGTTGTTGTTGGATCCTTACTTACCTAGTTTTGGGATGAGTGTGATAATTGGCTTAATAGAATGAGTTTGGAATTGCTCCTTCTGTTTTTATTTCATGGAAAAGCTTGAGGAGTATTGGTGTTAGTTCATCTTTAAACGTCTTATAGAATTCAGCAGTGAATATATCCAAGCCTGGGTTTTTCCTTGTTCGAAGAATTCTTTAACCTCTTTGTATGTTATTGGCCTGTTTAACTGGTTTATATCTTTTTGGTTCAACTTAGGCAGTTTGTATGTCTCTAGAAATTTGTCCATTTCCGCTAGGTTTTCCTTCTTTTGTGAATATAGGTTTTGAAAGTAGCCCTTTAGGGCTGGGAAGATGGCTCAGTGGTAGAGCGCTTGCCTTGCATGCATGAGGCCCTGGGTTCGATTCCTCAGCACCCTAAGCAAAAAGAAAAATGCTGGAAGTGGCACTGTGGCTCAAGTGGTAGAGCACTAGCCTTGAGCTGAAGAGCT
Source organism: Dipodomys merriami (assembly GCF_024711535.1). NCBI lineage: Eukaryota > Metazoa > Chordata > Mammalia > Rodentia > Heteromyidae > Dipodomys > Dipodomys merriami. Next base: position 45,740,227 of record NW_027206290.1, on the reverse strand, counting down.
GAGGGACAGCACCCAGGCCCAGAGTTCAGGCCCCACAACCGGACCTCCCCCCCAAAAAAAAGAAGTAGCCCTTAATAATCATTTGGATTTCTTTCTAGAATGTTTACTGTGGCACCCCTGATTTTATTGATCTGAATATCTTCTTTTCTTCATCTAGTGGTCTGTCAATTTTATTAATTTTTTTCAAAAAAATCAGCTTTTTGATTCATTGATTTTATGTATTGTTTTTATTTAGTCTCTATTTCATTAATTTCTTTTCTTTTTTTGGGGGGGGGGTCCGGTCGTGGTGCCTGAACTCTGGGCCTGGGCGCTGTCCCTCAGCTCTTCAGCTCAAGGCTAGCACTCTACCACTTGAGCCACAGCGCCACTTCAGCTTTTTTTTTTTCTTTTTGCTTATGTGGTGCTGAGGAATCGAACCCAGGGCCTCATGAATGTAAGGCAAGTGCTCTATCACTGAGCCACCTTCCCAGCCCCTATTTCATTAATTTCTGCCCTATTCTTTGCTATCTCTCTGTGTAGTAGTCTTAGATTTGGTTTGTAGAGTTATACATTTTCTTCTCAGCATGCTTCTGCTATATCCCAGAGGTTCCATTGTGACGTGTTTTCATTCTCATTGAATTGTAAGAACTTTCTAATTTTTTCCTTAATTTCTTCTCTGATCCAGGTGTTATTTAGTATTGGGTTATTCATCTCCATGTGTTTGAGTGTTTTCTGAAATATGTTTTGTTGTTGAGAACTGGTTTGATTCCACTGTGGTCAGATAGGATGCAAGGAGTTATCTCAATCTTTTTGTATTTGCTTAGGTTCTTTGTGTGTTCTATGATAAGATAAATTTTGGAGAATGTTTCATGGGCTGCTGAGTAGAATGTGGATTGGTCATTGTCAGGTGGAATACTCTGTGGATATCTGTTAAGTTCAATTGGGTCATGGTGTCATTTAATTCAGAGGTTTCTTTGCTTATCTTTTGTTCGGTTTTGTTTGGTGAGAGTGTAGTATTAAAATCTCCAACTAAGTGCCATTAGACTGCTGATGGGAATGCAAGCTGGTTCAACCACTCTGGAAAGCAGTATGGAGGTTCCTCAAAAGTCTAAACATAGAATTCCCCTATGATCCAGCAGTCCCACTCCTGGGCATTTCCCCAAATGTTCACAAACAAGGCCACACTAAAGCCACCAGCCAACTATGTTCATTGAAGCATTATTTACCATAGCTAAGATATGGAATGAACACAGATGCCCCTCAGTAGATGAATGGATCAAGAAAATGTGGCATATATACACAATGGAAAGAATGGCATTGCCCCATTCGTAAGGAAATGGAAAGACTTGGAAAAAAATATTAAGTGAAGTAAGCCAGACCTAAAGAAACATAAGCTCTATGGCTTCCCTCATTTGTAATCATTAGTATATATCTATGATAAACGTAGCAGAGCATTATAATAGCTCAATAGCTATGTACATATGACCATATAAATTATACTAATTGAAATGAACTTCAAGATATGCAAAGAAGAGAGTTTTGTTGTTGTTGTTGTTGACATTGTTGTTATTAATATACTGTATCAAGTTCTTCCTTTCTTTTTTCCCCCTTTGGTTTATCCCCAGTAGTCACTGTTTTTTATTTGATACCCTGTGTCTTGTATATACATTTGTCTAATTTGGGGAACAGAAGGGCAATAACAAAATAGTGAAACAATGACAAAGATGAACCAATGCAACAATGATACTCATAAGACACTAAGTTGGCAATGAACTTGACAACCTTGAGAGGACAATCAGAGGAGGAGGGATAGTGGGAGAAAAACAAAGGAGTGGGTAACAATGTTTGATAAGAAATATACTCATTACCATACTTATGTAGCCGTAGCCCCTCTGTACAACAACTTTACAACAAAATAAAATAAGTTAAAAAAAACTCCCACTATTATTGTGTGTGGGTCTATCATGTTCTGTAAGTCCCAAAGTATTTAGTTAACATAGGAACTCCATTGTTTGCTGCATAAATATTGACTACTATGATTTCCTCTTCATGAATCATTCCTTTTATTAATGTGTAATGACTGTCCTTGTCTCTTCATACTGATTTTATTTTATTTTATTTTATTTTGGTCAGTCATGGGGCTTGAACTCTGGGCTTGGGCACTGTCCCTGAGCTCTTCAGCTCAAGGTGAGCGCTTTACCACTTGAGCCACAGCACCACTTCTGGTTTTCTAGTGGTTTATTGGAGATAAGACTCTCAGACTTTCCTGCCCAGGCTGGCTTTGAACCATGATCCTCAGATCTCAGCCTCTTGAGTAGCTAGGATTACAGGCGTGAGCCACCAGCATCTGGCAACTCTTCATACTGATTTTAATGACAAATCTATTTTATCAGATACCAGTATGACTACTCTTGCCTTCTCGTACAATGCATTTGCATGAAAGATCTTTTTCTATCCCTTCCCTAAAAATTTGTTTTTATCTTTGACTGTGAGATGGGTCAAATGGATGGATCTTATTTTTTGATCCAATCTGTTGCTCTACTTCTTTTAATTGGGGAATTGAGTCCATTAATGTTGAAGGTTATTATGGAGAGATGTGTCATGCTTCCTGCCATTTTCTTGATTTTCTGTATTTTGCTTCTTTCCTCTTCCTGTGCTTACTAAATTAGTGTTCTTATGATTTTTTTCTAATGTGTTTCCTTGATGTTGATTTTTTTTCAGAGTATATGCTTCCCTTTAGTATTCTTCATAATTCTGGTTTAAGGTTCATGAGTTCCTTTAATCTTTGCTTGTCATGCAAGGTTTTAGTTTCACTGTCAATTATAAATGATAGCTTCGCTGGGTACACCAGTTTGGGTTGGCAGTTGTTGACCTTTAGGACTTGAATTCTACTATTCCAGGCTGCCCTTGAATTAAGAGTTTGTGTGAAGATATCTGCAGTGATTCTGTTCTTTTTTCCTTAGTAATACAACTCCTTCTTTGATTTTGCTGCATTTAAAATTAATTCCTTGTTGCCGGGCGCCGGTGGCTCACGCCTGTAATCCTAGCTACTCAGGAGGCTGAGATCTGAGAATCGCGGTTCAAAGCCAGCCGGGGCAGGAAAGACCGTGAGACCAATAAACCACTAGAAAACAGGAAGTGGTGCTGTAGCTCAAGTGGTAGAGCGCTCGCCTTGAGCTGAAGAGCTGAGGGACAGCGCCCAGACCCAGAGTTCAAGCCTCAAGACCGAAAAAAAAAAAAAAAATTAATTCCTTGTTTTTTAAGTAAAGTATTTTCACTATGATGTGTCTACTGGGAGTTCTGTATGCTTCTTTCAGGTGGGTGAAATTTTCTGTTGTAGGATTGGGAAAGTTTTCTGTTATTATTTTATCAGGGTTCCATTGCATTTGGTTTTGAATTCTTCCCCCTCATCGATCCTGGCTATGTGTAAATTTGATCTTTTGGCTGAGCCAATTCTTGGATTTCCCTTCAGTATATTTGGAGTGTTTTTTCCATACCTTTGTTTTTTTTCTGCTCTAATTCCTCATTTTTGTTTGTTTGTTTGTTTGCTTTTTCCTGGTCTTGGGCTTGACTTCAGGGCCTGGGCTCCATCCCTGAGCCTGTCTGCTCAAGCCTAGCACTTGAGCCAAAGTGCTATTTCCAGCTTTTTTTTTTTTTTTTTGGTCCCGTCATGGGGCCTGAACTCTGGGGCTGGGCACTGTCCCTCAGCTCTTCAGCTCAAGGCTAGCACTCTACCACTTGAGCCACAGCACAACTTCCGGCTTTTTTTTCTGCTTATGTGGTGCTGAGGAATCGAACCCAGGGCCTCATGCATGCAAGACAAGCGATCTACCACTGAGCCACCTTCCCAACCCCAATTTCCAGCTTTTTCTGAGTACTTTATTGGAGATAAGAGTCTCACAGACTTTCCTGCCTGAGCTAGTTTTTTATTTTTATTTATTTATTTATTTTATTGGTTGTGGGGCCTCAACTCTGGGCCTGGGCACTGTCCCTCAGCTCTTCAGCTCAAGGCTAGTGCTCTACCACTTGAGCCACAGTGCCACTTCTGGCTTTTTCTGCTTATGTGGTGCTGAGGAATTGAACCCAGGGCCTCATGCATGCAAGGCAAGCACTCTACCACTGAGCCACCTTCCCAGCTCCCCTGAGCTAGCTTTGAACTGAAATTCTCAGATCTCAGCCTCCTGAGTAGAGGATTATAGGTGGGAGCTACTGGCACCCAGCAATTCCTGTTTTATCCTCAGCTCCTGATACTCTGTTTTCCACTTTGTTGCATAGGCATTCAACTATGGTTTGTAATAGGGGAATTGAATCTTTAATTCTTCGATGTTCTTTGTTGAGGTCAGTTCTCACGGTGTTAATTTCATCTTTTAATGATGTGTGCACCATTTCAATTTTTCTCTCCATCTTTTTGGGTGACCTGTATGTTCTTTGTCATTTCCTCCTTGTATTCTTCTAAAAATGTTTGGATATCCCATTTTATTTCATTGGTGATTCTCTCATCATTTCTTTGATGGTTCTTTTGTTCTCCTCACTTCCCTAGGGTCCTTCCCTGGATTATTGTTGGCTTTTGGATTTGGTTTGTTGTCTTGATCATGAATGTTGTAATCTTTCATTGTGATTTATGCATTTAGGTTCAGGGATTGTCAGGGTCATTCAGGAGGTGGTGAAGTGTGGTGGTGGAGTGTGATTTGCTGGTTAAATCTCTGTCAGACTTTGCATTTGGCCACCTTCAGCTCTGGTTGATGCAGATAGGGTAACATGTTCTGATCAGTTGTTGGAGCTCTATGATGTGCAGAATGGTCTGGTGTTCCAGTCTTCATTTAAGCCTAGTGGTGTATTCTCATTATGTTGTACACAGCAGTCTAGTGTCTTGGCCAGATTTTGTGTCTGGGCTAGGCAGATTCTTACTAGTTGTAGTGGGGAGGGGGGCCTCATTCTGGCCTGAGTCCTTGACTGGCATCTATTTCCACAGTGGCCATGAGCAGCATTCTAGCACCCAGATCTCATTTGAGCCCTGGGGGCAGAGGGCACAGATTCCCACTGTGCTTTAGTGGGATGTTGTCCCTGTATGAGTCCAGACTGGGGACAAGCATGGTCCTTGGAAAGGGCAGGCTCCCACCGGCTGGTGTGAGAGATTGTCTTTACCTAAATCCCAGGCTTCTTGGTCCTGAGCTGGCATCTACTGACCACAGAGTGAGAGGTGGCAGTGGCCCCAGACTGCAGGCTCTTGGCCCCAGGCTGGTTTGCTTGTGTCTGGCGGGTGATCTGTAATTGGGCATGTGCTGGCTTGTGCTCTACTGTCAGTATTTTAAAAAGAACTGAGATAGTACACATTGACATAACCAAGGAGAAAACCTTAATAAGGATAAAAATAAAAACCCAACAGATATATGTCAGTAAGGAATAATCAGGAATAAGACAATAGATCCAGAAACGAAATAGAAGAGTGCCAATGTGCACTGAGCTGATAGATAGCAAAGGAAATAAAACTATAAAATGAGCCATTCAAATGAGTTAAGGATATTTTGTAGGTAACACTCAACAGTCTTGGAAACACATTGGATGAGCTAGGCACTGGTGACTCATCTGTAATTCTACTTCTTTAAGAGGCTCAGAACAGAAGGACTGTGGTTTAAGGCCAGGCAAGATAGAAGTTCTTGAGACTCTTTGTCAACTGAGGGAAGATGGACTTGGTGGCTCTCAACTGTCATCCCAGCACTGATAAGAACACTAAAATAAGTGAATCAAAGACTATTCATCCAGCCAGGCAGAAGCAAGACCCTACCTTTAAAAATAAATGGCATTCTCCCTCTAAAAAATTAACAGCCAGGCACTGATGGCTCATGCCTGTAATCCTAGCATTAAGGGGGCTGAAATCTGAGGATAGCAGTTAAAAAGCCAGCCTGGGCAAGAAAATCTGTGAGACTCTTATCTCCAATTAACCTCCAGAAAACTAGAAGTGGTGCTGTGGTTCAAAGTGGTAGAGTACTAGCCTAGAGAAAAAAAGCTCAGGGACAGTACCCAGGCCCTGAGTTCAAGCCCCACTATAAAAAAATAATGTTACCCCCCCAAAAAAAAAACTAAAAACAAAAAACCAAGGTTGAAGGCAGTGGTAGACTACCTGCCTAGCAAGCTTGGAGGCCCTGAGTTCAAATGCTTGTACTGTCAACATTCTTTCTTATATGAGCGAGAGTGAGAGAGAGAGAAAGAGAGAGGGGCAGACAGACAGACAGACAGACAGAGAGACAGACAATAAAAGGGATATTTAAGGGGACTGGAATTTTATGGGTTTTGCTACTGACAAAATGTATCTAAATCACTGCCATCCCAGATCAATATAGTTGTGATGTTCTTTTTTAAGCTGTAGCCCCTCATTGGACTCAATCACAACCCTGCTAGCAGAAATCAACTGGCTTAGGCACTGGTGTATTTTGTTAGTAGTATCAGATGGGCAGGGTGTGGGTGGCCAGGGTTGAGATGTGCTAATAGAGCATAACGTGTGTGTGTGTGTGTGTGTGTGTGTGTGTGTGTGTGTGTGTGTGTGTGTGTGTGTGTGTGTGTGTGTGTGTGTGTGTGTTTGCATGTCTGAACTGGGGCTTGAACTTAGAGCCTTGTGTCTTCTTTGGTTTTCTCACTAAAGGTTGGCACTTTACCACTTGAGCCACACTACCACTTCCTGGAATATAGTTTAATTTAATATCATTTCCTCTTTCATCTAAGAGCAAAAATGTTCCATGGAAAACAAAACTCCCAGTACTTCCTCATTTGATGGTGCTTTATTAAGCCTCATATCAGCACCTGGAGGTGGATACTTTCAGCACAGTTTTTTCATGTAAGAAGACTGAGGCTCAAAGAGGCCCCCTGGTCAAGAATGAGACAAAGTTGGATGTCCATTCATATCCATAGGATGAAAAGGGCCCTGGATTACAATTCTGCCTCCTCCAATCGCAAATGTTTGTTTGATGAAATTTGTTATAGGAAGACTATTTGATATGGAAAGTGAAAAGAAAATAAAAATCCTTCCGTTGGGGCTGGGAAGGTGGCTCAGTGATAGAGTGTATGCATTAGGCCCTAGGTTTGATTCCTCAGTACCACATAAGCAGAAAAAACTGGAAGTGGTTCTGTGGCGCAAGTGGTAGAGCACTAGCCTTGAGCTGAAGAGATGAGGGCAGTGCCCAGCCCCAGAGATCAAGCCCCATCACCAACAATAAATAAATAAATAAATAATCCTTCTGTTGACCTTCTCAATCCACTAACTCTATTAGTGGATTTAAAAAAAAACAAATAAAGCTGCCAAGTACTGGTGAATAACTCCTGTTATCCTAGCTTCTCAGGAGCTGAGATCTGAGGTTTGAGATTTAAAATGAGCTTGGGCAGAAAAAGCACATAAGATTCTTATCTTTATTTAACTAGCAAAAAGCTGGAAGTGGAGTTGTGGCTTAAGTGGTAGAGTACCAGCCCTGAATAAAAAAGCCAAGGGACAATGCCCATATCTGAGGTCAAGCCCCAGGACTGGCTTGACAAGAACTGTACTTATTACCTTAGTTATGTAACTATAACCCCTCTGTACATCACCTTGATAATTAAAAAAAATACTAAGAAAAAACAAAAGAAGTGTGGGCTGGGGATGTAGCTCAAGGGTAGAGTGCTTACCTGGCACATGTGAGGATCTGGCTTTGTTCTCTGGCACCACAAAGTAAAGAGGGGATGGATGAATGATGTGCATAAAATGTTTGCAGGGAGACTGTTAGAACTTAAACACTGTCTATTGACATTATGACAGGCATAGTTACAGAGCTCTGGTATGTACATCAACTGGCCATGCTCTCATAGCCAGAAATAATTTACTGCATAATGTCTGCCAGTAAATCCAAGAACCTGATGATCCCAAATGTGTTTTGTCAGAAAGCAAGGCATGCAGCTGAAAGAAAGGCTTGAAATCTATAAATAAAGGCGCCCACCTCTGCAGCAACGTGAGTCGTGAGTCTCGATGTTTCCTTTCTTCTGCCTCACCCCACTGTCAATGGTGGGGGGTGAGTAGGAACATCTGCTTGTTTTGTCTTTCCTTTTTTTTCTCCCAGTGATAGTGATGGAATTCAGGGTCTCAAATGCTTGTCTCACAAAGAAAGAACCAAGGATCTACCATCCTTAGCCTGAGATTTTGGTTTGGTCTTGTTCTTAATTCCCCCCCCCCCCCCCCCCCCAGTAATTGGGTGTGAACTTAGTGCCTTGCACTTTCACTTGGATTTGTCTGTTCAAGACTGGTGTTTTACTATTTGAGCCCCACCTTTACTTCTAGCTTTTCTTTTCTTTTCTTTTTATTTTTTTAAATAGGAGATAAGACTCCCATAGACTTTCCTGACTGGGCTGGCTTTGAACCACCATCCTCAGTTCTCAGCCTCCTGAGTAGCTAGGATTGCAGGTATGGAGCCACCAGCACTTGGCTGTTCTTTAAGTCCATATGCTCTTCAGTGGGGTCTCTACTATTTTGCCTTTTGCTCCAGGCAGTCTTGTTTTCTATTTTATAATTTTGTAGAAATCAACCTGAGTGCTAGGTTTTGTCCATCCCTGTCTTCCTTCCTTCCTTTCTTCCTTGTATTCTTTTTTCCAGACAAGGTCTTATTAGGAAGCTCCCAATCCTGCTTCAGCCTCCTGAGTGCTAGGATTTTAAGAATCCATCACTGTGTCCTTTCCTGAATGTTACGTTGAATTAAAAAATACATCAGCATGTGGCAAGGGATTTATTTATGTATTGTCTTCATTCCTTAGACTGGAGAGTACAGACATGTATTCAAGACTTTCTGTGGAATATTTTTCCCTGTTTAAATTTTGGGAAAGCCAGTTCTTACATTTGCAGATATAAAGTATAAGGTCCACTCACATCCTTTCCCTCCTTGGCAACTTAGGTTTTTTGTGAATTTTTCAAATCCCATAATTTGGCTACAGAAAATTATTCATACTAGATAGGAGCTGGTGGTTCACACCTGTAATCCTAGCTACTCAGGAGGCTGAGATCTGAGGATCAATGTTCAAAGCCAGCCTGGGCAAAAGTAGAAGAGGCTCATGTCTCCAATTAACCAGCAAAAAGTAGTAAGTGGAGGGGTAGTTCAAGTGGTAGAGTGCCAGCCTTGAGCAAAAAAAGCTAAGCAAGAGTATGAAGTCTTCCTTTTTATTAATATATATTTTTATTGTAACAATACTGTACAGAGGGGCTACAATTACATGAGTAAGATAATGAGTACATTTTCTATTGAACATTGTTACCTCTTCCTTGTGAGGTCTTCTTTTGTGTTGCAATAGTGCACAAAAAAAGGGAAAGAGGGGCCGGGAAGGTGGATCAATGGTAGAGTGCTTGCCTTATATGCATGAGGCCCTGGGTTCGATTCCTCAGCACCACATAAGCAGAAAAAGCCAGAAGTGGCACTGTGGCTCAAGTGGTAAAGTGCTAGCCTTGAGCTGAACAGCTAAGGGACAGCACCCAGGCCCAGCGATCAGGCTCCAGGACCAGCAAAAAAAAAAAAAAAAAAAAAAAAAAAGGAAAGAAGGAGAAAATTGTTCACATTTAGAGTCTAAGAAACATCTCTAGAAAATAATCAGGCACATTCCATGTAATTTTTTATTTGCCTGGGACAATTGAGAGAAACTAAGTTGTCCACACAAAGTAAAAAGAAAGCTACAGTCACATCTATCTATCTATCTATCTATCTATCTATCCATCCATCCATTGGGCTTGAACTTAAGGCCTCTTGCCTTTTATGTTTGTGTGTGTGTGTGTGTGTGTGTGTGTGTGTGCGCGCGCGCGCGCATGTGCAAGCTCAGAGCAGGCACTCTACTATCGGAGCCACACCTGCACATCTGACTTTTTGCTAGTTAATTGGATAAGAGTCTGACAGACATTTTTGCCTGGGCTGGCTTCAAATTGTAACCCTCAGATTTCAGTTTCTTTAGTACCTAGGATTAGAGGCTTGAGCCACTAGTGCCTGGCTCAGGCTTTGGTCCTTTAACATAGAAAACCCATTCTCTAGCATGAAGGATCTCATGTATTTTTCTTCTTTTAATAAATATATTTTAGAAGTTTACATTTAATAAAATATACTCTTCTGGATGGAGTTTTGTAGGATCTCAATGTGTAGCCTAGTCTGGTCTCAAACTTAAGATCAGCCTTCTAAGTGCTAGATTACATGCAGGAGCTACTATGCCTGGCTGCTTGGCGGGTGTTTTTTGTTTTTGCTTTTGTCAGTTGTTGTGGGGCTTGAACTCTGGGCCTGGGTGCTGTCTCTGAGCTCTTCAGCTCAAGGCTAGTGCTCTACCACTTGAGCCACAACGCCACTTCTGCTTTTCTGGTGGTTAAGTAGAGGTAAGAGTCTCATACACTTTCCTTCCCAGGCTGCTGAACCATGATCCTCAAATCTCAGCCTCCAGATTAGCACCTGGCTTGGGCTGGTGATTTGACAAGAGCTGCCATCCCGTCTTTGGGATCACTGCCACAATCAAGACATAGAACAGTTTCAACACTCCACATATCTCCAAATAGTTCTCTCAACTTCCTTTTTGTGGTCAAAGCCTTGTTTTACCCTAACCTCCTGGTAATCATAGTTCTGCTCTTCACCATGTTTTTGCCTTTTCCAGATCATCATAAACATGGAATTACCTGTACATGCTTTTGTGTGTGTATGTGTGTGTGTGTGTGTGTGTATGTGTGTGTGTGTTTGTACAGGACTGCTTCTGCAGTTGAACTCAGGGCCTGGGTGTTATCCTTGAGCTTTTGTGCTTAAGGCTATTCTGTACCACTTGAATGACAGCTTTTACTTCTGCCCTGGCTGGCTTTGAACTGCTATCTTCAGATCTTGGACTCCTGAGTAGCTAGTATTACAGGCATGAGCAATCAGTACCAGGCTTCGCTTCAATCTTTTATATAAAAAGTGTACTGGAGATTCATCTATGATGTTGCAATTTATCAATAGCTTTCTGTCTTTTCTGGTCCTAGGGCTTGATCTCTTGGCCTGGGAACTGTTCCTGAGCTTCATTGCTCAAGGCTAGTGCTCTACTACATGAGCCACAGCTCCACTTCTGGCTTTTTGTGGTTAATTGGAGATAAGAGTCTTATGATCTTTCCTGCCTGGACTGGCTTCAAACCATGATCCTTAGATGGCAGTCCCCTGAGTAGCTAGGATTACAGGTGTAAGTCATTGATGCCAAGCTAGCTTGCTGTCTTTTCATCCTTTTAATTGTATTATTATATAATATTTTTGTTTTTGTCTTCATTCCCTGTTGAAGGTCATTTTGGTTATTTTGCTGATTATGAATAAAGTATCAATATACATTTCCATGTCATTTTTGTGCACAAACATAGGTTTTCATTAGAACTGAGAACTATGAAATAGCTGACAGGTAGTAAGGTCTTGGCTTCAATGTCCATCAACACACACACACACACACACACACACACACACACACACACAAATTTTAAAGCAAATTATTGAATATGGTGGTGGATGTGTATATAATTCTAGAATTTGGGAAGCTGAGGCAGGATTATGAATTAGAGAAGTTTGAAGCTAGCCTTGGCTATATGGTGAGACACTATCTCAAAAATTAAAAAAATACAAATTGTGATGGTCATATGGTAAGGGTATATTTAACTTCAAGAGAAACTGCCAGCTGGGTACAGTGGGCTACTCCTAGCTACACAGCAGGCTGAGTTCTGAGAACTGAAGCCAGGCCAGGCAGGAAAACTGAGACTTTTATATTTATTCAACCAGCAAAAAGCCAGCAGTGGAACTGTGGTTCAAGTGGGAGACCCCTGGCCTTGAGCAAAAAAGCTACAGGACAGCACCCGGGCTTTGAGTTCAAGTCCCAGTATGCCCCCCCCCCCCCGTCCAAGAAACAGCCCAATTATTTTCCAAAATGGCTATACCATTTTGCATTTTTATCAGCCATGTGTAAGAGCTCAAAAGTCCAGCTCTCGGAATCTTAAGGCGTATGTGTGTGTTGGGTGTGTGTGTTGTCATATCATTTAATAGAGGAATTTTATTTTAGTTTTAATAGATATTCTGTGAATGATTACTGTTGTTAAGAGCCCCTCTTACTCTCTCTCTTTCTCTCTCTCTCTCTCTCTCTCTCTCTCTCTCTCTCTCTCTCTCTCTCTCTCTCTCTCTCTCAGTACATAGTCCAGGCTGTCATTGAATTCATAACCTTCCTGCCTGTGCCTTCTGAGGGCTGGAATTACAGGTGTGTACCACCATTCCTAGCTTTCCCTGAGTGATCTTAATGCTGCTTGTTCATTTGGAGAGTAAAGCATCCCTAACTTAGTTTCTGGTGTTTTTGTCTCCACACTGATTGGCCAAACTGAACATCCATATAATTACTGAGGTTCAGGCAAGCACTGTGTGTGCAAGAGCACTCACTGGACATGGAATGAGCAGACCTTGCTTCAGCCTTGGCTTTTCCAGAGTTGTTTTTCTTGTAAAATTGGGCTTTGTTATCAAGGAAGAAATACTTGTTGTCATGGAGTATAGCCCTGGGGCTGGGTGCCCAAGCCCTCCCTGCTCTCCTCAGAATGGCAAAGCAAGAATGGATTCCTAAATGTGCAAAATGTAACCGGAAATGAAATTCTAGGCACCCAGTGGTACGTTCAGTGGTTTCATTAAGCTCAGGAAATGAAAGCCCATCCATTATGAAGCAATGTCACCAGTGGCATAATGTGCCGGTTTAGAATTAATACTCAAAGCCTGGCTCAGTGGCTCATACCTATACTCAAATCCTATCCACTCAGGAGGCTGAGATTTGAGAATCACAGTTCAAAGCTGCCAAAGCAGGAAAGATCTTGACAATCTCCAAAATAAATTACAAAAAAGTCAGAAGGGTTGAGTATTAGCCTTGAGCACAAGATACTTGGGGACAGTCAGTGCCCTAAGTTCAAGCCCTAGGATTGATGTGTGTGTGTGTGTGTGTGCACACGCATACACACACACACACATTGAGATTCAGAGCCCAGGTCTATGGCTCACACCTGTAATCCTAGGTAGCTCTCAGGAAGCTGAGATCTGAGGAATGCAGTTTGAAGCCAGCTCAGGCAAAAAGTCCATAAAACTCTTATCTCCAATTACCCATCAGTAAGCCAGAAGTGGAGCTGTGATTTATATGGTAGAGTGCCAGCCTTGAATATAACAGCACTATTAGAAATGGCTTTGGGTATTGGGGTGTCTCATAGGAATAAGGACACCAACTTGAAAGGCGCTTGGCAAAGCAAGATTTACTTCTGCAGAGTGGCGCACCATCCCCAAAAATCTGGCAAGCAAGCAGGCTGCTCCCTTTTTATCCCTAACCCAGCAGGCTCTGCACCTCTGGTTCCACATGCTCAGTTTAGGTTCACAGTCTGTGGCAAGGATTTGGCTTAATTAACAGGATCTAACTAAAATTCAATGAACTTTTTTTTTTTTCTTGCCAGTCCTGGGCCTCAGTCAGGGCCTGGTCACTGTCCCTGAGCTTCTCTTGCGCAAGGCTAGCGCTCTACCACTTGAGCCACAGCACCACTTCTGGCCTTTTCTGTTTATGTGGTACTGAGGAATCAAACCTAGGGCTTCATGCATGCTAGGTAAGCACTCTACCACCAAGCCACATTCCCAGCCCAAATTCAATGAGCTTCTAACAGGATATTTTCTTTCTTTCTTTTTTTGTCAGTCATGGGCCTGAACTCTGGGCCTGGGCGCTATCCCTCAGCTCTTCAGCTCAAGGCTAGCGCTCTACTACTTGAGCCACAGTGCCACTTCTGGCTTTTTCTGCTTATGTGGTGCTGAGGAATTGAACCCAGGGCCTCATGCATGCAAGGCAAGCACTCTACCACTGAGCCACCTTCTCAGCCCCTAACAGGATATTTTCATTAAAGATCAAATGCAATTATCAAGGGCCAAGCCACCTGGCCAAAGCGGGAACTTTTCAGAAAAACACTTCTCACAGAAGTGTCAGGAAGCAAACAACTTTAATAGAAAAGAATTTTTTTCTCGCAGTGCCCAGACCTTGAGTTCAAGCCCCAAGACCAGCATAAGATAAATGGAAACACAGTCCTCAGATTTCAGATCCTCCTTCTAGGAGAACTTGGGGAAGTTGCTTCACTGCTTTTGGCTCAGTTTCCTTCATCCATGAACAGAGAATAAGAATGGAGTCTCTTTATGGGACAGTTGGGAGAATTAGATGGTTGCTAGATGTGAATCACCTATGAATGTCTAGCTATTACTGTTTTATTATCTGAGACAAGGGGTGTTTTTAACAGAAGTATAAACAAATGAAATCAGCGGGTGATCTGGTGGTGACCAGCCTCGTTCATCACATTTGGTCAATGAGATTAATTTCCACTCCTCTCAGCTTTGTGGGTCACTGTCCAGACTGACAGTGTTAGCTAGAGAAGGAAGCTCCAGAAATGCTCTACTGGCTCTTCAGGTCTACCTACAGAACAAGGCTCAGAGTCAGCATCATCCAGGGCTACTAATGTGTGGTGTGGTAGTGGTAACAGTGGTGGTAGTGCTGTGTGTGCTGATGCTGGGGCTTGAATTCAGGCCTCATGCCCTTACTAAGCTTTTTCACTCAAATCTGGTGCATTACCACTTGTGCCACAGCTCCACTTCTGGCTCTTTACTAGTTAATTGCAGAGTCTCATGGGCTTTTCTGCCTGGTTGATGTTGAACCTAGATCCTCAGATCTCATCCTCCCGAGCAGCTAGGATTAGAGATGAGCAACTTGGCTTGGTTAGGGACTACTGAGTTTGCTCACAATTTTTCACTCTAAAATCATACAATCATCCTGTCAACCTACTTGCATTTTAAAGTTTCATTAATGACTAAACACCTGGCTAAATTAAGGAAATGGCTTCTATAGTAGACATAGGTATTTTGTGAATAATTTTAAACAGATGTATTCCATTTTTCTCTTCCTTTTGCCAATTTCTTTTGCATTTGTTCTCAAGTTGTCTTGCTAGCGATCACAAAGCTATTTTCCTCTCTAAAGAGAACTTTGTACGTTATTTTCCTCCTTGTTATACTCAGACATGTTGAGGAAAGCTTTCTGTAAGAAGTGATATTTATTTATGTATGTATTTATTTAACTATTCATTTACTTATTGCCCATATTGGGACTTTTTTTTCTCTCTCAAGGCTGACACTTTGTCACAAGAATCACAGCTTCATTTTGGGCTTTTTGGTAGTTAGTTATAAAGAGTCTCACAGATTTGCCTGCCCAGGCTTGTTTTGAGCCGTGATGCTCCTATCTCAGCATCGGAGTAACTAGGATTACAGGTGTGAACCAATGGTATGCAGTATCACAGTGTGTATTTCTTTTGTATGCTTGTGGGAAGGGGAGATCTAAGCTCCTTAGAGCTTGTTTTTCTTAGGTTAACGCCCAGATTACACTGAGTATATTTACACAGATTATTCCTGGGGTGTAAAGAGTGCACGTTTCTTGCTTTTGCCACACAGTGACACTTTTAGACTTGAAAGCAGTTGACCTCCACTCGAGTGAAGTCTGCTTGACGTGGCGACAGGGAAATAAGTCCTAGGCAACCGAGACTGCTTGTGTTTGTGATCAGCTGTCCCTTGCCTGCCTTGCAGGACAGTTTCCGACCCTGAACCCCTTGAGGTGCGTGCTCCTTGTGTGCACGGTGCTGGTCATCACAATGATTCAGAGTGGTCTGTGTCCATCAGGGCTGGGACTAGTGTGAGGTGCGGGGCATTTGCACGCCTCACCTCTCACCCCACCCCCGGCCCTGATGCCCACCCTAACTCGCAGCTCACCTGAGTAGCTAGATTACACCTGAGTGAGCGGCCAGTGATTGTGGCAGCACACGCAGGGGCGCCAGGTCGGCCAGGCGGCCGTTTGGGGGAGAGGCTGATTTCCAGGGGTCCGTGTCCGCGCGCGGCCCCGGCGGGCGGGTGGGTGTGGACGCCCCTCCCTCCATGGTCCCAGGGTGGCCAGGGGTGGGGAGCGCCGCGCCCAGACTGCCTTTCGCCCCTTGGGATCCGAGAGGGGGCGGCAGAAGGCCGGCGAGGGCGGCGGGCTCGGGCCGAGGGCGGGCCGGCCTGGCGGGCAGCTGGCCGCAGGGACGCGGGGCGAGAGGGGGAGGAGGAGGCCGGGGGCGGGGGCTGGCCCAGCCCGCCGCGCGCTCGCAACTTGCGGGCCCGGGAAGTCGCGGGCAGGAGGGAGGGAGAGAGGGCGGGAGGAGGGCGGGGCCGGGCCGCGGCCGCGGCCGCTGCGGGAGGAGGGGCGGCCGCAGCTGCATCCAGCCCCGCTGGCTTCCTCCCCAGCCCTCCTCCTCCTCCTCCTCGTCCACCTCCCCTTCGTCGTCGTCCTCCTCCCGTGTGAGTCAGGCATTTCACGGGGATTCGGAGCACCACGCGCGGCCCGAGCGCCCGGAGTCGGAGCCGGAACCGGAGCCGCCGCCGCGCCGGGCTCCCGCGTCCCGGGCGCTCTGGGGCCATGGAGAGCGCGGCCCAGGGCGCAGACGGCGGCGGGGGCAGCCAGGGCAGCAGCCGCAGCAGCAGCCGCGCCACGTCGGCGGGCTCCTCGCCCTCCTGCTCGCTGGCGGCCCGGGGAGTGTCGGGCCGCTCGGTGGCGGCCGTGCTGGGCGGCGGGGGCAGCCGCAGCAGCCCGGGCTCGGTGGCCGCCAGCCCGTCGGGAGGCGGTGGGCGGCGGAGGGAGCCGGCGCTCGAGGGCGTGCTCAGCAAATACACCAACCTCCTCCAGGGCTGGCAGAACAGGTACCGCGGCCTCCGCGTGCGCGCGCGTGCGGCGGGGTGCGGGCGCGAGCGCGGCGGGGCCCCGCGCCCTTCCCTGCGTCCCCGCTCCGCGCCGGGGTGGCCCGGGATGGGCGCGGCGGGGCCCCGCCTGGCCGCTCCGCAGTGGCGGGAGGGAGGCGGCGGCGGCCGCCGGGACCCGCGGCGTGTGGAGTGGCGGCCGGAGTGCGCCGGTTGGTTCCCGGCCAGCCGGCGGCTTTCTGTTCCCCTGCACCCCTGGAGAACGGCGGAGGAAGGCAGGGCGCAGAGCGCGCTTTGTACCTGGCTCAGGAGGCTGTGGCTCGCTGTGGTCCGATCTCAGCAACCCCTCCGCCCCGCAGCCTAGTTCCCTTTAAACTTTGGTGTGTGAAAACAGTTACCACTACCCACCAAAAGCTTGCTACTTGTCATCCTAGGCGACCTCCAGCGCGCAGGCATACCCCTGCCAACTTGGCGGCTTCCAGTCTCCAGTCTCTGCAGAGGAAGCTTCATGTAAATAAAATAAAAATAAAAAGAGAAAGTAAACGAAAACACTTTCCTTTTAGGGTGGGCAGTTTTCTATTTAGTCGTATTATTTCCCCTTCAGGTACCATCTGAAGTTTCCTCCTCAAAGTTGGGAAGCCTAGCTATGGACAGAGACATAGAAAGATGGGGTAGTCAGGAGGGCGCTCCCAGTGTACTAGGGGTGATTACAGTGTCCAGGAAAACCTCTAGGAATCAGCTCTCTCTCTGTCTCTCTGGTTCTATCCAGGCCTTGAACTTAGGCTCTGTCCCTTAGGTTTTTCACTTGAGGCTGGTGCTGTATCACTTAAGCCACAGCTCCACACCAGGCTTTTGCTGGTTAATTGGAGATCAGAGTCTCATGGATTTTCCTATCCTGGCTAGCTTCAAACTGTGATCCTTTCATGTCAGCTTCCTGAGTAGCTAGTATGACAGCCTTGAGCCACCAGCACTCAGCACTCCTCTTTTCTTTCTTTTCATTTTTATTTTTTTAGAAAAACAAGCCCAAGAAAAATGCAGAGAGCCATGTAAAGGCATTGGAAACTATGGTGAGATCCTTTGCTCTCCCCTTAATAACGTTACTTGGTCTTATAATAGGTTTGGGACCATGAGATTTGAATTAATCCTTGGAAAGTTCTTGCTGATCTCTACTGGGTGGACTGACTGCTGGGTCATCTCTTCCTGCACTGTTTGGAAATGTTCATATTGCTTCCAGCTGAAACGTCCCAGGCTTTTATTTACGTGAAAACTTGGAGCAAGGTGACCCTGGATGGATGGATGGAAACCAAATTGTTTCTCCATGGAGTTCTAGACACAGAATGCTCCAGTCACCCTGGTTTCCTTGGAGATCTGTTACTATGTTGGTGGAAGTTGCACTTAACTTTGGAATCCTTTTCTCTCTCAAAATAGCCTGTGTCTGCTCTTCCCTCTCCCTTTCCTCCTCCTGTTCTTGAAAGCTGAAAAGAAGGTAGAGTGATTAGGAAAAGAGAGCTAGGAAATGATTAAACCCAGGTCAGTACTTGGACATTGTATCTAGTTAGTGGCCGTTCAAGGTGCCTGGTCAGTGACAGCACTGGGCTGGCGTGTTGGGTGGTCACTTCTAATGCTTTGCTTCCAGAGCTTACGAGGCCCAGAGAGCTTTTTGTCTGGATCACAGACGTTTTACTTGCTTGGGTAGAGTATTATTCCTGCAATGTGTATTAGAGGATTTAGTGGATTGAGGAGAAATTGGAGTAATATTCTTTTGCCTAGTTTTATTCTAGTTTGTGTGTGTTTATCCTAGTTTCTATGTGTCTGTGTGTTTGTGTGTTGTCTGTCTGTACTAGGGCTTGTACTCAGTGCCTGAGCACTGTCCCTTAGCTTTTTTGTTCAAGGGTAGTACTTTCCTACTTCAACACAGTTATACTTCCAGCTTTTTTGGTGGTTAATTGGAGATAAGACTTCCTTAGACTTTCTTACTTTGGCTGGCTTTGACCATCATCTTCAGATCTCAGCCCCCTGAGTGGCTAGAACTATAGGCATGGTACATCATGCCTGACTTAGAAGCAAGGTTGAGTAGAGGCAAAATTAATAACAAATCTACCTGGTTGAAGGCTATGTAGGTCAAATGCTGTGTTGTGTATGCCACTGAGCATGCCCAGTGAGGTCTCATCTTTACTGAATTTGCTGGTCTTTATAGCTGTTGATTGTTTGCCAATGCCTGCTTTTACCAGAGTAGATTCATTTCCCAAAATTTGTCTCTTAATGGTTAATGTCTCTGTGTGGCAGTGTGTATTTCCCACATTGTGTTCTCTGAACCAAGGCCCAGGGTCCATTAGTGGTCTGGAGAAGATTTATGATGACCTTTGATTGCACACACTCCTTTCTCTATAGGTCTTTTGGAGGGAGAGGAAATGGCAGAGAAAAGAGGATTGGGATGGCAACCCCATAGATGCTTCATTCGTTCAATTAGTTTACTCAGGAGCCTGTTTTTAGAGAGTATGTATGTGTGTGTGCTAGTTTTGGGGCTTGAATTCAGGGCCTCATACCCTCCCTAGGCTCTTTCACAGAAGGCTAGCACTACTACTTGAGTCACAGCTCCGCTTCTGGGTAAAAGCCAGAGATGAGTTTCATGGACTTTTCTGCCTGGGCTGGCTTTGAACCAGGATCCTTAGATCTCAGCCACCTGAGTAGCTAGGATTTATAGGTATAATCCACCAGTGCCCAGCTCTCAGCAACTTTTTTTTTTTTCTGGGTGTGGGGTGCATTGTGGGGCTTGAACTCTGGGCCTTTGCACTGTCCCTGAGCTTTTCAGCTCAAGGTGAGCCCTCTAACATTTGACCACAGTACAACTTCTGGTTTTCTGGTGGTTAATTGGATTAGAGTCTCACAGACTTTCCTGCCCAGGCTGGCTTCGAACTGCAATCCTCAGATTTCAGCCTCCTGAGTAGCTAGGATTATAGGAATGAGCCACTGGCACCCCACCAGGGATTTTTTTCTTAAATGCCATTCCTGGGGCTTGAACTCAGTGCCTAGGTGCTGTTCCTGGTTTTCTTTTCTTCCCCCCCCCCCCCCAAGGCTAGCACTTTGCCACTTGAGCCATGGCCCTACTTCCTGCATTTTTGGTGGTTAATTGGAGATGAGTCTCATGTACTTCCTGCTTGGCATAAGTTTGAATCTTGATCCTCATATCTCAGCCTCCTGAGTAGCTAGGATTACAGGTGTGAGCCTGATGAACCCGGCATCAGGGACCATTTATTGGGCACCTACCATGTGTCAGACATTGTGCTTGGATCTGCTCCAGGAAACAAAATATAGTTATTTTCTCATGAAGTATTAGAGGCAAATTAGGATCAAAGGATACAGTGAGCCTGGCTATTCCCTGGTATTGGGGTGATGCCTTGGTACAGATTCTTGCTGCCTTTCTGCTTTGGGTCTCCCAACGTCTTTGGCAGTTCTTTTCAAATTGCCTGCAGTTAGTGATAGCCTCCAGCCACACACAGTTCTTGGTGAGTCCACTCAAGCTGTCATGACGCTAGTAGCTCGTTTCACCAGCTCTCTCTGTGTGTGTGTGTGTGTGTGTGTGTGTGTGTGTGTGTGTGTGTGTGTGTGTGTGTGTGTGTGTGTGTGTGTGTGTGTGTGTGTGTGTGTGTGTGTGTGTGTGTGTGTGTGTGTGTGTCTCCTGGGGCTTGAATTCTGGGCCTAGGCACTGATTAAAAAAAAGATGTTGGAAAAAGAGAGAGGCCAGGGGCTGAGAGAAGCTGTGTGTGTGTGTGTGTGTGTGTGTGTGTGTGTGTGTGTGTGTGTGTGTGTGTGTGTGTGTGTGTGTGTGTGTGTGTGTGTGTGTGTGTGTGTGTGTGTGTGTGTGTGTGTGTGTGTGTGTGTGTGTGTGTGTGTGTGTGTCCTGGGGCTTGAATTCTGGGCCTAGGCACTGATTAAAAAAAAGATGTTGGAAAAAGAGAGAGGCCAGGGGCTGAGAGAAGCTATGAGCAAAGCTCAGTGACTGGTTACAGTGGCATGCTCCTGTTATCCCCGCATGGGAAAGCACAAATAGGATCACAGCCCTGGTCAGCCTGACCCTTCCTCAAAGATAACCAATTCCAAATGGGCTGGAGGAATGACTCAAGTAGTAAGAATGCCTGCCTAACAGGAGCAGCGCCCAGAGTTCAATCGCTGCTACCTCAAAATAAAAATAAGTTTGAGAAATAAGGTTTTTTTCTTCAGTTGTTTGTTACACATAGTTAGAGAATGTGTTTCAGGCTTGTAGGATGGTATTAAAGGCTAAATAGATCCCAGAAAATGAAGGGACAGGTGGGGAATGGTAATGTGAAGCTAGGAAGGGTAGTGAAATAGAGGTTCATATTTGCAGGTATGGCTTATGTGGGATCTACTGTTTACTTCTGTCCACACTTTCTTTTTTCCTTTTTATTTATTTTTGATGCAGGTGGTAGAGCTTGAACTCTGGTCCTGGGCACTGTTTTTTAGCATTTTATTTTTTTTGTCAGTCGTAGGGCCTCAACTCTGGGCCTGGTCGCTGTCCCTCAGCTCTTAGCTCAAGGCTAGTGCTCTACCACTTGAGCCACAGTGCCACTTCTGGCATTTTCTGCCTATGTGGTGCTGAGGAATCAAACCCTGGGACTTAGGCATGCAAGGCAAGCACTCTACCACTGAACCACCTTCCCAGCCCTCTTTTTAGCATTTTTGCTCATGGCTGGTGCTCTATCACTAGAGTCACTGCTCTGCTGTTTGCTTTTTGCTTTTTATTGGCTAACTGGAGATAAAAATCTCCAAGAGTGAACTTGCAAAGAGCAAATCTCTGGATCTTGGGTAGTGCCTGTCATCTCACAGTGCTTGGGAGGGGTTAGGAATGTAGGTTCATCTTGGTTATCTAGAAGGATTTTAGGCAGGCATGTGACACAGTCTGATTCATTTACGTGTGTGTGTGTGTGTGTGTGTGTGGTGTGTGTGTGTGTGTGTATGTGCTGGACCTTGCACTGGGTTTCACATTCTCTCTTAGCTTTCTAGCTCAAGGCTAGTGCTCTACCACTGAGCCACCCCTTCACTTTTTGCTGGTTATTTGGAGATAAGAGTTCCACTTTTTTGCCCAGCTTGGCTTGAAAACTCAATCCTTAGGTGTCAGCCATCCTGAGTAGCTAAGATGACAGGAGAGAGCCACCGCTGGCCAGCTTGATTCCTTTACTCTCTCTGTTGTGAAAAGATAAAGAGTTGTCAAGGGGTCAGAGGGTAAGCTAGGAGCCCATCACTGAGTCCAAGCAAGAGATACTGGGTGCCTATTCTGTGGCAGAGGCAGGGAAGTGGAGAGAAGAGGACCTCTTGGAATGGCCTGGGTGGAGACTGCTGATGGGCTGGATGTGGACATGGAGAAAGAAAGGGGAGGAGGCGAAGCCTTGAGTTTTAGGCCCAAGAGGCTGGTCAGTTGGGATGAGGACACAGGAGAGGAATGTACTTTGTGGGACAACCCAGATTTAGTTCCTTTGTGCTGTGTTTGGTCTGGGTGCCTGTCCCTGTCGGATAATGAGCTGTGTGAAAGCTCATTTGCCGTCAGGATCGTCTTAATCTCGAAGCAAAAGAGAGCTGCTTTGGGGTTGCTTAGAAGGTCATGTGTTTAAGCAAAGAATTCCTGATTGCATCTGGAAATTGTCATTTAAATATTTGAGGGTCTTCATTTCCATTCACTTTTTTCTCCCTGGAGAAAGGAGAAGGAAGAGCACTGCAAACAAGGAGCCAGCCTCCGGTGGTTAGTCCAGGACCCTAAAATATTTTAGGGATTGTTTTGAGATATAAGAAATCTGTAAAATACTGAAAGGCACATCTTGAGTAGGATAAGGAGGAAAGTAGATGGTGTGGCACTGTTAGCTTCCTCTGCAATCCTAGATTCAGGAGGTTGAGATCTGAGGATCATACTTTTAAGCCAGCTTGGGCCAGAAACTTTTTGAGACTCCGATTTCCAATTAGCCAGCAAAAAGTCGGACATGGAAGGGTAAGCTCAAGTGGTAGAACATTAGTCTTGAACAAAAAAGCCAAGCAAGAGCTTGAAGCCTTGCGTTTAAGCCTCAGTACTGACACAGGAAAAAAAAGGTAGGTGTTGGCAGAGGAATGATCCTCAGACCATGGGTGGGCATTTCCTGGGGAGGCAGAATAGGGTGGACTTAAGGTTAAAATGGCAATTTTAGCACTTAGCCCATGTGTGACATCCAGCCAGGTCCATCATTGCTGGGGCTTCTGTTGTCTGGTATATGGGGGATGTGAGGCTACTTTTCTTTAAGCCTGAGTGAGGGGTAAATAGTATACCACAGGATACAGGAAGTGGTAGCTGTGATGGGATTCAGTTTGTCCCTTAAATTGATCCTTTTTGGTACCTAAAATTCCTTCCTTCCTTCCTTCCTTCCTTCCTTCCTTCCTTCCTTCCTTCCTTCCTTCCTTCCTTCCTTTTAGATAAGATCTCTGTGGCTCAGCCTTGAACGCACAACTATCTGGTCTCAGCTCTGGAGTACTGGGATTATAAGCATGTACCAATAAGCCTGGCTTGACCCATGAAGTCCTAGTTTTTATTTCTCAGTGGCTGGTTCTTCACATAATTATTGCAGAGTTTCATGGTGCTAGGGATAAATTTCAGGGCTTTATGCATACACTTGAGCCATGCTGTCCTTTTGTTTTTGTTTTGTGCCAGTACTGGGGCTTGAACTCAGAGCCTACCCACTATTCCTAAACTTTTTGGCCCAAGGCTAGCAATCTATTACTTGAGCCCCAATTCCACTTCTGGCTTTTTTGGTTCTTAATTGGAGATGAGTCTCACAGACTTTTTTGTCTGGGCTGGTTTTTAACTGTAGCCCTCAGATCTCAGCCTCTTAGGTGGCTAGTATTATAGGCCTGAGATACTGATGCCTGACTGAAGGGATTGTTTTAAAACTTGGAACGAACATTTCATTTTTCCTTTCCCTATCGTTTTTCTCACATTGTTTTTCTCTATAACCATTGCTGGTGGCCATCTGGCAGGATCCACATTTTACCATTTTTCTTTTCCACTCTGGAATGCAAGCTCCCTGAGAACTGGATTTTGTCTATGTTGGTCTTTACGTGTCTTTGTCAGTTATTGTTGCTGTGACAAAAATACTAGAGACTAAATAATTTACAAGAAAAAGAAATTCATTTAGCTCTGAATTCTGGAGGCATGGAGTTCAAGATCGAACCCTACATTTAGTGAGGTTCTGCAGTAATATGCTAGATGAGGGAAGAGCAATCAGGTACCTGTAGGAGAAAAAAAACTCAAGGCCCATAAGGGATTGCCTGGCTTTTAACATCCTGAGCTTGAAGTAGCTGATTTAGTCTTGAGAGACAGCAAGACTCCCTACCTCAGGAAGGAATCTCATCTCTGGAGAACAATTGTAATCTCCCATGAAAGCAGAGCCTTTGTGACCATGACCTGAACATTGTGCCACTGCCTTTCAACACTGACACAGTTGGGGGCCACATTTCAGCCTGTGTTTTCAAAGGGACACCCACATCATTAATAAGGTATGTTCTATGATTAAAAAAAAAGTGACTATGACTAAGAAGATATCAAACCAGAGTTTAATTCTACTTTGGCTATCATTTTTATTATTATAGTTATATGTAATTTATTAATAATAGTATTAACAAGAGTAGCTATAATAACATAGTCCTACATGATTATTAATCTTTTTGTTTTTGCTAGTATCGAGGTTTGAACCCAGGGACTTGCACTTTATAGGTGGACCTTCAACATTTAATCTATACTCCATCTTTTTTGCTTGTAATGATGATCCTTCATAGTGGGGGAAAAACAAGGCCCAGCTTGTTTGTTTAGATTGTCTTGCTAACTTTTGACCCAGGTTGACGTCGACCCATAATGTTCTTGATCTCTGCCTTCCTAGTAGCTGGAATTACAGGTGCCACCATGCCTAAGCCATTATTATTAACATTAGAATTCTTGGTTCTGTATCTCCTTGTCACTATGTTCTTGTATGTTTATCACTTGTTTTGCTCTGTGCAACTGTTTGTCAGAGTCTGGCTTTCCTGTTATGTCTACCTTGACATTAGGGGCATCACAAACACAACTATTAGTGGGCTATTAGTGACTTTATATCCAGGCTATATGTGTGTGCATGAGTGCTGGATAATGAAGCTTGAACTGAGTCTTATGTTCTTTTTCTTTTTTTCTTTTGTCAGTCATGGGGCTTGAACTCTGGGTGCTGTCCCTCAGCTTTTCAGCTCAAGGCTAGCACTGTACCACTTGAGCCACAGAGCCATTTCTGGTTTTCTGGTGGTTAATTGGAGATAAGAGTCTCACTTTTCTGCCCAGGCTGGCTTTGAACTGTGAGCTCAACCTCCTGAGTAGCTAGGATTACAGGAATGAGCCACCAGCACTTGGCTCTTACATTCTTATTTAGCTTTTTGGTTCGAGGCTGGTGCTCTACTGCTTGAGTCACACCTCCATTTTGGTAGTTAATAGAAGATAAAAAGTCTTATGGACTTTGCTGCCCAGGATGGCTTTGAACTGGGATCCTCAGATCTTAGCTTCCCGGTTAGCCAGGCTTATAGGCATGAGCCACTGGTACTCAGCCAGGCTTTTGACTTGGTTGACATTAATGATATTACTTTGGGAATACAGCTTAAATGTCAGATTTTCGAGTTATTTGTCCCATTAAAGAAAAAGAAAATCGCCAGGGGGCTTAGGCTGTACTCATTTTGCATGTATAGGCCCTGGGTTTGATTCCCATTACTACTCCCTGCAAAATCATAATATTACAATTTGGAAGCCACACTGAAGTATAATGAATGTGTTTTGAGTATTTCATTTTTAGAGGTCGTTGGTGATACCAGAGTTGGGCCCACTGCCTGGCTTCCTGTTCTTGCCTGTGTGTGCTTATAGGAAAGGTTTGCACATCTTGCCATGGAGTCTGCCAGTCAGTTCTGAGACTGCGCACTAAAATCCTTTAGGGACACTGGATTGCTTCATTGACAGTAATAATAAAGGGGCGGTTGCCTAGGTTACAAAACAAGTGCAGAATACGATGTGTTCACTTATGTTTTCAAATATTTATTGAGTACCTGCTTTGTATTAACCATTCCCTGCAGGGTCTACCCTCTCCATTTTGCAAATGTGTGAAAAATTGTAGGTTTTGAGATTTACACCAAAATGGCCATTGTGGTGTGGTTTTCCTGGCTTGGTAGAGTTATGAGTGTTATAATTTTCTACTCTGTTAAAAGAAGTTTGGTTTTGTGTTGAGCTTTCCTTAAACCTCCATCATTGTAATGGGCAGTCTTTTCATGTATTCAGGTTTTTTTTTGGGGTGGGGTGGGCATTGTACTAGAGTTTGAACTCAAGAGCCTTGGGCTTGCTAGGTAGACACTCTCCCCCCTTAGCCACACCCCTCTCTTAAGTCACATCCTCCCACCTAAGCTATACCTCCAGCTTTGTCTTTTTCAGTTTGTTTCTGTGAATAAGCAAAATTGTCCCTGGAGAGCCTTTGGATCTCTTGAATGGCAGCCAGCAGGTCCTTCCCTTCTGCCTGGCAGCCTTGCGGGGAGAACTGGCAGCAAAGCAGCACCTTTTGTCACTGTCCATAATGCCCTGCAGCAACCTGGATGCTTTGTAAACGTTATGGTCACCTGAGAACATTCCAGCAGCTTCAGGGGACTACTACAACCACTGCTGCACTTCAGGAAGCCTTGGCTGAGTGCTCCAGGTAACACACACTTGTCTTGGAAGACATTACTCTGGGACAAGTCTTGGTGAATTCTACGTGACCCTGCACACCTTCCAGCTGTTCTCACTCAGATCAAGGGGTCAGGGGAAGAGCACTTTGCTGAGTGGCTGAGAAGAAAACTCTTTATTGGTGCAATTTGAAGCCTTGGATTGGTTCTTATGTAAGGCTTGTGATGGATACAAATTACAAAGCTGTATTTGCATACCATACCTGTACCATTCCCCTTTTTCTTACTATATAACTAGGGTGTTTAGCTTGCTTTCTGAGTCAGCCCCCAGATACTATTTTGTGCTTCCCAGAATGTTGCAACATTAAGTCAGATGAAAGCCTTCTCTTGAGTGGTCTTTGCTTACTGGCTTGTGATATTTACCTGGGTAGAATTGGTATTCAGAAGAGAGGGTGACAGCAGGTGACAGCAGGCTCTGCCTCATTGGTGGCATTAGGCACCTCATTAGGCAGCTGTTGTGGTAACAGAGTGCTTGAGGAGGCTGCAGAACTGTTGCAGAGAGTGACAGTAAAAAGGATGGGGAGCAGAGGACTGGAGATATGATGGACTGTGGAAGTATGGAGAAGATGAGAGAGATACTGTGGGTCCCTGACACTGGAGGAGTACCAAGTTTCCCCCAAGTGCTGAGAGCTGAGGGTCCCAACACCCAAAGCTCTAGCACTTTAACACTGCTGCTATTGGGAGCCAAGGGTCCTGACACCCATGGCATGGGAGTGGTAATACTGCCCACTGCCTGCTGAGTGGATGTCTGATTTCTGAATTCTGGGCTACTGCAGATGCAGAGCAGTAAGCCCCTGGCCCGAGCACCTGCAGCTGTAAGTCTCTGGCCTCTAGAACTTGGAGTTCTAAGCCTGTAGGTCTCAGGATCCAGACCTGTAAGCCTGGGGTTCTGTTAGTTCAGTTCATGGACCTGACACTATCCACCTCTGGAGAGAGGCTGCTCTATTCACAATTCCATCCAGAAAGAGCAAAAAAGCGCTAGCCAGCTGATGGGAAATATTAACATCATGTGTGGAAAGCATCTCCATGATTCTGTTGATAGTTTTGTTCTGTTTGTTTCTACTGCTGTTGGTATTTGAGTATATTTGAATATGCTAAATACATCCCAATGTTCTGGATTGATTACTTCCCAGTTTGGGGCCTTTACAAGTAGTACTACTTGGAGCATTCTAGTGTGTATTGTTTTGGAGTCAATACATAGGCTTTTCTGTGGATGTATTAATCTAGAAGTACAAATTTTGGATGTTACAGTTTAGATACTGAACGGTCTCCCAAAAGGTTCTTGGGTTAAGAGCTGAAGGGCATTTGAGAGGTAATTAGATCCTATAGGAGGGTCATCAATCCATTGATGAATTCATCGATGAGTGGCTGTTAGGAGGTAGGGCCTAGTTGCAGGAAGTGGTCACTTGTGGGGCTTGAACTCAGCCTAGGCACTGCCCCTGAGCTCTTTTGTTCAAGGCTAGTACTCTTTGAGTTACAGTACCACTTCTAGTTTTCTGTTGGTAAATTAGAGATAAGAGTCTCAAGGACTTTCTTGCCCTGGCTGACTTTGAACTGTGATCTTAAGATCTCAGCCTCCTGAGAAGTTAGTATTAGAGATGTGAGCTACCGGTGCCCGGTTGGAGGTATGTCTGCCTTTAAATGGTATCTTGGCTGAGTATTTTGGCTTACATCTTTAATTTTAGCTACTCAGGAGGCTGAGATATGAGGATTGAAGTTCCGAGCCTGCCTGGGCAGACAAATCTGAGAGTTGACCACCAGTAAGCTGGAAGTGAAGGTATGGTTCAAGTAATAAAGCACCAGCCTTGAGCAGAAAAGCTAGAGTGCAAATCCCTGAGTTCAAGCCCCAGTACCCCCCTCTCCCCACAAAGTGAAAAGTAAAAGGAGTGCCTTGTCTTTAGAGTCTTCTCTGTCACTGCATCTGACCACCCTGAGGTGAGCAGCTCTACCCTACCACACCCTTCTACCATGATGTTCTGCTTTATTATAGCTGGTGACAAGAGAGCTCACCTGACTGAAATCTATGAAGCTGGGCTACAATATTCGCTAGGATAAGTGTGCTTTCTATTGTGCAATGTATTCTGTAGAAGTTTTATCCATTAATAGCCAGGGTTTTCTTTTTTCTTTTTTTAGTTTTTCACAACAAAATTTATTAGAAGAATAGTGGTTTTGAAAGTCTAGCATCCAGTGAGAACTACCATACACAACATTACAGCTGGGAATGTTTCTCCAAAATGTCATGGTCAAATAATACAATGGAACCATTAACTCTTACACATGCACAAAATAACTAGTAATAGCCAGGGTTTTCTATGCTGGTTGTATCCATTTGTACTTCCAGTAGCAGTGTGTATGAGTTCTGGTGCTCCATATTCCTGTACATACTTGGGGTAGTGTCTCTTGCTTTCATTTCAGCCAGTGTAGTGTGGTGGTATCTTACTGTGATTTTAACATCCCTTTCCTTGATGACTAGTCAAGTTGAGCACCTTTTTATGTGTTCATTGGCCATTTGGATGTCATGTTTTACAAGATGTTGTTGAGTCCTCTGTCTTCCTATGTAATAGATGTCTGCCTTTGTCTTACCAGCTTTTAAGATACCTAATATATTCTGGTGACACACGTGCCCTTTGATACACTGGTGCACACTGGCACATCTCATATGCAGAGAAGGCAGATTCTTTTCTTCTGTTTATATCTACCACTTCATCTCTTACTAGTGTCTTGATATATTAATTTTAATGTAGTCACATTTTCATATTCTTTTTGACTCTTTTCTCTCCCATCCCACCCACAAGTTGTATAGTTCATTTTTAACATAGTGTCTAGTGAGTATCACTTCTGCATTTGTTCACTCTTTGTTCCTCCATTTCTTTTTTGACTTGTGTTTAATAAATCTTTGCTCAGCTATAAGATGAAGACATTTTCAGATGTTTCCTTCTTCTCCTGTCTCTTTGTCTCCTCCTCCTCCTCCTCTTTTTTCTCCTCTTCCCTCTTTCCTCCTCTATCTTTCCCCTTTTCCCTTCCCTTCCCTCTTCTTCCTCCTCCTCCCCTTCTTCCTCTTCTTTTCCTTTTCCCAGTACCAAGTCTTGAACTCAGGTTCTTAAACTCTTCTTTGATTGGTACTCTACCACTTGAGCTATACCTCCAGTGTAGCATTTTTCTGGTTAACTGGAGATAGGATCTCATGGACTTTTATGCCTGAGTTGGTGTAGAACCTTAATCTTCCAGATGTTAACATACTGAGTAGTTAGGATGGCAAGTGTGAGCCAGTAGCACCTACAGAAAGGAACTGTGTTACTTTGAATACTTATACGAAGTTTGAACTTATCTGGGGAACAGAGTTATCTTGGTGACTTAAACGATACATAACTTCTCTCAAAGTTTTGGAGTCTCAATAACTGAGCCACAATCAAATTGCTGGCAGGAGAAAGTACTAGCACTCACTCTGAGGCTTTAAGGAATATGTATGCCTTGCCTTCTTCCAGCTTCTGGCTGCCTCTGTTCCTTGGCTTTAAACTCTATCACTGCAGTCTTTGCCTGTCTTTCCCTGCCTCCTCCTTTGTATCAGACCCCCCTCAGCCTCCCTCCACTAGAACTCCTGTGATTGCGTTCAGGGCCCACTCAGATAATCCAGGATAATCTTTCCATCTCAAGATCCTTAATCACTGCTGCCACATGCCAAAGCCTTTGCCATATAAAGCAGCATTTATAGGTTCCAGGGATCAGGATGTAGGCATCTTAGGGGTAGGGACATTATTCCAACTCCCTTATGGTCATAGTTCTAAGCTGGTTCTTGCTCTCTATCTCCCTTTCCCCCAGGGACCTTTCCCATCCCTCCATTGGTATCACCCTCCAGATGACAGATATCTCTTTCACAGGAGGGCCAGGTAGCTATCATAACTGTAGTTGGCTTGTTTGGAAAGGCTGGTAAATTTCTTCTTGTGCCTACTATACAGACCCCTTGGGCAAATGTAAGGTGGGTAATATGAAGATATGAAGAGGCATATTTTTTGACAGCTTTATTTCTAAAGCTGTCAAGTAAATCTAATTTCCTGTAATGGGCAAATAGACTTTCTTTCTTTCTTTCTTTTTTTCTTTCTTTTTTTCTTTCTTTCTTTCTTTCTTTCTTTCTTTTCTTTTCTTTCTTTCTTTCTTTCTTTCTTTCTTTCTTTCTTTCTTTCTTTCTTTCTTTCTTTCTTTCTTTCTTTCTTTTTTCCTTCCTTCCTTCCTTCCTTCCTCCCTTCCTCCCTTCCTCCCTTCCTTCCTTCCTTCCTTCCTTCCTTCCTTCCTTCCTTCCTTCCTTCCTTCCTTCCTTCCTTCCTTCCTTCCTTCCTTCCTTCCTTCCTTCCTTCCTTCTGTCATGAGGCTTGAACTCTGGGCCTGGATACTATCCCTCAGCTCTTCAGCTCAAGGCTAGTACTCTATTACTTGAGCCAGTGCCACTTCCAGTTTTCTGAGTGTTTTATTGGAGATGAGAGTCTCATGGACTTTCCTGCCTGAGCTGGCTTTGAACCATGATCCTCATCTCAGTCTCCTGAGTAGCTAGGATTACAGGCGTGAGCTATCGGCACCCGCCTTTGTTTTTTGTAGGTCTTGAACTTAGGGCCTGGGTGCTGTTCCTGACTGAGCTCCTTTTGCTCAAGGCTAGCACTCTGCCACTTTAAGCCACAACTCCACTTCCGAGATAAGAATCTCACAGCCTTTTCTGCCTGGCTTGGCTTTGAACTGCAATCTTTAGATCTCAGCCTCTTGTGTAGCTAGGATTATAGTATAAGCCACCTGCACCTGGTGAAACTTTAAGTACTGTTTATCAATCAAATTGGAAGTGTATCTATAATCTCTGCTTTCCATCTTATCATCATAAAATAGAATGACTCATTAATGAGCCTGGCTTTTTAAAAAAAGGTTTATTAACACGTAGCAAATGCACAGGTCTTAAACATTCTGCTTGGTACATTTTTGACAGCTGTTTATTTATACCATGTAATCATTGCTCTAAAAGGCATAGAACATTTTTACCTTCCCCCTCTTTTGAAGCTTCTTTTCTGCCAATTCTCCTTTCTTTGCCATTCCTTTATATGAATTAGCTACTATGTTATGAATGTTACTATGAATTAGTTACTATGAATTAGTCTTCTCTGTTCTTGAATTTCATTTAAATGAAAGCACACAGGATATATATATATATATATATATATATATTTATATATATATATTTTTAGTTCAGCATAATGTGTTGAGAGTCCTCTATGTTGCTGGTCCCTCAGTAGATTTGTCACCCCTTTCTGTTTGTTGTGGAGTGGTTTTACATGCATTTACCTGTACATGAACACCTGCGTATTACGTTTTTGGATATTAAAAACAAAGCTGTGTTGGTGTGTAAGTCTTTATGTAAACACGTTTTGATTTCTCTTGGGTAAGTCTCTAGAATGAAGTTTCTGGGTCCTAATGTGGCCTGTGTAGAAAGTGCCTGAGCCTTTTCCAGGGTGTCTTCAGTGACTCCCATTGCACAACACCCATTGCACAACAGGCTGTAGTTTGCTTCTGGTGGAGCTTCTGGGAAACAAAGCTGCCTTGTCCTTACGTGTGTGTGTGTGTGTGTGTGTGTGTGTGTGTGTGTGTGTGTGTGTGTGTGTGTGTGTGTGTATGTGTGTGTTGCATTACTTCTAGGGGTAGAGGAGTGCAAGCCTCTGACCTTAACTTACACCTTTGCTGAACTACTTGTGTATATGTATGTGTATGTGCATGTGCACAAGCATGCTAGTACTAGGGCTTGAATTCAGAGCCTGAAGCCTCAACGCTGGTACTCTACTACTTGAGCCCAGCTCCACTTCTGGCTATTTGGTGGTTAATTGGAGATGAGTTTCACATACTTTCATGTCTGGGTAGTCATGGAACCGTGGTCTCAGCCTCCTGAGTAGGATTAGAGGAATGAGTCACCAGTGCCTGGCACCAGACTTCCTTCTTGCTAAGTGATCCTGAGCTGTAGAGGGTTGTAAAGCTGAGACATGCTCCAGTCCCACCATGGTGCTTCCCTAACATGAAGCTTGATGCATCGTAAGTTCTCCAGAAGTTTGGGGGCTGAGAGTCTTGTGGGTTCCTCCCCTCAAGCCCCTGGAGTCAATTGTGGGGCTTGTACTCAGTGCCTGGGCGCTGTCCCTCAGCTTTTGTGCTTAAAGCTTGCACTCTACCACTTCGAACCACAACTCTACTTCTGGTAGTTAATTGGAGATAAGAGTCTTATGAACTTTCCTACATCAGCTGGCTTTGAACCAGCATCCTCAGAGCTCAGCTTCCTGAGTAGCTAGGATTACAGATGTGAGCCATCAGCACCCGGTGAGTCTTGTGTTTTTGACATATCCACACGTAAGTAACTTTGTGTTTACAGGGGTTGAGTTGATGAGTTGTTTTAGACCTGACTTAGGCAAGCACTCAGGTATGTCGCGGCCTTTATTTTCATGTGGGAGGACCTAGTGGACTTGATGGATTTGCACAGCTAGTGACTGTCTGCTGCCTGGCCTGGGGACCCCTTACTGTCTGCTCATTGATAGTTGTCTGGACTCTCTGAAGAAGCCATTTGGGCCTTTGTGTCTCCAAAGAATGGTTGAAACGATTGTACAGGAAAGACAGGAGGCTTTTTGTAGTTTTCCGTGGCTCACTGATGTGATTTGGGTCCAGGCCAAGACAGAATCACAAAGATAACAGCTCTGAATTTGATTTCGGATAACCTAGACTGGGTTGAATATAGTCACAGTCCAGAAAGAAAGTGGTTGATTTGTGCCTTGTGCCATGATATCAATAACAAGGACAAAATTAGGAAACATTAGACATTGTCCTTTGTTACAAGTCTATGCCTTGAAGGTCAGAGGAGGTCTTTAAGCCACAAATAGCTTTTTTTTTTTCCTGGTGTTATGGTTTTATGGAGACTATTTATATTTTTCTGTGGTTTGGCTCCTTTCTATACGTGTATTGATGAGAATATAAAAAAAAATTGAAAGGCAGTCCATATCAGTTTTTAGTTACTCTTCTCAGGGATATTCTTGGTATTTATCTGAATGGCCAGTTTTAGGGCCTGTAGGAAACCCTGAGGCTGGGGCTTGGGACTGAGGGTGGGGTCTGCTCAGCCTGCCCTCGGGAGAGTTTAGGGGATGAGGTGACAGATATAGCCCTTCTGTGTGTCCTGTAGTGATCTCCTGGTCAGAGCTCCAGCAGGCTGCAGACAGGTGTACAAAGTCTAGTTTCTCTGCCTCTGCATTGTTAAGTGCAGTCTGCACAGAATTGGGAGTCTTTCTGAGTCTGGAATAAACTAGAAGCACCATTTTCTAGACCCTTTCCTCTTTTCAGGTAATGGATCTGGGGCATTCATACTCCAGCATAGTAGTTGGGTGTGCTTTGTGTGTATGGCAAACACCAGGCGAGAAGGAGACACAAACACAGGAGGCCTAAAGGTTAGGTCCTGCTTTAGGGAGCTGACAGCCCTAAAAGTGGGAGGTAGTCTTTCAGTACAGGGTAGGGGAGGAAAGAATTTAGACTGTGTGTGTGTGTGTGTGTGTGTGTGTGTGTGTGTGTGTGTGTGTGTGTGTGTGAGTGTGCGCGTGCGTGTGCGTGTGTGTGTGTGTGTGTGTGTGTAAGGTCTCCCTGGCAACTGTGTAACCTACCCATCGTAAATAAGTGGGTAGAGCCATGTTTCAATATTGTGCCAGAACTGGGGCTACAACTCTGAGCCTAACACTCTTGCTTAGCTTTTTCACTCAGGACTGGCATTCTAACTCTTGAGCCACGTGTCCACTTCCAGCTTTTTGCTTGTTAGTTCAAGATAAGAGTCCCATAGATTTTTCTGCCTGGGCTGGCTTTTAAACTGTGGCCCTCAGGTCTTTTTTTTTTTTTTTTTTTTTTTTGGTCGGTCGTGGGGCTTGAACTCTGGGCTTGGGCACTGTCCCTCAGCTCTTCAGCTCAAGGCGAGCGCTCTACCACTTGAGCTACAGCGCCACTTCCGGTTTTCTGGTGGTTTATTGGAGATAGGAGTCTCATGGTCTCTCCTGCCCGGGCTGGCTTTGAACCGCGATCCTCAGATCTCAGCCTCCTGAGTAGCTAGGATTACAGGCGTGAGCCACCAGCGCCCGGCTGAAAATCATCATTTGCTTATGTGGTGCTGAGGAATCGAACTCAGGGCCTCAGGCATGCAAGGCAAGCGCTCTACCACTGAGCCACCTCCCCAGCCCCCTTGCCCTCAGGTCTTAACTTCCTGAGTAGGTAGGATTCCGGGTGTGAGCCACCAGCACCCAGCCAAATGACTATTTATAGAAAAGGCAGTGGGTTGTACATAGCTATCAGGGATGGTGTGATGATCCCAGATGATGACATGGAAACCCCTTTGCAAGAAGTGAAGGTGTTCTAAGGTAGACTGAGCTCCAGCAGCTCTGCTCTGTGCTCCCTTGTGTGACCTTGGACAAACTAGTTAGCCTCAAGAGGGTCATGCAGTTTGTGTCATTTGGTTGTTGGGATTCACCAAGAAGTGGTTTGTAAAGGGCTCAGGAACTCCGGCAGGCAGGGTACGCACTGGGTGTGGGCTGCTGGCTCCCTGTAGAGTGGTGGATGTGCACCACTAAGCTGCGCTTAGTCTCAGGGCAGAGGCAGGGGACACAGGACACTTCTTGCCCCCATCAGGTGGGGTTGGATATGACAGAGATTAGATTGTACAAGGTAGACCAGCTTGAAAGCCTGCTTCCTGGAGGCTCTGAGACCACAGCACATAAAATACCAGTGCACTACAAGGGGAATGCTGGTCCTGGGACTATTTACAAGCTTTACTTCTTCCTCTTCTACAGTCACAGACATCCAGGGTTTAGTTGGCTTCACAAGCCATCTAAAATAGAACTATTTTCGCAACCTTCTTTCCCCTTGCAGATAGGGAGGGCTATGCCATTATATTCTGTAGGTAAGCAGAATTGTCACTTAGTTATTTTTATTTTTGTGATCGTACTAGGGTTTGAACTTGAGGCCTTGGGCTTTCACTTGGCTTTCTTGCTCAAGGCTAGTCCTCTACCACTTGAAACACACCTCTACTTCTCACTTTTTTCCTGGTTAACTGAAGATAAAGAGTCTCACAGATTTGTCTGCCTGGGTTGGCTTCAAACTGTGATTCTCAGATTTCAGCCTCCACAGTAGCTAGGATTTTAGGCGTCTGGCCTGTCACATAGTAATTTCTTAGGACCTTGGTCTGTCTGTCTGTCTGTCTGTCTGTCTGTTTCTGTCTCTGTCTCTGTCTCTTTTCCTCTCTCTCTTTTCCTCTTAGAATATAGACATATATGATGGCTGGTCCAGAAGCCATCTTGAATTATGTGGTGACTGGGATGAGATCTATCACAACAGAAGAAACCTAGCCCCTTAGGACTTAGTTTACTGAAGCCGCTTGACAAGTCGTGGGCTTTCAGCCTCTGGAACTTTTCATGGGGAGTGGGGATTAAACTCCTGCAAGCCTCTGTTTGCAGTCAGATTTAACCCCACCATATGTAGGTAGGACTCCTGTATTACAGATGAAGAAATGGAGGCATTGATTGGCAGTGTTACACAACTGAGTAAGTTGTAGAACCAATGTTTGTTTTTGTCCTCTTTATGTCTCTTGGAAGAACTTGGAGATCTGCTCCCTCAGTCTTGTATGAGATGACAGAGGACTTTTGCCTCAGGGTAGACTAGTTCTAGCTCCTTCCACTGCAAGATAACCATTATTCGGTGTCTCCTGCTCCAGCGCCTCCAACTGTTGTCTTCTCACAGCTGGCCTTGTTGTTTCAATTAGTGATTTTGTAGTGTCCCAAGGGCAGCACCTCTTCTGTGAGTGGGTGGTGTTTGGAGAACTTTTTTTCTGGTCAGATTCTCTTGACAGTTTCAGGACTGTGTGTTTGCAGCTTTCTCTTGCCAGCTCTGGCCTGTGCTGGGCTACTTTCCTGCTACTCCTCTTTCCTATTCAGAAAGGACACTTTCTGCACTTCATTTTTTGGGGGCTGTGCAAGTGGCTGTGACCCTGTGATTCTTTGTAAATGTTGATAGATGTCTACAGAGGCCTCTGGTCCATGAGGCTGACTGTGGATTTAAGCTGAAATAGAGGCGTGTGTTGGTGTACAACTTGCTTGGGGGGTTCTTGAGTATCTAGTTTTATTCTGTTGCTAGTGCCTTAAAAATAGGCTGTCAGGTGAGCACCACTGGCTCACACCTGCAATCCTAGATACTCAAGAGGTTGAGATCTGAGGAGTGTGATTTGAAGACAGCCAAGGCAAGAAAGCCTGTGACACTCATATCTCAAATTAACCACCCCAAAAGCCAGAAAGTGGAGGGGTGGTTCAAGTGGCAGAGTATTATCCTTGAGTGAAAAAGCTGAGGTACAATGCTTGGGGCCTGAGTTCAACCCCAGTACTGGCACACACAAAAAAGTTATCAACTCCTGGAGTTAACCGTGCAGTCCAGGACTTTCTGTATGTGTATTCCAGAATTAGGTATGGTACTCCAGATTTTTTTCTCAGAAGTTGAAGAGAACAAAAGCCAGTTAGCGCAGGTAGGCTGTGTAGGACATATAATGTGTTCTTACCACGCAGTGCTTCATGGTGAGATGGTGAGCCACTCCTCCCTAGCACACCTCTGTGGTCATTTTTGTTAGCTTGGCTAATGTGAGCTTTTTTTTTTTAACCTGTGTTAATGAGAATTCTGCAGTTGAGGTCTTGACCCAAAATGCATTGTCACATTGTTACAGTTGCTTAGTTAATCTGAAGTTTCCTGTAACTGAAATAATTCTGTCCAATGTTAGCTTTCAGGATTCCTTTGGTACAAGCTCTAATTTTAGCTACTCAGGAGGCTGAGGTCTGAGAATCTCAAGTTGAAGCCAGCCTGGACAGAAAAGTTTGTGAGACTTTTATCTCCTGGTAACCACCAAAAAGCGGGAAGTAGAGTCATGGCTCAAGTGGTAGAGTACCAATCTCGAGGGGAAAAACTAAGGGACAGCACCCAGGCCCTAAGTTCAAGCCCTAGTCCTCCCTCCCCTCTCCCTCACCCCTCACACATACACCTACACAAAGAAAGAAACAATATACCAAGATACCACAGCTTCCCTCATGTTGGGATTTTTTTTTTAATGAGTTGTCCAGAAAAGATACTGCTTCTAAAAAAAAAAAAGCTTTTGTATCCAAGCAGCTTAAACTCATGTTAGGGAAATTCAGCTTAAGTCAGGATGAAGTGTTTTTATTTTTTGTGTTTGTCCTGGGGCTTGAACTCAGGGCCTAGGCACTGTCACTGAGCTTTTGTGTTTCAGGCTAATGCTCTACCACTGGAAGTGCCACTTCCATCTTTTTATCTGTGATTAATTGGTGATAAATGTCTCATGGACCTTCCTGCCCAGGCTGGCTTACAGCTGCGATCCTCAGAGCTCAGCCTCTTGAGTAGCTAGCATTCTAGGTGTGTGCTGTCAGTGCCCAGCTCCGAGTTTCTCTTTCTCCATTGGCTTGCTTCCTTTTCCTCTCCAGCACTGTTGTATTACTGGTGGTTTTATTGGTTTTGGTTTTGTCTCCCTGTTTGTATGTTGTTTCTAGCTTAAACTTTAAATTTCTTAATGTAACTTAGATCTGATCATTTTTTCCCCTATTAGTGACATTGTGATGACTGGTAAAATTTGAATGTGGTCTGTACTGTAGATCATAGCACTTTCCTTTGTTAATTATTTGAGTTGAATACTTGTACCCTGAAGTACGTAGGACACAGCATGCTTTTCAGTTTATTCTCAATAATTCAAGAAAACTGTTTGTTATGTACATTTTTGATTGTTTTTGCCAGTACTACAGTATGAATTCAGGGCCTCCTGCTTCTTAGGCTAGCACTCTACCACTTGAGCCATGCCTCCAGACTTGCATTTGCTGGTTAATTCTCTAAGAATTTTGTGTCTGGGTTGGCTTCGAACTGAGATACTTCAGACATGTTTCCTGACTAGCTAGGAGTATAGGTATGAGCTACCAGCAGCATACTTACATATTTCTATAAAATAATAAAGCATTTGGGGTAAAATGTTATTTGCCCTTTTGTGTGTGTGTATTTATGTGTGTATACCAGTATACAGTGTACCAGGTCCTGTGTACTAAGGGCCTGAGTGCTGTCCCTGAGCTTTGTTGCTCAAGGCTAGCACTACTACCACTTGAACCACAGTTTAACTTCTGACTTTTTGATGGCTAATTGGAGTTCAGAATTACTGGCTTTGAGCTTTGATCCTCAGGTCTCAGATTCCATAGTAGCTTGGATTACAGGTGTGAGTCACTAGCACCCAGCTTTTAATAGTTCTTTAGTAAAAAAAAATTCTTTGTATTATTGCAAGTTTTCTAAGAACTTGAAATAATATTGAAAAAACCATCCGCTGTTTAAAGAAATGGCTGTGAGCTGGGTGCTGGTGACTCATACCGGTAATCCTAAGTACTTAGGAAGCTGAGATCTGAGGATCCTGGTTTGAAGCCAGTCCAGGTAGGAAAGTCTATGTGACTCTGACCTCCAATTAACCTTCACAAAGCCAGAAGTGGAGCTAGGGCTTTAGTGATAGAGTGCCAGCCTTGAGTGAAAAAGCTAAGGGACAGTGGCCAGGCTCTGAGTTCAAGCCTTGGTACTGGCACACTTGGTATTGGCCTGTAGTATATCCTTGGCTGGATAAAATTGTCTTGCCTTAACTCTGATCTTCTTGGCCATTGAGGTATTGATACTGCAGGCTTTGTGCATATGGGTTGGAAGATGCCCCGGTGTGGCATGATTTTTCCACAATTTCAAACACTTCAGTGAAATTGACTAAATTTGTTAGTGCCTATGTTTAATTGTGCATTAAACTAGGTAAAGCCAAAACATTTGCAACTTACTAAAGAACCAGTAAACTCCAGGCTTGGGAGATTTGTGCATTTATCTTTTCTCTGTTTAGTTGTTTCATCTTATATAACCATCATGTAAATTCTCATCTGTAAATGGGACGAAATGGGAAGCATATTGTTTTCCCTTTGCCCCAAAATAGGAAAATTAGAATGAATTATTTGTAAGCGCTTTTAAGCCTACGATCTTGTTATATAATTCTACTCTGTAGAATTGTGATGCTTGTTTTAAAATAGTCTGTAGAACATTTGCTGACTAGAGAGAGAGTATAATTCGTGTGTTAAGATGGCCAGTTTCTAGGAGCAGCGCCTGTGTATCTGTAGTGCTCTGGCTTTGATGGGCTATAGCATGAAGACCTTGGGGCTTGAGTATTTGCTTCAAAGTCAGGTTGGTTGCTGATATTAGTTGAACCATCATCACTCAGTGACCTGTTGGGAGTCAAAGTTGATGGGGGTGAGGGGGGTGTAAATCTTGATGGAAGTCACATATGCCCAGTTATGGTGAGTTTTGCCCCCTATGTTTTTTGCCCAATGCTGAGGCTTGAATGCAGAGCTTTGAACTTTAGCTTGGCTTTTCAACTCAAGGCTGGCACTTTGCCACTTGAGACACACCTCCATTTCTTCTTACTAGTTAATTGGAAATAAGAAGTCTCTCAGATTTGCCTCCCCCAGGCTGGCTTTGAACGGTGACCCTCAAATTTCAGCCTCCTGCATAGCTAGGATTATAGATGTGTGCCGCCAGAGGCCGGTGTCACTTTCATGTTTGAGGAAGGATGTCACTGTATAGCCCAGGCTGGCTTCACATTTGCCATAGTCTTGCCTCGGCCTCCTGGGTGCTGGGATGATAATGTGAGTTATAATGTTGGTGGTCACTTCTTTGTGCTCCATCTGTCTGTGGGGTTTTCTTTATTACTGTAGCCTGAGCTTTCACACAGACCAGATGTGGTAAAAGTCAGCATGAGGGGTTCTTGCCTGTGAGTGAGCGTAGGTGGGCTGCTCAGAAAGGACTAGATGTTCCTTGTTTTATAGCCTTGACAGGTGGTAAGGATTTCATACATTTGACCCTAGTAACCTTTACCTTGGCCTCTTGATTGTACTAAGAGGATGCCGAAAACAAATGAAGGGAACTCAAGCTGTGAGAGGATTGTAAAAGCATCTGGGTTTGCTGAGTGATGGGCTTTGTGGTTTCTGGTTGGGTGAGCTCTGCCCAGCCACAGCCCTTCTTTCTGGGATAGAAGAAAGCACATTGTTGTCCTCCACAGTGAGCAAAGCTCAGGGAAGGCTTCCATTCAGGCTCGCTGTGCATCTTGCTTAAACTCTTTATGCCTCCTTCAACCACTTTTGTGAAAGGGGCAGGTGTGAGCACCTACCTTGTGGGTTGCCAGGAGGATTCAATTAAAGCATCAGTAAAGTGCGAGGGTCAGCGCTGGACACATAGTAAACACTGTGTGAATGTGAGAAAAGCAAAGTTGGAGGCATGGCTTAGTGATGGAATACCTAGAATGCCCACCTAGCTTGAGCAAGGCACTGAGTTCAAGCCACAGTTCAGCCAAAAAAGAAAATAGAACTGGAACAGCACAAACTCTCTGC
This sequence comes from Dipodomys merriami, assembly GCF_024711535.1. Classification (NCBI taxonomy): domain Eukaryota; kingdom Metazoa; phylum Chordata; class Mammalia; order Rodentia; family Heteromyidae; genus Dipodomys; species Dipodomys merriami. The sequence goes on along the minus strand of NW_027206290.1, from coordinate 45,699,276 downwards.
CTGGGAAAGATGTGCTGAGTGGTGGTAAGTTCCCCCCATCCTTTTCCTTTAGCTTTTGTTGGCTTTTTCACAGCTCAGGGTCCTGGGCTGGCGTGAGCTCTGGTCTGATGCAGCTCTCCTTCTCTGGAGCTTTGGACCGACTCATACAGTACGGTGAGGAATTGGCCCCTGGGGTGCTGGTAGTAAAAAGAAGTCACTTTTTATGTGTAAAGCACTGCTGAAGCTACTGGTTGTTCAGTGTACTTGTATTGTAGGTGTTGCATTACAGGGGTGCATTGGGGTAATAAACCTAGGTTTTTTAGGGGACCGTTTATGATAAAAAGATGGAGAAATACTTCTTTAAACTGAGAATATAGAGAGGTACTGGGCAAAGGGACAGCTTAGATTAGAACAACTTTTTTTTATATAAACTTACTTGATGATGATGATGATGATGATTTTGCTAAGCATGTGCTCTACCGATTGAGTCATGCCACCAGCCCTAGAACAATTTCTAATTGAGAGGATGTGAAAAGTGATGTTACTGAATTTTACTACAAGAAAATGTTCTTACCAGAACCAAAATAAATAGGACTTTGTTGAAGCATGGGGCAATTAGGTTAAATTATGTTGTCAGAGATCTTCCTTAAGTAATTCAGGAAGGAGCTTTGAAACAGTAAAAATGTCCTGCATGGAAGTCCTAGAGGGAAGGCCCTATGCATTGCAAGGGAGTAAGTCCGGTGTCTCTTCTATACATTTACTGATTTGCCCTTCTTCCAGTCGTTGGGACAATTGATGTCATTGGCCATGGACTATATATATATTGTCGGGAAATGCTATTGCATCTATGTAAAAACACCTGACATTGTTGATTAATAACATTAATGATACTGTTGTTACATAAGAGTACCTGGCCAGGCGCTGGTGGCTCAGGGCTACTCAGGAGGCTGAGATCTGAGGATCAAGGTTCAATGCCAGCCTGAGCAGGAAGGTCTGTGAGCCTCTGTATCTCTAATTAACCACTAAAAAGCCAGAAGTAGAAATGTGGCTCAAGTGGTAGAATGCTAGCCCTGACGTTTGTCAGCCTTTTTAAAGGCTTATGGGACAGCATCCAGGTACTGCATCCAGTCCCTGAGTTCAAGCCTTTGTACTGGCCCATACATACAAAAAGAGTATTCTTATTCCTGGGAAACATGTACTGAAATATTTAGAGATAAGAGGTGCTACCATTTATTTTCCAATGGCTCAAGAAAAAGTATTGTAGGAGAGAGAGGGAAGTGAGCAGGGGAAGGGAGGGAGGAAGATGGATGTGGGTGGTCGAAGAGGAAGGAGAGGAGAGGAGCCATGGCCACAGCACATAGTGAGACACACATGCCAAAACACCAAGTATGAATCTGAGTGCAGGGTATAGAGGGAGTCCTTCGTCCTATTTGCACAAATCTAGTGTAAGTTACTCATTTCCAAGTATGAAGACAAAAGGAAAGGAGACAGTTCATAGCTCCTTTGAGAAACAGAAGTCACACAGTGTACTGTAATATTATTTGAAACTGCCAAAGAAACAAGGAGGTCTTTGGGGTTTAAGATGCAGGAGGGCAGGCAGGGCATGAGACTCAAGTCCAGGGACGTGGTAACCACTCAGCACACATGTGTTTCGTGAGGGAAATCAAAGTGGAGTAGGTTTTTCCTGTGGCACCTGTGTTGTACACAGGGCCATGGTTTTGCTTCCCCAGGCTTGTCTTTCTAGACCTGTGTGGGCTGGAAGTCACCAGGTGACACGGCTCTGCCCTAGGGATCTTGCAGTCCTGAGGTGCTGCAAGTGAATTGTAGACTCACTGTGGGTGCAGTGGTGGGCAAAGGGGGGCACCGCTGGATGACATCACTCCTGTATGCATCTACCTGAAAGGATGAAAAAAAAAAAGCATAGCATAAGCTTTACCTTTTGTTTCTTTTTTGGTGGCGGTAGGGCTTGAACTCAGGGCCTGGGTTCCTTTTGCTCAAGGCTAGTGCTCTACCACTTTGAGCCACAGTGCCACTTCTGATTTTCCGGTGGTTCATAGGAGATAAGAGTCTTACGGACTTTCCTGCTTGGGCTGGCTTCGAGCTGTGATCCTCCTATCTCAGCCTCCTGAGTTCCTAGGATTGTAGCTGTGAGCCACTGGTGCCCAGTTTAACATTTTTATTTTTTGAGACAGGGTCTCAAAAATCCCAGGCTAAGCTCATTGGTAACATTTGCATTACAATTTACATTTAGATTATTTAAAATGAAATGTGAGAGCTCTGAGCGTGTGTGTGTGTGTGTGTGTGTGTGTGTGTGGTGTTACTGGGGTTTGAACTTAGGGACTTGGGCTTGTTAGGCATGAGCTGTACCACCTCCAACCCATTTTTTTTTTTTTTTGCTTGTTTTTCAGGTAGTATCTTTTGTTTTTTCTTAGTCTGGCCATAGCTATAATCCTTATTAAAGCTTCTTGTTTAGGTGGGATTACAGGAATGAGCCACTGTACTTGGTCTTTTTAACTTCTAAAAATGAGCTTTATAGAGCCACAAAATGAACAGATGTTTCTGTTTTCAAGGCACAAGTAGTGGTACATACCAAAAATCCCAGTAAGAGGCTTGAAGCAGAAGAGTCTCAGGTTGAAGGCCAATTTGGACTACCAGTCCAGATACAGTTGCATAAAACCAAAAATGTTTCTGCTAAATATTTGTTTTCACTGTATAGCTTGATGACTTTTGGAATTACTATTTTTGGAGTACTATCGGGGGATTGAATTTGGGCTTTAGGATTGCTAAGCAAGTGTTCTACCACAGTAGCTTGGATTATAGCTGTGTACTGGCATATTAGCTTTTTGAGATTTTTTTAAAAAAAGGAACTGCCATTTTTCCTTTTGTCTTTTGGTAGGGGTTGGTTTATTATTTTTTTTGGGGGGGTGGTTGTTGTCATATTTGTCTTTTATTTATATTGATTATGGTGTGTTCATTGTTACATTTCCACCTATGTTTACAGTGTACTCCGATCATTCTCCCTGCCTCCTTTTCCTCCTTACCCAAACAATTTGAAATGATGGTATTGTTCTATTTTTATAGGGTTATTATGCTCTCCCTCCACGCTCTTCTCCGTCTCTCTCTCATGTTTAGAGAAGACTTGAGCAGAATGTGCAGAGTTTATGTGTGACCTTTGCTTTAACATATGCATAGTCATTTACAATACTTTAAACTTTAGCCCTAGCATCTGCCTGCTAGAATAAAATTTCTAGGGCTAGGTGTGGTAGAGTGCTTTCCTGGTATACTTAAGGTCCCAATTATTTATTTATTTATTATTTTTGTTGGTTGTGGGACTTGAACTCAGGGCCTGGCTCTGTCCCTGAGCTTTTCTGCTCAAAGTTAGTGCTCTACCATTTTGCACTACAGTTCCATGTCCTCTAGGTCTCAAATCTGGTCTCTAGTACCACTAAGCAAATTTCATGTGGAGTTCTGAGGGCATCTTTCTTCAAACTTAGGCTGCCCATGCGCACTCTTGTGTGGTGGCTTATATCTCAGTCCTGTCAGGAGGTCAGCCATGGGCTCCTGTTTGCTATGGGTGCTCAATATTTGATTGGCGAGCCACTGAGTGGGTTTGCATAGTTCTAGAGCTTGGTTTGTTGTAGACTTTCATAAATGTACTCTATCTGGTGGGGTGTTGGATCTTTTGAGTAGCTCTCTTGTTGGTGTCCTAAGTAAACATTTCCAGGAGGCCCCTAAGGGTCTTTATGAACTTATTTTTTTTTTTTTTTCTGGTGCTGGTATTAGAGTTTGAACTCAGGGTCTAGGCACTGTCCCTTAACTCAAAGCTGGCACTCTGGTACACCTCTGCTTCTGACTTTTTGTTATTTAATTGGAGATGAGAGGCTTATACTTTTCTGCCTGGGCTGGCTTTTTTGAACTGTGATCCTCATGTCTCAGCCCCTGAGTAGCTGATTATAGGATTGTAAGTGTGAGCCACCAGCACCCAGCTTCTAGGTGTTTTAAACCATGCTTTTGACATCTTTGGTTGTGTTTTAACCCTTTGTTGACCCTGGAATGTATCTTCCTTTTTTTTTTTTTTTTGCCAGTCCTGGGGCTTGAACTCAGGGCCTGGGCACTGTCTCTGAGCTTCTTTTTGCTCAAGGCTAGCACTATACCACTTGAGCCACAGTGCTACTTCCAGCTTTTTCTGTTTATGTGGTTCTGAGGAATCAAACCCAGACTTCATGAATGTTAGGCAAGCACTCTACTGCTAAGCCACATTTCTGGCCCCTGATCTTCCTTTGAAAGGTTCTGGTGGCTCATGCCTGTAATTCTATCTACTTAGGAGGCTGAGATTTGAGGATTGTGGGTCAAAGCCGGTTCAGGCAGGAATGTTCACGAGACTCTTACCGCCAATTAACCACAAGAAGCTAGAAGTTGAGCTGTGGCTCAGGTGGTAGAACACTAGCCTTGAGCACAAAAGTTTAGGGATACGGCCCAGCCCCACAGTTTAAGCCCTAGGACAGACAAAGAGGAAGGGGGAAGAGAAACAAGTCTCCCACTCATACTTTAATAATGAATACAAAATATAGAAGCAAAGTGTTTGTTTTATAGGAAAAGCCTGCTATCATAGACCATTTGGCAACCTGTAGGTCCATTTAGCCTTGTCTTTCTCATTTAGGTCAATTGGATCCAAATAAAGAATTTGGTCTAATGACAAAATATTTAAACTGATTTCCCTGGTGTATCTTGTTTCCAGAGTCTGCTTGTAATGCCAGTTGATGTACCTGTTCCTGCTATTGTACTGTATTGTTAATTCTCTGTGTTGAGGGGAGCCGAGGGTCTCAATAACAAACTGAGTGTGGCAAACCTGTGTGCTTTTAGGGGAGGCTGATCAAAGTTCAGGAAGGGGTCTCTGTGGGTCCCTAACTTCTGGAACTTCAGTCATGAGTTGCTTGTTGCTCATAGGCACTTTTTTTTTTAGGTGTAGCTCCTTAAGTATTTAGCAGCATACTCAGATGGCCCTCATATCTGGAGGGCTTGAAGAACCGTTTTCCTGTGGAATTCATGGGGGAGAGCTGGGGTTCCCTGTGAGCAGATCTCATTCTCTGTGTTTGAGAGAATGGTGATGTTTAAGTAGCAGAGTTGCCAGGAATAATCTTGGCATTTCTCCTATATCCTTTTTCTGGAACTATTTTCCATAATAAATCAAAATAGCTTCACAGTGAAAGGGAGGAGAAGGAACTGTTCCTCTTCCCAGAGCCTTTATGAGGGGCCTTGAAGGCTTCAGATGAGCTTGCCCTACCTTGGCTTTTCAGGGGAGGAAATGGCCCCAGTGAGATGACCTTTAGTTTCTATCCAGGGTTTGTGGCAGAGTTAGAGCGAGAAGTTAGATCTGTGCTCCTCCGGCAGTGGTGGTAAAACTCCAGAAAGACAGTGCTGAAAATGTCAGTTTTGCTGTGTTGGTTTTGTTTAATAGCAAAGGCCACCTCCCTGGCTTCCTGTTATTTGGGACTGCCCTGAGATTTACCTGATCATCTGGTTTCTTTATTAGCTGTTTTGAGTCATGGAGAATATTCAGAATGTGCAGGAGAGAAAGAGAAAGAGGGAGGGTGGGTACCTTTCTGGAGCTCTGTGTTCTGCAGTATTAAAAGATCTTGTCTGGATATCTTATCTCTGACTCAGATGCTAATATCCTTAGATACACTGTAGAGAACTGGGTATAATAGTGGCTTTCAGTACCCAGTGTTGCTTTTATTTCCAGGTGATGAATAAACCAGCAGCCCTTATGCTGTCAGTAGATAGTGTACTGTTCATATGCTGTATCTGTAAATGTCAGACTTCTAAATCCAGGAAGGCACCTGGATAGCTGTGAAGAGACTACATTAAAATTGGAGACTTTATCCAGAGCCAGCATTTTCTAGTAGGTAGCTGTGTGTGTATATATGTATGTTTGTACTGGTACTGGGGTTTGAACTCAGGGCCTGGGCACTATCCCTTAGCATTTTTGCTCAAGACTGGCACTCTACCACTTGAGCCACAGCTCTACTTCTGGCTTTTTGTTGGTTCATTGAAGATAAGCACTGCCTGGACTGGCTTTGAGCCCTGATTCTCAGATCTCAGCCTCCTACACAGCTGGGAATACAGGTGTGAGCCACTGCCATTGGGATTCCTAGCTGTTCTTTTTTTTTTTTTTTTTATTGTGAAAATACCATACAGAGGGGTTACAATTATATGGGCAAGGTAATGAGTACATTTCATCAAGTATTGTTGCCTCCTCCTTTGTTTCCCCTTCCCATCTCCCTCCCCCCCAAGTTGTAAAGTTCGTTTTTCAACATAACGACTTGTACATCTCATTGTTGCAATGGGTCCACCTGTATCCCTATTTTTTTATTTTTATTTTTTTAAAATTTTTTAATTGTAAAGATACTATACAGAGGGTTACAGTTACATGAGCAAGGTACTGAGTACACTTCCTATTGAGCATTGTTACCCCCTCCATTGTTTTCCCCCTACCATCCCTTCCCTCCCTACCCTGTATCCCTATTTAAATGGTTTCTTTTTGCTCTTCCCATCCACAAATTATACCAACATCAAATACAGTGAGAGCAGGAGTTATACCGTGGGGGAGGGACATACAAAGAAACAAATAAATCATAAATATGTTAGAAACAGTTGCAAGAAAGAAAAAAACATTTGAATACTTATCTTGGGGTACATTTCACCTAACATCAACTTGTCTGACCTTTTCTGCTTGTCTCAGACATATACCCTAACTGTTCTTTAGGGCAGAGCTTTCCCTGATGGCTTGGGATCAGTTCCTGGCTGGACCTTGGCTTGTGGTCAGGTGTGGTGTATTTAATCCTATCCTATGCGTCTTCATTCTTGAGGACCACAGTTCTAAAAGTGTCTTGGGGACCCTGACTCTTTAGTGGTGGTATTTGATTTTTGGGGAACAGTTCTGGGGTGCATCAGTGAGCTTTCTATGTGCTGTAATGGTTACTCTGTAGTGCAGGGATCAGAAAATAATTCCTTTGGTAAAGGAGTCTGACTTCTTTGTAAAGTAATAAATAAGTTTGACTCTGCCAACTGTAGTGTGAAGGAAGCCATATGCAAACAAATGAGTGTGGCAATGTTCCAGTGGACTTTTCTTACAACAGTAGTGGGGGGTTGGAGTTGGCTTCTGGGCCTTTCTTTGCTGGCTGGCCTCTAGCTTAGAGGCTTTTTGGAAAACAAGGCCAAAATACCTTGATACCTTTGGCTGTGTAGGTGATGAAGAAAAAGAATGCAGTACTTAAACATCTCAGGTGAGATTTAGCATCATGGAAGAATGCTTTTACAGGTGTGGTGACTGGAGCCTATAATCGTAGCTCACTTGGAGGCCAAGATCAAAAGATTGTAGTTTGAGGCCAGCCCTGGTATATAAAAAAGTTCAGGAGACTCCATCTCAATCAATGGCTGGCGGAGGGGCACCTGACATCCTAAACGATGGGGGGGAGCATGATGGCTGGGTGTAGTGACTCATGTCTGTCATCTCCAGTGACAAAGGTGATGGGAACGTCACAGCCCAGGACACCAGGACAGAAATCGAGATCCGAGCTTGAAGATAACCACCAGAAAAAAGGCTGGTGGAGTAGAAAGCCCTGAGTTCAAATTTCAATTCCACAAAAAAGCAAGCTTTATAAAGAAAGTTTGCTTGGTGCTGGTGGCTCACCCCAGTAATGCTAGCTACTCAGGAGGCTTAGATCTGTTCAAAGCCAACCTGGGCAGGAGAGTGTGTTGAGATTCTTATCTCCAACGAACCACCAGAAAACCAGGAGTGGTGCTGTGGTAGAGCATTAGCTCAAGGATGGGTCCAGGCCCTGAGTTCAAGCCCCACAACCTACCAAAATAAACAAATCAGGAGTTCTTACAGGAAAAAAAAAAGGGCCCTAATCCCACAATTTATATCACAATTATTTTTCTTTGTTCATTTCTTTTACTTCCAATGCATTTTTTTTGTGAAATTTTGATGCATTTAATACTAGTTATTATTAAAGAGCAAGCTGGGCCCCGGTGGCTCACACTTGTAATCCAGCTACTCAGGAGGCTGAGATCTGAGTATCAAAGTTTGAAGCCAGCTTGGGCAGAAAAGTCTGTGAGACTCTTATCTCTAGCTAGCAAAAAGCCAGAAGTGAGGTGTGGCTCAAGTGGTAGAGTGATAGTCTTGAGAGAAATAGCTAAGTGAAAGTGTGAGGCCCTGTGTTCAAGTCCCAGTACCAGACAACAACAAAACAAACAAAGCGCATCACCTATCTGACAGTTGTACTACTCCAATAGTTGGTGAGGCCTACAAGATACAAAATGAATTTAGAAGAGAAGCTACTTTAGGCACTAATTTGTGAGTTGCACTGTCATTTTATAAGGCTTTTACTTTTTCAGTAAGAGAGTTAAGAATTCACTTCTTAGCAATACCTAGAAGGTTAATGAGCAAGATCAGGATCAGACCAGGGCTAAAAGTTGACCAGGGTATTGTGGTAGCTCAATTTTCTTCTGCCTTCTTTGCAAATGTTCACAAAGGTGAAGCATAGCAGATGTTTTAATTTTTTCAGAGCACATTAGCTGGTGTACATACAGTAAGCCAAGAAGCCAGTGACCACACATCAGTCTTATCCCACACAATGTGAATTTTCAGAATAGGAAACAGGAACAGGCAGATTCAGGAATGGCAAGGCAATTTTTAAGTGCTACTGAAGCTCAGAACATTTGGAAGATGCTTTTTTTTGATTGCCTTCAGAATAGGTTAAAAGCCACATCAGCAAGAATTCTGCCTGCTTCCTTGTCTTTCCTCAGTTTTGGCTACAAATGATATCAGCCATGTCTCAGCTCCTTGGCCATGATGTTACTGGGGGCTGTGTTGCTTTTAGCTATTTCCACATCTCCTCACTATGCTCAGAGGAGATGAACTCATCTGAGCGAAAGGTTATGGGTAATGACAGTAAGGCAGAAGCCTTGGCAGTATTTCTGTGTCAGGGACATATATATAGGCTACCCGGCCAGCCTAGGTTTTGTCATTCCTTCGCCAAGTGACCTCTAAGATTACTGGCTTTATTCCAAATACCACTCTAGGGAACAAGACAGAGTGCTTGAAGGACCATCCTTCTCCTGGGCCCTGATGTCTCTGTTTCTTAGGCTTGCTTTTCTGGGAGCCCTAGCAAATACCGATCGGCCCTGATGGAGTGTTTTTTGTTCTTTCCACTCCTCTAGTCCTCCATGTCCTTTTCTTCCTCTGGAAAGTGGAAAGCATATGTCCTCCTGGGGATGTTTCCTGTCTACCAGGCTTCCGTGCAGGGTCCAGGCTTGAGAGGCAGAGCAGAGCTCTTTGAAAGGTGCTAGTTAGGACCTTGGTTGCCAACAATTGATTCCTTCTAAGCAGTCTAAGTAGTGTGGAAATTACTAGGCTTTAACATTGATTTTCTACAAATTGCAAATTCCACTGAATTTAAAAGGATTTTGTTTTTGTTTAATATGGACATATATTAAGAAGGAAATAAATGAATGGCTTTAGACTAGAGAAATCCTGAATAAATACTGCTTATTCCCCACAACATATGGAAGATCAGAAGATAGATGCATACTGAACAGGCCCTTCCACATGACTCCTGAAGCCCAGGAATGATATCTAGGCTTAGTGTTCAAAGCATGGACTTTTGGCTAAGTGTATTTTGTTTTGTTTTATTTTGGGTTCGGTCGTGGGTCTGAACTCTGAGCCTGGGTGCTGCCCCTCAGCTCTTCAGCTCAAGGCTACCGCTCTACCACTTGAGCCACAGCACCACTTCCGGCTTTTTTTTTTTTTTGCTTATGGGTGCTGAGGAATCTAACCCAGGGCCTCAAGCATGCAAGGCAAGCGCTTTACCACTGAGCTACCTTCCCAGCCCTGGCTAAGTGTAAAATCCTGGCTTTGTCACTTTTGCTTCATTGAGTCTTCCTTTCTAAGCCTCAGTTTCCTTAACAGCAAAGTGGTAATAATAAATATTCTATGTAATATAAAAAGTTCAATCTATGTTGTTATTTAAATGGTGATTTATTTTCATTTTTTGGACATTTAAAAAATGTTTACTTTTGGATGCTGGTATGTGGCTTGAAGATTAGTTGGCATGCTTGCTTGTGGCTGGACCTCTACCGCTTGAGCCATGCTACCAACTTGGCATTTTGCTACTTAATCAGAAATGGAGTCTGCCAGGATAGCTTCACACCATGAGCCTCAGCCTCCTAATTAGTCATTTCTTTAGAACTACATTGCCTTAGATGATCTTAGTAACTTATTTCTTTGAGAACCTCTTACTTGGTTATATAAAAGAACATAGGCATCAGGTGTGGTGGAAGACACCTATGATGGCAGTTTAGAAGAGAGATTAGGAGGATCCCAGTTTGATGCTAGCCTTGGCAAAAGTTACTGGAGCCCCATTTCATGCACCAAGTTGGCCATGTGGTCACTTCCCAGCTAGGTTTAAGGCTTGCTGTCTGAAGCAAAATGCCTCTTGTACCTGGCAAACAAACACCAGCATACATAAGTAGAACTTCCAGCAGAGACCTGGTTAGAAAATTGCTGATTCTCTGTGTGCTACTTCAACACACAGCAGAACTGACAGTTTAGATATTTCACTGAGAGCAGCACCCCAGCCTAGACCATAGTCAGTACCCAAGGTCAGAAAGTTCTTATTTGAGTGTGGCATAAATTCAACATTTTCTTTCATAGCTAGCTAGATAATTTCTTGTGTTCTCTGATAAAAGTTTCTTAAATTTACTTTTCTCAAGTCTTTTAATCTGTCTGGACTTTTGAGCTTATGAGGTAGGGATCCAGCATTCATTTATATTTGCGGTACTACATAGTGTTTTCATGAGACTAGAGAATGACTTTTTTTTTTTTTTTTTTTTTTAACTTTTGATGCCAGTATTGGGAATCTGGATACTATCCTTAGTCCTTTACTCAACTTTGGTGTTCTACCACTTGAGCCACAGCTCATTTTATAAAGTTTTTGCTGGTTAATTGGAAATAAGAGTCTCATAGATTTTTCTACCTGGGCTGGTTTCAAACCCTGATCCTGAGAATCTCAGCTGCCTAAGTAGCTAGGATTACAGGCATGAGCCACTGGTGGCTGGCAAGAGTGATTTTAGCTACTTGTACCATCCTGGGCACATGGAAGATGCTATGTAAATGGTGCCTATTTCTATTAGAATTTTTGTATCTCCTGTTTTTTCAGTTGATAGGTGATTCTATGATGACATAATTACTGTAACCAAAGAAGAAGTGGAGGCCAAATGGCCAACATTGATTAAGAAATCAATCTGGAATTCCCTGTCTCTACCTTCTCCCTAATGTCATTAGAAGCTTATCTGTGAAGTGTAATCACAGTGAATCGTAATTAATGTGTTAATTGGTTTGAATATTTATTTCTGTTTGGACCTAGTGATGACTTGGGAATTTCTTTAACACTTTACCAAATACCTGCTCTTTTCATGCTGATTTATCAGGTAGCATATTATTTACAAGGTTAGTTTTTAAATGTCACTTATTTGGCCCCATTTTTGCCTTGTAAATACCCATATATACCCTCTAAATAGATGATATTTATTGCAAGGCTCTAGTCATGATTTTGAGTTTGCTCTGAATCCATTTTTTTCTTCAGTGGCTTGTACCAAGTTATCTATTGGCACAGAAAACCAATTCTGGGAGCCTTTTCTATTTTATTTTTTTGGCTTGAGCCTGGACATTGTCTTTTAGCTTATACCCCACCCCCAAGACTTGCTGTCCACCACTTGATCCACAGCTCTACTTCCAGCTTTTTTGCTGGTTAATTGGAGATAAGAGTCTTATTGACTTTCTTGCCTGGGCTGGCATCAAACTGGGATTCTCAGATCTCAGCCTCCTGAGTAACTAGGATTAAAGTTATGAGCCACCAGCACCTGGAAACTGTTTCCAGTTTCTTAGCCAGGGTTTAGTGGAAAGGAGAGGCAGAGAAAGACTTCTTGGAAAATTAGAACTGCTTAGCAACACTCCTGGGGCCCATTGAGTACACACGGTGAAACCTGGAAGTAAAACATGAAACTTTATAAAATGAACATAAAAAGCACCATAAAATGGGAAGGAAGTTCTCAATTATATGACTGATGATTGTGGCCCATTTATGACTCAAGTGTGGTTAGAGATTCACTGAAGCAAAAGCTCATGTGCAGATGGGAGGTAAAAATGTAGGCTGCTGCTTGTATCAGGCAGTGTACCTGGAGGTGAGCCTGCAGTCTGGGCTGTGAAACCTCACTGCATGTCCAAGACTCTTCAGAGGTGCTCATTCACTGAGTGGAGATGCCTGTGTTCCCCAGACCTCTCAGACATTTGAGCCTTCTCTTTCCTTTGTCTGTGGTGGTTTCATAGTCTTCAGGTTGGTGCCCCGGGCAGATCCTTTGAGGCAGCCAGTGCTCGAATCCCTTGATTTCTGAAATATCACCACTTCCTTCTGCCTTTCTGGATTCAAGTCCTGGGTCTGGAGGTGACTTGCAGTCACACTGGTCTCCACAGCGGGAGATCTGGTACCCAGTCAATGCTTGGGAATAGATGCTCAGCCCTTAGTCTCCAGCTAGCCGGAGCCTACACAGAGCATCTCCTCTGAGGGCTTTCTGCAGCAGGGCACTCACGCTGGGCTTCTCTCAACTCCCATCTTTCCCTCTCGCATGCAGCAGCAGCTTCCTTCTTCCATGCCTCTGCTAAGAGTGCTTCCTGGGCTCTGCTTCTGGGAAACATGTTCTAACCCAGACTTGTGTCTCTGTCTGGGCTCAACATGTGGAAGATTTGCACAGGCGTCTTCTCTGTCCTGTGGGGTTCTTTTGCAGGCGTCTTTCAAGCCATGTTCACCTGTAGAATTCAGCAGGCCTCCCTCCTGCTCCTGCTCCCCCTCAGTGCCTTCAGAAGGGCTTGGCGGAGGAGGAAGGGGTCACAGGCAGAGGTCACTTCCCACACTGGTATAGATCTGGCCAGCCCTCGACAAAGAGTCGTAGTTAGCGTGGCACTGCTTTTGTGAGGATGACATTCACGTTTCTCACTGTTGGTGATGTCAGCTGCAGAGCTGGCTGTAGGCGCTGGTGCCTCAGCTTTGAGAGTGTGCCATGTTTACATGGCATCCTGGATTCACAGGTGGAAGAGTTGATCCAAGCTCTGCCTACATCCAATTTAACCCTTTCTTTCTTTCTTTTTTTGGGGTGCTGGTCCTGGGGCTTGAACTCAGGGGTTTGGTGCTGTCTTTGAGCTTTTTCACTCAAGGCTAGCATTCTACCCCTTGAGCCACAGCTCCACTTTCAGCTTTTTGGTGGTTAATTGGAATTAAGAGTTTCACAGACTTTGCTGCTGGGGTGGCTTTGATCCTCTTTACAGTTTAGTGGTCATAAGCTGAATCTTTATGATATTGTCAGTTCTTATTCCATATTGACAGTTCTTATTTCAACGATTCTGGACACACCAAGGATCAAGTTTCCCCTTTGATTTTTGCTCACTCAAATGCTTTCCCTTTTAAATCGAAAAAACTTAATATGTAAACCCTGAAATTCAGTGGTTATTGGTCTCAGAGGGTATGTGGGGATATGTATGAGAGCTGGTTGATTAAAAAACAAAACCTAAAATTGCAACAACCCAGAAACTTAATTTCCAAAACAAAAGGGGAAGAAGAGGAAAGGGGATGATGCTGGTAGCAACCAAAGTTATGAAATCCAAGTTTGAACCCTAGCAAATCTTTTTGGTTCCTGTGGACAAAGGAGAAACAGGGAGAAAGGAAGACAGAATTGTATCCTTTTGTGACTCAATGACTTCTTTATAAATACAAATTATTATTTCTTTCTAAACCTGTAACAAATGTCATACTTACTGCCAAAGAATTTCTAAAATATACTCTCATTTGTTGAAAAAAGGTGAAAAATCACATGCTCTTTTTAAATTCCAAGTTCTGAATTGAAATGTGTTACATGTAAAAGTAACTTGTGCTAATGTATAAAAAACAAGATGTAAGTAATTTCAATCATACTTGACTTGAATTTTGAGAAAAACTTCATGAAATAACTGAAAAGACAAGTGAGTGAAAACAAAAACTATGCAGGAGAGAAAAGACTAGTACATGGAACAAATACCCCGAAATACTCAAATCTGACATGATCTAATATAATGAAGTCAGGAAAATAAGACTGATCTCGTGCACTAAGAAATGGTTTTGATAGGCTGTCTGCTGAAGGTTTATGAGGATCGTGAATCAGTTCCCAATTCATTCTGGACCCTAAATAGAAGGAGTTCATTTGAAAGTCAAACTCTTCTTTTTGCATTTTTGTCTTGGTTTTCTTCTGGAAGAGGTGTTTTTTTTTTTTTTCTTTCCATGTTATATGTAGGCCATCTCCTTAATTACCCTCTGATTAAGTACCACAGAAGCTTCAAGTGGAGCTGTGGCTCATGTGATAGAGCATTAGCCTTGAGCTTTTGAAAAAGCTCAGGGACAGTTTCCAGGCCCTGAGTTAAAGCCCTAGGACCAGCATACACACATACTCACAAAATGAAATCTTCAAATCCTGGGGAAAGTTTGTAAATGAAATTTTCAGTGAGGCACAGAAGCTATCCTTTGATGATTTCAATTGTCATTATACCCAAAGAATATATGTTAACTTTGTGGACCATGAACTTTCTGTGTATCTGTGGTGCCATCTAGTTTGGTCTTCCAGACTACAAAGCATCACCTGTAGTAACAGGAAGATGATGATGAAGATGGCATAGCTCTTCCTGTTAATGTTCCACAACTAGAGCCTACAAAACTGATTAACACCATCTCAAACTGCCCTATTTCTGCACTACCTGACAAATGTAATGTACACATTACATTTGATATGGACACAGAAACCAAAGCCAGTAAGTTTAATTGAGTCTTTGATTCTCCAAAGCAAAATTTCACTTTTGATGTCTCTGTAGATGACTTAATCTGATTAGCTTGTAAAAACTCTAGTGATGCCGGTGCCAGTGGCTCACACTTACAATCCTAGCTACTGAGGAGGCTGAGATCTAAGGATCGAGGTTCAAAGCCAGCTCAGGCATGAAAGTCCATGAGACTTTTATCTCCAATGAATCACCAGAAAACCAGAAGTGGCGCTGTGGCTCAAGTGGTAGAGCACTTGCTTTGAGCTGAAGAGCTCAGGGATAGCTAGTGCCCAGGCCCAGAGTTCAAGCCCCACGACCAAAAACAACAAAAAAACCCAGTGCCACTGGATGCTGGTGACTCATGCCTATAATCCTAGGTACTCAGGAGGCTGAGATCTGACAATCACAGTCAAAGCCAGACCTAGCAGAAACAGCCATCCAAAAGCCAGAAGTAGAGTTATGACTCAAATGGTAGAGCCCAGGCCTTGAGTGAAAAAGCTAAGGGAGAGTATGAGGGTCTGAGTTCAAGCCCTGGTACCTTTACACATACACATACTTAACAGGAAAAAACTGGAGTGTGTGTAAGCACTTTGCATACAGCAGCAGGCTGTGCCTCATCCGTTCAGGTCCTATTGCATTAGAAACTGACCCACGAGCAAGAATGCTCCATTCCTACCGGACTCATCTGCCACCAGGTAACTGTCCAGGAACTTAACTAGATTGGGATTCTTTAATCACCAGGATCACATTAATGAACAGTTCATTCTTTGGCTATGTCTGTAAATTAATCTGTTAGGTAGCAACCTCCTGTTCCTGTGCCAGACTGGTAGCTGCAAAAAGTATGCCAGAAGCCTCTAGTCTAATTTTTTCATATCTTGTATGTACTTTTAGAGGACTAGTTATGTGTCTTGTCTTCCTATCCTTCTAGATGTCTCCACAATCTCTTCATCTGTCATCTTGGTGTTTTTTTGTTTAAAGACGGGGCCACTAGTATACAGTACATATGCCAGGTAGTGCTGAAATAGGGCAGTTTGAGATGGTGTGAACCAGTTTTGTAGTATCTAGTTGTGGAACATTAACAGGAAGAGCTATGCCACCTTCATCATCATCTTCCTTTGTTACTGTGAGTGATACTTTCCAGTCTCTTGGTATTCATCCTTCTCTGTGCCTGAGAATATGGACATGACTTTATTCCTGGACTTTACTTTTCTAGAACAAGTACAGGTTGGCTGATAAAAGATCTTTGTGCTAAAAATGGTACTGCTGGTCTGCCCAGAAGGTGCTGGAGGCTTGTGTTCCAGTTTTCTATGATCAGACATGATTTGCATGTACCATACCAGTTTATGTGGATCTCATTAGATTTTTTGTTTTTTGCTGATAGTAGGGCTTGAAGTCAGGGCCTGGGTACTTAGTGTCTCTTAGCTTTTTTGTTCAAGGTTAGTACTCTACCACTTGAGCCACAACTTTTTGATGCTTAATTGAAGATGAGAGTCTCATGGAATTTTCCTACTCTGGCTGGGGAAGCTGGCTTTAAATTGGGACCCTCAGATATTTGAATTGTGATCCTCAGGTCTCAGTCTCCTAAATAGGATTACAGGATGCCCAGCTTGTTATTGAATTCTTGACTCATAGGAGAAGAAAGGAAGAGAAGCCTGGTGATAACCAGCACTGATAACAATTCTGAAATGTTTAAAATCTGGCAAATCAGATGGCATGTGACAAAATGCAGCTAGCACCTTATCCTCTTTGGAGATTTCATTTGGCAGCAAGAAGTGCTAAAAGGAGATCTTCACTTCTATCCTCTGCTTCCTGATATTTAAGGAATTCATTTCACTTGCATTTTCACACTGCTCCACTTTCTTTCCTGGATCAGACGTGGAAGATGGCAGGTAGCAGAAACTGCTTCTCTCTCTCTCGCATTTGCTTAGCAGTTCATCCAAAAAAGATCATGGGAAGCAAGAAATTGGGGTCAGCAGGGATCTTGGCAGTAGGCAAGCAGCCAGATCCCTCTTGGGGAGTGGGAATGTCTAAGCTTGGTTCTGTTGAACTCTTGATACCTTTCTAGTTTATTGCTCAGCTCCTAGGTGCCTCTGTTGGAATTTACCCAGTTCTGGGAGGTTTGCTGGACTCACTCTGAGCTCTTAAATCCACTGAAAACTGACCACTTTTATATCTATCAGAGAGCCTTCTCTTTGCTTAGCCTTCCCTGAGATTGCTTTATTTACCCAGGATGACTTCCATTTCCCTTTTCTCTCTGCCTTTGGAGTAAGAATGAGCCTGGTCTGTTTGTCCTTCTCTCCTTGTTTGCAGCTGATCTTGCGTCAACATGTCCTGTGTGTTTGTGGTTTGCCGCGGATCGGGTTCTGTCGGGACGACGGAGAAGTCCCAAAACTCAGAGATAGGTCTCTGAAGCCCCTATCTTGGTCTGATAGATGGTTCCCCATGCTAAGCAGACTCCACTGGAGTCGGCGTGGCAGTGGTTACTAAAGTATTAACATAAAATATTTACCATTTTAAAAGTTACTTTAAATATTACTCTTTGCAAGTGTGTATCCCTCTCTGCTTGTCCTGAGGAGACCCAGGTTTTGAGTGCTGTACTCAATTTTCAACAAATGTTAACTAAGTCTTTCTCCATCTTGAGTTGTAGCTTACCCAGTAAGGACTTTACATGCTGGGGCTGCAGTGGATGCATACATGCATTTCATAAGTAAAGGAGTTGTAATGTCAGAAAGCACTGGGAACTGCAGGAGTCCTGGGATACCTGCTTGGGGTTCTGGGAGGATTCCTGCAGGAATCCTTTGCTCCAGTCAAAGCTATGGTGCTGTGCAAGTGGAGGGGCCCATCCGCTATTTGGGAACACGTTAGATATTGGAGAGACAGAGAGGGAAGGGAAGGGAAGGGGAGGA
Organism: Dipodomys merriami; assembly: GCF_024711535.1. Classification (NCBI taxonomy): domain Eukaryota; kingdom Metazoa; phylum Chordata; class Mammalia; order Rodentia; family Heteromyidae; genus Dipodomys; species Dipodomys merriami. The sequence goes on along the minus strand of NW_027206290.1, from coordinate 45,681,492 downwards.
GGGGATAATTAGATGTCTGAGAAGGAAATAGGAATGACATTCAAAAAGCCTTTGGCTTGCTACCCTGGGCCTCAGAAAAACAATCTAAGTATGAAAATGAGTTTTTGTTTGAAGGTAGGAAAAACAGAGAAGCCACATTTTAAGAGTTGAATCTTAAGAGTCTTTACTGGAGTGTTAGTGGTCTGCAGGCAGTCTGTTGTTAGAAAGGCCTGCAGCCCACAAATAATACTTAACACAGTTAGGAAACAGGCCAGAGAGGAAGGAAAGAACACATACCAACAAACCAATTCAGCTCCAATGGAGAGCTTAATTAGGATGCCATGTTGACTGGAGAAGAGCCAGGAGACCAGAGACAGGACAGGAATATGGAGACATGTGGCATGGTGAAATTGTCTCTGTGCTGATCTGGGCCTAAATAGGGTCAGGCCAGGGGGCAGGGTCACAGGAAACTCCCAGTCCCAGGCACTGGACTGACAGGTTCAGTAACCTATCAGCCAAGTGCCATCCCTTCTCTCCAGGGATTCAGACACACCCATCACCTGGGAGGTGGGGGCTTCTCCTTCTCCCACCATGAAGACAAGATGCCAGACCCTACCATCCACCAATTGGCTTAGGTGGCACTGGCCAGACCCAGTCTCCCTACTTCATTTTAACAAAAAAATACTTCATTAATGCATAGAAAAGCAAGTTGAAGAAGACTGTAACATTCTTTTAAAACACATACACACACATACATGTACACACATGTATTTTTTCAGGTAGGGTCTTGCTATATGGCCTAGGCTAGCCTCAAGCTCTTGGCCTTCCTTCACCCAGTGCTAAGGTTGCAGTTGTACTATACCACACAGCGATTCAACATTGTAAACTGACTTTGTGTAGTTTAAAGACAGTAGAAATAGTGAAAGTGACAGGTTAGACTTGTGTGTTCATCCTGTGTGTGGGAGGGTGGCCATTATGGGTGTTTCCCCTGGTTGTTGAGTTGGTGTTGACATAGCATACATTATTGGCCTTAAGCCTTTTTCATTGTTTGACTGAAAGCAGGAGCAAACTGAGGCCAACCTCCTCAGCACCAACACCTAGGGCTTTTAAAATGTTTTCAGCCTGACTGCAGTGAAAAATATTTTCAACTGTGCATTTCTCCATGTGTGTGCATACATGAATACAATAGAATGGAGACATGGAAATGAAAGTTCATGAGAACCCTCTTTTCCTAGCAGATACACTCTGCCAGTTCTCACCCTCTAAGTCAGTGTCTGGGGTGTTGATCCCTGGTCTGGTCATCCTCACTGGCCTGTGTTGTGTGGTCACTGTCTTGCAGTGTGTAGTTGTTGGGGTGAGGGGGGCGGGAAGGAACTTGTTTCTCGCATCTGGAGATGTCTGTGGGAGTCTGACTGTGAAGACTGGCGGGAGAATCTGGCCGAGCAGGCTGTAGATTTGAGGGGAGACCTGTTTTGTTTTGTTTCGTGTTGAGATGGGTGAATTAGGGACTGGAGGAGCATGGCGCAGCAGCAGCAGCAGAGTCCCTAGGTAGCAACTCAGGGCTTAAGGCCCTCAGTTCAAAGTCCAGTAGCACCTTAAAAAGGAAAAGTTCAAACTCCAGGAGCACTTTAGAAAAGAACAGAAAGCTAGGCACCATAAACGGTGGGGGAGTGGGGAGCTGCGGAGAGGAGGGTGGGCCCAGGCCAGGGGGTTCTGGGCGGTTGGCCCTCGCGCTGGCCGGCTGGGGGCCCCGGGGAGGAGGGAGGGAGGTTAGAGGAGCGGGGAGGGGGGCCTTGCGGGGTGGAGCCGGGGCCAGGCTTGGGGCTGGGCGGGCTGTGCTGCAGGGGGTGGGAGGACATGGGGTGCAAAGCTGGGAGCAGCCCGGGAGGGGACACGAGGAGGGGCGGGGCTCTGAGGATATTCACGGAGAGGATACAGAGGGACCATGGGGACAGGGAGGAGGGGGGTTGAGTGTGGTCCGCTAGGCGCCTTGGGGGCTGGGAGGTGCTGGGTGAGGATGGGAAAGAAAGATGGAGAACTGGCAAAGACGAACTGCGGGCGTGGGCGCAGGTGCGACTGCCTGTAGGTGGCGCTGCGAGCAGGGAGCTGTGGCAGGTGAGGGCTTGCAGGGTGGGCGTGGCTGGAGGAGGAGCAGCATGAGGGTGGGCGTGGCTGGAGGAGGAGCAGCATGAGAGTGGGCGTGGCTGTTGGGAGGAGCTTGCTGGGTGATAAGGTGTTTATTTTATTGGAAAGGTAATGAGTATATTTCTTTCTTTTCTTTGTCGGTCTTGGGGCCTGAACTCTGGGCCTGGGTGCTGTCCCTCAGCTCTTCAGCTCAAGGCTAGCGCTCTACCACTTGAGCCACAGCGCCACTTCCGGCTTTATCTGCTTATCTAGTGCTGAGGAATTGAACCCAGGGCCTCGTGCATGCAAGGCATGCGCTCTACCACCGAGCCATCTTCTCAGTCCCATGAGTATGTTTCTTTTGGCATGGTGTTACCCTTTTTCCTCATTTTCTCCTGCTTCCCCCACCCCCCAGGTATTTTTAAAATCTGAATTCTTAAATGACATCTGCAAATCTCAGAGTTTTTTTTTTTTTTAAGATACTTTTTGAAAAAAATTTTTAAGATACTTTTTGAAAAGTTTTGTTTTCTTTTCAGGTCCTGGGGCTTGAATTCAGGGCCTGGGCTCTGTTCCTAAGCTCTTGCTCAAGGCTAGTGCTCTACCACTTAGAGCCATAGCTCCACTTCCAGTTTTCTGGTGGTTAGTTGGAGATAAGCTCTCGGGGACATTCCTACACAGACTTTGAACCACATTTCTTAGATCTAAGCCTCCTGAATAGCTAGGATTATAGGTGTGAAAGATATTTTTTAAAAGGTATTTAGAGTCTCAAATAGTATCTGTAAATGGTTTTTTTTTGTAAAGGTATTTGAGTGTTTGGAGTTAGAAGAAGATAATTGTTGTGACTAAGACTCAAGCTCAACCTGTAGTAGCTTCATGACTTTCATTTACTGTGTAGCTCTTGTTTAGTTTTCATTTCCTCCTTTTTCTTAACTCTATGCTAATTATCCGCAATTTGCTTTTCTTTGTTTCTTTTTGTAGTTTTTTTTTTTTTTTTTGGTGCTGATTCTGGAGCAGAAGCTTAGGGTCTAAGTGCTGTTCCTGATGTGTTTTTACTAAAAGTTGTGCTATACTATTTGAGCCACTGCTCCATTTCTGGTTTTTGGTGTTAATTGGATGTGAGTCTCATGGACTTTCCTGTTCCAAACGTCTTCAAACCATGATCCTCCAATCTCAGCCTCTGGAGTAGTTAGGATTATGGTGGTGAGCTTCTACATCCAGCACCAATTTAAAGTTTTTACTATGTATTCCTTAGTTACTTAAGACCTCCCACTAAGTCCCACCTTGCAGAGATTCTACCACCTTCTAATAGTGCCAACTAGTGTGTTCCTGTTAGGGTTAGGATGTAAGGTGAGAATCCCAAGCCATTAACATACAAACGTGTGAGAACTCACAGAACTCCATAGCAATTAATTTACTCAGCCTCTTTTTTTTTGGGGGGGGGGGTCCAGTAGTGGGCCTGAACTCTGGGACTGGGTGCTGTCCCTCAGCTCTTCAGCTCAAGGCTAGCGCTCTACCACTTGAGCCACAGCACCATTTCTGGCTTTTTTTTTCTGCTTATGTGGTGCTGAGGAATCGAACCCAGGGCCTCATGCATGCAAGGCAAGCACTCTACCCACTGAGCCACCTTCCCAGCCCCAACTCAGCCTCTTTATACATGGAGTTCTGTGGCTGTAACAATACAACTGAGTCAACTGATTCATAAAGAGGGGATTATTTTGCTTTTTACATTTATTACTACTATTATTTTTTTTGAGGCAGAATCTCACTGTGTAGTCCAGGCAGACTCTGAACTTGTTCCTTAGGCTGAGCTGGAATCTGACAGTCTCCTGTTTCTACCTTCTGAAGCTGGGATTCCACACAGCACCACCATGCTCTGTGAGAAGTAGGTTCTTCTGGCTCATGGATTTGGAGGTTCTGTCCATGGTCACTTAAGCCTGATGCATAATGGTGTAGTGCCTGTGTGGTAAAGCCATCTTAGCCCATGGTAGGTGAGTTCCAGAGAGGAAGAGCAAGGGACTGAGGTCGGTCAGCTCAGGTGAGTTAAGACCTCCCACTAGGCCCTACATTCAGAAGGTTCTACCACCTCCGTACATTACCAAGCTGGTGACGAAGCCTTCAATGCCAAGTGTTTTGTAGACCATCCTAGGTCTTAAAATTATAGCAACCACAGTTTAGAGAAGGTGTTTCTGATGAGTTAGTTTACAGTAGATTAATACAGGAACCTAATGAGAGAGATAAAGGCTTGCTGCCACTTGATGGTTATCCCTGAATACTACAACAGGACACACAGAGGCTCCTCTACTGTACACTGGTGGCATATAACCCCCTTCCCATGGGCTGCAGAGCTGGTGTCTTGTCTGACACAATGTTAAGAACATTGAGATGATCCTGGACACCAGGAAAGGTAAACTGGATCTCTGTTACTCTGTTCATGAAGGGAGAAATGGGAACAGAACATTTTAGACACAGTTAACTGGAAAATGTACCAAGCAGGTATATGAGTATAGATTTTTGTGTGTGTGTGCTGGTCCTTGGGCTTGAACTCGGCCTGAGTCCTGTCCCTGAGCTATTTTTTTTTTTTTTTGGGTCCGGTCGTGGGGCCTGAACTCTGGGCTTGGGCGCTGTCCCTCAGCTCTTCAGCTCAAGGCTAGTGCTAGAGCCACAGCGCCACTTCTGGCTTTTTTCTTTTTTCTTATGTGGTGCTGAGGAATCGAACTCAGGGCCTCAGGCATGCAAGGCAAGCGCTCTACCACTGAGCCACCTTCCCAGCCCCCCCTGAGCTATTTTTGCATGAAGCTAGTGCTCTACCATTTGAGCCACAGCTCCTCGTATGCCTGTGTGGTGTTTAATTGGAGATAACAGTCTCATGGACTTTCCTGGCTTTGAATTCTAGTAGTAGTTTGAGCAGCTTGATAAAACTGATTAGACCATTGTCTCTGCCATGGGCCCAGCCTGACTGCTGAACTTGGGGTGAACGGTACTAAGGAAGCCCACTAGGTTGCAGTGAGGTTAACTGGGCTTTTAGGAGTGTGAGTGATGGGAAGCAGACAGAGGCCACGAGGTGGAGAAGCAGTGGGAAGAGTAGAGTTAGAGTGGGAGCAACTAAGTCCCAAAGCTCTGGGCTCCTGGAGTTGGGAGGAGACTTGAGCAGCTGGGCACTGTGTTAGGTCAGGTTCTGCAGGAAATTGGAGCATAGGGATACAGGGAATTCTGTGTGTGTGTGAGTGTGTGTATGTGTTTGCACACACATGTGCATGCACACCAGAACTAGGGCTTAAACTTGTGGGCAGTGACAGGAATGGGAAAATGGTGAAAAGAGATGGAAGGAGTTATATTGTCCCAGAATTGTCCTTGTAACCTGATTTATGGAACTGTAGCCCATTTGTACCACTCCTTAATAACAACAATGGAAAATGGCAATAAGCACATAACAATTTAATAGTACTGTGATAAAAATCATAACAAAAAGAAAAGATGAGTATCTGCTCTAAGTAATATTTTGTGAGTACTTGTAGGATCCTTGGTACTTTCTTGATTTGATGTGTTAGATACCTGTGTGCTCATAGTATGAATCTGTGAACATGGTTTCATCCACTTGGTATTTTCTGGCTGGACCAATTGGCTTTAAGGGCCTCAGGATTTTCTCTGCTGACTTTTCCTTCTTTTTTTGGATGCTGAAACTTCCTCGACACCAAACCTCTCTGACAGAGCCAGGTTTTCTTGTCATGCGTCTTCTCATTTGATAGGCTCTCAGCTGTTGAATGCCTACATCGCAGACTTTTCTCTGCAGAGGTTGTCTTTTGCGTAGTGATGTGCTGAGTCTGTTCCATGTCTCAGCAAGTCTGTCCTCATGGGTTTTCTCAGGCTGTGAGGCCTGCTTGTTGGTATGCGGTGTCTCCTCTGCATAGGCAGCATCACTGGGTAAATGGTTCCTCATCTTCAGCCTTTCAAAAATCTCCAGGTATTCTTTATAATCTGTAGTGGGTTTCATGGATTGTGAGGTAGACTGCTGTCTCCTGTCTTCGGTGGTTGTGTAAAACCCTTGCTGTGGCTCTGGTTCTTCAGTGCCTGAGAGTAAATACTCCAGAAAGGATGTGTGACAGTCCTTCCCACACAAGTGTTGCTCCTGTAGCTGCTTCCTGTTGTGCTGCAGGCCTTGGTGAGAGATGTGAATGCCCATCTTGGTTGGTGCCTCCATTGTCTTCCCTTTGAAGTTATATTCTAATTTTGGCATTTTTTCTGGTATGGAAAGTTTACGTTGGTAGGTATTAGATGTCTGTGGCTGGGGTGTGGGGCAATGGGGAAGTGTCATGTCCTTGGCCTTCCCATGTTCACCTGGTTGTGAGTGTTGTTGATCCAAGGTGCCTGCTAAGACCTGAGAACTGGTGTGAGGCATTTGGGGTTCCCCCTCCCTTTGTGCCAGTTTGGGAAATGCTTGGGGTTTTTCCCTTGGGGAACGGTAACGAGAGGTATTGGCTCCCAGTAAGGCCCTCTGCCTCTTAAATGTCTCTCTGTTATCCCTGGCAAACACTATAATGGTAACAAAGCCATCATCAACTGGTTTAGCATCTTTAGTGGTCTTCTTCACCCTGGCAGCCAGAAGTCCCCTGGCTGGGCCCCCTGCTACTAAGGGGATGGTGGGGGACTGTCCCTTGCTAGTGGCATCTTGGGATGCCTTGTCCCAGGCACATAGAAGTAGAGTGGGTTGTCTCAGTAGTTTGGGGGTGCTTGAGGTGGCCTTGTCTCCTTTAGTGTCTTGTGCATTTGAATTGCTCTCAGCAGCCCAGCTTTCAAAAGCTGTGACCTCAGCTGCTTGGGGGCTCTTAGTTTCTTGCTTGCTGTTGTTAAGCGAGATGTCCTTGCAGTATTCCCTTTCATCATTTTCTGAAGCATGGTACTTAGCTTTGAATTCCTCATAGTTGTTCATGAATGGGCAACTCTTGATTTTCGGCCTGTTCTTGGTATTGGATGTGGCCTGGTTTGGTTTGACTTTGTCTGCTGTTGCCTTTCCCCTGGCAGCAGGAGGTTCAGCAGCTTTTTTGGCTCCTAAGTTGAATCTTACTCTCTTGATGGCATCTGTTCTTTTGGACACATCTGGTATTCTGGGTTTTGATTTGAATGGCCATGTCTTGTTCATGTCCAGTTTTGTGTGGCTTTGAATCTTGGTGGTGTCTGGTTTTGGGGACCTCAGAGTTTTAGGGACCTCTGATCTTTTGGGATACAGAATTTTGAATAGCTCGGCTTTTAGGGGGTACAGAGTTTTGGGGATATCTACTTTATTAGGGGGCGGAGTCCTGTAAACCTTTGCTTTTGGAGGGCTCAGAGTCTTGAGGAAAGCTGCCTTTTGGGGGGACAGAGCCTTAGGGTACTCTGCTTTTCTTGGGGATAGAGTTTTTGGGACCTCTGCTTTTGTGGGTGTGGATTCTAGTGGTCTTGATGTGGTGACCTTGGAGGACACCTTGTCCTTACATGGTTTATTTTCTTTTTCTCGTGTATATTCCTCAGCAGCCATATCTCCAATGACCTGGTCTTCACCTGATGCAGCACTGGAGGTGAGTTGCACATTCTCATTACTGGAGGCAGTCCTGTGTAATGTAGCTGGGTCACCGTCAGACTTGACCATGGCAGCCTGGATTCCCAGAGTTGGGCTCTCAACTGAGGGATTAAGTTCTGAAGCTGAGATCCTCAGGGGTTGGCTGCTTCTTTGGGGGCTGAGGGTCACATGCCCTTTCCTGTTGGCAGAAGTGTTTCTGAGGAGTCTAATGTCTGTTTCAGACTTGGACTTGACAGCCTTGGGCTCGGCATCTTGGCCCCCAGGGATGTGAGGTTTAAAGTTTACAATAATGGTGTTGTTGGTCATGGAGGCGGCTCCTTGAGGAATTCCCTCCTTGAGGAATGTGATTCCAGATACCTGTTTGGGGGCTTCCACCTTGACTGTGTGAGGGCATGAAATGATGGAGTGGTTGCTATTATTGATGGTGAAGGAAGGTTTGTGCAGATGGTTTCCCTTCATGTCAGAGCCAAGATCCCCTGTGGATGACCTGGGGACACTGCTGTTCACTGGTTGAGGGTCTATGGCACGAGTGTCTTCATCTATCCAGAAAGGTCTGGGTAGAACACTCTCTGTCTTGTCATAGAGATAAATATCAATTGGGGGGTCTCGGGTGGGTCTGACCTCAACTATTTGGGGGTACCTTAGCTTTCTCAACCTGCTGTTGATTGGCCATGAATGTCTAAGTAGAGTATTCTCTTCCACTTTAAATATGGAAGACCCAGTAGCTGGAGGTTTGGGGACTCTGGCCTCCTCTTGAGGGCCCACATTCCCCAAGTACTTGCCATTGCTGGATCCCTTAGGGGTGGAGTTGAGGTTGTCTTCCTGAAGAGCAATACAAGTTGTGCCTGTGGGTGGCTGGTTGGTGGCTTGGTCTTCTGGTCTTTGCTCTATGGACCCCATTGTCCTGCCCCCCGCCCTTCGTCTTGGAGGACTAGAGCCTTGCTCTTCTCGAGTCCTTTGTAAGATGTCTTCTATCAGTGTCTCACTTTTTCATGTTAGAAAAATAATTACAAATTATTAGCTACTTGTAGGCTATCTGCTGTGTTGTGTGCCTTGGCTGTCTTGCTAGAACTCCAAGTAAAGTCAACTCTCCTTGAACAATGAGAGTCTAGAATGTTTCAGTCCGATGGTGACTTTCTTGCTAGGAAGCTCCTCTATGATACTGTGGGCGGGGCTGGACAAAGGTGGCTTCACAGGTTCATGGGGCAGAGCCCCTTGCTCCTTGGTAGTTTTCCCTTGGCAGAGCCACATCCAAAGAAACTGATGACTTCTAAGGCATGGGCGTGGTAACTGTAGAGCCAGTGGTGTCTATGGCTGGCAGAAGGGCCTGAGAAACTGGAGGGTTGGTTGTCTTGGGTATTTGGAGGCTCCAGACTTTGGGAGGCTTGTCATGAACTCCACTTCTACCTTGCAGATTGCTCAGATCCTGTCCTGGGTTAGTTAGGACTGTGGTCTTCACCCTTAGGGCAAGGTACAACTGAGCAAGTTGGACTAAAAGGGACTAATGAGGAGCTGTAGAGGAGATTGCAGTGCAAGCAAACAGGTTTTCTAGGAGGAGTTGGCAAAGAAATATTTCATGTGCTTAACATGTTCTAAGTACTGTGAGTTAAGTTGACAAATTTCTTTTTTTTTTTGTTTTTTTTTTTGTTTTTGGGTCCAGTTGTGGGGCCTGAACTCTGGGCCTGGGTGCTGTCCCTCAGCTCTTCAGCTCAAGGCTAGCGCTCTACCACTTGAGCCACAGCGCCACTTCCGGCTTTTTTCTTTTTGCTTATGTGGTGCTGAGGAATCGAACCCAGGGCCTCATGCATGCAAGGCAAGCACTCTACCACTGAGCCACCTTCCCAGCCCAAGTTGACAAATTTCTTACTTTCTTCAAGTGAATGTTTTAGGGAAGGAGACAAAACCTGTACATGACATGGAGAGTAAATGAAGAGGCCATGAGGAGCAGGAGAGAATCTATGAGATTCATGTTTGTGTGAGCTGTTTCCTGGCTGTGCCAACCTGAGATAAATAACTGAAGGGAAGGAGAGTCTGATTTGGGCTCCCAGTGTCTGATACTGCGTTTCCATTCATGGCTGTGGAGAATGTGTGACAAGACAGCAGCTCTCAGGCTGGCAGCCAGGGAACAGAGAGAAAATGTTGGTGTTTATGGGAAATCTCTCCTAATCTTAGTAGTCTTATTTGTTTGGCAGGGTTGGGTTTGCTGAAGGCTGGTACAAGATGTGTGTGTGTGTGTGTGTGTGTGTGTGTGTGTGTGTGTGTGTGTGGTGTGTGTGTGTGTGTCGTGTGTGTGTGTGTGTCTAGTGTGTGTGTGTGTGTGTGTGTGTGTGTGTGTGTCTAGGGGAGGGCCATGGCTGGAGGAGAGGAGTTTGCTAGGTGGGCAAGGCCAGTGACTGGGTCCTGTAGGAATTGGGTGGCTGGAGGTGGGGAGCATGCAGAGGTTGGAGAGGTTATAAAGGAGGAGCTTGCAAGTGTGAGTGGGGCTGGATGGGGGGGGGAGCTGGGAGCACTGGCAGTGGTTGGAGATATGGGGCAGGCAGGAATGGGCAAGGCTGGAGGGGAGGGGCATGCAGGAGGGGGAGAGGCTGGGAGCAAACAGTTTGCAGAGTGGGTAAGCATGCAAGGTAAGAGTGCAAGGTTGGCTTGGATGGAGGAGAGGGGTGGACTGCCCAGGCATCTGAGGTCATTCAGTGAAGGACAAGCAGTTTTCTCCTAAGAGTAGAGGTTGTAATTTGGAACCAGCTTTGAGGACTAAGAAGCTGCCAGGTATGTCTAAAAGAAGAGCCAGGTTCTGTTTCTTCTTGGAGGTAGTGTAGAGGCACTGTAGGACCTGAGGTGACATTCAGGTCTTTTGCCTTGTGTCTGGTTGGCTGAGCCACAGCAGGTTTTTGTATTTAGTTGTGTTTGTGTGCGCACACACATACACACACACACACACACACACACACTACTGCCTGTGTGCTTGTGCCTGTACCTGTACTGTAACCATATGGGGATTTGAACTCAAACCAGGTAGTATTGCCACGCCTTTCAATTTTTTTTTCTTTTATTGGGTTTGTAGTACTAGGGTTTGACATCAGGTTCGTGCTTTCTAGGCATCCACTTTTGTGCTGAGCCAAGCCTCAGACCTTTTTTTTTTTTTTTGTACTGTGAACTTCTGAAATAGGCTCTTGTTTCCTGCCTTAGGTGGACTCCAGTATCATAATCCACCTATTTTATTCCTGTTGAAACTGGTTGGCAAGTAGGAACCACCATATTTACCTCCCTTCTCCCCCATCCCCCCAGTGTGTCTTGGTCATTCTGAAAAGTTCTACAGTGTGGCCTGTGAATTGAATTCAGTGCTGGTGGGCTCATGTTTGTGTGCTTTAGTTTTCCGGATAGAATCTGACCAGTGTCCAGAACAAATATAGTACATTCTTTGACCTGGAGATTGTGCTGAAGTTAAGCATAGGGAAGTTTTGTGTGGCCAGACAGTGAGGACTAGAGTTGGGAGAGAAGTTGTTAAAACAACTCCAAGATTTAGCAGATGAGACACACACACACACACACACACACACACACACACACACACACACACACACGCATGCACGCACGCACGCACGCACGCACGCACGCACGCACACACGTACGCACGCACGTACGCACGCACGCCATGTTCAAAGTGTGGTGCTCCAGGACAGATGGTAGAAAAAGCCAGATCCCAGGAGCTTTCATTGTAGTGTAAAGCCACTGAACACCCACAGAATGGACCTACTTACTATGTGATGATCTATAGACACATTTGTTTTCAGGCACACACAATGTGCTGATCATTGAGGAGTTATCCCAATTTCAGTTTATTTGATTTAAATAGCTACTCAGTGCCTGTGAATTCTTGGACATTTCTAGTCATCAAGTAGATTCTTTTTTTCATTTTTATTCTTTTTAATTTTTTGGAAATTGTTAAAAAGTTGATTACAACGGAGTTATATAACTGAGATAAAGAGTCCATCTCTTTTTGGACAATGTCACCCCTTTCCCTCATTCCTTCCCAGTTTTCCCCTCCCATCCCTGCCTACAAGTTGTGTAGTTCATTTTCAACATAGTATTGTACCTCTGTTGCATTTGTTTACCCTTTGTTAGATCCTTATATTCTTTGTATTTAGACTGAATAATTTAGGAAAACCAGAAAAACTTGATACTAAAATCTAGAGCCACAGTCTGCTGCTGTGACAGTTTCCAAAGTGGGTTTCATGAGATACTAGTCATATGAGACCCATTGCAGAGACGATTGCTATGGTTAGTATGTCTGGGAAGTTGTACCAGCTGCTTGGGGCTGCGCAGTTGATACCAGCAAATGTACAGACCCTGACGATTGACTGCTCGAGAAACTGATCTTGAGCTGGGTGCTAGTGGCTCATGCCTGTACTTGTCAAGAGACTGAGATTTGAGGATTGTGGCCTAAAGCCAGTCCATCCAGGAAAGTCTGTGAGACTCCAATTAATCACCAAGAAAAAAAAAAAAAAAGACGAAGTGGAGCTGTTGCTCCAGTGGTAGAGAGCTAGCTTTGAGCACAAAACCTCAGGGACAGTGCTCAAGCCCTGAGCACTAGCACAAGAAGAAGGAGAAGTAGAAGCAGGAGGAGAAGTAGAAGGATGAGGAAAAGGAGGAAGAGTAGGAGAAAGAGGAGGAGGGGGAGGGGGAGGAGGAGAAGAAAAGAAAAAGAGAAAGAAAGAGAAAGAAAAGGAAAGAGAAACTGATCTTGGTCTAGTTTTATTTTGGTCAGCCTACTCCAACTTGGCTGGTGGTGGCACCTTTGGTTCACTGGTGTCTATGCACACTTGAGGATGTGCTAATTGAAGGAGATAATCTGAGCTAAAACAAGAAATAGTGGCTGCAGTCTCTGTGTACTACTGGATTTTCCTGGAGCCGTTCCTCCATTCTCCTAGATTTGATGGGTTAAAGATACGACAGATTGAGTAGGGCATAGCAGTGCTTTTTGTATGTTTGGTTCCTGAATCAATGGTTCTTGTGAGGAACTTGTGAAATATTTTACTTCTGAGCGTTTTGCTTCCATCTGTTGCGTTGTGCTCACTAAGCCAGCTTGTTGTTTATACATAGACATTTTTTCTTTGATGTGGATTTATAAAAGTGGTACTCACACAGTCATCTCCTTTCTGACACAGTTTACAAAGGCTGATGTGGACTTCCTTGCTGTCACTATGGTCTCCCAATTACTTGGTATGAATTCGATGCATGGAATATGAGGCTTTTTGGAAAATTCTAGTAGATTGTGGCATCCATGAGTTTACGTATGGGTTGGTGAGTGTGCTTGTACATTTCACACATAGGACATGGAAGTTTGTTCATGTTTTACTTAGCAAGGAAACTTAACCTGGATTTCAGGTTATCAGTATGCCAGTACCATGCTTGTCAATCTACTTTCTTGAGCAGCAAAGAAGGAAGTAGAGAGAGCATGCTTGTGTGGATCTGGATGTGGCAGGAAAAGGTGGGGGCTGCTTCGTAGGGTGATCCTAGCACCTGGTAGCACAAAGCTCTGTCACCTGTGACAGCTTCATGGAGAGTTTTCTTTCTAGCAAAACAGTGGGTTGTAGGTTGACGTAAGTTCTAGAGTAAAAAGATAGATGTGAAAAGAAGATGTATATGATATATATATATTTTTTGCCCTTGAAACAGTGCCAGAGCTTTTTGGCTTTCTTGATTTTCCATTTTATTATAAGAGTTTAGGAAATAACTGCATCCATCTGCCATTTGAAATTCCTTCATAATGAATTTTTCTGTTGCTTGAGCCACACTTCCAGCCCTTTTTGCTCTGGTTGCTTTTGAACATAGGATCTTGCCTTTTTGTTTAGGCTAACTGGAACTGCAGTCTTTCTATTTGTGCTTGTTGTGTAGCTAGATTGACAGGCATATGCCACTGGGTTCAGCTGTTGATTTGGAAGGTCTGGCTCTGACTTTGAACAGCTATCCTCCTGATCTCCACTTCCTAAGTACCTAGGATTACAAATATGAGCTCAAACACTGAGTCTCAAGAGCCATTAAAAAAATAGAGATAAAATTTAAATTGTGGTCTGGGAAGGTGGCTCAGTGGTATAGTGCTTGCCTTGCATGCACAAGGCCCTGGGTTCAATTGCTCAGCACCACATAAGCAGAAAAAACCGGAAGTGGCGCTGTAGCTCAAGTGGTAGAGTGGTAGCCTTGAGCTGAAATGCTGAGGGACAGCACCCAGGCCCAGAGTTCAGGCGCCCCCCCCCCAAAAAAAAATTGCTTGCTTATGTGTGTGTGTGTGTGTGTGTGTGTGTGTGTGTGTGTCTGTGTCTGTGTCTGTGTCTGTGTGTGTTACTAGGGATTGAACCCAGGACCTTGTACATGCTAGTCAGCATTTTGCCTCTGGGTCCATGCCTCCTTGCCCTTTTGTTTGTATTTTGTTTTGAGATATAGGGTTTTGTTAATTGTGCCTAGGCTAGTCTCAAACCCACAGACCTGCCTTTGCCTCCTGAGTTAATTAGGATTATAGGCATGCATTGCTACAGCTGGCTCATTTTAATGATTTTTAAAGTGTACTGACCTGTGACAGTAAACACATTCACTTTTTTTTTTTTTTTTTTTGGGCAGTCCTGGAGCTTGAACAAGGGCCTGGGCACTGTCCCTGAGCTTCTTTTGTTCAAGGTTAGCACTCTACCACTTGAGCCACAGTGCCATTTCCAGCGTCTTCTGTTTATGTGGTACTGAGGAATGGAACCTGGGGCTTCATGCACTTCAAGCACTCTACCACTGAGCCACCTTCCCAGCCCCCCTTCACATTGTTTTGCAATGCCAAGTGTATCCTTTTTTTATTTTTGGTGGTATTGGGGATTTGAACTCAGGGCCTCATGAGACTTAACCATTTTAAATAGTGGTTGGGATATGACTCTTCAGCTCCTGCCTTGTATTAATAATTTGAGACTGCTGTTTACAAGCAAGCCCAGTCAGCTCTTTCCATAATATACCTAGATTTACCACAGGAGACTGGTTAGCATTTGCACAGTCCTTGAATGAGACACCTTGCATAGGTGGTGAAATAGGGCTGTAAGGAGCCGGAGTGCTGTATGTGAGGTGTTTCCCACTGTGGGAAGGCATGGGGGAGTTCACTTGAAGGCCTGTAGTATCTGCCACTGGAAGGGCAAAAGGCTCAGAACCAGCCCCTACTCTGTAACAAGCTTCCACAGCCACATGCATGTGTTTCCTATTGGCTGAAGCTACTTTTGTGCTACATCAGCAGAGTCAGTAGTTGTGACCAAAAAAGGTATAATCCACTGAACTCGGTGTCAGTGACTCACGCCTTTAATCTTAGCTGTTCAGGAGGCTGAGATCTGAGGGATAGCAGTTTGAAGCCAGCTTAGGGAGGAAAGTTTTTGAGATTGTTATCTTTAGGTAAGTACCAAAGTAGCTGGAAGTGGAGCTATGGTTCAAGTAGAAGAGTGTTATTAGCTTTGAGCACAAAAGCTCAAGGACAGTACCCAGGCTCTGAATTCAAGCCCCAGGATGGGCACCAATAAATAAATAAGGTGACTTTCTGATTCTTTGTACAAAATGTTTTCCAGTGTCTATTTTAGGGCCTTTACCACAGGCCCTGAGAAACCCTGGCTCTGTATGTTTTTACAGTGCTACCTTAGACAGAGGTTTAGGCAGGGTAGGGCCATATCAGAGTTCTGTGTGGCTACTGCACTTAGAGGAGGGCCTTGCCTTACGATGAGAGGAACAATTCACTCATGTGGACCTTGAACCTACCTGATCTAGGAAAGAGAAGAGAGTCTGCCAGCTCACACTGGATTCTCCTCCCACCCGCCCCTGTCGGTTGTGGGGCCTGAACTCTGGGCCTGGGCGCTGTCCCTCAGCTCTTCAACTCGAGGCTAGCACTCTACCACTTGGGCCACAGCGCCACTTCCGGTTTTTTCTGCTTATGCGGTGCTGAGGAATAGAATCCAGGGCCTCATGCATGCAAGGCAAAGCACTCTACTATTAAGCCACCTTCCCAGTCCTCACACTCGATTCTAATAAAGGAAGAAGGACCTTTAATTCAGTAAATGGTTTATCTGAGGGGTAATTAGCCATCCTTTAAATGTATGTTAGGTTTGAAGAAATGGGTTTGGTTGAAGGAAGCGATGGTTCTCGGTCCCATTTTGCTGAGGAAGTCTGTGCGGTATTTCAGCCCATAGGTTTTGTCAGTAAGTTCAGCAGAGTAAGATTTCTGAATTCCTTGCGTCTCGTGAGTCTTTCTTGTTTCCAGAGCTGAGGACAAAGATGAAAAATGAGGAGGGGTGTTGCACTCTCCCAGGCTGCTAGCCTCCTGGACATCTCACTGATTTCTAGTATCTGGAATTTTTTTTTTTAACTCTCTTAAATAAAAAGGTGTTGGATGGCTGATTTCAAAGCGGCTACTCTGAGGGCAATTGGAGTGGATAGATGTGACATTCCTGGAGGCAAAATGGGCATTTGTTTTGACTAGGATGTGGAGAATGGCTTAAAGTAAAAGCTGATGTGAGGGTTTTATGTAAGTCACAGCATACTCATTCCATCCCAGATTGAGGGGGGAGTGAAATGGTTGGGATGCCCAAGTGGCTCAGCTGAATCCGTGAGTCACTGCAGAGAGGAGGTTAATTTGCATTTTTTTGCTAATTAATTTGCTGAGAAGAGGCAATTTGAGAAGCTCTTCCTGCCACCCCTCCCCGCCGTTTTTTAAAATCTTGAACCACACCAAACATAGGTTTTATTAGCCACAAAAGTCATGGAGTTAATGGGACCTTTTCTTTTCCATTATGCTAGTTCTGTTTCCCAAGACTCATCTCTGGATGCCTTAATAACAGCCTCTGAAAAACAAAAAGCAGAAGACCAGAAACCAAATCAACTTGGTTGATATTCCAGTTAGAAGCGAATATATTTCTTGTGGTGGAGGACATTGCTTATAAATAACATGTCTTGCTGGGCGCTGGTGGCTCATGCCTGCAATCCTAGCTACTCAGAAGGCTGAGATTCGAGGATTGAGGTTTGAAGCCAGCTTAGTCAGAAAAGTCCCTGTGAGACTCTCATCTCCAATTGACCACCAAAAAACTGGAAGTGGAGCTGTGGCTCAAAGCGTTAAAGTGCTAGCTTTGAGCAAAAGAACTGAGGCACAGTGCCCAGGCCCAGAGTTCAAGCCCCACAACTGACAAAAGAAAAAAAAAAAAAAAGAAATGACAGGTCTTGATGAAGTGACTTGATCACCTTAGTAGTTCTCTGGAAGGAAGAGTGTTCTAGAAATAGTTTCACAGGGCTAACAGAAGGCCAGGGTTGGCCTGGTTGGAAAGGTAATGGTGGTTCTTTATAGAAGTTTACCTTGTTTATTTTATTATTTTTTTGTCGGTCATGGGGCTTGAACTCTAGGCCTGGGTGCTGTCCCTGAGCTCTTCAGCTCAAGGCTAGTGGTCTACCACTTGAGCCACAGTGCCACTTCCGGCCTTTTCTGTTTATGTGGTGCTGAGGAATTCAACCTAAGGCCTCATGCATGCGAGGCAAGCTCTCTACCATTGAGCCACCTTTGTTTATTAACCTCTAGGTTGTTCAGTCTATAGTGCAGTCTATAGAATGAGAAGGAAGAGGCGTTGAGTAGCCATTAAGGATCCTGATGGAGTAGGGTTCCAGTGGTTCAAGTGTTTCTTCCTAGGTATTCAGAAGGCCAAGATCTGAGGATTGTGGCTTGAAGTTAATCCAAGCAGACAAATCCCAGAGACTTATCTCCAATGAAACCAGCAAACACCTGGAAGTGAGGGGTGGCTCAAGAGGTAGAGTGTCAACTAGGAGCAAAAAAAGCTAATAAGCAAGAGCACTGGGCCCTGAGTTTGAGCTCCAGTACCCCCACCCTTTCCCCTGAATCCTGATGGATCCTAGCTCAGTCCGTTTCAGGATCTCTTTTGAGCCAAGTGATCCTTCTTCCTGTGACTTAAAGCTCAAGTGTTTAAAAGACCCTTGGCCAGTTTCTACTCTTAGCGTTGCGGCTGTGGAAGTGATTTCATGGTTTCCTGCTTGGTGATGCATCACTAATTAAGGGAAAGCCAAATACAACAGTGCTTGGTGCAGTGTTCCAGGGGAGCTTCTCAGCTCATTGTCCAGAGGTGCTTCTACCATCTGCAGGATCATTATACTCCTTGGATACCTCCATTGGTCTTCTGGCCAGTGGAATCAGGGTGCTGTGACAGGGACAAAGAGTGTTTAAAGGTAAACAAATGTTTGGGAGCAATGGGAAACCTAAGTCAAGGATGCTCCTTCCTGTCTTGTATTTCTTTGGCCTTATCCATGAATTCCAGCTGATGGAAATGGACCATTTATGGATGGCAAAAACATCTGCTCTATTGTTTTGGGAGAGAGACAGGCTACCTGTTGCAGGCTACAGGTGGAAGAGAATTCAGCTCTTTTAGTTGTGCTGGGAAAAGTGAAAAGGTAAAGCTTTTTTGATACCCTGTGTATATTATATACTGTATGTTGACGCCCTTCTCCACCTGGACTGTTGCTATACTCTTTGTGTTGACTCCTGCTCCTAGCCACCCAGTGGTGGAGGTCCTTTCATGTCATGTCTCCTCCTACAGAGTGGAATGAAACTCCAGGTCTTCCTGTGTCTACAAGGCCCTGTGGGAACCAGCTCTGCTTTTCTGCTGAGGCCATTTGCCTCCTGCTCCCATACCAGTCTTCAGCCCTTCCGTAGCACATCCAACCTTCTTCCACCTTAAACCTGGCATATATTGCTCTGAACATAGTTGTTTCCTTCAGCTGGCATGCCTCTTTTTTTTTTTTTTTTTTTTTTTACTCAGAATCACCTTATAGAAGGTCTTTGTGGTGAGGTGACGTTGGATCTTCTGTACAGCAACCTTTCCCACTCTTTAACATCAGACACTGATTATTTTTATTTCTAAAGCACTTATTGGTGCAGAACATATTTGTTTATATGTTTGTAATTTCTTTCCCGCCATTTGAACCTTAGCTCCCTGAAGGCAGGAATCTTTTTTTTCTTTTTGTTTGTTGTGGATCTCCAACTAGTCCCTGGTACTAGTTATAAATTGTAGGAAACCTCAGCATTTCATGAAATAAGCTATAGACCTCAAGTTCACATGTCTGGTCCTGGGCCCAAGGCCTTTTACAAACTAGTTTGAGACAGAAGGAGTGCCAGTTGGAATTTACTGGCCTTACATTTCATTGATGTAAAACAGACTAAAGAAGGCCTACTCTGTATTAGCAGGTGCATGTTGAAATGAGACCATGTGTTCTTTGGGACCTCTGAATGAGCTCAGGTTTGGAATTCTTTTCTTAGTCATACCCCTGGGCTGCTTTTACTCTATGATCAAGCTGCTGTGGTAGATAATATGGCATTGCAGCAGGGGTGTGACTTATGACTTAATGAAGTCCTTTCAATAAATTGTGACATCAATAATTCCGAGGCAGTTTGTAATTTTACTGCTTCTTCTGGGGGCTGGAGGTGTAAGACCTGCTTCCCAGAGCCATGATATTTTATATTCTTTCAATGTGAAATTCTCTATGGAAGCAGGTCTGACAGGCAAGCTGTCATCAGTTACTTCATTGCTGGTGTCTCAAAAATCAAGCCTTACTTCACAGAGTGCTCTGCCAGCCATGGATCATTTAAAAGCATCATTACCAGGTGCAGCCTCTTTAAAAAAATATGTTTTATTACTTTTAGGTAGTTGTACAAGAGTCGCTGTTTAACAAAGCAGTTTAAGGATACAGTGCGTTTTGATCTATATCATCCCTTTCAACATTCTCCTCAAGGTGGGGCTTTTATCCTTCACAGGTGAGTTCCACCTGCCACAGGTCTACTTGCCCATCTTCCTGCCCAGAGAAAATGAGTAGCCAGTGGAAAGTCAGAGTGTTCCTCAGATTGATGGAGTAGGCCCTCAGCGATTGGGGATTGGTTGTTTTGCTGAGTATAAATATCTGTGAGGTACTGTAGGTGGTGTCTCTGGATGGGGGAATAGCTTTGGCTTTGAAGAGTTTTCTTTGAAGACAGTGATGGTAGATATACCGGGGCAGAGATAATCAAGGGGCACATTTGTTTACCCATCATAGAGCATGAATGAACCTCCTTCTCCTTTATAATACTGAGCCCAGCAAGCCCAAAGAGGGATGTTTAACCAAGTGACATGATGCTGGTTTAGCCAGCATCGATGATCCTGATATTATTAGCTGACAATAATAATAGGAGAATAAATAACTTCCTACTTTTTCAGCTCCCATTTGCTGGTGGGAGAGCAGAAGAAATAGATTAATACTGGTGGTGGTGGGTGGGTCATATATATCTGATGAGAAATAATTCATGAGGTCTTGAGATGGCCTGAAGTGTGCAGTAGAAGTGTGCAGACTGAGCAAAAGGGGATTGGCTTTTTGTTCTTGCCTGGGAGCTGGGGGCAGGGAACATAATCTACAGAGGATGCTGATCTTGGTGCTCAGCCCTCTAAGTCTGAAGCAGCAGCTCTCTTCCAAAGTTAGGTTGCTGCATAGGTGAGATGAACAAGGTTAGATGTAGTAATGGAGCTCAAAAGTCAGGCTACACCTGGATGTGGGTTTATTCATCTGAAGAGAGCATGGATATAATTTTCTCTCATTTTCTATTTTTATTTATTTTTTGGGGTGGGGTGGGCTAATACTGAGTTTTGAATTCAAGGCTTGGGTATTGACTCTTTGCTTTTTCAGTAAGAGCTGATGCTCCACCACTTGACCTATAGCTTCACTTCTGGCTTTTTGCTGGTTAATTGGAGATAAAAGTCTCATGGACTTTCTTATCTGGTCTGGGTTTGGAAGCAAGATCCTCAAATCTCATATTTCTGTTTAGCTTCTGAGTTCTGGCATTACAGGTATTCAAAGTGATGCCTGGTACCAGTTTACAACTTCTCTTTCTGTTCTTGCTCTCTTCCTCTCTTCCTCTTTGTCTCTCTGAGTATAAATTTATATTTATAATTAGCCAACTGGACTCAGTTCAGATGGTTTCAATTTTGTTGGCAACATCTAAAGCATCATAATCAGGTAACAGCTGGACATATGCCTTCTATCCATCACCTTAGCCACGTCAGTGTCATAGAGACTGGTGCTTGTTGGCCTTGACGTGCAAGATGAACTCAGAAGTGTTGTTCTCTGTCTTCTTCATGGCTGACACAGTGGTCAGGTAGAACTTGATGATAGCATAGTGGTTAAGCTTGTTTCACCTTGAGACACTCACTGGAGGCTATTGGGGCAGTCTTTGGAGCCACTGGAAGGTAGTGTGAAGGGTACATCTTTTTGTGAATGCCTTTCAGCACTGCCTTGGCCTTCAAAGCCTTTGTTTTTGCTTTGGCTTTGGGAAGGGAAGGAGTTTCCTTTTTTGCTTCCAGTACCATCTTGATGAAAGAGTTCTCTTTCTCTCCTTTGAGGTGATTAGAATGGCCATAATTGAACAAATATAGCCTGCCTGCCTGCCTGCCTGCCTGCCTGCCTTCCTGCCTGCCTTCTTTCCTTCCTTCCTTCCTTCCTTCCTTCCTTCCTTCCTTCCTTCCTTCCTTCCTTCCTTCCTTCCTTCCTTCCTTCCTTCCTTCCCTCCTTCCCTCCCTCCCTCCTTCCCTCCTTCCCTCCTTCCCTCCCTCTTCCTTCATTCTCTCCTCCTTTCTCTCCCTCTTTACCTTTTCACCCCCTCTGGGAAGGGAATATTTCATTGTCTAAGAAGTCTTAGGTATTTTTCTTGATCAAGTAATGGAGAAGTCAGAATTGGAAACTATCATAGTCTGTGTTTGAAATCCAGCAGTATGTGTTAATCTCTGTCCTCTTCTCTGCTTGGGTTTTAATCTGATCTTCCAGATGAATGATCATGAGCTTGCTGCAATGGGATGTTCTTTATGCAGTATCACAGCCTCTGACACATGGGGATAAGTTTGACGTCTCCGTGTAACTGGAGGAATGCAAAATCACAGCTTCTGCATGGAGAATACAATCACAGTCACCTGCCCCTGAAAAAAAAAAAAAGAAACTAGGCAGGAAAGACTAGGTAACTTGGTCATTGTTTTCTTAGTTTATGTTTTTGATACTCTATTGTATTTGCTATGTGTCAGAAATAATTCTAAGTATTTTACAAATGCTATTTATTTTTTACTTTTTATTTAAATAGTTTTACAGAAGGATTTCAACTCAGAATGTCAGTTTGAGTACAGTGTATCACCCCTTTCATCTTCTTACCATCTTTCCCAAGTCTATCCATTTCCTCAAGTTACTGGTTTCATTTTTACCTGTGTACATTGAATATTAAGACTCTATTCCCCCAGCCCTTCCTCTCTCCCATTTATCTTCCTTCCCCTTGATCTCCCCCACTTCTAGCAGCATAGGTTTCAGCTGCTGGTATTCATTTTGTTAAACTGTAGGTTAGTTGTTCAACTCAGTTACACTCTTTCAGTCCTCCCCTGTATATACCGTATTTTAGTGAACATTCTTGTGTCTATATGCTTATGACCCTGTATTTGGGACCTAATTTAATTAATCCTCATGAAATTCCTATGGAATAGATACTTGTATCACTCAGTTCCTTTGTTGCTTATACTTTTCACTTGTGTTAGTACCTGTCTCTGGCTTAGGAAGGGATTTGTTGGAGGAAAAATCTCAAAACCAAAGACTTCCCACTAATTGGCACCTCTGCTTCCTCTAGAAAATTAGGGAAATTCCATCTTTGAGCTCAGTGGCCAAACACCAGATGTTTCAATAGGCACAGACTTTGATATGTTCAGACCCGGATTGGAAATAATTCTGGTTGCTTGTGGAAGTTTCTGCTCAATCTGTTTTTGGGTTGGGATTATGGGTTCTCCAGAGGGTATGGTGTGTGTTCAGAGCCACCTGGACTGCCATGTGGCTCCATGGGTGATCCTACTGTGTGGAGTCTTGGAAACTTGTGTTGGAAGGACAGTGTGATTTTAATATTTTTGGTGGCTTTTTTTTTGGGGGGGGGTAAATTTGCCCTTTCAATTTAGTTTAATTGAAATGCTAGGTGGAATTGGCCAGTGGATCTCATTTTGAAAATGAGTGTGCTTTTCTCGAGCCTTCAGTTGCATCCAGGTCTGATTTCCTGTGTGTTGTGTTCTCCTCTTGTGCATTAGGACCTAGGGCTAATTGCCTGCCTGTCTCAGCTCTGAGATAGCTAACTGCTGGCCATTAGGCTCCTGCTAAGTGCTTGGGTTTCCTGCCTGTCTGAGAGATGTGGGCTGTGGAGCCAGGAAAGGATAATCAAGCAATGAAGCTAATGCTGCCAGTTGGGAGAGCCCAGGGAAAGAGGGAACCCACTGCCCATGGTGGCGGGAAGAGGCGGGAAGTGCCATCCATTTTGGTAATACCAGCAGCTACTAGGGGCATTGTTGTGGCAGTACTAGTCTTTTGGCTTTGTCTTCTCTTCTGTGGTGGTGCAGTAGCCCTCAGAATTCAGGGAGGAGGGCTGGGAAGGTGGCTCAGTGGTAGAGTGCTTGCCTTGCATCCATGAGGCCCTGGGTTCGATTCCTCAGCACCACATAAGCAGAAAAAGCGGGAAGTGGCGCTGTGGCTCAAGTGGTAGAGCGCTAGCCTTGAGCTGAAGAGCTGAGGGACGGCACCTAGGCCCAGAGTTCAGGCCCCATGACTGACCAAAAAAAAAAAAAAAAAAAAAAAGAATTCAGGGAGGAAATATTTCTGGGGACTTCTGGGTCATTGAATTTAGCCCACACCCATCTTTGATTTCCTGTCTGCACATTTGACATTTCCTGACCAGTGTTTTCCCTTTGCCTCCCATTTCCCCTGCTGTAAACACCGTTCTTTAAGATGAGGCCTTGATTCTGAAGTGGGAGATTTCCATTTCATACTTTCTGTCTTTAAAGTCTGTGAAGCATCTTTGTGGTGGCCTCTTCTTTTTCATGTATCTTTGGACTGGGGGTTGAGGAGGGAGGGGAGCTTGGAGCTAGTGCTGTCACAGGAGTGGGAGAAGCTGTGAATCCTCCATCATCTGCATGCACCCCAGCTTTCTTCATCACCCAGTGGACTGGCCTCTTGCACTGTCCCTGTGGAGATGCCACAGAAATCAGGGTGCCCAGTGTGCTGACTTGGGGGCTGTATTAGGACTGGCAATGAAACGTGTTAGGGATTTCTGGGTTCTGCATCCAACCCTGTGTGTGTGTGTGTGTGTGTGTGTGTGTGTGTGTGTGTGTGTGTGTGTGTGTGTGTGTGTGTGTGTGTGTGTGTGTGTGTGTGTGTGTGTGTGTGTGTGTGTGTGTGTGTGTGTGTGTGTGTATACGCACATGTGCTTGTGCTGGTCCTGGGGTGTGAAATCAGGGCCACTATTTCTGAGCATTTTTTGCTAAAGGCCAATGCTTTACCACTGAAGCCCCATAGTTCCATTGCCAGCTTTTGGGAATGTGATTGGTGGTTAGAGAAGTCTCCCAGACTTTCCTGCCCATGCTGGCTTTGACCCATGATCCTGGATGCTGAGAGCTCAGCATCCAGAGTAGTTAGGATTAGAAGCATGAGCCACTGGTACCTGGCAGCCACCAGAACTCTGCTCCAGGTCCATCTTTAAAGTGCTGGATGTGAGGTGGGGTGATGTAAAGTGGGGTCTTCTTTACCCCATTTCACAGACTTTATAAAAGGGGCATTGAGGCTGAGTGACTGAAAAGTTTTCAGTATTTTCAATGTTTCTTTTTTTCCCCTTGGGCGCCAGGTATTTGTGCTAAGTATGGAGGAGTTGGTAGTGAAGAATCCCTTGTGATTTCTTTCCTGAAAGACTTAAGTCTAGTGAGTGTATGGATATTAACAGATAATCTCACATTGCTGCACAGCTATGGCTTTTATATACTAGGGAGAGAGACAGAGTACCGTGGCTCTGGCCAGTGGAGGAGGGGAGCAAGTGCTGAGTAGTAAGGATTACAGATGCGAGCCACCAGCGGGCGCTCTGTGACTTTCAGCTTTGATTGCAGGACTTAAAAAATATATCTAAAGTTGGCCTAAAGGTAGAAATGTGATCTAGTGGTTAGAAAATTGTGTGTGTGTGTGTGTGTGTGTGTGTGTGTGTGTGTGGTGTGTGTGTGTGTGTGTAAGAAGGGGTTTAGGTGGAGTTGGGGGAGGCAGGCAGGATCAGCGGAGGTTGGGCTTGACCAGTGCATGTCGTATATGGATATGTGCCCACCATAAAGGGTTCCTCAGTAGACATTAATTCCTATTCAAACCCCTGGGCTCTCCTCCTACCAGACCTGCAGTTTCCTGAGAGCTCTTCTCATATTTACCTAGTTCTTAAGCTTTTCCACTAAACAGAAATTGTAAGGCTTGGGAGTCGAAGCCACTGCGGTCAGTTGCAGAAAACAGCAGTTCCTTGCTTTATTCTGACCTAGTTTTTAGGTATTCTGTACTTTTGCCATTTCATGGATTTGTATGAATATTAGGAAAATTTCAATGAACTCTTTGGGGTGTTAGAGGAATTGGGAAGGATCACTTTTGCTGATTGGTTCTGATTTCTTTTTCTTGTCTTAATGCATAGTACAGGATGTTCTGAAATATGAAGTGAGCTGGCAGTTTTACAGTATTCTTATATTAAGTAGAAAGACTTAAAAATTTAAAAAATTGTTATTATAAAGGTGTTGCATAGAGGAGTTACAGTTACGTAAGTCACGTAGAGAGTACATTTCTTTTTGGACAATGTCTCACCCTTTCCCTCACTCCCAGTTTTTCCCTCCTGTCCCCACCTACAAGTTGTATAGGTCATTTTCAACATAGTATCTAGTGAATACCATGGCTTCATTTGTTCACCTGCTGTCCCTCCATTTCTATGTCACCTTACATTCCCAATGTACAAAGAAGACAAAAAGAAAACAGAGGGCTGGGAAAATGGCTCAGTGATACAGTGCTTGTCTCGCATGCAGGAGGCCCTTGGTTCGATTCCTCAGCACCACATAAACAGAAAAAGCTGGAAGTGGTGCTGTGGCTCAAGTGGTAGAGCACTTGCCTTAAGCTGAAGAGCTCTGGGACAGCACTCAGGCCCAGAGTTCAAGCCCCACAACTGACAAAAACAAAAAT
Source organism: Dipodomys merriami (assembly GCF_024711535.1). Taxonomy (NCBI): domain Eukaryota; kingdom Metazoa; phylum Chordata; class Mammalia; order Rodentia; family Heteromyidae; genus Dipodomys; species Dipodomys merriami. The sequence continues at coordinate 45,655,772 of NW_027206290.1, read as the reverse complement.
CAAAAAACAACAATAAAAAGAAAACAGAAAGTAACAAAGGAAAAACTTCTTGTAAATGGAAACACTTCTAAGTGTTTTATCATTCCATATAATGCCAACTGCTTCAGAGATTTATCCTTATGATAAAGGAATACCTACTGCTTTTTATATAATTATTTTTATTCATGTGTCAGTTGTATATATTAGTGGGATTTAGTGTGATATTTTCTTTTTCTTTTTTTTTTCTTTTTTTTAATTTGGTCGGTTGTGGGGCTTGAACTCAGGGCCTGGGTGGTAGCCCTGAGCTTTTTCATTCAAGGCTATAGGACTCTACTCAACAGCGCCACATCTAGTTTTGTGGTGGTTCACTGGAGATTAAGAGTCTCACAGACTTCCTCCCTGGGCTGGCATCAAACCGAGGTCCTCAGATCTTAGCCTCCTGAGTAGCTAGGATTACGGCGTGAGCCACTAGTGCTCAGTCTCTATTTCCACATTTAAAAAAGCATCTATATTTTTGTCTGTGTTTATTTTGGTGCAAATCCTGAGGCTTGACCTCAGGGTCTGGGCAGTGTCCCTGAGCTTCTTTTGCTCATTACTAGTGCCCTTTTTTGTTTATTTTTTGGGTCTGGTCATGGGGCCTGAACTCTGGGCCTGGGCGCTGTCCCTCAGCTCTTCAGCTCAAGACTGGCACTCTACCACTTGAGCCACAGCACCACTTCTGGCTTTTGTTTTTTCTGCGTATGTGGTGCTGAGGAATCGAACCCAGGGCTTCATGCATGCAAGGCAAGCGCTCTACCACTGAGCCACCTTCCCAGCCCCCCCCCTTTTTTTATTTGGTGTAGTTTTGGTAGAGATGAGTCTCACAGACTTTCCTATCTGAGCTTACTTCAAACTGTGATCTTCAGATCTCAGCCTCCAGAGTAGCTAGGATTGCAAGCATTTGGCACCCCTGCGCTATTCTTTTGACAAGTTTAATTCACATGTGTGAGTTGTGACTTATATGAAGGAAGATTAGAGTTTTTGTGACTCATTTTTGGTAAGAGAAGTTCTAGTTTCCATGATTTGCCTTAGAGGGGGAGATACAAAGCAGGAGCCATGGCCACAAACCCAAGCACATCTAATATCAACCTTAGTTTACTACTATTCTGTTGTCCAGTTTTTTTTTCTTTTTGCACATTCAATATCTTTCTGGGATTTTTTTTTCCCAAAGAAGTTTAAATATTCTTTAAAAGTAGATAAACTATGGTTTTGTAAATTTTTTTTTTTTTGGGGTCCGGTCATGGGGCCTGAACTCTGGGCCTGAGTACTGTCCCTCAGCTCTTCAGCTCAAGGCTAGTGCTCTACCACTTGAGCCACAGCGCCACTTCCGGCTTTTTTTCTTTTTGCTTATATGGTGCTGAGGAATCGAACCCAGGGCCTCAGGCATGCAAGGCAAGCGCTCTACCACTGAGCCAACTTCCCAGCCCAATTTGTAAATGTTTTATTTCAACAACAACCCCTACCCCCAGAATTAGAACTCAGGGCCTTATGTTTTGCTTAGATAAGCGATCAACCACTTGAACCATGTCCATGCCAGAAATGCACAAGACAGTCTCAGACAGTATATTATCTTGTGGATTTTTGGCTTTTTAGCATATATATATATATACACATATATATGTATATGTATATATGTATATATTTGGTTTTCTCCTGTGTCCCAATTTTGTTCTTTTTATTGTGACTAGTATTCCATAGTGTGGGTATGCTGCATTTTGTATGTGTGTTCTTCAGTTGATAGACATTTGGGTTTGATTTCTGGCTGCTGTAACAAGTATTACTTTGAACATTGGTGCACAAGTCTGTGGGGGTGGACATATCTGTTTTCATTTCTGTCTAGTAGATTCCCAGGGTCAGTTTGTTTTTCAGGTAGCTGTTGATTTCACACTGTAACCAGGACTCTAGGAAGCGCCTCCTTGTCCCACATTCTCACCATGCGTTCTTGCTTGTCCTTTTTGTTGTGCATGTGAAATGGTGTCTCGTCTTAAATACTAGTAGTGTGCTGCTTTTCATGTATTTATTAATCACTTGAATGTGTGTTGGAGAAATGCATTCTCTTTGGGTATTTCTTTGGGTGGAAGAGGAAGTATTGGGGTCATTTGTTAGGCAAGTGCTTTAATGGTTGAGCCACTCTGACAGTCCTTTCTACATAAGCTTGCTTGCTTCCTCTCTCTCTCTCTGACACACACACACACACACACACACACACACACGCACACAGACACAGACACACAGACACAGACATACAGACACAGACACACACAGAGACACACAAACACACACAGAGACACACACAGAGACACACACACATACACACACACACACACACACACACACACACACACACACACACACACACACACACACACACACACACACACACACACACACACACACACACACACACACACACACACACACACACACACACACACACACACCCTACCCACCCTCCTTTTCTTCTTCCTTTCTTCTTTGTGCAAGTTCTGAACTCAGAATGTGGGCTCTGTCCCTGGGCTTTTTTTTTTTTCTTTCTTTCTCAAAGCTGATACTATACCACTTGAGCCACAGCTCAATTTAAGGCTTTTTGGCAGTTAATTGGAGATAAAAGTTTTATGAACTTTCCTGCCCAGGCTAGCTTTGAACTGTAATCCTGGTAGCCTCCTGAGTATAGCTCACCTTACAGGCATTAGCCACTGGCACCCAGCTATTTGGCTCTTTTTGTGATAAGTTCTTTCTTTGTGCCTGGGCCATTCTAGTCCTTGTCTCCGCTATTTGTGCTTCCTCTGTAACTGGGATAATAGATGTGTATCATCTCAGCCAGCCATTGGTTGAGATAAGTCTCTTGAGTTTCTTTGTCCAGGCTGGCCTCAAACTATGGTCCTTCAAATCCATCTCCCAAGTAGATAGGATGACAGGCTTTGAGCCACTGCACCTGTTTTTTGGATTGATGTTGCTCATCATGTTGATATGTGTGTTTTCCTTTGTGTTGTGAATGCTTGGTGTTCAGCCAAGACAAGCAAGACCTTGGCACCTTTTACCAGAATGTTTCTCCTAGCTATACTTTTGCAGCTGTGCCATGGCAGGGCCTAGGTGAAATTCAGGTTATAGGCATGTCTGCTTTGCCTTTGTCTGTCAGTATTCTCTGTGGCTGAGCTCGGGCTCTGTTGCTTACAATATGTGGGTGAGTGGCATGGGCCTGCCAGGTCCTGCTGTCTTGGTCCCTAGTGTAAGAACCTCTATGGGGGATGTTTTCCTCCTGTCCTGGGATCACAGCTAGAGCCTGACTTGTCCATGGCTCACTCCCAGCAGACTGCAACCTCAGATGGTAGCACTTCTCTGGCTTGACCATTGTGTGTGTAGACACATGAGGCCCTAGCTTGCCCTGCCCCATGGGAGCTGTTAGTCAACAGCTGGGCAGGGAAGGGGACAGCCAGTCCCTGCAGAGCTGCATGCTCATAATCCAGCTGTTTTCATGAATACATTCTCATTTGTTGTACTGAAGTGGCACTGACAGTTTGGCCTAGGTGTAGGAGATCTGTGGGTGAGACTCTCTGTCATGACATTGGAAACCAGCGAGTCTGGAGTGGCCCATCTGCCCTCCAGCTTCTCTCCCAGCCTCTTCCTATGCTGCAGCTAATGAGTTCTCCTTTTCCAAGCTACCCACCAAGCTCAGTACTCTTCAGGGACTCCTCTTGATTCTGGAATAAAGACGAACCCTCCCTCCATGCAGTGCAAACCTGCTGGTGCTCTGGGTCCTTAGCTTCATGTGACTATTGCCTCTTCCTCCTCCCTCCCTCCCTCCCTCCCTCCCTCCCCTCTCTCCCTCCCTCCCTTCCTCCCTCCTTCCCTCCCTTCCTTCCTTCCTTCCTTCCTTCCTTCCTTCCTTCCTTCCTTCCTTCCTTCCTCCTTTCGTCCTTCCTCCTTCCTCCTTCCTTCCTTCTTTTTTTTTTTGTCAGTCATGGGACTTGAACTCTGGGCCTGGGCGCTGTCCCTCAACTCTTCCGCTCAAGGTTAACGCTCTACCACTTGAGCCACTGCGCCACTTCTGGTTTTCTGGTGATTAATTAGAGATGAGTCTCACAGATTTTCCTGCTAGCTTTGAACCTGATCCTCAAATCTCAGCCTCCTAAATAGCTAGGGTTCTTCTGTCATTAGTTATAACATAGCCAGGTTTATCCAGATTTGTGTGTGTTTGTGTTTGTATGTATGTGTGTTTGCTGGCAATGGGCCTTGAACCCAGGACCTCACACTGTCATTTGGCTTTTTCTGCTCTACCACTTGAGCACACTTCTACTTCTAACTTTTCTTTTTATCTTTTTATGTTGGTCCTGGGGCTTGAACTCAGGGCCTAGGTGTTGTCCCAGAGCATTTTGTTCAAGCCTAGTACTCTACCACTTGAGCCTTTTGGCTCAATTTCTGGCTTTTTGGTGGTTAATTGAAGAGAAGAATCTCATGTACTTTCCTGCCCAAGCTAGTGTCAAACTGAGATCCTCAGTGACCTGAGTAGCTAGGATTATAGGCATGAGCTACTGGTGCTCAGCTTATCCAGAATTCTTTATGCTTACGTATAACCTGTGTAAGCTGACTACACTGAGAGATGAGTGGAGTTTTTGCCAAATGGAATTTCTTTTTGTTTTCTCTTTTAAGATTTTTTTAATTGTGAAAATATCGTACAGAGGGGTTACAATTACATGAGCAAGGCAATGAGTACATTTCTTATCAAGCATTGTTGCCTCCTCCTTTGTTTCCCCTTCCCTTTCCATCCCTTCCCATCTCTCCCCCCCCTCACCCCTCTGCCCTACCCACCCCCCTCCTGTAAAGTTCATTTTTCATCATAACGACTTGTACATCTCATTGTTGCAGTGGGTCCACTTGTATCCCTACTTAAACAATTTGTTTTTTCCCTTCCCCTTCCCAAATTATACCAACATCAAAAACAGTGAAAACAGGGGTTATGCTGTGGGGGAGGAACATACAAAGCAACAAAGAAATCATCTTATAAATATGTTAGAAACAATAGCAAGAAAGAAAAACCATTTGAGTCCTTATCTTGGGGTTCATTTCACCTAACATCAACTTATCTGACCTTTTCTGCTTGACTCAGACATATACTAGTTATTGCAAAAAAGGGAAACCATGGGACCTATGTTTCTTTGGACCTGGCTTACTTTACTTAATATAATTTTTTCCAAGTTTTTCCATTTCCTAACAAATGGGGCAATGTCATTCTTTCTGATGGAGGCAAAGAATTCCCTTGTGTATATATACCACATTTTCTTGATCCATTTATTTACTGAGGGGTCATCTGGGTTGGTTCCATATCTTAGCTATGGTAAATAATGCTGCAATAAACATAGTTGTGCTGGTAGCTTTAGTATGGTCTTGTTTGTGATCATTTGGGTAAATGCCCAAAAGTGGGATTGCTGGGTTATAGGGGAGCTCTATGTGGAGTCTTTTGAGAAACCTCCATAATACTTTCCAAAGTGGTTGAACAAGTTTACACTCCCACCAACAATGCAGTAGGGTTCCCTTCTGGCCACATCCCCTCCAGCATCTGTTGGTGTTAGAGTTCGTGATTATAGCCATTCTAAATGGGGTGAGGTGGTATCTCAGTGTTGTTTTGATTTGCATTTCTTTTATGGCTAGAGAGGTTGAGCATTTCTTCATGTGTCTATTGGCCGTCCTTCTTTCCTCTTCAGAGAAGTTTCTCTGTAAATCTTTAGCCCACTGATTTATTGGGCAGTTGTTTCTTTGAGGATTTGTGGTTGGGGGATTTGATTTTTTTGAGTTCCATACAACGGACAAGGGTCCGTTGGCTAGTGAAGATCTTCTCCCAATCAGTGGGCTTTCTATTGATCTTGCTAGCTATGTCCTTTGCCGTGCAGAAGCTCAGCAATTCCATGTAATCCCATTTGTCCAACCTTTCTTTGATTTGTTGTGTTTCTGGGTCTCTATTAAGAAAATTTCAGCCTGTGCCAAGGAGACCTAAGGTTTCTCCTATTCCATCCTGTAATGTTTTCAGGGTGTCTGCTTTGACTCTGAGGTCTTTGATCCAGCCAAATGGAATTTCTATGACACTCCCTGCCCCCACCAAGCCCTCTAATAAAGAGCAAGTATAGGGTCTCACCTGAAGTTCTGTATTGTTGGCTTTGTCATAAATTGACTATATTGTTGATACATTGCAACATGAGCATCAGCTTTATGTCTAGCATACTTCTATGTTTAGAAATAGAGTATGGGGGACTGGGAGTGTGGCTTGGTGGTAGAGTGCTTGCCTAGAATGCATGAAGCCCTGGGTTTGATTCCTTAGTGCCAAGAAAAGGTGGAAGTGGTGCTATGGCTCAAGTGGTAGAGTGCTAGCTTTGAGCACAGAGAGGCTCAGGGAGAGTGCCCAGGCCCTTTGTTCAGGCCCCAGGACTGTCCCCCCCCCAAAAAAAAACCCCAAACCAAAACAAAGAAATAGAGTATGGGCATCTGTTTATTTTTTGGTACATGTCCTGGGGCTTGAACTCAGGGCCTGGGAACTATCTCTGGGCTTTTTTTTTTTTTTTGCTTAAGGCTAACTGTTCTACCACTTGAGCCACAATTCCCCTTCTCTTCTTTTTCTTTTTCTTTTTCTTTTTCTTCTTCTTCTTCTTCTTCTTCTTCTTCTTCTTCTTCTTCTTCTTCTTCTTCTTCTTCTTCTTCTTCTTCTTCCTCTTCTTCTTCCTCTTCTTCCTCCTCCTCCTCCTCCTTCTCCTCTTCCTCCTCCTCCTCCTCCTCCTCCTCTTCTTCTTCTTCTTCTTCTTCTTCTTCTTCTTCTTCTTCTTCTTCTTCTTCTTCTTCTTCTTCTTCTTCTTCTTCTTCTTCTTCTTTCTTCTTCTTTCTTCTTCTTTCTTCTTCTTCTTCTTCTTTCTTCTTCTTCTTTCTTCTTTCTTCTTCTTTTTTGGTAGTTAATTAGAGATAAGAGTCTCACAGACTTTTCTGCCTGGACTGGCTTTGAACCTTGGTTCCTCAGATCTCCGCCTCCTGAGTAGCTACGATTAATTATAGGGGTGAGCCACTGGCATTGATTCACCTGTATATGTGTGTGTGTGTGTGTGTTTTAATACCCTATAAACAACCACCATGGCAGAAGGTCTGCTACAGAGAATTTGCCAGCTTTCAGCTTTACAATAGTAAAATTAAGGCTCTGAGTGGACAAGTCACTTGCCCAAGATCACAGAAATGAATACTAGTGTGTCAACTTAACTAAAACAAAGAGCATCCCAAGAGAGATTCTCCAAGAACACTGATCCATGTCTGGAAGTAACAGTATGGAAGCAAGAATTCGTGTACCATAGCAAACAATGGGTGTGTTCAAGGAGCCTTTTTCAAGGGCAGAAATGAAGAGATTCTGCCAGCTCTTCTGAAACATCGATTGTTAGCTGGAATGGCGTCAGTCTGAGGTAGAGCAGACAGTTGTGGGCGGATGTCCTGGGAGAAGTGCTTTTTCTGTGCAGGCTTGTGGTTCTGGCAGAGTCCTTTGGGAGAGTTATTTATCAGGCAGTGTGTAAGAATCCTTTCTTCCTAACCTGGTTTTATTTACTTTATAAATTATGGTTGCTGTAAAGCAGCTCCATTTTGACAGCTTTTACATTTTGGCCAGAAATGTTGGGGATTCAAATCTTGCACCTCACCTGAACTCAGAACTCTTTTGGAGCCATGAACAACCTTTTGAAGATTGTGATACAGGTGAAGTTTAACAGTCACTGGTCACGTTGGAGGGTGGTACCTCATGCCTATAATCCTAGCTTCTCAGAAGGCTGAAATCTGAAGATTGCAGTTCAGAGATAGCCTAGGCAGGCAAGTCTGCGAGACTCTTGCCTTCTGTTAACCATCAAAAGCTGGAAGTGAGCTGTGACTCAAGTGGTAGCGTGCCAGCCTTGAGTGAAAAAAGCTCAGTGACAGTGCTCAGGCCTTAAGTTCATGCCCCATGGCTGACATAGACACTAAGCCACTAGTCTAGGCCATAATGAGGGCTCTTACTGCCTAATCACACTTCTTCCCTCTTTCTACTGAGTTTTTGCTGGAGGTAACAGGCTGGGCCAGGCCAGGAGTAGTGTGGTGCACTACCTGACTCTTCAGGGAAGCTGAGCCATAGACCTGTTTGTTCCTGGGATTGTCACTGCTGGCCTCCATAGGATAACTTCCCATCTCTGTCCTCTCTGGGTACTCCCTGGGTATAGCTGTCTGTCCTCATTCAGGGCTTTAGCCAGTATTGCCTTCTTTCCCCTTCCCCTTCCCACTACCTCTCCCCACTTCCTCTCTCCTTTCCTTTCCCTTCCCTTCCATATTCCTTTCCTTCCTACTTTCCTCCTTTCTTCCCTCCTCTCCCCTCTCTTCTTTATCTGTGCTGGTCCGCTGTGTATTAAAAGTCTGCCAAGGCCAGGTGACAGTGGCTCATACCTGTAACCCTAGCTACTCAGGAGGCTGAGATCTGAGGGTCATGGTTCAAAGCCAGCTTTGGCAGGAACATCCATGAAACTCTTTATCTCCAATAAATTGCTCAGAGAAAGTCAGAAGTCCTCAAGTGGTAGATTTGCTAGCCTTGAGCAAAAGGAGCCCAGGGACAGTGTCCAGGCTCAGAGTTCAGGTCCCAGGACCAGCTGTGGGCTATAGCCTATCAATGTTTCTTGCCCTTTTGGTTTGAATGTTGGGTGTTAGCCAGTTGCAAGTGACTGTGAACCCTGAGCCTGACTAATTGAGGTAAGGAGACAATGCTCCTCCTCAAAAGACAGTGTTGCAGTGCTCACCTTATTTGTGTTTTGACACCATTTTGGTGTGTTCACACAGCCTTCTGCACAGAAATAAACTTTGCTGAGTTCCGTTTGAGTTAGTGTTCTCATTTCTCACCACACCCCACTATCATGAGATATCGCTAACAATAAGACTCTCAATGGACTTTCCTGCCTCAGCTGGCTTTGAAGCACAATCCTTAGATCTCAGCCTCTTGAGTACCTAGGATTACAGATGTGAGCCACTGGTGCCTGGCTTAAGATACCATTTTCTTGATGTGATGTGTTTGTTCAGGTTTAGTAGGAGAGCAGGGTCTTGAGTGAGCACTCAGCCCATCAAGGGTCCAAAGCACTGTCCATGACATTGTGATTTGTGAGCATTAAGCACTCTTTGCTGTTTCTGAATATATTTAAAGGAGTTTTGTCACCTGTAGGTACCAGGAACCCAAGACTTGGGCGTTCAGAAAGTACTGAGGCAGTGTTCTGTAAGCCTCTATTAATCCATGTCAGGGCTCCATTCTTAGGGTTCCCATTAAATCTTATAGTCTTTAAAGGCAAGTTGAATTTCATGCTAGATCAATCCAAGAGCAAGGCATCCAAGCTCACACTTCTGAGCATTCATTCTGAGTTATTCTTTAGTTATGCCAGGTGGTGCTGAGCAGCAGCTTCCCGGCCTGGCACCTCCTAGTCTTTAGATGCCTTTATTTAGGCCTGGCATCTGGGGCCCTCTACTGAGGCCAGCTCATGCTTAATGTTAGGGGATGTCCCATGATTTTAGGAACTCCATGCCAGGTAATTGTGTAACTTCCAGTCTTTCTCAAAAAAACATCCAAATTAACAAAACCAAGAAATCCACCTCCTGAGCTCTCGTGATTTAGGAAAGCTGGGCTCTGGTCCCTTCATAATGAGATAGAATGAGGTCAGCTATCGATGTAGTCTTCACCTGAGCTGTGAGGATTAGAAGTTTGGGAAATGTGCTATTTGATCTCAGAAGTGGCGTTGTGTTGATAGGCAGGGGGAATTGGAAGGCCTGTGATAGGTACTGTGTACACTGGTATGTATACATGGGTGTATATACAGTAACATTTCTTTCCATGTCTGGGTTCTGCATTAGCTGGACCCATCAGTGGAGCTGTGGGGTATAATGGCAATGGGGAGAGGGTCTCTGCCTGTTTTATTTTGCTGTGTTGGTGGGAATGTGGGAGTGTGGAAGGTCCTTAAGCAGCTGCCTGTTGCCTTTGATCAGGGCACAATGGACTGTGACCGAGTGCAGGTCTGACCTGGTCATGCAGTCCAGTAGTTGGCTTCTTAGAGACTGATGCCTGGGGAAATTGAGGCAGATGAAGCAGGGATGATGCGTATAGCCAGGAAGAAATTTGTTCCTCTGGTTTCTTTCAATGGGGGATACTGGGATCAGTAGCACTTCTGTGGCTGGCCCTGGCCTCTGCTGTGGAAGTGAGGGGCCTGGTCCTCAATCCTCAAGACTAAGGAATCTGAAGTCTTGATACTACCAGGTCTATTGGAAGGAAAGACCTGCTTATTTCAGACAAGATGGCCGTTGTTACTCCTTCAGGCGGCTTTACTCAGTTTAATTTTTGCTTTCACGTTTAGATGAAATGATCTGACTTTTTAATAATCGTGACTGGCTTTATAGGTGCAGTTCTTCATCAGAGGAAAGCTTCTCCTGCATGTTTTTCTTTGTAATTCTTGTGTAGTTTGGCTGTAACTTCAGCTAGTTCACATTGCTGAGCTTTAGCCTGTGACTGGATGCAGTTTCTTCTTGCTGGGATGTGGTGGGAGCTGTGGACATGTTCTCTCCTCAGAGAGAAAATGTAGGCTTTTGTCAATGTGAAGATCCTGAAGGTTAGATCTTTAAAGGAACTTTGAGGCAGTTAGGATAAGGGGAGAAAATTATAGTTGGTCAAATGAGCTTGAGAAGTGCCAGCCTGGGACAGACAGCACTGTGAGTAGGCAGGAGTGGGTGGCACTGTGTGTGTGAGAGTGAATGAGGGCAAATGTGAGTTTGTGTGAGTACACATGCATGTGTAAGTGTGTATGCAAATGTGTATGAGTTAGTTGTGAGTATGTGTGTGAACAGATGAGTAACTGTGTGCGTGTACACATTTTTGTGAGCATATATAAGTACAGGTATGAATGTGAAGTGTGTGAATGCATGTGTGTGTGTGCAAGCTAAGGGTATTAGTGACAGTAGCTAGTCCTCTATCTTTCCCAGGAAGGGGCTGCTGCCTGCCTTAGACTCCCAGCCTAGAATTCAACAAGGTACCTTTAAGATGCTAGCCAGGTAGAGCTAAGGGATTCTATCATCCTGGGTTGGTTTCACTCCTTTGATTCTTCCTCCTCTAGCTTTTTTTTTTTTTTTCATGCCAAGTACTGGAGCTTGAACTCAGGACTCTCACATGGCTTTGTTTTTTTTTGGCTGGAGTCCTCCCATTTGAGCCATACCTCTACTTCCAGCTGTTTGCTGGTTAAGTGGAGATAAAGAGTCTTCCAGATTTGTCTGTCCTGGGTGGCTTCTAACCTTCTTACAGGCATGAGTTACCACTTGAGCCTGGCCAACAGACTCTTTTTAATCTAATATAGCATCGGATGTGTTTCCTTTACACAATTAAGCTTATCTACAAAGAAGCCGAATTGTACATCACTACAGTTCAAAATAAAAAGATAAAATGTATGTGTAATAGAATAGGTTAAGTTGTCTCCATGTCTCCATAAGGGAAAAACTTTAGGAATGTTTCAGGAGTTCAGCAATTTCACTTGTTGGCTTAATGAAGCCTAATCTAGAAATATGGTTAAGTTTCCTATTTACAATACATGCTGTGACCTTCAAATCTAGCTCCAGGCTCCAAACAGCAGTACCTGACAGAGATGTATACGGAAGCCAAGATTAATTTCTTTCCTCCCAGTGGAGATGGCCATTTGAAATTGCTCTTTCTAACGCTGACACGTGCATATAGGACTCTAGCACCTAAAAGAATACTGTTCAGTTTGCTGGAATTTTTCACCAGCTAGAATCCCATTGCCCCCACCTATTATGATAAAATTTTAATACATTGATAAAAGGAGTAAATGATTTATGCCCATCTTCAGTACAAATAAGTGCAACTTGTGCATTGGTGTTTGTATGGTTTTAGGAAGCAGGTGTTTCCCCCCCCCCCCCATATCTAGGCAGTAGATTAGAATGAAGATGCCAGCTTTAAAATAGGGAATGTGAAAAAGAATCATTAATGTGTCCCAGGATTTTGCATAATGTGACATCACTTGGTTATTCTGCCATCCTTTCTGAAAGGAGAATCTGGTACTCAGTCATTGTGTGTGCTTCCAAATGATCTGTGCAAATAGAGATGTGTTTGCTGGATGTGCTGCGAGAGGCTTTGAGGGTGTGGCAGGCAAGCCCGGCCATGGGTGGGTGGTATGGTGAGCACCAGTTAGCTTTTTCTCCCTTGTAGTCAGAGGCAGGGTGGGTGGAGAAATGGAAAGCATCACACAGAAAATTGCTCTGCCTTTTTCTTGGGCACATAACCCCTGCCTTCCTCTCTCTCTGCTCTGCAGTGGGAATGCTTTGGCTCTGTCCCCAGGTGGAGGCATACAGTACCAGGGTTTCTCCTTCCTGCTACCTCTCAGGATTATTTCAGTGTTGTGACTGTGCAGCTAGTCACATTGAATACAGGTCACTTGTCCAGGTCACTCCATTATACTTAGGCAAAGTTAGCACTTAGTTTGGTTCTTCTCTCCTTGAAGGAGTTACTTTCTTTTGATACTAAGGCTTGAACTCAGGGCCTGTGCACTGTCCCTTAGCTTTTTTTTCTTTTTCTCAAGGATGGTACTCTACCACTTGAATGACAGCTCCATGCATAGATATTTGGTGATTAATTGGAGATAAGAGTCTTATGGACGTTTCTGCCTGTACTGGCTTTGAACTGAGATCTTGGTAGCTAGAATGATAGGCATGAGTTAGTAGTGCTTGGCAGTTTTTTGACCCATATTAATGTGTAGGAATAAGCCAGGGGCCAGAGGCTCACAGCTGTAATCCTAGCTATTCAGAAGGCTGAGATCTGAGGATCACAGTTCAAAGCAAGACCCCATAGAAAAGTCCAGAGACTCTTAAAAAACCAGAAGTGGAGCTGTGGCTCAAGTGGTAGAACACTAGCCTTGAGCAAGGAAGCTCAGGGACAGGCCTTGAGTTGAAGTCCCAAGATGGGTGTGGGGTAGGACTATACTCCAGATGGTAGTGTGAGCTGTGTCTGACCTGTGCTGAATATACCCTCAAACACAGGCAATAAATATTTTGCCATGCCTCTTTGACCTCACTGTGTGATCCAAATGCCCTGGGATTCAGTACACTTTCTCCCCCCGCCCCCCCCCCCCAAGTTCTTTTACCATGGGGACTGAATAGCAATGGGGCGTCAGGGGCACTGAGTGAGACAGTTTAATCTCCACATTGTGGAGGAAGTAGACATTGACTCAGTCACACAAATATGGACTTCACTGTGGCCAGTGTGCCGAAGGAGAGTTTCATGGTGCTGTGAGAAGGCTTGCTTAGGAAACATCCCATGGCTACAAGGGGAAGGAACCACATTCTAGGCAGGGGCTGAGCATTCTGGGAAGGTGTTTGTCTACCTGCCTGTGGGGAAGGACCCCGGGACTGCTCCATGACTCTAGGCAGCTGTGTGCCATGTGATGGAAACATCTGATCTTTGAGGACACTCTGATTCATGTGGTTGGGGGCTAAAACAAATCCAAGAGTTGGGAGGTTTCAAAAGGCTGTTATGGACTCTTGTCGGTTTGTGGTCTACTCTTTGAGTAATTGCTCCAGTCACAGTAAGCAGCTTGTGCAAAGGCCCTTTGATAGGAGGTACTTGGTGAATAGGAGGGAAGAGAGAAAAGGCCAGGATGGTGGAGCAGAAAGTGAAGGTGGCAGAGAGTCAGGGTAGGGGGGAAGGATGGGTGGGCGGCGGGCCCTGCTTGGCTGTCTAGACTGCAGAAACTGGTCTCCATTGAGGATGTTCCCTCCAGTGGAGAAGGGAAAGCTGTCTTGGCCTTGCTGGGTGATGGCCGTGAGAGAATAATTCAGCTAGATATTTAGCCACAGACACCTATGTGACCTGCGTGCTTTGCAGTTCCCTTCAGTGGCCCTGGCTGTTGTTGTCCCTTGATGTGAAAAGGCTATACGCAGGGCCTGCTGAAGGTGTCTAGGTGCCTGCAAAAGCCCTGCCAGTGCCTTGTCCTCATACCAGGTGCTTTGGCTCTGTGGTACCTGAGCACTGGCAGGAAGCTGAGCTTTGCTGCTGGGGGTAAAGTGTACTACATCTTTTGAGGCCTCCTGAATTCTAGCTAATGTCCATAAGGTCGGAGGTGCATGCATTTCGCTGTCACAGTGCCTGCTGATCCCCCATGCTGAGGTTTGAAATAGTGCCATTATACACCAGATGACCTTCTAGGTTTGGTCCCCAGTCTTGAGTGACCCTCAACATTTGCCCACAGAGGCCTAGTACAGGATCCATTCTGATTTCAAAACTAGTTCCTCGAAAGCAGAGCTATGGCTCAAGTAATAGTGTCAGACTTAAGCAAACATACACACACACACACACACACACACACACACACACACGCACGCACACAGACACAGACACACAGACACAGACATACAGACACAGACACACACAGAGACACACACACACACACACACACACACACACACACACACACACACACACACACACACACACACACACACACACACACACACACACACACACACACACACACACACACACACACACACACACACACACACACACACACACACACACACACACACACACACACACACACACACACACACACACCCCAAAACCTGATGGAGAGTGCTAGGCCATGAGTTCAAGCCTCAGTACTGGCACCAACAAACAAAAAGTCTATTCTCCACATTGTGGTTGACATCTGTGGGGTCCTGGGAGGAACTTGGGTCCAGCCTGGTGAGTTTGATACCTTGATGTGAACTGCCTGATAGACTTTAATGCTTTGTTGTGTGGGACAGGCGGGGAGTGTGTAGTAATGTGCTGTGCTTTCTCTGTGCAGGTACTTTGTGCTGGATTTTGAGACTGGCATGCTGCAGTATTTTGTGAATGAGCAGAGCAAACACCAGAAGCCACGAGGAGTGCTGTCTTTATCTGGAGCCATTGTGTCTCTGAGCGACGAAGCTCCCCACATGCTGGTTGTGTACGCTGCCAGTGGAGAGATGTACAAGCTGAGAGGTGAGTGCTCTGGGGAGGCTTCTAGCAGGCCTCCTGGGCCCTTTCACAGGTACTGTGCTGTCTTTCCCTCCCATTTTTTCCTCCTTCCTTCTCTTCTTCCCTCTTTTCCTCCCTTTTTGTGCTAATACCTGATCTAGAATTCAGAGTCTTACCCTTTCCTTTACCTTTTTTTTTTTTTTCTCAAAGCTAGCACTCTACCATATGAGCCATACCTCCACTTCCAGCATTTCGCTGGCTAATTGGAGATGAGAGTTTTTGATTTTTCTGCCGGATTGGGCTTTGGTCTGTGATCCCAGATCTCAGCTTCCTGAGTAGCTAGGATTACAGGCATGAGCCCCCAGGTCCTGGCATCATTTCAAGTTCAGTCAATAATATTCAAGGTACTCATATGAAAAATGGAACCAGGTAAATTGGGGGAATGGGTGGGAAGAATCATGAAAGGGATGACATTGATCAAGATGCATTGCACTCAAACTGACATGTGGAACTGAAACCCCTTTGTACAACTACTCAATGATAATTTAAAAAAATCACTTTATTAATTTGCAAGGATTTGGAGGATTCTGGTGGAATGGTCAGTGCTCTTCTTAACCATCCCCCACCCCCGCCCTGCCCCGAGGGATGAGGAGGTGGAGTTGATATTAGGAATTGCTTGTTTTGATGAACTGAGGAATTAAGGATAGAGGAAGAGGAGGGATGGCACTGGTGGCTGAGCTCGGAGGATGTCTAGGATTTACTCAGTATATGTTATTTTTGGTCTTCACTGATTGTGGGAGAGGTTTATAGTATCTATACACACACACACACACACACACACATACACACATGCTAGAGTTTTTCTTGAGCCATCTGAAGTAGAGGTAAGGCCTACTGAGAAGCTAGCTGGCATGAACTTCCCATTGGGCACTTTTATCTTCCCTGTGCCCTCTCAAAAGTGATGTTTGATGACATCCTTAGAAATGAAGCTGACAGTTGAGAGAGTCCAATGTTTAGCTGGGCACATCCTTCTCCCAGAAATGCCAGATTGCCTTGTAAATGCACTGTGATTTGATTGCTCACTCATTCTTTCAAGATCCTGTTATGGCTGCATTGCCATGATTATGCCAGTTTTCTTCTAATAAAATAGCAAAGCAGACAAAATTCAAATTTACAGTGCAATGCATGTGCATACGTGTGCACAGAGCCTGCGCACATAATCCAGGTTATTTACTAAGGCCTAAACAAGCTGGGCTTTTGTAGGTAATGGCAATGCAGCTCATAATTCTACCATTTTGTTTTCCTTTTGTGTCAGTACTGGGACTTGAACTCAGGGCTTTGTGCTCTTGCTTGGCTTTTTTGCTCCATTCTGGTGCTCTCCCACTTGAGCCTCACCAGTACTTCTGGCTTTTTGCTAATTATACATCAGAGTCTCTTAGATTGGTCTATTAGAGCTGGTTTTGAACTGTGATACTCATATTTCAGCCTCCTGAGTAGCTGGTTATAGGAGTGAGTGACTAGGGCCTGGCAATTCTGCCTTTTTACAGAATATTTTTCTAAGTAAGAGCTAAGTACCATGAGACAGCACCTTCTTACCTGTCCCAAGTGCTGTCATTACCGCCCGACAAGGCGGTAATGAGGGTCTGGATCCCACCTTTCCCTCATCTTCTCCTTGTTCCCCTGCCCAAGTCTACCACTCAGAGAAGGAGTAAGCTCATGTTTCTTTACTGTCTATATACAAATCCTATATCAGAATCAATAAAACAGTCCAAAAGCCTATGAAATGAAAATGCCTTGGGTTGAAAAAGAAATTTTTTTTGATTTTTCTGACACGTATTAAGATACACTTTCTTTTTTGAGATTCACATAGCACGCCTTCCAGCTGACTAGATTTATATGGTCCTTGGCTTCGCTTTGCTATTTATTGCTTAATAAATTGCCAGAGTAGAAACAATAGCAGGTGAAAACTTTAATGGCACTTCTTGCCTGTGGTTTATAAAATGACAGAAGCCCATATGAAAGAAAAATCTAAGCCATTTGACAGTTGAGCTCTCTCATCTCACACTGAGTTGTTAATATTCTGTGGATTGTTAAAACTCCTAGTTTTTTTTAAAGGGCAATTTTAATAGCATACATAAAAGTTTTATTTTCCTCATGAAATAGTCACAAGGGCTAAATTTAGCCTGAATTTATCAACTATGAAAGATCCGGGACATTTCTGCATGTTCATTGCTTCCCCTTGTCCCTCTCCCCTTGGGAACTGGCAGTCTTGTTTTCTCTTTGTGTATTAAGTCTTTGGGTAGTAGTACTTCCTTTGTTTTCAGAAGTTAATCCCCACCCCCTGTCTTACACAGTCTTTCTCATATTTATACAATGGGACTCTGGACAGATCAGGTTGGATTTAAAGGGCCAGCTATCCCCGTGTCTTACATGGACCGGAGCCAAGAATTTCCCATTTTCTAGCTTTAGATTTCTTCCCCTGAAAGGTTAAGCTGAAGCCAGATTTCATTAATAAATGATACTTTGGTCTAGGTAAGCAAGAATAATTTCTATGGGAATCTTTTTTTTTTTTTGCATTTATGTAGCTAATAGAATATTTATGCAGTCACTGGTAAATTGATGATTGAGATTGTATTAGCACTAGTTACATGTCCAGTATATTTAAGAATAATTATATATATTATTCAAGAGTTGGAGTATAGGGCTGAGAAGGTGGCTCAGTGATAGAGCGCTTGCCTTGCATGCCTGAGGCCCTGGGTTCGATTCCTTAGCACCACATAAGCAAAAAAAAAAAAAAAAAAAACCAGAAGTGGTGCTGGGGATCAAGAGGTAGAGCGCTAGCCTTGAGCTGAAGAGCTGAGGGACAGTGCCCAGGCCCAGAGTTCAGGCCCCACGACCGGACCCAAAAAAAAAAAAAAAAAAAGAGTTGGAGTATAGATGGAAAAATATGATTGTGCAAGTGACTTGGACTTAGTGTCCTTTGGGATTTTTTTTTCTATTTTATTTTGTGCCAGTATTGGGCCTTGAACTCAGGGTCTGTGGCCTGTCCTTAGCTTTTTCACTCAAGATTGAGTCACAGCTCCTCTTCTGGCTTTTTGGTAATTGGTTAGAACTCAGAGTCTCATGGACTTTCTTTCCCAGGCTGGCTTTGAACCATGATCTTCAGATCTCAGCTTCCTGAGTAGCTAGAATTATACACATGAGCTACTAGCACCCAGCTGTGGGAAAATTTTGGGTATTTTGAAGGTAGCATTTGATTCTTGTTCTGTGCAATCATCAACGAACACATACAATGGAGCGTTTAGTTTGTGAATGCTCAAAAAACTCCCCAGAACAACTCTGGATCACAGAAGGCCATGGATCAGCTTGTACTTCTGTCTTGATATTCGCAATACCAGGTAGGGGCATTTGGTAGGAAACACTTTGTTTCCTTTCTTACTGCCTTTTTTTTAAAAAGTAGAAATGACTTTTTCAGACGATATTAAAACATTGACAAAAATTGTTTTTATAAGACATGTCAGAATTGATTTTTAATGTGCAAGAAGAAATTTTGTGGGGAGAAGGGATTGTCATTCAGCTCTTGGAAGTTCCAGCTACTTGAGAACACTTTCCCTCATTACCTTCTCTCCCTGTCTCCCTAGATTCTCACCCCCTCAAGTGGTATAGAAAGCAGTTGGATGTGTTTGAGAACAATCTCTGCAAGCATTTCTTTCTCTGTGTTCTCTATTTTAGCTGCTGATGCAAAAGAGAAACAGTTTTGGGTGACTCAGCTTCGAGCTTGTGCCAAATTCCACATGGAAATGAATTCGAAGGTAAGTGACCCTGGGTGGGAAAGAGGCTTCTGAGTCACCTGGGTGGCTCCTTTCAGCCCATCACTTGTGCCTTTGGAGAAGATGCTTTTCATGTTATCTCTTGCGGAGGAAACTCGTTCTTGTCCTGCTATGGACATAAAGCCATGTGGGGAGCAAATGGGGCATTCTTAGAGGTGGGCTTCAAGGGCCTGCAGATATTCTGGGCTGGTTCTGCGTAGCCAGTTGCATTGCTTTCCGTTGTTGATGCAGACCACAGTTAATATCCCTGTTATTTAGCTTGAGCTGCTGACTTCATGTGGAGGTGGAGCAGTTGGATGTACAGTCCCTGTATATGAGTTGTTATCACTAAGCCTTCAATAAACTATGACCTCAGACTAATCATGTTCTTTGCAGGCATTGTGTGAAATGTGGTCTGGAAACTTGGTCTTCAGTATGCTTCACTTGCTCCCCAGGATCTTGGAAAATCTTGTGTTAGATATATGGGGGAGAGGAGGCGAGTATTTTAAATTCAGCCACTGAATTACAGGGATATTACAAAATGCTCTACTTCAGAGCAGCAGGTACTTGTTAAATCAGTACTGAAAAAGCTCTTCTTTTTTGTTAGTTCATATTTATTGTATCCAGTTGCTCCCGCCCCACCCCATTCCTTATGTCTGATAGAAAGATCCACACTTCAAACTTCAATAATCCTATATACCTGCTTGCTTCCTAGCTCAGGGCCTGGGATGAAATGTTTTACTCATACTTGGCTGTTCTGTCTCTAAATACAACCCCAAATCCTTTTTTCACAATGCCATTTCTTTTGGACTGTACTGGGGATTGAACTCAGGGCTTTCATTCTTTCCAGGCTAGTACTCTACACTTGAGCCACACCCCTGTTGACCTGCTTTGGACAGTTCTGCTCATTCATGATCCTTATGGGTTTGTGCTGACGTGACCTTTCAGGGATAGTAGGAAGGGTCCTCCTTCTAAAGCTTTCCCATCTCTGACATTCTATGTTTTCCATGAATGATGGTAGCTCTGGACTTTGCACTGTCTTTGCAGGGCAGTTTAGTTTCCCCTCTCCTTTGGTATTGAGGTGTGCACTCAGTCTTGTACTCTTGCTTGGCTTTTCACTTAAGGCTGGCGTTCTATCACTTAGCCACAGCTCCCCTTTTGGCTTTTGGCTGCTTAATTAGAGATAAGAGTCTTATGACTCTTGTTTTCTTATGCTGTCTTTGAACCAGGATTGTCAGATCTCAGTACCCTGAACAGCTAGGATTATAGCTGTGAGCCACTGTGCTTGGCTCCCCCATCCCAACATGTATACAATGTGGGTCTCTGTTTTGGTCAGCATGACTGGCCAGTGCTACCAGAAATGAATGGCAGTGGTTTCTTGAAGTCCACTATTGACAGACATGTTTGGTTCTTTCCTTTTTTTTTTTTTTTTTTAATTTTTCTGCCAGTCCTGGGGCTTGAACTCAGAGCCTGGGCATTGTCTCTCAGCTTCTTTTGCTCAAGGCTAACACTCCACCACTTAGCCACAGCTCCACTTTCAGCGTTTTTGAGTAGTTTATTGGAGATAAAGTGTCTCACAGATTTTCCTGCCTTGGCTGGCTTTGAACTGTGACCCTCAGATGTCAGCTCCCTGAGTAGGTAGGATTGTAAGGGTGAGCCATGGCACCTACCTACCTTGGTTCTTCCCTTTTTGTCATTGTTCTTATACATCATGCTGTAATAAACGTTGTTACTGAAATATTGTTATACCTCTAGGTATATGTCTATAGAATGAAGTTATTCCGGTGAAATTGCTGAAGCATAGAATATATTGTCCTCAGAATTTTCATAGAAATTGCTAAATTGTCTTCTAAAAAAATCTCTCTACTTTGGATTTCACTAATTTTGTGTGTAGAAGTTCTTTTTCCCTTCTTACTAGCCTTGGGTATTATCAACATTAGGTCTGTGTCACAGATGCCAAATGGGGCTTCCCCAGTATTTTTACTTCCATTTCTGAACTCATGCTTGTATATGTCTTCATGTGTCTATTGGCCTGTTGTAACTTTTATTGAATTTTCAGTGTTGGAGATTGCAACCAGGACCTTTGCATATGAAGAATTCACCCTACCACTGAGGTTCTACCTCAGTCCACCTATTTTTATTGTTGGTGAACTGTTACTGTCCTTCACATGTTTTCCTATTGGGTTTACTTTCTGTTTGTGATTTGCAGTAACTCCTTGTTTGTGAAAGTTACACACACACACACACACACACACACACACACACACATAATATGATATGTATATATAGTATATATGACATGTATATGTTATATATGTTATGTATACATATATATGTAATATTTTTGTTATTTATACTATAGATGCTTTCTTCTATTTGGCTATTTAGATTTTGAGTTTGAAATTTTTTTTATTGCTAAGTGGAACATTCATTTTTTTATGGTAAACTTTATGAATGTTTTAACTCAAGGCCAGCACTCTATCACTTGAGCTACAGTGCCACTTGCAGTTTTCTAGTAGTTTATTGGCGATAAGAGCCTCATGGACTTTTCTGCCTGGGCTGGGTTGAACTGTCATCCTCTGATCTCAGCCTCCTGAGTAGCTAGGATTACAGGTGTGAGCCAACAGTGCCCGGCAATGTTTTCACTTTTTGATTTTTGGTTCTGCATCATGTTTTTTTTTTTTTTTTTTTGTCTGGTCGTGGGGCCTGAACTCTGGGCCTGGGTGCTGTCCCTCAGCTCTTCAGCTCAAGGCTAGCGCTCTACCACTTGAGTCACAGTGCCACTTCCGGCTTTTTTCTTTTTGGTTATGTGGTGCTGAGGGAATCGAACCTAGGGCCTCATGCATGCAAGGCAAGCACTCTACCACTTTCCCAGCCCCTGCATCATGTTTAAGATCTTCTTTTGTTCCAAAATTATAAGAACATTTTTTAGTGTATTTTTGTGAATTTATAATTCAATTATGTTTATGTCTTTGACTCATCTGGAATTTGTTTTAGAAGTGGGGATTGAGGTTACTTAGCCAACTGAGTGCTTTGGTGTTTTGATGAATCACTGTAAAGAAGAAGTAAATGCATCCTAGAATCAGGGAAAGAAGAATATGAAACAGGGTGCTGGTGGCTCACACCTGTAATCCTAGCTACTTAGGAGGCTGAGATTGGTTGATTTTTAGCTTGCAGCCAACCTAGGCATACATGCAAGACATCTTCTCAGTCAATAGGCAGTCGATAGGTGGCACTGTGCTGATTGCCTTGTAACACTGGGGCTATGAGATCAGTAGGATCAAGGTTCCAGGCCAGCCTTGGTAGAAAAGTCCATAAGACTCCATCTAGTCAGAAGAAGCAGGATGTGATGTCTCAAACCAACTTTCCCAGTGATGATGGGATGTGATAAATGAGGTGATCCAAGATCAAATGTGCAAAAGAAGTAAGTCTCTAGCTCAAAAATAACTATTGCAAATAAAGGCTAGCTGTGTAGCTCAGTGGTAGAAGGCCTTGCCTGGTGAGTATGGAACCTGAATTCAAAACATGAACACTAGGATGGGGGTAAGGAGAATTATATTCTTCCTGTATATTCTCTGGTTAGTTTTTGAGAATACTGGTTCATCTGTGAGTAACAGGACCAGAGAACTGGCGCTAGTTTGCTGCTACCCTCCCTCGCATGCCAGCCAGGAGTAGTCAATGAGAGGTTTGTGCTATGAGCACTACTTGGAATCTGCAGACATGTTATGAAATCTAAGGCTGCCTGGCAGAATTTAGTAGGGAAAATGAAGGCAAGCTCAGAGTAGAAACTTGCCATCTCATTTAGCTAGCTGCATAATCAGTGCTTAACCAGCACAATGGTTGTAGAATATATGCTAAGCCTTCACTGCATTTCTTTCTCATTCTCTAGTGGATCAGATTCTCCCCAGTAGGCTATGGAAAACACTGTCCCACTGCTGCCCAACACACTATTTTTTAATATTAAAAAATCATTCTTTCAGAAATGGTATCTCATTGCTTTTAGAGGGTTAAAATATTCCTTTACACTGTTGAGAATTACTGGTAGAGTACTGCTTAATCAGTTCCCTATAAAGAATTCAGGTTTATTGGGATATTGAGATGCAATTTTCATACAGTAGAATTCAGTCTTTAAATTGTAATATTCAGTGCATTATGACAGCAGTGATGTATTCAGTCATGTGACCATCTCCGGAATCACAATTCTATCTGCTCTCCCTTCCAGATATCCTTTATTTTTACTCATTGTGGTTAGTCTCCCTCAGCAATTGCAATTATTGATCGGTTTGCTGGCTATAGCTTTGCCTTTTCTAGAATTTTCTATAGATGGAGCTACACAGCATTTCATGACAGACTTGTTTTACTTACAGAAATCCTTTTTATCCATGAAGAAAATGCTTTGACTTTAAGAAAATCTACTTCAAATGTAAGTTTCTGGCTGGCTGGTTCCTCCACTTCCTGTGGTCTACACAGGAGGAAGCTCTTAATGAGGAGGCTGGGGAGCTTGAGACTGGGTTAGTCAGCTTTCCATTACTGTGACAAAACACCTGAGAAAAACTTGTAAAAGGAAGAAAGGTTCATTTTGGCTCACAGTTTTACAGGTTTCTTTCAGTCCATGGTCCTTTGGCCTCATGGCTGTGGGCTTGTGACAAGGCAAAGCATTGTGGAGGGGTTGGGGCTGAAACTGCCATGACAGGACACTTTTCACATGTCCCAGTGCCATCCCAGTAATGGCATCTAGTCAAGAATCTGTCAGTGGACTAATCCGCTCATGTCTAGTCATTCTCGATCTTCTGAGTTCAGCTTCCTGAGTAGCTAAGATTACGGGTGTGAGTCACTTCTCAAAGGTTCATCATCTGCCAGCCACACCTTAATATTTAGGCCCTTAAGTGACATTTCAGGTTCAAACCACAATAACATTGAACTTGGATCTTCTGACTTGTTCAGAGATGCAGTGCCATGGACCTCTGTGTGTGATGGGCTTCTCTTTCTGATAGCTTCTGCTTCTGGATGGGCAGAAACTGCCAACAAGGAAAGCCTTCCCCTTTCTTGGATGTAGCATAGATTTATCCTGTGCTTCTGTCATTTGAGATACAGGGTATAGAATCAGCACATTAGGACGTACTGATAACCAACTTTCCATGAACAATAAACAACAGAACCAGGCATTTTGTTTTCATTTTCATTGGTGTAAACAGTGAAGCAGCATAGAACTGCCTGGCTGGGCAAGTATTAAGAGAACCTAGAACCATCTTGGAGTGGATAAATGTACTTTCAGTGTTCAACAGAGAGGGAGCCAATTTATCTTGTTCTAGGGAAGGGATGCCAATGGACCTGATAATCACTGAGATGGGACAGGAACAGTCCTGTGGGCAGAAGTACTGGTAAGTTAATACTTTGTATTTGTACATCCAACATTATTATTTCTTTTCCTTTTTTCTTATTTATGACAATACTGGGGCTTGAACTCTGGGCTCGGGTGCTGTCTTTTAGCTTTTGTGCTCAAGTGCTCTACCATTTGAGCAACAGTTCCACTTCTGGTTTTTTGATGGTTAATTGGAAACAAGAATCTAATGGACCTTCCCTGCCTGGCCTGGCTTCAAACCCTGATTCTCAGACCTCAACCTCCTGAGTAGCTAGGATTACAAGTGTGAACCATTAGTGTTCAGGCAGGATTCTTTTTTTTTTTTGCCAGACCTGGGGCTTGAACTCTGGCCCAGGGTGCTGTCCCTGAGCTCTTTTGCTCAAGACTAGCACTCTATCACTGGAACTACAGCACCACTTCCCGTTTTTTTTGTGTGTGTGTGATTAATTGGAGATAAGAGTGTCATGGACTTTCCTGCCCTGTCTGGATTTGAATGTCCATCCTCAAATCTCATTCTCTTGAGCAGCTAGGATTATAAGTGTGTGCCACCAGTGCTGCCTGGCTTGGATCATATTTCTTTTCACTGCAGTCCTGTGAGGGAGGCTGTATGTTGTATTAGGAGATAGGCTGAATGAACTTAATGATGGATTCAAAACCACTGATAAAGTGACTAAGCTCACGTGTGAGCCCGTCTTCCATCCTAGTTTCTTGGTAGAAGTTAATTAGAAAGGTACAGGTTTACTTGTGCCCATGAACCCCATATCAACTTAAGTCGTGGAGCAGATAGCTGTTTAAGAGGATTTCTAATTTTTCTAAGTCATCTAAGGAATCTTTCTCTTTTAAAATTAGTCTTCTAAATTGATTCTGATTACTTTTTTTGTGTGTGATATTACCTCAAATTAGCACTGACTTTGAGACGTGTGTGTATGTATGTATGTGCAGTTGTTAAAGAAGGTGAGCCAGAGGTGAGCATTTGGGGCTATTTTTCATGAACATTAAATGAATAGCATCAGCTGACCATGTCCATATCCGGACTCATGACCTTCTGTATTGTGAGGTAAAGGGTAAAAGGAGGAAGTTTGCTCTCTGTCAGTTATATGCTGAGCCTATTTATTCCTTCTGATCCCTTGTCTCTTCTTTGAAGTGCTGACAAGAACTATTGCCAAGGTGATCACATGGCTTGTGCAGAGCAGATCAAGTAAGAGCAGGCTTAGTAGGAGGGCCCCTGGGTAGAGTGCCCCTGGAGGGGAGATTCTGGGGTTCAGAGGCCAGGCTGGTTTGCAGTAAAGCTGCAAATTTTTCCCTGCCTTTGATGCTTTTGCAAAGCCCTCAGGAAAGCAAGTTTGCTTTTTAATTCATTTGTGGTTATGTGTATGTTTTTTGCGGCTTCACATTCTCCAGTGGTTGCATCAGGGAACTCAGGGATATTCAAATTGAGGAGTGTCACTAATTCAAGGAGAGGAGGGGCATTAGAGAAATGTATGAGAACAGTGCTATTTAAATGACTTTGGATCTGTGTAAAAATTGTGGCGGAGAAGATATCAAGAGGCTAAAGAATATTTAAAAAGGCATGCGAATTTTGAAGATTTTAATTTCATTGGTTTTAACTCTGGCCAAAATTTTTAAAAAATTTTTTTATTGTTATTATGAAGGTGATGTACAGAGGGATTACAATTACATAAGTCAGGTAAAGAGTACATTTCTTTTTGGAAAATGTCATCTCTTCCCTTGCTTTCTCCCAGTTCCTTAGTTTTGTTTTTTTTTTTAAATATTTTTTAATTTTTTGTTGTAAAAATACTATACAGAGGGTTACAGTTACATGAGTAAGGTAATGAGTACACTTCCTATTGAGCATTGTTACCCCCTCCATTGTTTTCCCCTTACCATCCCTTCCCTCCCTACCTTCCCCAAGGTTCTTTTTTTTTTTTAAATTGTGATTAAGTGATTACATAATTTCCCGAATTTCACAGTATTGTGGAATAATGATGCTCATTTAAAGTCACAAGTTCATTCTAACTTTCCTGGAGCAAATTGTCTATCACAGTCTATAACATATAATAGTGTACATGTGATCTGCAGCATGGGGATATTTAGTAGTGGTTCGACCAGATGAGTGGGAGTTCTTTGTTTCTTAAATCCTGTTAGTTTTGTCATATCACCTAACATTTTGGATTTAGCATCCACTTATCAGGGAGACCATGTACCGTTTGTCTCTTTGCTCTTGGCTTACCTCGCTTAACATGATTCCTTCTAGCTCCATCCATTTCCCTGCAAATGCCATTATTTTGTCATTTCTAATGGCTGCATAATATTCCATTGTGTATAGATACAATTTTTGGATCCATTCATCTGTGGTGGGGCATCTGGGTTGTTTCCATATCCTAGCTGTTGTGAACAGTGCTGCAATAAACATGGAGGTGCACGTGTCCTTGTATATTGGTTCCTGTTGTTCAGGGTAGATTCCTAGAAGTGGTATGACTGGGTCGTAAGGAAAGTCAATCTTTAGCTTTCTAAGGATCCTCCAGACTGCTTTCCAAAGTGGTTGTATAAGTGTACATTCCCACCAGCAGTGTAATAGGGTTCCTCTTTCTCCACATCCCCTCCAGCATTTGTCGTTGGCTGATTTGTGGATGTGGGACATTCTGACTGGGGTAAGGTGGTATCTCAGGGTTGTCTTTATTTGCATTTCCTTCACCACCAGGGATGATGAACATTTCCTTATGTGTTTCTTTGCCATTTTTATTTCTACATTTGAGAAGTCCCTCTTTAGTTCCCTTGCCCATTTAGTAATTGGTTTGTTAGGTTTGGGAGGGATTAGTTTCTTGAGTTCCCTGTATATACAGGATGTTAACCCCTTGTCTGATATATTGCTGGTAAATATTTTTTCCCAATTAGTTGGTTGTCTTTCTAGCTTGGTTGCGATAGCTTTATCTGTGCAGAAGCTTTTTATTTTAAGGTAGTCCCATTTGTCGAGTGTCTCTCCAATTTGTTGTGACCCTGGGACTCTGTTCAGGAAGTTCCTTCCTGTGCCTATTAGTTCAAGTGTCTCTCCTACTCTGTCCTGCAGTAGTTTCAGAGATTCAGGTTTAATGTTAAGGTCTTTAATCCATTTTGAGTTGATGTTGGTGCATGGTGATAGGCTGGGGTCTACTTTTAGTTTTCTGCATGTGGCCGCCCAGTTTTCCCAGCACCAGTGGTTGAAGAGGCTGTGTTTCTTCCATTGTATGTCTTTGGCTCCTTTGTCGAATATCAGCTGGCTGTAGGCCTGTGGATTTATTTCTGGATCTACTATTCTGTTCCATTAGTCTTCGGGTCTGTTTTTGTGCCAGTACCATGCTGTCTTTGTTATTATAGCTCTGTAGTAGAGTTTGAAGTTCGGCATGGATAGCCCTCCCATATTGTCTTTATCCCCTAGAATTGTTTTGGCTATTCTAGGTCTTTTGTTGTTCCATATGAATTTTTGGAATGTTTTCTGTATTTCAGTGATGTACATCATTAGGATTTTAATAGGAATTGCATTGAATTTGTATATTAATTTTGGAAGTATTACCATCTTTACTATATTAAGTCGGCCTATCCAAGAGCATGGGAGGTCTTTCCATTTCCTAGTGTCTTCTGCAATTTCTTTCTTTAACTTTTTATAGTTTTCTTTAAATAGTTCTTTTACATCTTTGGTTAGGTTAATTCCTAAATATTTTATTTTTGGGGAGGTTATTGTGAATGGGGTTGCTCCCTTTATTTCCCTCTCTTCTTGTACATTGTCAGTGTACAGGAAGGCAACTGATTTTTGTGGGTTTATTTTGTATCCTGCTACTTTGCCGAAGTGATTTATGATTTCTAAGAGTTTGGGGATGAAGTTTTTGGGATCGTGAAGGTATAGTGTCATGTCGTCTGCAAAAAGGGATAGTTTAACTTCTTCTTTCCCTATGCGGATCCCTTTAATCTCTTTTTCTTGCCTTATTGCCCTGGCTAAGGGTTCCAGGACTATATTGAAGAGGAGTGGAGACAGTGGGCATCCTTGCCTTGTTCCTGATTTTAGGAGACTTGGTTGTAGCTTTTCCCCATTAAGTATAATATTGGCTATTGGTCTGTCATAAATGGCTTTTATTGTTTTTAGAAATGTTCCTTCTATTCCTATTTTCTCCAGAGCTCTTAGCATGAATGAATGTTGAATTTTATCAAAGGCCTTTTCTGCATCTGTGGCGATAATCATGTGATTCTTGACCTTGGCTCTGTTGATGTGTTGAATTACATTTATTGACTTACGTATGTTAAACCATCCCTGCATCTCTGGGATGAAGCCTACCTGGTCATAGTGTATGATTTTTTTTATGTGTTTCTGGATTCTGTTAGCTAGAATCTTATTAAGGATCTTTGCATCTGTGTTCATCAAGGAAATTGGCCTGTAATTGTCCTTTTTGGTTGGGTCTTTGCCTGGTTTGGGGATGAGTGTGATATTGGCTTTGTAGAATGAGTTTGGGATAGCTCCCTCCTTCTCTGTTTCTCTGAAGAGCTTGAGGAGTATGGGTATTAGTTCTTCTTTAAAAGTCTTATAGAATTCTGCTGTGAATCCATCTGGTCCTGGGCTTTTTTTTGTTGGAAGACTTTTGATAGTTTCCTGTATCTCGTTGTAGGATATTGGCTTATTTAATTGGTTTACTTTTTCCTTGCTCAGTTTGGGCAACTTGTATTTCTCTGAAAATGCATCCATTTCTGTCTGGCCAAATTTTTTATTGGTTGGTCTTTGAGATAAAATTTTAGTAAGTAGCTTAGGCTGACCTTGAACTCTGAATCCTACTGCATCAGCTTCCTCAGTGCTAGAATTACAGGCATGTGCTATCATGCCCAACTCAGGGAACTTTTTGCTAGTGTTTTCAAATACTTTTCTTTTGTTCTTGTAGACATGGAAGGTGGTCTTACTTGTGGGTGCTTCCTATCTGAAGTATATTTCAGAGCTGCTGTCATGCTAATTGGGCTTTAGTTCCTTTTCTGTGACGTTTCAGAGATTTTTTTTTTTTTTGCCAACTAAATCACAGTGAACTGGGATGGGATGTTCCTAAGTCTTGATGGGGTTTGGAGATTTCTAACCTATGATTCAGACACTCCTCACTTGAAGCATGCTGACAGCTTGTGAAGGCCTTTTTCCTGTAACAGGACCAGCATTACTAAGATAACTATTAATATTTGCCATATACAGCCTAAAATATGGAGAAGATAGGAGAGTGAAAGACTCCAGGTGTGACCATTCCATGTACGGGTGTAGGCATACTGGGCCTGGGTCAACATAAAAAGGAGCCATGCCACACCTGTCTTTCATTTGCAAGTGTGCGTTCCTAGAGATCACCTTCATCTCAATGAGCAGCTTACATCTCCTTACTGTAAGATAGGCTTTGGACAATTCCATATGTGTGCTACCCAATGTAAAGCCCAGGGTGGCTCCTGAGCACTGTAATATGGCTGTGTACTAGTGAAGACCTGAATTTTAAGTATTTTTTTTTTTATTAATAGTTAATTTACTTTCCTGTTACTGTGGCTTGAACTCAGGACCTGGGTTCTATCTCTTAGCTTTTTTCACATAAGGCTGGTGATTTACCACTTGAGTCACAGCTCTAAATTTGGCTGCTTGGTGGTTAATTAGAGATAAGAGTCTACGACTTTCCTGCCTAGGCTGGCTTTAAACAACAATCCTCAGTTCTCAGCCTCTTGAGTAGCTAGGATTACAGGAGTGCGCCACGAGCTCCTGGATTAAGTATTATTTATTAATCATTTTGGCAGTATGAGGGATCCAACTCAGGGCCTTGAAGTTTACTAGGCAAGCACTCTCCCACTTGAGCCATGTTTCCAAGTCCAAGTTTTATTTTGATTATTTTAAATTTTCATGGTTGGATGTCATAGGGATCATAGTTTTAGAATCTACATTTTGCCCTTAAATCTGTTTACAAAACTATTTAGTAAGGGCTTGTGCTACCCCACATTAATATTCTGGAACCCTAGCCCTCAGGGTGATGGAATTCGAACTGGGAGCTTTAGGACTTAGACATTAGGTTGAAGTTCTGGTCAGTAATTAATGCTCTTTTAAGAGTGGTCCCATGTACTGGGAAGGTGGCTCAGTGGTAGAGCGCTTGCCTTGCATGCATGAGGTCCTGGTTTCAATTCCTCAGCACCACATAAGCAGAAAAAGCCGGAAGTGGCACTGTGGCTCAAGTGGTAGAGCGCTAGCCTTGAGCTGAAGAGCTGAGGGACATGCCTAGACCCAGAGTTCAGGTTCCATGACTGACAAAAACAAAAACAAAACAAAAAAGAGTGACATGTAAGGACACAGCCACAGCGGCCATCTGTGAGAAAGAGGCTCTTGCCTCTTTTAGAAACAGAGCTATAGACATCTTCATGTTGGACTTTGTAGCCTCCAGGACTAAGAGAACTGAAGTTCTGTTGTTTATAAGCTAGCCAGTCTATGGCCTTAACATTACTTCTGATGGTTCTATATTGTTGAGAGGCATCAAATGTGCTTCATCATACCCCAAAAGTATTCAGTGTCATTTATCAGATTACCTAGAATAGTTCTGAGGATTACATCAATGAATTATCAGCAGTGTTCTTTGTACATGAGAGAAAAAAGTAGGTATTGTTAGCCATGCACTGGTGGCTTACATATATAATCCTAGCTACTCAGGAAGCTGAGATCAAGAAGATTATGGTTAGAAGCCAGCCGGGTCAGAAAAACTATTGGAGATGTCATCTTGAATTAACTAAAAACCTAGGCTGGAGTCCTGACTCAAGTGGTAGATCACCAGCCAAGCAAGCAAACCATATGAACATGAAGCCCTGAGTTCAAACACCAGTACTGAAAAAAAATTAAATTGGGTACTGTTTTTAGTGGAACAATCTATATGTCTTCATTATTAGCATAAATATTTGGTTGACTATTATCATCGCTTCTGTTGAAGCAGTCAGTGTAGGAGATTGGGCTAGAATGTTGGAGTGGGGATTTAAGGCTGTGTTCCCACATGGTTTTAGAGCCCACAGGTAGTTCCTGGAAGGCAGGTGCTTCTGCTGTGCTATACCTTGGCCAAAACAGCAGAGCCCTGTATGTTACCTCCTCCCAGATAAGGGGAGGTAAACAATAAACCAGTAGTTTTATATCTCTTCTAGCTACCTACTGAATATACCACTGAATTCTACATCTGTACTTCCCTCTACCTGCTACAACATACAAACTGAATTCCCTGCGACAGCCCACATGTTCCCTATGCCTCCCCAGATAAAGTTTCTGAATGTCCCTTTGTAGCAATGTCTGCCCCCAGCAGCCCAGTAGGATCCTTTGGTGGGTCTCTTCACTTAACCACTCTTGTGTACTTAACCAAGCTGGTTGGGGTATTGGCTAGGTAACCTAGGGAAAGGTCCTGGTACACATGCGAGATCAACCAGCCACAGCCATTTGCCAGGCGGCTTCATTACTCTTTAGGTCCTTCCTCGCACCCAGCGCTCCCTCATGCTGACTAATCACTGGGGTTACCAGGTGTCATGGCTGAAGCAGGGGTGTGTCTTATTGACAGCCCTCACCACAAGGCTGTATACATGTGTGCTATAAGGGGACTACTCTTCAAGCTGTCCTGACTCAGTAAGATGGGGCTCTTAAGACTGCAAAGCCTTGTATGAATTGATATGCAACTCTCATTCTACTAAGGGTAGAAAGAAAAGGCTTGTGATTTGGGCTTTTGGCATGAATTGTTATACGTATAGTCTCTGCAATTCAGCAGCTTTCATTGCTCATTTAAGACCTCCTAAGACATCTAATGAATTTTAAATCCTCTATTAGACATCATATTTTTCCCTGACTAAATTTGCCTAATTCTTTATCCTAAAATTTGCATTTAAATTTAGAATTGCCTAGCAAGGACAGTGAGCCTGAATGATAGACGAATCTGATCTAACTTTGTTGTCTTCAAACTCTTTGCACAGATGAACATTCTCATGGGACCTAGTGTTATCCTAGGTGTGGCTATCACTGTTTACTTTTGGTGAGGAAAAGGTCAAGGGTGAGAGCAGAGGCTGGACTACTAAAGCCCAATGTAGTAAAAAGCTAGGTTGGAATTGGGCTTAGGGGACCCTGTGAACCAGCCAAAGGATTTCAAATATAATGAGTATTAGAAACTATCTCAATCATTTACCTTTTCTTACTGAATTTGTCCACCAGTGGGGGAAAAATCTTTTCATGTTGTTAAATGGGTAGAACACCAATAAAGACTTCTCTATTTTCTTAACTTCCTATCTAGATCTAGCGAAGAGCAGATCAAGGAATGAGGGTTCAGAAAAGGCTTAGGGAGGAATAAGTAGCTCACTGAGAGAAAAAACACATTGGGGGGCTGAAGCTGTAGCTCAGTGGTAGAGCCTTGTCTAGCACACGTAAAGCCCGTGAGTTCCATCTGTAGTACCACAAATAAAACTCAAACCCACAGTGGAGATCCCAGCATTGTTCTAAGAAACAGGTCCTTGATTACATTCAGTCATATTATCTCCAGGGACCTATTCCTTTGTTGTCTGAGGCAGAAACGGATTGTTTCTTGTGGCTGGAGGTCTGCTAAGTATTCATCAACTGGAATTATTGATGGAGAAAGCGTCTCCCACACTGCTTCTGTGAAGGACAGAGCTGATACCCTTTACTGACATGTAGCATTCTAAAACAAAGAACCAAACTTTATCTTAGCATTGGAGACCCATGGGTCCTTGTTTGTTTTCTCTCCCTCCTGTATTCCGCATGTACTCACTTGGTATTCTAGATGAGTTGGCTTGCATGCTGTGTGTACCTGCTTGCTTCCTTGAGTGAGCTGCTCTTCTACCAGCAAGGCCGCTGCCTCTTCTCTCTATGCAGTGTTCAAGTCTTTTGCTCCCCTGGATGCCTTGTGACCTCATGGCCAGAGAGGATCTGTGTATGTGAGCATGTCTTTCCAGAGGAATTGTGTGTCCTTGGAGGCCTAGGACTTTACACCTGGCCCTGTCATGTGACAGTAGGAAGAATCCACTTGGTGTGTGTGAAGCACTGGGTACCTGTTGATGTTGCTATTCTTAGTATTGGTATTTTTATTCTTTTGGTATTTTTATTCTTGATATTGATGTTAATAACAATTATAGTAGTGTTATTAATGCTGATGTCAGATCCAACTTAGTATATTGTATTTTCTTATCAAGTGTTAGATCAAATAAGATTTTTTTTTGGGGGGGGGGAGGATGCTGGTCCTGGGACTTCAGAGTTTGGGTGCTATTTTTGAGCTTTTTTCCTCAACAAGTACTCTACTTCTGGTCTTTTTTTTTTTTTTTTTTAAGTGGATAATCAGAGAGAAGCATCTCATTAACTTTCCTGCCTGGAGCCAGGCGATGGTGGCTCATGCCTGTAATCCTAGCTACTCAGGAGGCTGAGATCTGAGGATTGTGGTTTAAAGCCAGCCTGGGAAATTTTTTTTTTTTTTTTTGGGTCCGGTCGTGGGCCTGAACTCTGGACCTGGGCACTGTCCCTCAGTTCTTCAGCTCAAGGCTAGTGCTCTACCACTTGAGCCACAGCGCCACTTCCGGTTTTTTTCTTTTTGCTTATGTGGTGCTGAGGAATCGAACCCAGGGCCTCGAGCATGCAAGGCAAGTGCTCTACCACTGAGCCACCTTCCCAGCCCCCCAAAGTTTGTGAGACTTGTATCTCCAGTTAACCACCAGAAAACTGGAAGTGGTGCAGTGGCTCAAGTGGTAGACCGCTCACCTTGAGCTTTGAGCTGAAGAGCTTAGACCCGGAGTTCAAGCTATACCACCGATCAAAAAAACAAACCAAACCAAAGCAAACAACAGCAAAAACAACAACAAAAACACCCAAACAGACAAACAAATAAACCTTTCCTGCCTGGCTTGACTTCATACCACAATCCTCAGATCTTAGCCTTCAGAGTACCTAGGATTGCAGTTATAAGTCACCAGAACCTGGCTTCATGATTGCTTTTATATGTAGAAAGTGATTAGCTTCTGGCAGGTGAAAATCAGGAATAACATTAAAATAAAATGTTGCTCATTTCCCCCCTAGTACCTGGATTTTAAAGTTAAGACTTCTCGTTTGGTAACCAAACACTCTACTTCTAGTTTTTTGGTGATTAATTGGAGATGAGACTCACAGGCTTTCCTGCCCGGGCTGGCTTTTGCTTTGAACCATGATCCTCAGGTCTCAGCCCCTGAGTAGTTAAGATTACAGGTATGAGCTACCAGCACCCGGTATCCTGTTAGTCCTTAATTGATAGTTTTTTCTTTTTTTTTCAGATAGGGTATTGAATTTTTGTCAGGGTTGGCCTTCGATCTTCATTCTTCTACCTACAGCTCTTACACAGCTGGGACTACAGATATTCAAATAGCCAGGTGAGCTTGGCACCTCACCTCTAGTGCTGAGCCTTATGCCCACTACATCTGACTTGTTCTTTGTCATCATAATCACTTTTTCCCCCCAGGCTGGCCTTAACTGCAGTTCTCAGGTAGCTGGGATTAGAGGTATGACACACAGACATTTT
The DNA here is from genome assembly GCF_024711535.1 of Dipodomys merriami. NCBI lineage: Eukaryota > Metazoa > Chordata > Mammalia > Rodentia > Heteromyidae > Dipodomys > Dipodomys merriami. The sequence continues at coordinate 45,621,035 of NW_027206290.1, read as the reverse complement.
TTTTTTTTAGCAAGCAAGAAACTTTTAATTATAAGAAACATATTGTTGGGACAATGAAATACTAATAAGTGACATCTATCAATACATTCATATATTGGACTCTTTGGAGCTTTCTGCCCAGGTAGGCCTGAAACTGTTTTCTTCTAATCTGAGCTTCCTGCATGGCTCGGCTGACAGGCACTTGCCACCACACCCAACTATTGGTGGAGTAGGGGAATCTCTCAAAACTTTTTTGCCTGGGCTGCTCTTAAACCATAACGCTCTCATTTTCCCTCCCAAGTAAGCTAAGAAGTGTGAGCTGCCACTGCCTGGCTTGGTTTTGCTTTCTCACTCAGGCATGCAAGTCCATTCTAGATTCTAGATGACCAATCTTGGCCAGGTATAAAATTTGCAGGTATTTTCTCCTATCTTGTGGGTTGACTTTTTACTTTTCCATCTTTTTTTTTTTTTGAAAGGGGCAAAATCTTCTAGAACAAATGAAGTTTCCACTATGGACAGTGGAGTGGGGAATTGGATTAGAAGGAACTGTCTTCCAGTTTGGCTGGGGCTACACACAAGCCCATTAATTTGCTTTGTTGTCTTAAGTGACTCAATAAGAGTAATATTTCTGATTCAGTTTTCACGTGGGCAAGTTAGAGACAGTAATGATATCTTCTCTATAGGGAAGTTAGAATTAAGTGACATCACACATATGACAGATAGCAGTTGTTTTTGTAGTACAGACTCACCCAACACTGCCTGAACATCTCTGTCATATGTGATTCAGTTTTTGAGCTGAGACTCAAGGCAGATTGCTGAGAGTCATAGCTCAGAAAAAGGTTTGATAGACTTACAAGATTTTTTTGTTTTTTTTGGTTGGTTGTCTTGGCCTGGGTGCTGTCCCTGAGCTCTTCAGCTCAAGGCTAGCACTCTACTGCTTGAGTCACAGCGCCACTTCTGGCTTTTTCTGCTTATGTGATGCTGAGGAATGGAACCCAGGGCCTCATGCATGCAAGGCAAGTGCTCTACCACTGAGCCACCTTCCCAGCCCCTGTACAAATATTTATATTCCTCCTGCTTTAAAAAGCTCAGGTAATCTTGACTTAACCAGTCTGGCACGGTCAGGTCTTAACATATTGATAGAGTGCTTGCCTAACTTTCACAAAGGTCTTGGGCTTTGATCCCTGACACTGCAAACAAAACAAGACAAAAATACTACAAAAATGAAACAAAAGTCATTGGCAATATTCATGTTTTGTGACTGGTTTACTTTCTGAGGGTCTATGAGGTTAATGTCTAGTTTTCTAGGCTGTGCAGTGGACCATATTTGAGCCCAGTGGAGCCACCTAGGGGCAAGTTACTCTGAATAGATAAGTGGATTGAATTGTGCATTGTGGTGAAGATTACATGAGATTTAGTCTGTCAGGCTCCCACAGAACTGGGCACTGAGTTTCCACAGTGGAATGATGGGTGTTTGGAGAAGGCTGGTTAGTCAGCCCTTACCAGGTGATTTCCCTGGGAAACAGCTATACCAAACTGCCTAAGATAAGAAGTGTCTAGCTTCCAAAACAGGGTATTATTTTGGTGGACAACTAAGTCTCTTAATAATAATTTTGTTTTGTTTTGTGCTGGCACTGCAGCTTGAACTCAGAGTCTCAAGCTGTTGTCTTTTTTGCTCAAGGTTGGCACTCTTCCACTTGAGCCACACTTTCACTGTTTTTTTTTTTTTTTGTTGTTGTTAATTGGAGATAAGAATCTCACAGACATTTCTGCTGAAGTTGGCTTTTAACTGTGATCCTCAGATCTCAGTCTCCCGAGTAGCTAGGATTATAGGTGAGAACCACTAGCACCCAGCTGAAATTTTTATCTTTTTAAGCAACCAGACTTACTGAAAAGGTTAAATGAGTGGAATGATAAGAGTATCATGGAACCAATAAATGCACCAAGAAGTATAGAGATACTTGTATGTGCATGTACACTTCATCTTTGAAAATACACACGGGCTGATCATGTTAGAGAGTTAGGAGAAGATTGGGGATTTAATGGTTGAGCTTAAGTGAGGAGTTATAAAATTATATATATATATATATATATATATATATAAAGCTTTTTGATACTCTGAAATTTTCACCTTGTATATCAATTATGAATTTAGTAAATTATATACTTAAAGATGTCGTTATTCAAATGGTTAAGATTTAAATTTGTAAAAAGCTTTTGAAAGATGGGAAGCTGTCCAGTGCTACTTAGGAGGCTGAGATCTGAGGATCATGGCTCAAAGCCAGCCTGGGGAATCAAAGTCCCTGAGACTCTTATCTCGAATTAACCACCAACAAAACCAGAAGTGGAGCTGAGACTCAAGTGGTAGAGTATCAGCCTTGAGTGAAAAAGTGAAGGGACAGCATCCAGGCTCTGAGTTCAAGCCCCCGTACTGGCATAGAAAACAAAAGCCAAAGAACAAAATGTAGAGGCGAGGCAGTTTGCTGAGCCCTGCTTTTGGGCCCCTTCTGGTGAGTTGTGTTGTTTTCAGGGAGATATTCCTTGGGGTCACTAATGGGCCTGCTTTTCATTGTGATCTTTATTGTGAGGTCTTTAAACATTGAAGATAGCTGATAATTCCAGATTCTTGTCATTTCCGAGTAGGCTTCTATTCTTGTCACTCCAAATTGATTGTGCTTGTTAAGGTTGGAAGTGTTTAAGGTTTCATGTTGCTGTCTTCTCCTTACTTGAACTGTGTAGTGATTAATGATGAATGTGGAGTAGCTTCTTCCTTGGCTAAGTTCTTCCTTGGTGGCCTGGGTGGCCCATAGGTAGAACCAGACTCCATACTAGGCCTGTGTGTGAGTGGAGCTTTGCTGCCACTAGGCAGCAGGTGGAATGCCACCTTGGTTGAAGGGGCTTGGTGAATGTGTCCATGTGAAATCCTATGTGTATCTGAAAGTCAATTTCTATAGCTTACTCTGTCATATTTAGGCCTGACTTATGGTTTAAAACTTTTCTTGTTGGGTACTGATTCCTCATGCCTGTAATCCTAGTTATGTAGGAGGCTAAGAGCTGAGCATCGTGGTTGAAGTCAGCCCAGGCACACAAATCTGAGAGACTCTTATGTGTGCATTCATCAGTTCAAAGCTACAAGTAAAGCTATTGCTCAAGTAGTAGGTCGCTGTCCTTGAGCAAAAACGTAAAGGGACAAAAAGCAAAGAGATAGGTGCCAGGCCCTGAGTTCAAGTTTTTGTAATATGCGCCCTCTCTTCCTCTCTCTCTCCCTTCCTCCCTCCGTCCCTCCCTCCCTCTCTGTCTCTCTCTCTCTCTCTGTCTCTCTCTCTCTCTCTCTCTCTCTCTCTTTCTGTCTCTCTCTCACACATACTCTCACTAAAGCACCAAAAACACCTGTTTTCTTTCTAAAGTTGTGTTAAAAGCCAATGTGTACTTTGTCTCCTATAGAAGCCCCAATGTGTGTGCTGGCCTGAGTTGAAGAGTCACAGGATAATTCCTATCCATTTTTTCTGGTCTTTGGGGCCGTGCTATGTGGAGCAAATGTTTAATAATCTCCCAGTAAGTAAAGCTGGGTGGGCTTAGCTGAGGATTTACTCTCACCCAGCTCTGCCTTGTTGTGTCTGCTGTTGAGCAATTTTACTTTCATGTGTATTACTCTCAGTGTTATCTTTCTTTTAGAATTTTTCACAGATAATTACCTTTTGGGTACTTAAAACTGAGTGTGAAACATCAACCTCCTAAACCTATCATCAAATTAAGTAAATAAAACAAAATTTAAGAGCAGCTTTTATTAAAACAATAAAGTTTAGTGGCTTTTTTATTATCTTAATAAAGTATAACAATTTTGCCTACCTTCTCAAATATAATTTTAAAATTTGGCTGGCTGCCTTGCCTGAGAGGAAAGTATTAGCCTTTCCCAGGAAGATTGTGTTAGGTCAAGGAGACATTTATGTTTTAAAATTTACATATATTTTAAAATAAAAATGGTTTTTGGTGCTAGTCTTGGGGCTTGAATTTTCAAGGCCTGGGCACTGTTCCTATGCTTTTATTATTAAGACTAGTGCCCTATCTCTTGAGTCATAGCTCCACCTTCAGCTTTTGGTAGTTAACTGGAGATAAGTCTCATAGACTTTCCTGTCTGGGTTGGCTTTGAACACCCTCAAATCTCAGCCTCCTGAGTAGCTAGAATTACAGAAGGTACACCTAGCTTTGGTTATGTATATGTATATATATATGTATATGTATATGTATATGTATATGTATATGTATATGTATATGTATATGTATATGTATATGTATATGTATATGTATATGTGTGTGTTGTGTGCATATGTATATATTGTAATATTGTATATATATATATATATATATATCTGAGCAAAGCAGAAGGAACTGAGTGGTTTTCTGGGAGTTAGAGAACAGGGAAAAGGAGGCATTGTGGAGTCAGGCTGACAAGGGAGGTCACTTGAACACTGGCTTTGGAAAGTAGCTGCATAACAGAGCCTCAGAAAGGAAGACTACAGTAGGCCAGCCTTGAACTACCATCTATAATATATATATATATATATATATATATAATATACATACTACATAATATGTAAATACATTATAAAAGAAAAGGACATTTGACAGTTAATGTAGCATTTTGTGGTTTGTATTCATAAACTTACTTCTGGGATGGACAGTCTGTCCATCTGTTTGAATTGCCTTCCAAGGTGGAAAACCTAGCTTTATTTGCAAGTGGTTTGTTGTACCAGGCATAGATGTTCCTCTCCTCCTTTACTTGTGCTACCAATTTGATGTTCCTGTTTCTTTACCCCATATTTCACCCCATCATCTTCTGTCGGACAACTAACCCTGAAAACCTAGACAGATTATTAAGAGTCTCCTTTGGGGTTGGAATACAGAGCATTTAGATGGAACCCTCCATTCCATTAGGAGCTTGGCACCTACCTTCAGGATCTTTCTTTTCCCTGGCTCCTCAGGCCAGCTCAGCAACTGGCAAAGGCTACTGATGCTGATACCAGTATTTGGGATATTTACTTCTCATTCATCTCCGGGCTAACTTCTCTTAATGGCTTCTTCCATCCCTCTTAAACCCTGACACTTGGCCAATCTGCAAACATCTTTGTCTAAAATGTCTTCTCTTGTTCATTTCAGAGCAGGCATTTATAAACTGCCTACCTTCACAACTTCCAGCACAGAATAGCATCTACTTTTTTTTTTTTTTTTTTTTTTTTAGTCAGTCATGGGGGCTGAACTCTGGGCCTGGGTGCTGTCCCTCAGCTCTTCAGCTCAAGGCTAGCACCCTACCACAGTGCCACTTCCGGCTTTTTTCTGCTTATGTGGTGCTGAGGAATCGAACCCAGGGCCTCATGCATGCGAGGCTTGCACTCTACCACTGAGCCACCTTCCCAGCCCCAATATCTACTTTTAAATTCCATGATTCTCATCCTGTATTGATGTAAATAAAAGGCCTGCAAACAAAACCAGGAAAATCTTGTGGCTTGGGAGTTGCATGTTCAAGTACTGCAGAAAGATATTCTCTAATAAATAGCGCCCTGCATGTGGTTGACAAGTTTCTTTCAGATGTATCACTCCAGCTGGGGTTTCTATGCCTGACTAGTCTATGAGGGACTGTCTGATCATTACAAGATATTTAGCAACATCTCTGGCTTGTACCCACTAGATGGTGGTAGCACACCCCTCGCCTCCACTACCAATTGTGAGAACCTAGAATCTGCAGACATTGCTTAATGCTCCTAGGCAGGGAAGAGTCACTTATGTCATAGTTCCTCTTGGTAAGTATTGTCTATTTTTGCAAGTGATGAGGATCAGAGAGGTTCCATGGCCTCACAGCTAGGGCCTGCCTTGAAATCATCCCTTGTCTGGCTGTTTATTCAAGGCTCTTCATTTCCCCTCAGCTGTTGAAAATGGTGTTTCAGCACAGCTCTTGGGGTGGTTCTGCAGTTGAAAGTTTGCTCTTGGGAAAAGCCCCGTTCTCTCTGCCAGATGCAAGAGAGTCTATCCATCATGTATTTAGACTCCTGGGCAGGGAAAGGTTGAAAGATATTCTAGCAGCAAAGCACGAATGATCTCTCAGTCTTTCTCCAGGCTGGTAGGGGCTGGCCTCCGGGATTGCTGCATGAAGGTTGGAGGGTTCAGATTTTGGACCTGCTTTGCCAGGAATTTGCCCACATCTGAGTGCTCCTGGCATGTGGTGATGCAAACGAGGCACATCACATCCTGTGGAGTTTTATTCCCAGGACCTAGTACTGCACTCATAGTAACTAAGGGAGTGGTTGCTTGAGGCTGAAGTTTGATAGCTGTGTGCGCTGTGCCAGGCCCAGCAGGTCGGGCTAGGTTTTGGCGTGGGTTGGGGGGTTTCCTTGCTCATCTTATGGGCTGCACCCACTCAGCCGTTGTGAGAACTGACAGTGGTGCCTCCTGCCTCATCCCGCTGCAGGCCGATGTAGAAGGAAGCTCTTGCCGATTCCCTGGCCCCTGGTCCTCAAAGGTAAGTGATGGGAAGCTGTTGAAAGGGCATTTACACCTGAGCTTGCCTTTGTGTTTCTGGCCAAGGAAAAAGCACTAACTCTGAATTCTTCTAGGCATAGGGCTCCCAGGACGTGGAGGTTCTGTATACCATGAGGCTATAAATGTTCTCTTCTCACTGTGGGATGCCCAGTAAGAGGCCTGAGCTTGAGGGATACCTCTTCAATGTCTGATTGTTTTGAAACAGAAGAGAATGCTAGTAGAGAGTTGGTTGTGTTTTGAAATAAGACAGAAAAATTAGACATGTTTTCCATGGTGAAGTTTTTCTATTTTCTATAAGTGTGCGTGTGTGTGTGTGTGTGTGTGTGTGTGTGTGTGTGTGTGTGTGTGTGTGAGCGCGCCAGTATTGGGGCTTGAATTCAGGTCCTGGCTATTATTTTGCTCAAGGCTAGTGCTCTATCACTTGAACCATAGCTCTACTTCTGGCCTTCTCTGGTTAATTGAATATGAGAGTCTCTCAGATTTGTCTTCTGAGCTGGCTTCAACCCTTGATCTTCAGATCTCAGCCTCCTGAGTAGCCAGCCTTACAGGTGTGAGCCACTGGTACCCAACTTATCTACAAATCTTGATACTTTGATTTGTTGGTTTTTGAAGCCAGTATCATGTTCCTAGTTCTTTTCTCACTACCTCATATACCAAATAATATGCAGACATCATTAGAGGGGCAGGGCGGGGTTGTATCCATGTGTTCTCAGTGGTTCTACCATCACCTTTGACCTTGAGCTAGTCTTTTTTTTTTCTTTCTTTTCTTTTTGGTGCGTTAGTATCTTACTCTATCAATAGGCAACCTAAACCTTACTCTTCCCTTCCAGTATTTTACAGACATTTTATGGTACCTAAATACTTCTGGAGAAGCTTAGCCCAGGGCATGTTCAGTGGCTGTTAATATCATAATTATAATGATGAATCATGTCATTGGTAGCTTTCTCTGCTGAAGGCACCATGCCAGCTACCTGAGCATAACCTGCAGCTGGCGTCGATGAGTACCTGCGGGGAAGAAGAGCGGTAACATTTGTCTTGCAGGCTTGTTTGAATTCAATGGTGTCCATGACATAGAAGTTTAAGTTGTTTTTTTCCTGTGTTAGAAGCTCTCTGCTGCCCTTGTTTTTTACCCCTCCATCCCATTTCCGAATGTCCTGTTCTGCACTTGCATGTGTGTTGTTTTCAAGAAGAGGGGATAATGGGCTATGTTTTATGAACTTTTGGTATTTTGTTTGTATTTTTCTCACAGCTATGTTGGCAATACTGAGGATTGATGTATTTTTCTCTTCGTGGATTTTGGAAGGGTTTTTACTTTTTGCTTAGCAGTTGGTATATGTGTGTACAGATTGTGGATCTGTATATTTTTTCACCTTTTCTTGTTTTTGTGCTGGTACTGGGGCTTAAACTCTGAATCTCACACTCTTTCCCCCCCCCCCCACAGTGCTCCTAGAGTTTTATTTATTCATTTTTTTATTGTCAAGATGATGTACAGAGGGGTTTCAGTTATATAAGTAAGGTAATGAGTACATTTCTCGTCAAACTTGTTATCCCTCCCCTCAATTTTCTCCTCCTTTCCCTCCCACCACCCCACCCCTCAAGTTGCACAGATCATTTTCAACATGTTGTCTTGTGAATATCCCTGCTGCACTGGTTACCCCCTTGTCCTTTGTCTCACCATTCTGTTGTTCCCCTTCCCTTCCCTAATTCAAATAAACGTATATTCAATACCAGGGTACTAAAATCAAATACAGTAACAACAAAGTTTATGCCATAGGGAGAACATACAAAAGAAACAAAAAATCACATAGTACATTAAAAACAACAACAACAAAGAAAAACCTCTGTGTCCATGTCTTGGAGTTCATTTTACTAGCATCATCTTATATATCTTGTTTGGTATTTTCACTTAAGACTGGTGCTCTACCACTTGAATCATAGCTCTACTTCTAACATTATGCTGGTTAATTGGAGATAAGAGCCTTATAGACTTTACTGCCCAGTCTGGCTTGGAATTGTGATCCTTAGATCTCAGCCTCCTGTATCGCTAAGATTATAGGCATAGGGCACCAGCATCTGGCTGGATCTGTCATTTTGGACTGCATGTTATAATTCTGTGTTATAACAGAATATAACAGGTTCTGTGTTCTCTAATAAGCAATGAAGCCTGAAAAAGGCCATGTTTTGTTGTGATGCCGTGAGGGTGAGATGTAGAATAAAGCAACCATCTAGTCCTGGATTTGTGTGCTTTAGAGATAACTGAAGGCTTTCTCTGGCTTCTATTTCTTCATACAAGGAGGAATTTGGATTTCAAGATTTACTTACATTATTTCTCATTCATTGGTTATCTATTATTGTGTAACAAACACCCCCAATCTTAATGTCTTAAAAATTACAATCGTCAATAGAATGGGGCTCTGATGTATGCTTCGCTTACCTGGATGCAGCTCCTTTATTTTGTGTGGATGTGCTCACATGTGTCTGTAGTCATGTGACACTGTCAGCAGGTAAGGGCCTGATGTTCAACACGGTTTTACTCACTTGTGTGGTGATGACTGTGGCTGGCAGTAGAAAGTACCTGTCCGGCCCAAAGAAACATAGGTCCCATGGTTTCTGTTATTTGCAATAACTAGTTTATGTCTGGGCCAAGCAGAAAAGGTCAGATAAGTTGATGTTAGGGAAATGAACCCCAAGATAAGTATTCAAATGTTTTTTTTCTTTCATGCGATTATTTCTAACATATTTATAAGATGATTTCTTTGTTGCTTTGCAAACCCTCCCCCACGGTATAACCCCTGCTTTCACTGTATTTGATGTTGGTATAATTTGTGGAGGGGAAGGGAAAAAACAGATCGTTTAAATAGGGATACAGGTGGACCCGTTGTAACAATGAGATGTACAAGTCATTATGTGGAAAAATGAACTTTACAACTTCGGTGGGAGGGGGAGGATCGTATGGGGGGGCGGAGGGGGTATGGGAAGGGGAAACAAAGGAGGAGGCAACAATGCTTGATAAGAAATGTACTCATTATCTTGCCCATGTAATTGTAACCCCTCTGTACGGTATTTTCACAATTAAAAAGAAAAAAAAAGAAAGTGCCGTCTTCAATCACGTATTCCTATTCTTTAGCAGCTCACCTGACTCTCTTCACATGGTTCCAGAAAGAGCAAGACCAGGAGCTGACAGGCTTCATGGTTCCTCGATGGGATTTCCTTCACATTCTGTTGTTTGAGTGAGTCATAAGACCAACCGGAGTTAGCAGGCAGGCAGAGACTCATCTCTCCGTTGGAAGTGCTGCAAAGTATTACAGGAAGACTATCCCATAAAGCAGCTTCAGAGTGCTACTATAGAGAAACAAGAGCCAGGGCCAGACTTGGGCACTTCAGTAACTTTTTGCAGTCAGATTTAAGTGCCTTGATTCCAAAAGGAAAATCAAGCTGGCTCATGATTGTAATCCTAGCTATTCAAGAGGGTATCTGAGAATCATGGTTCAAAGCCATCCTAGACAGGAAAGTCCCTGAAACTTCAATTATTCACCAAAAAAGCCAGAAGTAAGAGGTGTGGCTCAAGTGGTAGAGCTACTTGGATGGCTCTTAAGTAACAAAAGCTAAGGCCTGGAATTTGAGCCCCAGAACTAGCAACAAAAACAAAACAAAAAAAGTAACAGTAAAAACCTCACCCTATACTATCTTGGACCATTACTAGACATATGTTAGATGCTGGGCTGAACACTAGGGCTGAAAAGATGAATTCACAAAGTCTGAAGCTGAGATAGTTCAGTGAGATTTGATAGCTAAGCCACTATTCTACAACCCAGAGCAAGTGTTCCTGGTTGAACTCTAAATGCAGTGTTGTGAAAGCCCATAGCAGGGATTACCTATTCCAACTGGAGATTCAGATAAGGTTGTGGAGAGTAGATTCTAGCAGGGTAAGTGATCTGGCATATGTTCAGCAAAGAAGAGTCCGGGACAATTTGCAGCTCAAAGAAAGAGCAGTAGTGAAGCCTGTGCCCGAAAGGTCAAGGTCTCAGGATTGGAAGAATTAAGGAGTGAAGTCACAAATGTCATTGAAAGTTGTGACCAGGCTAGGCCAGATAATTCTCATCACTAAGAAAGATAGAACCAGTCAGGCCTAGCAATTTTTCCAACTGTGTTTTTTTTTTTTTTTGAGGGGGCCAATACTGGAGTTTGAATTTAGGGCCTTGGGCCTTGTTTCCACACTGGCCATTTTTAGAAAAGTGTCTCCCTTCCAAGCCAGGTGTGTGCCTGAGCTTCAGTCTGTCTACTTTAGGTTTCTTAGCATCCTGGGATCACAGGTACATCCCATTGTGTTCAACTTCCCTTTGAGGCTACTGGGTCGCACACCACTCTGTTCAGGTTGGTTTGGCACTGCAGTCCTCCCAATCTCATGAAGCTTGGTGGTCCATGTCGCTGCACCCAGTAGTGAGAAGGAATTTTGAGAACATTTTTGCCCAGTGTGGCCTCAACTTATGAACCACTCATTCTCAGCCTCCCAAGTAGCTTGGATTATAGTCATAAACCACGTATGCCCAGATCTGCACTGGTTATTAAAAACATTTTTTGTGTGTGCATGTCAGTCCTGGGGCATGAAATCAGGGTGCTGTTCCTGGGCTGTTTGTACTTCCATTCCCCTCCTCCCCCCAGTGGTTAATTGTGTTAGTATTATGCTCACCTTTGGTCCTCAGCTCCACCCACACCTGGGCCCCCTCCCATTCCTGGAGTTCTTGCCATACAGCTGGCTCCTCCCTCTCTCCACCCAGACCCACCTGAACTTCCATCTACCTCACTTCCTGTCCCTCAGATCCTCCTGCTACCTGGATGGTGGCAGAGGCCATGGGCTCCCTCTTGGGGGAAATATAGCTCCTCTAATAAACCTTATGATAATCTTTCTCCTGTGCCTGCCCACCTCTGTGTGGTCCCCTGGGATGGATGTGTGGGATCCTCCTCTTTCAACTTGGAGATAAAAATCTCATGGACTTTACTGCCATGTTTGGCTTTGAACCTTGATCTTCAGATTTGGGTCTCCTGAGTAGGATTATAGGCATGAGCCACTGATTATTTTTGACATAGGTCTCATTCCTGCCTGGGTGCAGCCTGAGCCGTGATTTGCCTATTGTCAGCTAGGTTGCCAGGTATGTGGCCACCCTACTCCACTTGAAGTTGAGAGGTGGTCTTATCAGCTTTTGCCTGGGCTACTCTCAAACTGTGACTCTCCCCAGTTCTAGCCTCTCAAACAGCTAGATTTTACAGGCATAGGCCAACTCAACTTTGGTTAGTGAAAACAAGCCAGCTATTCAATAGAGCTTCTGAGTTTCTCCATTTATGTCCTGGAACACAAGAAGGTTTTGTGTGTGTGTGTTTTCAGTCCCCTTCTGATTTCTGACAGTTACTGTCTTTGATATGTCCATATCTTATACCACATACATTACAGTGAAGGAATATTTTTCTTATTTGGTCTTGGATGTTTCCAAGATGCCTTTGAAGTCACGGACAACAGCTGAGTGCTTGAGGAAGAAGTTAACCCTGCTGTGTTCTTCTGCTTCAGGAGAGGTGACCTGCTGTGTAAGCCATCTTCCTTCCTTGCCAGCAGAACCTGATTTGCTCCATGAGCCACTGGGTCCAGGAAGAACGGTGCTGGTTTGAGCCCTTGATGGCCATTCTGTTTCCCCTCTGCCAGTTACTCTCTCACCTGCATGATCTGAGGTTGAAGATGGTCAAAAGACCAGTTGGGGTGAATGGCTCCCAAGGGGAAGGCTGTAAGGGCAGAATGGGAAGATTTTAATTTAAGGACATTTATAGTCTTTCCTCTTTTCTTTTTTTCTTTTCTTTTTGGGTCTGGTCATGGGACCTGAACTCTGGGCCTGGGCGCTGTCCCTCAGCTCTTCAGCTCAAGGCTAGCACTCTACCACTTGAGCCACAGTGCCACTTCTGGCTTTTTTCTTTTTGCTCATGTGGTGCTGAGGAATCGATCCCAGGGCCTCAGGCATGTAAGGCAAGCTCTCTACCACTGAGCCACATTCCCAGCCCCCTCTTTTCTTTCTGCTCTGGGTGAGGTCAGGTCATGTGGAACTGGGGCAGCCAGTTTGTCACCATGAGAGATTGGCCTTTGGGCCAAATCAGTATTTAGCCACCTCAGTGGCTGCAGTGAAGTTTGGAATGAGTCACTAATCAACTGTAGGACCACCTAACTCTGAATTTGGTCACCATCAAGGATATGATTAAATAAATAAGGGAGATGACTAAGGTGTACCGTTATTCCCAGAAGTCTGATAGATCATCTGGCCAGGCTTTCTGATGGTCTTGCATTCTTGGTTTTGAACAAAATGCTTTCACTTGTTCCTGTGCTGGACCTTATTCCCGGGAGGAAAAGTTCTATGAGGATTACATTCGGAGGCATGAAATCTGAGGAAACACTGAGGGGGCAGTGTTACAACCACTGCTAATAATAGTTCTGAATTCAGAAATCCTTACCCAAAAGTCCAACAGAGACCGTCACCAATGTAAAAGCAAAGGAGTCTTTATTGCAAGCTTGAGCTTGGTCCCCCCTGCATACATGGCAGCAGCCCCAAGCCCAGGGTTACAGCACTTTTATGTATTTTTTAGGGAAGGCAGGTGCTTTGCATATATCATAACTTCTTGTAACAAATGACTACAAACCGGGGGAAAATCATAAAACAACTCTATAGTATGATTGGCGTACTACAAAGTGGGAAAGGACCAGAAACAAGTTGTTGGTTAGATCAAGGGGGCTGACGTACTTTAAACTGGTTGGCTTGCACCACAGGGGAGTCTCAAGAGGATAGGTGCTAAACTACAGGGTGTCTGGTTTAGATAATGGTCACCAGACCCTAAGAGGAGCAGTTCTGGAATTTCAGATACCTTGACATACTGTCTTGAGAAAACACCATCCGTGGTTCCGAGAATTGTTTGTGCAAGGCTTGTTGTTCTAATTCCTAGCATTGGGGCTCCAGTGGGTCAAGGGTTAAGTTGCAGAACTGAGATGGGGGTCTTAAGTGAAATGGAGTTGTTTAGGTTTCTCAGTCATAGTGTCATTAACCCAAGTAGTTTTTACTCTTGTGTTTGCAGATTTCCTTCTTTTTTTTTTTTTTTTTTTTTTTGCTGTTCCTGGGGCTTGAACTCTGAGCCTGGGCACTATCCCTGAGCTCCTTTTTGCTCAAGACTAACACTCTACCACTTGAGCCCAGTGCCACTTTCCACTTTTTCTGTAATTAATTTTAGATAACAGTCTCACAAACTTTCCTATCCCGGCTGGCTTTGAATGTGGATCTTCAGATCTCAGCCTCCTGAGTAGCTAGAATTATAGGTGTGAGTCACCTGTGCCCAGCTCAGATTTTTAAATTTTGATTAAAAAAAAAAACAAAAATACCTGGGACAATGTTTTGCTCTACTGCTTGGGTTTTGTTTGTTGTTATGCTGGTACAGGGACTTGAAATCAAGGCTTGGGCACGGTTCCTTAGCTATTTGTTCAAGGCTAGTGCTCTGCTACTTGAGCTGAGCCACACTTCCACTTCAAGTTTTTTGCTGATTAATTGGAGATGTCTTTTAGATTTGTCTTGAGCCTATAATGCTAGGCAAGCCTAGCTTGCTTCTCAGTTTTGATCTAGTTAGCCCTACCCATATTAAAGGAAGTCAGACCAGACTTACCATAAACTGTTTTGTTATATTCCACATATCTTGTGGGACAGGGAGAGGCAGAATATGTTAGACTATATTAGAATTATCTATGGAGAGCTGCCTGGTCCTTAAGATATTACCTTTTTTTAATAAAAAAAAATGAAGAGGTTGCTGGACATTGGTGGCTCATGCCTGTAATCATAGCTACTCAGGAGGCTGAGAGCTGAGAATCCTGGTTCAAGGGCAGGAGAAAGTGTATGAGACTCTAATCTTCACTTACCTACCAGAAAACTGGAAGTAGATCTGTGGCACAAAGTGGTGGAGTGCTAGCCTTGAGCACCCAGGCCCTGAGTTCAAGCTCCATGACCATCAATGAGAGAGACAGAGAGAGGGAGAGACAGAGAGACAGAGACAGAGACACAGAGAGAGAATGTGCAATCAAGAGTTTAATGTATATCCTGCAAAATTAAGAAGAGTGAAGAAAGGGGAGGGATGGGTATGAATGTCGAAAACGTGACATATGGATCAAGATGCATTATGTTCCTAAACTGCTTTGGTAAATGGCACCTGTTTTTGTTCACTATGTAAGGTGAGCTGAGGTGAGATTCTATCGTGAAACTGTTTTAAAAGTGAACAGACATTTCATTGACAATACTGCATAAACGTTGTATAATCACCATTTTGTAGCTCCAAAATGACTTTTCATCACCTCTAAACAAAATCTCATACTAGCCATCCACCAGTGGCTCCCACCTGTAATCCTAGCTACTTAAGAGGCTGAAATCCAAGGTCGAGATTCAAATCCAGCCTGGGAGGTCAAGTCCTAGAGACTTTTATCTCCAATTAATCAACAAAAACTGGAAGTGAGAGCTGGGTTCTGGTGGTCCATGTCTGTAATCCTAGCCTAGGCTAGCTCCCTAGATCCTAGGCTGAGATCTGAGGATTGCAGTTCCAAGCTAGCCAGCTTAGTCAAGTCCCCATGACTCTTCTATCTAATTAACCACTCAAACAGCCAGAAGTGGAGCTGCTGTTTGTGATAGTGTGGTGTCTTGAGCAAAAAAAAATGCTTAGAGACAGTGCTAGACTTTTGTGAAAAAGCCAAGCAAGAACACAAAGCCCTGGATTCAAGTCCCAGTACTGGCACAAATTTATGCACACAACAACCTGGTAATCATTCCTTACCTTCCTACAGACCCCTTTCCTAGCCACTGGCAACCACCAATCTCCTTTCCCAATGGATTTGCCAATTCTAGCTATTTTATATAAATAAATCCTAGGATGCGTAACTGTTTGTGTCTGATATACTTAGCATAATACTTTTGTTATCCAACCATATTGTAGCATAGATGAAAGCATTGACTACTTTCCTTTTTAAGACTGAGTAATATTCTATTGTTACTCAGTCTATTGTATCTATTGTATGGATGTACCATCGTTCATTGATGGATGGACATTTGAGTTGCCTACCTTGTAGATGTTGGGAACAGTACTGCGGTGAACACATGTGTACCCCTGTTTGAATCCCTGTTTTAAATTCCTTCTGGTAAAGATATTCAGCATATCCCTCACTCCATGGTCACAGAGTATATAGGCGGATGCAGCTCAAGGTTGGAAACCCACATTTTTATTTCCTGCGGAAATAAAATGCTCTGCATTTATTGATTTTGGGTGCTGCTCTATAGATAATATATGGGGCCTTTTTTTTTGTTGGAGATAAGGTGCTTGGGAACTGTAGTTCAGCACTTGTACTTACAGTGTAAGATATGAGACAGAAGTTCAGCCGTCTTACTATAATTGCTCATGGAGAAAAGCAATCTTAAATTGCTTGGCCTGCCAGCAGCTCTTTGTGCCATCACCCCAATCCTGGCACACCTGGCCCTTTTCATCCTTGCCCTCTGCCTGCTCAGCGGAGCATCTGCACTTGTGGCTGCTTGGGGTTTGGAGCTGAAGGTCAGAGTCACCGGTGACATTGAGATTTCAGTCCCTACATTATGGATTGTCCCTCAGATGCACCGACATAAGCTTTTTAAAACAGTAGTTATGCCCTGTTTATGGTTGAAGTGTAGGGCCCTGTGGAAATTTATCTATGTATTCCTTATGACAGGTTCTGGAGAGGTGTGGAAGAGATGAGATTCCATGGTGTGCTAGCTGAAGCACTAGTGTGTAGTGAGCACATCCAGGTGGGCCGGAAAGAAAGCAGGAAAACCAGCAGCTATTGGAGGAGGCAGAGTTAAGCAGGCATGCCTTCCTGGCAGTGGCTGGCACCTTCTGAGCCCCCAGAAAGCATAGCATGAGAGATGAGGTTCCACCTGGCCTTGTGATCCCAGATCAGTGAATTAGGGACTCCCAGGAGTGACTGAGTAGGTGAAGCCCCCTGCAGGATGGGTGTGCACCTGTGCTGGTTGCTGCAATGGGCAAGGGTTGCTGAGTCCTCTGGCCACCCTAGGAATCATGCAGATGGGTTTTCCAACTTCCTGGCCACATGGCCATGCTCCATCTTCCACTGGTCCCTGTCTGTGCATGTCAACTTCCTCGCACTTCTGGTTTGCCTTGTGTCTGGCTGAGAGTTTCTGGGCACTCTCCAACCTGGCTTCTGTAGGGCAGTCTGAGGTCAGAAAGCAGGGGGCAAAGGACTCAGCAGGCCTGGTGCTTAGGGTACTGGATGAGGAATGGCGGGGTAAGATTTGGGTATGTCATCTCCATATCCATTGTTTCTCCTCTTGTAAGTGTGTGAGGTCCTCCCATGGTCTCTGAGGCCTCAGGAATGGGATTTGGCTCTGGCTACTCTGGGTGAAGAGCACATGTCTCTCAGTTCCTGTAACTTCTTTTGTTCCCTTTCCTTATTGCTTTTGAGGGAATTAGGCCAGTTGATTCATTATATTTAAAGCTACTAAGTCCGTTAAAGCTGTAGGTGTCCAATTAGATTTTAACATGAGACAAAACTCTCTTTGAAAAAAAAGAAAGAATACTTTGGACTTTTAACAGGTTGTAGTCTCATGTTCCATCATGGAGGGAGTGATAAGAGTTTAATTTTCTCCTTCATGTGCTATTGTCATGGTTACAACAGTGCCATAGTACTTCAGAAACACTTGGAGAAGTAGGCACTCATTTGCCTATGGAAAATCTGTTCTTTCCTGCATCTCATGTGAGGATCAACCATTTTATTTTCCTGTCTCCAGAATATTACACCACGACCATCTTTAAGATCCATAATGCTCCAGAATCCACAAGGTTTAAGCCCCAACATGATGGCATAAGTAAAAACTGCCACACTGGCTCTTATGCCATGTGTCACAGTCAACACTTAGTGTAGAAAAAAATGCTATATAAAATTACTTTTAGCTTCTTGGCAGAAGTGGATAGGAAACAAGTGAATTCTGTGTTTAGGCTCTTTTGTATATGTAAATATTTTAAGCTCCAAAAAAAAACCCCTTCAGAATTCTGAGCATATGAGATCAGGGATATTCAGCCATGTTGCAGGTTCTTCGCAGGTTCTGCTTTGATTTGGGCAGGTCACAAGAAGATGGCAGGCAAGGTGGCAGTTGGCCAGACGTGCACATTCTCAAGGCTGCATGCAAGATTACTGTAAGGTAGTGCGCGATTCAAGGTTACAAGAGATGAATTCTAGTCCTTGGAACATGCAGGCCCAAAGCCCTCCAGACGCTATGGTGAGAAGATCCTGATTTATTCCACTTAGCCTCCATCAAGCTGTAATAGAGCTCACCTGCCTGGGTGAGCTGACACCACTTCTGCTAGTGAGCTTGGACCTCTTGGCTCAGCCAGTGTTGGCATTGGTGGATTTCTTTCAGCTCAGGCACCAGGAACATGGTGGCTCCAGGGCTGAGGTGCTCCAAGAGTGGTCCACTTAGCTAATGCATTTGGAATGTGCTATCTTATCTCTTAGTGGAAAACAGTTGGCTCATACCTGTAATGCCAGCTACCCAGGAAGTGAGGATCAGGAGGTGAAGAACCTGCCCCTCTCCCTCAACCAATATCTGGACATAATGACACATACCCGTCATCTAGCTAAGAGGGAGGTTTAGGTAGGAGGATTGCACTCTGAGGCCAGGACCATGGGGAAAAATGTAAAATGCTATCTGAAAAGTAATTAAATTAAAAAAATAGTTGGGGGGGTGTATGGCTCAAGGTATAAGAGTGCCTACCTAAGAAATATGAGGCTTTCAGTTCAAACCTCAGTACACTAAAATTTAAAAAAATCCATGCAAACAACATTGTCTTAAATCACAAATCATGGCATGTTTATCCCTTGAAGCATGTATGCCATCCCATTTTAACTCAAACTCCTCCCCTTCACTGGTCTTCTGATGAAGTGATTGAGGCCCATTCATCAAGCCCGCATCATCTCTCTGGTCCTAGGTTGCATAGGAAGCCAGGGGAGGGGGATTTTCCTTATTTCTGATATACTTTGGTATATTTGCTGGTGTAATTGTTTGTTGGCACAAAGATCATTTTGTGCTTTGTGATGTGCTGACCTTGTTTATAAACAAGGTGAAAGTAGAGTCACTTTGTTTTGGCACTTGTACTCGAAGTAGAATGGCTTAGGTTAACCCTATTCCTTTATAGAGTAGGGTGAGTGGGTCAAAGCCAGGCAAGCCTTAAAAGCTGCTGCTCTCCATGGCCTAGAGTAGCCCAGAGCAGGCCCAGCCTGTTCCCTTCACGTAACTATTTAGTATGCTCCCGATTCTGTCCCATCATTATACAAAGGGAAGCAGACCTAGGGAAGCAGTGATCAGAGCTCAGGAGGCTCTGGCACCATGTCCTGTTTTAGGATTCCTGGATGGATGCCTGGTGTTTGGGTGTGAAAGTTTCTTGAGCTTCCTGTGGCTCCCCCTACCGGTGCTATTACCCATAACACCCTGAGACATTAGCAAGTCATCTTCAGAAGCTAGCTGCACAGAGCTTGGAAATGGCCCTCAACAGGACTTCACAGATGCATAGGATTCTGCTATGGCTCATGCACACATGGTGACAGGGGTTTTCTGTATTTTTTTTTAATATTTGCAGCACAGGTGGGAGTGCCCTTTGAATGCCACACTTCTTGTGCCTGCGTGTCTGGGAAGGTGGTAATGATTTCTGAAAGAGAGGAGTGCTTCTTCCAGAGACTGGTTATTGATCTTTAGAAAATCAAATTGGCTTCTTGACATGATCTGTCTTAGAATTACCTTGGACTTTTATTCCCCCCCACCCCCATAACTGATTTGACTCACTCACTGGTAGGGGACAAGTTTAACCACAAAATAAGAACAACACAGGAGCCTTTTTCCCTTTTAATGTTGTAGACCGAATATTTATAGAAGTCCTTGGTGTGCGTTTGCCTTTTGTTCTGTGATTCATTTGTGGCATAAAACATTTTCTGGGTCGATTCCGTGGAGCGGCGGGAAGAAAGAGAGAAGGGGATAAATCCTGAAGTGTCCATTGTGGGGGCTGCAGCAATACCATTTTCTCATGGAAGTTATCCAATTGAGATGACGGATGCCATGGGGACATACATAAATTGTATGCAAATAACAAGTTAATACCTGAATGGGGGCTCCCCGAAGCAAAGCTTCCTGGAAGCCATTGTTCTAATTGGCTTGTCATTCTGAGTGGCTGTGTCGGCCTCAGTGATCCCTGGTATTCACTCTTCTGGCAATTACCTGTCATTTCCAATTCAACCCCTGGGGTCGGGAGGGGGTGGGGAACTTGTGGTCCAGCTCCACAGGATAGCACTGGCCCAGCTGGTACATCTGTATCCTCCCAAATGAACTGGCCTCTGCCACCATTACCTCTCTTGCCCTGCTGTGTGCCTTTCCACTTCCACCTTTGCCATACTGTCCATCTTGCTCAAGCACTCCTGTGAGCTCTGCTCTTTGACCCCAGGACCTTTGTACCTGCAGCTAGCATAACTCCTTTGCTTTATTTTGTAAGAGGCCACTTGCAAAATACCATTACTGCTGGGTTCTGAAAATGGACTAAAAGTCTCCCAACTTTGTATTTGTGCTCTTTCATTCAAGTTAGTCTCTGCTGTGGTCCCTTTGCAATTACCTTGGACTCCAGGAAAGAAAAGATTTACTGCTTGTCATCTTGTGTAAGCTGTCCTTCAGACAAACAGTGTCTTATTATTATTATTATTATCCTTAAAGGAAGCAGCTAAAACTCGGGAGATCACCTTGTTCTTGTTCTGTTTCAGTAATAAAGTCACCACTTCTGTGGAATTCCTTCTTGAACACACACTGAGCTAATGGTCAACTGGGCCATACCTGTATGACTTGGGACTGTTTTAACTATGCTGTTTTAACTTTTCTCATCTCCTACCCCCGATTCTCCCTATTTCACCTGAAGCCAGTGTCTGTGCCCCAGAAGACAGATGAAGTTTTGCTGAAGTGCTGTTTTCCCGTGGCTGCTATGTCAGAAATCTCTTCTCTGCCCTTCACCCTGTCACTTTGTTTGGCCTACGGGGGCCGAGTGACTGACATCAGTGGTTTATGCCTGTAATCCTAGCTTCTCAGGAGGCTGAGAGCTGAAGATCATAGTTTGAAGCCAGCCTAGGCAGGAAAGACTGTGACACTCATATGTCCAATTAACCAAACACACACACACACACACACACACACGCACGCACGCACGCACGCACGCACGCACGCACGCACGCGCGCGCGCGCAAAAATGCTGGAAGTGGAGCTGTGGTTCAAGCCTTGAGCAGAAAAGCTCAGGGATAGTGTTCAAGGCCCGAGTTAAAGCTCCAGAACTAGTACCAAAAAGCACAAAACGCTAAGATAAGGCCTCAGTTCCATGTATTTTAGTTTTAGAGAGCTTATTGTTTAAGTACTTAAGTCCCTAACTTGGGACTCTTGGACTCTGGGCCCGTGGTCTAAAAACCCTGTTTCAATCTGAGCATTTAAAATGTTACCTTCCTATCAGGTCTTCCTTGAAAAGCCTTCCATTGTTTCTCCACCCATGTTTTACAACTTACTATAACTTTTTTTTTTTGTCAGTTGTGGGGCTTGAACTCTGGGTCTGGGTTCTGTCCCTGAGCCCTTCAGCTCAAGGCTAGCACTCTACCACTTGAGCCACGGCTTTTTCTGCTTATGTGGTGCTGAGGAATTGAACCCAGGGCCTTAGACATGCAAGGCAAGCACTCTACCACTGAGCCACCTTCCCAGCCTGATGTCTTTTCTCTTACATAAAGTCTTTTCCAAAGGGAAAAAGGCTGTTTTGCTTATGGTTATATTTCTGTCACCTAGAGTAGTACCTGGCACATAGCAGGTGCTTGTTATGGATCATGTGTTGGCTGGTGTTGTACTAGGTTTCCTTTTGGACATTGCATGTTTATGTCTTCCGTGTGGGCCATGTGTCTCTTAATGTCAACTTGGACAAGGAGAGGAAACAGCATGCGGCATTGTTGACATTTGTTCAATTAGGTTTTCAGGCAGTGATTAAATTGAGGCTCAGTGGACCTCATGCTATTTGTAGTCATTTATAGCTAGCATTTGCAGTAAGGCCTGGTGTTTGATTCTGGGGTGTCCTAGCCCTCGGCTTACCTGTGATGCCAGAGGGAGGTGTGTTTGATGTTTCATCCTCTATACTTTAGATATACTGCCCATTGAACATGCTTCCTCTGATTATGAGGAAATGATTAAAATCCGCACTATAAGTTCCATGTGTTTTTTTGGGGGGAGGGGGAATATACCTAAGGTAGCTTTCAATAGCATGTGTTTTAATCCTATAATGAGCTTACTGTTTAAGTATTTGAGACTTATTAGACAATGAAACTTTGGTACTAAAATAACTTCTTTTATCTGGACACCAGTGGTTTGCTTCTGTAATCCTAACTTCTCAGGAGGCTGAGAGCTGAGGATCATAGTTTGAAGCCAGCCTGGGCAGGAAAGTCTGTGACACTCATATGTCCAATTAACCAAATACACAGACACAAAAGCAAAAATGCTGGAAGTGGAGCTGTGGCTCAAGCCTTGAGCAGAAAAACTCAGGGATAGTGTTCAAGGCCTGAATTAAAGCTCCAGAACTAGCACCAAAAAGCACAAAACCCTAAGATAGGCCTCAGTTCCATGTATTTTAGTCTTAGAGAGCTTATTGTTTAAGTACATGTGATTTAGTATGCTATGAGACTTGGTTATTAAAATAACCTTTTCCCAGTTGTCTAAGCCATCAGTGATGATGCTCTGTGAAGAGCTGGGTGCTGAACCCAAAATGGAGTCCAGAGAATCACTGAGTGACTGCTCTGTGTGGTGCTGACTTAGTCACTGCCTGGCCGACTCACCCTGGGGTCAGGATTCAAAGACAGGGACTGTGGGGGAACCCATTTTTAGATTGTAGGACTCGTGTGTTTCAGTGTGTACATGTATGTGCACGCAGGTGCACACCATATGCATATACACGTGTATATGCATGTGTGCATATTTGTATCTTCATTGCAGATTTGTTAATATCTGTATCTGCTGTGCTGAATTTCTCCCCTTTGTTCTCCTTTAAAAAAAAAAAACTTGGCTCTTCATGAACCTTTATTCTTCTGTTTACCCATAAGACCAAATTTATTGTTATTAAGAAATTCTACTAGACACTAGTTGTTGGTGGCTCACACTTAAAATCTTAGCTATTCAAGAGGCCGAAATCTGAGGATCACAGTTTGAAGCCAGGCCAGACAAAGAAAATCCCTGAGACTCTTTACCTCTCAATTATCCATAAAAATTCAGAGGTGGAAGTGTGAGAAAGCTAAGAGACAGTGACCAGGCCTTGAGTGATAGCCTTAGTACTGGCACCAAAAAAATAAAAATAAATAAAATAAATGAAATCATTTTTCTTTTTTTAGGCTACTGTGAGTGGAATTATTTTTGCTGATTTATTTCCCAGCATGTTATTTGTCTGTAGAAAAGCTACTTATATTTGTATATGGATTTTGTTTGACAAAGGTAACAGGAGATATAAGAGATTTTGGGTAGAGTCTTTTAACTATAGGATTCTGTCATCTACAATTAAGGATTTGACTTTTTTTCTTAAGCAAAATATTATATGAACTCATGATTTGGCTTTAGTTCTTTCTCTTGCCTGTTGTTCTGGCTAGAGATTTCAGAATTCTATTGGCTAAAAATATGGAAAGTGGACAGCTTGTCTTGTTCCTGACTTTAGGAGAAATAATTTCACTATTTTCCCATTTCATGTGAGATTGGTTATAAATGTATCACATATAGCTTTTATTATATTGTGATACATTTCTTCTATTCCTAGTTCTTCAGAGCTTTTTTTTTTTTAAATAAAAGGTTGTTGAGTTTTGTCAAAGGCCTTTTCTATGTCAGATGAGGTGATCAGGTGAATTTTGAACTTGATTCTTTTAATGTGCTGTTACATTTATTGATTTATATAATGTTGAATTTGTGGGAGGAAACCAACTTGATAATGGTATATGATCTTTTTAATATGCTGTTGAATTCCATTTTCAAGAATTGTATTAAAATATATGAGATTATGTTCAACAGTAATTGGTCTGTAATTCTGTTGTGTCCTTGTCAGAAATGAGTGCTACTTGCTTCATAAAATGAATTTGGAAATGATTCTTCCCTTTATATCATGAAAAATTTTGAAGAATATTGGTGTAAATTCTTCTTTAAAGGTTTCATACAACTCAGCCATGAATCAATGAGCTGAGCTTTTCTTTGTTGGGATACTTTATATCGCTTCAATCTTACGGCTTATTATAATCTGCATATGTTAGATCTTCTTGATTCAGGTTTTTTTTCCTTCTAGATTTTTCTGTTTATTTGAATAAAGTTTCTCAACCCATTCTCTCATGTTCCTCTGGATTTTATTGGTATTTGTTGTGGTATCCCTATTTTTAATCTCTAATTTGTATCTTTTTCCTTCTCTTTTTGTTCAGATTAGCTAGGGGTTTTTCAATCTTACCTTTTCAAAGAACCAACTTTTTGTTTAAGTCTTTCTGTACTTTTTCTTTTTTTTTTTTGTCAGAACTTTTTCTTGTTCTTTCTTTTTTTTGCTAGAACTCTGGACCTGGGCACTGCCCCTCAGCTCTTCAGCTCAAGGCTAGTGCTCTACCATTAGAGCCACAGCACCACTTCCGGCTTTTTCTGTTTATGTGGTACTGAGGAATTGAACCCAGGGCCTCATGGATTCAAGGCAAGCACTCTACCACTGAGCTACCTTCCCAGCCCCTCTTTCTGTACTTTTTCAGTTCATTAATTTTTGCTCTTTATCATGTCCTTCCATATGTTAATTTGGGGTTTGCTTGTTCTTGTTTTAATTCTCTCTCTCTCTCCACATACACACACACACACATACACACATACACACTATTGTGAAAATACCATACAGAGGGGTTACAATTACATGGGCAAGATAGTGAGTACATTTCTTATCAAGCATTGTTGCCTCCTCCTTTGTTTACCCTTCCCATCCCTTCCCCTCTCCACCCCACCCCCACCCCGCCAAAGTTATAAAGTTCGTTTTCGACATAACGCCTTGTACATCTCATTGTTGTAATGGGTCCACCTATAACCCTATTTAAACAATTTGTTTTTTCCCTTCCCCTCCACAAATTATACCAACATCAAATACAGTGAAAGCAGGGCTTATACCATGGGGGAGGTACATACAAAGTAACAAAGAAATCATCTTATAAATATGTTGGAAACAATTGCAAGAAAGAAAAAAACATTTGAATCCTTATCTTGGGGATCATTTCACCTAATGTCAGCTTATCTGACAGTTTCTGTTTGTCTCAGATGTATACTAGTTATTGCAATCTTTATATATTTTGTATTATTTTTCTTATATCTTCCTTAATTTGTTGTTTTTCCTTTTTTTTTTGCCATCCTTTGATGAAAAAATATTTTTCAGCTCTTCATCTGGCATTTTATCCTCTTTAGATCTTTGAAGACATTAGGCCTCTTCAGGTCTCACACTTCAGTATGTCCACTCAAGATCACATCTTTCTGAGGCTGTTTCCTGGCACTTTTCATTCCAAGCCCTTGAGATGCTAAGGTGCTGCTTTTGCCTATACTCTGCCATCTTGGTTACTCAATTTTTTTCTTTATATAAAACACATCTATAGTCAGTGATAATTTTTTGTTCCTTCTTTTTTTAATTTTACCATGTTGTGTTTTTTTTTATTGTGAAAATACTGTACAGAGGGGTGACAATTACATGGGCAAGATAATGAGTACATTTCTTATCAAGCATTGTAGCCTCCTCCTTTGTTTCCCCTTCTTATCCCTTCCCATCCTCCCTACCCCTCTCCACCCAATCCCCCCCCCAATGTGGTGTTTTATCTTTAACAAACAATTGATACTGAGTTAGACTTAATTTGCCTTTAACTGAGAACTTAATTTGATTTACGTATGTTTCAAAAGCAAAACAAGACAATGATATAATTATGTAAAACTTATTAAAGTTTAAATTCCTCAAAACTGCATCAAAATATCAAGCTGGATTTTTGTTCCTTCTTATTATTTTGCCTCTTTATTTTTTGTTGGCAGTAGACAGTGATCTTGTTTCTAATACTAAAAGGAATAAAGCTAAAATTTTCAAACCTGCCCTGCCCACGTAATGGAGTCTGCATATTACTTGGCACATCAGGTAATGAGGAAAAGGCTGCTGTGCACACGACAGTGGCCTGTGCCAAGAAATCAAAACAGCTGCCCATAGTACTATCAAGATTTGTAGATAAGTTGGGTTGCCAGTGGCTCACATCTTTAATCATAGCTCCTTGGGAAGTTGAGATCTGAGGATCAAGGTTCAAAGCCAACCCTGGCACACAAATCTGAGAGATTCTTATCTCCAGTTAAGCAGCAGAAAGCCTGGAATGGAGTTTTGGCTCAAGAGGTCGAACACCAGCTTTGAGCAGAAGAGCTCAAGACAGTGCCCAGGCTCTGAGTTCAAGCCCTAGAACTGGCACAAGCAAGCAAACAAACAGCAAATATAAACTTGTTTGGGATCTGCAGTTCCAACATCATCTCTCTATTTTCAAAGGAGTGTTTATGTATATTTTTGTGATAGTTGATGGAGTTGAAGTTTTGGGTAAGAAGAAAGGGTAGAATGTGTAATAGATAACTACTTGCTTCCTTTCTGTCAATTATTTCACCTCTGCCACATGGTAGATGCTATTTTAGGAACTTGGTTATTAATAATTGAGAGGAACCAACTGGAAGGAATAAACTTAAAATCAATCTGGCTGGCTTGCTGGCTTGCTTGTTTTATTTTTGAGTCTTGAATGAAACTTGTAATTTGGATCAGTCTTTTGCATCGTTCATTTGCCTTGTAAGGACCATAGTTTTTAGTTCTATTAGAGGAAAAGACTAAAGTAGAATCATATCTGAGGTTCTCTTTAGCTCTAAAATTCCATTACTGTACATCAAGGGAAGAGGAGGAAATTGGCTTGGTCAGTGAGATGTCTGTGTTTTCAGAAAACATACCAAAGACATCTTGGTCCTGGGAATTGCAGGGTTCTTGCAAAACAGGGTTGGTGGGAGATGAACAGTGGAGGGGTGGAAGGTTGTGAAGTCATACCTGACTACTTGAGGGTGATTTGGGGGGAGAAAAAGGGGTGATAAAGAGGTCCATTTCACCAGACCAGTGCTTTCACTGGAGTTGTCTATCTTGATATAAGAAAAGGCAGCCGGGCGCTGGTGGCTCACGCCTGTAATCCTAGCTACTCAGGAGGCTGAGATCTGAGGATCGCGGTTCAAAGCCAGCCCTTGCCGGCAGGAGAGACCGTGAGACTCCTATCTCCAATAAACCACCAGAAAACCGGAAGTGGCGCTGTAGCTCAAGTGGTATAGCGCTCTCCTTGAGCTGAAGAGCTGAGGGACAGAGCCCAGGCCCAGAGAAGCCCCACGACCAACAAAAAAAAAAAAGAAAAAAAAAAAGAAAAAGCTAGAGCGTCAGCTGAAGAATCAGCAGGATTTATAAGGCATTTTGTGTTGTGTGTGTGTGTCTGGGGGAGCAGAAGTAGGACCTGAAAATGTCATTTTCTTCCCTTCTCCTTATAGGAAATGCATGTATTTACTTGTAAGATATTTCCATGATCTGGCATTTGCAAGTGGATTTGGGTACAATATGTTTAGAAGCTGACTGAAGACTGCTTGTTGGAAAAAAAATCGTTTTCCCTTTGCGTTTGTGCATTTACGTGTTTTTAGAGGTGTAAAATTAGTGAATGTATTTAAGATAGGTTACAGATTTGTAGAAAATAACAAGTTACCTAGGCTTGGTAACTTGAGTTGAAACTATTTCTGGGAGATGACGACAAGACTTTGGAAAAGTAGAGCTAAAATGATCTTGCGAAGTTAATCATAGAAATGAACTTGGAAAATCTCTGAGTTAAAATATTATTTTTGCCTTTTAAGCTTGAGATAACAAAATTAAAACACAAAGACAGGGTGATGAGAAGGTGAATGTGTAACTCTTAAGCAAAATATTAGATGGATTCATTAAAAAACAGACAAAGAAACCCCCAAAGCTGGTGCTGATGGGCTTATGCTTGTAATCCTAGCTATTCAGGAGACTGAGACCTGAGGATCATGGTTCAAAGCCAGCCAGGGAAGGAAAGTCCTTGAGACTCTTATCTCCAATTAACCAATCCCAACACCAGAAGTGGAGCTGTCTTTCAAAGTGGTAGAGTGCAACCTTTGAACAAAGAAGCTGAGGAACAGTGCCCAGGCCCTGAGTTCAAGCCCCATGGCTGACCAAAAAAATGAAAAAAAAAAAAGATGTTTATTCAGATATCAACTCCTGGGTGTGGGGTGGTGGTGAACCTTTAAGCTTCCCTGTGTTGTAGTTTAGAAACTTATGGTTTTATTTTGAAGTGTGTTTACATTTGAAAGAAAAGGAATAAGCCATAGTTTTCTTACTTTTGTGTACTTAGAAATAGCTTGTTAGCAGGTCATTGGTGACTCATAGCCTGTAATCTTAGCTACCCAGGAGGCTGAGATCTGAAGATTTCAGTTTGAAGCCAACTGAGGCAGCAAAGAGCATGATATTTTTATCTCCAATTAATGATCAAATGTTGGAAGTGGATGTGTAGCTCAAGAGGTAGAGTGCCAGCCTTGAGTGAAAAAGCTAAAGAAAGAAAGGAAAAGAAATAGCATATTATTTTTTTTTGTTAGAGGAAGAGAGAAGGAATGTACAAAAATGCATCTAGTTGGTTAAATTTGTTCTTCTAAATAAATAGACTGAGTAGTTTTTTCTGCTTCTCTTCAGCTATTCAGAAATACAATGTCCTTCTCTCCTCTTGCTTGCTGTGAAAGAATTTAAGAAGACAAAAATACATTCTAAATTAAATGTCATTTGAATACCATTATAATTAGTTGTCTCAGATGATGTTTCCATCTGAAAGGTTTCTACCTTCAGTAGATGTGTAGTTACTATAAATGTATGTTTATGAATATTCTCTCACTTCATTTCAGCTGTTTAATTCAAACTCAGCAATTGTAAATGTTTGACTCATGTTTGAAGAGATTGTTACGGCTTACTGGTGACTTTTTATAATTATTACTTTAGGACTTTGTGTTTTACTCCAAAAACAAACAGGAAATTCATATTTATTTAAATTAATCCTTTACTTTTTAATTCAAATAGCACTGTAGTAATCCATAGGCATTTTACCTTCTATATCAGATGGGTTTTTGAAAATATGAGATCATATCTTAAATACACCTTTTCCCCTCTCTGAAGCAAGTGGTTTTTACTTAGGATGCTTAAGTCTTTGTTTTTATTTTACTTGTCCTGGGGCTTGAACTTGGGGCCTGAGTGCTGTCCCTTGGTGCTCAAGGCTAGTGCTCTAGCACTTGAGCTACAGCTCTACTTCTAGGTTTTTCAGAGTAGTTTATTGGAGACAAAAGTCTCACGGCCTTTTCTGCTTGGGCTGGATTCAAACCATGATCCTCAGATCTCAGCCTCCTGAGTAGCTAGGATTACTGTTGTGAGCCACCAGTGCCCAAGTAGATCCATATATTTGATAGGCTTTTTTTAAGACTTGCTTATTAATTAATTAATTAATTAAACTTAGTTTAATTAATTAAACTAAGGTTGATATTTATTACATGCTATTAGATGGTACTTATTCAATGTATGTTCTCTCTCTCTCTCTCTCTCTCTCTCTCTCTCTCTCTCTCTCTCTCTCTCCATTATCCAGTAACTAGTGAGACTAATACATGTTCCTTGCCTACATTACTCAGCTTGGATTTGAACACAGGCAGTTGCATGGAGCAAGCATGCTCCTAACTGCTTCCCACTCTTATCATAGGGCTGGACAGCTCTTCAGCACAGCTGAACAATACCAGGCCTCTAGATGGTGTAGGTCTTGGCTCTCAGCCTTCTCAATCCAGCTTCCATCTTCCAGCTTGATGACTGATAGCTGGGATTGAGGCTGCAGTAGTTCATTTCCTTTGATGCCGGTTTTTACTGTAGATAAAGGATCAAGTGTGTTTTATCCCCTTTACAACCTGGGAAACATACAAGAGAGGTCTTCATGGTTGTGTGGACAGGCTGGGTGTTAGCATTGTCGTACCTACTCTCAACGTCTTGGTTGCTGTCACCCCTGTGTCAGGCGAGTACTTACTGAGGGAGGGCACACAGGAGAAAAGCCATGTGGCCAATGGCAGGATGAATGCAGTTCTGCTAGGCAAAGGATGAGTAAACAGTTTCTTTTGAGTCAGAATTTTCTGCAGATGGCACATATGGTATTTCTGGTTGCCCCATTGAAGTAAATATTTGGAACAAAACTGGGACATATTGTTCCTCAGACTTTCTTAAGCTTTTATTTTAGATTAGTAGCAAGGATACATGTTTATGATATCCACACAGAATTTTGAAACAAACCCTGGAGACTTTAGACAGGCCAAATGTTAGAAAGAGAGCCTGATCATTGATGGTGGTTGCTGTTTGCTGACTCTTCTCCTTATCCTATGGCTTTGTTACAGTGAAACTCTGCTTGTACTCAACCTGGGAGGAGACATGGGTATAAATGTATCCTTAGGAATCTCCCAGTTATTGGAAAAGTAGGTTTTTTTTTCCCCCTACATGTACTGCTTGTGAATTCAAATGGCTTGTTAAGTAATTTCACTGGTAAAACATCAACAGGAGAGTAATTGGGCTCTTGAGTGAACTTCTAGGTTTATTGACATTCATGACAGTGTTATTACAGGCTAGGGTGCTAACTAATATCACTGTCCTCTGATTTCTGATGATCCTTCAGCTTGGCTTAGAATTTAAAGTGTGTATGCATTCCCGTATAGTCTTGGTATCTGATCATATGATTGCTGATCAAAGTTAGATTATGGGCTTCATTTCCCCTCCTCTCTCTTCATTTCCTTCCCTTTCTTTGCACTAATTGGGATTGAACATAGGGTCTTGTTCATGCTGTACCGCTGAGCCACACTCAGGTCTTTTGTGTTGTAGGCAGGTGCCTGTGGTTCATGCTAGGAATCCTACCTACTCAGGTTGCTGTGATGTAAAGATTGTGGTTCAAAGCCTGGCAGGAAAGTTTATGAGACTCTTATCTCTAATAAACTACTCAGAAAAAGCTGAAAATGGAGCTGTGGCTCAAGTTGTAGAGTGCTAGCCTTGAGCAAAAAGAAGCTCACGGTCAGTACCCAGGCCCAGAGTTCAAGCTCCGGGACCAGCAAGAAAAAACAAATTGAGATCAGGATCTCATTCTGTAGCTCAGGCTGACTTTGATACTTGACCTCTGAATAGCTGATATTACAAATCTGCACCACCATGTCCAGCTTTCAGCATCCATTTTGAGCCTATAGAAAATGAAGAGTAATTTGTGGCTGCTATGATTTTGTGCTAAGCAACTTTTTAATATTTCAAAAATCAATGAGGGGCTTTCATTGATCACGTTTTAAGTGATGTAATGACACAGACCTTGACTGTGTAGCTTTTGCATGTTAGGGCTATGCTAAGCATTTTATGTTTGTGATCTAATTTAATCTTCATGATGGCTTTTAAGGGTCAATATTACTATTCCTTTTTTAAAGATTCAGAAATTAATGCTTGCTTAATGAAAAAGCTTAAATAACTCACCCAAGGTTACATGGCTAGAATCTAGTGGAGCTGGGGAAATGAAACTTGTTTTGTCTGGTTTCAAAGCCCAAGAAATAACTTGCCATTTCTTGGATTAGAATAAGCCATTCAAACAGTCAAAAATGCATTACAGCAGAGCTAATACTTAGGCAAATTTACTGTTATTAAAGGATTAAGGAAATAGCCTCTTACTTCTCCATACACCCAAGGAAAATCTTGAGGCTGAAAGTAATGACTGCTGTAGTTCATTGTGATCAAAATAGATTTTCAGACCATGCACTTCTCAGTACCTAGATAAAAGGTTATTTAGAAGCAATCAATGGGTTCCTATCTTCTTGTGTATTTGTTGCAACCTGCCACAACCGTGGACAAGGCAGTAATGGAGAGCAGACCGTGGGTGCCAGGGGAACTGGCAGCTTCAGATCCCAACGTTCCATTCACCAAGGTTTTTATCGTGTTTTGTATAGGGAAGTATGTGTAGAAAGTAAGGTATAAGCATCAACACGTGGCAATAGTTTATATAGAAGCGGTAGAAGACTTTCTCATCTTGGGAACTAGAGCTTACAATTTGCATAAACCTTAGTCTGTACCCAGGCTCCCAGGCAGTTTAGGGTCCAAATAGCCCATATCCAGGGTAGAAGAGATCTGAATTCCTGCAAAACCAGAACTGATTGACCTTTCTGGTGAACCTTCAGCTTTCTGAGAGTATATATTGGGAAAATGACCTTTCAGACTCCCAGTCCTTTTGGGGCTCCGACTTGTATTTTTATTACTTATGAGCATGTCAAATCCAGAGGACTTTTACAAACTATTGTAGCATTTCAGGGTACCCAGAATTCTCCACTCAGTCTCTTGGTTATATGTAATGAACAGTTAACATTTTAGGAAGGCTGAGGCTAAAGTTGCCTACTGTACATACCCAGAGAGAGAGTCTGCATTGCCACATGTTCTCTATGATGAGATGAGCTCTTCACTGATGTTTTCTTCTTTTATATTTTTGTGCCATTAATAGTGCATGAACACAAGGTGTGGGCACTACCCCTTAACTTGAGCCACATCTCTGTTTCTGACTTTTGGTAATTATTTGGACATAGGAGTCTTACAGATTTTCTTGCCTGGGCTGGCTATGAACCTCGATCCTCAGATCTCAGCTTCCTGCGTGGTTAGGAGTACAGGTGTGAGTCATTGACACCCAGCATTTTATCAAGATCAGTTATTAGGGACTTCCCTCTGTATTGTCTTCCATGAGGACAGTACCATAGTTTATTTAATCTGTTCCCCACACGGATGAACATTTAGCTTTCCCAACCTTTGTCAGTAAACTTACTGCTATAGTGACTAATGGGGACATGTGACATAACCTTTGGGTATGGGTTTATCTGGAGGATGTTTCCAGAGAAGGGCCTGGAAGGACATTTGCACCGTGACAATTCTGCCAGTTTGCCTTCCTGGACTTTGCTACTATTTGCTTCTATCATGTATTTCCCTGTGGCCTTGTAGACAGATTGTGCACTCAAACTTTTTAATGTTTGCCAGGCTAATGGTTGAAAGATGGTGCTAAATGTAGTTTGAATCTCTGTCTTATGAGTATAGTTGAACATATTTTTTGTATGGTTTATGGACCATTTATTTCTTTTTCTGTAAACTGTTCATCTTGTGGCCCATTTAATAAAAGTTTTCAGTGTACGTTTTCCCTCGTCTTATTACTTGGCTTTATTGGTGATGGGTACTGGTTTGTTTGCTTCCTTGTGAAAACTTTTACTTTTTACTCTTTGCTGCTGCTGTTGTTTGAAACAGGAACTTGAAGTTGGTACTTGATGCTTTTGCTCATTGGTTAGCCTTCTACCAACTGAGCCTTACTTCCAACCCCAGCTTTTACTTTGTAGGTAGTCAAATTTATTGAGGTTTTCTCTTTTGGCTTTTAGTTTCAAAGTATTAGGATTTTCAGGACTACAAATTTTCTTCCAGTGATGCCTCCTGCCTTTTCAACCAATCCACTAAAGTGGGGGAGGGTCTATGCTTTGAGCAGTGAATCTAGGTTTGTTTTTCAAGAGGCTTTTTGATTATTGAAAAATTTATCTCCAATAAGTAGACATGCCATCCTCATAGACGAATTATAATTTGGATTACATGCTAGGATAGAATAATATGTCAGCACTGTACTAACAAATGAGGTAGGTGCAATGCACTAATTCATGCAGGAAACCTTAAGCATTTCATTTAATAAACAATTATTGTGCCAGGTGCCAGTGGCTCACAACTGTAACCCTCACTCCTCATATCTGAGGATCCCAGTTCAAAGGCAGCCCAGGAAGAAAAGCCCACCAGATTCTTATCTCCAGTTAATCACCAAAAGGCCAGAAGTGGAGCTCAAGTGGTAGAGCCAATAGTGTTGAGCAGGAACAGGGCCCGAGCCCTGGTTACAAGCCCCAGGACCAGAACAAAAACAAGCAAGCACAAAACAATTATTGTATGCCAGGCATTGGCTATGGAATGATAGTGGGAATGGATCTCTAGAGATTGTCCACAGATGAGGAGTGGAATCTCAGCGTGGTAGAGAAAGGCAGCTGAGAGGCTGAGAAAGCCCGAGAGATACCCTGGAACAGTCCCTACTGAGCTGCGGTTGAGTGTTGAGCCGAAGGGTCTGAGGCAGAGGGGGAGCATTCTAGGGAAGGAAGCAATGACAGGGAGGCAAGCAGAGGTCTGCGGGCCCATGGGGCAGGGTTGGGTTCAGCGGTTCTTCATGGCTATAGTGAAGAATAGAACATATAATTCAAGATGAAGGGCAGGGACTGTCAATGGCCATTGTGCTTCTTCAGTGAGAGCTTGTGGGATGTGGGAACACTTACACATTTGCCTTCTCCTTTCCACTGAGGTGGAGGCCAAGACTAAGTTCCCACGTTAGTGTAAGTCAAGCATAGCCATGCTCTGCAGGCCACTTGTTGAGTTTTGACACCTGTTGCTTATTCTAGAGTACTCCAAGCTCCCGGAGCCGAAGTCTCACTTTGCTCCCCCATGGAACACCCAATTCTGCGTCTCCCTGTAGCCAGAGACACTTCAGTGCGGGGGCCCCCGGTGTTGTCACAATCACGCATCACAAGTCGCCTGCAGCTGCTCGAAGAGCCAAGAGTCAGTATTCCGGCCAGCTTCACGAAGTCAGAGAGGTAGGCCTTGCTCTCCTACTGGCCTAAGTGGCCCTTGGTAGTTGGGGACTGTGGCCATGGCCTGGCAAACTCCTCTTTTTTGTGTGTGTATGTGTGTTGGTACTGGGGTTTGAACTCAGGGCTCATACTCTCTCTTTTTTACTCAAGGTTGGTGCTCTACCACTTGGGCCTTCTCTCCATTTTGAGCTTTTTGATGGTTAATTGGAGATAAAGAGTCTCAAGGACTTTCCTGTCCAGGCTGGCTTCCAACCTTAGTCTTCAGATCTCAGCCTCCTGAGTAGCTAGGATTACAGGAGTGAGCTACCAGTCCTTGGCGAGGGCCTGTTGTTTGAGGACATGTCTTTTCACAACTTGGAGCCTCAGTGTCTGCACATGTAAAATTGGGAGTGAAGCCAGCTTCGCCAGCTTTGCCAGCTTTGCGGGACATTGAGTATTTCCCAAGATAGTGCACACAGAGCTCTTTAACCGTGCCTTGCAGAATTTATCTGGGTTGTTCTGTGACTTCCTGTGATAGCCTGGGAGGACATCCAGTTGGAGGTTGTGTGTCCTTGCTGTTCATGTCAGCTTTGGAGACAGCCAGTGCTGACTCGGCCATTTTCCCTTCAGCTGACTCCTGTCTGGGTTAGCTTGCTGTGTTCTTATAGTGGTGGTGGAGTGCTTGCTGTGTCTCACAGGAGACTGAGGTGAGAAACCCAAGATCTTGTGTCTGCTTTAGTCAGTCCTTTGTGTGTAAATGTGATGAGTCAGGCAATGCCATAGCAGCTGACTGTCTTGGTCTGATTCAGAAAAGAACATTAAAAAAATCTTCTGAATTAAGGGCAGGACATAGCAGCTCATGCCTATAATGCCAGCTGATGGAGAGGCAGAGATCAGGAAGATCTTATTTGACTTAAGGAAATCTCCATCTTTTTTTTTTTTTTTTTTTTGGTCAGTCGTGGGGCTTGAACTCTGGTCCTGGGCGCTGTCCCTGAACTCTTAGGCTCAAGGCTAGCACTCTTGAGCCGTAGCACCACTTCTGGTTTTCTGGTGGTTTATTGGAGATAAGTCTCACGGTCTTTCTTGCCCAGGCTGGCTTTGAACCTCAATCCTCAGATCTCAGCCTCCTGAGTAGCTAGGATTATAGGTGTGAGCCACTGGAGCCCAATAGAAATGTGCATCTTAATGACAGCTAGGTATGGTAGTGATAACTGTCATTCCAGCTACATAGGAGGTATAGTGGTCCAAGGCTGGCCTCCAGTAAAGAGTATGAGGCCCTATCTGAAAAATAGCTCAAGCGAAAAGGGCTAGAGGTGTGGCTCTAATGCTGGAGGACCTGCTTAGCAAGTGTTGGGTCTTGAGTTCAAATCTAAGTACCACTGAATCAAACAATAAAACCAAAACTTCTGAGTGAAAGCTCTAGATATATACGAAACGTTTTCTTCATAGATTTTATGTAGCTCTAGAGGTGTATAAAATACTTAAGTTTTGTGTGAGTATACACATATATACACATACACTGATAAAAGATGATTATAGAATCAGGTTTCAGGTAGATCACTCATGTTGAAATAGTCTAATGTGTAGAAAAAGAAAAGCTTAATTTCCCTCCCTCCCTCCCTCCTTCACTTCCTCCTCCTCTCTTTCCCTTCCTCCTCCTCTCTAGTACAGGGCCTCTAGCTCTCCTTTGGCTTTTCACTTGAGCTACACATGTACTTCTGGTTTTGGTAGTTAACTGGAGATATGAACTCATGGACTTTTCTGCTTGGGATGGCTTTGAACTGAGATCCTCAGATCTCAGCCTCCTGAGTAGCTAGGATTACAGGTATGAGCCATGGGTGCCCGGCACTTTCT
The DNA here is from genome assembly GCF_024711535.1 of Dipodomys merriami. Lineage (NCBI taxonomy): Eukaryota > Metazoa > Chordata > Mammalia > Rodentia > Heteromyidae > Dipodomys > Dipodomys merriami. Next base: position 45,584,823 of record NW_027206290.1, on the reverse strand, counting down.
TACGTTCTGGCTGTGGTTATTGTACATCCGTGTGTCTCACTGTTCCTTTTTGTAGCACTTTTCAGAGGCATTGCTGTGGAAGAATGGAAAAATTTCAAGTACAGACAAAATAGAACAGTGTCCTGTCCTCAGTGCTGTTCCATTTGCTGGTACCCACCTCCAGCAGTTATTACTTGCTCTCCTGTTTCTCATTTGCTTTGGTTTCTATCACTGCTCCTCCATTCACAGGAACTGAATGCCTCTGTATATATCCAGTACATTTAAAACAACTTATAGTCTTTTATATATGCCTCATAGGAAATTATTTCTTAAGTCCTTTGGGACTATCACCTTAAACAAAAGGGCAGTTGGAGGTTTAGAGTTTGTTGGGAATTCTTTGTGTTCTCTTTAATGAGTTCTATTAGGCTTGTTGTTATAAGTCACAATAGAAGGCCTTGAGAAGGTGCAGTGTTTATGTGTAGTGAGCTGCGGCCATATGAAATCTCTCAACTTTTGTTTAGTATTCTTTTGTAGCTTCTTTAGCAGCATTTGATTCTACATAATGCCCAAATCCTTTCGACCTTAAAAGTATGTTATTTATGTGTGTGTGTCTGTATGTATGTGCAAAAATGCTTAATTACATAGGTATATAGTGTAATTGTGTATTGCAAAAACCCAAATAATAAAGAATATGTAAATGAATCATAATTCTACTTCCTTGCAGGTAACATCTATTAAACTTGCCATGAATTTACTTCTGAATTTTTCTTTCTTATTACTATAAAAGTGATGTGCAGAGGGGTTGCAGTTATGTAAGTTAGGTAAAGAGTACATTTGTTTTTAGACAATGTTACCCCTTCCCTTTTTCTCTCATAGTTTTTCCCTCCAATCCTTACCCTCAAGTTGTATAGTTCATTTTCAACATAGTGTGTCTAATGTACTTCTGAATTTTTTATGTAAGTATATGTGTAAATGATCTATGCACTATGATCTAAGCTCTTTTTTTTCTGGTTGGTCATGGGGCTTGACCTCAGGGTCTGGGCACTGTCTGTGAGCTTTGTTTTGCTCAAAGCTAGTACTCTACCACCTTGAGCCACAGTTCCACTTCTAGTATTCTGGTGGTTAAATGGAGATGAGTCTCATGAACGTTCCTGCCTGGGCTAGCTTTGAACTGTGATCCTCAGATATTAGCCTCCAGAGTAGCTAGGATTATAGGCATGAACTACTGGCACCCAGCTTGATCTAAGCTTTTTAAACAAAATGATTACCTATATGCCTTTATTTTTCATCTTTCCCCCCCACTCCTTTTTTTTTCCTTATATTTTGAGACAGTCTTCATATGTAATCTAAGTTGGTGTGAAACTTGTGAACCTCCTTCCTCATCCTCCCTTCTGGCCTTGCCTTTTTAAATCTTTTTTTCTTTATTGTGTTGTTTTTCTCCTCTAGTTTCTGTGTATGTGAAGAACTCATTGAAATTTCTCATGGAGTTTTTTTTCTATGGTAAATAAGTAGGTAAAATATCTCTGCAGTGATTTTGAGTCAGTGTTTGTGCTCCTGAGTGTCAGTATATACCTTCAGACAATTGCCTTTATGTATTGGTGACTTTTTCTTGTTGCAAATTTGAGTATGATTATTGAGATGAACATACAAATATGAGCTGAGAGAATTTTAGGAAGCCGAGTCACTCAATGACAGGTTGAAATGTTCACTTTTTGGTTGTCATTTCCACTGCCACTCTGGACTGGGCAGGGGAGTTGTTTTGTGGTAGATGCCATCTTGTGATGTATCTAGATTCACCTATGCATATCTTATTCGTGAGAGTTCTGTACAAATTATAGATCTCTGTAAGCTCGGTACTGACGGCTTGTGCCTCTAATCCTAGCTACCCAGGAGCCTCAGATCTGAGAATTGAGGCTTGAAACCAACCTAGGCAGGAGAGTTCATGAGACTCTTAACCCAATTAATCAGCAAAAAATTAGAAATGGAGCTGTGGCTGAAGTGGTAGAATGCCAGCCTTGAACAGAAAAAACCAAGGTTTAGCTTCCAGACCCCGTGTTCAAGCCCCAGGAGCCAGTGTGTGCGTGTGATGCTAAGTTAAACTTAGCATCATTGAAGGAATGGAGGAAATCATCACACATAAGATGGATGAGCCTCTGAATATCAGAAGAATAAGAGAGAAATACCCAGCCAAAGGCAATAGAACAAATACTATGTGAATGCCATAGCAAGGGTAAAAGGGATAGGACAACTTGAAAGATGAAGTGGTTATTATCTAAAACTTAAAAGAATGGAGATGCTGACGGTCAGAACCTGGTGTCCTCACAGGAATAGCTTAGGAGTTGGGAGATGAGGGGTTGAAGACACTGCATTTTGAGGAATAGACATGTCCCCACCAGCAGTCGGAGAAATGAAAACTAAAGCCAACTTGATGGTGAAGGTATCAACCTATATGTATATGGGGTTCAAAAATGGTGGCTGGGTGGCATGTTGTCTCTTTACTACAGTTTGTTGATGTATAATAAACACAAAGCTGTGTGTCACCACTGACTCGTAAGTTTCTTTCTGGGAACTATATCTGGAGAACACTATCATTTGTAGTCAGGGTAGGAAGAAAAAGAAAAAAGCTAATTTAGACCAAGCTACTTTTTTGGAGGGGTGCCAGTCCTGGAGTTTGAACTCAGAGCCTCTTGCTTGGCATTTCTCCTCTACCCCTTTTTGCTGGTTATTTAGAGATAATAGTCTTGCAGATTTGTCTGGTTCTAAACGGGGATTCTGAGATCTCAGCATTGATTTGGTGACATTGAAACTGATTTATAAATAGAATCTAACACATTTCAAAAATTAATTTGATCTGGGCACTGGTGGCTCATGTCTGTAATCCTCAGGAAGCTGAGATGTGTGAGCATCACGGTTTGAAGCTAGCCCAGGCAGGAAAGTCTGTGAGACTCTCATCTCCAACAAACTACTCAATAAATAACTCAAAACAGTGGTTCAAATGGTAGAGTGCTAGACTTGAGCTCAAAAAGGCTTGAGGTCAGTGCCCAGGCCCGAGCTCAAGCCCAGGACCTGGAAAAAAAATTGACCCCTCAGCTGCTTAAACATGTAATATGTGGAAGGTGCAACATACATTGTATTAAAGTTTGGCTTTTTTTTTGTTGGTCATGGGGCTTGAACTTACTCAGGGCCTGAGTGCTGTCTCTAAACTTTTCTGCTCAAGGCCAGCATTCTCCCACTTTGAGCCACAGCTCCGCTTCTGGTTTTTGAGTGGTTAATTGGAAATAAGACTCGCATGGGGATTTTTCTGCCGGGGGCTGGCTTTTGAGCCACGATCCTCAGATCTCAGCTTCCTGAGTGGTTAGGATTACAGGCGTGAGCCACTGGTGCCCATCTTAAATGTTGGCTTTTACGCTTTCATATCATTATACTATGCTTTCACATGGCTTACAGGTTTGTTCTAGTTCAATTGTTACAAGTGTGATTTTTGTGATATTTTCTTTGGGGACTCAGAAGTTTGCTTGCTAAACAGGCATTCTATACTTGAGTAACTCTGCTAGACTCCCATTTTTTTTGTTGTTGTTGTTGGTTATTTTCTTTGCCCAGGCATGCCTAGACTGCAGTCCTCCTATTTGTTTCCTCATGATGCTGGGATGACAGGTGAGCACCATTTTACCTAACCATTAGTCCAGATGGAATCTCATGAACTTTATATTTTCTTTTCCTGTTCTGGATTAATATTGTGATCCCTCCTTTATTCCATTTCTCAAGTAGCTAGGATTATGTGCTTGACAGATTTTTATAGATGTTTGCTAGGTTTCTGGAAGTAAAAGTTCCTCTGTGTGTGTGTGTGTGTGTGTGTGTGTGTGTGTGTGTGTGTGTGTGTGTGTGTGTATGTGTGTGTGTGTGTGTGTGTGTGTGTGTACTGAGTGGTCTTTTGTTTGTGACATTGGAGACTTTAGAGAAATACAGGAGGGGGATGTTTTGGATTCTGTAGCTTGTTGAAAGAAAAAATTGTGCAGCCTAGTGGTAATGGGTAGATGAAGCATAAATTTAGATTTAATTAAGCTTTCTTTGATAATTTACTCACAAGTAGGAGTTATTCTCTGGTAGTGAGATTCTTGGCAGAGAGAGAGCTATTTGTGGTAGAGATTTATACTGGGTAAACTCTTGAGACAATAATTTAACATGGTTTTATTTATTATTTTATTTTTATTTTTATTTTGTTGGTAATGAGCTCTTTCACTCAAGGCTAGTGCTCTACTGTTTTGAGCCACAGCTCCACTTCTGGTTTTCTGTTAGTCAACTGGAGATAAGACTCTCATAAACTTTCCTGTCTGGGATAGCTTTGAATTGTGATCCTCAGATATCTCCTGAATAGCTAGGATTACAGGTGTGAGCCACTGGCACCCGATTTTAACATGGTTTTAAATAAGCCTTTCACATTTTGTCATAAAGAAGATGTGTGTTTATGTCATTTCAGCCAGGTGAGTTTGTATCTTTCCCCATGTTTACTTAATACAGGGAAGATCTTTAACGAGGTTAGCACCTTTATACATGAATATGAACTCAATATTGTCTCTTTTTGGGTGATTCTATTTGGTCCAGCTTCACATGGATGCTGTAAGAACTTGGTTAGAAACCTTGCTTTGTGGAGCATTTGTTGTGGGAGCAGTTACTGTAACCCATTTCCCTTAGTAGTTTTATTTCACTTAAATTTTTGTGCTAGTACTGAGGTTTAAACGCCAGGCCTCGTGGTCTTACTCAGCTTTTCTGCTCAAGACTGCCACTCTCACTTGAAACAAAACCATCACTTCTTTTTTCTTTCTACCCAGAGTAGCTTTGAATTGTGATCCTCAGACCTCAGCCTTTTGAGTAGTTAGGATTATAGATTAGCTATAATTTATTAGGGTGCCCACCACCCTAATGACTTGTATGAGATGATTAAATTTATGATGGTGAGCTGTGCTGACAGCAGTGAATCAGACCCATCCCATGACCAGGGAAAGCCAGTAGACGGCCTCCACCTGTCCTTTGTGTGAAGAGAGTGATTCATTTTGCAAATGGCCTGAAATAGTTCCCCTGTAGAGTTTTGGGATAAATGATGACAACTCCGGCATGTATTTTTGGCAGCAATTTTACATCTCTGCAAAGAACTCACCTTCAGACTTCAGTTTTCAGAAGTTGTAATGAGGAGCTTCTTGATTTCCAAATGTTTTTAAAGCAGAAGAGTGTTGTTTTCAAATGCAAACCCTACAGAGCCTTCTAGTGCCCAGAACAGGTGGAAATGGTGCTTGGTAACTTTGGAAGGTAAAATGGGCACTTGTAATGTTGAAGCATCCCAGATGAATAGTGAGGATTAGCGAGTTCTGGTTGTGAAATGGGAAACCAATGGCTGTAGGGTCTGGAGGGCAGTCTGGGATCCTGAGAACAGTGCGGCATGACCTAAGTATTCCATGCTAACAGGAAGAGAAGAGAAGCATTGGGGTCCTATCCCTCAGCCGTCCCCACGCGTCTCCTGAGCTTCTAGTCTCCTGAGCTTCCAGTCTCCTGAGACATCAGTCTTGCAGACCAGGCTGGGTGCAGGTGGGAGGTGTTAAAAGACTTGTGAGGACTTGGCATACCTGATTTGAGCTGTGTTAAGTTGGTCTGAGGACTGATGGGCAGACTTGCTTCAAGGAAGCCTCAGCCCTGGATTTGAGGCCTTTGCAGTGAGTGACATCCACCTAGCCTGTCTGGGTGATCTGTCTTATGATTAGAAACTTGAATCACATCTCCTTCACCTCTTGTGCAGATTTGTTTGACTGAGCAGAAGCTCTGCCAAGTTGGGAAGTCAAAAGAGAGTGACTTGAGACAACCACCTTGCCTAAAGTGGCCTGGGATATTGACCCTACTTCCATAGACAAGACCCCAAATGCTGTGCACCAGGGGCAGGTGCTGTGTTGACACATGGAGACATAGCTTGTGCCTGACAGCTTTCCCCGTTCTCTGAAAGTGTGGCTGAGATTCCTGTTCTCTGTCAACTCCCAATAAGGACTCAACTAACTTACTGGCGTGGGTCTCTAGGACACAACAGCAGCTGTTAGTGGGGAGAGTCATCACTGCAGTGCTAGTCCTTGAGCAAGATGCCTCCCAGCTCCTGTAGGTCAGAGGGAAGGGAGCAAGTACCGAGCTTGCTTTTCCCTTGATCAATGGTAGAAGTTAAAGTGGCCAGTACAGAGTGGGTACAGATGATGCACATTGCAGTCCTGTTTGCTGTCTGTCCCTAGAGAGTCCAGTCAGCATCCTGATGGGTATAGCAGTTGATGAAGAGATAACCTAGGAGCAGTCTCCAACAGACATGCTCCTTATCAGCCCCAGACCCCCTGGGAACCTCTCTCTGTCATGTACCTGTGTGTCCATCCTTGGAAAGAGACACCTTCAGTATCCCTGGTTGTGCAATTGGCTGATGGACCAGCCTGTAGAGGGCGCACCACAGTGTACCCTGGGAGACCCAGGTATAGTATTCTATTCCACCTCTCACTTGTGATTCCTGATCAAGAAGGATGGGGCTCAAGCAAGAGCCAACAGGAACCAGTCAGTCAAGTTGAGTTCCTTGTACCTTGACCAATCTGACAATCCTGATCAGACCACTGTCTTTGCCATAGGCCCAGATTGGCTGCTGGACTTGGGGTGGTCTTAGGGGCTGAGAAAAGACCAATATTTAGGAAACCACTAACTCTAGGATTCAGTGAGGTTAACTGTACCTTTTGGAGTGTGAGTGATGGGAAAAGGACAGAGGTCACAAAGTGGAGAAGCAGTGGGAAAAGTAGAGCTAGAGTGGGATCAAACGAATCCCAAAGCAGTGGGCTCCTGGAGGTGGGAGGGGGCTTGGGAGTAGCTGGGCACTGAGTTAGGTCAGGTTCTGCAGAGAAATGGAGCATAGGGACACAATGATTGTGTGTGTGTGTGTGCACGTGCGCTCGTGTGCACATATGTGCATGCATACCACTACTAGGGCTTAAATTTGTTGGCTGTGAAGAGAGAGAGAAAATGGGGCAAGGAGAAGGAAGTGGTGTCATTGTCCCTGAGGAGCTGTCCTCATTACCTGACTAACAGAATTGTAGCCTCTCTGTACAACTCCTTAATAATAATGAAAAAAGGCAAGAAGCACATAACCCAGTTTAATAGTATTGTGATAAAAATCATAATATAAAGAAAAATGAATGTCTGCGCTAATATTTCATGACTACTGGTAGGAAATACTTGGTATTTTTTGATTTGATATGTTAGATACCTGTGTGCCCATAGTGAACTCAATCTGTGAATGTGCTTTCGTCCACTTGGTATTTTCTGGCTAGACCAATTGGCTTTAAGGGTTTCAGGATTTTCTCTGGTGATTTTTCCTTCTTTTTTTTTTGATGCTGAAACCTCCTCAATACCAAACCTCTCTGACAATGCCAGGTTTTCTTGTCATACATTTTCTTATCTGATAGGCTCTCAGCTGTTGAATGCCTAGGTCCCAGAGTTTTCTCTGCAGAGGTTATCTTTTGCGTAGTGATGTGCTAAGTTTGTTCCATGTCTCAGCAAGTCTGTCCTCATGGGTTTGCTCAGGCTGTGAGGCCTGCTCATTGGTATGTGGTCTCTCCTCTGCATGGGCAGCATCACTGGCTGTGGGTAAATGGCTCCTCATCTTCAGCCTTTCAAAAATCTCCAGGTATTCTTTATAGTCTGTAGTGGGTTTCATGGATTGTGAGGTAGACTGCTGTCTCCTATTTTCTGTGGTTGTATAAAGCCCTCACTGTGGCTCTGGTTCTTCAGTGCCTGAGAGTAAATACTCCAGAAAGGATGTGTGACAGTCCTTCCCACACAAGTGTTGCTCATGTAGCTGCTTCCTGTTGTTTTGTAGCCTTTGTTGAGTGATGTGAATTTGTCTTTCCTGAATGTCTTATCTTGGTTGGTGCCTCCATTGTCTTCCCTTTGAAGTTATATTCTAATTTTGGCATTTTTTCTGGTATGGAAAGTTTACGTTGGTAGGTATTTAGGTGTCTGTGGCTGGGGTGTGGGGCAATGGGGAAGTGTCATGTCCTTGGCCTTCCCATGTTCACCTGGTTGTGAGTGTTATTGATCCAAGGTGCCTGCTAAGACCTGAGAACTGATGTGAGGCATTTGGGGTTCTCTCCCTTTGTGTTAGTTTGGGAAGTGCTTGGGGTTTTTCCCCTGGGGGATGGTAATGAGAGGCCTCCAGTAAGGCCCTCTGCCTTTTAAAGGCCTCTCGGTTATTCCTGGCAAACACTATGATGGTGATGAAGCCATTATCAACTGGTTTAGCTTCTTCGGTGGTCTTAACCCTGGCAGCCAAAAGTCCCGAGGCTGGGCCCCCTGCTGCTGGGGACATGGTAGTGGGCTGCCCATTGTTAGTGGCATCTTGGATGTCTTGTCCCAGGCACCTAGAGGTGGGGTGGGTTGTCCCAGTACTTTGAGGTGCTTGAGGTGGCCTTGTCTCCTTCAGTGTCTTGTGCATTTGAATCCATTTCTTTTTCTTTTTCTTTTTTTTTTTTTTTTTGCTAGTCCTGGGGCTTGAACACAGGGCAGGGCCTGGGCAATGTCCTTGAGCTTCTTTTGGTCAAGGCTAGCACTCTACTACTTGAGCCCTAGCACTGCTTCTGGCTTTTTTCTGTATATGTGGTACTGAGGAATCGAACTTAGAGTTTCATGCATGCTAGGCAAGCACTCTACCACTAAGCCACCTTCCCAGCCCTGTCTTGTGCATTTGAATTGGTCCCAGCAGCCCAGTTTTCAAAAGCTGTGGCCTCAGCTGCTTGGAGACTCTCAGTTTCTTGCTTGCTGTTGCTGAGTGAGGTGTTCTTGAGCTTTTTCAAAATCTCTTCATTTTCTCTTCACTAGCATGCTACTTAGTTTTGAATTTTCACAACTTTTAGCTTTGAATTACTCATAGTTGTTCATGAATGGGCAACTCTTGATTTTTGGCCTGTTTTTGGTATTAGATGTGGCCTGGTTTGGTTTAACTGTCTGCTGCTGTTGCCTTTCTTCCTGGCAACAGGAGGTTCAGCAGCTTTTTGGGTCCTAGGTTGAATCTTACTGTTTTGATGACATCTGTTTTTTGGACACATCTGATATTCTGGGTCTCAATTTGAATGGCCAGATCTTGCTCATGTCTGGTTTTGTGGGGCGTAGAGTTTTTGTGGCATCTGGTTTTGGGGGCTTAATATCTTGTTGGCATTTGGTTTTGGGGGCTACAGAGTCTTGGGGGATCTCTGCTCTTTTGGGATACAGAGTTTCAAATATCTCAGCTTTTAGGGAGTACAGAGTTTTGGGGATACCTGCATCATTAGGAAGCAAAGTTTTGGAGACCTTTGCTTTTCGGCGGTACAGAGACTTGGGGACAACTGCTTTTTAGGAAACAGAGCCTTGGAGCCCCCTGCTTTTATGTAGACTTTTTGGAACTTCTGCTTTTATGTGTGTGGATTCTAGTGGTCTTGATGTGGTGACCTTGGAGGACACCTTGTCCTTACATGGTTTATTTTCTTTTTCTCGTGTATTTTCCTCAGCAGCCATATCTCCAATGACCTGGTCTTCACCTGATGCAGCACTGGAGGTGAGTTGCACATTCTCATTACTGGAGGCAGTCCTGTGTAATGTAGCTGGGTCACCATCAGATTTGACCATGGCAGCCTGGATTCCCAGAGTTGGGCTCTCAAGTGAGGGATTAAGTTCTGAAGCTGAGATCCTCAGGGGTTGGCTGATTCTTTGGGGGCTGAGGGTCACATGCCCTTTCCTGTTGGCAGAAGTGTTTCTGAGGAGTCTAATGTCTGTTTCAGAGTTGGACTTGACAGCCTTGGGCTCGGCATCTTGGCCCCCAGGGATGTGAGGTTTAAAGTTTACAATAATGGTGTTGTTGGTCATGGAGGCGGCTCTGTGCACATTTCCCTCCTTGAGGAATGTGATTCCAGATACTTGTTTGGGGGCTTCCACCTTGACTGTGTGAGGGCATGAAATGATGGAGTGGTTGCTATTATTGATGGTGAAGGAAGGTTTGTGCAGATGGTTTCCCTTCATGTCAGAGCCAAGATCCCCTGTGGATGACCTGGGGACACTGCTGTTCACTGGTCGAGGGTCTGTGGCACGAGTGTCTTCATCTATCCAGAAAGGTCTGGGTAGAACACTCTCTGTCTTGTCATAGAGATAAATATCAATTGGGGGATCTCGGGTGGGTCTGACCTCAACTATTTGGGGGTACCTTAGCTTTCTCAACCTGCTGTTGATTGGCCATGAATGTCTAAGTAGAGTATTCTCTTCCACTTTAAATATGGAAGACCCAGTAGCTGGAGGTTTGGGGACTCTGGCCTCCTCTTGAGGGCCCACATTCCCCAAGTACTTGCCATTGCTGGATCCCTTAGGGGTGGAGTTGAGGTTGTCTTCCTGAAGAGCAATACAAGTTGTGCCTGTGGGTGGCTGGTTGTTGGCTTGGTCTTCTGGTCTTTGCCTTTTGATCCCCATTATCCTCACCCTTCCTTGGGTGACCATGGCCTTGTTCTTCTCCTTGAGTATTTTATAGGACATCTTCTATTAATATCGCACTCATATATATTAGAAAATCAATTCCAGATTATCAGCTACTTGATCCTAGATTAGGAGCTGTGGTACGTGCCGTCGTTCTCTCCCTAGAACTCCAAACAAAGTGAACTCCTTGAACAATGAGAGTCTAGAATGTGTCAGTCCGATGGTGACTTTCTTGCTAGGAAGCTCCCCTATGATACTGTGGGCGGGGCTGGGCAAAGGTGACCTAACAGGTTTATGAGGCTGAGCCCCTTTCTTTCTCGGTAGTTTTCCCTTGGCATAGCCACATCCAAAGAAACTGATGATTTTTAAGGCATGGGCGTGGTAACTGTTGAAACGAGGGTGTCTAAGGCTGGCAGAAGGGCCTGAGAAACTGGAGGGTTGGTTGTCTTGGGCATTTGGAGGCTCCAGACTTTAGGAGGCTGTCATGAACTCCACTTCCACCTTGCAGATTGCTCAGATCCTGCCCTGGGTTAATTAGGGATTTGTTCTTCACCCTTAGGGCAAGGTAAAGCTGAGCAAGTTGGACTATAAAGGTGGAGGAACATGAGCCACTATAGAGGAGATTTCCTTGAAGCACACAGGTTTTCCAGGAAGAGTTGCCAAAGAAATATTTCTTAGGTGCTTAACGTGTTCTACGTACTGGGAGTTAAGTTGGCAAAGTTCCTATTTTCTTCAAGGCAATGTTGACCAACTTTAGGTGATACATGGTGTTGCCAAGGCCCCGGTCATGACTCCCTGAGCCTCCTGTTCTGTTCACGAAGCCACTCTGCCAGCTTCTGCCATAGTTTGTTCTGTATCTATGGATCTGTATGCATATATGCATTCTAATGTTGAAAAAGTCTTGTTTTTAAAAATACCATCTTTTTATACACATTGTCACGTATCCCATAGAAAGTTTGTGTTTTTTACTTGGCAGAGGCCTGTCAATATAGGTAGCAGCTGCCTTTAAAACATTTCTGTGAATGATATGTTGTGTGGATAGAGCATGAATTTAAGGCTGCTCTTGAAGAATTGACTTTGTGCCTCTATTCTATCCCTGATCCTTAGAACTGGGCACCATGTTTGAAGGTCCCTGGCTATACCTTCTAGGGGCAGGCAGGGCTATGCTGCATACCTTCACCCGAGCCTAGTCTGGGGGAGTCACATGCAAGAGCTGAGGCTCACTACTTAGGAGGCTGAGATGTGTGAATCCTGGTTCTAAGCCAGGCAGATCAAGAAAGTCCTTGAGATTCTTCTGTCCAATTAACCAACATAAACCTGGAAAAGTGGGGCTCGGTCTTAAGTGGTAGAGTGCAAGCCTTGAGCAAAAAAGCTCAGCGACAGTGCCTAGACCCTGAGTTCAAGTCCCACGACTGGCATTAAAAAAAAAAAAAAGCTGATGCTGCCCCAAGTTGCAGTCTTCTTAAAGGACCCTTTCTGTAGTAGGGGATGGATAGGAGGGGCAATGAAAGGCTCTCACTCTGTTACTGGAGTGTTACTTGAGTGTTGCTTCTTAACCTTCCTGCCCCACCCTGTCTCTGAGAGAGGGCTTCTGGGCTAAGTCCTGGATGGTCCCCAGGGGACTCAGTATAAGGTCTGCACAGGGACACCTCCCTACCTCTTGGCTAAGTTTCTGCCCAGTATCTGTTACCTAGGTAACTGGCAGACCTGGAAGCAATCACCTTCCCTCCTGCTAGGTCACATCCTGGACCACCTCTGGTCACATGCCTCCCATCTGACCTTAGGAGGGTCCCAGACCTTGAGGTCACATCTGGATCCAATGTGGCCACAACTTTCCCCCACCTGGCCACACCTCTTCCTATCCCTGGCCTAGATAAGTCCTGGCCCAGGGGTGGGTCACCCCTTCCTTTTCTGCCATGCCTCTTCACTATGCATGGCAGGGGCAGCAGTTTGGTAAATAAACTTCTTTTCCTGCCTGAATAGCTTATGGTGTTCTCTTCATCGGCTACCTAATGAAACCTACCTATTTGATATACCTTTGAGGCCCTTTTCAGCAGTGTGCTCTTACCATGCAGCAGGGAACATTTGTGTCCTTGCAAGCAGGTTTTGTGAAGATAAGAAGGATTCCTGGGGGTCAGTTCATGGAAGGGGAATTGCCTGATGGAATCATGGACCCAGCCTTTGCGTTGCCCACAGCTGGTCTTCCTATATTGATAATTTTGTATGGCCCTGGAGTGATGACAGAATAAAGATTTCCTACTAGTATTTTTTTCTGTGTCGAGATGTTTTTATTTTTATATATCCAAAGTATTGTGCTTTTCTTTAGAGATTCACAGTTTTCTCTCTTAATGTAAAAGTGTTTTTCCACTTTGGGATTATTATAAAAACATTTCACTCAATTTTAAATAGTTTCATGGTTCCATTTTAAGAACTGTAGGAGGGAGCTGGTGGTTCATGACTTCAGTCCTAGCTACTTAGAAGGCTGAGATTTGAGAGTCACAATTAGAAGCCAGCATGGGTAGGACAATCTCTGATATTCTTTTCTCTGAAAAAGATCTGAAAATGGAGCCATCCTTGAGAAGAACAAGCTAAAGGACAGCAATTAGGTCCTGAGTTCAAGCCTTAGAACTGAAAAAAGAAAACAGGACCCTCTCAAAACTCTATTTATAACATAGCTTAAAATTGAGTTTTTAACGTTTACATTTCCATGAATTTCCATCATTTGTGTGTGTGTATGCTCATGCTAGGAATGATGTTCAAGGTTTTGTGAATGTTGAACACATAGTCTACCTCTGAGTGTTTCCTCAGTCCCAGACTGAGTAACTCAATTGTCCAGAAGCCACCAATATTGTTTTGGTTTTATATTTGAATTTTTTTGTTGGGTATGGAGGAGATTCCATCTGTATTTTTTCCCCTCTTGGTTTCTAATAATATGTACTATATAGTCTCTCTTGTTTATAGCTCTACCACTTGAACTATAAGTCTAGCCTGGAATTTTGCTGGTTAATTGGAAATGGAGTTGGATTTTTCTGCCTGGGTTGGCTTTCAACCTAAATCTTCTAGGTCTTAGTCTCATGAGTAACTAGAATCACAGGCGTAGGCCACTAGCACCAGGCTGCTTTTTCCCAGCTGTAGGTTTTTTGATCAAACCTACTGATTGATTTGCCCTCTCTGTAGGCTGGTTTGTATTTGCTTGTTCTCATATTATTTCCAGAACACTGATTGCTTAAGAAATGAACTGAATTTGTTAGACAGCAGGATAATTTATCACCTTGGATAGAGATACTGTTGCTAAGGCAACTTGCTGCCTTCAGGGACTACAATACCAAATGTGACCGGATCTTGCCCTGGCTGGGTGCCTTGGCCACTAGCTCTTCCTGTGCGGTTTCAGAGTACTGCTGTGCAGCAGTACAACTTCCCTCTGAAGTGTCTGCCTTTGCCTCTACTTTTTTCCTTACCTCCAGTGTCCTTTCAAACTTGCTGGGCTGACAAGAGAAAAGTGGGAATGACTTTAGTACAAGGAATTGTGTACTTTTCCCCTAGCATAACACCTGGTTCTAGGTGACTGACCTTGGGTGAGACTCAGGGTCATCGTAGCTAGTTGCTCAGTTGGTAAAATATAGATGGTCTCCAATGGACCTGTTCATTATTCATACTATATTCCCAAGCTTCTTGTTGTTCTTTTTGAAAAAAGAAGTTATTAATACATTTTGATACCACAACCCGAGATTTGTATTCCAGCTTTTAAATATGTTCTAGCTCTACATAAGAAAAAAATACATTATATGCCAGTGCTAGGGCTTGAACTGAGGGCCTGGCCACTATCCCTTTGTGTTTTTGCTCAAGGCTGGCACTCTACCACTACCAACTGAACCATATTTCCACTTTCAGCTTTATTTGGTGGTTAATTGGATTCAAGATTTTTAAGGAGTTTCCTGCCTGGGCTGACTTCAAACTGCACTTCTCAGATCTCAGCCTCCCAAGTAAGTAGGATTTCAGGTGTGAGTCACAGGTACCCAGAGAAAATAGTTTCTTTGTGTAGGTGCCTAGCTAGAAAATAGTTTCTTTGTGTAGTCACCCACAGAGCCCCTTTCCTAGAGAAGCTTGGCTCTAAATTTGTTTAAACTATATCTTCTTAACAGTTACCTTGCTTTTTAACTTCCCATTTCTGGCTCACCAGGTATTCTCTAGCACAGCAGCAGTGAATTTTGTTATAGCTGTGTCAGATCTCATAGCTTTTATAAAACTCTGGTGGATTTTCATTGTACTTGCACTAAAATGCAAATGTCCTCCAAGAACTGCAGACTCCTCAGGACCAGTGCTGGGATATATCTCTGACCTCATTTCTCTGACCCAGTCCTGACTGCTGGGTTCCAGCCAAGTGCTTTCCATTTGTTGCTCTCCTGTGCCAACAGACTCTTACCTCAGAGCTTTGCTCTCTACTGATACACCATCCACATGGCTCATTTGCTTTTCCCAGGCCTCTGCCTGAGGCTTCTTTTTTCAGAGACATATTCTCTAACCACTGTTTACAGTGTCCCATCACTTTTCATGTCCCCATCTTGCTGCATTTTTATGTACGTATATATTTAGTGCCAATACTGGGGCTTGAACTCAGGGCCTCATTCATTCACTTGGCTCTTTTGCTCAAGGCTAGAGCTCCGCCACTTGAACCAACTCTTCCAGATTTATGCTGGCTAATTGGACATAAGAGTCTCTTGGATTTGTCTGACCAGGTTGGCTTTGAATCTCCTTGCTTAGCTATCATCTTTCTGAGTAGCGAAGAAACAGAAATTAGCCACTGGTACCCAGCTATTCTTCTCTTCTTGTCAGATGGGTTTTGAAGGACCTAACCCTGTTTTGTCCTCAACGATGATTTTTTTTTTTTGTCAGTCATGGGGCTTGAACTCTGGTGCTGGGCTCTGTCCCTCAGCTCTTCAGCTCAAGGCTAGCACTCTAGCACTTGAGCCACAGTGCCACTTCGGTTTTCTGGTAGTTAACTGGAGATAAGAATCTCATGAACTTTTCTCGGGCTGGCTTTGAACCTCCAATCCTCAGGTCTCAGCCTCCTGAGTAGCTAGGCATGAGTCACCAGAGCCTGACAAAGATGATGTTTAAAACAAGACACTTGCATATTTTGCATACTGTTTGTCTGTTAATGGGGGCAATATGTGCAATGGCTGCTTCTTTGGGATCTTATCCAGACTGTGAGTTTCTTCTGCTCTTGCCATTTAAACACACTTAGACATTTACCATGAGTTGTTTTAATGTCTCACGTGTAAGAGCAAGAGGTCTGGTTTGTTACTCTTATGTGCACAGAAGTAACCCATTCATGAGTCATTTCAGATTATATCACTAACAACATGCATGACTGAACACTTGCATGAAGTGGGACAATGAAATAGAAGGCAATTAGGCACTTCTGCTACACTGACTAGTCTTTCAGCTCAAAATAAAAGTCATGCTTGGCATGAACCTAAGTATGAACCTGGTATGAGGCGTGTTGCAAACAGCCAGAAAAGGGTTGGTGTTTATATAATCCTGGCAAAGGATGGATTTTGTTTTAAAGACTCATCCTTAGGAAAGGTCTGAAAAACCTTACATGAAATAATGTACATAACAATGCTCAATAGGAAATGTACTCATTACCTTGCTCATGTAACTGTAACCCCTCTGTACAGTATTTTTACAATAAACAATGTACAAAAAAGAAATAATGTGCATAGTTCATTTTGAGTGTGTGTGTGTGTGTGTGCACGTGCGCGTTTGTGCACAGGGCCACTACTGGGGCTGAACTCAGGGCCTTAAGTTCTTAATTTTTTTTTGTCAGTGTGGAGCATGAACTCAGTCAGGGCTTAGGTGCTGTCCCTGAGCCTCTGTGCTCATGGCTAGTGCCCTACCACTTGAGCCACAGAACCACTTCCAGTTTTTGAATGATTAGTTGGAGATAAGAGTTTCACAGGGACTTTTCTGCTTGGGCTGGCTTCAAACTGCAATCCTCAGATCTCAGCTAGGATTACAGATGTGAGCCACTGGCACCTGGCTAGGTGATGGTTGTTGTTGTTGTTATTTCTCCTCCTCCCCCTCCTCTTCCTCTTCTTCCTCCTCCTCCTCCTCCTCTTCCTCCTTCTCTTTCTTCTTTAAAAGACTGGCACTCTAACCACTTGAGCCACATTTCTACTTCCAGCTGTTTGCTGGTTCATTACAGATAATTGTCTCAAGGATTTGTCTGCCTTGTCTGGCTTTCAACTGCTATCCTCTCATCTCAGCCTCTTGATTAGTTAGGATTACAGGAGACGTGTTCCACCCGCACACAGGCATACATCATTTTAATTTCTTTCTTTATTTTTGTTGGTTGTGGAGCTTGAACTCAGGCCCTGGGCAATGTCCCTGAGGTCTTCTGCTCAAGGCCAGTGTTCTACTTTGAGCTACAGCTCTACTTCTCGTTTTCTGGTGGTTCATTGGAGATGAGAGTATCATGGACTTTCCTGCCCGGGCTGGCTTTGAACTGTGATCCTTAGGTCTCAGCCTCCTGAATAG
Organism: Dipodomys merriami; assembly: GCF_024711535.1. Classification (NCBI taxonomy): domain Eukaryota; kingdom Metazoa; phylum Chordata; class Mammalia; order Rodentia; family Heteromyidae; genus Dipodomys; species Dipodomys merriami. The sequence goes on along the minus strand of NW_027206290.1, from coordinate 45,567,807 downwards.
CTAGGATTATAGGCATAAGTTACCAGCACTTGTTTTTAAAGCAACTACAATTCTATGTTAATTAATTTAAATTATAAGCAATAAGTACACTTAGAGATATCCAAAGAGCATGAGAAACCAATTTATTCTGATAAAATTTTGCTACTATAGGCTGATAGATTTTTCTGGATCTTCTTAACTATTATTTTCTTTTCAAAATAAAACGTAAATATCTTCTGTAAGTTTTTATAGCTTTCTGAGTTTCATGGTATAGTTAAGGTTTTGTTTTGTTTTTTTTAGCTTAATTCCCAAGTGTGGTACATTAAAAATATTTTCTTGCTGTAGTCCTGGGTGTTTTATTTTTTTATTTTTTATTTTTTGGTTGTGGGGCTTGAACTTTGGGCCTGGGCGCTGTCCCTTTGCTCTTTAGCTCAAGGCTAGTGCTCTACCACTTGAGCCACAGCACCACTTCTGGTTTTCTGGTGGTTAATTGGAGTTAAGAGTCTCAGGCATGTTTCTGCCTGGGCTGGCTTTGAACCGTGATCCTCAGATCTTAGCCTCCTGAGTAGCTAGGATTACAGGTGTGAACCATGGGTGCCCAGCTCCTGGGTAGTTTTATGGTGGTTGTTTATGGCCATAAGCAGTAGTTGGAGGAGTAGAAAAGAAATCTTAGAGACTTTTCACATTAATGGGAAGTATATGGGCTTAACTTCCTCATAAGACTTCTCAGGAGGAGTTGGAACACCTGCCATATTTGATGGTCCAGCATCCCAGTCACAGGCTGGTATTAGCACTGGTACCAATAGCTTGCATAGACTCACCACTAGTACTTTTCTCACTGTCACAGGTAGATTGATTTGTTCTTGGGTGTTACTAATACTGTAAGTAAGCCCTTCTATCATTGATGTGATGGTTAATATTGATGGACAATTTGGTTGGAATGAGAACTGCTATGTTAGTGAAGTATACCTGCAGTAGTGTCTGTGAGGATGTTTCCAGAGAGGATTAACTTAAGAGGGCAAGTCTCACCTTGAATGTGGGAGAACAGGCTGGGAGCCCAGATGGAATCAAGGGAGTAAAATGAAGAAGCCCAGAGCACAGACAAGCTGTCTTTCTCTGCTTCCTGGCTGTTATGATATGAGCTGGTCCATCCTGTCCTCCCTGTCATGATGGACTTGAAGCTTCTGAAACTGTAAGCCAGAATAAATCTTTCTCCAAGGACTTAGTAAATCTGAATGAGACATGAGGGTTTCACATCCTTGGATTCAACCAATAGCAGATTGGAAATATTTGAGAAGAATTGTACTACTATTGAACACTTACAGACTGTTCCTCCTCGTTATTATTTCCTAAGTAATACAGCATGACTGTTCCATGGCACTTCACGCTGTCGGCAGTATCAGCAATATAGAGACAATGTACAGCGTACAGGAAGATGTGCATATATTACACATATATACCATTCTATATAGGATTTGAGCATCCAGGGATTTTGGTATTCATTGTTGGGAAGGGAGTTCTGGAACCCAGCCTGTGGATACAGAGGGACACTGAACATGGAATGATGAAATGTGATGTTGCTCTTTCTTTGTCTACTCTTACACTCCACATACTGACTTGAAACAACATTGAAATGTCCCCAGAGAACATGGGTACTGTTCACTTTAGAAACATCTGTGGCCAGATGCTGGTCACTCATTGCTCACGACTGTAATCCTAGCTACTCAGGAGGCTGAGATCTGAGAATCATGGTTCCAAGCCAGCCCCAGCAGGAACGTCTGTGAGACTCTTAACTGCAATAAACCACCAGAAAACCGGAAGTGATGCTGTAGCTCAAGTGGCAGAGTGCTTGCCTTGAGCGGAAGAGCTGAAGAGCCCAGAGTTCCAGAGTTCAAGCCCCACAACCGACCAAAAAAAAAAACTCTGTGGCTTATCCACTGTAGGGCACAGTACCTACAGCTGCATCATCAGTGTTCATCTGAGGAGTTGGATAAGTTCTAAGATCATTTTTGCTCAGAACTTCTTGCCCTTTTCCATTTGATTGAGTAAATAGAACTCAAAGATTATTAAAAGATATTAAATTCACCTTTTGTGGCTGGGGGTGTAGCTCTGTAGTAGAAGTTCTGCTTAACATGTGCAAGGCCAAAGTCAGGGGAAATGGAGCTGAAGATTGATGGGCACAAGGCAACCAAAGAAAGATCTAGACATCTGTTGTGCAAAAATTGTACCTGCAGTCAACAATGCTGTGCTGTATATGTTTTTAAAATATGGGAGAGGAGTGTGCCTATGGCTCATCGTGTAATCCTAGCTTTGTAGGAGGCTGAGATGTTAGGATCACAGTTTAAAGCCAGCTGAGCAAGAAAATCAGACTCATATCTTCAATTAACTACCAGAAAGGGTTGTATAGCTGTGGCTCAAGTGGCAGAGTACCAGTGTTGAGCAGAAAATGTAAGGGATAGCTCCCAGGCCCTAAATTCAAGTCCAGTATTGGCATAAAAAGCAAAAAGTAGGGTGGAGGGAGGATCCGGTGGGGGAAGGGGGGGAGTATGGAGAGGGATGGGAAGGGGAAACAAAGAGGAGGCAACAATGCTTGATAAGAAATGTACACGTTATCTTGCCCATGTAATTGTAACTCCTCTGTACGATTTTCTCACAATAAAAAAGCAAAAAGTATTATTTTATATATATTTTTTATTGTAAAGATACTGTACAGAGAGGTTACAGTTACATGAGTAAGGTAATGAGTCTATTTCCTATTAAGCATTTTTTACTCCCTCCTTTGTTTTTCCCCTACCATCCCTTTCCTCCCCACCTCCCCAACTCCTCCCCACCCCAAAGTTGTAAAGTTCGTTTTCAACATAGTGTTTTGTACATCTCGTTGTTACAATGGGTCATCCTGCATCCTTATTTCAGAATTTTGTTATTTCCCTTCCCTCCTCCAAATTAGAAAAATGTATATACAAGATGCAGGACACTGGAATCAAATAGCAAAAATTATTTAATAGGGTAGGTCATCATTTGTGGTAAGTGTTCTTGCTTTTTTTTTTTTTTTTTTTTTGTTGGTCATGGGGCTTGAACTCTGGGCCTGAGCACTGTCCCTCAGCTCTTCAACTCAAGGCTATTATTCTACTCCTTGAGCCACACTGCCACTTCCGGTTTTCTGGTAGTTTATTGGAGATAAGAGTTTCACAGCTTTTCCTGCCTGGGCTGGCTTTGAACTGAGATCCTCAGATCTCAGCCTCCTGAGTAGCTAGGATTATAGGCATGAGCCACCCGCGCCCAGCTAATGTTCTTGCATATTTTTTTTAAAGCAGCCTTTGCTTGTATGTTTCTGGTGCATAGGATTTGTGTGATTGGAAGTAAATTCTTTGAGGGTTTTTTTTTCTTGAGTGTTTAAGGGGATTAGTAAATGAATTCAGCTGTCCTTTCTTGAATGTGCATCACATACTGTGTGACTTAGCTTCACACCTTTGTGTACTAGGCCTGGTTAGGATCATAACTTTATAAATAAGATACTAGAGGTGAAGAGAGGTTAACTCCTGAAGGCCAGGTAGATAATGAATGTCAGAGCTAGAATTCAAGCAGCATTTGACTTCAAGGCTGTAGTCTTCATCTGGGATACTCCGTTAGTCATTTCAGCATATCTGAAAGCAAGGTTTAGAGTTGGGAATAGCTGGTAGAGCTGGAAGAGTCACATGAAGTCACACTCTCAAAGGGTCTTGTGTGCAAAATGAGGCAGTTTTCTGCAATTCTGATGTATACCAAGTAGAGGATTTTGAAGTTTGTTTCCTAAGTGAAATAGGAAGTAGATGGAATTTCTTGAAAGGTTCACTTGTTTGGAACTGAGTATGCCACTAGGTGGGGGTAGGGGAGTGAAGGGAGTATGAGTTATGTCAGTGTGGTCCGGTGAAAATACAATGCAATACAATGCAAGCTACATATATGATTTAATATTTTCCATTAGATAATAAGTAGGTAATCATAACATTTTAAGTCACTGTATCTATAAAATTATAATTTCAGCATTTGATCTGTATCATAATACTTACAATTTTCTGTATGGTCGTGAAAATCAAGGTGCACTTTTCATTTATATTTTATTTATTTTTGGTGCCAATACTGAGTCTTTAACTCAGGGTCTTGTGCTCTCGTTTGGCTTTTTGTTTAAGATTGGCATTCTCCCACTTGAGCCATAGTTCTAATTCCAGCTTCTGCTGACTGATTGGTGATAAGGGTCAGAATTTTCTGTCCAGATTGGCTTTGCACTCTGATACTTTAGATCTCAGATTCTAACTAGGATTATAGATGTGAGCCACCAGTATACAGTTCAAGGTACCCTTTCACACTGACTCTTTACATTTGATGAAGACTGGTTATATTTCATAAGTTGGAGGCTGCCAAACAGCCTTGATGGTGAATAAATGTATTGACTGCCTTTCTGCAGCTTCTTAGGCCATGCCCTGGAGTTTGGAATGATTTATCTAAAAGTGATTATTATTATTAGGGAAGGTAAGGGGGAAGAGATGGAAAGTGGGAAGGGTAATAAGTATGGCCAAAGCATGATAGAGAGTAAGCCCACCGTATTTCTGAATTTAGCACACATGGTTTTCATCAAACACAGCCAAAAACTTAGAAAATAAAAAGCCAAAAGACAATTTAAAAATTTAAATTTCCGCGGTTCAAAGCCAGCCTAGGTAGGAAAGTCTGTGAGACTCTTTATCTCCAATAAACCACTAGAAAACTGGAAGTGGCGCTGTAGTTCAAGTGGTAGAGCTCTTGCCTTCAGCTAAAGAGCTGAGGGACAGCGTCCAGGCCCAGAGTTCAAGCCCCACGACCAACCAAAAAAAAAAAAATCTGAATTTCCCTGTGTGCGTGGTGCAGTTCAGTTGACACACGCTTTCAGTTTTGTCATGTCTTCAGTTGTAAGTTGAATTATTGTGTGATCTGCTCAGTGTCCCCCTACCCTTAACTTTGTGAAATCTGCCTTTCCCTAAAGCCAGGAAAAAGTTACAGTAATCCTTCCAAAACAAAAACAAAAACAAGCCAAACAAAAAAAGGCATTAGGCTGAAGTGAAGTGAAATCCTGTAGCTGTTGGTTCTTATTTCCCCCCTCCTGTGTTACAGACGTGTTTGCCACACCCAGCTCCGGGTTACTGACAAGTGCTCTGGAGGCTGTCTCAACTCTCACAGGGTTGCCATCTTTGCCAAAGCTCAAACCACTTACTGTTCTGGTGCATTGCATGGTAAAATGGCAAAATGTGGCTTACACCACAGTTCTCTGTGTGTGAGCCTTTGAACATACTTGACTGGTGCTTTTTTTTTATTGTGAAAATACTGTACAGAGGGGTTACAATTACATGGCCAAGATAATGAGTACATTTCTTATCAAGCATTGTTGCCTCCTCCTTTGTTTCCCCTTCCCATCCCTTCTTTCCCGGCCCCCCCCCCCCCCACGTCAAAGTTGTAAAGTTTGTTTTTCAACATAATGACATCTCATTGTTGCAATGGGTCCATTGACAGGTGCTTTTGACCATAGCCCCAGCCATTCGTTTTTGTGTTTTTTTAAAAAACAAACAAAACATGTATTTTTTAAACATATTTTTCATACAAATCATTTTGGTAAATTACATCTTCACATGGGTATCTGAAGGAAAATTAAAAAAACATTCGTGCTGTGTCAAGAATGTATTTTTTTAGAAAAATCTCTTGAAATAGGGTTAAATGAATGCTCTACTGCTTCTTTTATTCTTCAGATCATCTGTGCATTCTTAGGGTCGGTGTCTTCTAGTCAAAGATCATTATGAACATGCCTATAATTGAACAAAGCTCCCTGGTTTGTATCCAGGGAGCATACATGCCATTGGCAGGAGATACACACACATACACACACACTCACACACACACACACACACACACACACACTCACACAAATATATGTAGTGCTAGTTCTAGGGTCTGGGGTAGATACACTGTCATCAGTGGAGGTCATTGCTGTAAGGCTTGCGATACAGCAAGTCAGGTCTCCTCCAAGAGTTCTCTTGTGTCTCTTGGCAGTTTCCTTATATTCTTTGAGTGGTTCAGGATTCACTGAAGGGTAGTTTGAAACATCTCATTTGAGGAACTGAATTTGAAGGGCAAAGAATCAAGAAGAGTTGTTCAAGGAAAAAAAGGTGTAAGTCGTAAGTATCTAGAGTCAAACAATAATTATAGGTAAATTATGGAAACTTATAGCTAAATAGATAATCATCATTATAATAAAGGCTAAAGTGTCAGTATACTTCTAGTGTATACAAAAAACAGTTTAATAACTTTTCTTTCTTTCAGACATTTGTCTGATTATCTGAACTAGATCTTCCTAGGATGTGCCTACAAATAACTCTTTTGATAAGATAATCATTTATTTCTAGACCATAAAAAGAGAGGAAGCAGGAGGATGGGGAGAAAAAGTGACTGGTTTCAGATGACTATGAAATAGTCATCTAATGCTGAAAAAGCCTGAGTATACACCTTCTAAATAGAGAAGGGAGAAATTTAATATACAGAACACATTTCAATGTAACACACAAAAGGGTTATGTTAAAATTGGATTAATAATCTCTTGACAGTTTTATCAATTGGCCTAATTTGTGTTTTTTTCTTCCAAATACTTCTTTATTGAGATTAAGTGACTATATAAATCTCACAATACTGTGGCATAGTTATACTTAGCTAAAATCACAAGCACCTTTTAGTCTTCACAATGATAGTCATCATCTCAGTCTACATAGCTTATGAACTCTGTGACCTTTAAAAGTAAAAAATATTTTTTACAAATTGGGCGATATGTGCATTTCTTTCCTTTTGCGTAGTATCAGCTGTTCCCTCTTTCTCTTTCAGTTCCCTCCCTCCCATCACCACCCTTGAGTTGCATAGTTCACTTTCATCCGTGTCTCGTGCAGCTGATGGACCTCTGCTGTATTTTTGTACCCGCTTTCCACTGATTCTGCGCTCTGCTCCACCTTCCCTCAGATGTGCACGTGTATACACCATAGATGAGATAAAGAGTACAAATTAAGAAGAGATCCTTTGTCTCCTTATCTTTGGGGGTTCTTTTCAGTATGCATATTATTTTATATACAGATGAAGAGGTGCTTGGGTATTAGATTTGGTGCTTTTCTCCTAAGACTATCCTCTTTTGGTCTCATTGTGTGTGTAGGGGTAACTTGAATCCTGTTGACTTTGTTATATCTCATTGTGTTTTAAATCTAACAACCACATATCAGGGAGAACAAGTGCCGTTTGTCTCTCTGATCTTGGATTACCTCGCTTAACATGATTTGTTCTAGTTCCATCCATTTCCCCTGCGAATGCCATTATTTTATCCTTTCTAATGGCTGTGTAAAATTCCATTGTACATAGGTACTACAATTTTTGGATCCATTCATCTGTAGTGGGGCATCTGGGTTGTTTCCATATCTTTGCTATTGTGAACAGTGCAGCAGTGAACATGGAAGCACAGATATCTTTGTTGTACCCTGGTTCCTGTTGCTCTGGGTAGATGCCTAGGAATAGTATGGCTGGATTGTAGCAGCCCTTAGCTTATTTTTTTTTTTTTTTTGTCGGTCATGGGGCTTGAACTCTGGTCCTGGGCACTGTCCCTCAGCTCTTTAACTCAAGGCTAGCGCTCTACCACTTGAGCCACAGTGCTATTTCTTGTTTTCTGATAGTTTATTGGAGATAAGAGTCTCACGGGCTTTCCTGCTCGGGCTGACTTTGAACTGTGATCCTCAGATCTCAGATCTCTGAGTAGCTAGGATTACAGGCGTGAACCACCAGCACCTGGCACCCTTAGTTTTTTTGAGTCTGGGTCTCACTATGTAGTCCAGACTGTCTAGAACTAGTGATCCAGCCTCCTAAGATTTACAGATGTATGCTACCAAGCATGGTTTAATATCAGACAAGAAGTTTTTTGGTTTTTTTCCCTCTCCTTTTTCAGTGTTTGTGATGGAATTGGGGGTCATAAATGTGTATGTGTATTTTTTAATGTACCCCCTTTTATGTGGAAAAGTGCCTATGGCCTTAGAACTGTGGGTGACTGACCCTAGGTATCCTAACGATTGCAGACATCTGCCAACCGACATGTGGTAAGTAGAGGTCCCAGAAGCTGCCCAGCATCTTGCATCACACAGGACAGCTCCCACAGCAACAGTCAGGGGCCCAAATATCTATAGAATTGTGGTTGTGACACTGACTTATACAAGAAAAGAAACAAAATATGCATCCAACTGAACTCTTACTTTAAAGGATCCTTTTCCTCTTTTGGTACTGCGTGCTTTGCTCTATCACTCCTTACGAGTATGAATTAATTTTGTTCTTGTTTTTTTCCAAATTTGGGAAGCTCATTATAATTTCATGTTTTGCAAACCAGAGGTACTTCGTAAGAAGGCCAGGTGACAGCTCTGGCATGGCACACCTATGAGCTGTTCTTATTTTAGGAAGGTCAGTGTGTTTGGAGTGCTAAGCAAAGAACTTCCATGTATGACTCCTTCCTTCTTAAACTTACACAGTATTGAAGCCTTACTAACTGCCTGGCTGATAAGCAGCTCTCTCATCAGACAGTTTTGGTGACTTATTTATGTCTGATTTTAAAAATCTTTGAAAGCAATCCTTCGTTTATTTACATTTTCTGTGTAGATTATTTGTGTCACAGGAGTGGCATCAGTGGGGTTTGATGGTGGCACTGTGAACTCACTCAAACCTGGGTGGGCTGCAGGGCTGGTAGCTTTTATTGTTGGTGCTATTTTTAGGCAGCAAGAAAAGTGACAGACTTGATTTGCAGCCCAGAGTTCTTGCTCTGGCTGTGAGTTCCCAGGCAGTGTAGACACTGGTGAAGAGGGAGTGTGTGTGTGTGTGTGTGGCGGGGGTAGGGTGTGGATACAGGATGGCAAAGGACTCAGCGAAGCACTTCTGCCCTCTTTGCTGGGTTGTAATTCAGAGGGCCTTGAGGAAGAATGGAGCAGGGGAAACTGACTGATCTGTAAGAGCCTGGTGAAGGCCAAGGGAGAAGAAAATTCACTTCAGGCTTAACGACCAGGACATGTCAGCTGTGTGAAGCTTTGAGTTTTGAAGCCAGCTTGAACAGAGAGGTCCATGATATTCTTATCTCTAATTAACCAGACAAAAGCCAGAAGTGGAAGGGTGATTTAAGTGGTAGAGTGCTAGGTTTGAGTAAAAAAGTGAAGCAAGAGCACAAGGCCTTGAGGTTCAAGTCCCAGTACTGGGAGCACAGGTGCATACACACCCACACCCATGCTCACACAGATAATGCACATCAGGATATAAGTTACTGGACAACCTAGAGGCTGTGAAACTGAACTTGTCTTCTGTGAATGTTCATGAAAAGCCTCTTCAGAAAATATCAGCACAAGATAAGTGGATCTGTGTTTAATTTCTTGTTAATCCTTAATAGATGACCTTGCTTCTTATGCATACAAAATACTGTGGCTTTCACTAAATGGGAGATTTTAGCCTGGAAATGTATCCTCCACATTAATTATTTTTCTAAAAGATACTAAGTATGTATTCCCAGTCTCTCAGCCTTGAAAAGATGTATGATGATTTTTTTAAGTAGCAATTTTTTTTTGTATAGTAGAAGAGCTAATTTTTTTTTTTATAAGATCTGGCTGTTCTTTTATTTAAAATGTCATTTTTGTTGGGGGCTTTGGCTTATACCTGTAATCCTAGCTACTTAGAAGGCTGAGATCTGAGAATCATGGTTCAATGCCATCCTGGGCAGGAAAGTCTTTGAGACTTTTTTTTTTTGGGGGGGGGGTCCATTGTGGGCCTGAACTCTGGGCCTGGGCGCTGTCCCTCAGCTCTTCAGCTCAAGGCTAGCGCTCTACCACTTGAGCCACAGTGCCACTTCCAGCTTTTTTTTTTCCTGCTTATGTGGTGCTGAGGAATTGAACCCAGGGCCTCAGGCATGCAAGGCAAGCGCTCTACCACTGAGCCACCTTCCCAGCCCATATTTGAGACTCTTATCTCCAATTAACTAGCAAAAAGTTGAGTAGAGTTGTCGCTCAAAGTGATAGTGTAAAATGGAAGCAGAAGAGCTCAGGAACTGCACTTAGGCCTTGAGTTCAAGGTTTTAAAAAGTGTCCCACACATTTTTTTCTCTGCCACTCAAGACATTTCTTTTCTTCTTTCTTTCTGTGTTTCTTTCTGTGATTCTTTCTGTCTGTCTTTTCTTTTCTTTTCTTTTTTCTTTTTGTGATTGTGTAAGTATTGTAAGGGCCTGAGCACTGTCCCTTAGGTTTTTTGCTCAAGGATTATGGTCTACCACTTGAGCTACAGAGATCCTCTTCTACCTTTTAGTTGGTTAATTGGAAATTAGAGTCTCACTTTTCTGTCTGGCTTCTAATTGTGACCTTCGAATCTTAGTCTTTTGAGTAGCTACAATTATAGATGATAGCTACTGGCTCCTGGCTTATTTCCATGATGTAAAAAAAAAAAAAATTGAAGCCAGATGCCAGTGGCTCATGCCTGTAATTCTAGCTACTCAGGAAACTGAGATCTGAGGATCACAGTTTGAAGCCAGCTTGTGCAGGAAAGTCCATGAGACTCTTACCTCCAATTAATCATAGAAGAAGTCAGAAGTGACACAATGGCTCACGTGGTAGAGTGCTAGCCTTGAGCAAAAGGCTCTCAAGGACGGCATCTAGGCCCAGAGTTCAAGCTCCAGGACTGGCAAAAAAATAAAAAAAAATCCAAACAATAGAATCAAATCCTCTATCTTGTGCTTTTTTTTTTTTTTTCTCCCTTTGGCCAGTTCTTCATGAATCTTGGATATCCAGATCTTTATGTGAGGTAGCCATGGATTCTCTGCCATATGGCTTTGGTTGTGACTGACATTACTATGAGTTCTAGCTAGCATGTGTGCCTCCTGTGAGATTTGCCCTCTGAGGTGTGTGTGGATTTTTTCATTCTCGGGATCTTCGGTAGTAATGTTCTTTGTAAGGGGTCATCAGGTGGCTGAGGGCAGTTGGGCTTTCCAAATTCTGGCTAGGACTCAGACTGAGATTGTTGTTGATTCCAAGGAACTTCTTGGCTCTGTCAGTGTCTTAGGAGTCTCTTGGAGAATATACTTTTATCTGTGTTCTTTACCTGTGGTAATGAACATGTAGTAATGAACAGATGGCAGATCCTAACATCTACCATACAGAAGCATACAGTTTTGCATATGTGCTATATAAACCTACTCCTGATTATTCAGGGAGTGATTCAGGCTGTGCCTCTTGTTGAGCACATACTTGTGGGTGACCCCTGAGTGCTGCCATACACAAATGGTTGTTTAAAGGCTTTGGGAACATACTGCCAAATGGCCTGGAGTAAAGTCATCCTAATTTATACCCCTGGCCAACAGTCTCTGACTGTTTCTTTCTGAATTCTTGCCAACACTGAGAATTACACTGAAAATTTTGCCAGCTTGCTAAGCAGACAAAAAAAGCATCCAACTTGAATTTCTAATTTGCATGTCTGGGATTAGTTGAAAAATGTCACTTTGCATATTGGTCATTTGTGATTTTTATCTTAGTAATTAAAAAACTATTTTGTATTAAGTAGTTGTACAAAGGAGTTTTAATTTCAGAAGTCTGGTTAGCAGTACAATGCCTCTTGATCAGTGTCACCCCTTCCATTGTCTCCATCATTTCTCTTCAAACTAATGGTTTTATTTATAGTTTAGTCTCATCTCATGTCACAAAGAACCTCTACATGTTGGGATTGGCTCAGATAATGGGTTGAGGTATTCATTGTAAGTGAAAAAACAAATGAAAGTACATGTCATGATCTCAATTTGAAAAAAATTTAATGAAATATGCAAATATGGCATACTTACAAATAGTCCTAAAATTACATGTCTGACAATTGGGATTGCAAGGAAAATGGACTCTTTCTGGTTGAGGGGTCAAACCAGTCTACTCTGGCAGAGAGGAGAGAAGTTTCAAGAGTGTCTTAGCCTCTTCCAGCCCATTCTTGGGTTTGTTATTTCTGGTGATTCTCCTGTCATAGGTCCCAGCCTCAATTTGCTATAGGGCTTTATGCTTGTTTTCTCGATCCCCTACACTGTCTGTCAACCAATCACAAAGTAGGTCTGAAGGTTTGATTACATTCAGGCTGGGGAACACTGGTAAGTGTGGCTGAAAAATGACATAATAGGATTACATGACATAGCTAGGATTACAGGTATGAGCCACGGTGCCGGACTCATCTACACATTTCACTAAAATAACTTGCAGGGGAAAATATTTCATTAAATGTTTGTATAGGAAAAATAACCTGAAAGGAAAATATACAAAAACATTGATGATTTTCTCTGAATTAAAGATTATAAGTGAATTTTCTTCTTTAAGCTTTTCTGTATTTCCAAATTTCATATGAAGTTTTGGTAATTCTATGACACCAGTGTCAGACTCACTATGTGACCACAGTGTTGGGTCAGGTGGAGTGGGGATGGAAAGAGACATTGTAGTTGAAAAGATACTAGTGACACAGCAGCTTGATTCTAGCTGTGGATCTTAATTGTTTGGACAACTGTGGATATATGAATATGGTTTATGAGTGATTTAGTGGCTTTACTGTTGATTTTATGAAGCGAGGTGGAATATGGGCAGTTAGGAAAGTGTTTTGGATTTTGAAGATTCATACTAGGAAATTTGGGAGCAAAATGTGGAACAAAATGTGGAGACTTATTGTCTAATGCTCTAGGGAAGAGATAACAGAGGTGCACATAATATACATGTTGGTAAAAGAAATATGATAAATGTTAATGGTTGTTGAGTCCAGCTGGTGTGTGTTAGCTTGATTTCTGTACTTTCAGTTTTTCTGACTATGGATTTTCCAAATGATAATCCTCAATGAAAATAAACTGTTCCAAGTACCCTTTCACACACAGTGAAATCTAGACCTGAAAGATCCTGTGCATGCAACCTTGTTCTCCCTTAGGACCTCTTGTGTCTCTCCTTCCCAATTTGGTGAAGTACCACAGGCCTTGCTGTTCACTGGCCAGGCCTCTTACTACCACAGAGCCTGTTCATTGCAACCCCCTCCCCCTCCCCATTGTACTTCCTGAACTGATTTTGTTCCATGGTACTCAAGTAGCTTTGCACATGTGCTTATTTTTGGTCAGATTTCCTCTACTAAATGGTTAGTTCCAGAGGCATAGATCCTCATGGCTTCCTCCACTGCTCTGCTAGTGCCTGGGAAATTAAGCTCCTCAGAATGGAAGCTATTTCCATTTTTTCTTCCCAGAGTTTCTAAATAACCTTTAAAAAACAAAAGCAAGCAAACAAACCCCAACAAACTGCCTTGTGTACTGTAAAGCAAAGGACACCATTTAATGAAGCAGAAGGAACCCGCAGGTGAGCATCATTAGCTTCTAGAGCAATGTTCCAAGATGTGAAATCCAATTAGATCTGTTGTATACAGGCCGCACCGTGGATGATTTCCTTAAAAAAAGAAAAAAGGTATATGAAGAGTTTTATTCAGAATCAAAATCAATACCTTTAAAGATTCAAGGACAAGCCATTGAATCCATTTTCTGAACATGAATAACTGCAGTGGTGAAGATTGTTTCAGTTTACTATACATTATGGAACTTTAATTGAGTTTAGCTGCTTGTTTTGAAATGGAGACAGTGGTGAAGAGTCTCTGTCTCTCTCTCCCTCTTTCTCCCTCCTCCCCCCCTCTCATTTTCCTTGGAAATCAGAGAAGCCTGTGATTATGTGTGGAGAGAATAAAACTGACAGGTGTCATGTAACCTTATGCATGTGCATGGCCATACATACACAAATAGCTATATATTTTCCTTTGGAGATTGGAGTTTGATAGCAATAGGCTTTCAAAATACTCTGAGAACTTAAAAATGTACAGCTAATCCTCATTATTCATAGATTCTGCATCAGCAAATTTGTCTACTCCCTACAGCTTATTTAAAATCCCAGGATCAATACTCAGATGCCTTTGTGGTCATTCTCAGATAGATGCAGAATTGTGAAATCTGAGTCACTCAAAGCACACCTTGCCAGCAGAGGCAGAACCAGGCTATCCCTGGCTTCCTGTGTCAGCTCTCATACTTCGAGCAAGTGTCCTTTTATTGCTCCTTATGTATATATGTGTATTTGTACATTCGAAGATTTTGCTGTCTTAGGCAGCCCCTAAGTGTAAGGCCTGACTACGGTTAGTGTTCTTAAGCACCAAGAGGGTCATGACGCGTCTTATAGAGAAAATACTTGGGCTAGTCTTCATTTCAACATCAGTGATAGATTGGCTAAGGGGTTAGAGGTATGTCCTAGGTGGTAGACATCAGTCAATGAACAAAAGCAATGAGTTCAAATCCTAATCTTGGACCGAAACAAAAAAGAAAAGAAAAGAAAAGAAAACAGAGATTGGCCATATTCTTAGTATTTAATGAATCAAAGTTTGGTATGTCCAAAAAAAGGAAGAGGAAATTGTCTTTCCCTGTGTGAGGTCTGAAAAATGCTAAAGTATTATCAATCATGCATGTGAAAAACGAATTTTAGAAAAATGGAAATGAATTAAGTCCTAAGATGATCACCCAGTCTTATAGACATTTTTTATTGCTATATGAAGATGATTACAAAAGGCTACAGTTACATAAGTCAGGTAAATAGTACATTTCTTTTTGGACAATGTCATCCCTTCCCTCACTTTCTCCCGGTTTTCCCCTCCAGTCTCTACCCAAAAGTTATATAGTTCATTTTCAACATAGTGTCTAGTGAGTACCTTTGCTGCATTTGTTTACCCTTTGTCCCTCCATTTCTATGCCCCCTTATTCTCCTAAAGACAAACAAAAGACAAAAGTAGTAACAAAAACCCTCTTGTTTCCATTTCCTGGACTTCATTTCAGTCAATATTATTTTATATGATCAGAGGCACATGGTGATGACCCAAGTTTAAAAAGCCTCAGGTGGTATTGATGCTGAAAGACAAGATATGCTTTTTTCTTCTTTTTGTTATATTGCTCAGCATCTGAAAAGTGTGAAACTCTTCTTATTAGTGTTGCATGGCTCACACATTTCTAAAGTAAATGCACTAAATTTACAGGTGAGGAAAGTTCTAAATATCAGGAGACTACAGATGAATTAAAAAACATACTTTTTATTCTCATTCATCATATATTCTATATTTGTAAACTTAACTAACCTACCTGCTAAAATTTATTTAGAACTTCAAAACTGATACATAACTTGAGTGTTGACTTGTAAAAACCTGCAAATTATTGCCAAGTTTCCTTCCAGTGAGGGCAAGGCAAGCATTGGCTGCTGCCACCCTGCCTTTCTGCTTCAGCATCACATGGAGCTGCCCCAGGGTGGAGATGGTCCTCTGGCTGACCAAAGCCAACTGTGGGGCAATAGAGTGGGTTGGAATGACAGCTATGGCCTGAGGTTCCTCATGGAAGTCATTTAATAACTCTTGGACCTAATCCGTCAAGATGAGTTGTTTTTTTGCATTTAGGATTACAACTCCGCCCCCCCCCCCCCACACACCACAGAGGAGCAATGGTTCTACGTTTGCTCTTCTGCTGTTTATAGTGACTGTCACAGAATATAATCTCCATATCATAAATAATAATTGCTAGGAGCTGGTGACTCATGCCTATAATCCTAGGTACACAGGATGCTGAGAACTAAGGATCGTGGTTCAAAGCCAGCCTGGGCAAAAAGATCCACGAGACTCTATATTTCCAATTAACCAGCACAAAGCTGGGATTAGAGGTGTCATTCAAATGGAATGCCTGCCTTAAGTCAAAAAGCCAAGTAAGAGGGGCATTAGGAGGAACCTGAGATTTTAGGATCACAGTTTGAAGCCAGCTTGGGCAAGAAAGATCTTAAGCCTCTTTATCTACCACTAAACACCAAAAAAACAGAAGTGATAGTGGGCTAGCCTTGAGCAAAAACAAGCTCACAGAAAGCACCCAGGCCCTGAATTCAAGCCCCAGCTCCAGCTCCTGAAGTGGAAGGGGAAATGAGATGGAAAAGGGTGGAGGGAGAAGGGAAGAGGAAAGGAAGGAGAGGTTTGAAAGAAGAGGGTAGGGGGAGGGAGAGAGAGAAAATGAGAAAGAACACTAGGCCTGAGTTCAAGCCCCAGTAGCTATACCTACCACACACACACACATTAAAGACATACCCAAGGTTGTGGCACATTAGTGGTCCTCAGCCTGTGTTCTCAGTCTGTAGGATACCTTCTGTTTCTTCATAGAGGGCAGCAGAGACAGGATACCCTCACTAATAAACACCTTTCATGGGGTGGGGATTGTACGTGTCCTCCACTGAAGCTTTAGCTTGTCAGTTTCTGTGTTTTAACACAACCAGGATTCAGGAACCTTACACCACCTCTTCAGAGACTGACCACAGTCCACCAAGCCTTGAGTGGCTGCTCCCTCTTCCTTTATGGGGAAAAAAAATCTTTGAATTTGTTAAGAAGGAGTGAGGTGCTGTGGACTTGGTCAGTATAACTTTCTCCCCTTTTCTCGGAGAGGAAAGGGAGAGCAGGTCTGGTTTTCTTCAGTTTAAACCTGAGGCTTCTCAGGATAGAAATGGCTGCTTTCCTCTGAACCAGGAGGACCTTGTTCCACAATCCTGGGCCTTTGGATTTAATTTGTAGTTAATCTAATTACGATGAATTTATTTTTCCCCTTATTTATTAACATATGTGAACTGTACAAGAGGGTTTTACAGTGATAATTCAGCACAAGCATTCAGTGTACTTTGAACAAGTTCACTCTTCTATTGCATTCCCCTAACACTCTGCCCGATTTATTACTGACCACAATTTCCTCTGAAAACTCAGTGAAAGCTAAGACCTCTTTTGTCAGGAAGAAAGTGTGTCCAGTACTTTGTTGTATTAAATATACTTTTTGGATATTCTAAGACCCTTGAGATAGCATCTTAGCATGCATAGATTCCAGAACCTCCTTCAGGGAGACACCATGAGATATATTTTTTTTCTTTTCTTTTTTCTTTTTGTGCTGGTTCTGGGGCTTGAACTCAGGGCTTGGAAAGACTGAATCTGAAGCCAGAGGCATGGACTGCCAGCCTGAGGGTGCATTAGTTGGTTGGTCATTAGGAACTTGGGTGATGTCATCTTGTACCACTCAGGTTCTGGGGAAGGAGGGTGGCGCTTGCTCTACAGACCTGAATGCCTTTGAGTAGAAGGACATTGGAACGAGCAATGACACAAAAGCATGGTGACTTTTTTTTTCCCTAGTCCTGGGCTTAACCCCAGGGTCAGAACACAGTCCCTGAGCTTTTTTGTCCTCAAGGCTAGAGCTCTACTACTTGAGTCACAGTGCCACTTCATACTGTTTCTGAGTAGTTTATTGGAGATAAGGGTCTCACACACTTTCATGTCTGGGCTGACTTTGAACTGTGATCCTCAGATCTCAGCCTTCTGAGTACCTAGGATTATAAGCATAAGTCCCTGGCACCTGGCACGTGGTAACTTTTGACCATGGAAATGAAGAACTGAAGGGAGCCTGTTAGGAGTTGATTGTGAGGCACGCAGTGGAAAATTTCAAGGTGACTTTGCTGTAAGGCAGTGTGGTGGTGTGAAGTCAGGTGAGTGGGTGGTGTGCTCATGAGAAGGTAGAAACAGGATATACAAACCACTTTTCATGAGAATTTCACCCTGTTCTATTTTTCACATCCTCTACTTTTCCAAGAAGTGATTGCTGGGTCAGACGTTTTGTTTCTCTGGATTGGTAATGGTTGTGGCACAAAAAAGAATTTTTCTTCCCCATTAAACAGAGAACTGTTGTAATCTCCACTGCAGTGGGAAAATACAGAGGGCTCTTGAAGAGAATTGCTTCAAATGATAGCAAAACCCAGACAGAGCTCTTTGCAGTAATGTTCATTTCTACAAAGTTAATTGAAGTGTTAGGCCTGGGTACCTCATGAGAAAAATAGACTGCAGAGCCATTTAGGTTGTAATGCAGATCTTAGAAATCATCAGATAAAGTGTACACTGAGAGAGGACTGTGGGTTGAACTCTGGTCTCTTCAGCTCCTTTAATCTGCTTTGTTTCTCCTGACTTTTCATGATGAGATTGTTCTACAAGTGAAGCAAACCCAGGCAACTCCTAGACCCTCTCTCTGGAGAGTCTATTCTGCTGTCTTCCTCTTGCTTTTTAAACAAACTTGCTGTCTGCTTAACACTTTAAAGAAGTTGTTATACTTTGAAGGAAGCTGTGTGACACTGGCATTCATATTGCATAAGTTGAGAGTAATCCTTCATTATTTGACCAATTGTTTCTGATAAAAATGTGGGCTGGGAAGGTGGCTCAGTGGTAGAGTGCTTGCCTCACATGCATGAGGCCCTGGGTTCAGTTCCTCAGCACCACATACGCAGAAAAAGCCTGAAGTGGCACTGTGGCTCAAGTGGTAGAGCGCTAGCCTTGAGCTGAAGAGCTGAGGGACAGTGCCCAGGCCCAGAGTTCAGGCCCCACAACCAACAACAACAACAAAAATGTTCACTGATATTCTAGTTAACTCGTAATTTTTGTGTGAAGTGAGTTTTGAAAGTATTTGCAGCCAGGTGCTGTGGTATATACCTGTGGTCCTAGAGACTCAGGAGACTGAGAGGGGAGGATCATTTGAGTCAGATGTTCAAGACTAACCTGGGAAACATAGCAAGACATTGCCCCCTAGATAGATAGATAGATAGATAGATAGATAGATAGATAGATAGATAGATAGATAGATAGATAGATAGATAGATAGAGATAGAGTGCAGAATTCTATACTGAGTTTAAACATCACAAAAAAGTGGACACAGAGAGAGTCCATATTGAAAGGATGGATAAACGGACCACTGTTCTCAGTGTTAACTTATTGGACCAGGATCTGAGCAGTGCCTGCAAGCTATACTCAACTTCTGTCACATCTGAATTAAGGTAGAGCCCAAAGCTTATACAACTTGGGTAGATTTGATTCTAGTGACACAGCTAAGGTACAGTTCAAAGACATTCAGGTACAGAAGGGAGAGGGAGATGCAGACCTGGAGACTATAGCCATTGAAGACTGGAGAGAGGAGGGACAGAGCTGTCAGCAAAGGCAAGAGAAGAGCTCTCTAGTAGATTCTGAGTACCTCTTTCCTGTATTCATGCAATAAAGCTCCCCCTTCTTGTGCTACCTTGGGTGGGTTTCTACTCTCTGCTGCTGATCTCCATCTCCACATCAGCTGGTCCCTAGGAGACATTCAAGGAAAGCACAAAGCTTCATCCTTCATGACTAAGGTTTCCCAGACTTCATATGGCTTCCACATCCCCCCACCACCTGGTCCTTTTCAACTCCAGAGTTGGTATTCTGCATTCTTCACAAGTCTGTTTTAGAGTCCTCCTGGTTATCATTTAGGTTGTTCTTTCCTACTCCCCCAAATGTGGAGGGCTGTCATGGCAGCATCTGTTTATGGTCCTGGAAGGGAGCAGGACAGGGGTCCTAGCTATTTTTATGCTCACCACACATGCTTTTACCTGTAGGAATGGCTTTTTCTGTACTCTACTGTGCACTGTCCTAGTTGAACAAAAGAGACAGGGTTCTTGTCCTCCTGGAGCTGAGAGTAGCGTGTGAGTACCATGTGCATACCTACCTGAGGGACCCTGGTGCTTGAGGGATATGTCAGAAGGCCTCCTCATGAAAGCAGCCTGTTGAGGTTGAAGGAGGAGTAAGGTAAGTAGGAGAAAAGTATTCTGTGGATGGTTAGGAAGGTGAGCCTGGAACCTATTCAGGTAGGCCCTTATTTGGACCAAGAACGTAGAGATTACATTAGCCTAGGTGTTGTCCCTGAGCTTTTGTGTTCAAGACTGGCACTCTATCACTTGAGCCACAGCTCCACTTCTGGCTGTTTTGGTGCCTAACTGGAAATAAGATTTTCATGGATTTTATTGCCCAGCCTGGCTTTGAACTGTTGAATAGCTAGGATTACAGGCCTGAGCTATACCAGCATCTGGCTAGATTAGAGGTTTTAAGGGACTTGGGACCATGTGCTGTGAGTAGTTCAATGTACGGTCAAGGTAACTCACAATTTTGGGAGATTGGTACTGGAGAAAACCATTCACTGAGGCTGAAGTTCCAAGGTCCCATGATGAAGGGGAAAAATACTCCTTTTTCTTTGCCTTGCAGCAATAGCTACAGATTAGAGTCAACAGAAAGAAACACTTGGATTTTCCAGCCTGTAACACTTTCAGAAACCTTGCATCTCTGCCTTTTCTTTTCCTTTTCTTCTTCCTTAATCCTTCCCTTTCCTCCTCTTCTGCCCTTCAATCCCTTCCCTTTCCCTGGCTTGCCTTCCTTTCTCCTTTTTCCTCATTCCTCTCCTCCATCCATCTACCCATCAAGCATACATTGTGGCATCTCCTGTGAGTAATATGCTTGGCAAATAATATTAAGGCTATTGATGTGGTTGATCAATAAGATCTCACTACATGCTTTGCCCATAGAATTCACAGTGAGCAGTGGATCAATGAGTGCTATCAACAGGCTGTGCTGTGGAAATAGATACATACAGAATGAATTGTAGCAAAGTAGGTTCCTGTCAGGTGTTGTATTCACCCAAGCAGTGGTCATGAGCTATATCCCTTTGCTTAAAAGCCTGTGCCCACTGTCAGGGGCAGTGGGGGAAAGGGTGAGAATGCATTCAGGCAGTCCATTTCCATCCCTGTGAAGTGCTGACAATGGCAGGTCCCCTGACCATGGTTGACTATCCTTGCAAAGCACAATGCATTATAGTGTATTGTAGATCATTGTCGTGTCACATTTTTGACACCTGGAGGTTTATACTGAAAGCAGTTTGTGTGCAGGATTGTATTCTTCAGTAAAATGGAGACAGCAGTGTCATTTTCCCAGTGGGGATATAACATATAAATATCGGTGGCTTATCCCTTAACATAACTTTTCCTAAGATTAATGGAGCAAATTCCTCATAAAAGTGTGTGTGTCTGGACACACTGGAGTTTCTTTTGTCAAGGCTCAGGTGCTGTAAAGGATTTGCCTGGAGGGGTGAAGTTCTTGTCCAATTTTCTTGTTTTCCTTCCTCTTCAAGCTCCTTTAGAGATGCATTTCTTTCTTCTTTCTTTTTTTCTCCTCTTCCTCCTCTTCCTCCTCCTCTGCCTCCTCCTCCTCCTCCTCCTTCTTTTCCTTGTTGTGTGTGTGTGTCCTGGGGCTTGAACTCTGGAGCTATCTCTGAGCTTTTTACTCAAGGCTAGCACTCTTACCACTTGAGCCACAGCTCCACTTCTGGCTTTTTGGTGTTAATTGGAGATAAGAGTCTCATGGACTTTCTTGTCTGGGCTGGCTTTGAACTATGATCCTCAGATCTCAGCTTCCTGAATAGCTAGGATTATAGGTCTGAGCCACTAGTGTTCAACACTTATTTTTTATTTTTTATTGTGCCAATACTGGAGCTTGCACTCAGGGCCTGGGCTGTCTTCCTTTAGCTTTTTTACTCAAGGTTGGCATTTTACCACTTGAACCACAGCTCCACTTTG
Organism: Dipodomys merriami; assembly: GCF_024711535.1. Classification (NCBI taxonomy): domain Eukaryota; kingdom Metazoa; phylum Chordata; class Mammalia; order Rodentia; family Heteromyidae; genus Dipodomys; species Dipodomys merriami. The sequence goes on along the minus strand of NW_027206290.1, from coordinate 45,546,288 downwards.
GCTTTTTGGTGGTTCATTGGAGATAAGAGTCTCATAGATGTTTCAGCCGGGGCTTGAAACCTTGATTCTCAGATCTCAGCATCCTGAGAAGCTAGGATTACAAGTGTGAGCCACCTGTAATCTGGTGGTGTTTGGTTTCTGTGATCTTCACTCAAGAGAATTTGTCTTGCTGATCTCATTCAGTCTGGGATGAAAGGGCAGCAGATCCAGCTGGCACACAGACATCCGTTAAAGTAATAGATTAAATTGAAGGGTCTTTTATTCTAAAAGCCAGGACTGGCTGAGGGTGTAGTTCAGAAGAGTGCTTGACTGACATTGGTAAAGTACTGGGTTTGATACCCAGCAATACACATACCTCTCCCACTCCCCAACCAATTTAAAGCTTGGTCTGCTTTGTTTGGAATTAACAGCTTTTGTACAATACAACCATTAAAAAGAAGTCTTTGTTTGCTCTAGTGCTGAATTAACAAAGAACCACAAACTAGGAATTCAAAATCCTTTATCTTGCAGTTTAAAAGGCATTGATGGCTAGTCATCAAATTGTTGGCCAACTTGTTTGGATTCAAAGTTTAGTTAAACACCTCTGATGTGTCTATGAAGGTGTTTCCAGAGACCACTAGATCATGAGGCAATTGGGAGTAGCAGAACTGTGGAAGGAGGAGTGGCTGAAGTAAGTTGCTGGCATGTACCTTGGCAGGGTAGATCTTGGCCTGCCCCTTCCTGTTACTTCTTTCTGCTTTTCCTTGCTGTCATGAGGTGAGCAGCTCTGATCCACCATGCCCATCTACTACAATGTTCTGCAGACCCAGAGACAATGGAGTCAATGAAGCATAGAATCTATGAGCCATCTAAATCTTTCTTGTTTTATTTTTATGAGATAATTCTTACTGATAAGAAGTGACCCTAGCCTGATTAATTCAGGCAAGAAAGCTAAAGTGAAGTCATCAGCAGGATTAGTGTCTCTCTCTCTCCCAGAATAAAAAAAGATGGATTTTTTTACCTGCACTCGTAAATGGTCCTCTTCACCTTCTCTCCAAGCTATGGTGCCTGCTGCAAATTCCTGGCTTTATGAAGGGTATTGGTCATATTGGAATAGGACTCATTCTAATTTGGTGACCTCTGGAATGAACTTGTCTTCCATGGAGTAGAGTCATATTATCTCAGAACTGGGTTAGCACTTTAATGTAAGAGTTCGAGAACAATTCATCCCATAACATTTGTGTTTTTCACCATTTTGAGAATGGTTAGCGAGGTGCCACTGGCTCACATGTGTTAATCCTAGCTATTCAAGAGGCTGAGATCTAAGAATTGCTGTTCCAAACCAGCTTAGGCAACAGATCTAAGAGACTCTTTCCTCCAGTTAACCTCCAAAAAGCTGTGGCTCAAGTGGTAGAGCACTAGCCTTGAGCAAAAACCCCAAGAGTGTGAGGCTCTGAGTTTACCCTAGTGCCAGCACATCCTCAAACAAAAATAACCCAATCATCTTTATAATCTGAACTGTAGTACTAGCTGAGGCAGGAGGATTGTTTGAGTCCAGGGAGTCAAGGCCAGCCTGAGCAATATAGCAGTATCTAGTCTACATACATACATACATACAATTTAGAAAAGATAGTTTCAAATCTCCATGTCCCTATCAACAGCTTCAGCTCCCCTTAAAGGCAGAATCATTCCAGCCTTGCATCTCCACCTCTCTGAGTTATTCTGAAATAGATTGAAATCATCAGAGATGAGACTTGCTAAAGTATAAAAGGCTGTAAGAGTCTATAAAAAGGATGATCTTTGCAATTGTATGCCTTTGTGTGTGTGTATTAGAGGAATCACAATAATGCTGGGAATGTTACAGTGCTAGTCTCTAGGAGGTAGGGCTCTAGGTAATTTTTACTTCTTTCTTTTTGACTGGCTTTTTTTTTTTTTCTGTTTTGATTTTGTTGATAGAATGAGCCAGTGTTTTGTAATCAGAAAACAACACAACTAATTTCAAATGTTGAGGAAGGGTGACATGAGGAACAGTGGAAAGGCAGAAACATAGTTATTTTCTGAGGCAAGAGATAGTATTTTCCTTCTAGAATGTATGTCATAAACAAGAGGAAATGCAGACTCTTGCAGGTCTCTAAGCCATGAGCTGGTAAAAGAATGTACCAAGAAGAAAGAATAGAAATCAGAGTTTATTAGAACATTGCAGAGGGAAGCAGCAGGCTCCCAGCAATGAAGGAGTGTCACTGATGGACAAATGGGAGACTTGGGATAAGCTTTTATGGGGCTACTCAGAAATTCACTGATTTTTTTTTATAGGCTTTGCTGATTAGTTGTTTCTTCCTTGGAATGACTTGAATCTTACTTACACTTACTCCTTTCTCCTCATTCCACCTGTCTATTGGTATTTTGTTCTTGCCTTGCCTCCTTAAAGGGAACCTTGCTCCACACAAGTCCTAGTATTTAGGACCCTGAAATGCAACAGGACTCTCCTGAGTCCTGACTCAGGAGAATTGAAGATAAGTTATGCTTTGCCACTAAAGTAAAGCTGTAAAACCTCTTGGCTGGAGAGAAGAGAAGACTTGGCATCCACATATCTCCAAATCTCCCCCCGCCCCCCACTTCAGTGGCCATGCAGATAATCCCACTAGGAAACAGTGGGTCAAGGATACTGTTGTGATGGTGGATTGAGATTCAGGTACACAGATCTACTTGGGAAGGAAGTTTGAGCGTGCCAAATGGAAAGCCAAGGGCAAATCCAGCCCAGATTCTGGTAAGAGGGGAGAGACCCACCTGTGTGAACGAGTTAAGATGCTAAGATCGGGGCTGGGAAGGTGGCTCAGTGGTAGAGTGCTTGCCTTGCATGCTCAAGGCCCTGGCTTCGATTCCTCAGCACCACATAAGCAAAAAGAAAAAAGCCGGAAGTGGCGCTGTGGCTCAAGTGGTAGAGTGCTAGCCTTGAGCTGAAGAGCTGAGGGACAGCACCCAGGCCCAGAGTTCAGACCCCACAACCGGACCCCAAAAAAGATGCTAGGATGGAGGACTGTGAGGCCAGGGTACCCAGAGTCTATCCAGCACACACAAAACCCTAAATTCAACCCCAGTCCCAGAAAAAGGGATGGCACAAGAAAAAACAAAAATAAAACAAAAACCCCCAAATGAAACATGACCACTACTTGGAAGAATGCTTGCACATGATTAACAGACCAAACTTAAGAGTCTATAGAAAGAACTGCATACAAATTAAAGGTGATATGATAGTGAAAATTTACCAATTATAAGGAAAGGTTTGGACATCCAAGGCATTTAGAAGTCCAAATAAACATGGCCAGAAAAGAGCGTCTCTGTGTTCATTGTGGCTCAAATGCCAATGAAAGATTAAAAATTAGAGTTACATTTTACAATTGCTAACTGCTGGTTTTGCTTTTGTAAACTTGCTTGCGCTAGCACCAACCCCCTCCCTGGAAATAAGGAATTGGGTAAAAATCTCAAGAGTCCAGATGTTGGCCCCAGGACAAGGTCTGTGGTGGTAAATAAAGAACAAACAAGTGCGTGTTTTTTTAGTCCCTGTTTGGGAATTCCCCGAATGGGACCCGGAGATAACAACCCTCTGGCAGGGAGTACCTGACACATTCCAGACCACTTTCCCCGGGCCTGGGATTGGAGATAGTGGCCATCTGGCAACCACTTCGCCTAAATTACCCTAGAAGTACCCTCTAATTAGTTTAGAGCACAATAGCTCTAACCAATTATTAGCCTGACCAATTATTAGCCCCAGCCCTTCACCCCCCCCCCCCCCGCCTTGTACTGCACCAATCATTTTACAAAGAGTGTTACAAAATTTCCTGCGTGGCAAAGTGATTGTTGGTGTATATGGTGACCTTTAAACGGACCGATCAAGGGACGCTTTGTGTTATGCGTTAATCTTGTGGTTTTTGCCTTTAAAAAGGCTTGTAACCACTGCTCGGGGCTCTCTGCCTTCTCGAGGCAGAGAGTCCGTTTGCGCAAACGTCAAATAAACTCCTCTTGCTTGTTGCATCTCCCGGCCTGGAGTCTGAGTTTCTGGGGCGCCCTCCTGTCGACGAGAAAGTATTCTAGGGGACTAGGGTCTTTCACCAAGTCTACAGGACAAGAAAAGGGTACTGAAAACTGCCAGAGAAAAACATCAATTGACTTATAAAGGCAAACTCCTTAGAGTTACATCAAAACCTCTCAAGAAAAAACCTGAAAGCCAAGAAAGCATGGAATAGTATTTTTCAAGCCAACCAAGATTACTGTATTCAGCAAGATTATCCTTTAAAATTGATGGAGGAAAAGAAAAGTCCTTCCAAGATAAACCCAGATGAAAGCAATTCATGACCACTAAGCCAGCATGGCAGAAAGTACTTAAAGAATCCTACAAATCCTTAAAGAAAGAGAGCTCAAGAAAGAATAAATCTGGAAGTGGTGCTGTATGGCTCTGAGTGGTAGAGCGCTAACCTTGAGCAAAAAAGCTCTGGGACAGCACCCAAGCTCTGAGTTCACGTTCCTTGACTACTCCCCCACCCCCCACCTCCCCACCCCCCAAAAAAAGGACAGGAAGAATAAATTTCATGAGAGGAATAGGTGAACAAATGGAAAGAAGGAAAGAATCAAATGTTCAATTCAGTAAATTAAGATGAATAAGAGAAAAAAGAACAGTATTCTAATCAGGGAGGGAAAAGCACAATAGTAGGAATTACTCTCTTTTAAATGGTTTTAACTACTCTCCCATTAAAAGACTCAGTCTGGCTGAGTGGATTGAAATAAACAAGTTTTGCTTATTGTCTTGAAGAGACAAACTTCACAAAGATGCACATAGATTGAGAAGTAAAGGATGGAAAGCCATATACCAAGAAAATGGAAGCCAAAGCAACCAGGAGTAGCTATACTCATATTGACAAAAGACAAAAGACTTCAGATCAAAGTCAAGTATAGCAGTGTATTTCAGTAATTCTAGCTAGGTGGGAGGTACAGGCAGGAGAGTTTAAGGACAGCTTAGGCAAAGGTGTCAGCCAGACACGTCTCAAAAACAACTAATAGTAAGAATTGAGAAATGAGATTGCCTCAAATTAACAAGCTTCTGCCCGCAAAAGAAACAGCTGCCAGAGTGAAGAGACAGCCTACAGAGTTGGGAAAAATCTTGAAGAACTATTCATCTGGGGAAGCATCTGGAGGGGGATGGGAGCCGAGAGGATGATGAGGAGTGAACATGATTGACTTGCTTTATATTTCTTTCAGTGTGCATTGATGAAAATGTCACGATATGTAAACATTGATGTACATGTATGAAAGTGTCCTAGTGAAGGCCATTGTGTTGTATGCTTAATATGCACCATTAAAAAATTTAAGAACAAGTTAAATCTATGTGACCTTGTACAGTCACCTAGCTGCTCTGAGTTGAGGCTTTTCTCCTACTAAAGGAAAGAGCCCCAAACTTTGCCCAGAGCCATGAGGTTTGTGTGAGTGTTAGAATTTCACATTCCTTAAATGTCTTGGGAAGGACTTGTGTCTTAAGAGTTTGTAAAGACAAAGTTTACATTTTACATTTGTGCAGTGTGGGGGTGGGTGGTGAGGGACATTGATACAAAGCCTGGAGTGAAGAAATGACAGGTAGGGGACAGGTGTTAAGAAATGCAGAGGGCTCATCCCTCTCTAGGAGGCTTTTCTAATGTGTGTGTGTACAGCTTGGAATGCTGTGTTTGCCTCTGCTCTGGACAGCCTGGGCTGGTTTGTAAGCAGCACTGAGGACTCTGGTTAGGGCTTGGTGTACTACTGGTGGCTGAAATAGTTGTTCTGTGTCTAGATTATGCTGTCAGGCCTGTGTTCGCCTCCATCGCCTTACCTCCTCTGATAATCCCCTGCCACTAAGATGCTGACTTTATTTACATTATTGTTACTATAAAGGTGATGTACAGCGGGATTACAACTACATGAGATGGGTAATGAGTACAATTCCTTTCATACAGTGTTCCCTTCCCTCCCTCTCTCCCAGTCTCTACCTCCTGTCTCCACGCACAAGTTGTATAGTTTACTTTCATCCCTGTCCAGTGAGCTCCACTGCTACACTTTTTTCATCCTTTTCCCCTATAGTTCCCTCCCACCCTCCCAAAGATATACATGCAAATCCACCATACAGAAAGAAAAGACAGAATCATCAAAAACTAAAACTAAAAATTCCCTATCTTGTGTTTGTAGTTTCAATATATATGTGTGTATATATAAATATAAAGAGGCATGTAGGGATTGCGCCTTTGTGTTTCTCTCCTAAGAGTATCCTCTTTTGGTATGACTGTATGTGACTGTCTAGAATCCTGTATAGTTTATCCTATCCCACTGTATTTTAGATGTATTTTCCTGATGCTGAATTTCTTTCTTTTTTTTTTGTCAGTCCTGGGGCTTGAACTCTGGGCCTGGGTGCTGTTCCTCAGCTCTTCAGCTTAAGGCTAGCGCCCTACCTCTTGAGCCACAGCACAACTGATGGTTTTCTGAGTGATTTATTGTAGATAAGAGTCTCATGGACTTTCCTGCACAAGCTGGCTTTTGAACTGTGATCCTCAGATTCTGAGTAGCTAGGATTATAGGTGTGAGCCATCGGAGCCTGGCTATGGTGAATTTCTTAATGCCACTCACAGGACCTCCCAGGAGTTGGGGTAGACATTGAAAGCTGGTGTCATGGCTTAATATTTGGTAGTGATGAACCTCACTCGGTAATGACAATGTGAACCTCCTAAAGAAACTGTGTTGTATTCAGTGTCATACATCTGGAGACAATGAGTGCACCTCAACTGTCAACTGACTGGAAAGGAGAGTAGATTCTGTTGCCAGATAAAGTAAGGCATCTTCTAGCTGGCCAGGTAGATCTGCCTATGGAGCACACTTTGCTGTGAGAGAGGGACTTGGATGTGTGCACTTACATACTTTTAAAAGGCAGGCCTGAAAGCATAAAAAGTGACTTCAGGGCCAGAGGCTATGGCTCACACCTGTAATCCCAGCTACTAGGAAGGTAGTGATTGGAAGGATGAAGGTTTTGAGGCAATGGTGCTCAAAGTGTTAGTGAGCCCCTCATCTCAACCAATAATCCAGGTTTGGTGGCACCTGAATGGTATCACAACTACATGGGAGGGTGTAAAGTAGAGGGATCACAGGCTGAGGCTTGCCTCTGTCAAAAACAGAAAAGCATCTGAAAACTAAGCAAAAAAAGGGCTGGGGGCTTGGCTCAAGTGGGGTAGAATGCCTGTTTGGCAAGCATGAAGTCCTGAGTACTACTGGGAGATAACCAAGCAGATCAAAATAGCACCCCAACAGCGCTGAAATGAACTCGTCATTGGAGCCAGCACCTGTAAAATCAGACCAGGACCTGTGAACTAAAATTCATGTAGGATCTACATCTCCTACATAAAAGCCAAAATGTCCTCCATGCATGCAGAAGTCACCAGTTGTCTAGAAGATTGTCACAGCGTGGAACAAGCAGACATAATGATCTGAGCTATAACAGAAGGATAGGTTAGACAAGAGCAATGGGGAGATGCCAAGGGAGCCTAAAATAGAGACTTGTTGCTTGAGTGTCTACATGTGCTACAAGCTAAGCTTCTCTAGAACATTAAACACCTGATATGACTGGTAAGAAGGCCTGATAAGGCTAGAATCTTGAGGAGTCAAGATTAACCTTGTGCCCCCCTGAGCCTGATTCCCAGTGAAGAACAAAGCTTTGGTCCGACCCATGTGCAAGTTGCCTCTGGTTATATTATGTCATTATATTCTCATTGTACTTTAATTCCTCCCCCATGGGTTTTTCCTAGGTGATCATGGATAATCACACCTGTACTGACTCCTGAGATGGTGTCGTATTTCTTTCTTGAGTTTCCTGTCAATCACTCCTTATGGGCGGGTCCTGGGGCGGAACTTCAGTTTCCACAAAAGCCTGTGCTGGGTGTGTGTGATGGCCATTCTCAACTTCTCGTTCTGACCTAACCCATTTTTGCCTCTGGAAGTGCCTTTCTATATAAACTTCACAATACTAAGTAAACTTTGCTATCACTCCAGTTATGTCTGAAGTCTTGTCTGAAATCTCTCACTGAATGCCCAAGTGGAGACAGCTGTATTGACCTTTCACCCCTAGCTGTTTGGGAGCACAGCCAGGCCCCAGTACTGTTCCTCTTGAGGTATAGCAAAGTCCTGGGTTGTCCCAGAGGCTCTGTGGTCCATAAAACCGAAAATACCATGCTGGCCCTCTCCCCACAGAGAGTTGAGGAACTACTTAATGTTCAATTTCCCTCCTCTTCCTTTTACCTGTTTTTCTTCTGATTCAAAGTATAGGGTATTCCTTATTGTGGTGGCTTCTCCAGTCTCCTCTAGTGTCTTTTGTATGTTCTTCATTAGTAGCCCTGCCTGTGGGTGTCCACCATGACTGTGAAAGGTATGGTAAGGTCAGAGAATAAAAAGCTGGAAGTTTGAGCCAGGCTCAATGGCTCACACCTGTAATCCTAGCTCCTCAGGAGGCTGAGATCTGAGGAAAACCATTTAAAGCCAGCCAAGGAAAGAAAAAAAGTTGGTGTGGCACAAGTGGTAGAGTCCCAGCCTTGAAGTGATAAAGACAGTGCCCAGGCCTTGAGTTCAAAACAAATCTGGAAGTCTGGTTTGCAGTGCGGGGACTGGATTAGGATTAAGTCAGGATTCAGATTTAATAACTCACGCTGTCTGGAAGGTAAGAATTTTGAGGCAAAACATTCAAGGAATCTGTCTATTGATGACCTCTGTAGAAGCGTTGGTGGATGTTTCACGAAGTTCCTGTAAGGAGTCATATATGAGCAGTGTCTCCTAGAATATTAAAGTAATGTTGATGAGGTCAGTAAAGTAGTAAAGTCATATTAATGAAGACAATGAGCCCTTGGTGTGTATGAGATTTTAATTCTAGGAACATAGCTGTTGCTGCTGCTGCAGCTCCTCCTCTTCCTCCTCTTTCTCCTCCTCTTTCTTTTCTCCACCACCCCCTTCCCCCCCCCCCCCCCAGTTTAAACTATAGTTTTAAAGGACATTGTATAAGTAGAAAAGTGCCTAAGCTAACCACAGACCTACCTTCAGACCCAGAGGGAGAATGTAGAATTTCTCTAGACTGGGGAGAAATGCCAAGCCAAAGTTGGCGTCAGATTGTCTGGACTACCTCTGAGCAAGATAGATTGAGTTACTGAAGGCCCCAGGGGAGCCTGAGGGGTCTCTGCCAACCGAGACAAGCAGCTGTGGTTCCTCAATCGGGATTAGAAATCTCTGTTCAGGAAGTACTTTGCTCTGATCTCGTGAACATAATGATTGAATACATGGATGGATAACTATAATTGTTGCTATCAGCCTGTATCAGAACTGGACTCCTCAGATCCTAGAAACCTTGCATCAGAATTTGGCCGAAGTAGTGAAGACACAAGGCCCTGGTCCCTTTTCAGCCACTTTCACTTCTGTGTTAGAAAGATATAAACTCGTTCAGTGAGATGTTATATCATATTGGTTTTGCCTCTTGATTTCAGCTTCTTTAAGCCATGTGGCCACTGGATCCTGATAGCATTGATTTTTGTAGTGCCTAAGCCATTGTTTGTGCTGCCTGACATAGGCCCCAGTTTTTCCTTGTCTGTGAAGGTTAACTTCAACTATGTTTAATCTTTCACAGCCTCAGAGTAAATACTTGCAATCTCTTTGACATTGTTTGGGACCCATTTTGGTGCAGATGTGATAAGATGGAGAAGCCTGTGAATATGGAAGCTATATTCCAAGAAGAATGGGATTTTTTTTTTTTTTTTGGCTACTCCTGGGGCTTGAACTCAGGGCTTGGGCACTGTCCCTGAACTTCTTTTGCTCAAGGCTAGCACTCTACCATGTGAGCCACAGCACTACTTCTAGCTTTTCCTGTGTATGTGGTACTGAGGAATCAAACCCAGGGCTTCATGCATGCTAGGCAAACACTCTACCTCTAAGCCTCCTTCCCAGCTCTGGGATTGTTTTTAAACACAATGGATAGAGTCTTGGGGGATGCAGGTGTGGCTCTGAGTTGAAACATATAATTAAGAGGAGTGATTTAACTGAGTTGGCTGGTGGAAGGTGTGTCGTGCCTTCCTTCCTTGCTAATTCTCGAAAGGCGATGGGAGCTTTTAGAATTTTCTCCTGAAAGTTTTGGTGCTCATCATCTTTCAAGGCCCACCTTCATCTTTTGATGAAGGACCCTTCTTCATGCCTCCCGGTCTGGATATGTTGTGAGCAGTGAGCTGATAGCAGCTCCAGAGCCAGGAACCTTTCAAGGTTCCTCAGCCTTTAGGAGTCTGTTGGAGCTAATATAAATTGAAGGTCAGACGGCTGGGGTGTTGGCTTAGTTGTAGAGCACTTGCCTTGTATGTGTGAGGCCCAGGAGTCCATCCTCAGCACCATCAAAATAAAGTGAAGACAGTTTTGATAATGTCACTAAAACTAGTTCGTTTGTTTTTTTTGTGGGGGGATGATGGAGCTATGCACTTAGGGCTCATGCCTACAAGCCTAGCTACTAAGAAGGCTGAGATCTGAGGATTGAGGATTGAAGCCAGCCTGGGTAGGAAAGGCTGGGAGACTCTTGTCTTTAGTTAGCCAGCAAAAAGCCAGAAATAGAGATGTGGCTCAAGTGGTAGAGCACCAGCCATGAGGAGAAAAGCTAAGAGAGGGAGGGGAGAAAAATGAATCTGTAGGAAATAGCTTCTATGTGCCTATTTCTATGTTCCACCCATTTTATTTTTAGAGTTCAGTTTATCAGGAAAGATGACGTGTCTCACTATGACTAAGTCTGTCCCAATGACTTACTTAAGCGAGCACTGTTGGCACTTAGGCAGCAGTCCTCTGTGTTGGGTGGAACTAGGTCCAGGCGTGTGGGGCGTTTAGCCCCACACCCCTCCCATTCAGTGCCAGCAGTTCCCTGTGTCCTTGTAATTACCAGTTACTTCACTGTGATTTCCCCTTGCTTGTTGGAAAAGGCCACCTGCCTCTCACACAGGCCCTTGCTCCTGGTAAATACAAATGAGTTGCTTTGCAGAGGGGCTGACATGTGATCCTGTCTCTGGAGACTTAGGCCCCTGTGGCAATAGATAGGACATGCCACAGCCAATTTTTATGTTTTTATTACTTAAGATTTCCTTAAATAACATTTTATGCTTGTGAAATAAGTATCCTAAACTCTATGATTAGAATATAGTGACATCAATTTTTTTTTAAGTTAAAAATGAGCCTATAGGGCTGGGAAGGTAGCTCAGTAGTAGGAGTGCTTGTCTTGCATGCATGAGGCCCTGGGTTCGATTCCTCAGCAACACATAAGCAGAAAAAAAAAAAGCCAGAAGTGGTACTGTGGCTCAAGAGGTAGAGTGCTAGCTTTGAGCTGAAGAGCTGAAGGACAGCACCCAGGCCCAGAGTTTAGGCCCTACGACCAACAAAAAAACCAAAAACCAAAGAACATCTATTCTATGTAGTTAGTGACTTGATTTTGCACCTAAGCATGAATGTACATGAATGTACCATATATAATAGTAGAAAGATATAATGTATTGTATGGCTAGTCATCATAGCCCTCTTTTTGAACATGTCATTTACTATTTATTTCTTTTATGCTGATACTGGTGCTGGAACTCAGCCTCGTGCCCTTTCTTGGCTTTTTCTCAAGGTTCAAGTCTGGCACTCCTTGAGTCCCACCTTCTGACTTTTTGCTCGTTGAGTAGCTAGGATTACAGGCGTGAGCCCCTAGAGACGTCTGTATTATTTTACTAAGATAAAGTTTTATGGTAAGGAAATATAGAAAATGCTGACTACCACCAATAGTTTGAAAGCTGCTTTTTCCTAACTGTTAGCACTTACATATATAGCTGACTATCAAGGAATATTAGACATTTTATCTTGTTTGAAATTAAATTTTACTGGTTGGTAGTATTTCTTAGCAAGGCTGAACTGATTATACAAGTTATTGTCCTTTAATAAAATCTCAAGATTTGGAATACTAAAGCTGCACTTGCATATACCTAGTGGTATTGTGTTCATTGGACTTTGTGTTTTAGGTAAGTTCTTGTACTTAAGTGAGAGAACAGTGAGATTTGGTTGGTTCTCTCAGTAGGTAATCACTGTCTTCTGCTGTATCAGTGGGCTGCACAGGTGAGGGTCTCTGCTTACATATTAGCATAAATGGTAAGTAAGTTACAAGTTAAGCTGAAGGGAATAAATGCTTTGGAGAAAAGCTCAGGTTGGTGAGGAGGGTCAGAGTATAAGAGGTTGGACTAGAAGACTGATTTTCAATTAGTTTGGGAATCACTCTTGATAAGGCAGTTTTTAACAAAAATGGATAGAAGCAGAAATGGATTGAACCTCTCTTACATTATAGGTACTGTTTTTAGAGCCTGACTGCCTAGATAGCATTTCTGACCTGCAAAACCCAATGTCGACAGCTGCATTATGGTTGTAGACAGTAAAGTGAGGCTGTTGCCTACCCTGTTAATAAATGTGCAGTGTGTTTATTAACATTGACTCTGTGTGTGTGTGTGTGTGTGTGTGTGTGTGTGTGTGTGTGTGTGTGTGTGTGTGTGTGTGTGTGTGTGTGTGTGTGTGTGTGTGTGTGTGTGTGTGTGTGTGTGTGTGTGTGTGTGTGTGTGTGTGTGTGTGTGTGTGTTGTACTGAGGCTTAAACTTAGGGCCGGGGCACTTTAGCTTTTACTCAAGGTTGGTGCTCTTGCACTTGAGCCCCGTTTCCATCTTTGGCTCTTTGCTGGTTAATTGGAGATAAGAATCTCCCTGCTTTATTTTCCTTAGGCTGACTTTGAACCAGAGTCCTCAGATTTCAGCTTCCTGAGTAGCTAGGATTACAAGTATGAGCCACCAATGCTAGATGCCATGTAATTGGGATATATGGTCTACATGATGGGAAATGCCTGCATGAGACCCCTGTTGTGTACCTAACATATGCTAATAAACATTGTAAAAATTAATTTATTATCATGGTACTTGTCTTTGTAAATGGGATTGCAAGGGATGAGTTTTTTTGGAGGTGAGGGTATCAGGGCCTTTTGCTTACTAAAGTGCTCTCTATCACTTGAAGTATATCAGCCCTTTTTATTTTTGTTATTTTTTCAAATAGAGTCTCAATTTTTGCCTGGAGCTGGCCTGGACTCAGTTCATCTGTGTACGCTTCCTTGGTAGCTTGGATGACAGGATACATTAACTTTTTATTGGTTGGAATGGCATTGTGCAGACTGGCCTTGAACTATTGCCCTCCAAATTTTAGCCTTCCAAGTAGGTAGTATTACAGGAATAAAACATCAGGCCCAGCTTTTTTTTTTTTTTAAAGCAGTGACTGATATAAAATAGCAGGATTCTAAACCTCCCCCGCCCCCCCAAAAAAAAGGGAATAGAAAAAAAGAAAAAAAAAACATGGAGTAAGTTGGGGCCCAAGTTCAATGGTCCATGGAGAATTTTTGGTTATTACTTCTTTGTATCTGATAACACCATGATGGTGACAGACATTCTCTGGGGATGATAATGACAGAGATGATGCTTCATGTCCAAGACAGCTTTTGTGGAAATGCTAGAAGAACAGTGGACCAGAGCACAGAGAACAGGTGTCTGTCCAGTCTCCATGTCCGCTAGCCCTGACTTTGGACAGTTTGTTAAAGCTCCTTCTCTTTTCCAAATGACTGACTAGTTGCTAGAGGATGTGCAAAGCACTTTATGTACATCATCTTGTTTAATGTTATAAGTTGTAAAACACAAGGGGGATGAATTTCATAAGATGCCATTAAAGTCCTTTACTAGCTCCCCTTGGAATTTCTTTCTCCTTGATTAACCAATTCAAAGACAAAGCAACACTACTGTTTCATTTTATGATAAGCTTAAGAATTGAAGCCAGCCAGCACATAAAGTTATCTAATCTAGGTTTGTCTCAGTCTAACCTACAGAGTAGATGAGTGCTGGATTTACTACTCCTGGTTTTCCTTTTATTCCTGACATCTTGTAGGATGTTAGAGTGGTCAGTTCCAGTGCCATTCTGGGATGTGGGATGGCCTAGCCCTGGCTTCACTGTGATTTTACTGGAGGAAATGCTAGCTTTAGATTTGTGCTCCATCCTTTTATCTCGGAGTTGTGCTGCCAACAAGTAAAGGGCCACAGTAGTGAGGAATTCAGGTAGTATCTTTGCTTTGAGGGAGAGTCACAGCCACTGTTGTCTCAGATATCCTCCCATAATAAAAGAAAGTGTAGGTGTTATGGGAAGGTGCAGAGACTTCTGTGTTTCATGACTTTGCTATTGAGTTACCTTTTGCAGATCTGTAAAGTGGACCTGATTGTGGCTGTCACTTCTCATTTTTATTTTTTTGGTGGAATGTCTTTGCATAGATTGGCCCTGACAGTCACCTGGGCCTGCCCATCTCAGCAGAGGACCAGTGTGCAGTGAGTGTTCTCCATGATCACTCTCTGACTGCCCAGAGTTTCAGGGCTGGTGTGCCACCATTCTTTTGGCAAGAGATGCTGCACCTTCACCGATTTACCTTCTGTTGTTTTCTAGATGATGAACCAGGTGGAAGGGCAGCAGAAGAACCTTGTGCGTGCCATCGAGTCCCTGCCAGGCTCCGGCCCCCTCACTGCCTTGGATCAGGACCTGCTGCTCCTGAAAGCTACCTCCGCTGCCACCCTTAGCTGCCTTGGGGAGTGCCTCAGCCTGTTACAGCAGAGCGTGCGCCAGGCAGGTCCACCCAACCACAAGCCTGGTGCCTCAGGTAGGACCCCTGTCCCTCCTGGGCTTTGTGCTTAGGATGCGTGTTGCTTGGTCTGTGCATGCATGTGTCTGTCCCCCATTGCCTTCCTTCTTCCATTTTGTCTGTGTCTTTACCATCTATTCAAATACCCTTTACTCCAAGTGTGTCTGCATTGGACATATTTTTACTTTGCAGATGAGAAGTATATCATATAAAAAGTGCAGCATGTATAGACTCCTTCCACTAAACTTCACACTTGTCAGCATCGCTCTGTGCACTTCATTGCACTTATGACCTTTGCTCTCAGTCTTCTATCTTTGAGCCCATGGCTGTGCACCTTCTGTCCAGTGTTTCCCTGGTGTGTATCACTTTAGATGAGGAACTGCATATGACTTTCCCTCTCAGCCCTCTTGCCTTCTTCCCCCCAGGGCCTGTTACTACAGGCCCTGTGTGAGAGAGTTTATTGGGAATGTATGGCAAAAACATTGCTAGCTCTTTATCCAACAGCCAGAGACAGAACAGGTTTCCACTTACTTTTAAGATACTAAGATTTTGAACTCGGCATTATGCTTGCGAGGCAGAGGCCCTACCACTTGGTCCATACCCTTATCCTTGTCTACTTGTTTTAGGATCTCTGTGCTTTTGCCTAAGAGCAGGCCTCAGACTGTGATCCTCTCACCCATGCTGCTCCCATAGCTGGTAGTTCAAGTGTGAACCATCTTGCTGGAGAGGGTCTTGACAATCATTTGAGTTCCATTTGAACCAGATCCTCCCATCTTTGCTTCCTGAATAGCTGGGGACCTGTGCTACCATTCATGGTCTTTAGGAGCATGTTCTCAAAACATGCCTTAGTCTTTTTGGAGGAAGGCTTAATCAGTAAGCAGATAAAGAAGACTTAGTAAAAACTAAATTCAATAATAAAGGACAAAATAGCTTGGTATCGATGAGTCATACATAAAGTCATAAAGAAAATGTACTCCCGGCCTTTGTTGCCCAGGGTTTCCGTAGGTGCCTCTTAATTAAACGAGTGGGCAAGACAACCTAGGTTGTAAGAAACACAAATGAAAGCTGGTAACCAAAAGCTCATCATGCATGTAATCTTAGCTGCTCAGGAGGCTGAGACCCAAGGTTTCCAAGGTTTGAAGCCAGCCCGGGCAGACAAATCCAAGAGCCTGTCCAATTAACCAGAAACAAGCTGCATGTACAAGTGTGGCTCAGCTGGTAGTCTTGAGTGGAAATGAGAGGATGAGGCCTCGAATTCAAGCCCCAATACCAGCACACACACAACACAATAGTTTTTATTTTCCATGTTTTCCTCCAGTGCCCTTGGTACTCTGTTTCACTGAAGATTAAAAGGTGTGGTTGGCTTTTCAGAGGTGATTTGTGAGTAGTCTGGATTTCTTTCTGAAATATCTACCATTGTTTATTGGGGTCTGGTCCCACTGGTGTTGAGCCTTGGCTACATATCTGAAATCCTTACAGAGTAGATACTGCCACATCCATTTTTCAGATGGCATGCTGAAGTTCAGAGCTGCAAAGGGACTTTCCCCAAGGACCTTCCTCTAAAACACCAAGATGAGAGGCAGGACTTCTCTCTGTGACAGATACTTCTTCCTGCTGAAGTTTCTCTGCTGTACTCATAGCAGGCCACCCAGTAGGCTCTGGACGGTGAGGCAGTGTCTGGCTAGCAGAACGAGTATGTGTCCCTGAGTTGCTTTGGCTCAAGGCTAGTGCTCCACTACTTGAGCCACAAAGCCACTTCTGGCTTTATCTGAGTAGCTTATTGGAGATAAAGTGTCTTATGAACTTTCTTGTTCAGGCTGGCTTCAAACCACCATCCTCAGATCTCAGCCTCCCCAGTAGCTAGGTTTACAGCCATGAGCCACTGGTGCCTGGCTCAAAATTGATTTCAGCATATGCAAGAGAGTCCATGAGACCCATCTTCAATTATCTATCAAAAAAAGGCCACAGCTGTGGTGTGACTCAAGTGGTAGAACACCAACCTTGAGTGAAAAAGCTAAGACAGCACCTAGGATCTGAGTCTAAGCACAGTACTGACACAAAACAAAGAAAACATATTTTAGGCATCAGAAAAGTTGCAAGAATAATGTGGAAGGTCTAGTGGACAGTGAGGCTTATGGTAGCTGTAGCTCATCAAATACCAATACATGCTGGGTGCTGGTGCCTCATGCCTGTAATCTTAGCTACTCAGGAGGCTGATACCTGAGGATTACAGTTCGGAGCTAGCCCAGGCAGGAACCATGTGACTTATCTCCAATTAATGACCAAAAAGTTGGAAATGGAGCTGTGACTCAAGTGGTAGAGTGCTAGCCTTGAGCCAAAATAGCTCAGGGACAGTACCAATGCCTGAGTTCAAGCCCCCAGGACCAGCACAAAAAACCATGTGAATTCTTGCTTAAGGTCTCTTGAGTCTTCCTTCTTTTTTACTTTTGCCTTTTTCTAAATCACATGTAGATTTTGTTCTTGAAGTGCTTCCTGGGCTGTGGCATTTTGTTCTGTCTTCTGACTTTGGAGCCTTTGTTTAAAAATGCTTTCTCTGGTGCTCATTTGGTCTCAGAAACGTGAGACAACTAGACTGAAGTCTGAAAACACATTAGAAAAGCATCTACCTTTCTTCTATACATTTTGGCTCTCAGACCTGTCTCTGATCTTCAGATATATTAAGATGTTAGATGTGTAACGCTTCTGTTTATGGTAAGGTTTATAATGAAAATAAGATGGTTTAGGTTTTTGGTCAACCTTTAAACCCCTCTCTTACCATTCTTACTAAGGCTGTTTCAAAAGCTTGATGAGATCAATGCCTGGTTGGAGGGGAACAGGGTTTCTGTTTGCCATGGCCTAGATGTGTGCCTCAGTATATGAGGCCGAAGCTGTGTACTTAGAATCTGGGCACGAGGGTTCCCAGTGTGGGGTGAACCTGACCTTTCAGGATTTGGGAGTGCAGAGAACTATGTCACTTCTGAGGTTAATTATTTGCTTGTGAGTGTTGTTTGGTGAACAGAGGTCAGATTGAAAACAGACACCTGTAACCAGGAAGGCCTGGTGTCGTGCCAGGTAAGGTCCTGGCATGCATAGCCTGTTGGGTCCACAGTGGGCTTGCAGGTGGAGGATGCTGGATTCAGAGTTATCAGCGCGCGCACACACACACACACACACACACACACACACACACACACACACACACACACACACACACACACACACACACACACACACACACACACACACACACACACACACACACACACACACACACACACACACACACACACACACACACACACACACACACACACACACACACGGGCTACTAATATTGATGGCTTTTTGGTCCCTTAAACTATGGCAGTGATATGTGAAATTTCGATCTTAATTGCCTTTATGTATTCTCACCAACAGTGCTAATACTTACTTCACCTTTTGCAATCAGTCCCCAATACTATGATTTTACGAAATCAACACTCTCTACCCTTAACTCCTCCTTTCTTGCCTTCCATCAGCCTCTTGCAATGGCCATTCTACGTTTTGCTGCTTTTGCTTTTATCTTTTCTCATTTTCAGGTGGATGTAGAGAATTCTCAGGTCCCATGTGTTGTCTCTGAGACTCCTTTAAATTTGTGCCAGTCCTGGGTCTTGAGCTCAGCTCTCACTTGGCTTTTTGCTCAAGGCTGACACTCTACCACTTGAGCTACCCTTTCACTTCTGTCCTTTTGCTAGTACATTGAAAGTTAGAATCTCTCAGATTTGACTGTTCAGGCTGGCTTTGAACCATGATCCTCAGATCTCAGCATCCTGAGTGTAGCTAAGATTATAGGCGTGAGCCACCAGTTCTAAGCTATATCTGAATATCTTGATAGTCTTCATTGATTTAGCACATAGCAAGCACACACTCTTCTAGATCATATTGTAAATTCCAGGGCTACCCAGATCATGTTCTAAGTTCTAGGGCTGGCTATACAATCAGCAGCATTGGTCCTGTTCTCTAGGCATTCTAGAGACTGAAGTATCCAGAAGCAAATGAGTAAACTGGCTGAGTGCCAGCAGTGTTAGGGCCCTAGTGACAGTAGACAGTGATGGAACAGGAAGAGCTTTGGGGTTATCTTTGACAAGAGAATATTTCATCTACCCCTAGGTGTATTCATAACGTCATCTCTTCCTTGTGGGAGGTGATGTAGAGGAATAGTACTTGGGGAGGAAGGAGCAGCATTGGCAAAGGCTCTAAGACTGAAATGAACTTGGCTCATTTGCGGAACAGAAAAAAATAGTAGAATACATGGGGAGAGAAGGAAATGAGTCTCCCAGACTCTTAAGCACAGAAGAAAGTCAAACAGTTTAGATTTTATTTCAGTTGTAATGAGAAGTCACTTGAGGCTTAAGCAGCAAAGTTATATGATCTAACAGATGATAGTAAAAAGAAAAAATTTGTCAAGTGCTGGAGGCTTACACTTGTAATCCTAGCTACTCAGGAGGTTGAGACCTGAGGATCATGATTCAAAACCAGCCCAGGTAGGAATGTTGATGAGACTCTTTGGTTAACTACAAAAATACAGAAGTGGAGCTATGGCTCAAGGGGTAGCACATTACCCTTGAGCAAAAGAGCTCAGGGACAGCGTCGAGGCCCTGAGTTTAATCCCTAGTACTGGTGCATGTGTGCATGTAGGAGGCTGAGATCTAAGGATCTAAGCTAAGAGACAGCTCCTAGTCCCTGAATTCAAGTAGTAGCACGCGTGCGCGCGCGCGTGCGCGCACACACACACACACACACACACGGTGTACAAGTACATACTTGGGTTGGATAACCCTACACAAAGAAACACACATGCATACACAGCCCTATCTCTGCCCTTGCTATTTTGCTCCCATCAACCAGATTCCTTTGGGTATTAAAAGTTTGGACTCCTTGGAATTTTTTTTTTTGAGTCATTCCAGTGAGAAGGCTGGTGGGCAGAACTCCTTCAAGGTGATGTTGGCAGATTTTCTCATTCACATGTGTGTGTCTCCACTTCAGCCTGTCTTTCCCTATCATTTATCCTTGCTCTTAGATGGGAACAACATCTAGAAATCAGCTGACAGTAAGGCCTATTCATTCTCATAGCAGAATGGCTGTGGACTTAAGAAATCTGTGTCTCCCTACTTCTTCCCCATCAAGAAGAATAGAAAGATATTCTATAATAATATATGACCTAAATATCTTAGTATTAGAAGGTCTTCTTATTGCCCATAAGGGGTTTAGGGCGAATTTGAAAGATTCATTTGTTTACTAGATCAGTGTTGATAGTGTGTCTTGGTAGAATGGAACAATGAGGCTTCCTGACATCTGACAACAGAGGGATGTGTTGTGATGACACAGGTGAACCATGAGGCCGTGGTTTTGACAATTGGCATCTTAAATCATTAATCTGACTTCAGATTTTTTGTTGTCAATAAGTTATCTTTTGAAGTTAAACAACAAAATCATTTTTACCTGACATTGATTTTTATCAGTGGAGAATTGTTTCTGTCCAGGGTTGGGGATAGAAACAGCCTGTGGTGGTCTGTTACACTCATTCATTCATTCATTCATTCATTCATTCATTTATGGCAGTAGTGGAGTTTGAACTCAGGGCCTTAGTTGGCCCTGAGTTGGCACTGGCTTTGTGCTGGTTATTTTGGAGTTGGAGTCCTATCGATGTGAACTTGGATACTTCATATCTCAGCCCTCCTGAGTAGGATTACAGATATTTCTTGATTTTCTTTCCTTTGTTTGTTCATTCGTTCCTTCTTACTGTGTAGCCCAGGTTAACTTGAAACTCTCCAGCCTCTGGCCTCAGCCTGCCCTGTACTGGATTATGGGCATGAGCCACCATATCTGGATTGACAGTTCTGATCTTGAATTCAGAAATTAGCTTAAAAATACATGATTAGAATCTATACTTTTCAGTCTTCCAAACAGAGCCCATTGTAACTTGAACTGGGCCATGTTATGAAGGTCTCATACAGTGAGGTGCAAATATTTCATGAGCTATAAATGTTTCATTTGGAAGATTCTGGGCATCATTCTAGGTCTTTATTTCAGAAAACATCCTGGGATGGCACGGGCCCAAGTCACACTCTGCAGAACAGCTGAAAAATGGGACTCTTGGTTCTTTGCCATCAGCCAGTGCCAACATAACCTGGGCACTTTTACCAAACTCCGCCGAAGAGGAGTCCACTTCCCAGCCAGAGCCAGAGCCAGAGGTAAGATGTGTCCACTCAGCACATTCATGGCTTGTGTTTCTGCTTGTTTACAAACACAGTGATCATATTTGTAACTTGCTCATCTCTTTGTTGTAAGAGACCACCAATTATCCAATGGAAGAGTTGCCTTGGGGGACAAAATCAGTCCCCCTATGCCTGACGCTTCTCTTGTTCTTGTGTCTGGCAGCTGCTTGGGGGGGGGGGTGGATTATGAGTCTACAAAAGAGGGATCTCTGATATTTATTAAAATGGGAGTCATCTTCTAGAGGAAGAGATTCCCACAGGCCCATTACAACAATGCCGGTTGAATCTACGGGAGCAGTTACAATATATTATGTCACCCTGAATAATGGCTTCTCCCCGTGGTTTGTGCTGTACAAGCTCCTGCCTTGTGCTCCACTCCTGCATGCCTCCGAACCAGGCCAAGTCAGAGGGGTGGGGGCTCAGGGCTCAGGCTGCAGAGGGCCACCACTGTGCCCCTGCCAAGATGGAGAACCCCTGCAGGTCCAGCAGCCTCTGGACTCCCCTTACCCTGCCCCTTCCTCCCCAGTGCACACACACAGCTCTGATCCTCTCTAAGTCAGTCACAGTGGCAGCTGGAAGGGGGACAATTATAGTGATTCCTTTTGCTTTTACATTTCCATCCTGAATGATTTTTTTTCCTATGAATATATTCTTCTTGAACTGAGCTGAGAGAGACCCACTTGAACTATTTGTTAGAAGTTCGTTTTAGTTTCGCTTGTGATCGTTGTAGCCTGAAAACTAGAACACTCATGGCATCTACTTTGAAAGCAGAAGTCCTGGGGTTGGTCTCTCTCTGTGAGGGAGCCTTGGCTGTCGGTGGACATTTCTCCCCAAGCTTTTCCTGACATTCTCTGACAGGGATTTGGTAGCACAGCCCTGAAAAGGCATCTGTTTGTCTTAGAGATGTTTCATTGGGTTCTTCATGGGGCCATATCAGGGGAAATAACAATGGGAAGGGTGTGGAAGGCATCTGGCCTATGACTGTAGGGAGTTTTAAGCTGGGGAAAAAAATCATGCCTGTGGTTTGTAAATCACTTGCAAGGTAAGTTGGTGACCTGGTGTATTGACATTTGAGGATGCGCTGCCTAAATGCTGCAAGATTGGAGGGGCGGGGAGACGGAAAATACAGTATCCAAAAAAAAAAGAGAACATGTATGAGGTGTGGATGTCATGCCATAATAAACATAGTTGAAGCCTTGCTTTAGAGAGAAATTAATAATAGGGAAGTCCTGGTTGCTCACATCTGTAGCCCCACTACCTGGAAGTCAAAGATCAGGAGGATTGAAGTTTGAGACCAGCATCTGAAAAAAGCGTTAGGGAGACTTTATCTTTCAATCATCACTCAATCCCAGCTGCCAGCGACAGGCTGGGTCACAATCTGGGGCTGGCTCTAGGCCAAAAACATGAGACCCAACTTGAAAAATCACTAAAGCATAAAAGGGTTTCAGGGATGGGGTGTGGTTCAGTGCTAGAGCACCTGCCTACGAAGCACAAAGCCCTGAGTTCAGACCTGAAGTCTGCCAATAAGAGAGTAGAGAAGAAAGTTAAATGTAATCAGTTTTCAGAACCTCATTTCCAATAGCATGCTCAAGCAAAATCTAACAGAGCTCATGGCCTGGTTGATTTACTTGTCCAGGCTGGTGATGTTCCTTAGTCCTTCTTAGTGTTGCTTCTGACTTTACCTGAGATGGATGTCTTCTGACTCCTGAAGGTTGAAGAGTCAGGCCACTGTTTATACATACAGTTGCTATGTGCTCTGCCCCATGTCAGAGACGTCGTCAGGAGACAGCATATAATTCATAAGAAATAGCTCCTAAATTCAACTTCTAAGAAATAACCCGAAGAAGAGCTTTTTATATTACCTTGAGGACAGTCATTGGTGTCTTACTTATATCTTTGTCCTTAATCATATTGTCAGCCAGTACATAGGAGATATTGTCCAATGTGATTTCTCAAGGCAGTGGGAAGTGGGTAAGCTAGTATATTGATGGTTTTCTGAGAAGGAAGGATTAGAGTTCTTTTGCAGACTATCCTTGTGTTTTCCAATGACAACTCTTATGCCTTGATAGTCTTTCTTCTGAGGACATTGTTTATTTTTTGTTTGCTTTTTGTCTTGTTGAAAATGCTATCAGAATCCTCTAATTAGTTTTCCTATCAGGAAAAAGGAAATGTTGCCATGGTCTCCCTGGTATGTAATCTGGAGATAAAGATGCTAAAATTTAGACTTTCCTCAGGAACAGATCTTTACTGCTTTTACTTACATGTACAATCAGTTATCTACAAGAGTTATATTGTTGTCTTCTAGTGGTTCAGCAGCTGTGGCTGAAGCGGTTGAGTGCCAACCTTGAGCTAAATAAGCTAAGGAACAACACCCAGGCCCTAAATTCAAGCCCCATGAGTGGCATATACACATACAAAAGAATTCTAGTTATCACGATACTTACACTACATAAACTTAATTTTTTTTGCTGCTTTGTCTTTTTGATTATCTTTTAGGTTACAAAAGGTACTTCCTTGTCCTGTTTTTAGCTTGCTACAAAATAATTATCTCGGAAACAAACACATTTTCAAGCATAGTCTAGTTAATTCTCAGAAGCAGAAAAGCTCAAAAAATAACTCAAAGGAGGTCAACTCTGTTATCAAATGTGATGAACTGAGCATTTTATCCTGCTGGGGCTTGAGCTAACTAAATGTGAAATCCTAATATTTTTCCATAATGAAATTAGTTAAGATCTTAGTTTCATTTATCAATAGAACAACTTTTCAGTTCCATAATACCATTTCAGATTTAAATTTAGACTGAAAAAGGCCGTTAAGCAATCTTTTCTTTATAGACGAATATCTTGTTTATACTAAGAAGGATAGACCCTATGACTAGCTCTTTTGAGTTGGACTCTACTTTCTTTGGTTTTCAAGGAACTCAAACTTGCAAGGCAGATATTCTACTTTTCAGCCATGTCTTCAGCCCTCTCTGCCTTTTGTGCCAATACTAGTGCTTAAACTGAGGGTCTGGGTGTTGTCCCTTAGCTTTTTCATTCAAGACTTGTGTTCTGTCACTTGAGCCATACCTCTAGTTCTGCATCTTGCTAATGATTAATGAGAGATAAGAGTCTTGAAGACTTTCCTGTCCCAGATGGCTTTGATCCTGGATCCTCAGGTGACAGTTTCCTGAGTAGCTAAGATTGCTTGAGCCACTAGCACCTGGCCACACTGGTTATTTTTGAGTTAAGGTCTAAGGCATATACCTAGATTATGATCCTCCTCTTTTCTTTCTTTCTTTTCTTTCTTTCTTTCTTTCTTTCTTTCTTTCTTTCTTTCTTTCTTTCTTTTTTGCTTCCCATTATAGATGGGACAACAGGTATACATCATCACACCCAACTTTTGAGTTGGAGTTCTATGGACTTTTCTGTCCTTGTGGCAGTCCCAGGTATTGGTCAAGAAGGACTCTCATAAACATTTTTATGGCTGGGTTGGCTTTGAATCAAGATCCTCCCAGTCTCAGCCTCCCAGTGTCTAAAATTAGAGGGATGAGCCACCGATGTCTGCTTCTGGGGGTTTTCGTGTGATTGTTTTTATGCGGGAGATTGACCCCAGGGTCTTGAGTATTTTAAGCTGAGTTCTACCTCCAGGCCTTGGTTGGAGAGATGACTTAACACTCCATGTCTGAGGGCTTCCTCACAGCTGGCTTTCTCCCACTTAACAGAGAGGTGAAATTCCTTTAAGAGGTTGAGGTCCTGGCACGCAAAGTCTTGGGGACCTAAGTGTTCAGAGGAGGTGATGGTCGGTCTTGCTCCCACTGTAGGCCTTAGTGAATCTGTCCGGATATGGAAAGCAGGGCAGTAGCAGTAGTTTCCTGACCTGTGGGTCACAGCTCCTTTCAGCGGCTTCCCATGGATTAAAAGACCTCTGACATTTGTGCCTCCATCCTTTCCATAATTCCATAAGCACCAGATTTCCAGGCCAATTTTAATTCTGGCAGCCATCCCTGAGTGGTTTCAGTTTTTACCCTGTATCATCGCTGGTTGGGCTGTTGGCACAGGAGGGCACAGCGGGGCCTCAGCCTGGATGGCAGCTCTCAGGTGACATGCTTATCACCTTTCTGAAGGGCGCATCTCAGGGACACAACCATTTATGTTTTTGGAAGGGGGCGGGGGATGCCGGTCCTGTGCTTGAATGCCTACACTGTCCCTAACCACTTTTTTGCTTAAGGTTAGTACTCTACCACTTGAGCCACAGCTCCATTTCTGGCTTTTTGCTGGTTAATTGGAGATTTTCTTGCCCACCTGGCTTCAGTTTTCATCTCTCAGTCTCCTGAGTGGCTAGGATTACAGGCATGAACCACTTGTGCCCCGCCATTAATGTTTTAAAAAGTCATGTTTATTGAGGGATAGAGAGTGTAATTTAATCTTTTAAAATATAACTTTGGCCAGCTAGCTACTTGGGAGGGAGAGATTTGAGGCCAACCAGATTAAGACTCCATCATAATCATGGCTTGTCACCGGAGCATTGCCATCCCCAGGGATGCAGGGATGCACAAGTAGGGGGATCGCAGCCCAGTCTAGCCAGAGCCTAAAGTGAGACTCTACCTCAAAAACAATCAGTGCACAGGGGCTGGGAAGGTGGCTCAGTGGTAGAGCGCATGCCTTGCATGCCAGAGGCCCTGGGTTCGATTTCTCAGCACCACATAAGCAAAAAGAAAAAGCCAGAAGTGGCGCTGTGGCTCAAGTGGTAGAGTGCTAGCCTTGAGCTGAAGAGCTGAGGGACAGCGCCCAGGCCCAGAGTTCAGGCCCCATGACCGGACCCAAAAAAAAAACAAAAACAGTGCACAAAAGGCCTGGAAGCATAGCCCAGATGGTAGAGTCCCTGCTTGGTAAGCATGAGGCCCTGAATCCAATCTCCAGTATCACCAAAAATAAAATTAAACCTTATACGTTTTTAAATTACCTTTAGAGTTGTAAGCAGAGATTGCAATTCAATACCATTCTTTATCAGTTTTAAATCACAGTATACAATAGTTTAACTGTCCTTCCTAATTCTCTTGTGTCTCTTTACCCCAGCCCTGGTCAGTTGTCCTTAGGTAGTGCTGTAGTGCTTTAAACCAGGCTTCCTCTGCTAGCATATTATATTTGAGATTCACACACATTGCTATGAGGCAAGCCTACTACTTGAGTCTCTACCTCTGGCATTTTGATGGTCAATTACTTAAAAAAAAATTGAGTCGTACAATTTCTTAACCAAAGTCCGCCTGGCTGACTTATTTGCTGATGCAGGGCTCTGTATATTTGGACTTTATAAGAGGTGCCAAACCTGCTCATCTGGGGTGGTGGGGTGATCTTGATGCCATTGCTGTTGCTGCAGTGAAGATGGGTAACTTCTGATGGAGATAGTGGCAAGGGGGAGGGAAGGCTGGAGCCAACAGTGTGCTCTCAAGCACAGGTTTAAAATTCCTTGGCTCAGGGTTTTCATGGGAGAGACTGATGCTCTTGACTCTCAAGGGCAAATTATACTATTACAAAACCCCCCACTATTTTTCATTGCTGCCCTGTGACTATTTATCCATGGAAAGTTTGAGAAAGTATTTAAAGTTTATTAAATATAGTCTAGAGGTGGAGTGCTTCCCTGGCATATATATGCATGACCCTGGATTCTTCACCAGTACCACAAAAATAAGTAAAATTAGTTGTGTACTTGTAGTGCTAGTGCTCTAGGCTGGTGCTCTACCCCTTGAACCACAGCTTCACATCTGGCTTTTTGGTGGTTAATTGGAAGTAAGAGTCTCATGGACTTTTCTGTCCAGACTGGCTTTGAACTATGATTCTTAGCCTCCTGAGTAGCTATATTACAGGTGTGAAACACCAGTATCTATCTTAGCTTTGGACTTTTGAACCACTTAATAATACTCATAAGGGTGTCAATCTGAAATTCTTTGACATTCAAGTAGAAAGCCTAATCAGTGCAGGCCCTTAATACATTCTTATCATCTTTATTCTTCATTTCCCTTTGTACAAGGTTGTAGGAACATGTATGGTACATTGATAAGATTTTTTAAAATTAGCTTACATTAATTACATAGGGCAAGATTTCATTTTTATCTTTCCACACATTTAGAATGTATTCTAATCAACCCCATGTTCTCTGTCATCCTGCCTTCTGTATTTTTTTTTTGATGCTACACAGAATGTGTTGTTTGAATCCTTTAGATAACTTTTTAGCACAATTTTTCAGTCTTACAGATTTATTCAAAATACTTGACACTAAATACTGGTTGTCAGCAGTTTGTGAGGACTCACAATAATTGAAAATTACTTCATTGCATCCTATAATAAACTCACAGAACTTAATGCCAAGTGGTTGCACATAGGAAATGTTGATTATACTTGCACAATTTGTCTCAAGGAAGCTTGTGGGTGATAGGATCACCCTTCCATAAACACCTAACCCAGTGTCTCTTTGGATCATGGCCTTAGAATCAGTACTTGCTAGTTTATAGGGGCCAAGTGGCCATTCCCTAAACTGGAGGAGCTAACTTACCACGTTTCACTAACCTTCCAGTGGTAGAGACCAAACTGATGTCTGGACTTCTAAGTTAGTGTCCTTTATCCACACCATTTCCTATGCTAGGTAGGAGAAAAGCCAACACCTAGCAGCTCAAGCAGTAATAATTTTAAGTTTTAAGTTTCTTGTGCAAGAATTCAGGCAGTGGGCTGGGCGCTGGTGGCTCACTCCTATAATCCTAGCTACTCAGGAGGCTGAGATCTGAGGATCACGGTTCAAAGCCAGTCCGTGAGACTCTGATCTCCAATAAACCACTAGAAACCTGGAAGTGGCGCTGTGGCTCAAGTGATAGAGCACTAGCCTTGAGCTGAAGAGTGCAGGGACAGCGCCCCGGCCCAGAGTTCAAGCCCCATGACCGACCACAATAAAGAATTCTGGCAGTGGACGGTTCTAGGTTTGGTGCAATGGCTCTTGGTGGCCTCAGAGATACAGGCCATCCTTATGAAAATCTTTGTGGTTGTGGATTCATGGCCATAGTTTGACACCCTGCATCTCCTCATAGTCTCTTCTGGATGGAAGATCCAAGGGCTTTATTTGGGAAAGCAGCTTCCCAGTTCTCTTCCTCTTTAAGCTTTAATATCTTATTATAAAGATGCTGTACAGAGGGGTTACAGTTATATGAGTAAGGTAATGAGTACATTCCTTGTTGAGCATTGTTACCCCCTCCTTTTGTTTTCCTCCTACCATCCCTTCCCTCCTTCCTCCCCCATTTCTCCCCCCCCCAAGGTGTAAAGTTCATTTCCAACAGAGTGTCTTATATCATTGCTGCAATTGTCTCTATTTAATCTTACAGCCTAAATTGGCTCAGCCACCTACCTACTCAGTGTAAGTACCTAAATAAGGGTGACTGGATTTCAGTGAATTCCCCTCCCCTGCTTTGGAATATTGCACCTCCCTTGAGATCCATGGGTGTTTGGATCCCAACCAGCTCAGAATTAAACTTCTGTTAGAAGGGAGACTTTGGGTAGAGATTGTTTACATGCTAAGGCTTTCCTAATTTGGCCATTCATCTCATAAACGAAATTCTACTTGTTTGTTCCTTTATTCTTTGTGCCATTCCTGGGGCTTAAATTTAAGGCCTGGGGACCGTCCCTGAGCTTCCCCCCTCCTGTACCCCATTCCCCAAGACTAGCGCTGTACCACTTGAGCCACAGACAGCTAGTTTTTAGGTGGCTAATTGGAGATAAAAATGCCTGGGCTGGCTTCAAAATGTGACCCTAAGATCTCAGCCCCCTAAGTGGCTAGGATTACAGATGTGAGCCACTAATATCTGGTTTCTACTTATTTATTTAGAAACTGGGTTTTACTATATTAGCCCAAGTTGCCTCAATCTTATGATCCTTCTACCTTACCCTTCTGAGTGCTGGAATTTTACGCATGCCACGTGTATGGTTAGACTGAAATTCTTTGGGGGCAGATTCCATGTCTGAAAGTTCCCTGTGAAGTTCAAAACTGCTGGGCACTGGTGGCTCATGCCTGCAACCCTAGCTACTCAGGAGGCTGAGGTCTATGGAAAGAGGCTTGAAGCCATTTGGGGCAGGAAAGTCCACAAAGCTTATCTCCAATTAACTACCAAAAAGCCAGAAAAACCAAGCCCTAGGACTGGCTCCCCCCACAAAATGCCAATATTTAGACCCACTGGTATTGCCTGTGAGTGTTGTTTTCACCTTTGTTCTGTGCTCCTCATAGTTTCATTAGCTTCAGTAGAAGTTAGTTTAGCCTAAGGAGTGGCATGCGGCTTACATTACACTGCTGAGACAACTTCTCTGTGACCAGGATCTTAGAGTCCTCCAGACATAAAGTCTGGATTGGTTCATTGGTCCATAAGGTCATAAATGGACCATTTCTTTTTTTTTGGGGGGGGGTCTGGTCGTGGGGCCTGAACTCTGAGCCTGGGCACTGTCTCTCAGCTCTTCAGCTCAAGGCTAGCACTCTACCACTTGAGCTACAGCACCACTTCCGACTTTTTTTCTTTTTGCTTATGTGGTGCTGAGGAATCGAACCCAGGGCCTCAGGCATGCAAGGCAAGTGCTCTACCACTGAGCCACCTTCCTGGCCCCTAAAATAGCTTCTTATAAGATGGTAGCTACCCTTAAAATGCCAGTGCTTATATCAAGCAATAGCTTCTTTGACCTGATGTTTGGCAGTTTTACTACAAGGCATAACAATGTATTTTACCTACGTGGTTTTGGGGGATTCATTTCTGTTGATGCTAGTCTTCAAGGTATTCTTTCTCTCTCCCACCATTCCACTGCCTTTTTCCTTTCATTTTGTAGTGCTGATAGGTTTGTCTTCTTGGTGAGGTGTTGCCCATGTGAGAGAAAAGTAGAAGATCTCAGAGGGTTCCAGATCCTGCAGTGGCCAGTGGGATGTCTTTTTTTTTTTTTTTATGAGTTCAGCCCTGACTAACCAAGTCTTTGGGAGCAGCCTCCCTATCGCTCCCCACATGGCCTCCCTCCTTTACCCTCCCCCGTGCCAGGGTGGCTTTGTGACATAAACACCTCCCAGAGTGTTGGGGCCCAGCTACCTGGGATTTCACAATTGTGAGCTGGAATCCTATGAAAAAACTCAGCGCCACGCGTGGCCCAGTCTCCCTCTGTCCTGCAGCAGTCCCCAAAGGATTAAGCAAGCGCTTTGAAACTGGTGAATGAACAGGGCTTAAAGCACCGCAGTGCTTCCTATGGGGTTCCCCTTCTTTGCTGCTCTCTTCTCCTGCCTGCCATTCCTGTTGCTGCCAAGGGAGAAAATCAGATCGGAACCAGAGGTGGTGTGTTGACCAGCTTGTAGCCATGTGGTATGAAAAGCGTTACTATTTTGTTTTGGGTCCTTGATCTCACCTTCTAAGTGTGGTTCCAGATCTCTCTGCTATCTCTTTCCTTGTCTCCAGCCTGACCTCAACGAAGTCTAGCATTTTTTATTCGTCCACAAGGAATCGCTGTTCTCCAGGTGATTTACATGCTGGCTCTAATGTCATTCACTTTCCAAAGATGAAAAACCTGTCATCAGAGATTTATGATTTTGGAGAAAGAATGTCATGAAAGGAAAAAGTTTTTCTCCTATCTACTTTGGGCCTTGCCCTAGTTAATTGATGAATTCCTAAATCCCCTCCCTACTTTTTTTATGCCAGTCCTGGGACTTGAACTCAGGCCTTGAATGCTGCCGCTGAACGTTTTTGCTCAAGGTTAGCACTTGAGCCACGGCTCCACTTCTGGGTTTTTTGGTGGTTAACTGGAGATGAGTCTTATGTACTCTTCTGCCCAGGGTTGGCTTCAAACCCTGATTCTCAGATCTCAGCCTTCTGAGTAGCTAGGTTTATAGATGTGAGCCACTGACATTTGGCCCTAGATACCTTTTTCAGTTTGAATTGAGCTTGTAGCATTCAGGGGGCTTGGTATGTGATAGAACTGGAATTTCCTTCCTTCCTTCCTTCCTTCCTTCCTTCCTTCCTTTCTTTCTTTCTTTCCTTCCTTCCTTCCTTCTTTCCTTCTGTCAATTATGAATATACTGTACAAAGGGGTTACAATTACATGAGCAAGGTAATGAGTACATTTCTTATCAAGCATTGTTGCCGCCTCCTTTGTTTCCCCTTCCCATTTCTTCCCATCTCCCCCCATTCCCCCCCTCCCCTGCATCAAAGTTGTAAAGTTCATTTTTCATCATAATGTCTTATACATCTCATTGTTGCAATGGGTCCATCTGTATCCCTATACAAACAATTTGTTTTTTCCCTTCTCCTCCCCAAATTATACCAACATCAAATACAGTGAAAACAGGAGTTATGCGTGGGAGAGGGACATACAAAGCAACAAATAATCTTATAAATATGTTAGAAACAATAGCAAGAAAGAAAAACCATTTGAGTCCTTATCTTGGGGTTCATTTCACCTCACATCACATTTTTTTTTTTGGTCCAGTCATGGGGCCTGAACTCTGGGCCTGGGTGCTGACCCTCAGCTCTTCAGCTCAAGGCTAGCACTCTACCACTTAAGCCACAGTGCCACTTCCAGCTTTTTTCTTTTTTCTTATGTGGTGCTGAGGAATCGAACCCAGGGCCTCATGCATGCAAGGCAAGCGCTCTACCACTTAGCCACCTTCCCAGCCCTCACATTTTTAATTATTATTGGTACTGATTATTGATATGGCTAAGGATATCTAAGCAGGAAGTAGATGATGTGTATAAATGAATGCAGCAGTGAGTGTGTGAGCCATGGAATAGTCTAGAACTTCTGGCAGTGTTGAACAGACCCAGTGTATATAGGGCCCAGACAGCTACTTCTCTAACACTTGAATAGGCTGTACTAGCTGCTGTCAGAACCTTGCCAGTAGCCACAACCTTCCTCTCTTGCAGAGATTAGCAGAATCAGGGCCAAGTGGGTGGGCTCTGAGGGAATGTAGCCTTAAAAATGTTCTGGCCCATTTTCTCTGTCCTCTGTCATATCCATGCACTGTTGGCTAAGCAAACCATTAACTTTCCTATACCAGGTGCTCTCTAGTACATGCTCTCATTACAGAAAGGTCACATATAGTGATACATATAGCTATATATACTTATACCTACCAATAATACTTATGAGAGTAGCAGAGTAACTGTGGTAACTGGTGGTTCCCATATGTATTTCTAGCTACTCAGGAGGATGAGTTTCAAGGCCAGCTCGAGCAGGTTAGTTTGAAAGAGCCTGAAATGGAGCTGTGGTTCAAGTGGTAGGGTATCATCCTTGAATGAAAAAGCTCAGGGATAGGGGCACTTGTGAGTGCACACGCGTGCACATGTACACACACACACACACACATACATACACACACACACACACAATATGGCAGAAGAAAGCCCAGCTGCTGGAAATGGAATGACATGTCATTGAGAAGAGCTGTGGAAGTATCCTTCTGTTGCTGCCAATCTCCAGGCACATTTAACTTTAAAAACAGGAAGAAGGGGCTGGGAATGTGACTTAGTGGTAGAGTACTTACCTAGCATGCATGAAGCCCTGGGTTTGATTACTCAGTACCACATGAACAGAAAAAGCTGGAAGTGGCTCTGTGGCTCAAGTGGTAGAGTCTTAGCCCTGAGCAAAAGAAGCTCAGGAACAGTGCCCAGACCCTGAGTTCAGGCCCCAAGACTGGCAAAAAATAAAATAATGGATAGAAGAAATGGGTATAACTTTTTAAAAAATTAATATTGCAAGAGTATCAAATGTCAGATATGTAGAACAGATATGTAGTGTAGAGTCCTCATTTGTTCCTTAAAAGAGCCTATTATATAACCTAGGATTAGATCCACCTCACAAATGACATTGTGGTTTTGGAAAATGTGTTTTTGATTCCAACTATCTGCAGTTGCTTGTATAGTAGAGTTCAGGGTCAGCTCATAGCTCTGGCTCAGAAGAAATACATTATGTCAGGGCGAAACAGCTTCTTTGGAGGATGCGAACTTTACTCACAGTAGATAGATACCCATTTCATGAGAGAAGAAATGGACGTTCAAAGGAAGGAACTTTTATGTTTACCTACATTTAAATAAGCCCAAGATGTGGTAGGTTTTTAGTGTAAAGAAAAATTTAAAGCATTAAAAAATAGTCTTCATAATGGAGACTATTAGACATTGTTCTATTATATCAATGGTTGTCAATCAGATGAGCTGGGTACTCAATAGTGCCTTGCAGGAGTGAGGGACAGATGATCATGATGACTACTGAGCAAACCGTGGGAGAAGCATCTATTAGCCCAAGCCTCACCTTGCAGAAAGCTTGTGTTGATTGACTGCTTGATGAAGCAATTGGTAGGACAGAAAATAGGAAGTAGAAGTAGACAAGGTAAATCTTGTTTGAGATCTTTTGGAGGTTGAGATGAGTTTAAGATTTGGTGAGATACAGTTAAATAGCTTTCCTTTTTTGTGTCCTTTGAAAACTTCAAACTTGCTTCCCCCTCATCTGCCTGCTACTCACCCCTTCCCTGCCACCCAGGAACCACAGAATTAATCCAGACATGGAACTAACGTCATATTTTTTGACAATTCATTCAATTTTGTGGCTTGGCAGTGGAAGAAGGAGAATTTAGAAAACTCACAGTAAACCAGTGTAATTACCACATTCAACAAGTGCCCAGTGGAACTTGTAGGAAACCAAAAGTCAAAGTCTTATGTTTTTGCCCTTCTGAAGTGGTCCTATAGAATCTGTAGAATGTTTTCTGTGTCTGTCCTTGGAAATGTGCAGCAAACTCAGAAGTCCTTGTTCTTTTTGGTGTGTGTGTGTGTGTGTGTGTGTGTGTGTGTGTGTGTGTGTGTGTGTGTGTGTGTGTGTGTGTGTGTGTGTGTGTGTGTGTGTGTGTGTGTGTGTGTGTGTGTGTGTGTGTGTGTGTGTGTGTGTGTGTGTGTGTGTGTGTACACTCGCACATGCACACACACACGCACGTGCTGGTCTTGGGGCTTGAACTTAGGGCCTAGGCACTGCCCCTTAGCTTTTTTTTTTTGCTGTTTCTGGAGCTTGAACTTGGCCTGGGCACTGTCCCTGAGCTTCTTTTTGCTCAAGGCTAGCACTCTACCACTTGAGCCACAGAGCCACTTCTCTCTTTTTCTGAGTACTTTATTGGAGATAAGTCTCACAGACTTTCCTGTCCAGGCTGGCTTCAAACCATGATCCTCCTGAGTAGCTAGGATTACAGGTGTGAGCCACCAGCACCCAGCCTTTTAGCTGGACAAGGGGCTGCAAGACAAATGCTCTATCATTTGAGTCATGTTCCTGCCCTTTTTGCTTCATTTAGGGTCTCATGATTATTTTGTTTGCACTGGCTTAGTCCTTGATTTTCCTACCTTTGCCCCCTGTGAATCACCAGACCTCACTCACTAATTGAAATGAGGGATATGATTTTGTCTGAGCTGGCTTTGAATCATGATCCTCCTGACCTTTGCTTCCTGAGTAGCTTGGGATTATATACATGATCCACTGTACTCAGTCATGTATTTCTATTTAACTCCTATTTGCTTACCCAGGCTGTGGGAGTATTTAGGTCGTCTGGTTTGTCACTGTTAACAGATCATGCTATGCCTATTCTGGTACATTTATTTAAATATGTCTTACACAGAGAAATTTTCTAGCAATGGAAGTGAAATTTTTCTAGTAAGTGAAATTCAGGCAGTAAGTGTGGGAATTTAAATTTTTGATTGTTGTATTAAATCTTCCTCTAAAATGAAGTGAAATTTGTGATTCCTCAGCAACACGTGAGGATTCCAATTATCTAGTGCCTTTGTCATTAAGGAATGATTTGAGCATCTTATTTTTTTCTTGTTCATTTTTTTTGTTATCAAGGTGATGTTTAGAGGGGTTGCAGTTACGTAAGTAAGGTAATGAGTTCATTTCTTGTCAACCATGTTACCCTTCCTTCATTTTTCTCCCTCTTTCCCTCCCCCGCCCCCAAGTTGTACAGATCATTTCCAACATGAAAGTCTTATTATCTGCTTCTCTAGGTGAGACGTGGCTTCTTGTTTTTTGAATGAAGTTAAGCACATTTTCATGTACGTACTCACCCTTTCTATTCCTTTCATCCGAACATCCTGTCTGCAGCCTTTGCCCATTTTCAATTGGATTATTAAACTTCGAATGGGTATTTGCTAAGAATTCTTTTCTATGAAGCCACTAAGCTCTTCCTATGCAGAGTAGTATTTACATGTTTGGGGTACACTTGTTTGCAGAGGTTGGAAATGGCAACAGCATGTGTGACTCTTGTCCCACCTGTAGGATGTTTCCCAGGAAGATCTCTTGGACTAGGCCACTTTTTGTTGTTGTTGTTTTTGTTGTTGTACCAATACTAGGACTTGAACGCAGGGCTTGGGCTCACTCCATTAGCTGTTTTGCTCAAGGCTGGCATTCTACCACTTGGGTCACACCTCTGTTTCTGGCTTTTTAGAGATAGGAATCTGATGGGGCTTTCCTGCCAAGGCTGGCTTTGAACTGTGGTCCTCAGATTTTTCAGTCTTCAGAAAAGATTACAGGCATGAGCCACTAGTGCCTAGCTAGACTGAACTACTTTGACATATTCTCCTGGTGCCTTTTCATAACATAGCACTCACTTAAAACTTAGCTTCAAGAACAGCAGGAGGAGACAGCAACATGGGAACACACACTTGGTGATAAATATGCTGATGCTTGTGGGGCGTCAGCCTGGTCAGGATTGAACCATCATCCCCTTACCTGAGAAATGCTTTATGAGGAGCATCACCTTCTCACTGTTTCTTGCTTGGAAGTAGATATCAAAATACACAGAGGAATTCTACATAGACTCTGAATTGAACCTTTGTCACCATCCAGGCTCCGGTATTGATAGTTGTTGTTGTTATTGTTGTTGTTTTTTGTCAGTTGTTGAGCTTGAACTCAAGGCCTGAGTGCTGTCCCTGGGCTTTTTTGCTCAAGGCTAGAACTCTACCACGTTGAGCCACAGCTCTACTTCTGGTTTCCTGGGGGTCATATAGACTTTCCTGCCAGGGTTGGCTTTGAACTGTGATCCTCAGATCTCAGCATCTTGAGTAGCTAGGATTACAGACATGAGCCACCAGCGCCTAGCTGCTAGGTTTTAATGAAGTTTCATTCAGTATATTTGCCACGTTGATAAAAACAACTGTTTTTGTTACTCAGTGACAGAAGTTGAATTCAATCATTCATTAAGTTTAGATTTGAACTAATATCTTTAATTTTTAGCAATACTAGGGTTTGAACTCAGTTTGATGCTCGCTAGGCGGGTGTTCTACTTCTTGAGCCATGCCTCCAGCCCTTTTTGCTATAGTTCTTTTTAAGAAAGAGCCCTCTTTTTTTAAACCTTAGTTGGCTTTAGTCATTATCTTCCTATTTATGCATCCTGTGTATTTTAGATGATGGCATCCAGTTATTAAATGAAGTCTTTATGACCTTTTTTGCTCAGACTGGAGTTGAGCCTCATCTCCTGATCTCCACCTCTTGAATGGCTATAATTTCTAGTATAAGCCACTGATACCCAGCCTGAAAGAGACATTGAATTATGGGTGACATAAAGTAACCATACCCAGTTAAATGTCACTTGCCAATACAGTGTTAATATGTTGTAAGTTATTTTGAAACTTGGAAAATGTATTTTATGATCATGTTTAATGAATAGGATGAAGCTATTGTATGTAGGAGTAGAGAATTCTGTCAAAAATCTCCACCCAGGCAATCAAAACTCTAGCATGGAGTCCCCATTGGGTTATTTTATGCCACAGAGCAAATCTGGGCATGAGAAAGATCTGAATGAACAAGAACTAGAGCTTAATTTTTTAAATTTTGTTTTGTGTTTTGTTTTGGTACTGGAGTTTGGACTCGGGGCCTGAGTGCTGTAATTTAGCTTTTTCCCTCAAATTTAGTGCTCTACCACTTGAGCCACACCTACACTCATAGCTTTTTGGTGGTTAATTAGAGATGAGTCTTGTAGATTTTTTTACCTTCCTGTTTCCTCACTGTATAATTAGGGGCTGTGGTTTTTTCTTTCTTTCTTTCTTTAAAATTTGCATTTTAAAATGCTAGAGCCTATTTGCCCTGTAAGGTTTTTCTTAGATTTGTTAGTATTTGCAGAAATCTGTATGTCAATCTGCATATGCCAGAGTGCTTCTTAAGAAAAATGCTAAGTGGAAAACAGTCTGAGTTGTTTCTGAAATTCCCACCTCTTGTCTGCTGTGGTAGCGAGTCCCTGGTTATGGGGGAGCCAAAGATGATGACCTAGAAACTATGCCTTTTGAAGCCAAATTATAAATTTGCTAGATTCTGGTGCTGGGAGGCTGGGATGGATGATCCTGTGTATGTGTTATGGAACCAACAAATTGGAGCTCTCCATGGATGTGCCATTTGTGTGGCCCCAGACAGCGTTATCTGAAGAAGAGTTCTTGATGTGTGGTACTAGGGCTTAAACTCAAAAGTCTAGATGCTGTCCCTAAACGTTTTTGTTCAAGGCTAGTGCTCTACCCCTTGACCCACAGCTTCACTTCTGCTTTTTGGTGGTTAACTGGAAATAAGAATCTCATGGATTTTCCTGACCAGGTTAGCTTTGAACTCTGATCTTCAGATCTCAGCCTCCTGAGTAACTAGGATTACAGATGTGAGCCACTGGCACCTGGCTTGCAGAGTAGTTCTTAATGTGCTGGGCTCTTGAATTCTTGATGTAGTTTCTTCTGACCTATGGTGAACAGTAAATGTCTCATGCCTTTTAATGGCTAATAAATCAAAACTCTTCTGTGGCTTATGTTACTGTTGGTTATTTCCTTTGTTTTAGCCTTATGCAGTTTCTACTGGACAGATTCAGTAGGGAATTTCCAGATGAAAGGCATAAATGAATAACATAGCCTGTTAAAATGCATCATCAGATTGAAATGACCAGCTGGTATGGCTTGGATGAAAAAACAATCCTTCTTGTCCAGTCAGAGTTGATAGCTATCAAATCTGGTTTTGAGGTTTCTAGAACAGATTTCTAATGTTGAGGGATATGATTTTCTTCTCCAATTCTTAGGTATACAAGTTTATGGGAAAAGTCGATTTCCCTGAGTAAGTATGCAGGCCAGAGCCAACTCATGCAGGGCACATGGGACTAGATTTGGACAGTCACTTGTTTGCTTTCTCATCCCTGAGGTCAGTCTGTAAGCAAGCCTGCTGCTTTTCTCTGCTTTTCCACATGCCTCCACGGCCTGAGATTTGCACAACAGCTTTTCTCAAACACCTGGTCATGCCTCTACCAGTGGCATAAGCCTGTATTCCTAGCCACAGGTGGCTGAGATCTGAGGATTGCCATTTGATGCCAGCCCCAGCAAGAAGTCCATGAGACTCCTATTTTAATTAACTACCAAAAGGAAGTAGGCATGGCTCAAGTGGTAGAATGCCAGCCTTGAGTGGAAGAACTGAGCAACAGCAGGGAATCTTGAGTTCAAGCCTATGTACCAGCACAAGAAAAAAAACTGTAGGGTGCATCAAAATCACAGGAGGCTCAGATGCAGGTTTTGCAGGAGCTGGGAATAGGGAGACTTGAAAAACCTGTAGCTACACAATGATGCTATTGAAGCTAAGGGTTAAAAAAAATGAGAATTAAATGAATATATGTATATAATAAAAATGAAATTAACATAAACTATGCCAACATTTGGCAATATTTGTTAAAGCTCATAGCACTGCATGCTAAGATATACACATTGTATTAGGGATAAATTATAGTTAGACTTGAATTAAAGGAATATCAGCTAAAAAAATACCATTTCTGGGGTCTAAGGTAGGCCCTGGGCCTTGCATTTCAGTCATATGTAGGAGCTACAGGCCTGGTCACCACACATTGAGAAGCCTGACTGAGAGCTCCTCCCTGCTGCCTTCTGTTGGCATACTCTCACATTGATTGAGCTTTTTCTTTTCCTGTCCCTGCTTCACAGTTCTAGAATTTGGGGGAGAACTAAGGCTGTACTATAGCAGTTAGGTCTAGTGTGGAACTTGGAGGAAACCCTGAACCTCAGTTCATACTTTCTTTCTGAATAAAGGCATTTATCATCTGCAGTATTAGGGTGAGCCCGCCACTCTGCACAAAGCACAAATCAGTAAAAATTTACCCAGTGGATGTCAAAAGCAGGATTCTGTTTGTGTGCCCCAGTGATTATGGGAGGAGCAAATGTTAGGGCAAATACCTTTATTTAAAGGGTGTGTGTGTGCATGTACACATGCGTACCTATACTGGGGCTTGGACTTGGGGCCTTGATGGTGTTCCTTAGCTTTCTCATTCCACTACTTCCTGCTTTTTGCTGATTTATCTTCCCAGGCTGACTTTGAATTGTGACACTCAACATCTCGGCTTCCTAAGTTGCTAGGATTGCAGGCATGAAGCCTTTGTCACCTGACTCTTTATTTAACTCTTTAGGCACAGTCCTCTGAGTCACTACTTATTAATGCCTCTCCCCAATATTTCTTAGCCGTGTTTCTGAGATGGAGGTGTTTGTTAGTTTGTTCTTTTGAGTTTTATTAGGCATGGTATACGTGCCATCTGTCTTTCCTGAGCTTGCTATCACCAAGAAGTCTGGATAGTTAGGTGGGGCAGCAGCTTGTGAGGGCCTCCAGTGGTGCTGATGTGAGGACTGGAAATGGGGTTTGGAGAATGTGAAACTTTCAAGTAATACTCTGACAGATCTGCTGTGATAGTGGACTCCTTTCTTTCTAAATGGTCCAGTAGTGGCAGCTGCTAACCACTCTGGCCACTGTTAGAGAACTTAAGATGTGGCATGGGGGAACTGAATTTTATTTAATTTTAATGAGTAGCTGTGTGGGGCCAGTGTAAGTCTGAGGTGACCACAGTTGTTTCTTGGTATCCACAGGAATGGGCTCCAGGACTCCACAGATGTGCCAGTCTCCAGAGAAACACTGCTTAGTTTTGGTGTAGCACTTTACGAATCCTCCATTTCTGATAGTCAACACAGTATAGATGCTATGGAAACAGTTGTTATTCTGTATTGTTAAGGGAACAATGACAAAAATAAAGTTTCCCCATGTACAATACAAATATAATCTTTTTGTGAATATTTGGATCAGAGTTGGTTGAATATCCATGATGGGGAGGGCCTGCTGTATGCTTGGGGTCAGGGTAGGCAGAAAGAAGTTCAGGTGGAGAGATAGAGGGGAAGTGGCCCAGGTAAAGTGAGAATTTTTCAATGTTGAGCTAAATGGATGGTTTCCTCTGGGTACTGGAGAGCCATTTGGGGGTGTTGGGTGGGGGATGGAACCAGGGCCCTGTGAGTCTTACTGTGGACTCTACAGCAAAGCTACACCCAGCCCCATTGAAGACTTTTGGTCAGAGAGTACAGATGTGAGGGATGTGAGGAAGAAGAGCAGTAACAGCAGAGGCAAAACTCGGAGTGGGGCATGGGAAGATGGCTCCAGGCACTGAGGAGGGTGCACCAGGCAGGCAGCCCTAGTCCTGGAGAGATGTCATCTCATGGTCAAGGGTCATGGCTACTATGTGGACAGCTTGGACTATTGCAGCCTCAGTGTCCCATGGTTGGGAATACTTAGCAGAGGAGGTTGATGGCATCCTACAGCTTCTAGAGAGGCTGGAGGGAGCACATGGAGGAGCATGTGGGGCACCATGAGAGTGGCTCTTTGCCTCTTAGGTTTTATCTTGGGGCAACTCTTCAGCTTTGGCTGGTTCCATCTCCTTTTAGCGAAAAGGAGCTGGGCCTTAACGCACATAGAAAGTGGTGGCTTTGAGGAGTGTCTCCAGGACTGCCTATCTTCAGACAAAGCTTAGAGCTTTCCACATGTGCCTCACTGTCTCTTGAAGCCTTGTGACTCTGTGTGTGTGTGTGTGTGTGTGTCCATGTGTCTATGTGTCCATGTCCATCCGTCTTCCTCTTCCTGTGCCGTGATTTGTATCTCAGTGCTAACAAGGTTCTCTAATCTGTGCTGCTTATACAATACCAGGATTTGGGCCAGCCACCAAGACTGTTTCCTTACCTCACCTTGCTGGGCCTTGGACAAGTCACTGGTTTAGTACTGGACCACTGAGAGATTTAAGGCCCCCTGTCACAGTTCTTGGTACTTAGTAGCTCCTCTCCATCCCACCAAGGCCTTTTTCTTTTCCCTTTTCCATGCAGTGGCTGATACTGAAGGCTTGCTCTGTGTGTCTTGCAGCCTCTGTCTCTCGCATGCTGGTGGTGACCGTTTCCATGAATGAGCTGTGAGGCCCAGCTGCAGGAAAGTTCTCTCCCCTTGCTATACCCGCTGCCTTTCCCCCTTATACATGCTATGGGGTTTCTTTATTTCCTGACTCCTTCCTTTTCCTCCTTTCTTTAAAAATGGTGGCGCTCTGCTTTCCAAGCAGATCTGGAGAAGAGACAAAATCCCACTGCCATTTCCCGCGAATGTTCTGTCCCCTAGAGGAATGCCAGTGAACGCTCTTGGGACAGTTATTCCCTATTATCTGACGTTGAATGCCTCCCCCATTCCTTCCCTTCCCCAGAAGTGACATCTTTCTACTGTCCCAGGTGTGTTTTACTTAAAATTAACCTTTCTGCAGGTCGGCCCCTTTGCTCAGGAAGAGCATCTGTCCTTCCAGTCGATGAGAGCCAAGTGTGGTAAATGTGTGTGTATGTGTGGTTAGCGCCAGAAAAGCCAGCCTGAGAGGCAGCAGAAGGATTGTGATGTCTGTGGCAGTCAACTCAGCACCTCCAAAATGGCAGCAGGGACCAGCCTGTCACGTGCTCATGCTTGTTCTGGGACCTGTCAAGAGCAAGAGCCCCACCTTCTCCATCAGGTCCCTCCTTGCAGTGACCTTGTGTTTGAACTACCTCTAAATGGCAAGATGAGGTCACTCCGTACAGTGGTGACCAGCAGGGCACAGTGGTTCCCTGGCTTTGGGAGTGGCTCGGCACAGAGGAAAGTACATGTGTGTGAGCCTTCAGCTGCCCTGCATCAGGGCCAGGGGCTACAGCTGTGCAAGAAGACAAAAACCAGACCTTGGCTTCAACGTGGCTTCTGACCAGGCAACAGAGTCGAGACACTCAGCCCGGAGCCCTTTCGCCCAGTCATGATGGCCTGCTGGGGAAAATTAGAGACAGACAACAAAGAGTCTTTTTTGGAGAAGTCCCAGATGCACTGTTTGACATTTATGTAACAAAACTTTCCATCTCAGCTGGGCACCTGTAATCCTAAACTCAAGAAGCTGAGATCTGGGGATCCTGTTTGCAAGTCACACCCCAGAGCCAGAGGTTACAGAGTGCCAGCCTGAGCGAAAAAGTGAAGGGACAGCATACCTTAAACCTTGTATTCAAGCTCTAGTACTGGCACAAAAAATAAAACCAACAAAACTTTCCATCTCTTTGACTTCAGGGGAGATGAATTTTTCCCAAGCACGTAACAGTGAATATGTTACTTGTTAAAGACTGTGGGACAAGAAAGCTGCCTGGAATTTCCTGAACTACCCAGCATGCTTTGGGCCATGCTGCTGTTATTGGCACCTGGGCAGTTGGACTGGATCTTCAGATGCACCTGTGCTGGCTTTCCTGATACCAGGCTATTGAGCTGGGGCTTCTTAGTGTAAAATATTGCTAATGTTAAGATACTGTAGGTTATGTAATTATGGTGATAATTTGGTGAACTATGGCTGAAAAGTGACCATGTTTCTTGGCTTCATGGATTTTCTGAATGTTAACAACAATAACACAGATATGTCATTAGAATGGGAGAAATTTGTAGTCAATCTCTGGACAGTTGTGCCTTGTCAGATCTCCTTGCTTTTCTTCCACTGGGTTTCTTTATTCCTGTTCTCTGTGTTTGTTTATTCCTCTCCTTTGTCAGGCTCCTGTTGTTTACATATCTTTCCATTCTCTCCACTCCCTACTTCGCCACTACCCCAGTCTTAGTTACCTAGTGCATAAAATCATCCTTGTGAGTTGGATGTTTGTGGCTCATGCCTGTAATCCTAGCTGCTGAGAAGGCTGAGATCTGAGGATCCATCCTTGAGACTTAGGTCCAATTAACCAATGAAAAGCTGGAAGTGGCAGTGTAGCTCAAGTGGTTGAATGAAAAAGCCAAGCAAGAGCGTGAGATCCTGAGTTCAAGCCCCAATGCTGGCACAGAAACAAAACAAAACCCAAATCATCCTTGCTGCGGTGGTCCTGCTCTGCATGGTTGCATGTCTGGGACATGGTGGAATGAGACATGTTATAGACGAGAACATGCTGTTCCCTGCTTGCTCCTTTAGTCTTTCATAGAGCTGTAGGTAGAGAGATCTGTTTGACCTCTCTTACAAGCAAGGGCTCCCTGAGGTGATGCTTTGTGTCATAGCCTGCCTTTCTGTGACCCTTAGAGCCCTCCTGTTCTCTTTGCTGGGTTCAGGTGGAGCTCAGTCTGTCTCTGTCCCTTTCTTTCTCTGTTTCCATTTTTCTGTCTCTTATGACTAGATCCCCCCATGTCTCTATGTTAATAATCTGGGTGTATTGAGTCCCGCCATGCAGTGCCAGGCCTCTTGGTGTGGCTCATTTCACCACAGTGCTTCCTTTCCAGTGTGCCCATTGTGCAGAAAGTTGCCAGGCCTTTACACAGATGGGACAAAATCATAGAGTTAGACGGAGATTTGACTGTCCTTCCCTAGCTGCATTACCTGTCTCTGCTCTGCATGTATGTTTTTCGTGATGCTTGCCAGTCTCTTGAGCTCAGGCATGTTAATATTTTTCTGTTGAAGATGTTTGTCTATTTAAGGAACAATGCATACCCACGGGGCCAGACATTGCTGTAGGACCCCATTGTAATCCTAGCTAGAGAGCTCTCCTCAGCCCTGCTTGTCTGGCCGGAGGCTGTGGCAGGCATCGGCTTCCTGTCTAAAGTTTGCCTCTGTCACCTATAGCTGTACATGGGCGCTGGATATGA
Organism: Dipodomys merriami; assembly: GCF_024711535.1. Lineage (NCBI taxonomy): Eukaryota > Metazoa > Chordata > Mammalia > Rodentia > Heteromyidae > Dipodomys > Dipodomys merriami. Next base: position 45,502,366 of record NW_027206290.1, on the reverse strand, counting down.
TAGAAGCAAACCTCACAGAGGCCTTCACCACCGCCTGCCCAGAATTTAGAGGAGACTAAGGATGATTTGGAGTGTGTCTGTGGAAAATTCTATTTAAATTGACATTTTAAGAATGCCTGCTATAGATGATTTTTCTCTTTGGATGTTGGTGGAGGTTGGCCAGCGCAGGAGTTAGGTACCTTAAAAAGTTGGGCAGTGAGCTAGGCACTATTGGCTCATGCCTGTAATCCTGGCTACTCAGCCTGAGATCTGAGGATTGTGGTTCAAAGCTTAACCTGGGCAGGAAAGTCTGTTCAAGTGGTAGAGCACTGTCCCTTGAGCAAAAAAAAAAAAAGCTCAGGGACAGCTCCCAGACCCTGAGTCCAAGCCCCAGGACCAGCACATTAAAAAACAAAACAAAACAGAAAGTAGGTACAGATAAGCAGTCAGACTGATGGTACTAACTCCTCCTCTGAGGGCGGGGTCTCTGTTGGGAGAGAAGGGGAAATCAGTGAGGAAAATGGGCGATGGTGTCCTGCCTGAGGAGGGGAAGTGGGCGCCGGGCCCAGATGGGAGTCGATGCGCTGGCCTGGAGGAGATGAAGTGGCAGACTCTGTAGATGAATGTGCTTTATGGTTTCTCCTGGAACTGACCCAAACAGTACTTAAATTATGTTTATGTGTGGAATAAAAAAGATCAGAATTGCACTGTCTTGCTTGAAATTTTCCTTATTGAAGAACTGTGATTTCTGTGTTAAAAGTCAGTGGCTAGGCCCCAATGGCTTGCTCCTATAATCCTAGCTACTCAGGAGGTAGAGATTGGGAAAATTGTAGTTTGAAGTCAGCGTGGGCCAAAAAAGTTAGTGAGAACCCCATTTCAACAATGGCTGGCGACTGTGGCCAAGCTGCGGGGAAAGAGTTCATGAGATCCCCATCTCAACTGAACAATACTGAGTATAGCGACACACACCTATTACCCTAGCTACTGTGGGCACAGAAATAAGACCCTATTTTTAAAATAACCAGGGAAAAAGGGATGAAGGTATGGCTCAAGTAGTAGTGTGTCTGCTTAGCAAGTGCAGAGTCCTGAGTCAAACCTGCCCCTGCCATCACCGCTCCCTGCCAGAAAACCACAAAGATGAAAGAAAAGCCAAGTATTCTCCTGTACTAGCATCCCAAGTAAGAGCTTTTGAACCCATGAAATCTAAAACAGGTAACAATTTTTCTTCTGGCCATAGCTCTTGGTAGTTGTCCCCTGGATAGGCAAACCTGCAGGATGAGTTGTAGAAGTCAGGTGCTTTGACTGACCTGGTTAGACTTTTCTACCCCTTGAGCACATTTTTTTTCAGGTCCTCATTGCTGGTTAAGAAGGGGGCAAGGACTCTGAGCATCCTGGGAATGGTGAATCTCCAGGAAGAGCTATAGGCTTTCCAGAAATTTTTCCAGATGCTCACTCTTAGCCTAAAAGTTCTAGGATGGTAGTGGACATCTTCAAGAATGTTCATTGGATCCAGACTATGGCTAGGCCATCAAAGAAAGTCCCTAATCCCCAACCTTTTTTGCAACCACATAATTTTCTTTCTTTTTTTTTTTGCTTTAAAGAAAGCTTTACTACATACATCCTTAGAATGTATTGTAAATGGAGCAAGATCTAAAAAGCTTTTCCAATACAAAGCAGCTACAGATAACTAAACTATGAGCATGTTTGAAAATAAAACTCTAAGACTTTTTAAATAAAAACATTTATATAGTTTGTTCTTAACCCTAAAAAAAAAGAGTTCACATTTCAAGTTATAGACTCACTTCAGTAGTGTGTACATGAAATGATTTTTCAGACCACAGAGGGCTTTGGGTAACTTAACTGGCTGTCACCAACATTTGTTTTTAAGGTAGCCTGGTGACAACCACATAATTTTCATGTGTCTTTCTCTGACACTTCCAATGGATATAAACTGCATTAATATGTGTAACTCCATAGGCCCCAAGGTGCTTGTGTGGCAGAAATAGTCATAACTTTTGTTTTTTATTAAAAATATCTCATTTTTCCTAAGCCTACTGATCCTTAAGACATAATTTTAATTCCTTTTGATCTTCAAGTTTGTGCACATTTTTGTGGCTGGGTTTGCTCGTTTGCCGTGAGCTCTGGGGAGGCAGAAATTCACTGGAGTGCTGCTTGCTGAGCCTTATGATGTCCATTTTTCCTGATGTAGAGAAGCACCGTTCTGCCACCTTGAACTCCTGCAGTTTGTTGTCATGGCTGTGCAGGTAAAAGTCTATAGGTGTGCAAGGTGTGAGCCTTTTAGGGACAAAGCAGGCATCCCAAAACAGGGAAGAATGGTGGATAAGCACAGGCACCTGGCTGTGGAAAGCAGCCCTTAGACTGAGAGACTGTTTTCTGTGTCTTTGAACTCCTCGCCAGAATTCACCAAACCCTCAAAAGGAAGAAGGGTGTTGGCCTTCAAATCCCCTATTGTAGTCTGGTCATCAGACTGCCATGCAGATGCTCTGTGGATGCTGACAGATTGTATTTATACTGCCAGCTAATCTGCTTTACTCCTTGTACCCCAAATATAGACCGACATAGAGCCTAGCATTTCCCTTTTGCAGAGGGACTGAACTCCAGTGGGGGCAGGATAGATGGGTCCTCTAGGATATTTACTAGCAACTTGGTGAGTGGACAAAACCCAACACAAAACAAAAGCACCCTCTGATTATTTTCTTGAGGCTGGGTAGGAGGACTGATTACAATTATTGTTATCAAACTCTCTGTGTGTATTTGTGTGTGTGTGTGTGTGTGTGTGTGTGTGTGTGTGTGTGTGTGTGTGTGTGTAATTCTCTGTAGCTATGACAAACCACTGTTGGAACCTTATGTGAAGTTAGAGTGAGGTTTGCTAAGGATCTCTGTTAGTGAGGGGATGTTTATTGGGCTCCCGTGGTCCTTAGGGGATATCAGGATCCCAGGAGCTCTGCCCCCTCCCCTGTTCACTCTAGGTCTGTGCACCAGCATCATTGTCTGCTATAACCAGGGGAGCTGAGGGGAGTCAGGCCAGGGGAGGACATGAAGTGAGTCTAAAGTGGGAGGAGCAAAAGAAGTTAGTGTTCCCATCTCTTCCAGGGCTAGATCTTGCAGAAGGCTTCCTGGCTACTGGCAATCAGAGGCCTGATGATTTGATTTTACTTGATATATTACTCGATTCAGTTGAAGCAAAAAATACCTAGGTGCTGCCTTCTCCTCTCCCTTGTTGGGATGAGAAGATTCGTTTCATAGAGGTAACTGCTTGCTCCAGGTCACCTTAAAGGAGTGTCTGTAACCCCCTCCCCCCACTAAGTGCCACTTTAACACTGGCCTGGAATACAGTGGAGAGAGAGAAGGCAGAGCCCCAAGGGAGGCTGGTGGAAGGCTGGTGTCCTGCAAAACCCAGCTCTCACCATTCAGGCCCAGTGCCTGGGTCCTAGGAACCCCTGTAGCCCAGCAGAAAGTGGACATGGGTGAGGTCCTGCTTGCGGTGGGGAGGCAGGCTGCAATGCTCTCAGACTTCCATCTGGGTATTTCCGCTGGGCTAGGACAGCTTGGTAATTTCTGTATGTTCTACCAAAGCAACTTGCCAGTGTCTGCAGCACAGGAAAAGGCCAGAGAATCAGGTATATAATAGAGGCAGTCTTCATGGAGGCCTTCCCCATTACCTGCCCAGAATTGAGGTTATGTAGAGGAGACTTTAAGATGATTTGGAGTGTGTCTATGGAAAATTCTATTTAAATTGAAATTTTAAGAAGGCCTAATGTAGATGATTACCTTTTTGGATGTTGGTGGGAGTTGACCAGCACGGGTTAGGTCAGATACTTACAAGCACCAACCATGAAGATAGCCTGTATGTATGAGAAGGGTATTCAGATGTAACATGGTCTGTCTGATCAGGTTGGTAAGCCATCATCAGGTTTAGAGGTGGATTTTTTTAAGTGTTAAAATATTTATTCATTTCTCACATTTAGAAAAGGAGTAATCCAAAGAGAAGATTCCTGAAGTTTGGGGCACTAATTTTAAATTAGATGACTCGTTTTAGCACATTTTTAAAATATTGAATTGAGGAGAAAGATAGTTGGCATCCCAGGGTGCCTTTTTTAAAATATAATCTTATTGTTCTTATTAAGGGGGTATACAGGGGCTGGGAAGGTGGCTCAGTGGTAGAGTACTTGCCTTGCATGCATGAGGCCCTGGGTTCGATTCCTCAGCACCACATAAGCAGAAAAAGCCTGAAGTGGCGCTGTGGCTCAAGTGGTAGAGCACAAGCCTCGAACTGAAGAGCTGAGGAACAGCGCCCAGGCCCAGAGCTCAGGTGTTGTACAGAGGGGTTATCATTTCATAACTCAGGTAATGAGTACATTTTATTTTGGACAGTGTCACCCCTTCACTTTCTTGGGTTTGTGTGTGTGCGTGTGTGGATGGGCCAGTATTGGGGCTTGAACTTACTAGGTTCCTTTTTCATTCAAGGCTCCACTTCTAGCTGGTTAAATGGGAATACGAGTCTCATAGACTTTCCTGCCAGGGTTGGCTTTGAACTTTGGTTCTCAGATCTTTAGCCTCCTGAGTAGCTAGGATTAAAGGCATGAGCCATTAAGGCCTGGTAGTAAATCAGTTTTTGCAAGGACATCTTTTGGATTTATTACCTTTGACTTGGTAACTTTAAATTTAATACCTTTTGGCTTAATACTTTCAGATTTAAACAGTTTTTTTTCAAATAAAAGCACCACATTTGCTGGTGGCTCATGCCTGTAATCCTAGCCACTCAGGAGGCTGAGATCTGAGAATCATGGTTGGAAGCCATCCCAGGTAGAAAAATCTGAGAGACTCTTATCTTCAATTAGCCAGCAAAAAGCCCAAAGTGGAGCTATGGCTCAAGTGGTAGAATGCCAGCCTTGAGCAAAAAAGCCAAGTGAGAATGCAGGGCTCTGACTTCAAGCTTCATTACTGGCACATACAGGAAAAAAGTTATTATGTCTGATGTGTTATCAGTAACTGGAAACAAATTGATAATGTTCCTAAAGCACTCTATGAGTGCTTTTGCTTACAGAGCAGCATCATGAGACCATAATGGCTGTGAAGCTGTGAAATGGCCTTTTGTCTGTCAGCAGAATTCCAAGCACAGCTTTACATGGTGGCCAGGGTTCTCCATACTGAGTACTAGCAGATTTTATGCTCATAATCCTCTTGGGCATTTTGTTTATTAACTTGCTCATTTTCTGTGTAATTTGAAAAACTGAATTAATAAACTTGGATCAAGAAAAGCAGAGTATCTAGCCAAAATATATGGTTATAAAGCTTGGAGAGTTTTTTTTTCTTGAATTTGCATATTTTTTTGGTCTCCTTCTTTAAGGCCAATTCTGAGACTTTAAACTTGCCATAGTGACACTGTAATTCTATGGAGTGGACATAGTCTCTGTTACATTTTCCATGTAGAAAGCAATTTTAATCCCAGGGGAATATGACTTTTATTTATAAACAGAAAAAATCTTAGTTATAAAATGGCTTTGTTTATATAACTTAATAGGATTGGTTGCAGAGGGTCAGATTTTTTTGGAGGTGCTGTCTCATATCTGTACACTTAAAGAAACTAACTGTAGTTAGATTTTTAAAGAGCAAAGAGGTTTTATATGATTTTTTTTAAAAATCAGGAGCAATTCTTTTTTTGGGGGTGGGGGTCCGGTCGTGGGGCCTGAACTCTGAGCCTGAGTGCTGCCCCTCAGCTCTTCAGTTCAAGGCTAGCACTCTACTACTTGAGCCACAGCGCCACTTCCGGCTTTTTTTTTTTTTTTTTGCTTATGGGTGCTGAGGAATCGAACCCGGGGCCTCAAGCATGCAAGGCAAGCGCTTTACCTCTGAGCCACCTTCCCAGCCCCCTCGGGGGCAGTTCTTAGGTTGGAGGCGTAGAGATGAGCTGAGGTGAACGATGCCTGATCCTGGGCAGTATTGGCTTCTGCTCATGTCTCAGAGGACTGGCTTACAGAGAAAGTTCTGGGGCAGTATTAGTTTTATTGGGGGTGGGGTGGTGGGATGGGATGTTGTTTAGCACGGGAGTGATTTGCATTTCTAACTTTTAAAGGACTAGCTGGTGATTGTTAATGATTTCATTTTAGCCAAACTCAGACCGTGAATTGGTTTTGTCGGAAGATGAAAAAAGTGACAATGAAGACACGGAAGAGACAGAATTGGGCGTCATGGAGGATCAGCGCAGTGTAATTCTTCATCTCATTTCACAACTCAAACTTGGGATGGATCTGACCAAGGTAGGTCCCACTGGGTTGTTGTGTGACCACTTGTCTGAGTTCTGTTTCACTGTGATGAGCTGGGGAAAGGTCAGCATAGCTTTCCAGAATGGATGTTCCAGATGTAGCTGGAAAGTGAGGGGGGCAGGAGGAGAGGGAGTATTTGAGGAGTCTCATTGTACTGCCAGGCTGGCCTCCATTCCTGAGTTCAACAATCCTTCCTCCTCCCTTCACCCACCCCCAGCACTGTTACTATAGGTGTGTGCTCCCTCACGCATCCAGAGAAGATGTTTTTATTCATTACTCTCCCCATGAGAGCCTCACATCTGGTTCCTTGGAGGAGCTGCTGCTCTGGGAGGACTAGGGGATCATTAGACCCCATTTGATGATAGAGAACATCAGGAGTACCCCCTTTATTTCTGCTGCGTGCTAGGGATGATTAAGGGTGGCCTCTAGAGGGCGCGGTGGCATCACGGCTGTGGAGGAAACACAGGCTGAAGGAAAATGGCAGAGCCAGGAACATTGCCACAGTGAAAAGCCAGCCTCATGCTTGCTGCCAGCTACCGTTAGCTTTCACAGCAGGTCCCCAAAGGGTAGCCTTGCTAGAGATGCAGATTTCATGGGCTGTGTGTACAGAGAGGAACCCTAAGGCGGGTAGGTTCATAGTGCTGAGTGCAGGCAGGCATCTTCCTCAGTGATTGCTCCTAGAAACACAGCAGCCTAACTATGCTATGTTGAGGATCCTCCTACTCTTCATCCCTCACCACAGGGCTGTCATTGGGTTTCTGGAGACAGGCAGCAAAGGCAGCTTTGCCTGTGGTTGGACAGTTTAAATGGTGTTGAGAGATGGTAAAAAGAGCCTGGACTTTGGCTTTGCCTACCTGGGTTCCGTTTCCAGCACTGACCATCATCTTGGCCTCCTTGGTAGTGTGATGTATGGGGATGGGAGGTAGCATGCAGAGGACCTAGCCTGGTACAGGATACTGGGTGTATCCTTGATAAGGTGCCGCAGCGTGAGGCAGTGGCCAGCAAGAGAGGTGGAGGTGGTCTCTGGCGAGCACGTGCTGGGTGGCAGCTTTCGATTCTGAAGGCCAGCCAGACCCCTCCTGAGCGGTCAAGCCCGAGGACCAGGCTTCAGGGCATTGGCTTGTGAAGGGTCTGGAGGCCAGGGAATAAGAAGTGAATGGCATAACTATGAGGAAGGTGATGAAACATGATGCCAGAGGAGATGGAATCCTCAAAGATGACTGAGAAGTCTTTTCTTCAAATATTCTTAGGGGTTTGGATGTGTGTCTGAAGTTCTGGGAGACAGCACCCCTAAGCAGAATTGTGAACGTACACTCCCTTGCTTCACCCTTGCTCTGTGTAGCTCTTTCCTGTGTGTGTGTGCCTAACTACAAAGACCTGCTTTCCATCTTGCTGCCTTTCCTCATATCATTCTTTTAGTTATATAATTACCATTTTTCAACTATAAAATTTTTTTAAGACCTTTTTTTTTATACTGGTGCTGGGGCTTGAACTTGGCCTGGGTGTTATCCCTTTGCTTTTCTGCTCAAGGCTGGTGCTCTACCACTTGGTGAACCTCCACTTCCAGCTTTTGACTGGAAGAGTCTCATTAACTTTCTTGCCTAAGCTAACTTCAAACCCCAGTCCTCAGATCTCAGCCTCTTGAGGAGCTAGGATGGCAGGCGTAAGCCGTTGGCCTTCAGAGAAGGCTGGGCTCTTAAGAAGCTTTTTAAGATCATGTGGAGACCAAGATGACGCAAGATAGTTCTGATGGCTTATAGGTGACCAGGTACAGCAAGTGAGATCTAAAACCATGTTTCTAAACTGTGGGTCGGTCATGACCTACTGTGGGTTGGAAAACCAACTTAGTGGGTCAGACTAGCACATGTAAGTTTTAGTTTGAGTCTCTCGTTCTGGGTCACAGTAAAGCATTCTCATGGTAGATCATACTTTTTTATTCATTTAAAAAATTTTTATTCTCATAAAGGTGGTATATAGAGAGGTTATAGTTACATAAGTCAGGTAATGATTCCATCTCTTTTTGGACAGTGTCACCATTTCCCTCCCTCTCTCCCAGCTTTTCCCTCCCTTTCTCCCATAGTGTCCATTGCTGCATTGGTTTACCCTTTGTCCCTCCATTTCTGTGCCTCCCCTTATACTCGTGAAGATTTATAAAGGAGCAAACAGAACAAGAAGGAAAGAAAACAAAAACAGCAAAAAAGAAAAAAAAACAACCTCTTGTTTTCATTTCCTGGAGTTCATTTTGATGAATATTCTTAGTATGATCAGTTGCACATAGGCATTGAGCTTTTCTGTTTTTCTCCTAAAAGTATACTCCTTTGGTCTCACTGTGTGTTGTGGATCATACTTCTTTAAAAATACAACTCGGAGGTCGAGTCATGGGTGGCAGAAGACAGAGAATAAGAAAAATTGAAATTATGTTGAGGAACAAGAAAACATGGAGGGAATTAAATTTGGCAAGTTGACTACTTCAAAAGGCTTCATGCTGTAGCTCACTTGGTTTAAAAATCATCATTAAGACGTACATTTTGTATTTGTATATTATTTTATTAGGCTATGATTGCTTTGCAATTCTGCAGCCCTATTCTAGTCCTAAAAGAACAAATGCTGTATTATGATAAGCTCAGTTGGGTACCTGTAAGGAAAACTTTCCAATGTTTATCTTATCAGCTTGCTTCCTTTACTGGGCAGAAGCTATTATTCAGAAACAAGGGAAGCCAGGAACTGGTGGCTCACTTGTATAATTCTGGCTACTCAGGAGGTGGCGATTGGGAGAATCATACTGTGAGGCCGGCTCAGGTAGGTAAGTCCATGAGACTCTTATCTCATGGACCTAGCCATCAAAACCTGGAAGTATAGCTGTGGCTCAAATGGTAGAGTGCCAGCCTTGAGGGAAAAAGCTGAGGGCTAGTGCCCAAGCCCCGTTTCATGCCCCAAGAGTTTCCTACTTTAGGCTTCCTGTCATTGCTAGGGTCATGTACATGTACAGCTTCCTTCAGCGGAAATGGAGTTAAATGAACTTTTCTAAGTGGCTTTGGCCTGCGTTCCTCCCATTCTCAGCCTCGACTTCCCTTCTCCCAAGTCTCATTTTCCTTATATCATCAGATACTGCTACTTCTCCCGAGTTTTGCCTCTCAATAAAAGACACAGCAGTGACCTGGCCCTTAGCTTGTCCTGGTGGTCTGTGTCAGGACATTGTGTGGTGTGGCATCATTGTGTGGTATTCTCACTCAGCAAGAGCTCATATGCCCCCCTGTTTGGGAGGAGACAGGGTCCACGACCCCAAGTCTGAAGCCCCCCAAGGGACCTAAAGGGTCCAGCCTGGGCTTTGTCCAAGTAGAACCAGGTCCTGTCCTAGTTCTAGCTATTTTACCACTCATATCAGCCTTCATTCTTCATTTCCTCCTCTGTGGACACATCAGTCGTACCTGCTCACAGGCTTCTGAGGAGCTTGTACAAGATAATATTTATGAAGGCTGGGGTGCCGTAACACTAGCTAGTCAGGAGGCTGCAGTCTGAAGCAAGGCAAAAAGCTGGAAATGGTGCTGTGGCTCAAGTGGTAGAACACAAGCCTTGAAGGGACCAATACCCAGTCCCTGAGTTTAAACTCCAGCACATACAGAAGAAAAAACAAATCAGTGAACCCTTTCATGATACTCTGTGAATGGAGAGTTAGGTATGAAGAGGGTTAGTGCTTTGGAGAAGAACAGAAGGAAAGGGAGGCTTATTAGCCGGGTAAGAGCCCAATGAAGTAAAGACTGGTAGGCAGAGTTACTTACCATTTGCTGTGTGAGGCTGGGGTTTTGTGGACTTGCTTGGCTTCCTAAAGCAGGTGTGCTGGGTGTTGCCCATCTCTACTGCTCTGAAGGAGATGGCCTGAGAGTGGTTAGCTGGTTGTTGGGCAGTCGCCCCTGGTGCTGCTGTTCTTCACTCAACCTGGCATGCTCCCTGATGAGGGGTAGGGACTCGGGGCTGTCTTTTGCCTTCCCGGATGGGTGATGGCTCATTTCAGATATCTAAGAGTCCAAACTAAAGATTGGTTATTCACTCCTGAATTGATACAACTTTAAATGTAATTAATGGTCTACTGAGTCCCTAATGCAAGTCTTCTTTATTTATTTAAAAAAAAAACTTCCATCAAAGTAGTTCATTGTCTTAATTACATTAATGGGAGAAAAGCAGTCCTTACTGATGGTTCGATAAATCCACGGCCACGATTCCAGGCCATTTGGACGCCATCAGTCTGAACAGCTGGGCCATCACTCACCTCTGTCAGAGGCAGACAGCCCAATTAGCGCTCGGCACTTCTTGGCTCTGTCTCCAGAGTGTCCACTGCCCAAGAACCAAATGATTAAGTGCCTTATTTGCAATGCACCAGGCAAGAGAAGGAGGGTCCCAGGAGGGGTCAGATGGGAGAAGAAATAAGAGCAGAAATCTGTTTTCACGAAGAGGGCAACCTCTTGTTCGCAATGTTCAGGCGCTGGTTTTGCAGGCTGTCTGGCATTCTGCACAAATGGAGAGATGGGAGAATGGTCTTGCCACCACACCTATCCTGCATTCTGCTGGGCTCAGTGATGGTTGTGAACATTAATCTCTGAGCCTGCAGTTTCAGGATTGGTTCTTTGAAAATTAGTGCCTTTTCTGGGGCTTGAACTCAGGGTGCGGTGCTTAGGAACGGTCCCTTAGCTTTTTCACTTGAAGTTGGTGCTGTATAGCCACTGGTCCTCTTCTGCGTTTTTTTTTTTTTTTTTTTCTGGCCAATTAGAGGTAAGAGTCTTAAGATTTCCTTTCCCTGGGCTGGCTTTGTACCAACAATCCTCAGATCTCAGCCTCCTGAGTAGCTAGGATTATAGGAGCCACCAATGCCCAGCTACTCAGTGACCTTTTGTGATTCAGATGAGCTAGGACATGCAATGTGGCTATTTACGTGGGGACAGCCAGCAGAGAAAGTGAGGGTGTCATCTGAGATTGTGAGAGATGGGGCCATGTGGGACTTGATCTCTTAGGGAAATTTTAGTTCTGGCTGGGTGTGGAGAGGGCTTGGGAGGGGAACAGGGGAGGCAGGAGGGCTACTTAGGAAGCTACAGAAAGAGGACTCTGCTGTGGCTGTTTTTCTTCAACCGTGGTGGTCTCTGGTGCTTCTCCCATTTGTGAATGACAGGCTTTTTTGCCACGCAGGGGTGGGCAGCAGAAGGGCCTAGAAGATGAAACTCCAGTCACCATTGTAGCCGGTGCTACCTCCTTCCCTTGCTTCTTTTCTCTTTTGGTGAGGGGGGCAGTCGTGGAATTTTCAGCTAAGAACCTTTTGCTTGCTTGACAGGCACTTTTACCATTAAATCATGCCTCTGGTTCTCTTTTTTTTTTTTTTTTTTTGCTTACTTTTGAGACATAGGGTCTTCTTGCTTGGACATGTATCCAGGTATAACCAGCCTCTTGTAGTCTGCTGTAGCTAGAATAACAGGCAGGTACCACGTGACCACCCAGCTCATGATTGAGAAGAGGCCTTGAGAACTTTTCTGCCTGGGCTGGCCTCAAACCATGGTCCTCCCAATTTCAGTCTCTCAAGTAGCTAGGATTACAGACATGAGCCACTTGTGCCCAGCCTTTTCTAGCTTCCTAATCAGGAGCATCAAATGATGGCAAGACATCCTGGCTCTTAAGTCTAGTAAACCCACTGGGGTAAGGAATATATTCTCATTGGGCAGCAGAGTAGACAGTTCTGAGGACTGGGGGGGGGATTATACAGACGTTGGGGCCCCTGGGTGGCTTCCATCCACTTCCTTTTCTCTCCTACTCCCCAGTCTCTGGCCCCTCTTGGTGCTGCTTGTTTAATGATTAGCGTCTGAAAGGACATTTTTTTCTGATTTATTTTTAGTTCTTCAGCCTAAGTTTTAGTCAGGCTGATTGGGTTATGGGGAAATGTTATCCTTTCTAAAAGTAGGTAAGTAAAGAGTACACGTTGCAGCTGGTCCTGCCATTGTAATTGCAGTGCAGACTTGAGAGCACTTGCCCAGGGGTGAATGGAGCAGGGGGGGAGCCATGGCTGATGGGAAGACTTCCTCACCTGAAGGTGTTAGTTCCATCAAGGATGGCTGCCCTCTGGGTGACTCTGCCTGTTCCTCCCACGGCTGCCTCCTAGACCTGGGAGAAAGGAGGAGGAAATGGCATTTGCTTGGGGTGGTAGGAAGGAGACTGTGGCTGCTTTATTATTCTGATTGATTGGCCTCCTTGAGGGTCTGTCTAGTTGCTGAAGCCTATCACCTGTACTGCCCAGGGAGATGTCAGCCAGGGACCCTTGAGGGACTCCAGGTGAGGGACAGTTTGGGGACATATGGCTTGCTTGTTATTTATTTGGTCATGCAGTGGGAGAGGAACTGGGCCTTGGGTCCCAGGGAGCTGTTTGGAAGAGCAGTCCTCAGAAGGGTCAGTGACGGCCGTTGGACAGTGACCTGTCCCTGGGGACACACACAGGAAATGACAGGCGCCAGCCAGATTCTGCCCGCGTCTGATGCACGTTCTCTGCCTGCTCTGAGGGGATCTTTGGGCAGCTGGAATCAGTTTCATCAAGTTGTGCCTGAAAGAAAATTAAGAAATTGATTTGCACAGTTGTATTTCATTGGATGCTGCTATTTTCTGGCTTACTCTTAAGGCAAAGCAGAAAGATACTTAGGAAAACAAAGTGTAAATCACTATTGTTGTCATCTAGAGACAGGCTGACATTTTAAAGCTTTTAATGGATTTACTTGGATTGTGTTATAAGTTCATTTTTAAGTTTTGCTTATTGCTTTTGTTTTTGGCTTCACATAAATACTAAAGACTATTTAAATAAAAGATAGTATTAAAAGCTGGCTACCAGACTCCTAAACTTCACTTTTCTGGTGGTCTGGGCGTTGTCTGATTGCCTCTACATTTGTGTGTTTTGCGTATCTGCCTGCCTTTCTTCTTCTGACGTTTCTTCTTCCTTCCATTGTGTCTGTGTAACGTGCAAGGAAATCTTTTGAGAAGTGACACGAGCTGGGGCTGCGATCTGCCACCCTGTGTGCTGTCACCGTCAGCTCTTAGCTACGTTCTCCTTGATGCAGGAATCACATGAAGGAAGGACAGCATAATCAGGGTTTGACATTGGTCAATCTAGAGGTCGCTGAGGTGGAGCCAGCAGGTTCAAGTGGCCTGCCAGCTTCAAAATCCTCTAGGACCACACTGGGTGGAGCAGTGTTAGATGGCCCAGATTAAAAGGGAGCTGGGTTTTTCAGCTGACTGGGTGGCGTAGTAGTGCTCACTGCTGGGGTTTGGCTCCAGAGTGGGAACAGGGGGCTCGCTGTCCTTTCTTTTACAGTAACAGTGAGGTTCCCAGGTTCTGAATGGCCTTTATTTGCTTTAAATGGCATTAGCCGTTGAGTGGTAGGCGTTGGGGTAGAGGAACTCCGGGGTGACCACCTGGATTTCCTTTAAACTTGGAGGTAGGCTAACACCTGTGAGATCTGGAGGATATTGTATGCTAAGCTCTTTTATCTATTTAAGTAATCTATTCAACAGTATTTTTGTTTCAGTACTGGGACTTGAACTCAGGGCCTTTCACTCTTGCTTGGCTTTTTCTCTCAAGTCTTGCGCCCTGCCATTTGCGCTCCACTTCCAGCTTTTTGCTGGTTAACTGGAGGGTCTCAAGGAGTTGTCTACCTGGGCTGGCTTCCAGCTGTGATCCTCAAATCTCAGCCCCTTGAGTAGCTAGGATTACAGGTGTGAGCCACCAGCACCTGTCTTGTTAAGCACCTGTTCCTTCTTTCTGATGTCCCCTGGTTTGCTCTGGCCCTGAAAATGGGATTGTGATATTGCTCTTTTCCCATGGCAGTGCGGTGGCATCTGCCTGACACTGGGCCTACTTTTTGCACCACTCTTGCTGTTGGGGGAACATACACCATTCTTCTGTCCTCCACTAATACTCTTGGTGGCAGTGGGTCGTGGTCTGTCTGGTCTATTTTGCTGCAACACTATGTATACTGTCATGGTTTGGGGAACATGGAGAACACCCCCCACTGGCAGAGGAATGCAGAAACCTTCCCAGTCTCTCTCTGTGTTTCTCAGGAATGGTGAGGGAGGAAGGAGGGGTATGTGTTAGGATTGGCCATGTGGAGAGATGGGCCTCTTCTTTGACCCCAGTTTTCTCCACAGAGCTGGCTTCACATGGGCACCACTGCCACTTCTAATTCCTCTGAAATCATTTTTGCCTTGATTTGCCCCATTGTGGCATCAAAAGCAATGTTCTTTTTTAATTTTTTGGGTCCGGTCGTGGGGCCTGAACTCTGGGCCTGGGTGCTGTCCCTCAGCTCTTCAGCTCAAGGCTAGCGCTCTACTGCTTGAGCCACAGCGCCACTTCCGGGCTTTTTTCTTTTTGCTTATGGGGTGCTGAGGAATCGAACCCAGGGCCTCAAGCATTCAAGGCAAGCGCTCTACCACTGAGCCACCTTCCCAGGCCCCAAAAGCAATGTTCTTGTCCACGTGCACTGTGACTGGTTTGGTAGGGGCTGCAGCCTTTTCTTCCTGTATTCACGGGGACCCTTGTCTGCCTTTGCGTCCTCTGTGTCCAGGTGGTGCTCCCCACATTCATTCTGGAGAAGCGGTCTCTGCTGGAGATGTATGCTGACTTTATGGCACACCCTGACCTGCTGCTGGCTGTGGCTGCTGGCGCCACACCAGAAGAGAGGGCCATTGGCTTCGTCGAGTATTATCTCACAGCCTTCCATGAGGGCCGCAAGGGGGCCTTGGCCAAGAAGCCCTACAACCCTATCATTGGTGAGACGTTTCATTGCTCCTGGGAAGTTCCCAAGGACAAGGTCAAACCCAAGAGGACTGCTCCCCCCACCCCCACAGACTGCCAAGAACACCCAGTAGCCGATGACCCTTCCAAAAGCTACAAACTCAGGTTTGTAGCTGAACAAGTTTCCCATCACCCGCCCATCTCCTGCTTCTACTGTGAGTGCAAGGAGAAGAGACTATGCATCAACACTCACGTATGGACCAAAAGCAAGTTCATGGGCATGTCCGTGGGGGTCTCTATGATCGGGGAAGGTAAGCCAGATTGCGTTGTGTTTGACTTTTACACAGTATTGTGTACCCGATAGACAATTGCTAAGCAGATTGTTGACATTTTGTTTTCGACTTGGGGAGTGGGTGGGAAGGAAGAAAGGATTTTGGACCAGATTTGCTAACTTCCCAGTGGGTTCCAGGCGATGAGACACAGCCTTTGCCCAACCAGCTGCCTTGCCTACCTGGGTCATCGCCTCTGTGCATCACCTCTGCGCATGTGCATGCTCTGCCTTATGGGAACATTTGCCTTCCAGTCTTGCATGAATATGAGAGTTGGCTCCAGATGTGTGAAAAGGCATTTTTATTCATCCTCACCAGTGTTCTGGCTCTCACTGAGCATAATAGTGCTGCTGTCTATTCAAAAGCTGCTCATAAAAATTCCCAAGGCAAATCTTTTGACTCTTTTAGAAATTCTGAAGCAAGAACAGAGCATAATCACACCGCTGGTGGGTTGTTCGTCCTTACTTTAGCGAATAGCTGTGAATGAAGTTTATGAGTTGTCTGAAGAAGTTTATGATAATCCTTGTTAAATTGAGGTGTCTGCGTTTGGTGGCATTTTGACATTTTTGCGTCACAGATCCCTTGAGTCTCTTAAGACTGTGATGTTCTTCCTGGAAAAAAATGATCTTAACATAAAATTCAGCATTTTGCTACTGGAAATATATTGACACTAAAGGACTCTTTCACACCTTTAGTGAGTGCCTACTAGGTGCTGAATGTTGTGTAAGGAATTATGGATACTTGGGTAAGCAAAAGACAAAAGCCCCCACCAAACCCCTGTACCCCTATCTCCTGGGGAACTAAGGAATGTGCTATGCTTAGAAGATGCTAAATTCTGTAGAGAAAACATGGCAGGAGTCTGGGATGTCCTGCGAGAGGAGTGGGTGAGCTGTTAGGTGAGAGGGTGGCACTTGATTGGAGACCAAAGGAGGCAATGAGGGACCTGGCCCCAAAGGCCATGGGGGAAAAGAATGAGAGTAAAAGACAGAAAGAACACAGCAAAGACCTAGAGGCAGGCTGGTCCCTGCCTCTAGGAGAATGATCAGGCAGAGGAGTGGCCAGACAGAACCAGGACTAGGTAGTTACAAGTAATGCCTGGGTTTCATAGGTCAAGCGCAACTGCTTGTCCCAGGAAGATAGGGCAGAGGAAGGAGATTTAAGTAATACTGTGGGAAGAGGCAAGATGGCTTTTCAGTTCCCCCTCCCATGTAGACATTTGCTCTAGGTTTAAGAAGGGCTGAGGGCAAGGGGGGAGAGGCATGGATAATTATTTAATCATCATGCTCACAGGTGTGTTCCAGGGCCCCAGGTGGTCATCGTCTCAGGATTGGTCAAGCAGGCAGGATCTTCTTACTTAAGAATCATTGCTATGTGGAGTGGGAGGGTAGGTGGGTGCTGGGGACAGAATGGCATCACTTCTGGTCTTAGTATGTTTCTCCATCCATCTTGTCCTTCCTGGATTCCAAGATGGCTGCAAAGTAACTGCACAAGAGAATGGCTCCCAGCCAAAAGACACAGATACAAAATGGAGGCCAGGATGTCAAACTTGCAGTTACCCTAAAGAGACTTGCAAGCCCAAGTTGAGGAGCCAGTGGCTTTTTTGTTGTTTTCTCAAAAGCAGCTTCCAAAGTTCCTGTTAGAAGATGACCTGTGTCATGTAGGACCTTGTGGCCCATGGCTGGGGATGTGACTCCTACCTACACCAAGCGAGCGGCAAAGCCACACTTGATTGGCTTCATTGGTTTTAGGCAAGTGTGAACGCAGAATGGCCTCACTGGGAGTGTGGGTGCTGGTACAACGTTGCTTGCCTTGTGGCAGCCAAGAAGCAGAGAGAAGAGAAGGAGGCAGGATTCCCAATATCCTCTTCCAGGCCACCCTCCCAATAGTCTGATTTCCTTCCTCTAGTTTTCACCACTTCCAGCAATGCCACACACAGGATGGAGATTAAGCCTTTAAACAGTGAGCCTTTGGGGGGATATTTAAGATCAAATCCAAAATACACAGATGTGTTCCAAGGTAGAGAGCCAAAACAGTTGGACTGTGGATCCCATGTGTGTGAGAGTGAGGATGGGTGAGGTTTCTGACATGGAAGGATGGCGTAGCTCATATCTGAGGTTGGGAAAATGGGGGTTGGGACTGGTGAGCTGGTGTGGAGGGAGAGTTGAGGATGTCCCGCTGGCTGTGCTTTGGGTTAGACAGGTAGGTGAAGGGCATGGTAGGCAGCTGTGTCTGCAGGCCATGTTTTCAGAAAAAGGCTTCAGCTGGGGTGGAAATGGGGCCTTTAATTAAGTCTCACCACTAAAGAGCTTGCTGTGTGAGTTCCTAGTCCCTGCAGCCCTCCAGCATGAAGAGACCCAAAGAAGTAGGACACTCAGCCATGGAAAAGCAGAAACAGTTCCCCAAAGTATATTTGGAACTTTACTCTTTGACTTATGCAAGAGAGATCAGAACTTGAGAAGGTTTAGGGAGCCGGACCCAAGGCCACAGGCTCAGGAGAGTGATAGCAAGAGAGGGGGAGGGGACTTCAGTTTACCATCAGGACTTCCGAGGCCCGTTCTCATGGAGGTATGAGATGGGCATTGTCTTGTGGGCCTGTGCTCTGATTCCAGTCCTGTTTTCCACTCCTGAACTCAGCCTTCTGCCCAAGCAAGGGGCAAAGGATGGCACTGTTGGGGGCAAAGTCACGAAGCAGGCAGGTCTCCACTAATGCATCCTAACGCAGGCTATGAGCACGAGATGAGAGCTTAAGATAACTCAGGACCTCTGTGGGAAGGATTACGTTTGTAACAAAGTGGGAGCATCATTAATCTTGATTTGACTTATCTGGAACTTGGTGTTTTCATTGGTGGCCGAAGGCTTGCCTCATACTGTGAGGCTTGCCCTGGTGAGCTCTTTCTGATTGCTATTCAGGAGACTGTTAGCATTCTGTTTGATTTTATTACTTGGCTGGGCACTAGGGGCTGATGCCCGTATTCCTAGTTACTCAGGAGACTGAGATCTGAGGATCGTAGTTCAAAGCTAGCAAAAAATGTCCCCGAGACACTTATCTCTAATTACCTATCCCTTCCCCCCCACCCCCAAAAAAAGCCAGAAATGGAGCTGTGACTTTAGTAGAGCACTGCTCTTGAGCAAAAAAAGCTCAGGGACAGCACCTAGGACCTGAGTTCAAAAACTACATTTTATTACTTGTTCCAGATTCCCCACATGCTACCTTCTTGGAAGAGGGAAGATGGTTGTTTCTAGAGAAGTTGGCAAGGACAGTTTCCACCTTGAATCCCACCTGCTTCCAGCAGGGTCGCCTCCTTCCCTGTAACAGATTTCTTGGTTCTGCATCCACTCATCTGAGAAGTAGTTGTATCTCCTTGATGTGGGTAAGGCCTTGCCGCACATAATCCCTGCTTGCCCAGTGAGCTCAGGGGACGACACAGCATAGATGATCTCCAGCACTAACACACCAGGCAGCAAAGGCCTGTTGTGCAGGGTGGTAGAATGGTGTTGATTGGATTTGTTGTGTGTGTGGGGGGGGGGGTGAGGGATGCTAGTACTGGAGCCTGAATTTAGGGCCTGGCACTCCTGGTCCTTAGCTTTTTCTAGCCCAAAGCTGGCACCTCCATTTCCAGCCTTTTATTGGTAAATTGGAGATAAAAGTCTTAAGGACTTTTCTGCCCGGATTGGCTTCAAATCACAAACCTCAAATATCAGCCTTCAGATTAGCTAGGATTTGATTTTTTTTTTTTTTATCATGGGGCTTGAACTCAGGACCTAGGCACTGTCTCTGAGCTCTTTGTACAAGGTTAGCACTCTATTACTTTGGGCCACAGCTCTACTTCTGGTTTTCTGGGCGTTAATTGGAGATAAGAGTCTTATGAACTTTCCTGCCCTGACTGGCTTTGAATTGTGGTCCCCAGATCTCAGTCTGCTGAGCAGCTAGGATTGCAGCTGTGAGCCACCAGCATCTGGCTAGGATTTGATTTTAAGTTGGTGAATAGTAAGCTAAGGGGTAGTGATTAGTAAGCTAAGGGGGCAGAGCTGGAAGGCCGAAGAAGGGGGTGCTCCAGGCAAAAGAGAACAGCAGGTACAAGGGCCATGAAGCTGGACTGTGGGGCTGTGGTGCTACACAATCCCTAGGGGGCTGCTGTGGCAGTGGCAAAGGGACGGGCAGAGGAGGGGAGGTTGCAGGTTATGAAATCTAGGCTGTAGTCCTGGAAAGATGTGGATTTGTTTTACTCAAAGTGAGAGTAGAGCCCCTGGAAGGTAGACATGATTGAGTAGCACCAAGGGCTGCTGTGTGAGGAACAGACAGAAGGTGGGAGTGGGGAGTGCACAGCAGTCATAGACACACGTAGCGAGGCACCAGTGGCTCACACCTTAATCCTAGCTACTCAGGAGGCTGAGATCTGAGGATCATGGTTAGAAGCCAGCCTGGGCAAATCTGGGAGACTCTTATCTGTATCCAGTTTAATCAGCAAACAGCCAGGTGTGGAAGTATGGTTTAAGTGGTAGAGCACCAGTGGAATGAAAAAGCCAAGCAGGCGATGCCCTGAGTTCAAGCCCCAATACACACACACACACACACACACACACACACACACACACACACACACACACACACACACACACACACACACACACACACACACACACACACACACACACACACACACACACACGACAGTTGAACACAGCTTAAACTTGATACATCAGAAATGCTTGGTAGAAGTATTTCTTGATCACATGCATTTTCTGGAATATAGAAATGTCTCCACAGATCTTTCTGGAAGTTCCCTACTCAGCAGAAATGCTTGTTGCTACTAATCGAGCATGGAAAAGACAATGAGATTTTGAAATGGAACATGAAATAGCTATCTTCCAGGCTCTGAAAGACCACCCTAAACAGGGACTCATGCTGCTATTAGATGGACATCTGGGATCTTTCCATAAAGGCAGATTTGTAAATCCATTTCCTTCACTCCTTCACTCCCTCCATTTCTTCCTTGCTTCCTTCCTGGGGCTTGAACTCAGGGCCAAAGTCCTGTCTCTGAGTCTAGCACCGTACCACTTGAGCCACATCAGTTGTGGCTTTTTGGTAATTAAGTGGCCAAAGCAGCTCCCCTTCCCCACAGTGGAGAAAAGGGGGTGTGTAGTCTCTCTCCCAGCAAAGGAGGAAGTATATAGCTGTCCCCAGTGCTTCAACTTAAGTCCCTGTTTCTCACCAGCAGGGCACCTGGTGCTTCTGGACCTGCACTTGTGAAGGTGCTGAGTTTCCTGCTCTTCCATTGTCCCCTGAAGCCACCCGAGAGGCTTGTCAAGACCCAGAGCCTGAGCCAGGCACTGGTGGCTCATACCTACTAAGAAGGTTGAGATCTGAGGATTGTGGTTCAAAGCCAGCCTGGGAAGGAAAGTCTGTGAGAGTCTATCTACAGTTAACCACCAGAAAACCAGAAGTGATGCTGTGGCTCAAAGTGGTAGAGTGCTAACCTTGAATGAAAGAACTCAGGGCCAAGGCCCAGACCTTGAGTTTAAGCCCTACCATTGACAAAAACAAAAAACCCAGAGCCTGGGCTTCCACTGAAAGGTTAAAGTTTGAGGCAGTGACCACTTGTTGCTTGTTTCTGTCTAGCAAAGCAACATGTGTTGGCAATCCAAACACCTGGTTGATTGTGTGCCTTTATAAGCCCTGCAAATCCTTAGCTCGGGGCTCTCCTCCTAGGCTCCGCTGTGTCGAAGTATAGGACGAGGCCCAAGCTGCAGCCCGTCTAAATAAAACCTTAAAACAGCTGTAAAGTCTGACTCTAGGTGGTCTTCTTGGTGGGGGTCCTGCGACCTTGGCATAACACCACCAGACCTACAGTCCAGGGGCCGGGCCTTCAGTCCACTGCATACCCCGAGCTTACACTCATAATTCTGCTCAAGGGTTGAGGAGCCTTACGACACATACCCTGTCTTCAAGCCCCCAGGTGTGGCTGGTCCTGAAGTAGAAGTGACTAGCTGCAGAGCATCTTAGCTGTGAAGAAATCTGAAAGAAGAATCTGGAGAGACTGAGGAAGGCCTCACACAGGGTTTCTGGTGTTCATGGACCTGGGCAGGGTAGAGCTCTTGGGCCACAGCCTGTCAGTAGTTGCATCTCTTTCCTGTTGATCAGGTGGTCTCTGGAGCCTCTTGGGATGCAAGCAAGATTCAAGGAGACTCCCCAGACTTCAAAACTAGGCTCCGGTTCCTGTAGAGCTCTTTAGGGGTGCAGAGGGAGGTACTGTTCTACCTTTAGATTCTCTGTAGAGTCCACAAGTTGGATTTAAAGTAACATTTTTCAAATAAGCGTCACTTAGTACCAAGGGGGCCTCGTGTTAACATGTCTGTGTAGATCTGTACTTTGATCGGCACCTTCTCTGTCATTCTCTGCCTTTCAGACCAGTCTCACTCAACAGGCTTAATTTTTTTCCATTTTTATACAAATACATAAAAGTATTTCGACTCAGAATCAGATGCTGTCCCTTAGCTTTTTCACTCAAAGCTGGGCTCTACCACTTGAGCCACAGCTCTACTTCAGGCTTTTTGGTGGATAATTAGAGATAAGTTTTACACATTTTGCCTCCCTGGCTGGCTTTAAACCTGATCCTCAGATTTGAGCCTCCTGATGAATAGTTAAGATGATAGGGGGACTGCACCAGATCCTGGTGTGAATTTGTGTCTTACGCCACAGTCTTGGGGAGGATTTTATCAAGCAGCATTTGAAGGGCTTCATTAGGTTTTGAATTACCAGGTTGCAGCCCTGAGACTCCATGCTTCCCCGCTGTGACATGGAAAGCCCTGACAGGAGTCAAGGGAGCACTGTAGCTTAGTGCTGGAACCAGGGCCGTTTCCCTCCCCTCCGCTGCCGTCTTGCTGGAACATAATACCAGCCAGTGCCCACCCACCGTGCAGCCTGTGAGTTGCTCCTGTGGGTAAGGCTTCAGTCCCAGTGACAGAAATGACACATGTGTAGCAGCTTAAGGGTACAAGGCCTACACACTCTTCCAGGTACCTTCCAGGGGCCCATGCTTCCTTATCAGGAGATTTTGGTTTCTCTTGAGATCAGGCACAGTTATTAAGGACAGAACATTTTTGTTTGTGTCAGTACTGGGGCCTGAATTCAGGGTCTGGGGACTATCTCGTAGCTTTTTTGTTTAAGGCTGATGATGCTCTACCACTTGAGCCATAGCTCTACTTCTGGCTTTTTGGTGGTTAATAGGACTTTCTTCCCTGGGTTGACTTTGAGCCACAAGCCTTAGGATCTCAGCCTTCTGAGTCGCTAGGATGAGGTGTGAGTCAACAGCACCTAGCTGAGGACAGATTATTTTAAAATACAACCCTGAAAAAAAGTATAGTTACAGGTGATTTAGTGAATGAACACACATTTAGGAGTTTTCAGAAAGTGCTAAAGAAATGTGCCTTTGCCATGCCTTCAAAACAATTTAGCTCTGGGATTCACTGATATCTGAGGACAGGAGGGACGTTTCTCCTTGGTTTGGAGGAGATTTGTGTGTGTGTGTGTGTGTGTGTGTGTGTGTGTGTGTGTGTGTGTGTGTCCAGGAGTGGAGGGAGTGTTCTAATACAAAGCATTACATTAAAAAATGCCACCTGGTGCTGGTGGCTCATGCCTGTAATCCTAGTTACTCAGGAGGCTGAGATCTGAGGATCACAGTTCAAAGCCAGCCCAGCTAGGAAAGTCAGTGAGACTCTTATCTCCAATTAA
Organism: Dipodomys merriami; assembly: GCF_024711535.1. Taxonomy (NCBI): domain Eukaryota; kingdom Metazoa; phylum Chordata; class Mammalia; order Rodentia; family Heteromyidae; genus Dipodomys; species Dipodomys merriami. The sequence continues at coordinate 45,479,284 of NW_027206290.1, read as the reverse complement.
CCACCAGAAAACTGGCTCTTGCCTTGAGCTGAAGAGCTGAGGGAAAGCATCCAGGCCCTGAGTTCAAACCCTCTGACCGACAAAAAAAGAAAAAAGAAAGAAAAAAAGAAAAAGAAAAAAAAAAACCAAGACATTCTTGGCCAGGCATGGTGGTGCTACCTGAAATCCCAGCATTTGAGAGGCTAAAACAGGAAGATTATGAGTTCAAGGCAACATAGACTTTGTCTTAAAAAGAGAAAGGGAAAAAGAAAAGGGAAAGGGAAGAGGGGAAAAGGATGGGAAGGGAAAAGAAGAAAAGAAAATCTCAACTGGGTGGTAGTGACTTTCACCTGTAATCCTAGCTACTCTGGAGATTGAGATCCAAGGATCACAATTGGAAGCCAGCCAAAATAATCAGCAAAAAGCCACATTAGAGGCATGGCTCAAGTAGTAGAGAGCCCGACATGAGGAAGAAAGCCGAGCAAGAGTATGAAGCCCTGAATTCCAGCCCTAGTACCAACACAAAAGAAAAGAAAGACTAGCTCAGCTGTATGATCCGGCCTTCCAAAGTTTTCATTTGTGACGAGTTAACCTTCTTGCTTCCCTCCATCTCACTACATAGCCCCAGCAGCGTCTGCTTCCCAGCACAGCTCATGATGTCTCTCTTTAGGTTTTCCTTCCAGTTCTTGAATATTGATCTCATGTCTGCTATTTTTTTTGCCTGCATTGAGCTGCCCTCTCAAAACAACTCAATTTGAGAAAGCCAGGCCTGAAGTGAGCATTGATATAAAAGCTCTTATCGGCCTCGTAGCTCTTTCTGCAAGGATCCTGTACCAATGCTATGGGCATGCAAACACACTGTGCAGCATTCCTCACAAACACGCTGCACAGCACTGAGTCTTGCATGGCACCCAGCTTCTGTGAGGGGTAGAGTAGTAGGATCAAAGTTGGAATGAGAGCATGAGATACCTCGGCTTCCCAGGATTCAATCAGGGGAGCTGGCACAGGGGATCATGGGAAGCCAAAGGTACCCCTGTATTTGGTGTAGTAGTATCACTGGCAAGTGAGTAGAGCTATTTATCTGAGTTGTTTGCATCTGGTGAGACAAGAGATGGAGTGAAGCTGGGAGCCAGTGGCTCATGCCTGTAATTTCAGTTACTCACGGGGCTGAGATCTGAGGGTTGTGGTTCAAAGCCAGCCTGGGAAGGAAAGTATGTGAGAGTCTTATCTCCAACTAACCACCTGAAAACTGGAAGTAGTGCTGTGGCTCAGTGGTACAGCAGTAGTCTTGAGAGTAAAAGCTCAAGGACAGCGCCCAGACCCTGAGTTCAAACCCCATGACCAACCAAAAAAAAAGGGGGGGGGGAGGAAGTAAAAGTTAGCAGTTTATTGGGAAAGAAGTATGGTAGAGAAAAGCAATTATCCATCTTTAGTGTACATTCAAGAGTATTCATGTTCCCAGGGGAGTCTCAGGACTAGGGTCTCCCCTCAGGATCTTGGTTCTAGGTCCTCCTGTATCTCAGAGGAGAAGGTAGTAGTGAATGAAAGATGGAATAGGAAAGTGTTCTCAGCAGGAGACGCTGGAATTGGCTGGAATGCCACAGCTCTGAGGGCATCACTGCCACCTGCTTTTATTGGGAGAAATCTGGACAGGCTGGTGGGTCTTGGTGGGTTGTTGGATGGAGTTTGGGTGGACCTTCATTTGGTGAGAACTCTGATAGATGGCGTGGTTGACCGAAGAGATGTGCATCTGGGCATACTGAGGTTTGTGTGGATGGCTGTGTATAGATTCCTCGTAGAGATTGAGTCATCTCAGGTGAAGCTCTTCACATTGTGGGGCTCACAGATCATTGTAGGCTTTATAGTCTTTGTCCCCAGAGCAAGTGTATTGAGTGAGAGCTCTGCCAGATTAACTTCCTCAATGATACTTGGCACCAGTTTACTCTGTGTATGTGCGTGCATGCATGCACGCGCGTGTGTGTGTGTGTACGTGTGTGTGTACGTGTGTCTGTGTGTCTGCGCACACACATGCTGGCAGTGAGACTTTAACTTAGGGCCTGGTCACTGGTCGCTATCCCTAAACTTTTTTGTCTAAAGCTCTACTTCTAGCTTTTTGGTGATTAGAGATAAGAGAAACTGGGATCCCCAGATGTCGTCATCTGAGTCGGTAGGATTACAGGCTTGAGCCACTAGCATCTTTTATCTGCAGCATTTGGTGGTCTCTCTAACTGCCATTTGGCAGTTTGGGGTACCTGAAAGCCAGGGGAAGGTCTGTTGCTGGATGTGTTCTGGATCAGTGGCCCTGGCCACCAGGGACCCTTTGATGCCTGCCTGCCTGCCTGCCTCAGTGGAATTGTATGTTCATGTTACATGTATTATATTTCTGACCGGGGCGGGGCTGGGGGGGCGGGGAGTTGATGCTGCTAAGGCACCTGCAAGTCAGGAATCCATGTTTGTCTGATGATTCATCGATGCCTGTTCACCATGTGCCCTCAGCTCCCTGGCCAGTGCCTGGCACCTGGTGGATGTGGCAGCATGCATTTGTCCCAGGAGCTTCTTGGGTCTTACATGTCCTCTCATCCATCAGCCTGACTCTCCCTCTCTTCCCTGGAGGTGTGCTGAGTCTTCTGGAATATGGAGAAGAGTATGTTTTCACCCTGCCCAGTGCCTACGCCCGATCCATCCTCACCATCCCATGGGTGGAGCTTGGAGGGAAGGTCAGCATCAGCTGTGCCAAGACGGGCTACTCTGCCACGGTGACTTTCCACACAAAGCCCTTCTACGGGGGGAAGGTCCACAGGTAAGAGGCAGGTGCGGTGGGGGGAGGAGGCGGTTTTGTCCAATTACGATGCCTTCACATTCCCCTTGAATTCCAGCCAGGTGCTGGTGCCTCACACTTGTATTCCTATCTACTTGAGAGCCTGAGAGCTGAGGATTGTGGTTCAAAGCCAGGGTAGGAAAGTCCATGAGGCTCTTATTTCTAATTCATCACCAGAAAACCAGAAGTAGAGCTGTGGCTCCAAGGGGTAGAGTGCTAGCCTTGAGCAGAAAAGCTCAGGAACAGTGCCCAGGGCCTGAGTTCAAGTCCCATGAGAGACAAAAACAAAAGATTGAGTTCTGGCAGAGGAGTAAGTTGTAAAATAAGACAAAGTGGCAGGTCTTGTTCAGAAATTCTAGACACCTCTTTCCCAAGTCATAGGGCAGGATTCTGGGGGGGAAATCTCTGGCCATGCATTTGAAAATACACCCCAGATAATAAAAAGCACTTTGTCTTGTTACACTCACCCCCCCCCTTCTTCAAGTCACAGCCTCTTCTTACCCTGCTGTGCTTTTTGCTGAAGAGTTAGCATCTCCAGAGTCCCTGAGCGCTGGGTCACACCTCGGTGCCGCTGACAAGCTGCTTCTCTGCTTAGGAGCTGGGGAAACAGGTCTTCTGCAGGAGGAGAAGTTTCGGTGGGAGGAGCCTGAGTGCATTCTTATGGCCCCCTTCCAGTTCTGCCCTTTTTCATGTGGGCGTTGGCAGGAGGCACACATGGCTGCTTTGGGGCCAGGCTGCAGATGGTGCAGACCGGCTCCCACGAGCTGGTCATGTCCAGGGCCACCATGTTGGTGGATGACATACCATGGAAATTGGCAGAGGTGTGCAAATGTGGGTTTCCTTGTGAGAGCCTGCTGTTTGTTGTTATCTGCACACCGCCCACCGTGCGGCCTCACCCCTGCCCCTGGCAGCTCCTGTATCCAATTGGCACCCCTGGGCTGTTGGGAGCAGCTTTCTGCCCAGGTGGGCTGTTGCTCATACCAGAAGCAGAGACCGGGGAACGCTCGGGCAAAGGCTCTTTATTTTAATTTTTTACATACATTTGGTTTTTTTTTTTTATTTAAGTAGTTGTACAAAGGAGTTGCCATTTCACAAAGCCATCTATGAATACAATGTCTTGATTAATGTCACCCTTTCAACCTTCTCACCCATCCATCCCTCCTCTCCCATCCATCCCTTCCTCATCCTCCTTACTTTTGTAGGATATACATTGGAATCTTGAGTGCACTTTCTTCTCCTCCTCCTCCTCCTCCTCCTCCTCTTTATTTGTCCTCCCCATTCCCTTTGTGCTGATACTGGGGTTTGACCTCAGGACCTGGAGCTCTTACTTAGCTATTTTTGCTTAAGGCTGGGGCTCTACCATTTGAACCACACCTCCACTTCCAGCTTTTGGGTGATGAATTAGAAATGAGAGTGTCACAGATTTTCCTGCTGGCTTTGAGCTATGATCCTCAGATCTCAACCTCCTGAGTAGCTAGGATTACAGGTATGAGCCTCCAGCACCCAACTTACCTTATACTCTTTTGGTGGCTAAATATAGTAGTTTTGAAGTTATATACTGAGCTGCTTGATTGATTTTCCACCCAGTGATGTGTATTCATTCCCTGTTTATCTCTGAAAGCTAAGATAAACGCTGCTGCATTGCTGTGTTTCAACTAATCTGTACACTATTCAGATTGAACCACTTTTCCCATCTTTTTCCTGGGTCAGTGATACGAGCTCCTATTTTAAGACCTAGTGTTTGGATCGCTCCTTCCCAAGCCCCCAGAAACCCCTCTAACCCTGAGGGCCCTGTTTTGAATCTTTCCCCTTGGCTTGTGTTTCTTCAGGGTCACGGCAGAGGTGAAGCACTGCCCCACCAACACCATTGTCTGTAAGGCCCACGGGGAATGGAATGGCACCTTGGAGTTCACCTACAGCAATGGGGAGACCAAAGTCATCGACACAACAGCCCTTCCTGTGTACCCAAAGAAGATAAGGCCCCTACAGAAACAGGGACCCATGGAGTCCAGGTGGGAACTGGTCCGTGTGGCTCCACGGCTCAGCTTTCCTAGTGGCTGACCAAGGGGCATATAGGGGATACAAGTGGATCAGGGCCCATGTTCTGACCCTGGTAGTGCCTCCGTTTCTCCTGTCTGGGTCTTGGGTGTGGACAGTGTAGCTCTACAGTGGGTCACTTCTGTAGTTATCATGAACACGGGGCCTTGCCCTTGCCAGGCAGATCTCTAGCCTGCATCATACTCCCTCCTGCTGCTGCTGCTTGAGCCATGCTTCTACCACCTGAGCCACACACCCTAAGTCAACTTTTTTTTAGCTTCCACATATATGAGCACATAGTGTTGGTGTTTCTGGGTTTGGTTTTTTTTCTGTTTGTTTCTTCTTGATGGCTGAAGATTATTCCCTTGTGTATACAGATCACATTTTCTTTATACTCATCTGTTGCTGTAGGCTTTCCTCTTAAATTAGGCAGTAGTGCAGTAGAAACAGCAAAAGGCTGTGTGGGAGTCAGACCTGGCTGATCTACCTTTTTTTTTTTCTTTTTTGGGGTGTGTATGATACTGTGGTTTAAACTCAAAACCTCATATTTGTTAGGCAAGGTGCTCTATCACTTGAGCCATGCCGCCAGCCCTGTCAGATCTGGCTTCCCGTTTGCAAAGCTCTTGTTGCTGTAATATGTGGGCCAGAGGGTCACACTCCCTGCTATCTGTTATCCGTGAGGCTGGGGGGAATGGGAGCTGGAGCGTGACCTTGGTGTTGACCTTCCTTGGAGGGTATTGCTCACTGTCCCAAGCAGCCACCCTGTCCTTCTTCAGCTTCGTGAGGTCACAGTCACGGCTTCCTGCTGTACCATGCCAGCCTAGACAAGAGTTATGGGCCTGGGTCTCATGACAGAGCCTGGAGAGCCGGCAGGGAGTTGCACCACTGGCCGTCCTGAGGCTGTGACCTCACAGCTGCTGTTGCAGTGGTTGGAAACACCGCATGGCTGCTTCTCTGTCCTTACCCCTTGGTCAGTGTTTCCTAGAACCGTGGCCGGCACCTAAGATGGCTGGAGGAGGATGCTGCTTGGGAGAGGCCACCTCTGCCAAGTGTGGGCGTGGGTGGAGGTGATAGCTTCTGTGTCCTAAACCCACTTGTGCATGTGCACACACATATGCAGATAGACACACAAAGCAGGCATTCACATGAATACAGACAAGCGCTCACAGATACACAGACACACACAGGAACATACACAGGTACACATGCAGAGATATACACAGACACACCAACACATAGAGACACACAGATACACAGGCATATATACACAGATACATAGACACACACAGATATGCAGGCACATACAGATACAGACACAGATTCCAACACATACAGAGACACATAGACAAGCAAAGATGTGCACACAGGCCTGTGAGCACGTGCACACACAGGTGCATAGTCCAACCATCTTTGTCTTTCAGTGCTGGGATCCCTGGTGGGAAAGCTGGCATTGTTCTAATCTACCAGCTGGACTTTGGGCAAGTCAGTTCAGCTTGCTCCTGGGACTCATTTCTGTAAAGTGCAGACAACAATGGAGCATGGAGAAGTTAGGTGTGGGGTTAGAGGAGCGGATTGGGAAGATGCTTACAAGCAGGTGGTACATGCCCCGTGGCCACGGTGACCAGCAGCCTCCACCCTAGCACTGGGCTCTGAGGAAGGCTGCTGTGGGGCCTTGTGCCCATGCCCCGCCCTGCTCTGGCAGCAGTGTCTCCACTGGTGGCTCTGCTGATGCTTTCCCCTCCTTCCTGTATCCCCAGGAACCTCTGGCAGGAGGTGACCCGAAACCTACGATTAGGGGACATTGAGGCTGCCACCGAGCAGAAGCGGCGCCTGGAGGAGAAGCAGCGCGTAGAGGAGCGGAAGCGGGAGAGCCTGCGGGTGCCCTGGCAGCCCAGATACTTCACCCAGGAGGTACCGCTGCCCCCCGTGTGCTGGGCTCACCCGCCAGCCTGGCCCCAGGGGGACCTAGGGCTGCCCTGGCGAGTCATGCCGTTGGATGGATGGGGAAAGACAGGGCAGGGAGGTGTCCTGGTTTGGAGTGGAGGCAGTGTTGCTCTAGTACCAGCTTTGGCTCAAGCTTTTGGACAGCCTTTCTGTAACAACGTTCATGATGTATGAACTCTCCACACGCAACCTGCCAGCCTCTTAGGGAGGGAAGGAGGGGATTGCAGACCTGAGGACCTCTCCAGCCGGGTAAAGAGGAACAAATCTGAGCAGAGCATGGCATAAAGGCGAGACCCCCACAGCCCATCTCCAGGCCAGGGGAGCTGAAAGCATCTGAGGATGGCCTGCCTGGTGGAGTTTTGCCTCCTTTGGGGCCCCATGGGTGGCCATATTTGGGTTGGTTTCTGCGGCCCTTTTATGTTTGGGAAGTCACTGGAAGGCATTTCAAGGACAGAGTAGAAAGTTAAGAAACACAGGAGCCTCTTCTGAAAGAGCCTGGTGGGAAGCCGGGGACAGGAGAGCCTGGGGGTGGGGAGAGGGGAGCACTTCCTGCCAGGCCAGAGATCCTTCATACAGAGCCAGGAATCTGGATTTTTTTTTCCCCCTGAGCAATGTGATATGCATGATGAATGAATACCAATAGCCAATCAGAATGTTTCTGTGGGTCGTTAGCTCAGGTCTGCTAATCTAGACAAAGCTAGCAGCCCGCTGTCCTACTGAGTGAGGAACTGAGGCATCATAGTGGATCTTTTCAGCTCTGGCCCCTGGTTCAGACAGGACAGCTGCTTAGGGAAAGCCTGCCTTTCACCTCACCGTGTGGGGATTTGAGGGAGCCTTGCCCAGGTGAGGTCAGTCTTTGAGAATCCTCCCTCTCCAGCACAGCTGTTTTCCTCAGCCTCTATGGAGAGTTGTTTATTAAAGAACAAAAGGCCACTGCGTTCTACCTCTGGGGTTTCAGAAAAACCTGTAAGAAGTGTTGCGGGCGGGCAGGAAGAATGCTGGTTACCCCTAGAACTGGAGCACTGCTCTAGCACCAGGTCTATAGGCCATTTTGAGTCCAGTCTTTTAGTCAACTGACACTCCATGATGACACTTCATGATCACGTATTGATCTGCTTGTGATCACTCTCTGCTGGAATCTTGCTGAACGCACCCCTCTCAGGCTGTGGGCTAGCAGGGCATCGGTAGCTCCTACATAGGAGACATACCTTTGCCTTTTCTTCTACTCGTCCATTCAGCCACCGCTTCCTCTCTTGTCCCACTGTCTCCAGGGGCTGTTTTGCCAAGCAGTTCTTCCTGATGTAAATCACCGAGCCTCCTTTTATTATTTTCTCCTGAAAGAGTAGAAGATCTCTGGGCTCTGAAGGCAGTCAGAGCTGAGAAAGGCCAGCGAGCCTACCAGCGTGACTTGGCTGTGGGATATCTGCGGGAACAAGGCAGGCCGATTGCATGTCCTGGGCTTACACTGTAGTCTCTGCCTAGTAGAGGTAGATCTTCCCTGTTCCTTCTGCAAGATCTCCAGTTAATACTTTGTCTTTTTTCAGGGTGATGGCTGGGTCTACTTCAACCCTCTCTGGAAGGCACACTGATGAAGTGGCAGTGCACGGCTTTCCTACACAACCCTGTTTTTGTAGAAATTAAAGTGGTACAGTCCTGCGGTTCTGTTGGCATTCACTGTGACCTCTTGTTAGCGTTGGGAGAAATGGTAACAGCAAAATTGTATACTGTGAAAAACACACCTGCAGACTCTGCTGGAGGATTAACTGTACACGAGAGCCATTGGGATGTGTCCACAGTGTTCACACACAACACAGTGGACACATCTGTGTTGTTACACACATGAATACTGCACTCACCAAGATTTAATGGGTAGCCCGTGAGCTCCTTTTTTTTTTTTTATCAATGAAGGTTGAAATTTTTTCTATTTTTCACTTTGCCAAACAAAAAACACTAAAAAAAAAACCCATTTTGCACTTACAAAGATGTTCTCACTTAGTCAATTCCTGTCACAATGACGGTTGAGCGAGCAGTGAGCATGGCCCAATTTATTTCCCTCTAGACAAAATGGCTCATTCCTGGTAAAGGCTGGTGGCTGTCATCTCTTTTAACTGTTTTGATTTTTAGCACCCACCTGCCTCTGATGTTAGTCCATACCCAGGAAAGAGAAGAGGCTCTTGGTTGTGGATGGGATGGAGAGGAAGCAGTTTAAGATGGCTGTGGGAGCCTCCCAATTAGAGCACCCCTGGAGAAACCAGTGAGGCCCACTGGGGCGTTTTCTTCCCATCCTTTGATAGTCATGCTCACGCAGCATGGGTCATACATTCTTTTATTTTTTTGTTGGTCATGGGGCTTGAACTCTGGGCCTGGGCGCTGTCCACTCAGCTCTTTAGCTCAAGGCGAGCCACAGCACCACTACTGGTTTTCTGGTGGTTTATTGGAGATAAGAGTCTCAAGGACGTTCCTGCCTGGGCTGGCTTTGAACCGTGATCCTCAGATCTCAGCCTCCTGAATAGGTAGGATTACAGGTATGAGCCACTGGTGCCCAGCATGGTCATACAATCTTTAGAAGCTGCTTCCTTTACTGCAGAAAACAAATCATATGGAGACTTCACTACTTTTATTATGAAAAAACAAAAAGGGCTTTAGAAGTTAAATACACGCATGCATACACAAACATGCACAAACCACCACCTCATCCTTGTGTCTTGTTTGGGAAAAGGAAATTACTAATTGTGGATTTCAGTTTTTTCTTAAATGTACCTCTCTGGTTTGATTCAAACTCTGTAAGAAAGCCACTGTGATTAAAACCCTCATAAATCCTGTGTGAGTGTACATCCCTTGGCTTCAGTCCTCAGCCATTACAAATGAGGTCAGACATGACCCAAACAAAAAGGAAAAAAAAATGGCTTTTGCTCCATGCTTATTTTTTACTGTGCCACTCCAGTGATACTTAAAAAATTCAGTCGCATGAATGCTTCTCTGTAGTTACACTAATTTTGTGCCTTTTGTCTGCTTTCTTAAGACCAATTGTTCACTCTTTGTAGATATTAGACAAATATATTTCGATTAAATATTATACCCTTCTGTGTATCTGTGTTACTTATTTTCAGCGATTCAGAAGTTCTGATGGGTCATTGTTGAAGGAGCTGTCCCATCTATATCAAACTGTTCCATCTACATCAAACTTTTTTTTAACACAATTTGAAAACCTGTATGACAAAACTTTTTGACAAGTTCATTATAAGTTCAGTTTTTTGTGTGAGGACTTATTTCAGGAAGTTACAGTATAAGCTCCTTCAGGACTAGTGTTAAAACATCTCCATGAATAGTGTTTGAAAGCATTTCCTTTCTCTGGATGGATGCTACTTGGAGGGGGTGGGGGAGAGGACCCTTCAACAAGACTGAGAGTAATCAGGATGGTGCTTTTAGATTTTCCCATCTTGCTAGAAAACATCAGCCATCTGGGAAATATAACAGGGAGAAGCCTTGCTTTTTAAGCATGGTGGCTATATTTTGCTTTCTTGAAATTGTAAAATATTGAATACTAGATTTGTAGAAAACATATTCAGCTCAGAAGATTAACTGCATAGCCATGTATCCACTGCTGAAATAATAGAACCTAAGTTTACGGTGCCCTAAAAGACACCATCCCACACACTTGTCTCTTTCTCTATGCCTGATGCAGTTAACTGGCCCATTATCATCTGCTTGCATTCTACTTGTATACACTGTGCATTTATAAGCAGAATCCTTGGTTTTGGTTGTATGGGCACGTTGTACAAATAGAATCATACAGACAGTTTGCTTATTTAAGCCAATATGTTTTCCATGTCATGAGTTGTTTTAATCATGTTCTTTTTGTTGAAGAATAATTCTGTATTCCCTCTTAGGATTTTGACTGTGGTGGGTACCTCGTGTCAGCTCATACTTACTGCGCTAACCATATGTTCAAGGTTCCTCCATGTTGTTGCACATTTCATTTTCCTTCCTTTCTTAAAAGGCTCATTTACTGACCCATAGGGGTAAACAAATGTTTGCTCAAGTCCCTTCTTCTACATCTTTCAGTTGTACACCCAGAGGTAGAATTTGCTGAGTCGTGAAACTTCTGCAAGTTTTGAAGAACTACCGTCATTTCTCATGGCAGCTGGCTGCATCATTTTGCAATCCTATCAGAAAAGCAGAGTCCAATTTCTCCACATACTCAATACTTACTTTTGAAATTTTAATATGCTATTTCATTGAAGCTTTGATTTGCATTTCTGTACCAGTGAAGCTTCGCATCTTGTGTTTTTGGCATTTGTATATCTTCCCTGGAAAAATGCCTGTTCAAATCCTTTACCTACTTAAGAAACATCATTTTTGTTGAATGTTTTTATTCTGAATTAATTTTTTCCAAGACGAAGACTTGAACTTCCTTGGTTATTGGAGGCTTTCGCTTTTTAACTCCTCCTGAACCATGCCTCTAACCCCTTAAATCCATGGAATGTGTAGTTTGTTGAGTATTTTCTTCCTTTCAGGGCTGATATTGATGATTACTTGGTGGTGGTGCTGGGGATCAAAACCAAGGCCTCCTGTATTTTATTTTTTGTTTTTTGTTTTTCACCAATCCTGGGGCTTTAACTCAGGACCTGGGCACTGTCCCTAAGCTTCTTTTGCTCAAGGCTAGCACTCTACCACTTGAGCCACAATGCCACTGGCCTCCTGTATTTTAGACAAATAGTTTACCATTTAGCTATACCCCTAACTGATTGATAGTTTTTTTTGATACACGAAAGTAATTCTGTTGCAATTTTTCTTTTACAACCTGTGGTTTAAATGTCATATCTAAGAAATCATATCACTAATTTTAGTGTCATGTTGCCTTTGATTTGTTTTCCTCTATGAGTTTTACAGTTTTAGACTATAGATTTTTGAACCATTTTTATTTTTTTGTGTGATGCAAGGTAAGTGACCAGGCCCATTCGTTTGTATGTAGACATGTGATTTTTTCCAGCAGCATTTATTAAAGATTGTCTTTCCTCACTGGGTGGCCTTGACACCCTTGTTGAATCATGTGGCTATCTACTTGTTTACGTCAGGGCCTTCTACTCCATGGTCTATATGCCAGCATTGCTGTTTTGATAACTGCAGCTTTCTAATAATTATGAACTCAGGAAGCATGAGACTTCTTTTTCTGTTTACAAGAATGGTTTGGTAATTTAGAGTCCCTTGAGAGCCCACATACATTTTAGGATGGAGCTTTGTATAAATTTAAAAAGAAATTTGATAGGGATTCTAAGCACAGTGTTGTAACATTTTCTTAATCCATGGACACAAAGATACTGTTCCTCTTTCTCTTAGTCTTTTGGCATTGTCTTGTGGTTTTTTAGCACGTAAACCATCCCCACCTTATGTTTATTCTAAGTAATTTTTGATACCATTTGGTACTACTGCAAATAGAATATTCAGTGTGAATTATTGTTGATCTTAAAAACTGCTTTATGTGCATTGACTATATATCCTGTAATGTTGGAAAATTTAATATTTTGTTACCGAATTATGGGTTTTCTAGATAAGAGAATGTCATTTTCCAGAAGACAATTTTACTTCTTACAGACACCTTTTATTTCTAGTTCTGGGCTAAATGCCCTGGATAAAATGTTGGAGAAAGTTAGAAGCAGGTATCTTTGTCTTGTTCCTAATCTTAGCAGAAAAGCTTTTGGCCTTTTTTTTGTTGCTGTTTTAGATTTTAGTCTCATGCAAAGGTATTCTTTTTATGCAGCTGATCATGTAGCTTTACCCCTTTATTGTGTCAGTGTTCTGAATGTTAAGTTCTTAAACTCTGAGTCCCACTTGGTCACGGTCTAAATCCTTTTAATACGCTATGGAATCTACTTTGCTATTGTTAAGGATTTTTGAGCTAATATTGATACTGGATGTTTACCCATTTTCTTATTGCTGTGTCCTTTTTTTGTGGGGGGGGGGGACTGTGGGCATCAAAGGTTGAATTAGGAATATTTCTGGAAGAATTTGGTAAGGATTGGTGATAGCTCCTTTTTAAGTTTTTGGCACAATTTACCCGTGAGGCCAATCTGCTTTTTTTTGGGGGGGGGGGACTTTAAATTACTGATCCAATCTTGATACTAATTACATTTCCTTTTTTTTTTTTTTGTCGGTCATGAGGATTGAACTCTGGGCCTGGGCGCTGTCAGCTCTTCAGCTCAAGGCTAGTGCTCTGCCACTTGAGCCAGTGCCACTTCTGGTTTTCTGGTGGATTATTGGAGATAAGAATCTCATGGACTTTCCATCCCGGGCAGCTTTGAACCGAGCTCCTCAGATCTCCGCCTCCTGAGTAGCTAGGATTACAGGCGTGAGCCACGGGCACCCAGCTTCATTTCCCTTTGTGATTCATTCTTGGCTGGTTTTATTTCTAGGAATCCACTTATTGGAAGATGGGGGTATGGGTGTCCTTTGCTCATATTGATACCAAACAATACTCATAATCAGTTTACCTTTATAGGATTGGTAATGTTCCACTTTTTTTCTAATTTCACTTAATGTTTAAAGGTCTGCCAATTTTGTTCATGTATTCTTGAAATTTTTAACTTTTTCTCAATTTCTGGTCTGTATTTCCCTCTTTCCGCTTACCCCCCCCCCCCCCCCCCCCAGCCTTAGCGTTCTAATTAGGTTGTGATTTGAGGTAGTTTAAATAAAATTCACTTGTAGCTTTATCCATTTTTCTTTTTGGTCATGGGGTTTGAACTATGGGCCTGGTCTCTGGGCTCAAAGCCCTGCACCACTTGGGCCACAGTGCCACTTCATGTGTTCTGGTAGTAATTGGAGATGGGTCTCACTTTCCCTTTGAACTGCGATCCTCTGGTCTCAGCCTCCTGAGTAGCTAGGATTACAGGTGAGAGCCACCATTTTTAAAACTAAAATGCCTATATTATCCAATTTACTTGTGTTTTATATATTTTCTAATTTGTGCATCTCCTGCTTTTCTAGTGCCAATGCACTGTGATCGAGGAAGATACTTTACCCAACTTGTCTTTTACATTTTACTTAGAGCTGCTTTGTGGCCTAACACAGAGGATTCCATGTACATGTGAGATAATGTGTTTGGTGGGTATAGTAGTTTCCTCATTGATCCTGTCTGGTTGTTGATTGGCTATTCAAAGTGGGGCATGGAAGGTTTTTTGTTTTTGTTTTTTAAACTGTTCCAGAATTAATTTGTCCCTTTAATTCCAACAGTTTGCTTGATATATTTCGGAGGCTGAAGTGCCAATAACTGTGTCCTAGAGTCTTGTAACATACTGTGGTACTCCATTACTGGCAGTTTCACATGGTTTGTTCCTCATAGCAATCACAGAAATTTAATGGAAAATTCTAGAAATAAAACAGCTCATTGCTTCAGTTGTGTACTGTTCTGAGTAGTATGGTGAAATATTAGGCTGCTCCACTGCTAAGGCTTATATGCTACATACCCATTAGCGCTCATTGACGGCTTGTATTCAACCTTTATAGTTTCAATGCACTGATTGAGACCTCTCATTTTATAGATTTTGTTTCATCTCTGTACTTTGATACATTATGTCCTATTTTTAAGTATTTCTTGCTGTGCCTGATCTGTAAACAGTATGGTGTTTTACAGATATCCCCAATGTGGTTCTTGGGATGAACATCTATGAATAAGGGGGTGATAAATCTTCCCCACGTTTTCACTCAGTCTTTTACAAGTAATATATCTTGCAGACAGCATGTATTTGTATCTTAAAATGTTTATTCTGCTCTTTTGGGGAATTCTATGCATTTATAAAGAGGTTACTCAAAAGGAAAGACTTGAACGATTTTTCCTTCATCTTACAGCTTATATAAGGTGCTACTTCCTCCATGACTGTCTTTTGTGTTTGTAGTGATAAAACTTCTTGTATGTGGTATACCCATTTTCTGTGACAGATTATTGTAACTAAGATGTTTTACCAGTTTAAATTGTATACAAAGGCTTGTTCTTTACAGCTATTTCTTACTACACTTTCAGTGTAACCATTAGATTTATGCTTCATGGCTTTAACTCCTGTAAGACTACTAGTAATGAACCCAAATTACTACTATTTGCCTGTATATTTGCTTTTTCCACAACTTGCGATGGGAGGTCTGTAGCAATTAACCCTGCCTCAGCCTTTATCCCAGAATGTCTCCATTTCTCCTTCTTTTGGTACAGACATAGCTGAGGTATTTTCCCATGAATACCTTTAAACATCACACCATTGCCTCCAGACCTTTCATATTTCTGTTGGGAGACCCCTCGTCCTATTGGCAAGCCATGTTTCTCTTTGGCTATTGAGTTTGAACTTATAGATCCCTTACTTGGAGGTTAGTCCATTTCTTGGACTAACTTAGCTTCTGTATTCTAGAACTTGGAAGTTCCTGGCTTCACTTTCTCTGAGTCTGTTTTCTGAAATCCCCTTCATGCAATGTTGGTGGTATCAAACATGGTTTCAAATAAGCAGTCATCCTATTCCCATTCTATTTTGTGTCTGCTGTTAAGATAGAAATGCTTATCTCTTACATTTTCCTTTAGTCCTGTGAGCACAAGTTCTATCAAACCATATATATTTTCAAGGGACATTTTCTTCATCTGACTGGCCCATGTTTGTTTTTTGGTATCTTTAAAAGTAGCCCTGTCAAGTCATTAGCTTTCCAAGACTCCTGATTCGACCTCTCAAAAATTTAAAAAAAAAAAAAAAAAAGCCAAGCCTGTGAAAAAGCAAGCCACCTCTCCTTATACACTGGCCCAAACCCAGGGGAGACCTTCACTAATGACGGTGCCTTCTAATCTTTGGTGCCAGCCCAGAGTGAAGGCCATTGCCAGGTTTGCCCTACTTGGGACTTTATCAACTGTTTAGGGTTTCCTTTGTACAAAGCTGTTTTTAAATGTATTTTTCCCCAGAGCATTGCTCCACCTCATTTTCAAGAACTTTATTGTGCCTTTTTCGCATAATTCGTCTGACATGTCTCTGGGTCTGTAGAATGACACCCAGAAGTTTGTCTGAGTACTGCTTACCATTTCCCAGACAGACCTCTCTCTGCAATAGGGTAGCCTTGTTTAAACTCCTAGATGAGGCAAAGGAGAGCCCAGTTTCTAGGCAGGCCTCTCCTCACTCATTCCTCCTTCTCCTCAGTACACAGTATAACCCAAGAACAGTGCTAAAAAATTCCAGTGACATTATTTAAAAGCAGACATGTGTAACCCTTAATCATAACTGCCCATTCCCAACCTCATTTTCTCTACCTTCCCAAACTTGAGCGCTCTTCTAACCCTGCTGTCCTATGTATACAACCCAAAGCACACATTCTAGTTTTGTCTGTTTTTAGACTAATTGAAAACACACGCTAAATACCTTTTACATGGCTCTTTAGCTCAATTTTTTCTTGACATTATTAATGTTCCTTTAAAAGCAACATGGTTTTTTCCTGTGTGGCAGAAGAATTGCTAGGATAAGTGTATGCATCCCTTCAAATGCACTAATGCCAGTTTCCCAAGTGATCTTAACAGTTTAAATGATCAGAAATGTGTGAGCTCACTTCTGTACATTCTCTCCAATACTTTAGTTGACCTAATGGGTAGAATGTTCATTCTCATATATTTTCTTGGCATTTTGATTTCTTGTGACATACCATAATAAAAATTTTTTGTATCTTCCTAAGAGTTATATAATATATATAGTGGATATTAGTTGTCAGTGACAAAACAATGAATACATCCTCCCTTTTGCAGGATAGCTTGTAGATAGAATAAAACATGCATTGACTTCAAGAGTCACAGGAATGGTGTACTATATTAATTTAAGGCCACATATAGATCAGTTGAACTGAAAATACAGAAATAAACCAATAGTTTGATCAGTTTTCTACATATATATGTACCAGTTAAATATGGGAAGGTATAGTCTTCTAATCAAATTATGTTGGATCAACTGATGGAAGTAGAACATCACACATTTTAACAAAATTAAATACAGTACTCACCCACTGACAGATTCTTTTAATCTTCCATGAAGGAAGTAAAGCCTTACTAGTACCCAGCTTTATGTTGGTTAATGTACTTTTTTACTTATTTATAGGACCGTATCTTTTTTTTTTTCCTTAAGCAGGAAATAGGCCTAATCCTCTGGTCTATATTAACCTTATTTTGTCAAAGGAGGAATACATGATTCATCTAGAATTGTTTAACAGCACAACATATTGAGATTACAAGAGAAGACTGTTGTTAGTCATGATCTTATGTTTTGTTTCGTTAAGACTCATGTTCATCACCACAGCTAATTTCAGAAAGGCAGATACCTGATATTTAAAATATCTGCAGGTTGGTTTTAAGATTTAGAAATACAATTCCCAAAGCAGGAAAACCCCCTATTTTCTATCTTTGGAAGGCACAAAATTAGGATTTGCAGTGTCTAATGATTAAACAGGCCCTGTAGCTATTACTGGAGATGTGCATGCCATGTATGTCATTGTATACAAAGGAAAAATTATTACTAATATTTTACTTCTGATAGTAGTAGACTAGGAGTTTAGATCAATTCCCCAACTAAACAGAAATAGAAAAGTGTTAATACCTTTTAAGACATGGTAGCATGAAAATAGATTCACTAAATGAGAATAAAGGGATGGAAATTCTTATGTCTAGCACTTGGGGTCATTTTCCTTTGGGAAGTAGACAGTGGCTAAATGATAATTTCAATAATTGTATAGGAGTAAGGTCTGCTTGAATGAGCTCCTTGGATCATTTTAGGTTGGGAAAAAGGAACAATAGCTTTGTATACAACATCCATTCTTAAAGTACATTAAGGTAATTCTGGTTGGTTTGTTTCCCTGGGTATCTGACATACATAAAAGAAAATCTAAAACACCATGTAGTTTAGTGCAAAAAATTCTCCCTACTGATGAGGTAAGACCACAACAATGACCAGAAAGAAAACTGCAATAGAAACAACCCGCTGAACTATTTTTTTTTATCAGTTTCAATTCTAGTATTTAACAGAATAAAGATCCAAAAGAGACAACTATAAAAATCAAAGTCTAATTATGTTTAATTGGTATCAGAAGAGAGTATTATTGAACTTAAAAAAAACTGATGAATACCAAGTCACAAAGCTGATAAAAAATTTGAAGTAGGTTATATGAGATGGATGAAAAAGATACACAAAACACCATGTGAAAGCTTGTGTGTACTTTAGACACAAGCCTGATCATTCCATAAAACTGACATTCCAATTTACCAATAAGAAGTTCCAAATGGGTACTCAATAATGTGGAATTAAAACATGAAAAAAGTCACAATTCATGGAGAAACCAACAAATCTATAAAAGTATACGTTAACTGTAGTAAGCAAAGAAAAATGGTTATAAAGATTGAAACATGCCCAATGGCCGAAAGCACACATTGCTTTCAAAGACATGATATACACTTTATAATTAATGTTTATAAGGGCTTACTGCCAATCACCCTTCTCCTTTCCCCTTTCTGTCCTCTTCACCCCATTTTCCCTGATTGAACTTGCCAGGTCAAGTGCTCTATCCCAATGTGTATTTTTAAATATATCCATGTCTCTGAAACATAACATTACCAAAATACACTAAAAGCACTAGTGTATGTGTGTGTGTATATATATATATGTAAATTGGTGTTAGGCCACAGAAGCAAGTTGCAATTTGAAACTAAAATCAGAGTAACCATAATTCAAGAAATTATGTGTGAGAATTGGGTTTGAACAAAGTACCCTTGGATACTTTAAATTCATACATTCAGAAGAAGCAATTAATATGCCAGGTTTAAAAAAAAGTTCCTCACACAAATAGCACAAATTATTATTAGTAGAGTCAACAATTCTGTAGAAATAAGTCAGGATCTGCTCGTTTGTTTTTGGGTCCGGTCATGGGACCTGAACTCTGGGCCTGAGCACTGTCCTCAGCTCTTCAGCTCAAGGCTAGCACTCTACCACTTGAGCCACAGCGCCACTTCCGGCTTTTTTCTTTTTGCTTATGTGGTGCTGAGGAATCGAACCCAGGGCCTCAGGCATGCAAGACAAGCGCTCTACCACTGAGCCACCTTCCCAGCCCCTGCTCTTTTGTTTTTTTTAAAAATATTGATTTTAAAAAAATTGTCAATGAGGAAGCAAAGGCGCAAAGATAAAATATAAGAGAGCAAACCATCAATTTTACTAATAGCATTACCAAAACTTTTTCTTTATATGAAGACCTAAATAGTTTCAACAGTGATTTCTACCTATCATTGTTATTCCAGGAATACAAATTTAACATGGCAAACAAAGTCTGTAATTCACTATATTAATAAATTATGGAGAAAAATCAGTGTCAGTGAAAAAGCCTCGAGAAACAAACCTATTCATGATTAAAAATGGTAACGTGGAAAAACAATGTTTTGATCAAAGCTATCTCAGAAAAAGTACAGCAAACACTTTCAGCAGTGAAGCAAAGTTTTCCTTGTGAGAAGAGACAGGAATGGTACCTTTTCTATATAGCACTAGACTGGTTATCTATGTGTTAGTGCAACAGCAAGAATATTAAATACAAGACCATTATTAAAGGGAAAAATAAAGCTGATGACAGTGTATATTCACAAATTATCTTTTGAAATAAACTATTAGACTGAGTTTCACAAAGTAGTTGAATACATTTCAATATATAAAAAGCAACTGACAATATTTTGTAAGAGTATGCAAAAATAGTATCATGTCACAGAATTTATGAAAACATGCAGGCTCTTAAAAAACTGTCAAATAGAAAACTTTTAAAAACATACAAATGTAAGGATACACCATGTTCACAGATTTAAGACTCTCAATATTTTAAAGGTGTTTATAAAGAATTAGCCTGACTATAAAACAAATACCAAAAAAGCAAGGTCCTATAAATAGACAAGAAAAGATGAGAACGCTACTACATCTTAATTACCTTAATGCTAGGTTAAGCCAACCCTCCAAGACCTCTGTTAGCTAACAAATTTTATGGAATTGGATTTGCTGCTAAAGTAGTGCTCCAGAGCTTTGAAAGAATGGTCTTTTCCAATAAATGGCACCAGAATACGTAAACATATGCCAACAAGAACAAACCCAAAACTAAAGCAATTTAAACTATACACAATAAATTCTAGGTGGACTATAAAAATAAATAGCGAAGACAAAACATCTTTCTTAGAAAACAGATTGGCTTCATGGATTTCAATTAAGATTGTTTTTAAAACAAGGCATATCACATATTAAGAGACTATTAGAATGATTAATTCCTAGGCAATGTACAACACAAATGCTGAAATCGCACAGGACATAAAAACTATTTTTTGGGGGGAAAGGGGCAATGGAAATATGCACTACAATCAATACCTTAGGAGGATTTCCAAATTGCCTATTTCATTAATAACCTGGAAATGGCAAACTAAACAGAAAATCATGAACTATTCACTACCCAGAAAGACAAAACATAATGAGAAGGACTGGCAGGGTGATGGTGCACACCTATAAATCCCTGTACTCAGGAGGATTGCCAGTGCAAGACGGATGCAACTTGGAAGATTTTGACAAGTTCAGAAAGCAGTAAATACAAAAAAAATACAAATCCTATATTTCTATTTAAGACAGTTCAAAGAATAGGAACAATAAAACGTTTAGGTAAATACTTACGTGTAAAAGCATAAATCAAAGTCATTTCCATAAAAGGAGTGATTACCTTCTGGAAAGAGAAACAACCTGACAGTCACTGGAAGGAATCACAAGGCTTCTGTAATGCCCGCATATTGTTTCAATCTCCTAATCTAGCACATGTGACTACAGAGTTGTCTATTTTGTGGTAATTAACTAGGTTATATATATTTTTGCTGCTTTGTGCTGTATTTCACAAGAAAAATCTAGACATGCTGACATTTCATTGGTTTTCTGTTTCCTCGAGTTTTTACCACTCCAACTGCAAATTACTGTTGAGTTCCAAGTGTACCTATTTCTCCACCTTCCTCAGTTTGAAGATTAAGGGCAATGAGGAAGACATATGGCAAAACCCACATTAAGCACCTCTAGCTAATTCTAGAAATTAGCTACAAAACTAAGGAGACATACTTAATACAACTGAGTTCCATTTTAAAATGGTTAAGTTGGTAAATATTGCTATGTGTATTTTAGAATTTTTTTTCTGTGTACTGTACTTAGGCAACATCTCTATACTAAGCTACATCCCCCCCCACCCCAAAGCAATTTATTTTTTTAAAAGCAGCAGCTCCAAATTTGATCATCTTAAGGCCTTTTGGATATGGAAACAGTAGTAGTCTAAGAGGAAACCTGTATAATAAGCTAGTCCTCTGGCTTCTTGGCCATGGCTTAGGGATTCAATGAACACATTGTAAACTCAGGTAAGTTAATGAAAAGTGAATTTGTCTTTGGACCTGCTACCTCAATGCCTTCCTTATATATACTAAAAGCAAAACAACTTTAAAAGCTATTTTGCCATCTAAAACTTGAAGGTCACATTGTTGGAATTCCACTGTATTGTACAATATTAAGTAAACATGAAAGATTATTTTAAGCCAATTATCCCACATTCCAATGTGGTCAAACTACTATTCTCATTTTTTGCTACAATACAAGTGCAATTTACAATACAGCAGTTACAAGATACATCAAAATCCCAAATCCACTTCTCTAAAATAAGAAAGGTGTAAACATTTTCTCCCCCATGAGAAAATTCTACAATTGAAGAATTTACTGATGAATTATCAGAACTTTATAAAATCTATTTGTAAGATTCTTAACCTTAAATAGAGAAAATTCTTCTTTGGCTACATTTCTCCTGTTTTTCCAACCCCATGTCAAATGTCAAGATCAGATTTCCCCTTCTAGGGTAAAAAGGCAACGTAACATAACTAGTTGAACTAATTTTTTTCATACATACTACCTTGGCAAAGTATGTGATTGGTACTGTATCACCTTTCAAAAACAAGAGTTCTTTTTACTTTTTCAGATAGGGTCTCAAACTGTCCAGCCTAGCCACCACAGTCCCCCTACCTCCACTCTACCTCCTGAGGAGCTGAGAGAATAGGTGTGAACTACCATGGCAGCTTGTTTTTGAAAGTCTGCCTAATTTAGCCCAGGCTGGCCTTGAACCGAAATCCACTGTCTCTGCTTCCCAAAAGACAACACTTAACACAAAAATTTGAAGTAATTTTATTTCTCCTAAGCTAACAACTTTTCTGCATTGAATTAAAGCAATAAAGTAAAATAAAATCCCCAATGACACGGTATCAGAAATCCAGATTTAGTTATGCTTTTATTTGTGAAAATGTTCAGCCATTTTATTGGTCTGTAAAAGAACCATCATCTGGGTCAAAAATGAATTCTATAAATCAAAGAATATTCTACACCTTGAAAAAGAAAATCAGCAGTAACATTCTCACTGAACATTGTAATTACATTTTTCTTCATAAAAGGTACATACTATTCTGCACTTTTCCACTCAAAGCAGTGGTGTGTTATGCTTGTTATATATATATAAAAAAAAGTTTACATCCTGTGGCAGGAAAAACCCTTTCTCTTTCACTTTTACTAAACTGGAGAAAATTTTCAAGTCTGTAAAAAGTTGTCTATAAGCTGGAAAATGAACATGTTCAATCTCCATTTATATTTTAGTGCATTTTTGACAATAGTCACATTTTTAATAAAAGTAAGAAAATGCATACAGTACTAAAGAGTTTCATCAAATGTTTTTAAGATTAAGAATATGGAGCACAGAATAAAATCATTGTGATGAATGAAACTGATATAAAATGAATAAAAATGTAGGCAAAGTTTACAAATCCTTTGTCATTTTGAAGACACACAGAAAATGAACTTTGGATACCTATCCATTTTGAGTGTTTTCCTTAATCTTTCCTGTAGACAGTACTAGTCTCAGTACTAAGGTACCAAGCCTCTTCCTGGTGAGCAACATTCTCTGCAGTTGCCATGATTTCCAAAGGATATAAATTTAGCCCTTGAATGAATAATGCATGAAATCTACAAGTACCTGGTGAAAAACAACTGCTAACAGCAGTAATCATGTATCAACAAAAAAAATCTAGTTCAGTCAATTAGTTACTCAGAGGTCCATCTTCAAAAGGCAGCTTCCTAAGCAACAGTAAACAATAGACAATGTACATTTGATGAAACATTCTTTGCACTGGAGAAACATGAAAATAAATATAGTATAACTTTTCTAATACCTCTTTCTTAGACCTGTACTAGTTTACTGGTTCAAGAAGCTCTCATTACATTTTGTCATTTGTATTTTACATATTGCTATTTGGGTAATTCAAACAAAATGCAGGTCTTCTGTAAAAGAATAAAAACAATGACAAGTATGCATGTGCCAGGGACCAAATTAGAGGGTTCTTTGGTGCAAATAGTCCAAATTCTCAGATTTGAAGGATAATATGTACCAATAAAAAATCTGCTGCTGGACGTTTACAGCAGTGCTCTGTCCTGCTTCACATTACAAATTGATAAAACAGTTGTTCTCAATAAGCCAATTTTATTTTTTAAGTGAGGCATTGCCAGAAAATTTTGCACATTAACCTGGACCAATGATATAGTTCTGTACCCTCAGTTGTGAAACACGACGTGAGCTAAAGGCAAAGACCGGTTCTCACAAAGACACTGCTTCAAGTCCGGAGCCAGAACAGGGTTTAAACAGTCTTCTTAGATATTTTCTTGCCTTTCTTAAAAACTAGCTTATTTTTAATGTAGCCACGCTTCCTTTTGGTGGTCTAAAAAGAAAACACAACATACGGTATTAGTTCAGGTTTTTTACCTATGGTTGACTGTGTTATCATATTATCTGTTATCATATTAGCTCTGCCTGGCACTAGACCCTGAATAGTACCATTACCTGCTTCAGGAAGAATATACTAAGAACTCTGAGACAAACCTAAGAACCCTGAGGTTTAAGATGGAAGGAGAGACTACCACCACAGCATTCCCCATCATACATTCCTCTTAACCTCTAACTACTAGTAGTTATAATTACTCAAATTTCCAGGCATGACAGAATATAACACTAGATTAAGGAAATCAGAAAATGGTAAGGCTTTGCTAGTTTAGGAGTCAGCTGTGTCAGAAATGTAAGTTTACCATTTTTCTGTAACCATTTAGGATATGACTAAAATACCTTTAAACAAGTATTTTCTGGTTTTAAATTACTGCAAATGTAGTGACTAAAATTACTGCAAAAATTGTTTACTAGGTTAAATAAAACCCTACAGGGGAAACCATATCAGCATATGTGTATCAATTCGACAACCCTTTTCTAGATATTGAAGAAATTTAACAATTCTTTGGGATTTAATGCACCATCAAATTGCTAGATTAACAGTTTAAGGACTGTTAAAATCTGAGTGCTCAATTCAATTTTTATATTCAAACAACTCTTAGAGGAAGCATTACCAACAGGATAAATATAAAATCATATTCTTTTTATTCAAAATTTTACTTCAAACAATCCGTAATTTTTTCCAACAGGGACAAGAACACATGGTAAAATGTAACCAACCTTCTTTATGTTACAAAAAATTAGCTATTACTAATTAGTTACCCATATTTTGCTCTTTTATTAGGAAGTTTTTGTTCTTTTGTTTTTGTTTTGGCTGGTTCTGGGGCTTGAACTGAGGGCCTGGGTGCTATTCCTAAACTTCTTTTGCTCAAGGTCAGCGCTCTACCACTTGACCCACAGTGCCACTTCTGATTTTTTTCTGAGTATTTTACAAGAGGTAAAGAGGCTCATGAACTTTTCTGCCCGGGCTGGCTTTAAGCCACGATCCTGAGTAGCTAGGATTATAGGCATGGAGCCAGCAGTGCCCAATTTAGGTTTTATAAAAACAAAATCTAGGCTGGGAAGGTAGCTCAGTGGTAGAGCGCTTGCCTTGCATGCCTGAGGCGCTGGGTTCGATTTCTCAGCACCACATAAGCAAAAAGAAAAAAGCCAGAAGTGGCGCTGTGGGCTCAAACGGTAGAGCGCTAGCCTTGAGCTGAAGAGCTGAGGGACAGCGCCCAGGACCAGAGTTCAAGCCCCACGACTGGAACCGCCCCCCCAAAAAATCTAAGTGTTATACATTTTAAAAACAGAAAAAAGGTTATTTCCTTAATTATTACGATGTACAAACTTCTAACTAGGAATCTTTTTCTATACAATTTCATAACCCACAAAATCAAAACTCTGACTGTGCAGTTAACTGAGTCCTAGGATGACTTCTCCTATGAGATTGAACCATTCCAGAAAGATGTTTTGCAGCCTTAAATAAGCCATATTTGCAGTGACAGGAGAATTGCCAGAATGACAGTTCTCCCATAAAGTCAAACCAAGTTAGAGAGAGAAAAGTAGGGGGAAAAGAAACCTTACTTTATAGCATTAATAAAAAATAGAACAGAAAGCATTGACAAACAAATTTTTAAAAATCCTTGAAATAATTATGAGAGACAAATTATCGTTTGCCTATTTGTCCTTGTTTGGAAAGATTATGGAAAAGAGGGCATAAGAGTTCAGATTAAAGCCGGGCGCTGGTGGCTCACGCCTGTAATCCTAGCTACTCAGGAGGCTGAGATCTGAGGATCGCGGTTCAAAGCCAGCCCGGGCAGGAGAGACCCTGAGACTCCTATCTCCAATAAACCACCAGAAAACCGGAAGTGGCGCTGTAGCTCAAGTGGTAGAGCGCTCGCCTTGAGCTGAAGAGCTGAGGGACAACGCCCAGGCCCAGAGTTCAAGCCCCACGACCGACAAAAAAAAAAAAAAAAAAAAAAAAAAAAAGAGTTCAGATTAAAAAAAAATTACTGCTTTTGGGAGCTCTCTCATGAGATAGCAAGTTCAATAACTTAAAAAAAAAAGAGTAAAATAAATGTCTTCTCTATTCTGGATGTCTTTGGAATAACTGCTTCTAGGCTTTGCTCCTCTATTCTGGATGTCTTTGGAATAACTGCTTCTAGGCTTTGCTTTGACTTCTGTACTGGTGCAACTCACCTCTTTCTCCTGCCTCAAGCCTGTGAGAAATCAGATCATACAATTTATCATTTTACCTGGAGACTGGAATATTCAATGACTGTTAGGATGAGTTAATACTATATGTCATCTTTAAACACGTCAGTCTAGACATGCTCAATTGTTATCAAGAAAATATTAATCTAAAATGTCCATAATATTCAGAATTTTTATAGTACAAAAGTACATTCTGAACATATTTAGTATATATTAATTACAGGAAAAGATAGTTGCACTTCAATGACTGAAAATAACTCATCTTGAACTATGGAAACCCAAGCATCCATTCAAATACTAGGACTGAAAAGATTAGAGATCTACTTGGCTTAAGTGAACAATAATAATTCCCAGTAATTCATATCAATATTTATTCCAAAAGGATTGTAGAAGTCACACCAAAATTCCTGCCTGCACATTCTGTCATAATACGCTAAAAATAAGTAACCTAAGAAATGATTTTTTGCTTCAGAAGTCTCTTTTTTAAATTAGATACAAAGGGATGTATTGTGATATTTTCATACATTCGTATGATGTATTAATCAAATGTACCTACCCCTCTACTGCTTTATAATATCTTTAAAATATTTTAATGGGTTTCATCATTTACTTTTACCCTCCTACTGGTTCCCACCCCCTACATGACCATCAATTTCAAGTTGAAATTCTGTATAAGAGAAACATGCAATATTGTCTTTCTTATGCTAATGCTTATTTTTATTCAGTGAGAAATATAGTAAAACTTTTTACTAAGAATAGAACATGAAGATGGGATATAAATTTGCTTTGACCAAAGATGAACTAATGACAATTCTATTAAGCTTTAGGATTTTTTCCTGTATTTTTGAAAAGCAATGGCCACAGATATTTTACACTACAAATATCTTAACACAAAGAAGCTACATATCTGTAGAAACATCTCAACTTGTTCATGGACAACCATCATGCTATCTAGTAAAGGCTGCTGTTAAGGTGAGCTTACACGCTCAGTTTGCAAAGAATACAATACAGATGCCTAAGATGTAGATATAGTCTTCATAAATTTAACAAGTAGAAATTTACTGGCTATTTTTAGTAATTTTTTCACATAAACCAACAAGCATTGAGTTACTCTTCTATAACAATGACTACACTTGGCACTCACCTTCTTTGACAAATATTTCTGTTTGGGGGAAATGTTGGTGACACGAGGTTTGTGATTTAGTGTTTCCCTGTTATCAGGTGCTTTCACTTTATATATCCTGACAAGCCAGTGTTCTGATGTAAAGGCTTCCTCCAAATGCTTGAATTTAATGTCCTTATTTCCAATCTCAGCATTACGTGTTCGGTCAAAACCTGGAGGTGTACGAAAATCTAGCTGCAAGAGTAATATTAGTACTGGATGTTAACTGCATTGGAAAAGATTCAGTATCAAAAGGTAGTAAATATTATCATTACTTAACAATTTCACACTTTAAGAAAACAAAAATATAAAGAGTTGCAATGAGGAAGAAAAATTAAATACATCACAGTAAGAATTTTACAGATTCCTTAATAGATCAGCAATCTACAAGCATGAAAAACAAATTAAAGGGAAAAAATCCAACCAACCAACCCAATCAATCAACCCCCGTCACACACACATACATGCAGGGAGAGAACACACATGCTTAGAGAAAACACAGAGAAGGTGCTTGCTTTTTGTTTCAGGTCCTCACAGTTTTGTGATTCTTTGCCGAATACGGTCTTTATTCAGCTGTTTGGGTACTACTGGCTCCTTTAAAACCTTTGGAATCAGCCTAAATACAATCTCTTCAGAGAAATATTTTCTCTAGGCTGGGAATGGTGGCTCACACCTGTTACAACAGTTACTTGAGAGGTGCAGATTAGGAGGACCCTGGTTCCAGGGCAGGCCAGTGAAATTTTTTCAGTCAGATCCCATCTCAACCAATAAAATAGGCCTGAAGGTGAGGAATTGTGATCCCAGCTGCACAGGAGGCCCTGGGATGCTGTAAGTAGGACAATCAGGTCTGAGATCAGTCCAGGGCAAAAAGCCAGACCAGACCCTACTTGAAAAAGAACTAAAAAGTAAAACAAGGTTGTGAGTGTGGCTCAAGGCAGAGCACCTGCCTAGTAAAAACAAGGTCCTGAATTTAAACCCCAGTACTGCCAAAACAAAAAACAGGAAAGAAATTCTAGCCTCAATTATGTAAATGCACAAACTTAGATAAATTCCACTCTAAAACATAAAGAAAAAGGGTCTTGCTTATCTATACAACAGTAAAAAGAATACACATTTTATATTGTAGCCATGCAACATTCATAATTAAGGCAGACATGAAAACTGAACACATGCTAACAACATGGCTTAAACTGTAGATAAAAGCAGACCATTCTAAAAATCAAGTCTTGGCCCATATTAGTCATAACTGTACTCTGTAAGAGGATAAAATCTGTTTCACAAATTGAGGCCTAAACAAATCCCTCCAGGCTGGAGAACTATCATGATCCTGATGATGGTAGAAAATTAGACAGGTAATCAATCATTCCTCTCCTTTCTGGTGAAAACACTTGACTAGAAAGCAATATGGAATTAATTTTTACTGAGACCTTACTTAGTACAACAATAGTAACTTGGTATTATAGTCATTATATAAAAATACTTGTATAATTGCCTCCTTAATCCTTAACCCTCTTGAGTTCTAAGTTGGGATGAACTCCTATAATGAAGGCAAAGTTACAGGAGAAAAACAAGTTCATTAGTATATGTAGTGCACATCATACAGGAGAAACATCAATAAAAATTAAACATGAGATATTGCATGTTCAAAAAAGAACAGTAGCCAGGCACTGGTAGCTTACAACTGTAATCCTAGCTACTCAACAGACTGAGATATGAGGATCATGGTTTGAAGCAGTCTGGGAAGCAAGTCCATGAGACCTTTATCTCCAATTATGTACTAAAAAGCCAGAAGTAGAACTGTGGCTCAAGTGGATGAATGTTAGCCTTGAGCAAAAACCTCAGGAACAATACCTACCCTAGGCCCTGAGTTCAAGACCTAGGACCAGACAAAAAAATAAAACATAAAAAAATATATATATGAGAAACTAATGTGTCTTTGCAGATTCCTCTAGTGCCCTCTCTCCAGAGCAGCCTTCTAGAGAAAATTTAATTCCTATCTTTAGACAGAATAGAGTTCGAATCAAGAAAACTTTGCCTTGATGTTTCTTAATTACTTTTAGTTTAAAAAAATGACTTTTATGCAACAGAGGCATATCTTTTTGTTCCATATGGTCTACCACAAAACCCAGCATCAATCCAACCCCATTATTTACAAACAAGTAAAGTCGAGTTCAGGGGATAAAGCTTATCTGAGGGGTTACATGGTTTGAAAAAACTTGACCTAAAACTCAGACAAGATATGACACAATGCCAATTGTTCCGTCTTTCTGCTACAAAGCCTCTGCATATTCACTTATTTTGCAGACCTTTCGACTTTTTTCTGCATCATTCACATTTACTGAAACTGACCTAGACAGTTCTAGCTGTCTGTAGTAAAGGAGAACAAGGATAGAGTGAACATCAAAAGGGACTACATAATCAATCAATTTTTGGCTTTGTTCCCACAAGTAGGAAAGAATCCCACTGTTTTCAAGCTGGAAGATTTCTCTCCTGGAGATAAAGCCTTCAAAAAGTTTGCAGTCAAAAGGTAGGAAGGCAAACAAAAGTTAGATGTGAGCTAGTGTTAAACAATATTGATATATTATTTTCTAATTTCTCACATAGAAATCTAAATTTAATTAAAACAAAGAATCTTTAGACAAATACATTTCTCTATGGCAGATGAGATCAAGATATCATCCTGTTTTCTACAGGCAATTTATGTTTTGAATAAAGACTAACAGATTTAACCAACCTGCATTTCTCCAAATCTATAGTATGACATTTTATACATAAGGCAATTCAACAAAGTTGGGGATCCTGCTTTGTCGACACGAAATTCTCCTTGTTGGGTGAAATAGTCACCTTCCTAAGAGAAAGAAACAAGAAATCTCTATGTTAATTAAATCTAGCACATCCAAAGCTACAAGGCTCTTGTTTTTCTTTTTCTGTGAGAATTACCTTTTGACATACCTTCATAAAACCACTTTCATTTTTATCTCACATCCCAACTTAATCTTACTATTTTAGACAACAGAGTAAAACCTTCAGTT
This sequence comes from Dipodomys merriami, assembly GCF_024711535.1. NCBI lineage: Eukaryota > Metazoa > Chordata > Mammalia > Rodentia > Heteromyidae > Dipodomys > Dipodomys merriami. The sequence continues at coordinate 45,449,265 of NW_027206290.1, read as the reverse complement.
TTAAAAGAATGAAACCAACATTATTTAATTGTAAAGAGCTAGCCCTATATGCTTCATTCTCATTACTCCTTTCAGACTTTTCCTAATTTTTCCCATATGAACTCTAACAACTCCTCTAGTGGAGAAGGGAATGTTTTAAAAAAAAAAAAAAAATCCAAGGCTGGAAATGTGGCTTAGTGGGAGTGTGCTTGCTAGCATGCATGAAGCCCTGGGTTCAAGTCCTCAGTACCACATAAACAGAAAAAGCCAGAAGTGGCACTGAGCTCAAGTGGTAGAGTGCTAGTCTTGAGCAAAAGAAAGTTCAGGGACAGTGCTGAGAGTAATATTCACTGGGTTAATTTATAGATTAATCACTGCAGAGAACAATTTGGTACTCTAATTAGAAAATGTAATTTCTGAATGTAAAAAAGTAATTTGATTGAAAAATCCCTTGTCTATAAATTTATTCTAGATACTTGCATATGGTGAAATAAGGAATGCAGAAAGGGTAGAAAGTTATTTGCTGCACCACTGTTCTAAGACAAAAAAATAGAAACTTCATTAACATTCATCAACAGGGATAGGTCAAATAAATCAATTAAACACATAATGCCAATGTAAGAAATGAAGTTCTCCATATCCTAATACAGAAAATTCTAAAGATATAATATGAACACAGTACACACCTTATTTTTAATTCCTGCTTTAGTTACCAGGGACTTTGGTCTGCTTTTTTTAACTGTCAAAATAAAATTTTACACACATACACATACTGTGGAATGGCTAAATTGATCTGACATTGTGTTATTTCACATTTACTTTCTTATAGTTAGAAAAGTTGAAAAATCAGGGTTGGGAAGGTGGCTCAGTGGTAGAGCGCTTGCCTTGCATGCATGAGGCCCTTGGTTCAATTCCTTAGCACCACATAAGCAGAAACAAAAAAAAGCCGGAAGTGGCACTGTGGCTCAAGTGGTAGAGCGCTAGCCTTGAGCTAAAGAGCTGAGGGACAGCGCCCAGGCCCAGAGTTCATGCCATGACCGGACCCCAGCCCCCCCCCAAAAAAAGAAAAGTTGAAAAATCTATTCTCAGCAGTTTTCAAGAACATGATATATTGTTATTAACTGTAAATTTAAAAAATTTACAATACATCACTTTTTTCTACACTAGGTAGCCCTAAAGCTAATCTCAAATTTGTAATCCTCTTGTATCTGCCTCCCAAATGTTGGGATTACAAGCATTTGCTACCTTTTAAACTTTTGTACTTTAATTTCAATCATGTGAATGTAGTATCTATTGAGAAAGTTCAAAAATGATGAGATTTAAAAACACAGAAACTCAGGGCTTCTATATATAAGGTATTTTCAAAACATCTATTCGGGAACACTGATAATTATGTTAAAGTGTGCATATTGGGAGAATATTTCATAACAACTTTAGGAAATGTTTGCTCATCACAGTTAAGGGAAAATGTCATGAAATTCACATTTGATCAGGAAACTTGGGCTTTATCTCATAAAATGACATACAATGCATTTCTCCAAAGACTCTTTCATTGTGTTTTACTAGCAACTCTTTCATTGTTTGCGTCTTTCTTGAATAGTGCACAATTCTGGATGCTCATTCTTTAAGAGCTCATAACTAAATGGGGAAAATAAGATAAAATCTAACTATCCAATACATAGGTGCGATTTGCTGACATATAAAGAAAAGGGTACACCAGAAAAGGGCTTCTGACAAGTGGTGTATATGTGGTAGGTGAAGGTACTCCAAAAAGCATCCATGATAAGCACTTGCCAGGGGAGTCAAGGAAAGAAACCACAAGCAAGTTTCAGGGTACAGAGTAGAGTAGCAAAGTGAAAAAAACTCCAGGATAAGGAGTTTAGACTTTAAACCAATGGCTTCACTATTCTGTAGTAGCTGCTAGGATAAAGCTTCTTTGACATTCTACAAATTTTCCTAACAGTACTACAAATGAGTTATTTTGGGCATTTTTAATAGTGATGACCTAAGTCTTGCCTTGGTGATCTTTATAATTCCAGACCTAAAATAAGACCTAGTATTCAAAGCATTTATGTTGACTGGCCCAAACTAATCATAACACCAAGCTGAAAGAATTTTAGCTGACTCTTATCTGTCTGTTTTCCATACTGTTAAAGGATTTTAAGCCAGAAAATTACATGATCAATGTATTATTACATGGAAAAGGACTAAGGCAAACAGAAAAATTTCAAGGTTACCAGACCTCTCAGGTTTACAAACATAAGGGTCAGTATAAAGTAGAAGCAATGGAAATGGAAACAGGGCTAAAGTGAAAGGTTATAAAGAAGTAAAAAGCACTGTTTCACAGTTAAAAAGAAATGCAGTCTTGAGGGTAGGTTCAGGAATATCCACTATTAGGCAATTTCTTCATCACAGAACATGGTAAGAATGTACTTTCACAAGGCTAGATGATATATTCTACTATATTCCTAGGCTATATAGTATAATGATGTCATATATGTGATTTATTGTTGACCTAAATGTCACATGGCAGATGTCTCAAGTATGAGTTTGAAAAAATTAAAACAGGGTTGGGAAGGTGGCTCAGTGGTAGAGTGCTTGACTGGTATGCATGAGGCCCTCGGTTTGATTCCTCAGCACCACATAAACAGAAAAGGCTGGAAGTGGCACTGTGGCTCAAGTGGTAGGGCGCTAGCAATGAGCTGCATTGCTCAGGGAGGGACAATGCCCAGGCCTAAGTTCAAGCCCCACAACCAACCAAAAACAAAAAACAAAAAAAGGAAAAACAATTAAAACATAAGAAATGCTTTTAATATTTGTAATAGTAGTCGGGGGTAACAACATTAAATGAAAAAATAGGATTATGAAAGCAAATACAAAACAATTAGCAAAATAAAAGAATTATCTAGACATGTGAGCTGTCTTTCACATACCTAGGATTCTTACCCAAATATCTAGTTTCTTACCCGAATGTCTTTTGGATGCTCCCCTTCAGCTATCCTAACCATCCAGAGAAATTTGTTGATATCGTCACCAGAATAGCCAATAACCCCTCCAAAAATAACCAAAACATAATCTACATCTAGAGTCCTCATGATTTTATAGGCTGCTGTTTCATTAGAAGACATAGCTTTTCCCACCTATAGAATGAAATAAAAATGAGTATACATTGTTAGTACATATAGATTATCTCTCATGCTCCAGCAGATATCTACTATTAATTTATAACACTAATACAAATAGAATTCATTTAGTTGTAACATATTTTCCCTGTTGAAAATCTTTAAAATACAGAAGTAATTACTTTATATGGATTAGCCATTTGATCGCAAACAGCATCTCATAAAAAATAATGTTCTTGCTTTAAATATTTTCAATATTTTCTTAGGCTTTTAAAATAGAAAACAGAAATCAAACATTTTCAAAAAGTTTCTGATTTTGCTTAATTTTCTAGTAAGTAAAATCTATCAGACCAGTCCATAATTCAAAAAAATATACAAAAGTAAATGTCATTCTTAAAATAAGCATACTATGAAATCACTTTATTGAATAAATCTATACAGAAGTATTCTGAGGACTGAACAGAGTACCGACACCCATATTTTCATCAGAGTTGAAGTATGAGTGTAAAGTAGTAATAATTTATTTTTGATCACTTAAAAAAAATCAAATACCTACCAATGCTATGTGGCTGTTATTCCAGGTGTTATTATCAACCAAAGTAGTTCTATTGGCCATTCCAGCTATCTGATAGCCATAATCCCACCAAGACATCACTCGGGCATGTTCATCTGTATTTTGCCTCAGCCAGAAGTAAGCTTCTCTAAAATCATCTAAGATATTCCTGGTGCTGCAAAGAATTACAATAATCTTTCAAATGGAATCTTAAATGTGAAGAGGCTAACTGAAAAATTTTGCCATTAAATAATTTCACACTTTGAATATGGTAGTTAAAAGCCATTAAAAAATAAGAAAAAAAAGGAAAAGGTAGATAAATTATTGCTTTCCGAACAGGCACACAAATCATCTACATATCTTGTTAAAGTAGATTCACTAGTATGAGGCCTCACATTCCCTAAGTCTACTGAAGCTCCTATGAAAGGTGAAAGGCAAGGCAATGTATAAATCAGGTATCAAAATTTAACTGCATCAGTCATCTGAGTAAAGCTATCTAATACCTGGATTTTTAATTCTGCATATACTTAGAATAAGGCCATGACTTTGCATTTCTAACCAATTTTCACGGTAATGATGATGCACTATCAGTACAACAGAGAAATACTGGTGTATATGATTATGTATATAGAAATACTTGGGAAAAGAACATGAAACCTAATCAAATACAGTTCCACAAACATTTGATTTTGTTAACTAAGCTATATTCTTACCCATCATGATTATAAGAGGCCAGGACCACACTTGGACTAGAGTAGGCATTGCTTGTGACCCAGGTACAATGAACAGCAAACATCATCAACAGCATCAGCATCAACATGGTAACAATGCTTTTTATATTAGGTCCTAAGCCCTCTTCTGTTTTTTCCTGTTCGGTTACATGTTTCCTCACTTTACCTGCCTGCAGATATAAAACAAAAACAAAACCAAAACACAGAACAAAACAAAAGTTTAGATACTTTCAGCAATTGATTTGCTTCATTAAGACAGTAAAGGAAAATGTTTTAAGAATGTTAATCTATCACTTAATTAGATCACTTTAAAAATGTGTAACTATTTTCTCCTGTAGGTGACAGGGAGCTTTCTAAAACTCATCCAAGTTTCTGAAGTCAAATGTAAATCAGGTTTCCTGGGAATACACCTAATCCAGGAGTTAAATTTCAGAGTAAAACATCTCCAAATATAAGAGCCAGAGCTCTATTTCTCCAGCTTTTTGATGGTGAATTGGAGATAAAAGGACTTTCCTACTTGGGCTGGCTTCAAAGCATGATCCTCAGATAACAGCCTCCTGACTAGCTAGGATTTAAGTAGAAGCCAATAATGTCTGACATTATGTCTTAATTACATAGAGGAGTAATCATATGACCCCCATTCTGGCAACATTAACACACACACTTACATCATTACAAATTCTTCACTACAGAAACTGAAATGTCAATGTTCAGCTATAACCCAGACTATACAGGGCTTTAGAATGCAGGAAAAAATGCATTTATAAAATCAGACTTCCATTTTCCCATCTTACAAAACAAATAGACTTGTTAAAATTAAGATAACCTTAAACACACAAATGCAAAGAAATAATTTCACCAAGAACTAGAATGGAAAACAAGTTCTAAATTACAAGGCTAATGAATCCACAAGACAAAATATAATACATTAACATGTCTTTATGAATTATATTGTTATTAAGGAAAGAATTTCAGTTAATCCTACTATACTATGAGGTTTCACTGCTTAATAATATTTAAAAACTTGGTCAATACTAAAACTGAATTTGTACCAAATATAATCCTGTTCTGTTAATTAAGAAAGTAAAGATTAAAAATGAGTAACACTGTATTTCCAGCTACTAACAGCAAACAAACGTGTGTGTGTGTGTGTGTGTGTGTGTGTGTGTGTGTGTGTGTGTGTGTGTGTGTGGGTGTGGGTGTGTGTGTGGGTGTGTGTTGCTGTTTTTCAAAGTTCAGCCAAATATAATTTTCAACAACAATCTTTTAATATTGTTAAAACTTCACACTGGGGTGGAGGTGTGGCACACTGTTAGAGTGTCTCCGCAGTTGCTGTACATACTAACCTTAAGAATAAACATGTCTCTGTGCTTCCTTCCCTCCCTTGTCCTCTGTGCTGGTTTTGGTGCTTACCTCAGGGCCTCACACTCTTGGCTTGGCTTTTTCCTCTTATAGCTGTTGGTAAACTGAAGATAAGAGTCTCCACTTCAGCTATGCCTGGTTAATTGGAGGTTAAGAATTTTTCACCTGGGGCTGGGAAGGTGGCTCAGTGGTAGAGCGCTTGCCTTGCATACATGAGGCCCTGGGTTTGATTCCTCAGCAGCACCACATAAGAAAAAAGAAAAAAGCCAGAAGTGGCGCTGTGGCTCCAGTGGTAGAGCGCTAGCCTTGAGCTGAAGAGCTGAGGGACAGCGCCCAGGCCCAGAGTTCAGGCCCCACGACTGGACCCAAAAAAAAAAAAAAAAAAAAAAAAAAAAAGAATTTTTCACCTTTGCCTGGACTAGCTTCAAACTGCAGTCCTCAGATCTCAACCTCCTAAGTAGGATTATAGGTGTGAGCCACACATTCCCACCTTATCTACCTGGTTTCTAATTTACAAAGTTTAGTTGTGGTCTAAGACCAAAGCTGTGCTCTTAAAAACTGAAGGATATTCAAATTTAAACCTCTACTACAAAGCCACAGTAATCAAAACAGCTTGGTACTGGCACAAGAACAGACCTGAGGACCAATGGAAGAGAACCAAAGACCCAGAAATGAATCTGCAGACCTAGAGCCACCTAATCTTCAATAAGGAAGCCAAAAACCTAGAAGATAGCCTCTTCAATAAATGGTGCTAGCAAAATTGGTTAAACACCTGTAGAAAACTAAAATTAGATACTTATATATCACCCTGCACCAGAATCAACTCCAAATGGATCAAAGATCTTGAAGTCAAAGCAGACACCCTGAAAACATTACAGGAATAGGAGCAACTCTAATTTTCTTAATAAAGACCTAGATACAAAACAATTCAAAAAAAGTTTAGACAAATGGGGCTGCATTAAACTGCAAAGCTTCTGCATGGCAAAGGACGTAGCAAGCAAGATCAATAGAAAGCCCACAGATTGGGAGATCTTCACTAGCCATACAACAGACAAGGACCTCATATCTAAAATATACTTAGAACTTAAAAAATTAAATCCTCCAAAACAAATCCTCAAAGAAACAACTTCCCCATTAATAAGTGGGCTAAAGATTTAAAGAGAGACTTCTCTGAAGAGGAAATGAGAATGGACAATAGACACACGAAGAAATGCTCAACTTCTCTAGCCATAAAAGAAATGCAAATCAAAACAACACTGAGGTTCTACCTCACCCCAGTTAGAATGGCTATAATCAAGAAATCTAATAACAACAGATGCTGGAGGGGATGTGGCCAAAAGGGAACCCTACTGCATTGTTGGTGGGAGTGTAAACTTGTTCAACCACTCTGGAAAGCAGTATGAAGGTTCCTCAAAAGACTACCCAGAGCTCCCCTAGGACCCAGCAATCCCATTTCTGGGCATTTACCTAAATGATCATAAACAAGGCCATACTAAAGCTACCAGCACAACTATTGCGGCATTATTCACCATAGCTAAGATATAGAACCAACCCAGATGCTCCTTAGTAGATGAATGGATCAAGAAAATGTGGTATATATACACAATGGAATTCTATGCTTCCATCAGAAAGAGTGACACCACCCCATTTGTTAGGAAATGGAAAGACTTGGGAAAAAATCATATTAAAAATCATATTAAGTGAAGCCAGACCCAAAGAAATATTGGTCCCATGGTTTCCCTCATTTGCAAAAATTAGTATAGGTCTAGGATAAATTGATCAGAGGAGTAGAAAAGCTCTAAAACTATGTAAACATGACCACATAAGATGATGCTAAGTGAAATGAACCCCAAGATATGGACACAAGAGGTCTTTCTTTGTTGTTGTTTTTAATGTACTATGTGGTGATTTGTTTCCTTTGTATGTTCTTCCCCCTATGGGATATCCCCTGTTGTCATTGTTTTGATTTTGGTGCCCTGCATCTTGTATGTACATTTATCTAATTTGAGGAGGGGAGAGGGAATAAGAAAATACTGAAACAAGGACAAAGGATGACCCATTGCAACAACGATACTCTCTGTTGGAAATGAACTTTACAACTTTGGTGGGGGAAGGGGGAGGGAGGAGTGAAGAAGGTAGGGGAGGGAAGGGATAATAGGAGAAAAACAAAGGAGGGGTTAACAATGCCCGACAAGAAATTAACTAATTACCTTACTCTGTACCCCTCTGTACAGCATCTTTACAATAAAATAAAGTAAAATAAAATTGAAGGGTATTAGCTATTATTAGAGGCTCATGCCTCCTAATCAGGAGGCTGAGATGTGAGGATCAGGTTTGAAGCCAACACAGACAGGAAAGGACACAAGGAAGGCTTGTGGTGTTGTAGCTCACATGGCAAGAGTGGAAGTCTTGAGAAGAAAAGCTCAGGAACAGTGCCCAGGCCCATTCAAGCCCTAGGACTGGCACACACACAAAAATAAATACATAAAAAATGGAAGGGTACTAACAAACCAGCTGGGCCAAAGAAGAAAAAAACCTTGAGATTCAAATTGTGCAGCAATCAGTGGAAGACCAACTAGAAATGACAATCATTTAGTCACATATTTTAATATACAGTTCTTTCTTACTGTTGTAGAACAATGAAGACACCATATAAACATTTAAAGGCCTTACTTCAGCTTTCCCACCTTATCATACAAATTTCCTGGGTTTCTTTTGTCATCATCATCACTGCTGTCCTCCACAGGTGGATTTTCCCTTTTCATGTCATCTCCCAAATAGTGCTCAAAAACATTTGAAAATGCAATTGCAGACAGCATACAGACGACTGGAGTCAAAGTCAACATCAGCCGTACCATCACTCCAGCAAAATAGACTGCACTGATCGCATACAGAGCAACTGTAAAGACACATTCCTCTTACAACACTTTGAGGGAGAAATGTTCACAGAAAACTAAACTAGGTCTTTAATACTGAAAGATACAAAACAATCTCAAAGTTGACAAATGTCTCCCAAAGGAATTGTTTCTAAATTGTTAATAATGACCAAATATCTTATACTCACTTTAGCATTTACAACTAATGCTGACTAAATCAAAACTAGTTTAGAGAAAAGTATTCAAATCTTATTACAGTTATAAGGAAATAATTATTTGTCAATAGCATAAATTATAACATTCAGAACTGACAGATGAAAATGTTATTTGCACATTGTACCATTAAAGCACATTAAATTTATATAATCAAAATCTGAAATGAAAGGCCAGTGGCATAAACCTTGCATAAAAGCAAAAATGGATAAAAAGAGCATTAAGATATTATTATTGAAATGAATAACTTGTAATGCCACTTTTTAAAGAGCATTAAAAAAAATTAGAGCCAGGTGCCAGTGGCTCACGCCAGTAATTCTAGCTACTTAGGAGACTGAAATCTAACGACTGTGATTCAAAGTCAGTCTGGGTAGAAAGGTCATGAAACTTTGATCTCCAACAAGCCACTAGAAAATTGGAAGTGACACTGTGGCTCAAGTGGTAGAGTGTTCGCGTTGAGCTGAAGAGCTGAGGGACAGTGCTCAGGCCCAGAGTTCAAGTCCCATGACCAAAAAAAAAAAAATCCCAATAGCCATAGTCTTCTAGACAATGTATGCCAATAAGAAAAAGGTTTATTATTTATAGTTGGAGGCTTCACAAAAATCACTGAGCTCCTTTAATCATGTTAGGCTATTTAAACATTTTTCTTTTTTTTTTTGGGTCTGGTCATGGGGCCTGAACTCTGAGCCTGGGCACTGTCCCTCAGTTCAAGGCTAGCGCTCTACCAATTGAGCTACAGCGCCACTTCCGGCTTTTTTTCTTTTTGCTTTTGTGGTGCTGAGGAATCGAACCCAGGGCCTCAGGCATGCAAGGCAAGCGCTCTACCACTGAGCCACCTTCCCAGCCCCTATTTAAACATTTTTCTTGACCATAAAATTTATGCCGCAATGAGTATGTTTATATGCATGCCCCAATGCACTACTTACTCATTGTCTATAGTTAGAACATTATAATAACGTCATTACATACTCTCAGTAGCTGCTCCCTCCACATAAAAAGGGTAAGCACTATTTGGATTTCTAAAACACTCATTTCCTTCTGTTCAATGTTAAAATTTACAGAAATGAATTATATAAAAGTAGCCCCATTTATCTATACTTCCTCATTATAGTGCTTTAGAATAGTATTTTGAGGTGTTAATGCACTCACATCCTAGTATTATTACTGGCTTATGTGACCCTGTGCATGTTACCAAGCATTTGTTTTTAAGTTTTTTATTATATGCCAGCCACAGGAAGATCCTTTTTTTTTTTTTGAGAAAGTAGAGTTAGTATTGAAATTTTAACTTAAGGAACTAGAGCCACATCCTTAACTTTCTTTCATTTTTGTTATTTTTCAGGTTCAGTCTCATGTTTTTTGCCTGGGGCTGGCCTCAGACATTGAGTCTCCTACCCATGCCTGCTGCATAAAAAATGAATACTATCATGCCCAGTTTAAGATGGGGTATTAATGTTTTATCCAGGCTTGTCTTGAACCAAGATCTTTCTGATCACTATTTTTTGAGTAGCTAGGATTACAGGTACAAGTCACTACACTGAGCCTCATGGCACACTAAGTATTTCATTCTCAACATTCGGCTTTTACATATTTGTATTTCAAGTACTGTTAACTTAGAAACATATACAAATACTATCAAGAGGTTATTCACTGGAAGGCAATCCTTATTTTAAAATGTAGTTTGTATATAAAAACTTAGAAAATGAACTTAAAATTACACTGTCAATAAATTTATAATTTTCAATTTTCCAACAGACAAGAGTGATATTAACCTTAGGGACTATAATGAATTTGATGTAAGATATAAATTTCATGTAAGTTCCAAGATAGATAATAATTAAAATTCAATTAATTTGTCTTAACTGCAACTATGCACAATAGTTAAGAAAATTTATCTTGACTACATAGTCAAAAACCAAAACAATCTCAAAATGATTGTTCCAAATCAAAGTGAACATTAAAAAATCTCTCTTACCAAATACTCTTTCATCATTGATATTTTTGATGCAGAACCATAAGCCCGCTGGGAAGGTACATACAAGAATATGTAGGTCAAAGAAGAAAGATACCCAAGTTGTAGGTTGATGTTCAGATACTGATGCAATAATTGGAATGTGTATTTTTGCATACCTGATATAAAAAATATTATTTACAGTTAATATTACAGTTAAATAATGAGAGGAGTTCTTTTTAAAGGAATAAATTTTCTTTTATTGTAAATATCTCTATCTATTCTTGTTTAAATATATATCTGAATTTCACTAGCTGTTATGGAAATAAATGTTTGGTCTACTAAAACCAGAGCTAGTCCCCAAGATATTTTGGCTCTGGTTTTTAATAGAAGTATCTATGCTTATAAAGAAATCCACAGTTCATTTCCATCTCCTGCATTTTTATCAATGACTTTTTACCAGTTTTTGGACTTTATTAGAAGAAATACTGTACCCAGTAAGATATTCTACTTCCTCAATGCCTTCCTTGAAAAGATTTCAAAGTAGTCAATTAAAGCTTAAAAAGTCAATAGAGTAAGACAAATATAACTAGCAAAAGTTAAGCTAGTAAATTAACTATTAGGTTAAACCTAATGGTTATAATCATCAACAACTGTATATCCCTCAAATCCTCTATTTTAAGGCTGAACTCATTCCTATATAATGTGCTTATGTCCTTCAGTTAGACCAGAGACACAACTAATAAATTGTGGCAGGTTTTTATTGGGTCACCTAGAAAGTAACAAAGACAAAACAGAAGGGAAGGAGTGGGAAAATAATCTTCAATAGGCATTTTCTTATTCCTAGGAAAACATTTTAGAGGCCATAAGCTTTACTGAACTGATTGACAATTCAAAACCAAATATTTTTGCTTATTTTATAGTAGTACTCTTAAAAATGAAACAAATATTCTCTAATGTAATTTGCACTATTTTACAGAAGAACCAAGAATAATATGCTATTAGAAAAAAATTCATTTTCTTCATGTCTTTGTCAAATGGATTTATAAAACAGCATCCACCCTCAACAATTAAAATTCAAAGACTAAAGATAAAGGCTTTATTTAAAAAAAAAAAAAAAAAAACAAACCTAAAAATCCCCAATCATAAATTGTATCTGAATGTTTAAACAAAACTAAAACAATGAGTTTTTCATGAAGAACATAAATATGTGAATAATATATGTTTATACTAAGTACATAAAAATAGGTAAAAAAATATAAGGGATTCAATATTTACTAAACTAGGATATTCCAGTTGTTTAATGTTACTTTAAGTATTGACTGAAATGCTGTTATAATAGAAGAACAGAAGAAGAAAGTGCAGTTTAGTATGAAGTAAATCATCTATCTAAACTTACCCAGTATCCCATAATGAATAAAATCTGCCACTCCATGGTGCAATATAACCTTGGAAGAAAAAAATACGAAAAAAATTATCCTCTTTTTGAAATTATTTTGTAAAAATTCAAGGTTGTTTTTCATTTTGAAGATGAGGGCTTAAACCCTGCACTTAACAGGCAGGCGATCTATCACTTAAGCCATATCCTCACCCCATACATGAAGTTAATTTACTTTTAAGTATGAATTAATTTTAACTTATCTTCAAAAGAATTTCAGTTTTCATTTTTTTCTGTTTGGTAGTAACAGGGTTTTAACTGGAGGTCTCACGCTTGCTAGGCAGGCATTCTACCATTTGGGCCATGACTTTAGTCCTTTGTGCTTTTGTTTTAGTTCTGGTTTTTTTTTTTATTAAGTCTTGTGTTTATGCCTGGAATGTAATCCTTTTTTTTTTTTTTTTTGGTCATGGGACTTGAACCCTGGGCCTGGGCACTGTCCCTCAGTATTTCAGCTCAAGGTGAGCGCTCTACTCTACTGCTTGAGCCACAGCAACACTTCCGGTTTTCTAGTGGTTTATTGGAGCTAAGAGTCTCATGGACTTTCCTGCCAGAGCTGGCTTTGAACCACGATCCTCAGATCTCAGCTTCCTGAGTAGCTAGGATTACAAGCGTAAGCCTGGCTGTGGAATGCAATCTTATTTATCCTTCCCATATAGCTAGGATGACAAGTGTGTACCACCATGCCTAGGTTTTTTGGTCGGTTGTGGGGACTTGAACTCTGGGCCTGGGCACTGTCCCAGAACTCTTCAGTTAAAGGCAAGCGCTTAACCACTTGAGCCATAGCACCACTTCTGGTTTTCGGATGATTAACTGGAGATAAAAGCCTCATGGATTTTCCTGCCCCAGCTGGCTTTGAACTGCGATCCTCAGATCTCTGCCTCCTGAGTAGGATTACAGGCATGAGCCAAGCCCACCAGCTACCACCATGCCTAGTTTTAACTGATTAATAATGAAGGTTTTTGGCTTGTCTATCTTCAAATTTTGATCCTTCTGCTTTCTACTTCCCAAGTAGCTATAATTAGATGTATGAGGCACTGAGCCTGGCCTCAGTTTTCTTTGATAGGTAATAATCAGATAAAATAAGGCAATAGCCAAATAATCTTCCAGTTGACTATACTTTAAAAGAAGGTTTAGGTACTAAACAACACTGAATAATTTTTTGAAAGGGGCTGAAAATGGTTAAATGATCTAACCCAGTATGCCATACCCCATTAGATAAAATTATAAGGATGATTTAAAACACATTTGCTTCCACTCCTTCAGACCCTCATGGATTTTTGTGAACTTCAATAATCAAATAGATAAAATACTCTATTATAAAGAATTAGACTTCTTTTTCAGGACTGGTAAAGTCAGGATTAAGAGAGTAATCCAGAAGCACACTGAAAGTGATTTGGTGACTAGAGAGCCTAAAGCAGCAAAATTAAGAAAAACTTTAAGTGGAATAAATTTAAAAAAAAACTATGGAAAAATGCCTTTTTGAAAAATAATCTAGAGACAAGATTCTCATCATACAAGTGATAATACCTACCTGTATAAGTCAAATAGATGACGCTAAGGAACACAGCACCTGCAGCCAGTGATACACCCAAAAAGAAAAGTGTCTGGAACTCTTGTTTTGTTAATCGGTCTCTCAGATACTGTAAGAAAGCATAAGCTTGCAGCAATGCGAAGACACCTAATTAAAGATAAAGGTCATATAAATATTCAACAAAGCACTTTCCAAGGCCATTTAAAACTTTTTACTTCAAAGAACTTCTCAGAAATTCTAGATGAAATCCATCTAGATAGATCTAGATATCTCATCTGGACAAACTTTTCCTTTGTCAGTTATAGTTCACCAACCCATTAATAGATCCAAAGCCAAAACCCAAAAATCCTTTTACACATTTATTTTTTCCAAAATGATTAGACTCTTTTTGTATGGCAAAAGTCAAATCCTATTAACAAATAAAGCCTACTTAGTGCATGTTTTGGGGGTTGGGGTAGAATAAGCAAAAATGTATCATTAAAAAAAAAATCCTAAGATCTGCTTCGCAGAAGAGCACAAATAACTTAGATCACGGAAGAGCTGATTTTATAGTTACCACTTACAATCAAGCAGTAAGGGCTTTGGGACCAGCTATATCAAAATATCAAAATGTGAGCATTTGAGAAAACAACAGAAGCAGGATTTGTCTCTCTGTTGTACCTCAAAGTAGAGTATAAGTCACTAAGCTGCCTCAAACCAGATACTAATGTCTTCATTCCAAATGAGACTTCTTGAAATCCAGAGGAAAAGAATAAAGACACAGAGATGCCAAACCTGAGAAAACAGGACTTGCTGAATTTTCCAGTTTATTAGCAGTATTAGATAATTTTTCATACTCTTAGATAATCTATTAAATAATTAATATGAGATCATCTTTGTCCAATTGTACTTCTACATCATTACTGTCTACTCTTGTCAAACCTAGGTATAAAAATATAGCTTTCTCTTGTTTCTTTAGACTTTCATGAATGAAATAGCTTGTTTTAAATAAAGTTGTATTTTCTTCTCTTGTCAAAGTGTCTTGCTACAGAGCTCTCAGCCATCAACTTTGAGATGATTAAAATATAATCATAAGAACAAGGGCACAAAATCAGAGGGAAACAGGGGAAAAATACAACAGAGGAGCCCATCGGCTGCACTGGACATTTATAAAAATGAACTAAACAACTCAAGGGCAGTGATGGGAGGAAGGAAATGAGAGGGAAAGAGGGAACAGCTTAACACTTAGCAAAAGGAAAGAAATGTTACATATCACCTGATTTGGAACAAATAGCTGTAGTGTCAACAAAGTTTATAGAGTCCATAAGCTTTATATACCACAATATTGACAATGAGCCTCATGAAGGTTAAAATGTGTTTGTGACTTTAACTAAGGATTACTGACCACAATATTGTAAAATTTGTGAAATTTGCATAGTCATTTAATCTCAATAAAAATTATTAAAAAATATAATCATCTTTCCTCCTACATTAGAAATGTAAAATGACTGCTAAAATAAATAAAATTAAAGTGCTAGTATATACCATTTAATTACAAAAATGTACATGGCACAAAACATTAAGTGTAAAAGTTTAAACAAAACAAACAAGATCCCTTATCTGTCTGAATTTTTAAAGTAAAATTTTAACTTTAATTTTAAGAGTTATTTTCAAAAGCCCATTTTAGGATAAAGATTAAAAATTAGAAATCAAAGATTAAAACATTTGTGCAACTACTTAAAAATTTTAAAAGTCTAAAAAAAGATGTAGACATTAAGAAATGTAACAATGCATATGCACACAACAGATGGATTCATATATAAATATATTACTATTGTATACTCAAAACTGAATATACGTTTTCTTTGTCTCTCATTACTTTTAACTTTTCGGATGGTGGGGGAGGGCGTCAAACCCCACTGAGAATTTGGTGAGAGATGTTAGATAACAACCTTCACAAAGTTCTATGTTGAATATAGATTGAGCATCTGAAAAGGAGAAATCTCAAAAAAAATTTTGAGCACCAAAATGACACTTAGAAAGTTATAGTTTTATAGCATTTTGGATTTTTAGGATAAAGGATGCTCAGAAGATAAAGTCTATGCAAATACTTCAAAATCTGAAACACTGATGGTCTCAAGCATTCCAGTAAGGAATACTGAACCTGAAATGGTATTTGTAAAATGTTATAAATAAGTAGCCATGATCATTAACCTTGAAAGGAGAATCTCTAACAAAGCTTTATTTATAATCTCCCACAAGTGGGACTCATTATTTTGGTGGTGGTTGTTAGTTTTTAAAAAAACAAAATCTACAAACAAAACCCCAAAATAACAAAAACAATCTAATGCTTTTGCAAGACTGGCCAATCAAAGAGTGATATATTCTTTAGAAAAGGAAAAAAAGTTTTCTTTCTCATACCTGCAGCTGCCATATGTTCACTTGTTCTGATTGGCTGGAATCCCACAAAAGGTATCTGCATGGATAATATTAAACCCACAATGTAGAAAGTGCTATATGCTATGAAGACAAAACAGGAAACAAGAGTGGTTTATTACTACTATAAAGTACTGAAAACATATAAATCTTTTTAGCAAATTAATTTTGTTATTATAAAGGTGATATACAGAGGGGTTAGTTACAGCTATGTAAGTCAGGTATTTTTCTTTTTGGACAATGACCAAGTTTGCTTTACTTTTTTGCTTAAACTTATTAATTACATAACAAATCATGAATATTCTGTCAATTAAAAAATATAATTTTAAGGGTTTTCTGCAGAACATTACTTAAGACAGTTTAAGTATTATGTTTCCTTTCTAACAAATGGAATCAAGTTTTTTCTATCTACTATTGGTAATCATGGACATAATATTCCTGAAGTGATAAATCCTTACCATTACCCAGCACACATGAACACCTGCAATTTTTTTTTTTGGGGGGGGGGTCCAGTCATGGGGCCTGAACTCTGGGCCTGGGCGCTGTCCCTCAGCTCTTCAGCTCAAGGCTAGCGCTCTACCACTTGAGCCACAGCACCACTTCCAGCTTTTTTCTTTTTGCTTATGTGGTGCTGAGGAATCGAACCCAGGACCTCAGGCATGCAAGGCAAACGCTCTACCACTGAGCCACCTTCCCAAACCCATACCTGCCAATTTTTTTACACTTATACTCTGTATTAATTAAAAACTTATCACCAAATTTTCTATGATTAAAGAAAAAATCAAGCACATAAAAGTCAAGCCATTAAATGGACTAGCTACTAAACTTAAAAATCTTATATAGAGAGCTGGGCGCCGGTGGCTCACACCTGTAATACTAGCTACTCAGGAGGTTGAGATCTGAGGATCATGGTTCAAAGCCAGTCTGAGACTCTGATCTTCAATAAACCACTAGAAACCTGGAAGTGGCACTGTGGCTCAAGCAGTAGAGCGCTCACCTTGAGCTGAAGAGCTGAGGGAAAGCGCCCAAGCCTAGAGTTCAAACCCCACGACTGGCCAAAAAAAAAAAAAATCTAATATAGAAAAATGATTTGCTCTCAGCTTATGGCAATCTTAAAACATAGGCAAACTGAGAAGAGATTACAAAAAAGGCTGTTTTTCATTCACCTGTTCATACATGATTAAAAGAGTATCTATTTGGAATCACTGAAACTGAAGACTGATAGGAAGATATAGTTAATCTGAAATAAGTTTAGCTAGTGTGAAAACTTCTACTTAATATCATTATTTTAAATAATTACAATTAATGTACCTATGAACATCACAAGCATTCAATGTTTAGTTTTAAGTGAATTGCTATCAAAAACAAAAAAGAGAAGTAAATATATGAAAAGCAAACTTCTTAAAGTATGCATTGCTGTGCTATTTACTATATAATTAACATAGAATATATTGCTCTTCACTCAATTATAACAATATTTATTTACCTTATTTTAACAGAAACCCAGTAATAGAAGGTACACTAAGCTGTCTAACAAGAGATGACTAGGTTAAGTCAAGAATAAGAAGCTCAGGTATTTAATAGGAAGAATGAGAATAAGTGAATAAGGCTTCCAATAACTTGAAGCTAATGGAGGACTATCCATTAACAGTACAAATAACCCACCCAGTAGTATACTTTCTACACACATTAATGTTGTCATAGTATTACCCTCTATGAAAACAGTCAATGTAAATAAGTAAATAACAATCTCTCATTGTCACATGATTTGAACTGCCAATTAACTTGACCAGTGTGTCTTCCAGTTAAAATTTCTTTTATAAATCAATCACATATTGAAGCAGAACCAGGGGAAAAGGAGGGCAGAGAGGATGGGGATTACGTTACTATGTGACCTCAAATTATTATGTTAACAAGTACTTCAACTGTTTCAATAAAATTGAATAATACTTGTAAGATCCTTCTCCAAAATAATAAAGTAAGACTGTAGGACCAAAGAGCCTTTTACAGCTCAGAAAACAAACCTTTAGATAAACAGTATACACAAAACATTACTAGGAAAACAAGTCCTGAGAAGACTGGTTTTCATGACACTTAAGTCAACTACACCCAAACATGACAGTCACCTTAGAAGCCTGGATTTGTCTTCCTTATAAAATACAAATAAAAAAAGAGAAAATCAGATGTTATAATATCACAGTATTTGGATTAATAATAATTAGTAATGATTTGGATTAGTAGTAATGGCGCAATGGAATGAAAACATATTAAATGAAATGAAATGAAGAAAATAATTTCTCTAAACACAAGGTAACATAATAGAACTACTTTATGGTTGATAATTCTGGGTTATTTCACTGACTCCAGTCCCCAAACATTTACCCTGGCAGAAAAGCCCACAACCAGTTGCTCTCCATTTTCCTCTTTCCAGACAATGGCAACCACAAATCTACATCTCTGGATTGCTTTGTGTTTTTTTTTTTAATAAAAAGTAAAATATGCTACTTTGTTTCTCAATTATATTCTCTAGAAAATAATCACTAGAAGGTAGGATACAATTATGTGTTTGTCTGTGTATTTTTAGTCATATTCACATACTCTCTATCTTCTAATGCTACTTAACAATATAAAAATTTTACCAATTGCTCTTCTGGTGGCTAGAAATGCAGTGTCTTCTTAGACATTGCTGAATTCATGTCCAAGCAAGTTCAAAAAGACTAAGTCTGACAACACTCTCATTCAGTACCTCAGGGACGTTCTCATTAATAAAGAATGCATCCAGGACAGGGGATACCTCCTTAGTGGTACAATGCTTGCCTATCATGCAAAAAGTTCAATCCCCAGAATGGAAGATAAAAGAAAAAAGACTATATAAACCCAACAAAGGAAGTACTAGGAAATGAGGAATTGCAAGGGGAGTAGAGCAAATAGAAGGGAGTAGATGAATGAAGGGGAGAGAATGTAGTCAAGAATTCATAGTATAATACCACAAAATTAAGAAAAATAAGGGCAAGGGGATTGCGGGGGGGGGGGGGAGATAAAAAATGTTGAAGGGATAACACAGATCAAGATGCACTGTATAAACAAACAGTTCTGTTAAGTGGCAAAAAATAAATTAAATATATACCCTAAAATTTTTTTTACAAGTGAGGGAAAGGTTATGCTGGGAGGGGAGAAATGAGAATATTGAAAGGAGTAACACTGATCAAGATGCACTATTCATAAACTGCTTTGTTGAATGGCAACTCCTTTGTACAACTATTTAAAGAAAACAATATTCCAAAGTCCCCCAGATGCACTAGAGTCCAAGTTTAGTAAGAGTGATGGGATAGGTTGAAGCAAAACTATTTCAGGTTATAAAATGGGCCAACTGGGACTTTTGCTTTATAGTTCTGAAATTTCCTATATCACAATTAATCTCATTTATACATAGTCACAAAGGCCAGTGAAAAAAATGTGATATTTGCAGCAACCCAAAGAAAAGTATTTTCATTCAAGAGTATAAGACCCAAGTCATCCCAATCTTTAGTATTTTTTTTTAAATCACTGATTCTGAGATATTCACATAGGGGAAGGGAATATGTGTTCTATCTCATAGTGCCTTGCAAATACATAGGTATTTTCATTAATGGCTGCTTATCAGACAATATACAATGCTAAATACCACAAACTTCTTTTCTTTTTTTGTCAGTCATGGGGCTTGAACCCTGGGACTGAGCGCTGTCCCTTAGCCCTTCAGCTCAAACTAGCACTCTACCACTTGAGCTACAGTGCCATTTCCGGTTTTCTCATGGTTTGTTGGAGATAAGAGTTTCATGGACTTTCTTGTTCTTGCCCGGGCTGGCTTTGAACTGCGATCCTCAGATCTCAGCCTCCTGAGTAGCTAGGATTATAGGCATGAGCCACCGGCAACCGGCCATAAACTTCTTAAGACTCCTTTCTTCTTGACTTTGTAAAATCAGATATACTTCTTAATACCACAAGTTAAAAATCTTATTTACAAATCAACACCTTAAAATATAGAATAATTGGATTCACTTTAGTAAATGGTGAAATAACCAAATTCTTAAAAATGAACTCAACCTTTCCTCCAAAATAAAAACATATGCTTTTCCCTATACTTTATCCCATGGCATTTTTTAACAATGTGTTTTTAAAAACTGTATCTTAAACCCACTCAATCAAATATTAGCTTTACATCTAATAGTCAACACATTTTGAAAATAGAATATGCTACTGTAATGCTATCTACCTTCTAAAAGTTATTTAAGTTAGTCAGAGGCGAAAATAAACATAATGAAGCAAATACTTTTGAAACTGATTGAAGAGGAGGGAGGCTTTATAAAATATATAAGAGAAAGGGGATATAAGGTGTGATGATCCACACCT
Source organism: Dipodomys merriami (assembly GCF_024711535.1). Taxonomy (NCBI): domain Eukaryota; kingdom Metazoa; phylum Chordata; class Mammalia; order Rodentia; family Heteromyidae; genus Dipodomys; species Dipodomys merriami. The sequence continues at coordinate 45,428,708 of NW_027206290.1, read as the reverse complement.
GTGATCCCAGCAACTTGGAAGGCAGAGGTAGGAAAATCATGGTAGGAAGCCAGTCATTCACCTAAGTGAGGTAGGGATCTCTTCATGTCATGAGCACTGAGAAGTAGTAGACAACACTGAGTACTGCAATGTATACACTATAGTAACAGTCTCTACAAATTATTCTTCCTATGAACCTGGATCAAACTACTTTCCCCATCTATTACAACTTTCTACCCATCCATTTATTCCCACCTTTTTCTTTTTTTAGCACCTGTCAAATAGTTTTTTTAAAGATTTTTATTTGCATACCTTAGTTGTACAGACGGAAGTTCATTCATTATACATTTTTATAAATGCATACAATGTATACTGACCCGGCACTCCAAAACAACCCTCATACCTTTTTAAATATTCTTTAAACCAGAATATTAAAGCATTCTATCATCAAAGTGGTGAGTGCTAACAAAAAGCACACAGATAATGCTGTAAATCATTTATTACATCATGAAAATGTTACCATACTGCCATCCTGTGGAAACAGAGTTACTGGCCTTCATTACTACACATTGTCCAATATGTCAGAAAAAAAGTTTATTACAAATGCATAAGCAACATATATTATATTATAGTTTAGACAAAGAAAATCTCTGATCTTGAATAAATAGTAATCTAAACAGAGCCTGAATATGTTTTCAAAGTACTTTAAATCCAAGCATAGCAGGATAAGATTGAACAGAGAAAAGAATGTTATCGTTGCCTTTAAAGGGCTCAAATTGTCAAGACTCTAGAAATTATGATTCAAATTCCACTGAAATTTTAAGTACTAAGAAGCTCTTACTGTTCTCCAAATTTTAAGTACTTGCTCTCTGGCAAGACAACAATTTATGCTGACAGTACTCTTGTATAATTTTTTTTGCCAACCATCAAATTGTATTAGCCATTTGTGTTGCTTTTCTCTTATTATTTTAATGAAAATATCTAACAAAATATTCTTTTCTATCCAATCTCTGTCAACCACATAGAATAAAAGAAACACAATGTGGAACTACTTAAAATCCATCCAATTTTGCTCTAGCATTGACAAATACAATCAAACATTTGCAAGAATGTTAAAACTTTGATAAATACACTGACACATGTGATCATTTGTTTACCTTGAATTGTGGTGAATATGTAGGATAAAGAATGGTACAAAAGTTACACATTAAAAATTAAATGGGACATATATTCACAAGCTAGGTAGCATAGAAGCATAAACATATTCATTACTTGCAAATAATAGATTTGATCTATAGGATATGAATGCTTTCTTGGTAGAAACTGTCACAAATATAAAATCTTAAAAGTTTCTTCTTTACAGTATCTTAAAAAACTGTCAATACTGGAATATTACTTGTATAAAATTTGGCTATCCTGAATAGAACACACAAAAGAGAAAAGAGTACACATACACTTCAGTTGAGTGCCAGTGGCTCAGGAGGCTGAGATTTGAGGATCACAGTTTGAAGCCAGAAAAGTCCCCTGAGACTCTTATCTCAGTTAACCACTCAAAACCCAGAAGTGGTGCTTTGGCTCAAGTGGTAAAACACTAGCCTTGAACACAAAAAGGCTCAGGGACAGAGTCCAGGGCCTGAGTTCAAGCAACATAAGTGACCCCCCCCCAAAAAAAAATAGTGTGAGCTTCAGAATAATTTTTACAAAGCATAGGACCATAAAGACAAACATTATTATAAGATAAAATTCAAAGAACCACTAAACACTCATACCACTGTGTGCCACCTGAGATACACAAAGTATTTTGATATATGGCTTTTTAGAAATTATCTTTGTTGAAACTATAGGTTTTTTTCTGTATTCAAGATTGTTTTAAAATAAATGAAAAATTACCAATTAGTAGGTTTTTGTTGTTGTTCCTGTTTTGTGACTGGGGGACTCTAAGTCCCAGACTTGGGACTTGCCTCTCTCTGCCTCCCTTCATTGGTATTATTGACCTACACTCAAGGACCTGGACTCAGCTTCTTTTTACCTCCCTAGTCCCAACTCCTATGCTGTTCCTCTCTCACCACCATATACCCATATTAGGTTCTATGGGCCTCCTTAAAATGTAAACATTAATAAAAATTTTTTAAAGCAATGTAAACATCAAAGTTTTCTTATTTATTTATTTATGGTCGGTTGTGGGGCTTGAACTCTGGGCTTGGGCACTGTCCCTGCGCTCTTCAGCTCAAAGCCAGTACTCCACCGCTTGAGCCACAGCGCCACTTCTGGTTTTTGAGAGGTTTATTGGAAATAAGAGTCTCACAGACTTTCCTGCCCCGGCTGGCTTTGAACCATGATCCTCAGACCTCAGCCTCCTCAGTAGCTAGGATTACAGGCGTTTGCCCGGCTCAAAGTTTTCTCTAGTTATATTAAAACAGATCCTATGGACATTTGCAAAAATTACATTCATAGGGAAAGTAATTTTAAAATAAACTGAATGAAAATAATTCACTCAAATTCATTTAGTTTGGTACTTTGATCACAACCACAAATTTAGTTAGTAGGGCTGAGTTCTCCATTTATCCACCTTTATTTTTCTCCAGGGGAGGGAAAACTATAGAAAGGATGTTATATGCTAAATTCAAAGGACAACTTTATATATCAACACATTATCATGCTCTCAGTATTTTTTAAAGAATCGCTAAAATTAAGACAAAAAATTAAATCCTGATACATTTCGATAAAGGAAGAAGAATACTTGCTCTATAGCTCCACTCTCCATTTATTTTAAGTTCTATTAAATCATTTAGAGAAAATTATCAATTAGAGAAAAACAACAGTGGAGAACTTTAACACAATTAGGACTCTCTGAGATTATTTACTAATCTAACTTTATATATACATATCCCTAAAGCTTTTTAGTTTTTCTTTGCTATGCAAAGAAGAATATTCTCAAAGACCAACTAAAGTGTACATTTTTTTTCCTAGAGTGATTAGAAAAACTGAGTTACCAAATGTAAGGTGGTTTTTTTTCAGTTCTCATCCTTTTATTCAGTTCTGATCTCATCTTGGTGCTAAATTTAAGGAGCACTGAATGCTGCTTTGTGTTTTAAACTTTAATGTAGAAAATACTTTTCCTTGCCCTCCTTAACAATGTATTTGTATAACCACCTCTGACATCTATAAGTGTCACAATCTTCTTTTCCGGATTGTATTCCTGTTAAATTACTAAAAACCCCAATTATTTAACACTAAACAACAAAATCCTCATATTTATTCCTTTGTAACCATTTAACTTAAAAAACTTTTTCCTTATACTTTTCCAAAACAAAAATCTGAGGTTGTACTTTACCATTCTTTCTGGACCTCAGTTACTATTATATAATGTTTTCAGAATAAACAAATATCATAGGCTGATATATTTCAACATCAAAGTTATGTGATTATACAAGCATGTATTTATAGTGGTTTATTTAAGGCTCCGACTCAGGCCTTGGCTCTACTATGAGGTACATGATTTGTAGCAAATTATCATGCTTCCTCTTCTAACTCCTCATCTATAAAATGCATAGAGTAGCAGTACCAATTTTCTCTTTGCACAAAAAAAGGTCCTAAAATTTGTATGGAAACGTTAAATATTCCAAATAGCAAAAGTAATCCTAAACAAAAAAAGGAATGCTGGAGTTATCCAATAGCCATATTAATAAAAACTGATTAGCTACATGCCAAAGACTGAAACTAGACCCCTTTCTGTAACTCTGTATAAAATCAATTCAAAAGAGGTTAAAGAATTAAATGTAAAATATGAAACTCTGAAATTACAACCGGAAAATCACTGTAAAATACAGCCATAGTTAATTACTTTCTGATAGGACTCCAACTGCATAGGAAATAAGAACAAGGATTAACAGTGGGATTATATTAAAAAGTTTTGCAAATTAAAATTTCCAATTACAATTGCCAAAAGCAAGAAACAACTTGCAGAACCAGAAAAAAAATTTCATCAGTGATTAAATGGCTAAATATCAAGAACATACAAAGAGCTCAAAAAATTAAGCATCAAAAAGAAAAAAGTAACCTGCTTAATAAATGGGCAAATGGACAGATCTCAAAAAAGAACACATGGCTAATAAATATATGAAATGTTCAAAATCCTTAGCCACACAGTTAAGTGCGAACTAAAACTACACTGAGAGTTCATCTTACTCCAGTCAGAATGGGAATCATTAAGAAAATAGTAACAAGTGGCAGTGAGGATATGGGCAAGGGGGAAAACCCTACATACTGCTAGTGGGAACATAAACTAGTGCAGTGACTATGGAAATCAGCATGGAGGTTAATCAAAAAGATTAAAAAGTTAAAAAAATGCTGGGTGCGGGTGGCTCTTGCCTGTACCCTAGCTACTCAGGAGGCTGAGATTTAAGGATCACAGTTCAAAGCTGGCAGGAAAGTCTGTGAGACTCTTTATTTCCAAGCAACTACCAGAAAACAGAAAGTAGTGATATGGCTCAAAGTGATAGAGCGCTAGTCTTGAGCAAAAGAGCTCAGGAACAGCACCCAGGCCATATGAGTTTAAGTCCTATGACTGAAAAAAATATAAAAGCTAAAAAATACCTATCTTTTACTCAGTCACATCACTCTTGGATATATATTTAAAGGAGTATAAGTGAACATATAATAAACATACCTATGTTTATACCAACACTACTCAAAATAGCCAAGTTGTGGAATCAGCCTAGGTGCCCAACAATCAATGAGTGGATAAAGAATATGTGGTATACAATGTGGACGATTATACAGCAATTAAGGAAATGAAAATGTCATTTGCAGGCAAACAGATGAAAATGGTATCGCAATATTGAACAATATAAGCCAAGTTTAAAAAGGACAAATATCCTATGTCTTTGCTTAAATTTAGACCCAAAATGATAATAACAACAAGAAAATCTGAGTATAAAAGAGGGAACTACCTGACATGAGGGCATCAGCAGGATGGACAAGAGGAGGAAAGAGTATTAAGGGAGCAAAATATTTTACATATAAACATATATATTTATGCATGTATGTATGTATGAAGATATCATAATGAAACCCATCAAATACTGTTTGGAAATGTAGTGGAGGAGGAAAGGGTGTTAAAGGAGGAAAACAGTATAGTACACTGTTCAAAATACACTATATCTATATGATTATCAAAATAAAATCCCCATTCTTTTGACATATACTTATAAAATATAATTTTGTGAATAAAAAATTTAGAAGAGAATGTAGTATATAAAAGGTGGTACATATAATTTCAGTGGTGGATTGTTACAAACTATAGTGAAGCGTCATTAATATACTATTAATCTCTTATTTTGATTTCTGCTGTGATATAAAAAATTCATCTTCTAAAATCCTAACAAGAAGTAACTTTTGATATATTCAGAGTTCTGTGACCATCCAATTCCTGAATACTTTCTCACCCCCAAAAGAAACTCCATTATCCATTAACATCATTCTTCCCATTCATCATTCTCCCCTTTCCCTAGCCCCTGGTTACCACTAATCCACTTTGTTAGACTCAATGAATTTGCTTATTTTTGGACAGTATAATCTTGTGTAGCCTTTTATATGTGGCTCTTTTTCCTCAGTATAATATTTGTATAAATCACTTTTATTCATTAATTGATATTTAGGTTGTCTTCACTTTGGGACTATTATTAATAATAAATGCTGCTATGAACATTCATGACCAAGTTTTATTCATATCTAAGTGTTGTAAGACATATATTTTCTGTTGAGTAAATAAACAGTGCAACTCTATGGTTAATTTTTGAGAAACTGTTTGGCCATTTTTATTAGTTTTACTATACTACATTACTATAATAAAATTGTTATTATTTTCCCAAGACATTGGTTTCAAATTTCAGTTGCTCTCTAATTCACTCAACCTATAAAGTTCTCATGAAAAATATACTCTAAGATTTCATCTTTCACTAAGCATCTTAATATAAGGCTTTTTAAAAAGCCAATAATAAAAACATACACTTTTTAGAGATAATAGAAACTCAGTGTTATATCATACAAAAGGGCCTCCAATAAATTAAATTTAGTAAATAATGAATAATTTATTTTAAAGATATCAGTCTCTTATAGTGAGTCCACGATGATGACAAAATGTCTGATAAAATGTTGATAAAATGTCTATTCCAAATTACAAAGAGGCCAAAAATATTTTTTCTGGAATTATTAACACAAAAACAATCTAGTTTAAAGTTGCTAACAAAGCACTAACGTAAAAATACATTATCTTCCTATCAAAACACAAAGCAAAGTGGATGCAAAATTAGTTTTAAATTTTCATAGGTAATACTGACTAAACCTGTTCAAAGAATTTTAAGTTTTACTACACAAATTTGAAAAGTCAGATCACTTACCTATGTAGACTCTTTTGCTGTATCTCTGCATCAATAATAGCACAAATACATGCAGAGGAATAAGGTTGATGATAAACACATAACCACCCCAGGCAGAAACCTATGAGAAAAGAAATGCTAAGATAAATGATTTATATTTTTCCCCTTTAAAAACCAAGTATATTTCTTTTTTTCTTTCCTCTCTCTCTCTCTCTCTCTCTCTCTCTCTCTCTCTCTCTCTCTCTCTCTCTCTCTCTCTCTCTCTCTCTCTCTCTCCTCTCTCTCTCTCTCTCTCCCTCTCCCAGCTGGCTTTGAACTCAGCCTCCTGAGTATTACAGGCGTGAGCCACCAGTGTTTGGCTTCTCTCTTTTTGTGCCAGTACTTGGATCTGAAGCCAGGACCTCAAGCTCCTGCTTGGCTTTTCATTCAAGGCTTGTGCCCTAACATGAATCACATCTCCTTTTCTGGCATTTTGCTGGTTATTGAGAGGTAACAGCCTCATGGAATTTTCTCCCTAGGCTGGCTATGAATTATGAACCTCAGATTTCAGCCTCCTCAGCAGACAGGATTAGAAGGGTGAGCCACCAACACCTGGCTAACAGGTACATCTTTATGCCTTCTAAACATACTCTGAGCAAATATAAAACACTAGGAATCTTAACAACTGAGATGCTGAAATATGGATTTTTATAACTTATGGATAACTCAACATATGCCTTATTTTTGATAATTAAAATAACATAATCTGATAAATCGAACAGACCTTTCCAAATTCACTAATGAAATGACTGAATCAAATCAGATTTAACAGGAAAGCTGAAAATATTATACATTTGTGAATTGGCAGTACTCAGACTGCCATGCAAACAGGGATTTGTAAAGTACAGATTACAAATTTTTAGAATTAAAACTATAAGCTTTTTGCTTCATCTATTTCTAATGATATATACATATATGTATCATACACACACATATTGCAAGAAAGTTCACTGAGAAAAATTTTTAGAAAAATATAAGCTTTTTGCTTCATCTGTTTCTAATGATATATATGTATCATACACACACACACACACACACAATACACACACACACACACTGCAAGAAAGTTCACTGAGAACAAGAATAATGTTACTACTCATCAACAAACCTCAACTGAAAGGCATATCCAGATAGTCTATTTTGAGATTCCTAAAAGTGCTAATTGGATACAATTTTCTCTACAGATCTCATTTTAATGTTTGACTATATTGTTTAACCAGAATAACAAGATATTGTGGCCTAAATTAATAAATATCCTAAAAAAAAGAACATTCATTTTCAACTAAAATAGTATTAAATTTTCAGGAGTTGGCAATAAACTCTTGTCAAAATTAAAGTTCTTAAGAGTATGCTCTAATAAAAGCTTGAAAAAATTGATACCAATAGTCAATTTAAGAGGGTATATGTTAAGTATATTGCGATGTATGTATATTCAAAATGATTTATAACACAAGGACTTTATGCTTTCTCCATTTCAGAAGAACTATAAATTAGATACATATATTTATTTTAGAAAAATCTATCTTATAAAAGATTCACTAAAATTACTTTTAATACAGTGTAATTTACAAGTTGTAGAGTAAAAAAGGTAGAAGAAAATGTAATATTATACCCTGATTTTTAAAAAAGTAGTTTTAAAATTAGAATCTGACCATTATTAAACAATGACTTTAGAGAATCATTAGAATTTTGGAAATGGAACATAAAATCAAAATACTTCCTCATTTATGTTTTCCATATGTTAAGTACAAAAAATAAAAGCAAGTTCAACATGTATTTGATGTTTGGAAAGTACTGCCATATTTTACGTATGATCTTTCACTACAGAATTTCCTTTATTTTCTTGGCTCATACAAATTCATCTTTATTTTCCCCCACTTACTTTAAGGAATGATAAGAGAATATAATAGGCCAAGAGAACATTCTTTAACATTTTCTGTCACCATCAGTTAGTATTTCTTAGAGGGAGAGGGTCTATTATAAGGTTTAAATCAGAGGATTACATCCTTTTCTTTCAGTTTATTTTTCTAACAGTGTCTTCCACTTTTGTTCAGGCTGATCTTGGACCATGATTCTTTACATCCTGAAAATCTGGGATTACAGATATACGTTGTCACATCCATCTCAGGGAGTTCATCTTTATTCTTTCACCATGACTTCTAAGTGTTCTTATTTCTTGCCACAATTTACTAAATTGAGTGGGTAGTGACTGTGAAAAACTTAAGATTAGAGGCTGGAATGCTGCTTAGTAGTACAGTGCTTGCCTAGTATGCATGAAGCCCTGGGTTCAATTCCTCAGTATCACTTAAACAGAAAAGGCTGGAAGTGGTGCTGTGGCTCAAGTGGTGGAGTGCTAGCCTTGAGCTCACAAAAGAAGCTCAGGGACAGTGCCCAGGACCTGAGTTCAAGCCAATCAATTGGCAAATCACAACAACAACAACAACAACAAAAACAAAAAAACTTAAGATTATTTTTCCTTTAAGCAACTGTTAGTTTAATATAGAAAACTAATTTTTAGTACAATATTTAAAATTATTTGAGTGTTAGACAAGTGTTTATTTCATCTAAACAGTTACATTATTTGACAGTTCAATTATTTGATAGGAAAAATTTCTTGTTGCCTTGTAACTTGTAATCTAAATTGGAAAACATTTCACATGTCAATGCAATTGAAAAATAAATCTAGGAACAATAAAATTTAAACTTAAATCATTAGAAAGTTGGAATCTTTAGAAAGTTACACATTTGAAAATATATTTTAATAAATATTGTTTCACTTTCTATAAATAAGACATTTAAGGGATCAAGTACATCTCTCCTCCCCAAAACTAAGTACATACTGGACACCTCAAGAGTAGGGATAAGGAGAACATGTCAAACAAAATGCAAGTCTTAAAGACTTCCAGAGGTAAGAAATAGAAAACTAATCCTGAATGAAAAGAATTGTCCTAACTGCCTTAAGAACTCTTATAGCTCACATAGTTTCAAATATAAAATCTTACCATATAGAAATATGACAAGCAGCAGCACATTGTCCAAAAAACAGATCCAGTTTTCACAGATTTTACCTAAAAAAAAAAACAAGCAAATAAAACAGTTTATGAAGTTCTTATTGATTTAGAGTTAAATGTTCAATAGATTCCTGCTACCAAAAAAACCCCCACAGACTTCGCAAGGCACTGGTGGCTCATGCCTATAAAGGCACAAGCAATTCAGGAGGCTAAGACTGAAGGATAAAGGTTTGAAGCCAGTCCAGACAGGCAATCTGTAAGACCATTATTTCCAACTAATGACCAAAAAGCCAAAAATGGAGGTGTAGCTCAAGTGGTACACACATGCACACATGACAATGTAACTGAGGTTAGTCAAATATACTTATTAACCTAATACATGCATTTCTACCACTGAGCAATAGTAGAGACATTTTAAGAACAAGCTCTTGTTACATAGTTCCCAGTCAAAAGAATTAAAAGGAAAAACTTACTTTTTTTACACTTTCCACATTAAATGGTTAAAGTCAATAAACTGGGGCTTTAAAGAATAATACTGCCCAGAAAATCATTTTCCTCATTTTATTAGCTCATACTAGCAGTGTGGGGAATTTCATTGTAATTTCCCATGTATTTAACTTTGATTATATTTACCCCTCTCTCACTTTCTTATTTCCTACCACTACTACTACTACCTTCTTTTAAGTACTCCTGGAAATCATTTTTTGTTGTGTGTGCTATACTACACTCAGAAATTACTATTAAGTTTTGCCTCAAATAAGGAGAGAAGACAGAAATGAACAAAGCAATGAGTGTCAAAAAGTCCTTATACACTCTGAATCTCAAAAGTAGGAAGAGTTGGCTGGGTTAAAATTACAAGGAACTTTACTGAAGTGACAAAATTTGTACAGAACCTTGTAAAGAGGTAAGAAAGATGTAAGATATCCAATTCACAATGGGCCAATTAAGCACACAGATGGAATGAGCCCATAAAAAGCTAACAGTCTCAAGGAGGTAGTAAACAGGATAGTAATCAGTATACCACATTTCAAGAGAATCTATGACTATCACTTAAAATATAGCCTTATTTCAGAGATCATGTAATGTGGAAGGAACATCTATGCTTAGAATTGATTTAAGATAGTGTATGGTAAATGGATAGTATGAACTAATATGAAAACAGAAAGAGTAACAACATCTATTTGAGAGGTAGTCAAGGTTTGGAAAGAGCACGTTCTAAAGGTTTACTGTGGTTGGAGAAAGATCAGTAAGAAGAAAAGCAGCATATGCAAAAGCAGAGGATAGCACCTAAACTATTTTAAAAGACTGGGATGATGATGATAAATAGACAGGCTGGGATTTTATAAGCCATGCTCAAGATTTGGTTTTCAATTACAGATAATAAGGAGTCCAGTTATAAAAGCTTATGCTACTTTATTTTTTTTGGGGGGTGGGGGTCCGGTGGTAGGGCCTGAACTCTGGGCCTAGGCACTGTCCCTCAGCTCTTCAGCTCAAGGCTAGCACTCTACTACTTGAGCCACAGGGCCACTTACGGCTTTTTTTTTTTTTGGCTTATGTGGTGCTGAGGAATCAAACCCAGGGCCTCAGGCATGCAAGGCAAGCGCTCTACCACTGAGCCACCTTCCCAGCCCCACTTATACTACTTTAAAAAAGAAAAGTTAGGAAAAAAAGTAAACAACCGACTTGAGAGCCTGGCACTTCAGGCTTATGCCAAATCAGGAGGGTTGAGATCTTTCAGCTTGGTAGGCAAAAATGACAGTCTAATCAGTCTGAGACTGGATTAAAAAAAAAAAATCAGCTGCTTTGTTTGCTACAGAGGACTTCAGGCAATGATTGGATGGTAAGAACGAGGAAAAAAAAACATAAAATCAATAAACTCACACATAAATGAAAGAAATCCACAATTCATTAGCCAAAAGTTGTGAAAATAGTACAAACAGCAGACTAGCCACAAATTAGTGAGATGATCCTGGAAATAAGATGCCCATTTAGAAAAACTGAGATAAAGTCTTTATCCATCTCTGCCGAGAAACTGCTCAGATACAGAGAAGACTTGAAAACCCATCTAAGAGTAAAAAAACAAAGGAAACTTGAGAACTGACTGCATGTCTGTTTATCACCCTACAAACTGATAGATTAACAGAGAACAGAGGCTTGATGGCTCAAGTGTTGGAATAAAAACTCTGCTCAAACTTCTGTCTTACATATAATCTATGCAGACACAGGGGTGATCCATAAGAAGTTAAAATATAAAATAAAAATGATTGCACTAGCTGGGCACCAGTGGCTCACGCCTGTAATCCTAGCTACTCAGGAGGCTGAGATCTGAGGATCACGGTTCAAAGCCAGCCCGGGCAGGAAAGTCCATGAGACTCTTATCTCCGATAAACCACTAGAAAACTGGAAGTAGCACTGTGGCTCAAGCGATACAGTGCTCGCCTTAAGCTGAAGATCTGAGGGATAGCGCCCAGGCCCAGAGTTCAAGCCCCACGACCGACAAAAAAAAAAAAAAAAAAAAAGATTGCATTAATGGAACACTCCCACTAGAACACAGGGATTCTATCTACAGTTTGAGTCCAGGTAAATTATTAAAACAAACCAGTATTTCAGAAAAATGAAATAATCCAGTTACTAAAATGCCTAACTTCAACCAAAAAGTATAAGACAGGCAGACAAACATAACCCATATTTGGAGGACTAAAAGTAAAGCATATGGAAAAGAGTCAGTAGAAACTGAATGAACACAGGTTGTAGATTTAGAAGACAAACACTTCAATCAGAGTCTATAAATTAATAAGGATACCATCAGAAAATTAAAAGCAAATAAATATGATATGATAGGGAATTTCAATAATAAAATCCATGGTAAACACGATTCTAGAGATCCATGAAAGCCAATATTATATAATACCAATATTATGTAACTACCAATATTACATAATAAAAAGAAAGATATTCTCATCTAGTATATTGTCTCTTGTCAGTTTTTATAGTAGGTTGGGCTGGGAATATAGCTCAGTGGAGGAATGCTTGTCCAGGATGCTTGAGACCTTGGGGGGTGGGTGGGGTGGTGTCAATCCCAATACCACAAAAAACCATAGCAACAACAAAACTCCTGGACTAAGTATAAGTTATAGAAATACAAATATGCCAATATAAAAATATCACCTGGATTGAACTGATATATAAATAGCAGATGGGGAAAAAAACAATGGAGTTGCTTTGGAGCAAAGCAAGTACATTTTATAATTATATTAGTAAGTTGATGATATATACACTTAATTCTCTATATCAGCCAGTATAAATAACAAGCTAAAAACAAGAGCTGGGGCTGGGAAGGTGGCTCAGTGGTAGAGCGCTTGTCTTGCATGCATGAGGCCCTGGGTTCAATTCCTCAGCACCACATAAGCAAAAAGAAAAAAAGCCAGAAGTGGCACTGTGGCTCAAGTGGTAGAGCACTAGCCTTGAGCTGAAGAGCTGAGGGACAGCGCCCAGGCCCAGAGTTCAGGCCCCATGACCGGACCCAGAAAAACAAAACAAAACAAAACAAAACTTAAGAGCAACTGATATGTAAGATCCAACCATATACATTCTATGAAACCTCCTAATTCGGAGTTAAAAGGTTTTAATTTAAAGAATGGAAAAGTATTAATAAGGCACATAACAAAGCATGACAATTTCAAATTATCACATGAAAAATATTTTAACAAAGTTGCTACAGAGAAAGAGAACTATTTCACTAAATAAGAAGATCAACATAGTAGGAAAATAAAAATTTTAATGTTTAGCATACTATTACAGATCCTAAAAATAGTGAAGTACAGCAGAAAGTAACTAGTCAGAAGTAGACAATATATTTATGGTTAGAGATTTCAACATCTTCATCTCAGAACTCAAAAGAAAAATAAGTCCTGTATACTGAATATACTTCTTCAATATTATCAACCAACCAACTTGACCTAAAGATCAATTTATAATATTCAACCTCTGTACAGCAAAATATACATTCTTTATAAGAACACTTGGATCACTCTCTAGGATAGATCATAAACTAGACTACTGTTTAGCAATCTTTCTCTGAACATTCAAGACTGTAAATAGTTAGGATTGGGTTGTATCTTTCATAATCACTCAGTTCAATCACTCAGTGACAAGCAAGAGTCAATACAATAAAGAAGAAAAAAGAAATCAATGAAGTCAAAAGTTAGATAAATGTTACCTACACTAATCCAGAAGAGAGAACAGACAAGAATAAGAGATAGCAATATTGGGAGTAAAACACACTACTATATATTATACAGAAATTAAAAAGAATGATCGAAGCCTGTTATAAATAATTTGTGCCAAAAAATTAAGATGCAAATTTATAGTCAAAGGACGTACAAACATTTTTAAAATCTATAAATTTCTTTACTTAAAAATGTATTATGAGCCTGTATACTAGCTACTCAAAGGCTGTGATCTGAGGATCGTGGTTCCAAACCAGCCCAGATTATGAGAATACTATCTCCAATTAGCCACCAAAAAGCCAGAAGTGGAGCTTCGGTTCAGTGGTAAGAGTGTTACAACCTTGAGTTCAAAAGGTAGGAGCAATGATGCAGCTGAGTTCAAGCTCCAGGGATGGCAAAAGAAACTAACAAAAAACAAGTATAATGAAACTATAGTAATCAAGACAGTAAGCAAAGGAGAAAAATATAATTACTGAGATAAACGGAAAGGAACAGAATCCAGAAATAAATCCGTAATCATGCTTCCTCAGATCAGGACATAACTAAAAAGTCCTGTTTCCTCACTCCAATTAACACTGCACTTGAGTCAGTGAATACACTAAAAGAAAGGAAGCAACAGACACACAGATGGGTAAGAAAGAAACCTTAAAGATGCATGAGTATGTATTTAGAAACTGCCCCTCCCCAACACAAAGTAACTACTGAAACTATTAAATGAACACAAGACACTACAGAACACACAACACTACAGGAACCAAACTTAATTTCATGTTGCATATCAGCAGCGAACTCGAATTTAAGATTAAAAACCTCAGTATCATTTCAAACACGTACACAATTAGCATAGTCACTCAAAAACAAACAAGGAATAATTCTAACAGAATAGAAAGCCTCAACTTTTATGAAAGGAATCACAGATCTAAATAAGTGAAGAAGAGGCTGGATATATGCTGAAAAATCCAGCTACTGAAAAGGGAAAGGTTAGAAGGATTACAGTTTAAAGCCAGTCTAAGCAAAATGTTACAGAGACACCAACCCAACAAAAAGCTGGGCATGAGGGCACATTTCTATAATCCTAGCTATGTAGGAGGCCTAAGTAAGGAGATCACAGTTCAAGCCATCCGGGGTAAAAACATGTGAAAACTCATCTGAAAAATAAAGCAAAAGAGCTAGGGGAATGGGTTAAAGTAGTAGTGGCCTTGAATTTAAACCCTGTACCACAGAGGGGAAAAAAATACATGGAAGGGATATCTGTGTTAATGATAGAAAGAACCAACAATCTGCAATTTTTTTTGTGTGTAAAAAATGTAATTCAAAAGATCCAGAATAGCCAACCTAATATTAAAAAAACAAGAAACTCACAGGACTTTAAGACTTCTAAACTACAGAAATAGAGACAGTATCATACTGTGAAAGAGCAACAACAAAATCAATGGAACAGTAAAAAAGCTTGAGAGATGGAGACAAGGCTTAGTGATAAGAGCATCTGCCTAAGAAACACATGAAGCCATGAGTTCAAACTCCAGTACCACACACCCACATACACACAAAGCTTAAAAATAGAACCACACAAATATGAATCAATCTTTGAAAAAGGAAACTCCACAAACAAACATGTGCTCATCCTACAATATTACTTAGCTACTGTGATTACTCCCATTTTAGTAACTTTCTTTTCTTTACATAGAAAATAGTTCAATATGCTTGTGCAATTTTGGTATTTGTGAACTACACTTTAGTGTCCCATCTGATGTAGGTCATTTCTAATTAAATGAGTTAGGTTCATCTGGAAACAGTTACATTAATATTTTCATGAATAATGGAACATAATGCTATCAAACCATGCCTATTTGTGAGGAAAACTTGCAAATTAGAAAATAACACCTGTTTTCACTGGATTACTCCCATTTTAGCATTAATGAAACAGGCACAGGGTAGGAATTCAAACAGCTCTCCATAATAGGGCTGGAAATCAAAGAGTAAGCAAAATCATGGGCAGTTTGGCTTCATACTATACTCTTAAATCACTTGATCCTGAAGATCAATATTAGTATCTCTAGATGAATAGTAGCATTTTTGTAGACAACAAATGAAAATCAAAAATATACACTTGGTCCATAATACCTTTTTTATTTTGTCATTTGTGGGGCTTGAATTCAAGGCCTAGGCACTGTCCCTGAGCCTCTCTTATGCTCAAGGCTAGCACACTACCACTTGACCCACAGCACCACTTCCCATTTTTGAGTGGTTAACTGGAGATAAGAGTCTCAAGGAACTTTTCTGCCCAAGCTGAATTCAAATGGTGCTCCTCAGATGTCAGCCCCCTGAGTAGCTAGGACTACAGGTGTGAGTCACTGGTACCCAGCTTATTACACCTTCTAATATAGCAACAGTGCTTAAGAAAAAAAAAAAAAAAAAAAAAAAGAATGCTATGACACTAGTAGAAAATGCATATAGAACATACATAAATACTTCAGAAATTAATTATAAAATGTTTTCACCTTTAAGGATTAGTATCCAAAATATGTAAGAATTCAAAGCAACAAATCTAACCAATAAATGGGTAAGTAAACTAAAAAGTTGTCCAAAGAAATACAAGATACCAAAACATATATGAAAAACATAACAAAACAACACCTTTAGCCCAGCAATGAGACAAATCAAAACTACACTGAAGGTTGCATATTCCAAATGGCTACCATCAAAACTAAAGGCCTAGATACAATAGTGTATGTCTATAATCCCAGTACATATAAGGCACAGGATCAAGTGTTGAGGCAAGCCTAAACTGGTGACCCTATCTCCAGACAAGCTGAATATAGTATAAAACATGTATAATCCTAGCTTTGTGGGAGCTAAGGTAGAATGATTATGTTCTGAAACTGACCCTAAGTAAAAAGGAAGACCTTATCTAGAAAATAAGCTAGAGCAGAAGGTGTGGCTCAAGTGGTAGAGTGCCTCCCTACTAACCACAAGGCAGCTGAAACCCTAGTACCATACAGGCTAGCATTTTTGAACTGACATGGACACCATAGAATCAATCATCTACAGGGGGGCGTGGAGGGGGGGGAGAGGCACTATTATGAAGCTGGTATAAAAGGATACATATTATATTTTTGTATTTTCACAATAAATAGGTATAAACAAACATACCATGGTTTGTACTGTTTACAATCCATATACAGTTTACCATATTGCATTTATTCAACTACCAATTAACTTTTAATTGGCATTATAAAGACCTCTCTATACTTAAATGTATTATTTTTATAATTTAAAAATCATGCTTATTAGAAGGCATTAAATAAGGAATGGGTACTGGTGGCACATGCCTATAATCCTAGCAACTAAGAGGCTGAGATCTGAAGATCATGGTTTGAAACCAGTCTTGGCAGAAAAATCCTTAAGACTCTTATCTCCGATTAAACAGCAAAAAGCCAGAGTTGGAGCTATTGTTCAAATGGCAGAGTACCAGCCTTGAGTAAAAAAAGTAGGTGAAAGTGGAGGTCCAGCGTTCAAGCTCCAGTAACAGACACACACCTGCACACACACTTAACAGAGATCATGGCTCAAGGTCAGAGATCTTTAAGTTTTTAAATTTTTATTCTCAGCTGCATACCCAAATGAAAAATATTTAGACAATTTTGATCAGTGCAAAAGCACTGTCAATATTCTATTATTTGCCAACATCTTCATCTCCATGGGTGCTTTTCTTCTTTTTTAAACTCAAGAACAAGAGACGGTCTATTGATCGTATTGTAACAGCCATCCTAGAATTCTAGGCCAAAGCAAAAATATCCACTATCTAAGTGGTTTTAAATGAGGTTAGATAACTATTAAAAGGAGCTACCTAAAAAATATAAAAAAATACTGACCCATAGATATTTTGGAGCAATTTCCACTACTGAAATAAAGTACAAGCTAGAACTAAATAAATACAAGCTTGAGGTAGCCCAATAATAAGTAGTATTATATTTTATGCAGGAAAAAATTAACTAAATTTAAATCATTTGCTAATACAAAGTAAGTGGTAGCTTTTAAAATAAGATTTTTAACTTTTGAGCTATCATATTTTACTTTTCCCAAGTAGCCTCCCAATAGCTAGAATTACAGAATACCCAACTGACAGGTTGAAGCTGTATAATCACTTTCTTCCTCTTTTTTGACAGTAATGGGGTTCAAACTCAGGGCCTCATCCTTGCTAGTCAGTTACTCTACCACCTGAGCCATGTCTCAACCCCTCTCTTTAGACATGAATTATTTATGATATTACTATTATCTGTAAAGTGGGAACAATGTGAGTGCTGAAGAGAGTAAAGCTTACATATGTACATTAAAGTAGTCGTATTATAGATGTGTATATATATTCATATTCAGAGAGAAAACAGTGTCTAGGGAATGTTATCTAGTATTAATTTTTTTATGAAGAGCAATATTATGAAGAGTATTGTGTACAATTTAAAGAATTTCAGCAGAAAGGTCATGGAAATTAATGACAGCAACACATTGAGTATTACTTACTTACCCATAAGTAATATGTGAACTGAAGTGCAAAAATTGCAATGCCTTCATTATCAAAGGATCCGGCTACCGATCGAGATATGTAGCCTGGTACAATAGCAATAAAACAAGCAGCTAAAAGTCCTGCTCCTTGGTTCCAAAGTTCTCTTGTTAGCAGGAAAGTAGATATAGATGTAAGGCCGCTAAAAGTTGGTGCAAGGAATACACATACATCTCTTATGTGGACTGTTATGTTCAATGTATTTAAAATCCAATGGATAAGGCCGGCTGTTATCATTAACCCTGGGTAGACCTAAGAAAGAAAAAAACATGAAATACTGAATAATATTTGCAATAAGATATAGGAAAACCACCAGTCCTCCAATAATGCATATAGTTCATAGTAAGTTCAAGGGCAAGATCTCAAAAGTTTGGCTTTTTCACATGCTAAAAAATAAAATATTTTTGGATTGAATGCTAAGAACAGGCTCATAGGAAGAAATGTTTAAATAAAAGAGAAAACATGAAAAGAATTAAAACTGAAGATGTAATGCTAAACTATAGGTAACTTGATTATTGATACCACTAATTCTTTTCACTCTAAAACAGTGTCCTAAGTCTAATCAACCTTCATTATAGGGATTTTAATGGATTAATTTTATTCTTATTAAGAGAAGGGAGATAAAAACCAAAAATAAGGGGGGCTAGGAAAGTGGCTCAAACTGAAGATGTAATGCTAAACTATAGGTAACTTGATTATTGATACCACTAATTCTTTTCACTCTAAAACAGTGTCCTAAGTCTAATCAACCTTCATTATAGGGATTTTAATGGATTAATTTTATTCTTATTAAGAGAAGGGAGATAAAAACCAAAAATAAGGGGGGCTAGGAAAGTGGCTCAGTGGTAGAATGCTTGCTTTGCATGCATGAGGCCCTGGGTTCAATTCCTCAGCACCACATAAGCAGAAAAGGCCGGAAGTGAAGCTGTGGCTCAAGTGGTAGAGAGCTAACCTTGAACTTAAGAGCTGAGGGGCAGTGCCTAGGCCCAGAGTTCAGGCCCCACTACCAACCAAAAAATAAAATAAAATTTTTTTAAAAAAAATCACAAAACCCAAAATAAGTTATATGCAAAATTTAAACTGAATTTGTAAGTCTTCCCACCTTTTGAATCCAACGTTTAGAAAATGAAACAATTGTAGTCAAGAAGAACCAGTATGTTGGTGAATTTAAAGACATTTTGAGGTTTAGAAGATTTAAATGTTTTTATTTCATCACTTATTGAGTATTTGAAGGTAGAAGGGAAATACTAAACTAGAAGAGGCTAGGTAACAGTTATACTCACCCTTATTCTAAAGGAGGACATCAAATACTAATATAATTCATGAGCTATTCTTTAGTGATTAAAATAGGATTTACATCTGCATCCTCAGTTAATTCCTAGGAGATTCTTTTTTAAACTTTCCCCCATAATTAAATATTAAAATTTCATCTATTTAAAACTGTACATCCTCTCTCCTCTAGCTTTTAACACATTCTTTACTTTCTCCAAAACTCATCATTTGACATACTATGTATCCTTACTAATTATTAACTAGGAACTGCCCAAAATTCCTAAGAATACAAGCTTCAGAATATCAAGAACTTACTTTGCAACATTCAGAATAGTAACAGGTACAAAGTGGATATTTAATAATTGAAGAATATACAAGAATTTTAAAAAGTCATTCAACATTATTCTTTAAAAATGAAAATGTTGCTAAATATGGTGATTCCAACCTATAATCCTAGCTACTCTGATGGCAAAGAGTGGGGAAACATGGTTTGAGACCAGCCATGACAAAGTTTGGCAAGATCCATTTCAACCAATTGCTAGGCATGGTGGTAATGTACCTGCCATCCCAGAAACAAAGGGAAACATATACAGAAGGAACACAGTGTAGAAAGGCCCAGGCATAAAGCAGAACACCACCTACAAATAAGCAATGCAAAAAGGTGCTCACGGAGTAACCAAGTAGTATAGTACTTGCTTAGCAAGCACAAGGCTGAGTTCACACCCAATACTATTATATGACAATAAGAGTAATAATTTTGTTCCACTTAATACAAGGTCCCACTGCATACTTTTATCAATAATAATAAAAATGGAAGTGGAAATGAAGTAGAAAATACCTTTCAAGGTAAGTCAATATATCCATGTAATGTAACAGACTGAGCTGACACATAAATAACAGCCAAAATACACAGAAGTATCAGATGATAAAACTAAATGCTTCTAAGCAAAAAAGGGCATATTTAAACTCAAATGGCCAAGGATTTCTCCAGAGCTCAGAGACTGTAATCCCAACAAGCCAACTCCCGTTTGTAAAACTAAAAGAAATTTAATTCATCCACCTAGGAAGGCAGTTAAGAAACTTTGCTTTCCTTTGGGTTTTGAAAAGGAACACGGTAATGGAAAAAAAAAATCTCATTGAGATGTATAAACATAGGTTTAAAATTTGTAATATTAGGTATAACCTTAAGCCAAGAAATTGACTTGGCTCTAAAAACTACCCTAAAACCAGTCAAACGTCTAAAGATCCCTACAAAGAAAAATGAAAAAGACTTTTACAAATATTGTCCCATATATCAGGATATTACTTAGTCTCAGATAAAACTGGCCTCTACTGAGGATGAGTTCAAGACAAGAAGTGATAGCTAGAGACTAGGGCTCAAGCCTATAATCCTAGCTACTTGAAGTTAGAATTTAGGGGTAACAATTTGAGGACAGCCCAAGGAAAAAGCTCAAGACCATCTCAACTGCTGGTTGCAGTGGCACAATCTGTCATCCCCAGCAACACAAGAAAGCACAAATAGGGGGATCTCAGCCTAGGATGCCCTGGATATAAAGTGAGACCCTACCTCAAAAATAACCAAGGCAAAAATAGGCTAAAGTATGGCTCAAGTGCCTGAGGCAAGCAAGCCCAGCAAGTGCAAAGCCATGGATTTAAGATCCAAATACTGGGCAAAATAGCCAACAAAAAAAAAAAAATATCTAAGAAGAGCAAAAAGGGCAGCATAGTACCTGCCTAGCAAGATCAAAGTCCTGAGTTCAAATCCCAATATACCCATTCCAAAAAACAAGTAGAAATAGATTGGAAATTACTGAGTCAATCATCTTAGGATGTCAGAGAGAAAACAAAATAAATGCAAGAAAAAAGGAAAAGAAAATAAATAAAAAACAAAACAGAAATAGTATACAGTCAAAAGTTTACTCATAAAAACTGAATGGAATTGAGTAAACTTCTGGTAAACTTCATCCAAAAAATGAAAAACATAACTTTCCTCACCTGCCCCTATCTTTGGCTTTTACAAAATTCTCCTTATATCCCAAATCCTAAAAATATTTTCACTTATGTCATCTTATGACAACACAATTCTCAGTGAACTATAACCAATTCTCAATTTCCTAGAATGCAGATTTACAGCCTGGAATTTTATAATTATCTGGTTATTCTAAATTCTTATCTCCTTTCAAAAAGGTTTTTCTTAAGTTGCTACAGAATAAAGTAAAAACATACAACTTGCATTTAAATAGATCCCCATCCAGGCTCTACCACATGTCAGAAATAGGGGCTAGTGGGACAAAACCACAAAGCAGACTGTGGGGGAAGAGGTCAAGAAGATATGGATTGAATAATCAGTTATAGAAAATACATTAATGAACAATACAAAGTTGTGAAGCCATTTCCCCTTTGCAATTAATGAGTTATTTAAATAACTATAAAACTTTACAATTAACATAAACTGTTAATATACTTACAGTACCACCTACTATTCTTCCTAGTGGATACCACGCTCTTTCATCAAACCAATTTAAAAATTCATAAAACCCATGAGATGCAAGGTGATGTGTTGATCTATAGTTAAACCTAGAAAAAGAAAAAAAAAGAAATGCTATAAAGTTGTTCAACAGGATTCCTTCTATCTTTTTTATATTAAATTCTATGGCTATACAAATATATCTTTCACATTTTTCTTACATTTAAGTAGCAGAAAAATAATTAAAAATATCAACAGAATCAGTTTACACCTCTAAAATAACTCAACTTCTTTCCTACCTATGTCCACACCTATGAAATTAACATATAGGGTCCAGAACAGAATTAAACAAGTGATGAGAGGTTCCATAGAATTTGTCATTACATTCAAAGGATTAAGAAGCACTGACAAGAGATAACATCAATATTAAGCTACTTTGGAAGATAAAGATTGGGAGGGTTGTGGTTCAAGAACAGTCAGGGGGAAAAAAAAAAAAAAAAAAGGTAAGGCATTCCACATCCCCCAATCTTAAAAGCAGTAAATCTAAACCAACACATTATAGTGCTGGGTGCCTGTGATCATGCCTGCAATCCTAGCTACTCAGGAAGCTGAGATGTGAGGATTATGAATGAATGAATCTAGAAGAAAAAAAATCATATTGTGTAAATCAAGCTCAAAGGGTGCATGTTTTCTCTCATATATGGATGTCAGACCTAAAACATACATGGATGTAAATACATATATGATCAAATCCATATATATACATATATATACACACACATACACATATATATGATCAAACTGGCTCAATATATATATTCAGATGATGGCAACTCCTTTGAACAATTAACAGTTAAACAAAATGATTATGAGGAAGCGGAATCAAGTCTAGGTGGTGGGAACTAAAGGAAAGGGTATAGACAAACGGAAAAAGTAATGGTGCACAAATATAGCCATAATACTCAACAATAACACATGAAAATGGAAGTAGGAAATGATGATGTTGGAGGAAGGGGTTTAGGAATTGATACAGTTAGGAATTAGGAAATGATACAGTTGGAAGCAGAGGTAGGGGGGGAGGGCAGGGAGAATGATGAGGTGGCTCTAATCAAGATACTGTACACATGAATTGGACACATTAAACTGTAACTCCCTTGTACAACTCAAGATCTGAGTTCCTTCTTAAATCCTCTATACAAATCATCACACACCTGTCATTTTAACTTCTAAATGTCTGTAAAATGTCCATTTTTCTGATCTGCTACCAGTATTCTAATTCAAGCTTTTATCTAGCAAAACTACCGTGAATCTTTTCACAATCTGTATACCATATCACAGGTCTTTCAAAATAAAAATCTCTATTCAACTATTCAAACATTAAAGATGACAAATGTCTACTTCTTAATATGGTTGAAACCACATATAGCCTACCTCTAACACTGTCCTATATCATGCCTACTTTCCATAGACACTTTTCATTCTTTCAGATTTACGTAATTCCCTCCTACCATAAAATCTTAAGACTATTAATCCCCTCAGTTACCCATTTAACCCAGCAAACCCATTCTTCAAACTTCAATACATTTCTAAGGGCTGCTATACCCAAATCCCAGTTTACTTTCTAGTATTTGGAAGATGTAATTTACCATTTACTTGATTAACATTCCCAAAAAGATAAGTCTGAGTCATCAACACTTAGCACCTTTACATTCCAGGAAGTCAAGTTAAATTGGTCTCTTGTTAGGGAGCCCATTTAATGCTGGCAGCATTAGATAGCTCTCTGAAAAGTGTGTTGTTGGGTGTTAAAAGTTCTATCCATATTTTTTAGCTGATTTAAGTTTTTGGGGTTTTTTTTTTGTTACATGTTGGGTACTGTTCCTTTGCCAATTTTATGAACTGTCTCATTCTATTGCTTCTCTCTTCACTACTGATAGTTCTTTTTAAAAAAATTATTGACAAAAACCTAAATTTATCACTTTTGCTAGAAGGCCAGTGCCTCTAAAGAAAGAGAGGGAAGGAGAGAAAGGAAGTAGAAAGTATTAGGAAAGAAAAAAGATTTTAAAAAAAAAGTTCTTTGCTACCCCAGAATCTTCTGTTCTTCATGACAACTTATAATTTAGCTACTTAGATCTTTGGAATTATTACATGTATGGAGAAATGAGGGTCCAATTTAATTTTTCCCTCATTATTATTGTTCCATTTATTGAAATAACCATCTTTTCTCAATCTCTCTATCATTTAACTACAGGACTAAATGTCTGAATTTGTTTTTGCTTTTTGTACTCTATTCAAGTGGTATTTATGCCTATTCTTATGCTGATTATATTAGCTTCAGAAATACAGCTTTAAAGCAAATCTTGATGTCTGAGGGAATATATATATTTTTGGGGGGGTGGGGGAGGCAGTCGTGGGGCTTGAACTCTGGGCCTGGGAGCTGTCCCTCAAGTTCTTCAACTCAAGGCTAGCACTCTACCACTTGGGCTAGAGAGCCACTTCCGGTTTTCTGGTGGTTTATTGGAGGTAAGTCTCATGGACTTTCTTGCCTGGGCTGGCTTTGAACTGTGATGCTCAGATCTTAGCCTTCTGAGTAGCTAGGATTACAGGCATGAGCCACACCTGGCTCAGAGAATATTTTTAATAGTGCTTTATGTTTTTGTCCCTTTACATTTCCACATTAACTTTAAAATAGGCCTGTCAATTCCTCTCAAAACACCTGGCAAGATTTTGACTAAAATTCCATTTACTTTACAAATCATTTTGGGGAAAATTAACATCTTTACACTGAATCTTCATTCAGTCCATGAATAGTTTTGCTCCTTTAATGTCTCTCCAGAAGGTGTATAATTTCACCTTAGAGGCCTTGAACATCCTTAGATTTAGTACCACCTTCAATAACAAATGCAGGCATGGTATTCAGTAGATACTATGTGGAAAATGGAAAACTTTACAACTTATGAGCAGGGATGGCAGCGGGAAACTGGAGGAAAGCCAAGGAAGGGGTGATGTTGCCCAAGAAGAACTGTACTCATCTCCTGACTTAGTAATCCCTCTGTGTACAACACCTTAATAATAACAATAGCATTATATTTTAAAAATTATTTTGACCATATTGGCAAAAAAAAAAAAAAAGTAGTGACTCAAACACTAGAGAAAGGAAGAGAAAGGAAGAAAGAGAGGATACGCAGATTCTAAGTTATAGATCAGGTCTTATCTGATGTTACATATAAATATATATATATTATAGAGCACTTTTTACAAAAATGCTACTTAATGAGACAGTTTTTTGTTGTTGTTTTTTTGTTAGGTACTGGGATTAGAGCATTGAAAAATGTACTCTGTTCTCCTATAGCTCAAATGCAGTAAACATAAACCAAATTATTATACTGTTATAATATATAACTGAGGCTCAATGCCTGCAATCTCAGCTACTCAGGAGGCTAAGATCTGTGGATTATGGTTCCAAAGCCATCCCAGGCAGGAAGTCAGACATTTTCATCTCCAGTAACCAGTAAAAAAACAGAAGTGGAGCCATTACTCAAGAGGTAGAGTGTCAGCCTTAATGAAAACAGCTGAAGGACAACCATCAAGCCCTGATTTCAAGCCCCAGAATTCCATAAAATGCTGGTGGTTCATGCCTGTAATCACAGCTACTCAGAAGGCTGAGATTTGAAGATGATGGTTTGAAGCCAGCCTGGATTGGAAAGTCCATGAGACTGATCTCCAATTAACCACCAGAAAGCTAGTGGAAAGAAGTAGAAGTGGTAGAGTGCTAACCTTAAGCAATGAAACTAAGGGAGAGTGTTTAGACCCTGAGTTCAAGCCCCAGGACTGACACACACGCACACAGAGAATTATAGACTGAAACAAGAATGTCTGAAACTCAAGAAAAGTCCAATGAAATAAAACATTAAAATTGGAAAAAGGAAAGGAGGAGTGAGTAAAGACTGTTTTAATCAATTTATAAAGTTTTCTCACCTCTGAGACATTTAAGATTGGAAGTAGGGCTTGGAACTGGTGGCCCAGGCTGGTAACCCTAGCTACTCAAAGACAGCCCATGCAGATAAACCCAAGAAATCTTATCTCCAACTGACTAATAAAAACCTGGAAGTGCAAGTGTGGTTCAAATAATAGAGCACAAGATCAAGTGCCAGTACCAACACATACTCCCCTGCCACCCCACCTCTGGAAAAAAAAAACAGAATGCTAGTAGCCAACCAAAGTGTCAGGGGAGCTTATTGTAGGCAAAGAACCCCTGAATAAAAGAATCAGTGTGTTTAAGGAACAGAAAGATACCCAGGAGTGGTAATAAAGTTGCATTTTGAATACTTATATATTATGATATATTTATTATTATATTATATATTATTCTAATTATTTTAAATGTTAACATTGGTTTAACACCAAGAATATTTTTCACTTAATCATCATGCATAAATCTTTGTGGTAGACAGAATAGAGACGATTATATAATTTGTCTAAAGTCAGTCATGAAGCAGCCTACAAGGGAGTTGAACTGGGCAGCTGTAACTCCACTGCCTACGTACTTAAGCATGATCACAATATAATTCCAAATAGAAATATACCAATCAATGCATGTAATTATTTACACCACTTTCTGGGTACTGTGAACCTTAAAATTCAAACCATCCCCAATACTGCAGAAATTCCAAAAAGATCTACTGCAATTACTTTTGAGGGAAGACATAACTGTTTTATGTAATCTTTATTTGCATGTTTATATATTGGGCTTGTATGTAAACTCTCATTTGAAAAAGGTTTCAAAAATAAAACAAGTATTTTAAAAACAATGGAACATATACTTAAAGTACATGTAAACAAAGACCATTAACAAAGTTCTCTTAAAATGTATTTAGGATGCAACACTGAACCTTGAAGCTTAAGCACTTTCTTAAATTGCTTTGGAAACAAAAGGACACACAAATTCAATATGTCTAATTGTGATATCTCAGATTCCCAATGTTGGCACAGTTGTTAGTCATAGCCAGAAACCTGTGTTAAGTCCTGCATAACTAGTAACAACTTGTTATTAATCAATTTTGTAAAAAGCTTTACACAAACATTCTTAAGAACTTGTTTGCAAAGTGTAGTTCAAGATTCTTATACATACAATGATTAAAACTACCAAAGTTAATATGTATACATCCCTTTTTTAAAAAAGCAACCAGCACTAATAAAGGAAATGAGCAAGTAACAATTGATGTCAGAAATGAGCAAGTAACAACTGATGTCAAACAGAAGCAAATGAAATAAGTAAAAATAATTGCACAAAAGTAAGAGCAAAAACCAAAGTATTAGATAACAATTACTAGCCCAAAGACAATTGCTAGTCTAAAGGTTTTCATGTACGTCATGTTATTTATACCTTCCAGTCCCATTGAGAAATTTTATGTGTAGAACTCATATTTTATATCTACCTGCAAGGAAGGTAAAAGTACAACACAACTAAGGCCACAAGCTAAAACTCGAATTTCAGTGTACTTTTTATTATTCCTGTCATCTAGTAAGGGATCAAAAACAAACAGCCTGCCAGAATGATCAGCTATATTATTAAATACACAGAGCAGGGTAAAAATCTACTTTACTATGATTATTAAAACAATCTAAACCCACTCTTACCAAGTAATATGGATGAACACTGTCTTGGTAAACACATTCAACATACAGCTAGTTTTAAAACTTAAGAACATAACCCATGTGACTTTATGCCCCAAACTAGCATTAATATAGACATTTCAAATCAGTGTTTAAGAATAGCAAAGAATAACTAATGATGCATTTTTTTAAAATCTTCTACAAATACACAGAGTGATAAATATACTCATTTACACACAAGAAGTTGCAATTGGATCTTAAGATGACTCTCCCTAACCACTACTCTTACAACTAATAGGTAGGGGCAATTTAATTCACCTTCATAAGCAGAAAGCACACTGTATTTTAGACAAAGTACTTGTGTTTCTACTTCTCAGCAAAATAAGAGAAACTGAAGGTTTAAAGGCTGAAAATGTCTTGCAGTCTTCTGAAGCTACTGTGAACCTTCCCACTTAAAAATGAGATACAAACCAGGTTCCAGTAGCTCTTACCTGTAAATCCTGGCTACCCAAGAGGTGAGATCTGACACTAACCAACTGTAAGCCATTCTGGGCAGGAACTGTGAGATTTCTCTCCAATTAATCACCAAAAAGACAGAAGTGGAGCTGTGGCTCAACTGGTAGAACTCAAGGCCAGTGCTCCCAGGCACTGAGAGTTCAAGTTTCAGAACCAGAACACATTAAAAAAAAAAAAAAAAAAAAAAAAAAAGAAGAAGAAGAAAGAAAAAGAATAGAGATATACAAAAAAAAAAAAAAAAACTATTACAATGCATACAGTATAACTTCTTCCTAATACATACTAACCCAAAACAGTCCTATCTCAGATTTAAAAGAGCTCAAGGTTTGAGGCTAGCTGGATAAAGTTTTTAAACTCCATCTCCAAAACAAAAAGCAGGGCTAAGTGTATTTAAAGTGGTTCAGTACCAGCCTAGCAAACACAAAGTCCTAAGTTCAAACCAAAGTTACACATACACACAAGTTCAAGGCACAATGCCTATGTGCTTTTTTGATCATATAGAGTATTTACTGAAACGGACCCCAGGAAATGGAAACAAGGTTTTATTCTTTGTTGTTGTTTTTTCTTTTTATTTTGGTCAATTGTATGGCTTGAACACAGGGCCTATGCACTGTCTCTGAGCCTCTTTGTGCTCAAGGCTAGTGCTCTACCACTTGAGCCACAGCTCCATTTCAAGTTTTTGAGTGGTTACATTGGAGATCAGAGTCTCATGGAGATTCTTTTGCCTAGGCTGGCTTTGAACTGCAATCCTCAGATCTCAGCTTCCTCAGTAGGATTACAGGCACAAGCCATCAATACCTGGCTTGTTTGTTTTCTTTTTTTTTTGTCTTGTTTGTTCACTTACCTGTTTCTGAAAGGGTAGGGAGGCACAGAAAGGGAGAGAAAGGGTGAACAAATGCAGTAGTGGTACTCACTAAATACTACATTAAAAATGACCCATTTTAACAATGAGATGTACAAGACACTATGTTAAAAAGGAACTGTACAACTTGTGGGGGGGGCAGGAGGACTTGGGGAGGTGGGAAGAGAAGGGATGGTAGGGGAAAAACCAAGGAGGAGGTAACAATGATCAACAGGAAATGTACTCATTACCCTACTCATGTAGCTGTAACCCCTCTGTACACTATTTTTACAATAAAAATATTAAAAATGAACACCAGACTTTGTAATATGTAAGAGGATTAAAAACGTTTATGTACACACAAAAAAATGAACTACACAGGCCAGGTGCTGGTGGCTCATGCCTGTAATCCTAGCTACTCAGGAGGCTGAGATCTGAGGATCACAATTCAAAGCCAGCCCCGGCAGAAAAGCACATGAGACTCTTATCTCCAACTAACCACCAGAAAACCAGAAGTCGCATGGTGGCTCAAGTAATTGGTAGAGCGCTCACCTTGAGCTGAAGAGCGCAGGGACAGTGCCCAAGCCCAAAGTTCAACTAAACAACATTGTTCAGGGAATAATCTGGGGGGAAAAACAAGGGATAAAGTCAAATAAAGCAAACACTAATTCACACAATATATGTAAGTCTTCTCTAGACATCTTAAGACTTAAGGGAAGGCATATTAATAATCTTACAATTCAGCTTAGTCACCAAGACAAATAAAAAACTTGTTACAAATATTTGTAGCTATATTTTATACAAAATATAAATGCAGCTATATTTTCATACAAAAAATGATAAAATACTTAGCCAGGTGCTGGTGGCTCATGCCTATAATCCTAGCTACTCAAAGAGGCCGAGATCTGAGGACTGAAGTTTGGCGTCAACTCAGGCAGAAAAGTTTGAGAAACTCCAATAATCAGTAAAAAGCCAGAAGTGTAGGCCTGGCTTAAATGGTAGAGTTTCAGAAGTGAGCGGCAAAACCAAGTGAGAACACAAGGTTCTAAGGTTCAAGCCCCAATACTAGCACAAAAACAAAACTTAAGCCCTGCAAACCAGTAAATCTTGGTTGTAGCTCTATGACTTTAATAAGGTGACATACCATCATTAGGCTTCAGGCTCACCTACCATAAAGCACTTAGATCAATCTTTCTCATGAGTTACATGAACACTGAAATGTGTGGCCCCTAAAATTTATGTTAGAAATTTAATCCCCAGTGCAACCCATTAGGGCTCTGTCCTCATGAATGAAGTAAAGTTATTATCAGTAGAGTATGTTTGTTATAAAACCAAGTTCACAGCTGGGTGCTGGTGGCTCATACCTGTAATCCTAGCTATTTGGAAGGCTGAGATCTTAGGATTACGGTTCAAAGCCAGCCAGGGCAGGAAAGGCTGTGAGGTTCTTATCTCCAGTAAACTACTCAGAAAAGGGCAGAAGTGGCGCTGAAGCTCAAGTGGTAGAGTGCTAGTCTTGAGTACAAAGAGGTTCAGGGATGGTGCCCCGGCCCCAAGTTCAAGCCTCAGGACAGGCAAAAAACAACAACAGTATCAACAACAACAACAACAAAAAATTCACCTTCTGCACATACGTATGATATGCATATACATATGATCTATGCATTTTCTCTGTCCAGACATCTTCCAACACAGGATAATGTAGCCAAGAAAGCTGGCACCCTTCACCCTTGGATTTCCTAGTCTCTAGAATCACAGGACATAAATCTGTTCTTTATAAATTATCTCCTGTCAAGGATTCTCGTTTAGTAGCACAAAACAGACGAATACAAATGCCAATTAAAAAAATAATTAGTACAGGTAGATGTCAAAGATTCACATCTGTAATCCTAATTACTCAGGAGGCTGAGATATGAAGATTGTGGTTTGAAGCCAGCCTACATAGGAAAGTCTGAGAATCTTATCTCTGAAAAGCCTAACTGGAGCCATGGTTCAAATGCCAAGGCATTAACCTTGAGTTCAAAAAACAGCTCAGGGTAGCAACAATGCTCAATAGGAAATGTAATCATTACCTTGCTTGTGTAACTGTAACCCTTGTACAGCATTTTTACAATAAAAACATACAAAAAAAAAAACAAAACAAATAGCTCAGGGATAGTGCCCAGGCCCTGAGTTCAAGCTCCAGAATATGGACACACACACACCCTCACATACATCTACACACAAAGTTAAGCCTAACATGTTGGTACACATCTTAATTTCCATGAATCTTAATTTCCATGATAAAGTATGGAAGTAGGAAAAATCAAATATTAGCAAATGCTTTTTTTATAATGAGAACTGTAGCATGCCCTTACAAAAAGCACTGATGCTAGTTCAGCTATCTAGACAGAATATGAAATGTATTTGCTGATACTAGATGAATGATCTAAATGAATAATTTAGAGGAAAACTTTAAGGAGAAAAAGAGGCTGAATTACTGGTGACAGTGACATCACTCTGGACAAGTCATCCACCATTATCTGTCCTCAGACTGAGGACAAACAAAAAGTCATACTTTTTGGCCACAAATGAAATATAACTTGTAAAATTTTCACACCTCAGACTTACAGAACAAGGATAAATTATGCAAGCTGACAGAAATACTGTATAGATTTATAATTGTATATCTTTGTAAATACTGTTCTTCATAACAAAATATGACCTTTGGAGGTTATTTGACTTCAAGAACACATTATTTCTTTTTATTCCTTCTTTCCTTCCTTTCTTTTGCCAGTACTCACAATTCAGAGCCTGGGGACTGTCCATTACCTTTTTTGCTCAAGGATGGTGCTCTACCACTGAGCCAGGCTTCCATTTTTGGCTTTTTGCTGATTAACTACAGATAAGTCTCATGGACTTTCCTGCCCAGCTGGTTTCAAACTCATGCCTCAAATTTCAGCCTCTTGAACAGCTAGGATTACAAGCTCAAGCCATCGACATCAGCAAGAGCACATTCTTCTAACATACTAAGCAGTACATATGTAAAATGCAAGGAATAAAAATATCTATTAGGTATTTATGATTGTTGTAATGATCAATAAGCCACAAACGAAAACAGAAACTGCAATAAATTTGCCTAGTATAAAATAAAAATGATTTGGGGAATGAAATTAAACTTCCACTTAGTAAGCTTATTAAATTCTAAAAATTAAGAACATACATGTCCTAAGTGTCAATGAGTACAAATGTTCACTGCAATACAACTTATATACTTATTTATCTTGGTGCTACTGGGGTTTTAATGGAACTGAGCACCGGTGGCTCATGCCTGTAATCCTAGCTACTCAGGAGGCTGAGCTGAGGATGGCAGTTCAAAGCCAACCCGGGCAGGAAAAATCCATGAGACTCTTATCTCCAATAAACCACCAGAAAGCTGGAAGTGGCACTGTGGCTCAAGTGGTAGAGCACTTGCCTTGAGGTGAAGAGCTGAGGGACAGTACCCAGGCCCAGAGTTCAAACCCCACGACCAACAACAACAACAAAAAGATGTTTTAATGGAAAGTAACTTATTTCATGCCTATTATTTTTTTAGTATCTTTTAACCTCTATGGTAAAGTTTAAGTAAGATCAGTCAAAGCTGTGATGGATCCCTAAAGTGCTGCTGGAGTTGTATATTAAATTATCTATAATTATCCAGTTAAATCAAGAATCATGAAACTAGGAGCTAGCTAGGATATAGCTCAGTGATAGAACACTTGTGTAGCATTACAAAGTTTGGGTTCAATCTAGCAAAACACACACATGCACATACACACATACACACACACACAAAACCATGAAACCAAATGTATCCAACCCCACCTAAAGTCATCATTTGCAGGAATCTAGTGTATACTAAATAATGTATATTCAATGTAGTCTTAATAATGTCGACATATATAATATAGTTTCAATTCTACTTCTAAAATGTTAGCTTGTAAATTTTACTTTTATTGCTTTCTTTTTCCATATAAAAAAAATTAACAATGAAACTCATAAAAAACATAAAGCATACTCTTTGAGCATTATTTGTACTTGGAAGAAATACGAATGTAACTAAAACTTAAAACTCCTTCAAAGTTCTTTCTGAGGTAGCCATTCATCTCCCAACTCATGATGGCAATCAATGATGCTAACATAAATCATTTCCATGTGTGGACTAAGATATGTTCTACTTTAAAGGAAAGCATTATCATCTACTTTCTTCATCAATTCTCCTTTAATAAGATTAAAACAACTTTATTAGAGTTAGAATGCTGATTTATACATGTACATTATAGTCAAATTCAAAGTGCATCAAAATATTACAGTTACTATACCACTACAAATTGCCAGAATAGAAAATATAATTATTAAGGATAGAGGTTCTGTCTTTGTAGTCACTGAGTATTATGTTCCTAATTACAGGAAGACTAGAAATCATATTCTTAATTTAAAGGATCTTGCATGTCTCTCTATAGTAATGGTAAATTGTTTGCATTTATTAAAAGGAAAAATGAGCATGAAAATTCAAGTAACCATAATCTATCTTACCTATGAGAAAAGAATAAATGGCTTGTGTATTTTTACTTCACAGGTGTTAAAATCTTCAAAACATCTCTAGCTAACTTAGTCAACTGAGTAGTCCTCAGCAAAATTTAAGTAGTTTTGTTTTATAATGGCAATAATAAACTATTAATCTCTTAAGAAAAATAAGCTTATTTTTAAAAAAATAAGTATACTTGGCATGTTTCTTTTTATCGTTATGTTTTGGTTTTTGAGAGTGGTTTTGACCTCAGCTTCCTCAGTGATGGGACTATGGATACAAAACATGGTCTTATTTCTTAACAGTTAATATTATTTCAGCAAAGTAACTTCACTTGGGATATTCACATAAGTGAAACACTACTAGTACTAAAATTGCTTAAATCATTAAGTTAGACCATTATCTGAGTACAACCAAATTCAAAGTATTTATATATCCTGTTATGTTATGTATCACATGGAATTTTTTGGTGGTAGATATCCTTTCTTCCAATATTTGGCTTAATTTTTTAAGTTTGAATTTTACAGAAATACTGAATAGGCTAAACTGAGAGTTTGAAGAAACAAAACTATTATTTATTTAAATGAGTTCTATACTAATGCACAGCAGAAAAATACCACCAAATTTGACCAAAATCATTCTAAATAGTAAGTAGATACATATTAGAGATTTTATATTAATTCAATTAAGAACTTTCTAATTAGAATGACATAACCTGGCCAATGTCCTAAATAAAACATTTGCTAACACAGAAAGAAACATCAAATTCTCAAAGCCCTAAAAGTTTTTCAAGTACTTAATGTAAGGTCTGTCCAGGCAGGCCCTGTGCAGTCACCTCCCCCTTCTCTGAGGTCATATCCTGGACTGCCCCATATGATGCCCCCCATTGGAGAGTCTCAGGCCCTGAGGTCACATCTACATCTGGCTTGGCCACAACTTCCCTCACCTTGCCACACCTTCTCCCCACCCCTTCCATACTTAAACCCTGACCTGACAGTGGCTTAGCCCCTTGGGCCACATGTTCCAACTTGGGAGAGAGTAGTTTAGGGGAATAAAAGTCTCTCTGCCTGAATACTGCATGGCATGGTGTCCTCTTCTCGAGTACCCATATAAACTCTAACACTTACAAAGACCAATTCTCCAAATCAAATTTTTCATTGGCCAGTTTTTTAAGGCATCTTTCTAATATCCTACCTTTACATCCTATCTGAAGAGAAAGTCAGCTATAAAATCAATAAAGGAATATAGAAATGGCAAAGAATAAAATCAATACCCATTAACTACCAGAAGAAAACAACACAGAAAATAAGCTCTCCTAGATTCAGTAGCTATATAAGTAACAACAAAAACCCCACACACATAATCTGATATTGACATCCTCTACAATTCTAATCCATCAAAGTTTTTAGTGTTTTCCTAAAATCCTTCGACTCAAATCTCCTTTCAGTACTCCTTCCTTCTTTTAATAATTACCAACCAAATCATTCTCTTCCTTCAGTTAGTTTTTACATATGAGGAACAGATGACAGTTTGTTGTTGTTTGGTTACTTTTAAAATAGGTTTTCATGATGCCCAAGCAGATCTTGGACTCAGTGATCTCATTTTCACCTCCTTGGATAAATACCAGATTATTGTGTCTCTAAAGACAATGAGGTTTCTTCTCTATCCTTACTTCCTTTCTTATTCTTGATGTCTGTTGATAGATTGAATCTTTCTGACTATGCAGTACCTTAAAAATAGTTGTCAAGGTTATCTGAGATACACAAGGTTGACTCTTATCTTAAGAACTCAGTTTTGAGACAATTTCTGTCTCCTTTTCTTTCTTACAGGTGAGGAACTTTTTCTTAGAAAAGAGCAGGCAGATCTCTCCTAGTGGATATAGTTTACCTACTTAAATTACTGCTGAACTTTATTACCCTAATACTCTTGATAAACTTGATTGATGAATCTTAACAATAACACTGAGCAGAAAGAACAAAAGTCTCAACTAAATTGTTACTGTATATCATTGAGCAATACAAAGTTCCTTTATCTACAAAAAACAAGATGCAATTAGTTAATTACCATGAAAGCTGGGAGATGAGGGATTGAGAAAACATATACTAAGTGCCTCTAAGGTGGGAGCAATGATCTCTATGGGGCCTTATTCTATTTTTCAACATTTGAAACATTGAAAATTAAGACTGAAACACTATCACCTATAAATAAAAAGCCTTCACAGAATATTTTTCTCTGCTCGTGTTTATATTAACATTTAAGACTTACTTCATGCAAATCAAAACAACACTGAGATTCTACCAAACTCCAGTCAGAATGGCCATTATAATAACAAACACTAGTGAGGATGTTGCCAAAAGGGAATGCTATTACCCTGTTGGTTGGAATGTAAACTTGTTCAACCACTCTGGAACGTAGTATGGACGTTCCTCAAAAGACTGAACATAGAGCTTCCTTCTATTCCTGGGCATCTATCCAATAGACCACCACTAACGCCACACTAAAGCTACAAAGCACAATCATGTTCATTGCAGCATTGTATACCATAGCCAAATCAACCCAGATGCCCCTCAGTGGATGAACTGATCAAGAAAGTGTGATATATATACACAATGAAATTCTATACTTCCATCAGAAAGAATATTGTCCCATTTGTAAGGAAATGGAAAGACTTTGAAACACTTAAGTCAGACTCAAAGGAACACAGGTTTCCCTCATTTGTTGTAGCCAGAATGTGCCTATACATCTACAAGTAAATACACTGAATGGTAAGACAAAAAAAAAAATACACTTGGACATGCTAAATTAAGAAGATAGGAGAGGATCACAAAGGCTCAATATATGATCATATAAAATGATGTTTTTGAAATTAATTCCAAGAAATAGAAACAAGGAATTTTTTGTTATTTTGCTTTTCAGATTTTTTTTCCTCCTTTGTTGCCATTTTTGGTTTCTGTCCCTTTTGTCTTGTATGTAAATTTCTGTTTGGGGGAGGGTAAAGGGGAGCACAGAAATGGTGGGACAAAGATTGAACAAATGCAGCAATGACACTCACTAGACACTAGGTTGAAAATGAACTTTACAATTTGTGAAGGAAGTTAGGAGGGAAAAATGGGGAGAAAACAAGGAGAGGTAACACTGTTCAAAAACAAAATATACTCATTACCTGACTTATGTCACTATAACCCCTCTGTATATCATGTGTACAATAACAAAGGCTTATTTCAAAGACTATCTCAAAGATTACAAGAGTACTGCTTTCTGATAATTCTAATAATTCTACACTCCATTATTTTTGCTTGGACTAGACATGGTACATTAATTTTCTTTTAATAATTGAGTTTCCACCAGTCAATATCCTTTCATCAACTGTATTTGGTCAACTTGGCTTTATACTCTTAATACAAAACTAGCACGCCAAACAATAATTTATGTATATACTAGAACTTAGAAATTTAGTATTACTTAAAAATCAAGTACTAATTAAGTATTAAATTATTCATTTTAATTTCTCTAATGGTACAATGGTATAGAATTTTACCTTCAAAATTAATATATACATGATAAATATGTACCATATGCTATTATCTATGGAGAGAGGGAGGAAGAGAATAAGAACTTGCCAATATTTTTAAATTTAAAAACAAATACAACTGAGGTCTTTTGAAAGTTGGAAGGACTTCTAGCTATCACTAAAGAAAAAAAGTATCATGGGAGGAGGGAAATCTCTACTTGAAAACACTTAATATAGTTGTATGCATGAAAAAAAAATAAAATCCCCAGACCCTTTATTAGCTTATCAGCTAAGTAATGTTAAGTTTATTACTATGTACAAATTGTGTTTATTTAGATATATTTTTATACAATAAGAATGAACACAAAGTCAAAAAAGAATGAAGTTTTAATACTTGATCTGATTTCATGGTTATTACAGGCAATTCATGCATGCAATTTTTACATCATCAATTCCAAATTAAACTTCACCACAAAAGCTGTAGTTGTCATATCAAAACTTTAATTTTCAACATTTTCAATATTGGAACATGTCTGACTAGGGTTAGATATGTCGTCACAATGCTGTAATCCTAACACTGAAGACTCAGGCAGGATCTCTGTACAAGACAAACCTGTGCTACATAGTGACATCTCTTCTCAAAAATACATACATACATACATACAGACAGACAGACATACGGAAGAGAGAAGAAAAACCAAACCAATAGGAAAAATAGTGCCCACTGCCAAATTATATACTATACTACAAGTACAATTTCTTTCTTATATAAATGTTCCTTTTTCCTATTATCTCTAATTGTCATTCTCTATGCCCTGCCTGCTATTTGGACTTCAGGTACACAAGAGTGAGTTAGTAAAACAACTGCTAATTTCTGAAGTAGCAATTTTCAGACAACCTCTCAAAATAGGACTCTCTCTCTAATGAAAACACAGCTGAGGGCTGGGAAGGTGGCTCAGTGGTAGAGCGCTTGCCTTGCATGCCTGAGGCCCTGGGTTCGATTCCTCAGCACCACATAAGCAAAAAGAAAAAAAGCCGAAAGTGGCGCTGTGGCTCAAGTGGTAGAGCGCTAGCGCTGAACTCAGCACCCAGGCCCAGAGTTCAGGCCCCACGACCCGACCCCCCCCCCCCCAAAAAAAAAACCACAGCTGAAAGAACACTGGAAAAGAATCTGCCAGTTTAGGTATTCCATCCCTGTGTTCCTTGCTTCTTTGTCCTGATAACAAGGAAGTGGACAAGGTATATTCTTTAAAAAAATTAGCTTTAGAACTCTTTGTTTTGTTTGTGTCAGTCACAGGGCCAGAACTGTGGGCCTGGGCGCTGTCCCAGATCAAGGCTGGCGCTCTACCACTCTACCACTTGAGCCACAGCGCCACTTCCGGCTTTTTCTGATTATATGGTGCTGAGGAATCAAACCCAGAGCCTCATGCATGCAAGGCAAGCACTCTACCACTGAGCCACCCCCTCAGCCCCAAGCTTTAGAATTCTTATTGTACTCTCAAAGTAGTACAGTTATCCACCCTGTCACTCCTTAGCTACAATGGCTTAATACTTTTAAGCTCACTACTATGAATGTTGTACAGACAAAATAAATTTAAACAAAGCATTTAACCAAGTTCAGACATCTTCGCCTCCCATTCAGGTACTACCTTAAAAGTTCCATTTCTTAAAAAAAAAAAAAAAGCCCATTTCTGAAAACCCTCTATCAAACAAACACACAACTACCAATTTCCCCTTTCCTACTTAAAATGATCAAAATAATTAGCCCATCCAACTAGTGAGCTTAGAGGAAGGTTTGTGACTAGGCATTTTTATAAATATTTTGATAGGCCAATATGTTAAGACTTAAATCACAGGCAATGATTGAAAGACATAAATTAAATGGAGGATACTTTTCATTTAAGCCTGCCTTGGAGGCAGGGGTAGAACAACACCCACCAGACAAAGACTTTGGAGTCAGGCATATCTCAATACTGAAGTGAAAAATATTTTGTCTGCGGAAATTAAAAGATGTCACCTCATTTCCTCAATTGTCAGACTTTTTGCAACACTGTAAAAACTACTTATCTACTACCATTTAAAGCATCTCTTAACATTATCCTGAAATAGTAATTTTTTCTCAGAAAGAAAAACAAGTGGTTAGAGATGATACAGTTGATTTAATTAGTGCAATAATCACAATTCTTACAGAAGTAGTATAAATTTGAATAACTTAAAAGCTCTGATCAGAATATGTACAAACATATCCCAAGATGTTTAGATGTTTTTTCATTTGAAATTAAGAAAACACTTTTTCAATTAATAAATTTTAAACTGTGGTTAGATTTCCTGGCAAGTCTACACATGCCAGTTAACCTAAAAAATAAGATCCTCTGGACCATCGGCTCCTATCTCTTCTAACACTTATCTCCTGCAGACACATGACCCTCCTTTTTATTTATTAATTTTTTATAAGTCACTTCTTTTATACAAGAAACACAGAAGACCAAGAAAATCCAATAAAACTTTAAGTCCCAGAGCTGATAGTCAAAGAATGACCCTTCTTTAAAAACAAATTCTATGTATTTCCATTTCCGTCCATTTCTAATGCTCTAAATAGTACTGAAATAGCTAAAATGAAAACACAGAAACCTCAGAAAGCAGAATAGTTTAAAAATGAAAGTAGGGAGTTGGTGGATCACACCTGTAATCCTAGCATCTTTTAAGAGGCAGTTTGAAATCAGAGCCAGCAGAAAAATCCATGAGACTCCAACTAACACCAAAAAGCTGGAAGTGGCAGCTCAAGTGGCAGAGCACTAACTAGCCTAGAACAAAAACTGATTAGGGATGATGCCCAGGTCCTGAGTTCCATCAGAATCAGAGATGAAAATAAGATGGAAGTCTAATCATTTATTTCTCTCCTTTCAATAGTATTAATTGGGCCCATCAAAGTCTATGCCTATTGTTTGAAAATCATAAAACTTTACATGTGGATGAAACATGGAAGTGGCATTATAAAGACATAATTCACATAGATTAAGTCTAATAAAAACAACATGAATACCTTTCAAAGCATAGCAGAATTTCTCCTAAGATACCAGACTTAGCAAAATGAAGTCATTCAACAGACATGGCTGAATTACAGGTTACTCAAATAATTACTAACTAAAACCTGGGATGGAATCTGATCCTAATCTGCAGTCCAACTGACAATACAGAAATTCTACTTACATGTTTTAGTGTTACAGAAAACCAAACACTACTCTGAACTACAGATTTTTTTTTTATCATGGAATTGAGGAAAGACAGCACTCTTTTTACCACAGTAAACAATGCACTATCAACCTCTCCATTTAAAGATTTAAAGCAGCAATGGACAAACATAATACAAAGTATAACATTAATTGTAAAATCTAGGTAGTGGATTATGAGTGTTCACTATAAAATTTCTTCACCTTTCCTGCATGTCTGAAAGTCTTCATAATACTGCAATTTCACTCTCTTTCCTGCATGTCTGAAAGTCTTCATAATACTGCAATTTCTCTCTCTCTCTATGTATATACACATATATATGTGTATGTCTGTATATATATATATACACACACACATATATATATATATATATATCAGTTCAATTGTGGAGGCCTTATTAGTCATTAACGATGTTTATGGTTCCCTAAGATTGTGAAGCTTTCAAACTAAAACAGAAAAAAATATTACTTGTTCACTTAAGAATAGTATTGACCTTTCTATTATTTATTTTGGAGGCACATATGTACTAATGGATACAAAGATATTATAATGAAGGAAAATTTTTAACATTTCCCCCTACTGTTATGATTTTTAGAGATATAGAAATTGGAGGATGAGGTACAGACAAATACCATATTCCTAACAATTCTGTCAAGTCAGTTACATAAATTCTCATTTTGAGTTTCTAATGCTTGGTAAGATTAGAATTATGGCAGCAAGGAACATGAAGTCTTAACTTCATGTCTGAATTTTAGCCCTCAAGATGAAAACCCTACAGAAGGTTCTAAGGATTTTGATAGTAAATCCTAACTATCCCAGGATCTTTTTGATGCCTTGATGAAATGAGTACCTACTGAAATCACATTTACTGAAAATGGGAGAAGATTCAAAACTTTCATCTAATTCAGCAAGTTAATATACATTCTACTACCTGTATGTACTTGCAACTTTGGTCTCAGAAGCTCAAGGCTAGAAAAACGAATTATAATAAAGTCAGTGTCAGTATTCTTGTTATCGATTGTTGTTGCTAATGGTCGCAGTCAAAGAGACTTTGTAAAATTTGGTGACTTTGTGTCCTAAAACTACCCATTCTACCCATTCTGTCTTCTTCAGAAATGAGGTCAATAGCCTGTTTATAACATCTGCGAAGTGTAGAAAACAGACCTCAGTACAGGAAGTAGCCCCCAACTTACAAACAGCTTATGTTCCAAGAATTATCACTCCTTTGAAAACATGCTTGTACTAATTAACCTATTTACACCATAATTTCAATGAAAAAATTACATTCCAAGTTTCAATCCTGAAACTTTCTGTCCTGAAAAAAAGTCATCTGCTGCCTTTCTGATAACTGCAGCCAAACCCACATATTAGAACATTCTCTCTAGGGAGAAACTTGTGAAAGTAGGGAAAAGGGCAGCTCTCCTTACATTGAGAATCAACTTCTACATTGGTTTTATGAAAAAAGTTACCATAATTTAGCAAGGTAATGGCTATGGAAAAGGACTTAATACAATGCACAAGTATTATCAGTTATAACAGAACCTAGAAAGAGTGGTAATCTTCTATAACCTCAGCTACTCAAGAGATAGAGGCAGGAGTTGTTGCAGGCCAGCCCAAGCAAAGTTAGCAAACCCCTTTTTCAAAAACAAAATAAAGGGCTGGTGGTGTATCTCAAGTAATAAAATGCTTGTCTATCCAGTGTGAGATCTTGGGTCCAATCCCCAGTACTGGGGGAGAGTGGTGGAAAAGTTATAACAGAACATGAAGAACAAACATCTGACACCAGATTAAAAAGATAATTAGGGGCTGTTAAACTAGTTGATTAGCCAAGTGTTTGGCACACATAGACAATGATATCTGTTTCCTCATCAATAGACGGAGGAAATTATTCAAGTGAAAAAATGAGGCCATCAGAACCAAAAAAACACTGCCAAGTTCTAAAAGTAAAGTGTAATGTGCTCAGTATATATGTATTACTTAACATATACCATCTCTTAGAACACACTTGGTAATATTTATAAGATAACTTGATTTTTAAAAATAAGTATAACTTTGTGACAAGTTATTTTTATAGCTAACTTCTGAGTCTCACCCAATTTAAGAACTACTGCCAAATTTTAAAAATTCATAATCACCATGATAATAACAATTTGCCTTGTGATGGTTAAATGTTTGTGACAAACTTAGTATCATTATCCTACAATACGGTGGAAATTGTGAAATTTATTAATCAATCTCAATTTTAAAAAACTTTTTTAAGCAAACAGAGAAAGTAAGCCTTTCACTAAAATGACTTCAGAAGTGAAACTAGACATGGGAAAGGGGATTAGGGAAGGTGTGGGCAGGCCAAAATAAATGGTTCATAACAACAGAGCCTGAGAATAACAGTGAAGTATTATTAAAGGTTCATGCCATTGTTACACGTTAACATGGTATGTGACAACAGTATTAAGACTGCTAACCTGGGATGGTAAGGGGAAAACAAGGAGGAGGCAACAATGCTTGATAAGAAATGTACTCATTACCTTGCTCAGGTGACTGTAACCCCTCTGTACAATATTTTCATAATAAAAAACTTATTTTTAAAAAAAGACTGCTAACCTAGTAAGTGTTGAAAATATTAGTACAAACTACAAGTAGTTTGTGTCCTACAAACTACAAGTAGGGAAACTGCTTTAAAATTCAAAGTAATGACGGATAAGCTACACAACCATACTCTTAAAATTCTTTTAAAAGAATGAGAGGGGATGAATGAATGACAGGCCTATTTCAGATCTTAAAAGCTTTAAAAAAAGTGAGCAACAAGGTGTTTCTTTTATATGAACCTGATTTAAGTCAGTAGAATTAGAAGTTATAGAAGATTTATACTGACAAATTACCATTCACAATAAGAACTATTCATTTATTAATTTTATGTTTACTACTCAGAATCATCTGACATTATGAGCATAAATGTTTCATTAAGAATGTAATAAATATTAAAACTGTAAGCAGATAGTCTAATTTAAGTTCTTCATCGAAAGATATATAGACCAGTGTGTATGAACTAAAGTTAAAGTAACATATTTAGCTAAAAGAACACTCCAGAAATGTTTTCATACATAGGAAGAAGCTAAATGGATCCCAGGTGAAAGAAAAAAGGCTTATGAACTCAAATACTCTTGAAACTCTGGAGAAAGAAATAAACTTTTAGTTATTTAAGAATATTAAACTGTACCATAAACTAATAAGCCATCTCATACTTACATTATTCAATTTTAGAAGTGATGTTTGCCTGATTTTATTTCTAATTTTCCACCAAAACGAAAAAGGCAAATATTTTGTTCAGTTGCAATTTTTCCTGCAACCCTTAATTTCAACTTCTTCAACTTCAGAGTTACTCTTAAATAGTATCTGTCCTTCCAGTTATAAAAACATTACTCTGTAAAGATTTTTAAACTTTCTAGAAATATTTATTATTTTTGATACACAAAATGTGGGGTAAACAATGCACTTTTGCTATTTTTAGTCTGAAAATATAGAGGTTTCTCTTCATGCTGTTGAGTAAATTCTAGTCTTCACTTTCTAGTTCCAGTTTTCTCTCCTTCGATGTTAGGCACTGAACCCAGGGCCTTGCACATGGTAGGCAAGAACTCCAGCAAAGAACTACATTCCTTGCCCACAATTTCATTTCTATCCCAATTTGCTTAAGTGTTTTAAAGCTGAGATCAGTTAAAATTACTCTGGTTAGTTAACAAGGCTTCACAGATATGCATAAGCTCATAAATAATGTATATTAAAAATGTCCTTCTATGATTCTAAATAACAATAGGTTATTTTTAAAAAACTTGTTAGGGCTGGTCAGTGGCTCACACCTGTAATCCTAGCTACTCAGGAGTCTTGACATGTGAGGATCAAGGCTTGAAGCCAGCCTAGGCAGTTAAATCTGTGAGCCATTTATATCCAATTTAGCACCAAAAAAAGCCAGAAGTGGAGCTGTGACTCAAGTAGTAGAGTACTAGCCTTGAACAACAACAACAAAAGCTCAAGAGACAGTTCCCAGGCTCTGAGTTCAAGCCGCACAGACCACACAAAACTACAAAAACTTATTAGGAATAAAGAACTAACAAAATGGGATTAAAACGTCTCAGGGAAGATTGTCTTAGTAATTGCTTATCTAAATTTAATTCTCATGAATGGGCCCATATGGTGTTCAATATATGTTGCAGTATAAATTTCTCACTCCATAAAAGCTGAACTTAAGTCGTGTATTAAAA
The DNA here is from genome assembly GCF_024711535.1 of Dipodomys merriami. NCBI lineage: Eukaryota > Metazoa > Chordata > Mammalia > Rodentia > Heteromyidae > Dipodomys > Dipodomys merriami. Next base: position 45,384,259 of record NW_027206290.1, on the reverse strand, counting down.
AAATATGGGTAAGTCATCCCACACACACAAAAAAAATTATACTCTACAGATTCACGAACTCTCACCAAGAGTCTCTGCACATTGCAGATGGTAAGACCAATATCCTTAAGTTTAATTAGGCTTAAACTTCAACTAAAGTTTATAAGGAAGAACATCTCAAGGTTATAGGTCAGATTACCAAAATGAATCAATTAAGTTTAAAAGGCATACTCTTCAGGTGGGAAAACCTCAAGACTGGGCGCCAGCTTGAAGGGGGGGGGGGGGGAGTTAAAGGTAACTCCGAGCAGAACAAAGTCTTAATCAGCTGATGTGGAGAGTGGGGCGATTTCCGAAAACGTTCGGGTGCTATCATCTAGGGCGCCCATCGCTACGGCTCTGTGTGTTCTCTTCTCCACAAACCTGCCGGCAGAGAGCCATTCAAGAATTCAAGAAGCGAAGGCAACGCTGCTTTCGGATCCCGTGCCTCACGCGGGAGCGTGACGAGTCTGGCTGAACAGAATAACCACCTGGCTCGGAAGGGCCCCCCAAGTTGATAGTGAGGTGCTGAAGGCACTTAAAGGCCCCGGGGGGAGGGAGATTTTTTTCTTTAGAAGAAAGGAAAAAGCCACTCTTGAGAAGACCCGGGAGTGGATCGACACGAGCCGCCGGCGTTGGGCTCACTCTCTCGCAGGGGCTCCCCTCGCCGCACCGCACACTCCTCTTCCCTCCCCTGGAATTACAGAGCCCGCCGCCGAGCAACGGCCAAAGCGGAAAACTGCGCTGCGATCACCCCGGCACATCTGGACTCAGCCGGTGGCGGCCAGCGGGCCGGCCCTCGAGGATCCCATCCCGCCACAAGAACACCCTTCTCCCTCCCTCCCCACCCCCCCACGCCCAAAAAAGGAGGGCGCGAGCCGGGGCGGGGGTGCGCGGCGGGACGGGGCGCCCGGAGCCGCGCGGGGGGCCGGCCCCGTCCTCCGCGCCGGGCTCGGGGCTGCGCTCCGGGACGCCACGCGGGGCCCCGCCCGGGGACCGCTCGGGGGCAAACTTCGCCCTGCGGTGGGGGGGAGTGGGCGGGGGGGGGAGGAGAAGGGGACGGGAAAGGGGGCGCGTCCGCGCGGGGCGGCCGCGAGTCGCGCGCCAGGCGCTCGGGCCCGGGCCGCGGGCGGGGGAGGGGCGGCCGACACTCACCACGGGTCGAACTCGTGGATGATGCTTTCGAAGCGGATGACGGCGAAGAGGCGCGAGCTGAAGCCGGCCAGCCAGGCCAGGAAGAGGATGGTGAAGGAGAGCAGCGACTGCCAGCCAGCCGGCTGCGACAGCCCTCCGGACAGCCCCGCCGGGGCCGGCTTCGGCGCCGCCGCCGCGCCGCCCGCCGCCCTGGGCGCGCTCTGGGCTCCGGGCCCGTGGTGGCCGTGCCGGCTGTTCCCCAGGGCCATGAGGCCGCTCCACGGGGACGAGTTGAGGGACGACTTGTGCTTGCTCTCCGGGGCCGAGGGCTCCGCCATGTTGTGCCCCGGCGGCGGGTCTCGCTCTCCTCGGCGGCCACCGCCGCCACCGCCGCCGCCGCCGCCGCCGCCTGGTGCGAGGGGTGCTGGGCGGGGACCCGGAGGAGGAGGAGGGGAAGAAGGAGGAGGAGGGAGAGGGAGAGGAGGAGGAGGAGGAGGGAGGGGAAAAAAAGAGAGGCGGAGGGAAGGGCTCAGCGCGCTCCCGCCCTCAGCGCCGCGAGGCCGGGGCACGGGGGGGTGGAGGCGGCAGCGGGGAGTCTCCGCCTCAGCAGCCGCTGCGACTGCCGCTCTCTCAACCCAGATGGCCCCTGCGCCCCTCTAGCCATCCGTGTCCCCAGTGCAGCTGCGGCGACGGCGAACGCCGACGGGATGAGGGCGCCAGAGCCGCGGCAGCAGCGGCAGCGGCAGCAGCAGCAGCGGCAGCAGCAGACGGAGGCGGCACCGCGGCCCCGAGAAGCAATGACATTCCCCCTTACGCCCGCCCCGCCGAGAGGAGCAGGGGGAGGAGCCCCGGAGTCCGGGCGGAGCTCGGGCAGCCTCCGACTCCGCCCCCTGCCCAACAGGAACTGGCTCCTCCGCCTGTCACAAAGCGACAGGTCCGTTAGGGGGCGTGTTTATCGCTTGGGCGCCCACCAATAGGGGCGCGGGTGGAGGCGGGGCTTGGCCCAACGGTCCACCCGCTCCCCGCTTCCTCCCAGCCTCGCGCCCATTCGCCGGGAGCAGCGGAGCTGCTGGGATTTGGCTTCATTGTCAGTTGAAAGACGCGGTTCTGAGCGCGTGTGCGGTCTGTGAGGAAGGGCGCTAGGTGGCTCTGCTGGCTTCACCGAACTGGGCCGGGCTGAGGGGTTGGGAGGTGGTTTAGTGCAGCGAGGCAGACCCCCGTCAAACTCGGTTACAGGGCGCTCAGAGCGCACGGCAGGCCGGCCTCCCGGCCGCCGAAGATTGCTCGCGCGGTCTCTGCTGTAGTGACTTTTAACCCGCTGGATGCTGAGTGGGCGCCACGTGACCGGGCGCGCAGGCGCACTGCACGGCTCCGGCGCGTGGGTCCCGCCGGTGGAGCTTCGCTCGGGTGCCGCCCAGCCCCGGCGCAGGTGATCCCACCCCGGGTGCCACCTGTCCGGCGTGCCCGGCCCGGCTTCTGCCTCGGCGGCCTCCCTGGAGCCCTACCATCGTACCGAAGCCAGCTGGGAAGTTAAAGGAGAACGGATCGAGTTCTTAAGCAAGCCGAGCAGACAAAAATGCGACCCTCCCTCCACCTCCCCCCCCCAACACCCAAGAGTAATTAATCCAATCCAAGAGTAATTAACGTCGTGTTCGCTTTAAAGGCAAAGGCTGGAATTCATTGTGAAGGGCCACGTGCATTCCATCCAACCAGTGGGACGAGTGAAGTTTCCCCGGGCCGCCAGCCACGTCAGGACACCTCTGCACACCCTCCTCCCAAATAACGCATCCTTCACCGGGAGGCGGAACGCGCGGCGCGAGGGGCGGACGCGGTCCTAATGGGGAGCCTAGAATCGCTCCGATCCCACCGAGGACGGCAATCAAGGCTCAATAAATAGATCACTTGTTCATTTAGCTTCAGTTAGCTGCCCATCTATGGTGTCTGAGGTCTAACGGCAGTTGTTTTCTGAATGATTTTTCACGGCAATTGTCGGAAATGTCTCCTCAAAGATAGAATGAACGCGTGCCTGCGTTTGAGGTTGTTCTTTGAAACCAATGGATCTAGGTCCTCTTTTAACCTGCTACGTGGTTAACTTTTGTTTCCATACAAAAAGTGTCTCCTTTAAGGAATTAAAAGGTTTCCAGAATTAGCCTTAACCAACTTAACAGCCAACATTTATTGGACATCTAACTTTTAACGAGAATTATGATAGAATATTAACAAATCATTTCTGTACAGAAAAAAGGTGGCATGTTCTTCCTCAGAGCCCAGACAGAACATGGTAAAATGTCAGCATTTAGTTAACCTAAAATACCAAGCTAAAGTTTTAATTTCCTTAGGAGATTTCTATTTTTACTGTTGTGGGTACACACATATATTGTTATATTATACTTCATCTTTTTACTGTCTTTTTTTGGCTGTTTAATAGCTACAGGCCTTGGTTCTAGTCCCAAATTATTTATTAGTAGCCATGTAACATTGGACAAATTACTTGCTTAGACTACCCTTCCTAACACTCAGTCAATTGTAAATATTTAGTGAATTTACCTGAAAACACTTGGGAAATTGCTAATAAACACATACCATCGCAGGGCCATGGTAAAGATATGTAAGCCAGGGGCTAATGGCTCAAGCCTGTAAACCTAGCTACTCAGGAAGGTAAGACCCTAAGGATCTCATTTTGAAGGAAGTCTGGGCAGGGAAGTCTGAGCTGGAAAGTCTGTAAGACTCTTATCTCCAATTAAGTCACAGAAAAAGCCAGAAGTGGTGCTGTGGTTCAAATGGTAGCGTGCTAACCTTGAACAAAAGAAGCTCAGGGACAGTTCTCAGGCTGAGTTCAAGCCTGAGGACTGGAAAAAAAAAAAAAAAAGGTAATATGAAATGCCTTTGATTCTTGATTTTTATTTAACAATTACTGAGCTCCTGTGTGCTACCCATTGCACAGCACTGGATGCACTGGGAAGTGGCAAGACATGGTTCCAGCACACAGTGTTTCAGCCAGCTTTAGGGAACTGAACAGTGCCTGAATCATTGCAAGGCTAAGTACCAAAAGAGGATGTAACAAACTCTGTGTATGAAGATCTGCAGGGAATCAGGTGCCGGTGGCTCACTTCTATAATCCTAGCTACTCAGGAGGCTGAGATCTGAGGATCGCAGTTCAAAGCCAGCCCAAGCAGGAAAGTCCGGGAAATTCTCATCTCCAATAAACCACTCAGAAAACAGGAAGTGGCACAGTGGCTTAAGTGGTAGAGCACTAGCCTTGAGCTGAAGAGCTGAAGGACAGCACTCAGGCCCAGATGTTAAGCCCCATGACCAACCCCTCCCCCCCCAAATAGGAAACTTTACCCAAGGAAGCAGCATTAGGGGTGATGGTGAATGGACTAGGGGAAGAAGAATGGAAAAAGGCCCAGAGAGAAGCACATGCAAAAGCCATGCTGTATAGTTGCAACACAGACAGTAGGACAATGTAGGAAAAAAGATCATACATACTAAGTGGGTTTTGCTTCATTTTAACTTGAAATACTGGGAGGCCATTAAAGGTTTTAAGCTGATTGTTGTTTGTGTGTGTATGTGATATGGAGTAAGAGTTGATCAGAGTTGATATGGAGTAAGAGTTGTATATCTGAAGATTACTGAGCTGCGGTGTAGAAAGCACTTCAGTGAGGGATTAGTAAAATGTCCTTAGTCTAGCAGAGATTTCAGATATTTTTGTGCTGGCACAAAAAGAATGTGAACTCAGGGCCTTAAGCTCTTGCCTGGCTTTTTCTACTCAAGGCTGGTGTTCTCTCACTTGAGCCACATTTCTACTTGTGGCTTTTCACTGGTTAGCTAAAGAGTCTCAAGGATTTGTTTGCTGGAGCTGACTTTGAACAGAGATTCTCAAAGAGCCTCCTGAGTAGCTAAGATTATAGACATGAGCCACTGGCATTGGTCAGAAGTTACCTTTGTGAAGAATGCATAACTGTCTGGCCATGAAGAAACAAATCGCAGCATTATGAATTCTCAACTGCCAAACTATCAACATAGAAAAAAATGTTTTCCAGTTTGTGCATGAAGCTTTTTAACTTGCTAGGTGCCTATAATAACCACACTGAGTTCAAATCTCTAGGGAGTCAGTTAAACATTAGGAGTGCAACCACTAGAGTGGTTTGACAGAGATCTAGCTCTGCTCATGGGATTCTTAGGAAAGTCATTTAGGCTGAAATAAATAAGGGATAAATGAGGGATAAGCAGAAGTTCACCAGACAATTCAGGAAGAGAAACTTCCGAGCAGGATTGAGATTTTCAAGTTAATATACAAAGGTGAGTATTCATGAGAGTATATTGAGAGATTAGCCAAAAGGGAGATAAAAATGAGATTATCCAAGGACAGGTTTTCTATCCGGCTATTCTAAACAGCTGGGAGCCATTGAAGCATTTTGAACAATAACAAGATCAGCAGTGTGAAGGATAAACTGAAAGTGGTAAGAGAAACAAGGAGACCAGTAAGAGAGCATTTGCAAAAGTTCAGATAAGAGAACGAGGTGTCAACTCTGGACCAGTGAAGTCCAGAGAGAAAAGGACTGTAGAAATATTGAGAAGGCAGAGTCCAGACTAACACCTTGAACACACCTGATTTTGTTTGATCATGAAAGAACATAGGACCCAGATATAGTAGTAGGATTCACAACTGTGGTAGGACAAGGTGAAGGCAATAAAAGATAGGAAGAATTGGGAGTTTCTGGCCTGGCCATTTGGGTAGGAAATGGTGTCTCAGAAATGGGGACCAGTTGTGGAGGTAAGATAATCAGGTCACTTCTAGATATTTCATGTTTTAAGTCGCTCTAGGATCTCCAAGAGGAGGTGGCTCAGGAGGAAGACTTTTTTTTTCTAAGACTCTACAAGCTGGGCTATAGCTCAGTGATAACATGCTTGTAAGACCCTGGGTTCAATTTTCATAATCAGAAAAGACAAAAAAAAATATTGGGGAGTCCATGAGCATGTATTAAGTTTTTGGGAATCAAAATGAGGTAAGAGATAAGGAGAGGGTCCTAAGGGAACTCTCAAATTAAGAAGATAATAGATATGCCTAATAGAGACCAAAATGTAGCAACCCAGAAAGAAAGAAGAGTGATGTCACCATGAAGACATGTCACCAGCAACCAAGTAGCATGCGAATGAAGAGTGCCTTTTTTTTTTTTGCCAGTACTGGGGCTTGAGGTCATGGTCTGGATGCCATCCCTTAGCTTTTTGCTCAAGCCTGGCACTCTACCACTTGAGCCACAGCTCTACTTTTGGCTTTTTGCTGGCTAACTGGAGTTGGGATTCTTACAGACTTTCCAAGATCCTCAGATCTCAGCCTCCTGAGTAGCTAGGATTACAAATGAAAGCCACGGTGCTTGGCTATACCTTACTTTGGCAACTAAAAGTTCATCAAATTTTGTGAAATTGTTGGGCAGAAGCCAGATGACAGCTGGTGAAGAGGAATCAAGGAGCAAAGGATGTGGAAGGTACAGACTCTTCTTTGTAAAAATCTGGCTTAAAAAACAGGGAGGACCAAGTCAAATCCAATGCTGATCCATAGGTTCTGGCATTTCCCACTGTGACCAATGCGAGGTTTCAGTGACCATAAATGTCGCAGAAGTGACCAGTGTGTGAGAGAGGGTTTCACCCTGCTTAGAGAAGCAGAAACAGCATGGCACATAGCCTTGCACTGGATAAGATGCACTGGAGTTCTCATATAGTTGGTATTACAAATATGGACTAATAGCATAACACTGTGGAAAAAATAGGCATATAAAGAAACTTCCAATGAACATATCCCATAGTGAATGCTCTGCAAAGTATTTCAGTGACTTGATTTCAACCAGCATATCCCAAATACATTTGACCTTGGGACACCTTTTCTTTATCATTCCAATGAGCAGAATATGAAGCACCTGCCATCCCAAAACATAGTTTGGAAAAATGCATGAGGATATGGTTGGTACTTTACCTTCAGCTCTCAGAATAGGAAGTACCTTTCCTATGTAGGAGGACACAGGTGGCTAAAAGTTGGGTTCTGAGTTAGGTCTAGCTAAGTAGGTCAAGTGACCCTAGGCAAGTCACTCCTGTATGCATTCCCACATGTAAAATATGGAGCCACATTGCTTTAAGTTTCAGGCTCTGCTGCTAGTCTAAAGGCATTCAGAAAAAGTTTAAGGTTCAGCACAGGGCCCTCACCTGTCCCCACATTGCTCCAATCCCAGCTTTAGGCCTGACAGGTGCATAGCAGCAAGTAATTATTGAATGGTTACATACATTTGAATCAGCTATGTTACCAGAGTTGTATTTTATTTGGTCCTAAATGAAGTTAACCTGGGGCTGGGAAGGTGGCTCAGTGGTAGAGCACTTGCCTTGCATGCATGAGGCCCTGGGTTCGATTCCTCAGCACCACATAAGAAAAAAGAAAAAAGCTGGAAGTGGTGCTGTGGCTCAAGTGGTAGAGCGCTAGCCTTGAGCTGAAGAGCTGAGGGACAGCGCCTAGGCCCAGAGTTCAGGCCCTATGACCAGACCCCCCAAAAAACAAAACTAAATGAAGTTAACCTGTTTTCCCAAGTGGCTGAATTCCTGAGTTCCCCATAGGAGTAAGTTTTTTAAAATTTAGTGAAGAATTCATGAAGGCTGTGATTCATATTATTGCAAAGCTAGGCAACAGTTAAGTACTGGAGGGGCTTACCTATAATTTACAATCCAACAGAACTGGATTTTGCAACTATTTTCTGTAAAGGGACACACTGTAAATATTGCCAACTTTGTGGGTCATACTGTCTTGGGCTACAAATCAATTCTGCTATTGCAGCATGCCAGCAGTCATACACATGCAAAGGAAGGAGTCTGGCTGCTCTACAATAAATACAGACACTCCTGCAGGCCAGTTTGTTGAGCCTGTGGGAGGAGAATCCAGTATGAAGCAGTGGCATTCTCTTTCCTGAGAAGAGTAAGAGCTTGTGTCCTGGTATCAGCAAGGATGTTTTAATGGACTTGTGGCTTAACCTTAAAGAGTAGGGAGAGTTTTGATGAGTAAAGTTTGTGAAGTAGAAAGGGTGCATTAGAAACCCCACAGCCCAGGCATCAGTGGCTCACACTCAGGAGGCTGAGATCTGAGTCAGCCAGGGCATGAAAGCCCATAGGGTCTTATCTTCAATTAAGCACCTCCAAAGAAGTGGAGCTGTGACTCAAGCTTTAGAGTGCTATCCTTGAGCAAAAAGCCCAAGGATTGGAACCAAAAAAAAAAAATTAAAAAAAGGAAGAAACAGGAGGAGGGAAAAGGGAGAAAAGGAGAAGGAGGAAGGAGGAGAGAGGAAGAGCAGGCAGGGACACAGGTAGCTGAGAGTTCAAATATATTGTCATATTCGCTATCTTCATTTGTGCTCTCTCCCCTGCCCCCCATCTCTGTCTCTGTCTCTGTCTCTGTCTATCTCTCTCTCTCTTTCTCTCTGTGTCTCTGTGTGTGTGTTCCAATACTGTACTAGGACTTGAATTCAGGGCCCAGGTACTGTCCTTTAGCTTTTTTGTTCAAGGCTGGCACTCTACCCCTAGAGCCACAGCTCCACTTCCAGCATTTTTAGTAGTTAATTGAAATAAGACTTCCATGGGTTTTCTTGCTCAGGCTGGCTTTGAACCAAAATCTTCAGATCTCAGCCTCCTGAGTAGCTAGGATTACAGGTATGAGCCACTGGCACCCAGCTCATTTACTACTATTGAAACTAAGAGTTCAGTTTTAGATTGCAGGTCATAAAAACAAACATTTTCTATCTTTGTCCTTCTGAAATTTCACATTTCTGTGTTTGTTATCTTGTGTCTTCCAAAGAAGGAAGGAGTATCAATTAAGCAGACATTTGGCTAAAAGTAACAGGCATAAAGAATAGTGGCTTAAACAAGTAGAGGCTTATTTACTCCCATAACTGAAACCCTAAGAATGGTGATTGCCAGCATTGGTTCAGTCACCCAACAATGCCATCAAGGTTCACTGCCTTTACAGTGTGCACTGAATAGTTGGTTGTCAGCTCTACAGTAACTTCTCCTGGCTCCTTTATATTGCCAAGACAGAGCTGTGACCTCCCCTTCCCAGGTCCTCTTCTCTGTACAATTCATTGTCCAGGTCCTCTTCTCTCTACACATATTGGAGTGTGTCTTGAGAGGAACTCAGATAATATCTGGAAATTAGGAAAGATAGGTACTTTCAATGAGAAGAGCAAGAATAAGCAAATGTAAAATATACAGGATTCTTTTGGTCATATAAGAATCACCTGCATAGTTGTAGACAAAAACAGGTTGTGAGATTATTGATGTTAAAGATGTTTTTTTTCTTTTTTTGTGGGGGAGGAGGTTATGGTGGTAAAGGAATCCAGTATCCAGCAAAGAATGTTGAAATGGAAGGCCACAAATTTGGTGTTCACTCTGCTGCTTAAGCCACACCAACTCTTTTTGCTTTCAGTTATTTATTTATTTATTGTGGTGTGTGTGGGCAGCCTGGGGCTTGAACTCAGGTCTTGGGAGCTATCCCTAAGCTTTTTGGCTCAAGGCTAGTGCTCTGCCACTTGAGCCACAGCTCTACTTTTTGGAAGTTCATTGGAGATAAGAGTCTCGTATACTTTCCTGCCCTGGATGGCATCAAAGTGAGGTCCTCAGATCTAAGCTTTCTGAGTAATTAGGATTGCAGGCATGAGCTATCAGTGTCTGGCACGCTTTCAGTTATTTTTCAGATATAGTCTCATTTTTGCCAGAGGCAAGCCTTGAACTTTGATTCTCCTGAACTCAATTTCTCCACCATACCTAGGTCCAAGATTGATGTTTTGGAAGTCTATTTCTCTGACCCTGAACTTTAGACAGAAACTTTCCTTATCTTTGTTCCTTAAGATTTTCAACCATGCCTAAATGATTATTTATCTTTATATTTTATTTATCCTTATAAATCACTTATTCTTGAAGTATTTAAATTATCTGTTTTCCCAATAATCCAAAAAATATGCTCAACTCACTCTGCCATTTGAACAATGCCTCCAGCCATTTTTGTTTTCATTAATTTTAGATACAGTCTTATTATTTTTGCCCAGGCTGGCCTTTGTCCAGATCATAATCCTTTGCTTATATGTCCTGCTATAGCTGGGATGATACCCAGCTTTTCCTGTTGAGATGGTATTTTGTCAGTTTTTTTTTGTTCAGGCTGGCCTTGAGCTGTGATCCTCTTGATATCAACCTCCTGCATAGCTGAGATGAAATGTGTCACCATATATACTTACTAATTGAGACAGGTGTTAGACAGAACTTTTACCTGAGCTGGCCTTAAACTGTGATGCTCCTGATCTCAGCCTCCTGAGTAGCTAAAATTATGGGTGTGAGTCATAGAACAATACTTGCATCATTATTTTAACTGAGCCAATATAGTTCCAGTACCACATATCTATTCAAGGCAAAAGATTAGAAGAAGAGGAGATGCCAATCACACATATCCTTTTCTTTTTCAGAAGAATAAATGGTTTCAAACAGCTATTTTAACAGACTTTCTTTTAGGTCTCATTGGCAACACAGTCTCCCATTATTATATTGACTTTATATTGCTCCAGAGCTATATCTTCATTTCTTCAGACATGCCTAGCCTTTTTAAAGCTTAAACAAAAATACTAAAATTGGGTTTCAGTGGCCCCAATTGGCCTAACTTATATCACATGCCAACAAGAAGAGAAACATTGGCTTAAACACCATAGGGCATGAGTTGAGTCAAACCTTACTTGTAAGGAAACTGAAAATGTTACAGAAAGGGAGGAAGGAGAATGCTAGGGAGGAAAGGATAAATGTACCATACTTTGGCTGGAATATTTTGGCCAAGAGGTAAATAGCAGAACATAGTTATTTATACTAAATGTGCCTATTAGATAAAAATTTATACCAAGATTGAAGAATGTACAAAACAAACATTTTAAGTTTGTGTGTGTGTATGTATGTGTGTGCATGTGCATACAACCAAAAGGCCAAAAGTAGAGCTTTGGGTCAAGTGGTAGAGTACCAACCTTGAGCAAAGAACCCTAAGCAAGAGATGGAGGCCCTAAGTTCAAGTCTCAGTACTGACACACACACACACACACACACACACACACACACACACACACACACACACACACACACACACACACACACACACACACACACACACACACACACACACACACACACACACACACACAATCCCACGTCTCTCAGAAAAGAAAAACTAAAAGCAGGAAATAAAACACTTGGCTATAAAATGCTGGCAAAAGGTCTCAGTCTCAGTTTGGCTTGCAACTGGTGGTGACTGTTTCCTATGCTATCTGGGACCTTCCAGGGGTGGGGCTAGTTGCAGGAAGTAGTCGTTGGGGGCAGGCCCTAGGGACTATATCTTATCCTGCTTTTCTTTACTGCTTCCTACCTGCTTGGGAGTGAGCTGCCCTTCTCTGTGCACTTCTGCACCATTCAAGGCCAGCCTTGTTTCAGGCCAACAATTTAGAGCCAACCAACAAGTACCTAAACTACAGGTCAAAGTAACTAATTCCTCCCTTTATGTCTTTGCAGGGCATTTGGTCACAACTGTGGAAAGCTAATACATTTACCCAGGCAGGCAGCAAGTAGGGTGGCCCCCTGAGCTAGAGCCTTTTTTTAAAATTAGTTAATTTTATTTTCCAGGGACTGGGATTTTGAACTCAGGGCTTCACACTTGCTAGAACTGGAACCAAAGCATGGCTTTTTCTGAACTGGTACAAACTTGGGAGCCAAGACTTTTTAAGCTGGTGTTTGGTAAGACTTTTATTATTGTTCTTTTATGCAGAGATGGTACATTCATGGTGAAGACCTATCCATTCTGCCATCCTTCCCCCTTCTTTCCATAGGACATCATTTTCATGATTTCCTTTTGTATGTTCAATATTCTCTATGGGAATGTCAGCACATTATTGTTTCAGTTCTCTTTCTGAGTTCTATCCACTTCTTTCCATCTTGATATTTTTAAAAAACATTTATCCTCAAGATTCTCACATCAATGCATAGAGAACCTTCTCATTCCTCTTTCTTGTTTCATAGTATTTCAGAAAGTGAACCATAATTCAGTCAGTCTTCATTAGTCAATGTTTGCCTGTTAGAGTCTTGTGTTATTATAAACAAGGACTATAATGAACAAACTTAAACAAGAGTATTTTTTTTCCCAAGGAAGAAATTCCATATTCCAATTCACCATTAGTGACATTGGGTATACATAGATCCATTTGCAATTTCCACAGATAAATTCTTTTCCATGTGAGATTGCAACAACTGCATTTCTAGAATGCATTTTACCCATAATGTGTGGGAGTCCATTTCCTAAGGATCGCCAACAGAGTACGTTAACAACCTGCTATCAAGTGAAGCGGTTTTAATTTGTATTTCCTTTCTGAATGGGGCTGAGGGTGCTTTAATTTGTAAGACAGCCTTCTCACCTCTGCAATAAGGCAGAATTACCATCACTGACTGTGTATTCTTAAGCATAATTATTGTGGATACTATCATTATGTATAGTTTTCTTTTCAAGTTGTTCAGAAAATGAGGTCATCTATATTAAATTCATACAAATCTTTTCTTTAAACAAAACCCACCACTCCTTTTCTGTAAAAATACAGCATATCCTCTAGGTTATCTGTTCTAGATCATGTACTTCATTAAAGTACTTTTGAAATAACGAAGAGATTTTTTTATGGTGCATTACAAAATTGAGAGAGAAGGTTTCTGAAGATAAAATAACCTAGAAAACACTTTCCCTGATAGAAATTTATTTGTTTCAATGTTAGGAAGTTTTGTACCTTCCTGGTGTGAGACTGAACTATCTCTTTCTGAGAGTTTTATAGAGCAGATGAACAAATAGGTAAATAATGTTTTCTTCATGTGTTTCAACTAAAATTACAATTCTCTAGATGCTTCATTATCACCTATCCTTATACATTTGATTTTTTAGTTTTTAATATTAATCCAAGCAACTCTTAGAATCAGTAACTGAATTATATTTGTACGAAAATGGACTGAATGATGTTCTCTTGTGTGGGCCATAAAGTAAATCAGAGTGAAATTCAGAGCAGAACTTTATAAAATATGAAGTGTATAGAACATTAAGATTTTTACCCTACAGGTGTCAAGAAAACAGGAAACTTGAAATTAAGACACTTTCTGAATTAGCATGAGAATTTAATAGATATTACACTTCAGAAATATAAATTAGGAAAACTCACTACTTCTTATAAGTTGTTGATATCGCAAATGTTTATTTATTTGTATTTTTCTTTATTATTTTGCTCATTCTGGAGCTTGAGTTCTGAGCCTGGGCTCTATCTCTGAACTTTTGTGCTCAACGATGGTGCACTACCATTTGAGCCACAGCTCTACTTTCAGATTTTTGTGGTTATTTGGAGACAAGAGTCTCAGACTTTTCTGTCTGGGCTGGCATTGAACCATGATCCTCACATCTCAGCTAGGGTTACAGATGTGAGCCACCTGAATCCAGCTCTCAAATGTTTAATTTTGAATTTAGGTACAATACATAGTATAATGTAGGAATTTATTCCACTTAGTAATTACATAGAACAAATTCATTTTCTAAGGAATTAAAAGGGATTTTGTTGGTGATTAAATTAGTGACACAATGAAGAATGGAGGCCACAGTAGCTGGAAGTTGTAAAATAGGAAATCACATTATAATTTTGATAATAAAAACAAAATTAAAAGGAGCTGAGGGGACTTATTAATTTAAAAATCTAAAACATCTAGAGCATTGTAAATGAACTTATGACTGGGATGTTAATTCTACTTCTGATCTTGTAGGGTTCTTTCATTTAAATACACATGCTTCCAAAGTGAGCATTAGTGTGATATTCTTATCCTTTTAAAGAATAGAAGTATATTTGGATTTCTGGGTAATGGGGTTTACTGAAAGAATACAAAAAGGAGTCAGAGAGAGATGAATATCTCTGCAGCTGCACAGCAGATCTTGTAGAAGAGAGGACACAGAAGTTCCTAGGGGTTTAATGGAACTTTTCACACCCCAGGTGACTTGTTAGCTTCCCTGAACAGTAGTTTGTTGCACTAACACATGAACTAGATGTTGAGTTCCCCATCTGTCTTGGTGCCTGTTGTGATTCTCTCTTGCCTTCCCTTTCCATTCTTCTCTTTCTCTTAGGTTCCTTACTTGAACTTTCTCTTGGTTCCTAGAATTGGGGGGCAGAGGGGAGAGGACTGCTTGCTTATTAATTTCCCTCTCTTGAACATTTAACTGTTTTTTTTCTTGATGCATTTCTCTTAGATAATTTCCTCCCAAACAGATCTCCAGTTGGGATATGGGAGAAGAGGGGATTTACTAAGGTCATTTATTAAGGAAATGGCGTCAGAAAAGAGATGCATCTGTTTCTAGATTCTTCCAGCTTTCTGTTTACTGGATAATGTTAGAAGAGGGGGACCTGAGGATAATGGATGTAGGTGCTGCACTGTGTTAGCATTCCCTTGCAATTCAAGTGTGGTTGAGACCAGAGCTTCACAAGGAGAGATGATCTGATTGGATCAAGAAATTGCTTCCCTATGTCGGATTCTCCTATTGGGCTGTTGGACCACACACTCCATAAACTACTGGACTCCTGTACACTTTTCCACCAGGCATCTTCCTCAGGCCTTGTCAGTTGTAGGTTAGTAGGGTTGTATGTTATAATGCATGGTCACTTATGTGTCATGAACCTTTAGTAGAGGACCGTTGCTCTGTTACAGTGGGGGCTTCATAGAGCAACAGAGTAATTGACTTGAACCTTGCAAAATCTGTTACAGTACAAGCTATATGATTTGTTTGTTTGCACCTAAACACATAGTTTTTTTGTCAGTCATGGGGCTTGAACTCAGGACCTGGGCATTGTTCCTGAGCTCTTTTGCTCAAGGCTAGCACTCTACCACTTTGAACCACAGTGCCACTTCCAGTTTTCTGGTGGCTAATTTGAGATAAGAATCTTTTTTTTTTTTTAAATCATTTTATTGTAAAGATGCTGTCCAGAGGGTTACAATTACATGAGTAAGGCAATGAGTACATTTTTTGGGGGGGGGTCCGGTCGTGGGGCCTGAACTCTAGGCCTGGGTGCTGTCCCTCAGCTCTTCAGCTCAAGGCTAGCGCTTTACCACTTGAGCCATAGCTCCACTTCCGGCTTTTTTCTTATGTGGTGCTGAGGAATCGAACCCAGGGCCTCAGGCATGCAAAGCAAGTGCTCTACCACTGAGCCACCTTCCCAGCCCTGAGATAAGAATCTTACAGACTTTCCTGCCCAGGTTGGCTTTGAGCCATGATCCTCAGATCTCAGCCTCCTGATTTTTTGATTTTGTTGTTGTTGATAAAGTATGTCTTGAAATATCCATCTCTTAATCTCAGGTTTGATAATTTGTGTAAATATGTATTCTAAATAGTAATTACTGATCATATACAGGAAAGGGAATAGGTACTTGACATTTTCTTATACAACTTCTTATTAGTTTATTAACTAATACGTTTATTAGCAATGTAGCTTCTTGAACTATGTGGCTAGTATATCTGGGGTGTGCCATAATAGTTTGCATTTTCAATAAGCATTTCAGGTAATGTTTCCATTCTAATGTCAAAGGTTGAGAATCGCTGATTTACAAACTAGGTGTTATCCATCCTCTTCCTCTTCCTCTTACCATTAAGGAAATAGAAGCTTTAACTGAGAAACAGGTTATTCATCATGAAAGGTATACCAAAAGGTCTATTCTATAAAAGGAAGTTTTCATTGGTGTTATGTTTGCAGTGTAAAAGTTCATTTATTCACATCAATTTTTTGCCATCAATTTGAAGCAAGTTCTGGGTGTTTATGACTATCTATTGTCTCTGTGTACAGTATATCATTTCATTTGGGCTCACTGAAGCTTCCAAGTTGTATGACTACAAAATTAATAATTTGAATACTTCTGCATTCTTGTTACAAAAAAAAATAAGGAATGTGGTTACAGTACAGTGCTTGCATGAGTAAGGCCTGGGGGTCAGTCCCAAACAAGCCTCTTCCCTAACCATACACACTAGCAGCCAAGCAATTTTGGGGAGATGAGGATCTGGCTGAAGGTGAGGATCTGGCTGAAGACTGCATCTTGATACTACACTCAGAGCTCAGCAACATTGCTCCAGACACAGGGACAGAGAGTGTGCAGAAAAGTGCTAAAAAGGTTCAGCCAACACTTCATGCTTGTTCCAAGTTACAGGACTAAGATTTTCTGTCCTTTGTGTAGAACATTCTAGGTGCATACTTGGAATTTTGGAATGTGGCTTTTAATCCAGTTGAGAACTAAGGCATAAGATGGGGCTGAAGATCTGCCATATCCAACAGGTAGTGAAGATCTTGCATATCTAAGTTTGACTGTATAGAGAAATGGCCACATTTCCCTGTGAAGAGTAATTTGAAACTTTTGTCAAGTTAATAGTAGTTTTCTCCATCAAATCCAAAGATCAGCCTGCTTGCAAAAAGGATGTCAATAAAAATCTGATTTTTGTGTGTGTGTTATTACTCATAATCCCTTCTTTTATGGAAAACAATTGAAAGATAGCCTTAGTAGGTGACAGGGTCTGATACTAATCCTTGCTTTGTCTGAAGCCAGAATCTGTATTCCTTCCACTAAATTATCCTTTTACTGTGTAACTTGTTATGGTCTGCTTGTATCTAACCATAATTCAAATTTGGTCTTAACTCTAATTAAGACACCAGTTAGTACTGGTGTCCTTTTGAGAAGGAAAAGAGACACCAGATATCTGACTTTTTGAGCCCATGCATTGAGGGAAGGACATTTGGAGGACACAGCAAAATGGCAGCCATCTTGACAGAATTAAAGGAGGGCAACTCCCAATAGACCAACTTGTTGACATCTTGATGTTGAATTTTGAGTGCCTAAAACTATGAAGAAGTAAGTTTCTGTTGGATAAACCACTCACTTTTTTGATGGTCTATTACAGCAGTCTAAATGGACAGAGCAGAGTCTATGTGATTAATGTAATTTTCTTTATATGACTTTCTCCAGCATATTCCCCCCCTTTCTTTTGAAATTGTGAGATCTGATAAAATTTAGCAACTCTTAGCTGGGTGCTGATGTCTCACACCTGTAATCCTAGCTACTCAGAAAGCTGAGATCTGAATATCACATTCAAAATCAGCCCTGGCCGGCCAGACTCTTTTCTCCAATTAACCATTAAAAAGCTGGAAGTGGAAGTGGGGCTCAAGTCGTAGAGTGCTAACCTTGAGCAAAAAAGCTAGGGACAGTCCCTGAGTTCACACCCCAGCACTGGCACACACACACACACACACACACACACACACGCACGCACACATAAAATTCAGCAAGACTAAATCTAAGAAATTTGCTGAAATATGTATCTCATTTATCTAAGAAACCAAGGAATAGAAAAAGATTTTAGGCCAGGCACTGGTGGCTCATGCCTGTAATCCTAGCTACTCAGGAGGCTGAGATCTGAGGATCGCGGTTCAAAGCCAGCCCGGGCAGTAGAGACCGTGAGACTCCTATCTCCAATAAACCACCAGAAAACCAGAAGTGGTGCTGTAGCTCAAGTGGTAGAGCGCTTGCCTTGAGCTGAAGAGCTGAGGGACAGCGCCCAGGCCCAGAGTTCAAGCCCCACGGCCGACCAAAAAAAAAAAAAAAAGATTTTAGAATTTTGATACTATGAATTCTTATTTTACCTATACTCTAAAATCTATAAGAATATAACATAAACATTGTATTTTATCCTTATGTACATACTTTACATGATTTTGAAAACCACAACTATAACATTTGTGGCTATAGATAACTAATTCAACCCTATTTGAAAAATAGGGTTGGGGCTGGGAAGGTGGCTCAGTGGTAGAGTGCTTTCCTTGCATGCATGAGGCTGGGTTCGATTCCTCAGCACCACATAAGTAGAAAAAGCTGTAAGTGACGCTGTGGCTCAAGTGGTAGAGTGCTAGCCTTGAGCTGAAGAGCTGAGGGACAGTGCTCAGGCCCAGAGTTCAGGCCCCATGATGGACAAAAAAAAAAGATAAGAAAGAAAAAGAAGAGGTCCAGAAAAGAAGTGACTTTTAAAATACCCATAACTTATTAGTAAAACCAAGAATAGAACCTAGTTCTAGTGACTCTAGAATTACAAAGATAATAAAATATCCTATAATAGACATAATTACATATGTGTAAGATATATGTAATTCATGTGCACAAATTATTTACTATAATAAATTATATATTACAAGAATAATAATGTTAGGTTTTTAAAAGAGGTGGTCAAGTAAGAAGTACACCACACACGTGATATTCAGGGAAGGGGTAGATTTATTCATCGTTTCGGCTTGTACCAGGCCATGTTGGCACTCCATGCGTCTGGGAAAGGCCTGGGAAAGAGGGCAGCTGGGCCTGGGCTAGGCCTTATCTAGGGTAGGGGCGGAGAAAGGTGTGGTCACATAGAATTCAGATGTGACCTCAGCAGATGCAGATGTGACCTCTTCCAGGTGTGCCAGTTGCTTAGGTAACACAGGTACTGGGTGGAGACTTTGCTGCAAGGAGAGTGGAGTCTGCTCCTCATCCAGGAGCAGACGTTACAAATAAATTCTGAGTTATTAATAAGATATGCTTTAGATTCCCAAGATAATTCAGATAACAGAATATTTGACATATTAACACTCAAAAGAGATAAGTATTATTTAAAGCACTTATTTCTAATGATGTATCAGTCAGCTAGAGACAAAATAATTCTGCACAAGAAAAAACTCCAAAAATTAGTAACTACAGTAAACATTACAATTTTTTTAAAAACGAATTGGCCAGTGAGGTGTGTGGTCTGTAGTTCTGTTGGGCTCAGCTGTTATCAGCTAGACTGAGATTCAGGTATGGAGAAGGGCATCTCCTTAGTTTGCTACACACATCATGTTCTTTTCAGGACAGGTGGCAGAAACTCAAGTTCTATTTGGATGTTGCAAATAGATCCAGGATCAAGATCAAGATCCTGCAAATAGATCGAGTCCACCATTTATGCAATGCCTTTTGATATTTCATTAACCCAAACAAGACTTATGGCTATGTCTAACACCAATAGCATGGGGATATTTACACCATCAACTTTTCTCAGATCATTGTGAAGACTCATGATTAAAAAACATGGGGCAGGGAGGGGCTGGGAAGGTGACTCAGTGGTAGAGTGCTTGCCTTGCATGCTTGAGGCCCTAGGTTCGATTCCTCAGTACCACATAAGCAGAAAAAGCTGGAAGTGGCACTGTGGCTCAAGTGGTAGAATGCTAGCCTTGAGCTGAAGACCTGAGGAACAGTGCCCAGGCCCAGAGTTCAGGCCCCACGACCCACAAAAAAAATGGGGGGCTCAATAGGAAATGTACTCTTTACCTTATTCTTGTAACTATAAGCCCTCTGTACAGTATCTTTACAATAAAAAGTATATACTAAAAAATCATGGGGTATAATCCTATTTTAGGAGAATGATACATTGAAAATAATCCAACCTGGAAGAAATCTTATTGCTGTTATTGCTGTACATCTGTACAATATAGTTTATAAAATATAGTTTATTAAAATCTGTGCAATGAATTTATGAACCAGATGTGAGAACAACTTTATTACACTTTAAACCTTCTCTTCCTTAAGATAAGAAAACATAGTATTAATTACAAATTATATATTTCTTGAGCAAAGTACATCTCCTTTGAAGAATGGTTGTTTTGCTTATATATTAGACTTTGCTTACATGAGAGAAAAATAAATATATCCTGATTGTAAACTTGCCTTTTTGGAAAAATGTTAATTATAGGAGTTTCAATGCTTTAGGCACATAAGTATAATTTCATTTATCTAATCATGGACTCAGATGCTAGAGAAGTTTTGAATCTCCAAGAATGTAAATTTTGGTAACAATAAAGAACATAAGACAGACTCCAAGAAGAATGGCAAAGAAAAATCTGTGTAGTGCTCTAAGAATGAAAAGGAAACCCATATAAACTGAGAAGATACAAACTTTTACCTCATTTTAGTCACTTTGCTTTTGACCAAACTTCACTTCTGACCCAAATCTCAATTCACATTGGATTAAACAAAAAGAGATTTTATTAGTTCAGTAAAGTAAAAATCTCAGTGTTTGATTTAGTTTCAGAAGTAGCTTAATCAGAGTCTCAAAATGGTCACTAAACCTGATTTCTCCATCTCAGCTGTTTGCTAATATCTACTTCTATTCTGGCTCCATTCCCAGACAGGTGAAGTGGTTCACGATGGCTACCTTTCTGCAACTATTTCAGCATCTCATCTTCAACTGAGGAAAGAAAGAAAGAAAGAAAGAACTCCCCTGCCCACATAATTTTTTCCATCATTCTCCTTGTATTTTATTGGCTTTTAGATGAGAATGTACCCATCCTTGAACAAATCACTGTGGCCAGAGAAATGAAGTGCTATCATTGACTTAGGCCTAAGTCATAGAACTTATGTCCTAGAACTTGAATGGTGCCCCACAAGCAACATTTTGAGACTGTGGGAAAAGATTATCTTCATGGGAATTTGAGCTATAGTTAAGAACAGAAAGAACAGACAGTAGTAGCTGGCCACCAGTGGCTCACGCCTGTAATCCTAACTACTCAGGAGACTGAGATCTGAGGATTGTGGTTCAAAGCCAGCCTGGGTAGGAAAGTCTGTGAGACTCTTTTTTTTTTGGGGGGGGTCCGTCGTGGGGCCGGAACTCTGGGTGCTGTCCCTCAGCTCTTCAGCTCAAGGCTAGCGCTCAACCACTTGAGCCACAGCGCCACTTCTGGCTTTTTTCTTTTTGCTTATGTGGTGCTGAGGAATCGAACCCAGGGCCTCATGCATGCAAGGCAAGCGCTCTACCACTGAGCCACCTTCCCAGCCCCAGTCCGTGAGACTCTTATCTCCAATGAACTACCAGAAAACCTGAAGTGGCACTGTGGCTTAAGTGGTACAGCACTAGTCTTGAGCTGAAGAGCTGAGGGACAGCAGCCAGGCCCAGAGTTAAAGCCCCATGACTGACAAAAAGCAACAACAACAACAACAACCAGACAGGAGTATCAATTTTGGGTGCCAAAACAAACGACATAACATATTTAGCTATCTTATAGTGACAAGTGATTTATAGGAATTCAATAATAAACTGTTGTAGGAAAATGTCCTAATGTCCTTCAACACTTTTTAATTCAGTACTAGGATATGAACTCCAAGGTCCATGCTAAGTCAGCAACCTGCCACTTGAGCCATGCCCCTCCACCTTCATCACATTCTTTTATATACAATGATACCTGAGCTGTTCTACTTTTATAAAATAAAATATGGAATAATTGCAAGAGCTACTATTTATTGGGCATCCTTTATTTTCAAACTACACTGAAAGCTTTCCTTTACTCCCTATGTCAACTCTGGCAGGAAAGCATTTGTGCCCATACTTTAAAAATGAGGAAATGACATAGAGTCAAATATGTAGTCTATATCAATCAGAAACACATTACCCCTATTTCCAAGTGTCTTAACACAACTAAGGTTTCTTTTTCACCTTGGCCACATCCAAGTGGGTTTTAATTGAAGAGGCTCTTTCCTATAAGAATAGACTGAGAGTGACTGGGGCCCTGCCATCTTATTGCTATTCTCCTTGAATCCAGTGGCAATCCCAATCCTCCTAGAAGATAAGGAGAGAAATGTAAGGTCATACATTGGGTTTTATTAGACAGACAGAAACTTCAATCAACTTAGCCAGTGTTAGGTACTTGGCTTCTAAATTCTTTAGTCTACAGGTGGCCAGCTTTCTTTCACTTACAGCTCATTGGCAACATTAGTCATATGGCTTCAATTAATACCCAGGAGCCTAGAAGATACAAGGGATCACTGGGGTATTCAGTGAGAAGCAAAATAAATCACTACCACAGAGGCTTTTTGACTGTGATATAGGTCTTTTGTACATTAGAACGATATTTCTACGTGTGTGTGTGTGTGTGTGTGTGTGTGTGTGTGTGTGTGTGTGTGTGTGTGTGCCAGTCCTGGGGCTTGAACTTAAGGCCTGGGATCTGTCCCTGAGTTTTTGTGCTCAAGGCTAGCAATTTACAACTTGAGTCATAGCTCTACTTCTGGCTTTTTTTTTGATGGTTAATTAAAGATAAAAGTCTAACAGACTTTTTGGCCCAGGCTGACTTCCAATCGCCATTCTCAGATCTCAGCCACCTGAGTAGCTAGGATTATAGAGATGAGCCACGGGCACCTGGCTTTTACTCTCTCTCTCTTTTTTAATCCAGATGCCTTTTGTTTGTTTCACTGTTTTAAGATACCAGTTGTCAAGGATTTTCCAGAAGCAGGACAGTGAGAGAAGTATAGGTTTTGGAACCAGACTTCTCTCACACTCTTGGCTAAAGTACTTAACGTGTTTTTGCTTCATTTTGTTGTCTGTTTAAGGGAATCATAGTGATATTAATAGTAGTGGCTATATCACAGGGTTATCAGGATTAAATGAACTCATTGAAATAAAGCCCAAGACAGTGCTTAATACAGTGACTGCTCAATAAGTCTTATAATGATTATTATAGAACCACTTAGCTTTCCAGAGAAGAAGTGTTTTCCATTGCAAAATGTCATTTCAGCCAGAAAATTTGGCAATGCATGCATTGGGTCACAAAAGCAACCTCATGAGAGAGAACAGCAGTGCAGTCCTCAAACTACTGCTAGAAAACAACACAAAGGGCATATTCCACAAGAAGTTGCTTAGTAGTGGGGTCTTTATTGGCAAGCAGTGTGTGTGTGTGTGTGTGTGTGTGTGTGTGTGTGTGTGTGTGTGTGTGTGTGTGTGTGTAAGTACAAATGTAAAGCAGAGCCAGGTGCCAGTGGCTCATGCCTGTATTCCCAGCTATCAAGAGGCCGAGATCTTAGGATCAGTGTTAGTCCAGCCAAGAAAGCCATGATATTCTTATCTCTAATTAACTACCAAAAAAGCCAGAAGTGGAAATGTGGCTTAAGTGATAGAGTGCTAACTTTGAATAAAAGAAGCTCAGAGAGGGCTGGGAAGGTGGCTTAGTGGTAGAGTGCTTGCCTTGCATGCATGAGGCCCTGGGTTTGATTCCTCAACACCACATAAGCAGAAAAAGCCGTAAATGGCACTGTGACTCAAGTGGTAGAGCTTGGGCTTGGGCGCTGTCCCTGAGCTCTTTAGCTCAAGGCGAGTGCTCTACCACTTGAGCCACAGTGCTACTTCTGGTTTTCTAGTGGTTTATTGGAGATAGGAGTCTCAGGGACTTTCCTGCCCAGGCTGGCTTTGAACCGTGTTCCTCAAATCTCAGCCTCCTGAGTAGCTAAGATTACAGGTGTGAGCCACCAGCGCCCAGCTTCAAATAATATTTCTTTAACTTCCAGAATCTCTGTTTTCAGTTTCCTTTGCCAGTTGTCTACCTGATTAACATTTTAATAGCAGTTACAAAATTTCCTTTGAAGTTATGAAATGCTCCTGAGGTCAGAAGTATATCTTGGGCACATCTTGCCCCAGGCTAGGGCTCTTAGGGAGGTTTGAGCAGAAGGAAATGATTAATTCTGGTTAGACATGGCATCCCACAACATTTGCTATAGTGTATTGGTTAGAAGCAGGTGGAGGGGAGTGGTATAACACTTGGATTTTTGGACCTTGGCTGGCCACAGCCTTTGTACACATTTCCTTTGTTTCCTCTAACATTTGATAGTTAATCTTCCTTGCTTCTCATAACTTTGATACTTTGAACATTAATCATCAGTTTTTGTTGTTATGTATGTCTAACCATTTTGCTCATAATAGTTTTTGAAATCTCTTTTTTTGAAGAATTTTTTGGCATAGGAACCTTTACTCTCACCTCAACCATTACACAATAAAACAGTAATAAGTATCCTGTATGGGATATTGGAGAAGAGAGATATTGGAGAAGAAAACATATGAAGCACAAGATATGAAAATAGTATTTTACACAAAACAACATCAGTTATAAGCCTCAACGAAGCACCGAGTCTTTGATAGAAATCAGGAAGTTAGGAAGCAATCTGGCTTAGGAAGCATTGTGAATACTGTTTTCACCCAGGAAGGCTTCTTGATTCTCAACATACAGTTCTGGCAGAAAGAAAACCACCCTCGGCTCATATCAGAGCTGTTAGAACCTCAGCCATGGTGAGTGGTTCAGTCAAAGCCAGTGGCCCAGTCAAAGCGAATGGCAGGCTCAAATACAACTCCTGCTAGGGATCCTGAGAAAGAAGTAGGCAGCATTCACTGCTTGAGTTTACTGATAGAATAGAAGCCTGGAACTGTGCGAAGCATTCTTCTGTGTTTTAATTAAAATTAGATTTATTTTAATGAGGGAAAACCCTCCAAATTACCATAATGTAAATAGGATAGAAATGGTTTTTCTCTCACATAAATGAAGCCTGGTAATAAGCAGTTGAGAGCATTTTCTTCTCTCTTGCTCCAATGTCTTTGGTACCTGTCAAAGACAGGTGCAGACTTTGATACCTATCTACTTGATGGTCCAGGACAGCCATTTAGGCTTCCAGGCAACAGGAAGGAGGAAGGAATGGCAAAAATAGTCAAAGATACTTCCTGGAAATTGCACATGACACTTCTACTTTATGAAGGTTTTATTATAAAAGAACTCTTAAAAAACAATGAGCTTCTCTTCTATGCTTTGAATGAGCAGAGTTGAAGATAACAAGAAGTATCAACTATTAGTGGCTTAGGCCTGTAATCCTAACTACTTAGGAGGCTGAGATCTGAGGATCAAGGTTCAGAGTCAGCTTGGCCAAAAAAAAAGCATGCGGGATTCTTATTTTCAATTGGCCAACAAAAAGGTGGAAGTGGAACTATATAGCTTAAGTGGTAGAGCACTAGCACTGAGTGAAAAAGCTAAGGGACAGTGAGTACCCAGACCTTGAGTTCAAGCCCTAGTACCAGTATAACACACACACACACACACACACACACACACACACACACACACACACACACACACATGATAACAAGAAATGAATTTTTTTCTAATGATATCTTTCTGGATCATACTTCACTTGAAGGCAAACTATTATTTAAGATAATTTCTTTTTTCTCTCTCTTTTTTTATTGTGAAACTACTGTACAGAGGGGTTACAATAACATGGGTAAGATAATGAGTACATTTCTTATCAAACATTGTAGCCTCCTTTGTTTCCCCTTCCCATTCTCCCCCCCCCGCCCCCCCCCCCCGCCCGAAGCTAATTTCTTTCTTTTCCTTTTCTTCTTTCTTCTTGGAAAAAGAGAATGCATTAAAGAAATGACTAATAAAGAGGATTCTCTCAACAAAAAAATACACTCTGATCGCATTGTCCTTTCAATCTCTATATTCCCCTCTTCCCCTCACAGTTGCTTAGAATGGCAACTGAGACTTCCTTTAGATCTTCTAAGGGCCAATTGATGCATTTTCACACTCCTTTTCCTTCCAGCCTAGAGGAGAAGGAACGGCTTGTGTTTCTTAGACCTTGCCTTCTTAAATTTGATGAAAAATGTAAAAGTATGTTTGGAAATCTCTTTTAAGACCATAGCTAGAATTCTGAGTCTTACCTACTCCGCTATCTTTTTAAAATTATTATTATTGATTTGTTTCCGGGAATTCTTATGCTATTCAGTAAAAAGTCCTCTGTCAAAATAGTCTGGTTGCACTACCCTCTTCCTCTTTCTCAGTAATGATTCTTATTCAATTAACAGTATCTGGGAGTTAGAACCTAATGGATATCTTTCTGTTGATCTGAGAATCCTGCCATAATAGATTTAGTTGTAAGGGATTCCAAATAATTGGCCAGCGGTATAGTTTTTTCTTTAAGCAACTTTGCTAATAGTAGTTTGTCTAGTCTATTCCATGACATTTTTTTCTTTTTTTTTTAATATTATTTTATTTTATTTGAGAACATACTGTACAGAGGGGCTACAATTACATGGGCAGGATAATGCATACATTTCTTACCAAGCATTGCAGCCTCCTCCTTTGTTTACCCTTCACCTCCCTTCCCAGCCTCCCCCCTCCCCCCACCCAATTATACCCCCCTCCGCCCCCCCACCGACATTGTAAAGCTGGTTTTGACATGACATTTTGTACTTCTCATTGTTGCAACAGGTCCACCTGAATCCTTAAACGACTTGTTTGCCCCCATCTCCTCCACATGTTATACTGACATCAAATATAGTGAAAGTGGGGGTTACACTGTGGGGGAGGGACATACAAAGCAACAAAGAAATAATCTTATAAATGCGTTAGAAACATATGCATGAAAGAAACGAAAACATTAAAATACATATTTAAGGGTTCATTTTCCTAACATCACATTATCTGACCTTTTCTGCTTGACTCATACCTATACTAGATATTGCAATTAAGGGAAACCATGGGACCTATGCTTCTTTGGCCCTGGCTTACTTCACTTAATATAATTTTTTTCCAAGCCTTTCCATTTCCTAACAAATGGGGAAATGTCATTCTTTCTGATGGAGGCATAGAATTCCATTGTGTATATATACCACATTTTCTTGATCCATTCATCTACTGAGGGGCATCTGGGTTGGTTCCATATCTTAGCTATGGTAAATAATGCTGCAATAAACATAGTTGTGCTGGTAGCTTTAGTGTGGTCTTGTTTGTAAACATTTGGGTAAATGCCCAAAAGTGGGATTGCTGGATCATAGGGGAGATCTATGTGAAGTCTTTTGAGGAACCTCCATACTGCTTTCCAAAGTGGTTGAACAAGTTTACATTCCCACCAACAATGAAGTAAGGTTCCTTTCTGTCCACATCCCCTCCAGCATCTGTTGTTGTTAGAGTTCTTGATTTTTGCTGTTCTAACTGGAGTGAGGTGATATCTCAATGTTGTTTTGATTTGCATTTCTTTTATGGCTAGGGATGTTGAACATTTCTTCATGTGTCTATTGGCCATCCTTCTTTCTTCTTCAGAGAAGCTTCTCTTTAAGTCTTTCGCCCACTTATTTATTGGGCAGTTGTTTCTTTGAGGATTTGTTGTTGGGTGGTTTAATTTTTTGAGTTCCAAGTATATTTTAGATATGAGACCCTTGTCCGTTGTATGGCTAGTAAAGATCTTCTCCCAATCGGTGGGCTTTCTATTGATTTTGCTAGCTATGTCATTTGCCCTGCAGAAGCTCTGCAACCGTATGCAATCCCATTTGTCCAACCTTTCTTTGATTTGTTGTGCTTCCGGGTCTCTATTCAGAAAATTTCGGCCTGAGCCAAGGAGACCTAAGGTTTCTCCTATTCCATCCTATAATGTTTTCAGAGTGTCTGCTTTGAGTTCAAGGTCTTTGATCCATTTGGAGTTGATTCTGGTGCAGGGTGATATATAAGGATCTAGCTTTAGTTTTCTACATGTAGTTAACCAATTTTGCCAGCACCATTTACTGAAGAGGCTGTCTTTCTTCCATTCTATTGTTTTAGCTTCCTTATCGAAGATTAGATGGCTATAGGTCTGTAGGTTCATTTCTGGGTTTTCAATTCTATTCCATTGGTCCTGAGGTCTGTTCTTATGCCAATACCAAGCTGTTTTGATTACTATGGCTTTATAGTAGAGTTTGAAATTTGGTATTGATATTCCTCCAGCAGTGTTCTTTCCGTTGAGGCGCGTTTTTGCTATTCGGGGTCTTTTATTGTTCCATATGAATTTTTGGATTGCCTCCTCTATTTCCTTGAAGAATGAGGGTGGAATTTTGATAGGTATCGCGTTGAATTTGTAGATAGCCTTGGGAAGTATTGCCATTTTCACGATGTTAATCTTACCAATCCAGGAGCATGGGAGGTTTTGCCATTTTTTAAGTTCTGTGTTGATTTCCTTTTTCAAGATTTTAAAGTTTTCATCATAGAGGTCCTTCACTTCTTTGGTTAAGTTAATTCCTAGGTATTTTATTTTTTGTGGGGCTATTACAAATGGAGTTGCTTTCCTAATGTCAGCCACACTTTTCTCATTGTTGGCATATAGAAAAGCCATTGATTTTTGGGGGTTAATTTTATAACCTGCTACTTTGCCAAAGTTTTGAATCAGCTTGAGTAATTTGGGAGTGGAGTCCATGGGATTCTTTAAATACAAGATCATGTCATCTGCAAAGAGGGAGAGTTTTATTTCTTCTTTCCCTATTTGGATCCCCTTTATGCATGACATTTTTTTTCAAAGCAGAAGGTTAAAAAAAACCACAATATGCTTTTGGAGGTTTTCCTATCTGAGTCTGAAGGTTTTCACTGAAATTATAATGTGGCTCTGTACCTACTTATGTCAGTAAAGTGATTAGAAGTGTCTATAAACTGCAACTTCCAGACTATGAGAATAGGGATTTTGAATTTAAATGTTACAGCAGTGCTATATGGCACAGGAGAAAAGAGTACCCAATTTCCTACCTAACGAAGAGTCCCTGTCAAGCAGGGGGACTTGCTGTCACAGTCTGAGTTTCTCCAGTGCTCTAAGGCTTAGTATTACCTGCTGTATCCCAGCACCTATACATAAATGGTTTTTCAGCAATTGCATGAAAAATTGTTGCTCCTATGACACCAGGCCGACTTATTTGAATTACCCACTCACATCCTTCTAGAACTGGGTACCCAGTTAGCCACAAGGACTAAGTTGCAGGAATTCAAGAACTCTGGATGTCTGTCACTTCCTCATCTCTTTTTTGTAAATCTCTGTAACCTGAGGCAGGCTCTTTACAGAACATCATCCTCTACCTCTCCCCAGGGCACTCTAAACAGTTGGTACCAGCCTAATGCAATTATGCTTAGAGGTACCACAGGGACTCCTCAAACTTCTAAAACACAAGGTCAAATGCAACAAATGTCCAGGTACACAGCGGGGGAAGTTACTAACTTATGATTTGGTAACTTCTCTCTCTAAGGCTGTCACAAATGAATGGAACTCAGGGAGCTACATATCCTCTTTAGGATTATAAATGGGGTGCTGATGCTCTGCCTCTGTCATTGTAGTGACTGAGCATCTTGTCTCACAGTCGACATTGGGGAACATCTTGCCTTCTCTTGAGCTCCTGTCAGGACAGCTGGGAAAGCAGGAATGCTGGGGTAGAGTGTCTCTCTCATTCAACTTGCAGAATTAAGCGAGTCCTCTCATAGGTTGGGGTACTGCATATATCTTCTGACATCACTGCTCTAGAGAGACACTGTCTAATCTCTGCTCCCAGACTTGGTGAAGTAAGAGCCAACTCTGGGGGAAACCTTAGAATGAAGGCATTGTATGTGAGAATAGTCACATGAAGACAGTTGTTGAAAATATTGAGTGTATTGAGTGTTATCGAGTGAATACAATCTTGTTAAATTTAATTTAACTGAGCCTGTTTGGAATGAACAGAACCTAAGAAATCAAATAGGCAATTGCTTGGTGACACTGTATATATAATAGTTTGGTTAGCATAGATTTCACTTTAATTCTATTGAGAAAATTGTATTCTTATGTAAGATGGACGTTTTATTAGGTACCTGTTTCCTTATAAGAAAACAATGTGACAAGAAATAAAAGATACCAATGTATCACATCTGTATCACAGTGTATCACATCTGTGTATCACATCAAAACTGATCCAGACATGAGCACTAATTTCTATTCCAAATCAGAATGGGTTATACAAAAGTAAATTATTATTATTAATACATAAGTCTTAGGGCCAGTGAAAGATATGGTATCTTAAAGTTGTGGTAAAAAGTGATTTGAATCCTAAGTATTCTTCAGGCTAGGACTCTACTTATACCTAAATGGAGAAAGGAGAGTAATAGGTGCTATGAATACTGGGCCTGTCTCTCCTTGCACTGCTCTTGACCATTTGCAGGAGACATATGGCTTTAGTGAGGAGCTTCTCTCTTCTGTCTCTGTGCCAGACGCTTCTTGGATCTAGGATTCTGTTAGGTCTATGTGAGGAGGATGCCCCAGTAGCAACCCCCAATCCCAAAGGGGTAGGAAGTAGATAATACACACTCAAGTTTCTCCACACTTTGGGGATGTGTTCTTCACAGTTGCTCAGTCGCCCCCAGCAGGACTGAACAGCTCTGCTGCCCCCAGCAAGAGCCTGCTAGTAACACTCCCCCTTTCCTGCCTCACTGCTTTACTCTCTTCCTGGCTATTTGTACCCAAAGGAGAGACTCATGCCCAAATCCTTGTTTATGGTACTAGCTTTTGGGAGAACATGTTCAGGATAGAAGATTCTAAAAGGACAGTGGCAGGTAAAACATGCAGGATGAAGAGGTCATGCTATGTATTAAGCCAAGTCTATCTTACCATATTGTGCTTCAAGGGAATAGGATCATGTATGGTTTTTGAATCCTCTGTCTTTAGATGATAAGCTATTGGTGACACGGGCTGTTTTTAATTAACTCTATAAATCCCATAAAGAAGGACTGGAGAAATAATTGAATAATAATGACAATGGTAAGATTATGCTACTTTTGGCAGCCTCAACTGATATGGGTTTGTTTAAAAGTAGTGGCTTGGTAAATTTTGCCAAGACAGAAGACTCAGAGGGGGAACAAGGTTAATATTAGAAGACTTAAAAAAAAAAAGGATGAGCAGCTAGGCAAGGGAACATAGTACTGTTGCTGCTCCTGTTGTTGCCCTGTATAGGGTTGGGGACAGGGTTTTATGGGGATAGTGGGGCTTTTCCTGATTGGTCATCTCCCTTTTCCTGACTGTTATTGACTGGCTGGCTGTCTTGTTAATGGTTCATGGTTGAATTTTGTATATAGGAACATCTTAAGAGCTCAGTTTTCACATCTACATCCCATCTGGCCCATTTTTTTCAGGCTTGACTCATATCTGCATATCAGAGTCTTGGCTCACCTCCGCATTTCACCCAGCCGTTGGTATTTCTCTGTCTTCCATGTCTCTTTAAATGGGTCCTCCTCCACAAGTACCATAATAAAGAGGTATAATTATTGCCACAGAGCAAATAAGCTTCTGCCTTTTGGGTTTTTAAAAGTAAATGATGAAGTAATAGTTTGACAGTGGCTTATGCCTATAGTTCTAGCAACTTGGGGGGCTAAGATTTGTCAGCTGAGGTTCAGAGCCAGCCAGTGCAGACAAATCTGAGAGTTTAAGTTGCAAAAATCCAGAAGTAGCTTAAGTAGTAGAGCAAGGACCATTAGTTTGAAAGCCAAACATGAGCATAGTGTTAGTAATGAAACAATAAAAAGTCATATTCACACAGTTTAATTGTTTGGCTATTAGATGAATGCATACATAGTTATCAAAATATAATCTTTATCAACAACTTGAACTTTATGCTCTTAAATAAAACCCTTTCTTCCTTCCTTCCTTCCTTTCTTCCTTCCTTCCTTCCTTCCTTTCTTCCTTCCTTCCTCCCTTCCTTCCTTCCTTCCTTCCTTCCTTCCTTCCTTCCTTCCTTCCTTCCTTCCTTCCTTCCTTCCTTCCTTCCTTCCTTCCTTCCTTCCTTAACTCAGGGCCTTGACACTCTCTCTTAGTTTTTTCATTCAAGGCTCCTGCTCTACCACATAGAATCATAGCTCTAACTTGCAACTTTTTGGTGATTAGGGATGAGTCTTCCAGATTTTCCTGCCCCCTCTGGCTTCGAACCAGGGCCCTCAGATCTCAAAATGTTCTGACATAGTTGTGCTAGTAGCTTTAGTGTGGCTTAGTTTGTGATCATTTGGATAAATACCCAGGAATGGGATTGCTTGTAGTCTTTTGAGGAACCTCTGTACTGCTTTCTAGAGTGGTTGAACTGCTTATATTCCCACCAACAGTGTAGTAGTGTTCCCTTTTGGTCACATCCTGCCAGCATCTGTTATTATTTGTTTTCTTGATAATTACCATTCTAAGTGGCGTGAGGTGGAATATCAATGTGGCTTTGATTTGCATTTCTTTTATGGTTGACTATGTTGAACTTTTTTTTTTTTTTTTTTTTTTACCACATTTTAGGATTTCTTCTTCTTTTTTTATTGTCAAGGTGATGTACGGGGGGGTTATAATTACAGGAGTGAAGTAGTAAGTACACTTTCATGTCAAACTTGTTGTTACCCCTTCCCTCAATTTTTCTCCTACTTTCCCTCCCCCAACCCCCACCAACTTGTACAGATCATTTCCAACATGTTGTCTTGTGTATATCACTCACTCTGGCATTGGTTCCCCTCTTATCCTTTGTCTCAACATTCTGTTGTTCCCCTTCCATGGGATGGTTGTTTCTTTGGAGATTTGTTTCTGGGCAGGCTCTTGTCTGTTGAATAGCTCAATCTGTGGGCTTTCTATTTATCTCGCTAGCTATGTCCTTTGCCATGCAGAAGCTCTGCAACTTAATGTGATCTCATTTATCCGGCCTTTCTTTGCTTAATTTTGTTTCTGGATCTTTATTTAGGAAGTTTCGACCTGTGCTCAGGAACCCTAGCTATCCCCTATCCCTTCCTGTAATATTTCCATATGCCCTCCATTGGATGAATGGATCAAGAAAATTATATATATATATATATATATATATACACATATATATATATAAATTCAGAAAAATTGACAGCTCCCCATTTGTAAGGAAATGGCAAGACTTGAAAAAAAAATCATATTCGGTGAAGTAAGCCAAACCCAAAGAAACATAGGCCCCATGGTTTCCCTCATTTGTAATAACCAGTATATGCCAAGGGTATTACTAGCAGAGGATCATATTAGCTCAACACTTATGTACATATGACCATATAGAGTGATGCTAATTGAAATAAACTCCAAGACATGGAAACAACAGGTCTTTTTTTTTTTTTTTTTTTTTTTTTTGGTGGTTGACCTTGTTGTCATCAATGTACTGTATCTAGTTCTTTCTTTTTATTTTATTTCATTTTGCTTTTACCATTGGTCTATCCCTGGCAATCACTGTCTTTGATTCTGGTACCCTGTACCCTGTGTATACATCTGTCTGATTGGGGCAAGGGAAGGCGAATAACAAAATGCTGAAACAAGGACAAAAAATGACCCAACTCAACAATGACACTCACAGGACACTATGTTGGAGGTGAGCTTTACAACTTGGGGTGGGGATGGAGGAGTGAGGGAGGGAAGTCATAGTGTGATAGTGGGAGAAAAACAAAGGAGTGGGTAACAATGTTTGACAGGAAGTGCGTTCATTGCCTCACTCATGTAATTGTAACCCTTCAGTGCAGCATCTTTACAATAAAATAGAATTAAAAAATGCACTGATATCACAATAAAAAATGCACTGATTTAAAAAAAACCCTCCTCATTGAAAACTGAATAAAGCTCAGGAAACTGCAAAAAAAAGTAAATGATGATAGTCTCCTTTTAATTATCTTGAAAAGCTAAAAAAATAAAACTAAGTAGAATGTCTTAGGTGATAGAGTTGTGTTGGATGCAAACGGAATCTCTTCTCAGACATCTTGTGAATTTGTCATCTTCCTTTGACTCAAGCCAAGAGTGTTGATGAAATGATCACAGCACAGCTGCCTAGTGCTATTAGACAATGTCACCGTTTGGTAAAATGCATATGAGGCAGGTGCAACTCAGTCTGCATAGACTTCACAGACCATATTGGATTGAGCCCAATCTAAACATCATAGAATTTAATGGAGAAAACGGGAACATAGCAAGAATTATGTACCTTATTTTACTTTAAAATTTTGGGTTTTGTTCTTTGATTCTGCATCCATTGACTATTCAAATGAGATGAATAATGTTTATATATATATGTATATATATATATATATATATATATATATATAGTATTGTTTCAGGATTTTTCCCCCTATCTAACTCACTACTATCTATCATGTAGTAGAATAGTGAAAAGCAACACCCAAGGATAATACCATTAGTCTAGCTAATGTTAATGAAATTGAATACACTTGCTCCAAAATTCATTGGGAATCATTATTCACTGTCGTACAATTCATTTAATCATATTCAGTTGTCCAGAGATCACATTATACGTCTTCTAGGAAGAAAAGTTATGGTATAAAAAGTTAGAATCTTCAAGGCTATACACAGTAGGGCAGAATACATGATGATTACTCTCAGAAAACAAAGCAAGTTGGCTTAATTTATAAGCATCAAGCTTAATACACACACACACACACACACACACACACACACACACACACACACCAAGCTAAACTGTAGCATATCTCACCAAAAACAAGGTAAAGTGCTCTTCTCAATTATCATCACACATTTCATCCTTCAGCATGTGTTTCTTTATTCATTTTTGAAATTGTCATCCTACCCACATTTAGGCATCACTTGTAAATAAGCTAATGGTATAGCAGCCCGAAATGCTGAGACAACTACAATTATCTCTTAATTACACACAGCAGGCTTCCAATGTGTGTCCCCCTTCTGAGAATACTTAAGAAGAAACAAAGAAAGTCAGGCAAACCAGTTAAATGTCCCACACAGGCTTCTTGATGACAGGTTTCCTCTGAAATGCTGTGGGGCAAGATATAGAGCAACAGCTGTTGCCAGGAAAAGCTTGCCTGGTTCAAAATGATCGGACTGAATCTGATTATTCCTTGCTCGTCTAGGAAGTGAAGAACTAGGAAACAAAGCAATGAGGATAATCCAATCAACAAATCAATGCTTTACAAGAAGTGCTGGTTTCTCCATGCATGGAATAAGGAAATTTCAGGCAACTCACCTCGTATCATGTTGCTTAGGGCTGTTTTCTATCTTCTTTGAGAAGGAATCAATATCTCCTTGTTATTGTAAGATCATATATTTAGTAAGCAAAATGGTCTAAGACCAGAAATATGTCAAAGAACTCTATTTCATCTTCAGAGATTACTTTAATTGGAAAAAGTCTATCAACTAATTAACCAATAAAACTTTATTAGTTGCAAGACGATTAGTTGTCGGCACCCTCCAAAGCAAGGTTAATAAAGGCTTTGCAGATACTTTGTGCTTTTTCACACATTCTTAGATGAAGCTGCTGGAGGAAGTAGCATTCAGACACATTCAGATGGTGAGAATATGAAAATGGGTCCACTGACTGAGGGTGCTAATTATTCTGTGTGTGGCCACACAACAAAGGACATTTACGAGCTTGCTTTTCTTTGTTTCTTACCACAATCCTGTGAAATGCACAGGCGAAAAAAAATTGGCTCCTTTCTGGAAATGAGAAAGCCTCTTGATTTTATTCTAGAAATGTATGTCCAAGGGCTATGGAAGTCTCCCTATCCAATGCAAGGTCATTACTACATTATTGCAGGAAATGAATATGAAAGTAGATAAGATGGAGACTTCTGGATCACATCTGAAACTTAGCTACTAACACCTTCATATCCAGCACCACTTGAAAAATTTTAAATAGCCTCATGTGAACGTTCCAATCCTGTTGTTTTTACTAACACGTGAAAACATAGTTTTGTATCTGTATTTTAACCCATGATATCCTTCTTCATCGTCGTCATCCTCCTCCTCCCCCTCCTTTTCCTCCTCCTCCTCCTCCTCTTCCTCTTCTTTTTTGGTTTATTCTCTTCTGCTAAAGTAGCAGCCTCAAATCTGGTTGAGTTACTGGTTGGGTTTATTAACAGTTGAGTTCTAAGTTCCCCTTTGCAGTTGGATCCAATCAGAGATTCTCAATGAAATCTGCTATCAGATCTGTTTTGAGGGGAGCCCTAGGACTAGAACATTTTGTTTTGTCTTTTTCTCCTCAGCCTGATGAAAACATAGGGAATATTCTAGTCAATAAAATTTAGATGGTGAGCTAAGTACACAGTTACTATGGTAAGTTGGTTTTATTTCAGGATACCAGGATGGTTCAAAGTATAGAAATCAATAAATGTGGTACAGCCTTTAGGTACAAAAATCACATGATCATCTCAATTGACTCAGAAAAACAGAAAACCTTGGACAAAATTCAACATTCTTTTGTGATAAAAGTTTATCAGAAACTAGGACAAGAAAGAACATTCTCCAATAAAATAAAGCCAGAGAATAAGCCAGATATAACAAACCCATAGCCAACAGCATAATAAATGGGGAAAATCTGAAATTATTTCTTTTAAAGTCAGAAATAAGAGTGTCCACTCTCCTTACTCTTTTTCAATATAGTACTAAAATTCCTAGCCAGAGCAATAAGGCAAAAAAGGAAAGGGATTTAAACAGGAAGGGAAAAAGTCAAATTACCCTTATTTGCATATGATATGATCCTATAAAAGACCTCCAAGAGTCCACCAAAAAGAGTCATATCTGAAAAAGAAACCAGGCAAACTAGTCCATTCACAATAGCTTAAAAATATGTAGAAAATGGGGCTGGGAAGGTGGCTCAGTGGTAGAGCGCTTGCCTTGCATGCTAGAGGCCCTGGGTTCGATTCCTCAGCACCACATAAGCAAAAAAGAAAAAAGCCGGAAGTGGCGCTGTGGCTCATAGTGGTAGAGCGCTAGCCTTGAGCTGAAGAGCTGAGGGACAGCGCCCAGGCCCAGAGTTCAGGCCCCACGACCGGACCCCAAAAAAAAAAAAAATGTAGAAAATGATGACGATGGATTGTGTTTCTAAACTGATTTATTGAGTTGAAATACCTTTGTAAACTGCTGAAACATAATCAAATATTTTAAAATATATAGATATAAACTTAATTATGAAAGTGAAAAATCTCTTCAATGAAAACTATAAAACTTCAAAGAATGAAATTAAAAACATCAGAAGACAAAAGGCCTCCCATGTTCATGGATTGGCAGAATTAACATTTTGAAAATGCCCATACTATGAAAGGCAGTCTACAAATTTAATATGATACCAATTAGAATACCAATGTCATTCTTCAAAGAAACGGAAAAGTCAATCCAAAGATGAATATGGAAGAATAAATGATCCAGGATAGCAAAAGTAATCCCGAGGAAAATGAGCAACTCAGGAGGTATCGCAATACTAGACTTTAAATTATTCTGCAGAACCATAATAACAAAAAGTAGCATGGCATTGGCAGGAAAGCAGACATGAAAACCAATGTAACATAAGACTCAGAAATAATTCCAAACAGCTACAGCCTTCTGACATTTGACAAAGGAGCCAAACACACACACTGCAGAATAGACAGCCTCCTCAACAAATAGTGGTGGGAAAGTTGGTTGTCCACATGCAGGAGACTGAAAGTAGACTCCTATCTCTCATTCTGTCCAAAATTATCCCCAAGTGAACCAAAGCTTTTAATGTATGATCCAAAAATTTTTAGTACAGGAAAAATAGAGAATCTGGAAGATACAGACATGGGTAATTGTTTTCTTTTTTTTAATTGTCAAGGTGATGTACAGAGGGGCTACAGTTACATAAGCAAGGTAATAAGTTCATTTCTTGTCAAACTTGTTACCCCTTCCCTCATTTTTCTCCTACTTTCCCTCCCTCCAAGTTGTACAGATCATTTCCAACGTATTGTCTTGTGTGTATCGCTGTTGCATTGTTTTCTCCCCTTGTCCTTTGCCTCATCATTCTGTTGTTCTGAATAGGACTGCAATCATCAAGAAAATAAAGAAAAGAACTGACAAATTGGACTGCATCAAGTTAAAAACAAAGGAAAGCACTGCAAAGGAAACAATTTCCAGAACTAAGGGACAATCCACATAATAGGAGAAAATCCTCACTAGCTAGTCAATGGAAAAGGATTAATAGGAAAAAGTTAAGGAATAAAAGAATAACCAAATTAAGAAGTGAGCGAATGGATGATTCTTTGAAGTAATAGAAATGGCTGATAGACATGTGAAGAAATGTCCAACGTTCTTAGCCATAAAGAAATGCAACTCAACAGGGCGCCAGTGGCTCACCCCTGTAATCCTAGCTACTCAGGAGGCTGAGATTTGAGATCTTAGATCTGGTTCAAAGCCAGCCTGGACAGAAAAGTCAGTGAGACTCTGATCTCCAATAAACCACTAGAAAACCGGAAGTGGTGCTGTGGCTCAAGAGGTAGAGTACTCGCCTTGAGCTGAAGAGTGCAGGGACAGCACCAGGCCCAGAGTTCAAGTGACAGACCAAAAAAAAAAAATGCAAATCAAAACTATACTGAAATATAACCTCACCTCAGTCAGAATGGCAAGCATCAAGAAAACAAGCAGTAGGAAATACTGGGGACCATTTTGGAGTAAAAGGAACTCTCATATGCTGTTGGTGGGAATGTGAACTAGTATGCTTACCATGAAAATCAATATGGAGATTCCTTAAGAAACTAAAAAGCAACCTACCTTATATTGTGCCATACCACTCTTAGGCATATATCCAAAGGGCTGTAAATCAATATACTAGAAAGATACCTGCATGCCCATGTTTATTGCAGCTCTGTTCACAATAGCAAAACTGTGGAATTAGTCAGGGTGCCTCCAAACAGAAGAACGGATTGATTTAAAAAAACTAAGGTGTATACACACACACACACACACACACACACACCCCATGAGCTACTACTCAGCAATGAAGAAAAAGGAAACTAAATCACTTGCAGATAAATGGATGGAAATTGAGATCACCATGTTGAATAAGTTAGGTGAAAGAAGTAGGAATGGGACCCACCTGGGAATTGCTGTCCTAGTTTTGTACCTTTGTTTCCTTCCAAGGTGTTTGCTCCATTTGCTTTTTTCTTCAATAGCCATTGTTCATGCAGAGAGTGGGAGTATGTTCTCTTATTGCCCTTGCATGAAAAAGTGCTAGGAAAAGCCAGGTACTGGTGGCTCATGCCTATAATCCTAGTTACTCAGGAGGCTGAGAACTGAGGATCACAGTTCAATATCAGCATGGGTAGGAAAGTCTGTGAGACTCTTCAATGAATCAACAAAAATCCAGATATGGAGCTTGGCTCTAGTGGTACAGTGTTGGCCTTGAGCCAAAAAAGCTCAGGGATATTGCCCAGGCCCTGAGTTCAAACCCCAGGATGTTTTACACACACACACACACACACACACACACACACACACACACACACACACACACACACACACACACACACACACACACATTAATAAAATGTGCTAGGGAAAAGCTCTAATTGCTTCTTCTTAGAATCTATAAGAAGCATCACTGGACTAATATGTGGGACTATGAGGGTTGTGTGTTGTTCCAGTTTTCAGTGAAAAAACGTAGTTGTACAGGAGACAAAGAATAGATCTCTCAAAGAGAGAGGGATCATTTCTCTGAAGGAGAGAGGGAGAGAGAGAGAGAGAGAGAGAGAGAGACTCTGGGTAGAACCAACCTATGATACCCACTCTGCTCACTGTAATGCAGAATGTTAGAGAAGGAATCAGTGCAGAACTACTTCTGAGCACATAAACACTTAACATTTCATTGCATCTCCTCAGGCTACAGTTTTTCATGTATATTAGCCCATTATTAATAAGCTGCATAACAAGCAATCTGAAGTCTTAGTAGCTGACAACAAATATTTATTTCTTATTCATTGGGAGTCAGCAGGGATAACTCTGCCTTGGGTTATGGATTGGATTTTGGTCTGCTCTGTGCATCTCATCATTTTGGGAGGACTGCTGTCTAGGGTATATACCTCTTATGATGAAAGCTAAAAGCACAGGAGATCGAGTTAAAGTAAGTAAGAATATTTTTAAATGTCTGTGTCTTGCATAATGTGTATCAACAGTCTATTATCTGTGACCAACAAGTGTGGAGCAGGTGAAGTTTACTAGTGAGGAAAGTTTCTCACAGTGGGGAAAAGCAGAGTGAATACTTGTTGAAAAAATAATGCAATTTACCGTCATGCTGAGTGATGTGGAATTACCTGGAAGGGCTGCTAAAATGGTTCCATTTGTCTCCTTGTTTTTCACATGTTTACAAGCAGCTGCATATTTCAGGTCAGAAATTCAACCTTATTTTCCAGTAGAGCAAATTAGTTCTTTTTTGTCTCCAGTCTGCCTGAGTGTCTGAAATTTAACTTCCTTTAATTCAGAATGACCTATCTCTACCTCATTCAAGATTGTAACTAGCTGGGCTTGGTGGCAGATACTTGAATTTTATCTAATTGAGAGACAGAGGTAAGAGGATCATGGATGGAGGACAGCCTGGTTCTCCATCCCAGAGTAAGCAAGCAAGGCAAGCATGAGGCCCTGAGTTCAAGTCACAGTCCCTCCTTCCCATCCTCCCTCCCTGTAGTGGGCCTTGAAAGCAATTTTGTATTCTTTCTGGGTGTCTGCTAGAACCAGGGTGAATCATAAGCATCTAAGCAGGGCGATTATGGTTATCACTGGCTTCAGCCAGCTCAAATATCATCAAAATATATCTGAGGAGTGCTGATGTTTGAGTCATCTAAAACCAATTAAGCAAATAACTACTAAGGTATTGTTTCTTTTGTCTCTGTTCATGAAAATGACCAGTGAGTTGTAACTTCTGTGGCTTGCTAAGCATGGTCAGAAACATGTGAGTTATTCAACTGTTTCTGTGTGGTGTTGGCTGGCTGGGGCCAGTACTCTGTGTGTGTGTGTGTGTGTGTGTGTGTGTGTGTGTGTGTGTGTGTGTGTGTGTGTGTGTGTGTGTGTGTGTGTGTGTGTGTGTGTGTGTGTGTGTGTGTGTGTGTGGACTGTGGATTATACTCAGGGCCTCATGCTTGCTTGCCTTGCTTGCTTAGGGCTGGGGCTGTACCTCTTGAGAAATATCTCTAATCCAGCATTTTGCTCAGTAATTGGAGATAGTATCTTGAATACTTTTCTGTCAGGATTGGTTTGACCCAGGATCCTCTTGATCCTGAGCAATTAGGATTATACCTGTGAACCACTGGCACCTAGCTTCCCCATAGACTCTCGTGCGAGCACTAGGAAGTTCCATTCCCATAGGAACCTATCACAAACAAAAGTCCTCTCTGAGGGAATGTGAAAGGGAGAATGAAGGAGTGTGACAGAGGGATGAATTTGATCAGAGTATATAGTATACATGCATGGAAATACCACAGAGAAATGCCTTTGTACAAGTAATATATTTGAATAAAAATGTTCTTAAAATGTCTGAGGTCTTGCAAATGTCCCAGGTCTTGCCATCAACTGAAGGCTCTGACAAGGAAAAAAATATGAGGATCTCTAGGTAGAAATCTACAGGATTTGCTGTCTTAATACTTTGGGAATGACAGGCCAATCCATTGTCTAGATTTCTCCTGTTTTTTCAAGCCAAGAAGATTTTTTATGCATCTTGGGGCAACCTTAGCATACTCAGCAATCTTCCCCCATACCTCCCTTATACTTGTTCATTGAATGTCCCTACCATATTTGTGTCTCTGCCTGTGGCTTTATCCCACAATATGCCTGGGCAAACACGTTGTTTTGGCTTTCCCTCATGTCTCAACCCTTCCTTGACAGTAGCTTACAACTAAGAAGCTGCTTAGAGAGGAAAACAAGTTCAGGAAAGAAATGAACTACTACAAGGGGGGAGGGGAATCTCAAAAATATCATCTCTATTACATTTACGAACTGAGGTAAAAAGACCATCCTCCAATCCTCTGAAATCTGAAGGAAATAA
This sequence comes from Dipodomys merriami, assembly GCF_024711535.1. NCBI lineage: Eukaryota > Metazoa > Chordata > Mammalia > Rodentia > Heteromyidae > Dipodomys > Dipodomys merriami. Next base: position 45,342,618 of record NW_027206290.1, on the reverse strand, counting down.
AACTCCAACAACACACTTTTACAAGTAATATATGTTAGACTTTAAATAGATTCAGGACCTCCATTAAAATGTGGATTTGTTTGACACTGTGGAAAATCACAATATTTCAAACTAAATAGCAAATCCATTTATGTTATGCAAATGAGACTTAAGAGAAGCTACAAAGCTGTCCAAAATCCTCATTATTCTCCTTGTGACAAGCTACAAGGGGTGGCCATTCGTTTCTCGAATGATGGGAAATGCTTGCTTCCAGCATTCCTCATTTTTCTCCCTAATTGTCAAATTTGCTAATTTCCAACTTAAATGGAATCACAGAGTGTGTGATATTTTGGCATTCTGGTAGTACAGCACTTGGAATTCAGGTCCTTGCAATTGCTAGGCAGGATCTCTACCACTCAATCATACCTACAGCCATTTTGTTTTCATTAGGTTTTGAATAGGGGCTGGCTGTATGCCTGGTTGGCCTGGAACAAAAATCTTCCTATTTATACTTTTTATGTAGTCGGGTTGACAGATGTGTGCTATGACATTCAACATTTTATTGGTTGAGATGGGGTCCTGTACATTTTTTGCTTGGGCTGGCCTAGAACTGTGTTCCTCTTGACATCTGCTTCCTGAGTAGCTAGCATAACAGGCCTGAGCCACTGGGCCTTAGGCTTTTATCTTTAGTGTCCTCTTTTGGAGACGTGACTATGACTTCACTTTTCTCAGAAATGACTTTCATCCAGAAGCCTGCCTCTAGCTACCATGGTTAGTCTGTGTGATACCAAAAGTCTGTCTCTTGGCTGACCCAGCAGGTCTAGTGAAACAGACAAAGCTAATTTGTGGTGACAATGTAGATGATGGCTTATTGAATGCTTCTCCCTAATTTTGTATTTCCCAGGCCTTTCGTTTTGTTTTTTTTTCAAGGCCACTTGTCTTTCTACCTTAGGAAAAAGCTCTGTACAGCATTACAATAAAGTCTCCTGAATTTGTCTAATTGTAGTTCTGGTGTTTGCAGCTAGCAAACGTGAAGGAACAGATTCTTCCTTTTGCTGAGCTCGGTGAAACCCAAACTTTATTTCTATCAACAAAGGACTTAATTAAGCTGAGTGGGGAACAGCCTTAAGAAGAGCGTGGGTAATCACTAGTAGTTGATAGTGAGTACTTTAGTGAGACAAAAAAAAATGGTGGTGGCTACACATCTCATCACAAAGCCCCAGTCTGTAATCTTGGCACATCAAACTGCCAGTACGAAGTACTGGTGGTTTATGTGAGAGAAGAATCAGAATCAGTTATGTCCTGAGTTAATGACCAATGTGAACAAAGGAAGAGGAACTTTTTACAGCTTGTATGGAGCAGCAGAGTATTTCGAGGTGGAGGGAGTTCAGGAGAGAAAAGTTTTACTTCAAACACAGGAGGTCTTTGTAGTGCTTATTATTTTAGGTTACCAGACTGCGTGCTTTCATGTATTGATATATTAGCTTTGTGAAAAAAAAAATCATCAAAAAGTAAGTTTGATCACATGTTCACAGCCATCTGCTTTTGGTGACGACGTTGGGGGTACAGAATGCCAAGAAAGGATGTGCCATCTTTTATCAACCAAGGCAAAAAATAACGATCACAGATCAAAAATCAGAGTATGGGGAGGGAAGCATCCCGGTTTTGGAAATAAGTCAAGAAATACGCAAACTGAGGATCTCTGTGGTACTTGGGAGAAAGCTAACTTTTGGGTGGGTAAACTCCTCTGTGTGTAGAAAATGCATTCAGCTACATGCATGTGTGTGTGACAGTTGGTGGCTCAGATCCAAGCTCTTGCTCATGTTACCTCAGAAAATGTCCCCTTTGCTGTTTCCCCTCTGCTAGCTAAAACAAAACTTAGAAATGAGTATGTCTGAGCTGAGCACCAGTGGTTCATGCCTCTAATTCTAGCAACTCAGGAGAGTGAGACCTGAGGATTGCAGTTCAAAGCCAGTCCCTGCAAGAGAGTCAATCAGACTCTTATCTCCAATTAACCACCAGAAATCTAGAAGTGGCTCTGTGGCTTAGAGTGGTAAAGCACTAGTCTTGAGTGAAAAAGCTCAAGGACAGCGTCCAGGCTCTGAGTTCAAACCCCATAACTGACAGAAAGAAAGAAAGGAAGAAAGAAAGGAAGGAAGGAAGGAAGGAAGGAAAGAAGGAAGGAAGGAAGGAAGGAAGGAAGGAAGGAAGGAAGGAAGGAAGGGAGTACCTTTGAAGTGTTGCCTAATTTAATTTGTCAAGTACTCCATTTAACGACTTCAGTTTCCTGATGCAAGCACAAACTACATACTTGAGCTGGAAATAACTATATTCCATGATCACATCACACATTATTGGCTAATAACAATGACTAGTAATTAGTTTTTAAAGAGTGAGGAGACAGGGCTGTGAAGGTGGCTCAGTGGTAGAGTGCTTGCCTTGTATGCATGAGGTCCTGGGTTTGATCCCTCAGTACCACATAAGTAGAAAAACCCAGAAGTGGTGCTGTGGCTCAAGTGGTAGAGCACTAGCCTTGAGCTAAAGAACTGAGAGACAGTGCCCAGGCCCATAGTTTAGGCTCCATGTCCGACAAAAAAAAAAAAAGTGGGTAGACAATATTTCTTCTGAACCATGCTTCTGTTTCTTTCAATTAATGGAGCTTATTTTTCTTGGTAGATATTCTCAGAGTGTAGCAACAGAACATTTATTCTTCCTTCTTCAACTTCATGTTTTATTTTATTTTTAATTCAACCAAGGCTGCCCCTGGCCTTTGAACTTATTTATAGCTGTTACATTTATCTCTCTTTTGATTGCTGGAGACAACGTATGCTTTAGACAAAATTGAAGAAGGTATCATTTGTTGATGATTTCTTTTGATTGGGCCATTAGCAATTTTTTTCCCCTTCCCCAATCTTTTCAAGCCACTCAAGTTACCTGGATGATATACCTTAAATAGCCCCAGCTTTCTCTATTGTGTCCAGAAAACCCACTTCTGAATTCCCTATGAGTAAAACCGTATTTATTTATCTCTGTTAAATTAAGACATAAAAGTGATGAACTATAATGTGTCCCAGCCTTGTTTGTTAAGCATATGGATAAAAAAACAAATGCAATGGGTTTCTATTTTGGAGTTCCAATTGAAGCAAGGAGAAAGATGCATATATGTATACTCCTGGACACAAGCAAAGCCTGGCAATGAAGGTGAAAATTGTAATGATGCTCAAATCAGAAAAATGTGACTTAAAGAAATTAGTCAGAGGGGCTGGGAAGGTGGCTCAGTGGTAGAGCGCTTGCCTTGCATGCCTGAGGCCCTAGGTTTGATTCCTCAGCACCACATAAGCAAAAAGAAAAAAGCCGGAAGTGGCGCTGTGGCTCAAGTGGTAGAGCTCTAGCCTTGAGCTGAAGAGCTGAGGGACAGCGCCCAGGCCCAGAGTTCAGGCCCCACGACTGGACCTCCCCCCCCCAAAAAGAAATTAGTCAGAGTCCTTGGGAATGACAGAGAGCTGGAGTTGGGCGCAAAGGAAGATTTGGGAAGGATTCAGGTTATCCAAATTAAATCCATTTGAAAATAAATAGTAAATAAAAATGCAGATTGAGGAGTCAGTATTCTATTATTTTAGATGGAAAAAATAAGAATGTACTGTAGGACACAGGGGAAAATTATAGACCAGGACCTAAGAATAGGCATTGAAAAAACATCTAAAATTTGGTTGGTCCTGGAAAAATCTAAGCTATCTTGTCCTTGTATCCATATTTCTTAAGAAGTCATAACCTAAAATGTGAAGTCTTTACTATCCCTTCTTATAAAAACAATGTACAGTGAGATAGATACATATCTTAAAGTTAGAACCACAGAAAACTGGAATGAAGACGGACCACACTGGCATTTTTATTGATCTGTTTGGGCTTAGTAGTTCATCCTTTGCAATATAAGTTTTCATAAAGAAGGCTAGTAATATGATGGGTTTCTTCAAAAGTCTTTTATGCAAATTGAAAATGACATTTTCTTCCTGGATAGATTTAGCCTGATCCCTCCAAATCTGTCAGGACATTTCTTTGCATGCCACACTAACTGAAGAGCTTCATAGAGGTTATTATGGGCCTCTGTGCAGATAGAGGAGCAATCAGGGAAATTTCAAAGGTCAAAGTAGCAATGCATACTCTTAAATTCATGTGCAAAAACACTATCAAGGAATAGCACAATGAAATGCAGTCTCCAGACTTACGGTATTTAAGTGATATGTTTATCATAGTAATTTTGGATGTAGAATGTGGTGATGTTCATTAGGTTACAGGTTTTAGCTGCTGTTATAAACATCGCAGTGCCCTAAATGAGATGGAGTTTTCAGTGTGACCCATAGACAATAGATTTAAGTCAGATTGCCCAGGTAACATGAGTAACTTGGAGGGGGTGGGGAGAGAAAAATACCTGCTAATGGCCAGATGAAAAGGAGCCAACAACAAATGTTAGCGCCTTCAATTTTATCTAAAGCTGTTGGGGCAGGCCACTCCCCCCCACCCCCACTCTTGGGTTGGGAACCCACATTCCTTCTCTCTCTCTCGCAGTCAAATTCTTCATCCACAAAGTAAGAATGACAACACCGCATTATCTGCTTGTGTTTCTTAGTCCACCTCAGTCAAACAGCCATGAGGGCTCTTTTGGATGGATGTACCATGAAACGACTCTTCCTCCTGAATCTTGAGCTGTCTACTCCCCCCACTTTTTCTGTTTTCCTCTTAGTCATACACCTGTTCTGAGGGTATGGCTGATGGGAAAGTGTGATTCTTGGGGTTGGGATATAGGAGAGAATTCTGTTGGTTTGTACCCTGGTAGGAAGCCTCTCTGGATCATAGGATGCTTCTCCCCAAGTTCTTTTCCTTGTTATAAATACTCAAAAGATGGATTTTTAACTTGAAACTCCAAAGCATTGGAAGGGCTTCTGGCTGTGCCCAACATACAGAAAGCACAGGATTTTCTAATTCTAGCTGTCTAGAAAGTCATGCATTCTCTCTATGTGAGTTGACAAGTATGCCTGTCAGTTAAGACACAAACTATTCTGGCATCACAGCCTGAAAGGAGATTCAAACTTACTTTCCAGACTTCTAGGGCCCTTGTGGGCCCCTAGCCTGGGTGTTTGAGCCTATCTGGGTACACTGTATGGCCCAAGGCAGGTGTTTATGTGAGGTGATTTGCCTTGGGGAGGAAGTATATAATCTGGAAGAGGACAGACCTGTAGTGCAGGCTTTACAGCTCCTTGGATGGGGCCCAGCTCTAGGGATGGGTTTCTCAGTGTTATAAAGATAAGGGCTACAGTGCAGTCTTTCTCACAGTGCTGATTACCTAGAGAAAGTTGTGGGAAACACCTGTAGTTTGTCCCACTTAGACCCTTGGTATTAGCCTTACTGGTAGGAGCACCTAGGAGTCTTTGCCCCAGCTGCTCCTGTGGTCTACTAAACCTTGCTGCTGAAAGTATAGTTAGGGACCAGCCTCCCATGTGCACCTGTGAGAATGCAGAACCTCAGGCCCCACCTCCAATCTGCTGAATCAGAGTCTGTGTTTGAAAGCTCCAAAGGGATTCACAGTACATTCTACTTAAGTAGTTCTGACCCACTGCAGTAGAGGATTCCTTTCTGGATCCCCTCTGAGATGGATGGAGGTTGGAGTATTGTTTTGATGTTCTGTGAATGGGACAGTAGACATTCCATTAGTCTCCTGTAGCACTGACAAGGGAAGGGGTTCTTGGGCTTCCCCAGCGTTAGACAACACAAAGGGAGGCTTACACAGGAAGGAAAAAATGACAGGCACCATATGCTAAGAGGCTTTAGAATACTAAATAGATGAAACAAGTAATAAAACTGGCCTTAGCTGCATCACTGAACTACCGCTATAGTCATTGTGTTCTTCATATTTTTCATTAAGATTTTCATAAGTGATATGATAATCGATTTTTTTGTCATTTCTCTTGTTGGAAATAGAGTTGAATTCATGTAAAGCCCTGCTGATCCCCAGAAGGAATAAGGAAGGTGGATGGGTAGAAGAAGGCTGACAGGCTATGTATAATATCTATGGAAGCCAGGCCTGCCTCATGCTCATAAGTAGAAGGCTTTGGCATTCTAAATAAATGTCATTGGAGAAGTGTTAATGTGCTCTGTGGTTCACAACCAGGGGCAGTTTTGCCTCTCCCCACCAAGCATCTGGCAATGACTGGAGGGAGTGGCATCTCCTGAGTAGAAGCTAGAATATGCAGTTGGTTATCTGTATCCATAGAGTGAAATCTTTTTAAAATTTGCATTTGTGGAGAGAGGAAGGGTGAGGGAAGACAGTCATAATATTCAATGTACATATGTGAAAATGGAGCCAGATAACTTGAGAGGATGGGTGGGTTGGGACAGATAGGGGGAAAATGATGGAAAGTGAGACTGATTAGTATTCATAAACTGATGTGTTAAATTGAAACCCTTTTGTACAGATGCTTAAAAATAATAAAAATTGCATCTATACTGAACTTGCACAGACTGTTGGTTCTTTTTTTTTTTTTTGTCGGTTGTGGGGCTTGAACTCTGGGCCTGAGCACTGTCCTTCAGCTCTTCAGCTCAAGGCGAGCGCTCTACCACTTGAGCTACAGCACCACTTCCCTGTTGCTTCTTTTTATATTTTATTATTATCTTTAAGTCATTGTACAAGGAGTCGCCATTTAACAATGCAGTTTATGAATGCATCTTGATCAATGCCACTCGCTTTCTTATTCAACTCATTTATGTGAGTTGACATTGTGTTAAGGATTGTGAATAACACTGAGCAGATTTAAAGTATATGAGAAGATGTACCTAGGTTACATGTAAAACTGTGTCATAATGGACCTGAGCATTTTCAGATTTTGGTACAGGGGACCAGAATACCTATGAATGACTGTGCTATTAAACATCCTACCTTGTAGAGGACAGTTCCTAGGGTTGTCCAGGAGTTGGAGGCATGGCTCAGTTGATAGAGCACTAGCCAATGAATGAAAGCAGCAGGTACTGAGTTCAAATCCTGCTCTAGGGCCTTGAAAGAAAAGGAAAAAAAAGAAAGGACTATCTAGTTACCTAAAAGATTACCAATTAGGATACAGCAAAGACACCAGCACAACCATGTTTTTACAGCACTATTCATCAGAATCAACATATGGAAATCAGCCCAAATGCCCCTCAATGGATGAATAGATCAAGGAAATGTGGTATTATATACTCAGTGGAATTTTACCTATTCATTAGGAAGAGTGATATTGTACCATTTGTAAAGTAAGTAAGTCGAGCTCAGAGAGACGAAGGACTCATATTTTCTCTTATATGTGGAAGCTAGATTTTGCTTACATACTTGTAAGTATATCACATTGGGTGATATGCAAGCATATACAGATGTAGTAACTGAAATGCAGTGGACTCAAGGAAGGCAAAGTCAAAGTTCAGCAAAATAAAACACCAGGAAGCAGGCACTCAAAAGGGAGGGAGTAGGGTCAAGCAAGGAAGGGGAACATGCAGTCAAGAATCCAACGTATATCCTACAAAGTTAAGAGGAATGAGGGAAGGGATGGATGGGTGAAAATATTGAAAGAGATATCATTAATCAAGATATATTTATAAGCTGCTTTGTTAAATGGCACCTCCTTTGTACAAGTATTTGAAGATAATAGTAAAAATTATAAATTTTATAAAAGTAAATTAGGAAGACTTTCAGAAAAGAAGAGATTATCTAGGCCAAAAGAACAGCAGTACTTAAGATAAGAAACTGAACTTACAGGTAAACTTGAAGACAGATTTGAAAAAGAAAAAAGGCAGCATCCTTATAACCCCAAATAGTAATATTTAAAGGTCTACCATTGAGAGCTTAACCTAGCAAAGCAAATACCTTTTGGGCTGGCAATTGAGTTGTCTACAGCCTCATTTCAAAATGACTATTTGTTCTAGTATCTTTGCAGATATTGAAGTTAGGATGATCAATTCTAACAGCCAGGGAAGTCTTCTGGCCTTTTGAAAACAATAGACATTGTAGTTGTCACTTTCTCAGTACTATTGGTTGTGAAATGTAATGACAAGTGACTCATCAGTAATACTGTCAATCCTGCTGGGCTCTGAGAGTCGTGTCATCAGGGCCCACCGCTCTGAATTCTTGTGTTGTCATGAACCTACCTTTAGACTGGAGTAGGAGAGAGAATGATTATCCAACATATACTTGTACCTAACACTGCCTCTTTATATAAGATATATTCACACACATAATTATATATATGCAGCTTGGTTTTTAAGTTCAGAATGGTTATTTACAGAACAACTAGCTATTAGACTTTTAAATCCTATTATCAGTAGGCCACATTTTGAAAGTTGACAGCAAAAGAATGACATAATTCTAGGATATCAGATTTCTGGACAGGGGCAATAATATATTTTTCAAGTAAGACCACCAACCTTATAAAAGACACCTAATAGACACTTGAGAGCAAAAACCTAACTTGTTTCATAGGATGAGGAATGTCAAGTTTAAAGAAAAGTTATACTGTGGGTAAAAGACTACTAAATTTCAAGTCAGATAGGTTTTGAAGCTTCATAGTTTCTAGCTGTGTGAATACTGGCTTATTCTATTTTTTTTGTATATATGAGTGTGTGCTGGTCCTAGGACTTGTACTTAGGGCTTTCGTGCTGTCCCTAAGTTTTTTTTTTTTTTTCTTTCTTAAGGCTAGTATTCTATCACTTTAACCACAGCCCCACTTCTGGCTTTTTGGTTGTTAAAACAAGTTACTGCAATTTACCTTATAGAGCTGTGTATCAGTCAGCTATTGCTGAGTAATGAAAGTCACAACATTTCAATGATATAAGATAATAAGCTTGTGGGTGGGGAAGGGAGGGAAATACTGGGAGAGAGGGAGGGAAGGGATGATATTGTTCAAAAGAAGTGTACGTATTACCTGACATATAACTTTAACCCCTCTGTGCATCACCTCTACAATAACAATAAACTATATTAAAAAAAGATGAGTCTTTGTCCAGGTTATTCCTGTTATGAAGGTTATGCACATGGCCAGCAGGGAGGCAGCTGAAGCGGCTTTGTGCTCTGGGATCAGAGGGCTTGCCTGACAATATTGTCCCTCCTCAAATACAAAGGAGCAAGCTGATTGTGAGAGTGTAATTCAAATACTTGCTTCTATTAATATCTCTTTGGTCAAAACATGTCACCTGGCTGAGATCCACATCAGGGAAAGGGAAAGCACACCTGCCCAACAGAAAGCCAACACAGGGATAAAGGCACAGCCACAGGCAGGAAGTGGAGGAGATACTGAATGTCTCAGAAGAACATCTAGTCTACCTCAAGTTGTTAAGATGCTTAAATGAGTTTATGCCCACAAAGCACCTTGCATAATGTTTGGAGCTAAAATGTGTAATAAATGCTAGTTCTTTTCTCTTATTCCTAAAGCCAGTTTCACAATGAAGAATGGGGAATGTAAACCTAATTTTAGAAATACAATAACTGTTTAAAAATAGGCTTGAAGTCAGGGGCTGGTAGCTCACATCTGTAACCCTAGCTACTCAAGAGACTGAGATCTGAGGATTGCGGTTGGAAGTCAGCCTAGGCAGGAAAGTCTGTGAGACTCTTATATCCAAAAAACTAATCAGAAAAAGCTAGAAATGGCATTGTGGCTCAAAGTGGTAGGTGCTAGCCTTGAGTACAACAAGGCTCAGGGACATCATCCAGACCCTAACTTCAAGTCCCAAAATTGGAAAAGAAAAAAAAAAGGCTTTAATTTTATATTTTAAATTGTGAGTGAAAGAGTAATAGGAGAGAGAAGAGATAGTGAATAAAATAATGAAACAAAAAAATAGTAAGAGGAAAGAGAATAAACAATGCTTCTATAAATACAAAGATAGCCACAGAATAACAGAACAATTAAAAATCAGGAGTGGGAGAAAATGACTTAGCAAGAAACCCACCAGGGTATCAGGTAGACTTTTTTAGAAAAAACAAAAAGAAATTTCATTAGGTCACATGAAATAGACTAGGAAAGAAAGGTATGTTCGTGGTTTATCACCTCTTGTTAAGGTTCTATAAACAACTCATTTGTTTTCTAACCATTACTTGAAAGAACATTGAGTGCACATTGTCCTTGATAGTTCAAGAGGTTCTAATCTGGATGTGGACATTATTTCAGCCTATGAGATAAGCAGTCATTTTGTGGGAATGGGCTGTAAGGGATGGAGAAATAACACCATAGGGATCAAATGAAATTGAGTTGGGGTTTCCCATTGCTACAGCGTGGTCCATACAGAGAAAGACTATGCTCAGCATAACTCATCTGATCATAAAGGTTTTCACATTGCCAATTTGTTTAGGATTCTATGATAGGAAAAAAAAATGTACAGAAATCCTTTTCTGGAGAACAATAGAACCTTCAGTATAATAATACTCTGTCCACAAATACCTTCTAGGAAAAGATATGGAGAGCTTTGGTCAATAGCTGATTTGCTAAACAACAAACAAAAGAACCTCATTAAAATGAACAGTATTAATATTTAACCAGGTTATATTTAGCAAAGCCATGGCAAATTGTCATTGTAACACTACTTGCTCAGAAAAGCACACAGGAAAATTCCAGCCTCTTTGCTCTTCAGATTGAAGCTCCTTGCTTCTTATCCAGACTCATCTTGCTTTCTTGCTCATTCTACCAACAGTCAACACATAAGAAATTTTCAAAACTGGGGGTAAAGTGAAGAAAGGGCCATTAAAATTTTTGTAATCAGCAAAATCCTCATTTTCAGAGAGGAGGGGCTGATGGAGGAATTCCCTCCACACCCACATTCTTTTAAACAACTGCAAAACTTGTAGAGTTTAGAAAGAATAAGATTTTTCCCTCCCAAATATTTGAGTTCATACAAATAAGTCTTAGAATAATATATAGAGAGATTTAAAATAAAAAAGAATCTCCTGAATGGTGCTGTAAACTGGTAGTCTGAGATAAGGAGTAACTGTTTCTAAAAAAAAGAAAAGAAAAGAAAAGAAAGGTCTCTATGGAGCCTAGAAAAAGAAGTCCAGAATGCAGGCAGCAATATATATATATATATATATATATATATTGGGTTGGTTGTGGGGCTTGAACTCTGGGCCTGGGCACTGTCCCTCAGCTCTTCAGCTCAAGGCGAGCACTCTACCACTTGAGTTACAGTACAACTTCCCATTTTCTGGTGGTTTATTGGAGATAAGAGTTTCATGGACTTTCCTGCCCAGGCTGACCTTGAACCAAGATCCTCAGATCTCAGCCTCCTGAGTAGCTAGGATTACAAGCGTGAGCCACCGGTGTCCGGCAGCAGTATTTCTTTTGTGTGTGTATTTTTCTTCTGGCAATGTCCATTCTTGCCTGTTGCGAAGTGAATTCCCCAGGCTCATTCTCACCCCTACTTTTTTGCTTGTTCTGCCTTGACCCAAAGCTCAACTCTCTTCCTTGCTTCATTTCCTAGGGCTGCTTCATTATCACTCTCTCACTGTGGTCTTCCCTAATCCTCTGTTTTAGTCTGTTCTGGCTGTTATAACAAAAAGTACCTCAGGTCAGTCAGTCCATAAACAACAGAATGTACTGTGCAGGGGCTGAGGCTGCAAGTCCAAGATCACAGTGACTGCACATTCCATTTTATGAAGCTGTCCTCTAGGGGCAAAAGGGGCAGACAGGCTCCCTCCCTCAAAAACTTCTACAAAGGCACTAATTCATGTATGAGGCTCTAAAACTCCCAGCCTTTTGAAGCTGATACAAGTTAGTAGAACAACAGTCTAACAGGGAGTTGCAGATAGTAGAATAAGCTGATAAACCAAAACCTGTTGGACCAGGAAATGGGGGAAGAAGGCTACAAAAGAATGTGGAAGTAGAAAGGACAAAAAACCAAGTAAATAAGGGACTGGGCACTCAATTTTTGGCATCATGACCTTCTAGGAAATAGAAAAGAGACTCACCAATCAGAGAGCTATTCAATTCTCACTGTTTTACCCAAGGCCAAACATCATGACCTTATAGGAAATAGAAAGGAGACTCACTAATCAGAAAGCTGTTCAATTCTCATTGTTTAACCCAAGGCCAAACATTGTAATGAAGAAGGGTACCTTGCTGGCTTTCTGTGGCATATCTATGCCACATGCTCTCTTTTTCTTTCATACTTCTTTTCTAATACATTTTTCCATCATCTTTACTTAAGTTCACATCTTGTCTGAATTCTTGTCTGGCCAGATGCATGGGCTGAGGTTTAGTTGTTTTAAAATTTCTGGACAAGAAAAGGGATTAAGTATGTTCTTTTTCTAACTTGGACTCATCAAATGATTACAATACTATCCCAGGGTGACCACATTTCAATATACAAATCCAGGGGATACAAGTGTTTAAACAACATGGTCTTATCTAAAGTTGCTCCCTGCATCCCTCTACTTTTAATTTGGCATTCATTTTCTTCATTTACCTGACTTTATAGAATACACTTATTTTTCTTATTTGCTATTATTTGTTCCTCACTTGACTATAAGCTCTTGGAGGGCAGGGTCCTTATTGTTTCGTTCTCTGATGAATTCTGAGTCTCCAGGGCCACTTGTGCATGGGACATAAATATTTATTTCAGTACATTTTGTCAAACCAGTATGTGCTTGTGGGTAGAAAGGACATCATCTTACAACTATCCATCACAATTTAAAAAATGAAAATACCCATAACATGAAGATGGGTAATTAGCTGGCTATCATAGTTTTACAAAACATTCACTTAAGAATATATGTTCCTTGCATGGTTGTTAGTGATTTGTGCCTGTAATCTGACCTACTCAGGAGGCTTGGGTCTGAGGATCAAGGCTTGAGGCTAGCACAGGCAAACAAATGTGAAAGACTCTTGTCTTCAATTAACCACTAAAAAGCTTGAAGTGGAGATATGGCTCAAATTGTAGAGTGCCAGCCTTGAGCAAAAAAAGCTATGTTAAGAGCATGAGGTACCAAATTCAAGCTCCAGTACCAGCACCAAAAAGAAAAGAAGAAAAGAATATATATTGCTCTAATGGCCATTGAGCATGAAGTAGGGCATGGAGCACTGTTCAGTGTGCTGCATGTGGACTGAGATGATAAGACAGAGTTTTGCCTTCAAGAACAAATAACCTTTAGATAGTCTGTGGATCTGCCATTTACATAGACGAGGACATGAATCTTACCTCCCTGAAGTTATGGGTGCACAACCTATTCAACTGTACACAACCACAGGAAATAGATATTTCTTTCTCTTTCAGCTTACCAGTATTTCCTAGCAACCCAGGTGGCCCTCAGTTTTTCATTCATTTATTCAATCAACAAATATATTTTTTAAACCTAGAAGTTGGGTAACAAAAAAGATCCCAGAGATCTGACTACTGGTTCTTTACAAGGGTGTAACAGACAAGAGAGCAAGCAGATAAAGTACACATGGTGCTCATGACAGGAGCGGCCAGTACTGTGCTGGAAGATGGGAGAGATCTGAGCAAGTTACCTGGCCTGGGATCATCTCTAAGAAGGGTCTCTGGTTGTGGGGAGACTATATATAATTTGTAACTCTATAATCATAATTATTGGACTTATTTCAAGACTTCACAATCTTTTCAAGACTTTTAATGAATTTTTTTCATTCGTTCAGATTTTAATAAGTATATATTTAAAATTACGGAGGATTTTGGCATCCCCCTAAGGTTTGTGTTGGAGGTGGGTTTCTCCCTTGGACCTCAGTCTAGCCCTGAAAATTTCCCTTTTCTCACTTCAAAATTCTTGAAAATAGAGACTGGGTCTAATTATTTCACTGGGTCCTATAACTCTTTTATATGATAAATGGCTTTATAGAAGTAATAAAAATAATTGCAGAACAGGGAACTTCTTTGTTCTCCAGATGTGCTAGGCATCATTCCAGAAATAAGAACATGTAGCTGATTGTTTGGGAAGTTCTTGGCCAGAAGAGTGGTCTGGGCAGCAGAAGAGGAGGTAGATGGAGAGGTTTTGTAAGGGTAGGAAGGGAGAAGCAGAAAGATAGGAAATGGGGATTCTTAGTTCCTCCATGGCCTTGGGGAAGCTTGACTTTCCCAAGGAAGCACTATTTTTTTTGTACGTTTTTTATTGTAAAAATGCTGTACAGAGGGGTTACAGTTACATGAGCAAGGTAATGAGTATATTTCCTATTGAGCATTGTTGCTTCCTCCTTTGTTTTCCCCCTACCATCCTTTCCCTCCTACCTCCACAACTACCCCCCCCCGCCCTGCCATGCCAGCACCACCCCCCCACCACACACACACAACACCCAGGAGAAATTGTAAAGTTTGTTTTCAAGTTTTGAGATAAAATTAGCCTAAACGTATACTAGTTATTGCAAATGAGGGAAACCATGGGACCTATATTTCTTTTGGTCTGGCTTACTTCACTTTATATGATTTTTTCCAAGTTTTTCCATTAACTAACCAATGGGGTGGTGTCATTTTTTCTGATGGAAGCATAGAATTCCATTATATATGTATATATATACATACATACATACATATATATATATATATATATAGATCACATTTTCTTGATCCATTCATCTACTGATGTGCATCTGGGTTGATTCCATATCTTAGCTATGGTGAATAATGCTGTGATTTTATCAGATGAGCAGAAAAAGTGCAAAATCTATGTACATATGACCATATAAGATGATGCTAAGTGAAATGAACTCCAAGATATGAACATGAGAGGCCTTTCCTTGTTATTGTTTAAATGTACTGTGTCTTTTTTTTTCCTTTCAATGTTCTTCTCCATATGGCATATCCCCTGCTGTCACTGTACTTGATTTTGGTACCCTGCATCCTGTATATACATTTGTCTAATCTGGGGAGGGGAAGGGGAATAACAAAACGCTGAAACAAGGACACAGGATGACCCATTGCAGTAATGATACCCACAAGACAGTATATTGGAAATGAACTTGATAGTGAGAGAACAAGAAGAGAAGAGGTAACAGTGCCAGACAAGATATGCACCCATTCCCTCACTCATGTAGCTGTGATCCTTCTGTACAGCATCCTTACAATAAATAAAATTTTAAAAAAAGTTTCAAGAGGAGGAGGAGGTAGAGTTTCATGGTCAGCAAAGAAGAACTGTTTTGAGGAGGGAAACTGAATAAAGGTGTGAAGAGCTGACAGTGATGGGCTTTGTGGGAAAAGTGAGTGTTTGGGATACTCCATATGTTACTAGGCCCCAGGTGAGGCCTGCCTGTGGTGGACAGCTGCTTATGGAGGAAGGGTGAGAAGAGCAGGCCAAGAAAATGGCAGGCAGCAGGAGTGAGGGTCGCAGCTCCTAAATGAGGAATGAATATGGGGATATTTGTACAACCCTTGGTGCTTTAGGGAACATAGAAACACATACAGATATTATTTCTCTATTTTGTTATACTATATTTAAATGAACCCCCTTAGTTACTTACATAGTTATGCAAACAATGTATAAGTGACATTAAAAAACTCGAAACTCAGGGAAAATCTCAATCACCTTCATAATTTGGCTTTCAAAGTTGGGTTTTTCTAGGCCTATGAAAGGCTTCTATTTATTTGTTTGCTTTGGCAGAACTGAGTCTTGAACTCAGTTCTTTAAGCTTGTTAGGCAGGTATTTGAGCCACACCTCTCATCTGGAATGCTTCCATCTCTTGTAATTAAGCATGGATGATTTCATGGTTGGGCAACTTTAGACTCATAGCTTTTACTTGGATCCTTAGATTCAAGGCTTTACTTGTAATCTCTAATCTGAGTGGATGTTATATGATGGTCACCTATTTTTCTCTTTGCAGTAACTTTGGCAAATGCAAAAGAACCCCAAAAAGCCAGCTTGAAGGATGAATGTGAATGTAGCACTCTCTAATAAGCCAGCTAAGTTACATGTGAGCTAAGTTACATGTGGGTCTAGAACACTGTGCCAAAAATATGCAGGGGAGAAATCAAAGAGAAGAAGCAGATTTCATCTAAGTGGTTGCAAGTTAGGGACATAGGGATATTGAATTTTGTACACATTTGGGTATCTTGGTAGAGATGCATTATGGGAGCATGGCCCCAGAACTCAAAAGAGGGACCTGGAATGTAGGCAGGGAATCATCAGGCTAGATGTCTTGTGCAAGAGAGTCTCTGACCATGGTTAGTAGGCAGCAGGTTTATGAGTGTATCTTTGGGATCAGTGTCCATGGAGCAAGAGAAGCAGAAACACTGGTCTTCAAGAAGAGTTCCTGAAATACACTCTTGAGGAAGCTTTGTTCCTGCTGAGAGGACTGAAAATGCAATTGACTGCTTAAAGCAATACTTTGTTGGGATGAAGGGGCAAGGGCTTCCATTATTACTTTTACCAGCAATTCCATGTGGAAAGTGGGTAGGCCCTGGGCGAGGTGACCTTCTTCCTGAAGGATGGACCACTAGTGTTTTCTGCCAGCAGCACTCCCAGTAATCAAAGATATAAGTCCTTTATTCTTTCAGGGAAGTCTGTTTAGTGTATTTCTGAGCCCAGCTCAAGCATATGGGTGGGGTCACAGTTTTCAAATAAATATACCAGCAATTAAGGAGTGGGCAGAAGTCAGGCACTGTTCTGGAGACTGAGAAGGATTTTTGAGGAGGAGATAGTTGAAATCATGGAGATCAAGTGAGTATGGAAAAGAAGATGCTATGTCAGCAGTGTCACATGCTTTGCAGAGGTTGCCCAACGTAAGGATTTGTAGTGGGGAGGGACTTTTCACTGAGATGTTCCAATGGAATGAAGGCCCCTGAAGCCAGATTAGGAAGCAAGGTGTGTGTGTGTGTGTGTGTGTGTGTGTGTGTGTGTGTGTGTGTGTGTGTGTGTGTGTGTGTGTGTGTGTGTGTGTGTGAATAAGCGGGAAGTACAAAAGTGGGCAATGACTTTGTAGTCCTAAAGAAGAAAAATGCGGGGTGGTTCCTGGCTTGACAGATTTCTTCTTCTTAATTTTAGGGTAGGTGAGTCTTTCATCTGTTTATATGTCAATGGGAAGAACAATAGAAATGGAAAGGTTAAGCTGTGAGAGAAAGGTAGATAATTGATGGCCACCAGGAGTTTGAAGAGCAGAGAAAACCTGCAGAGCACTGGTGGGATGATTAGATTTGAACCTGGAAAGAGGAAGACTGACACTGACATTTATTTAGTGCTTCTGAAATGCCAGGGACTAAAGTTTGGCTTTATTTATTTAATCCTTTTGACAACTCATCCCAACTATTATTTTGCAGATCAGGTTTCAAGAAGCAACTTGACCAAAAAGCTCCCAAGGAGCAGTACTAGGAGTCAAAGCTATGCTTTCTGCAGAGATAGGATAGCTCATTCTCTGAAAATCTCAGGAAGAGCCAAGGCTGGCAATGGGCTGGGTGGATAAAGGGAGGAAGGCTGTTATAGCGAAGATATACAGACCTATACAAGCATAACTAAATAAAAGTTTATTTATCTCCCAAGATAAATAGGCTAATAGGGTGCCTCTGACTAGGACAGGGCACATGGTGCCTTCTTAGAATGTCTACAAGGCTAATGCAGGCTCATTTCCATATTGTTGTTCTCTGTATCTGGATATTTTAGGGAGAACTCTCAGAAATTGAGCATGTCTCCTTTGTTCATAGCCTATTGATCTGAAGTCACATTTCCCCCTCTTAGCTGCAAAGGAAGTGAAGAAATGTAGGGATTTTCCCCCCACCCCATCCCACCCCAGAAGACAGAGGAGCTGAGCCTTCTATCCTTACTTTCACCAGCAATTCCATGTGGAAAATGGGTAGGCCCTGGTGAGATGACCCTCATAGACAAAACTTAGAAGCTGTCCTAAAAGGAAAGGCTCCTAGGCTGATGGTATATTAGATGGTTGTAGAAAACAATGAATAAACCAATATTCTAAAATGATTTAAAAAATATGCTTGGTGTCAAGCAGTACTGCCAGTAGACTGAAAGGATGCATTTGGTATCTTGCTTGTGTGTTTCTCTTCTGTGGCTTTCCTGGAATTTTAGCAAATTTTGAAGTGTCCAGGTAGTGTCCAGGTGATTAGAGTGGTTCCATGGCCAGACTTTAGAGATTCTTTTTTTTTTTTTTTTTTTTGTTGGTCGTGGGACTTGAACTCTGGGCTTGGGTGCTGTCCCTGTGCTCTTTAGCTCAAGGTGAGTGCTCTGCTGCTTGAGCCATAGTGCCACTTTCAGTTTTCTAGTGGTTCATTGGAGGTAAGTCTCACGGACTTTCCTGCCTGGGCTGGCTTTGAACTCTGATCCTCAGATCTCAGCCTCCTGAGTATCTAGGATTATAGGCATGAGCCACTGGTGCCTGGTTAGAGACTTCTTTTTTAAACTCATCCTGGGGCTGGAACCCAGAGCTTAGGCATTGTCCCTGAGCCTTTTTCTTAAGGATAGTACTATACCATTTGAGTCACAGCTGTTTCTGGCTCATAGACTTTCCTATAAAGTCTCATGGCTTTAAATTGGGATCCTCAGATCTCAGCCTACTGTGTAGCTAGGATTACATACTTGAGCCACTGGTGCCTGCTTTTGGCCAGAGACTTTTGAGGACAGGCTAACAATAGTCTGTCTGTCCTGAGGTGTGAGGACCAACAGATCACACTAAAAATAACATGAGTGATTGTGGCTAATGGGGACAAAACTGACTAGAAAAAACAAGTCTTGGGCAGCTGTTCCTCAGGTTTAGCTATTGAAGGCCATGAGGGAACATAGATAATCTTTCCACAAACTTACAATTATCTATAGATCAAGAACTTTTAGCACTTTTTAAAAATTTAGCATGTACTTTGCTATTTTACTTTTATTTTGAGATAGGTTCTATGTTGCCCAGACTTCTTGCCATGAGTAGTTCTCCTGATTAGTTAGTACTATAGGTACAAGTCACCGTGCCCAGCCTAATTGCTTACTTTTTACATTTGACTTAAGTAGTATCATATGTAGGGGCAAAAAGAATATCTTAATGGGCCAAATAGTAGTTCTGACCTCTGATATCACAGGACTTTTATTTTTTATTTTTAAAGCAGGAGCGATATTCCCTTCAGATAGTTTTAGAGAAGACAGAAATAGCATGTGTTCTGGGAAGAGCATCGATCTGACTTTTTTTTTTTTAAATGAAGCTACCTTAGAATTAGAAAATTCTCAGGTTCCCATGCTAGGGAATGAAAAGTTCAGGATGGATGTTCTGAAGCAGACGAAGGGGTGGTGGCTTGCAGGAAATGGCTACTCTCTTTCAGGTTTCCAGAACTAACCTAATTAAACATTTTCAGCATTGTCTTTTGGAGTTGTTATAGTAAAAAATTGAATCTAGCTAGTCTGACCAACTAGCATAGATTGGAGGGGAGCATAATCATTCGTGTTGGTTGTGTGACTTTTTCTCAATCATTTTTCCCCTTCATTCTTCATCGTCTTTCTTAAAAAACCAAGAGTAATAACTACCTCATAAAATAACTGTCAGGACTCAATGATGTAGTGCATTTAGAATCCATAATTAGTATGTATTGCTACGTATATAGTAAGTCATCAATAAATACCAGGTGTAATAAGTTATTATTTCTTACTTCTTTTCTTTCTTTTTTTTTGTGTCAGTCATGGGGCTTGAACTCTGGGCCTGAGCACTGTCCCTCAGCTCTTCAGCTCAAGGCAAGCGCTCTACCACTTGAGCTACAGTGCCACTTCCAAGTTATTATTTCTTAAGGGGGAAGATAAATAAAATATATTCTTACTGTTTTGCTTTTGGTGACACTTCCCCTTCCACCCCCAGGTAAACCACCTTATATTCGCAATGCCTTAAGGTGTTTTATTTTCCATTTAAGTTTTCCTTTGAGGGAATTGTTACAGTATAATGGATAAAATCTTAGGAAATATTGCTTAAAATATCCTTTGTGCAACCTCCTCCAGTAAGAGGAAAGAGGATAATGTCAGGTGTAAAGTGTTCTGAAACAACAAAGTGACCTTTAGAGAAAAGCAATTTATTCATAAAGTAAATCACTCAAGAAAAGGAGGAAAAAATGTTATATATTGCTAGTATCAGATCTTTGGGCTGGGTGTTGTTTTGCATTGCTTGTGTTTGTTACTTGCTACTGCAAGTTGGTTGCTTATTTTAGGGTTGATAGACCTTGGGAAAAGGTAATACTGAAATTTTCTACAGTAAAAGATAAATGGATATGTTCTGCAAAAAACCCCACAAGATAAAAGTCAGTGGGTGTAAAATGCAAAATTGTGAGAATGAGTATATTCCCCAAATTGTCAACTTAGAATTAAATTTCTTTGTAAAATTAGACTAGGTAGTTACTGCTATCTATTGATCTTCCTACTTTATTTTATAAAGCAATTATTTCACAGCAATATAATAACTGCTGATGTTTACTGGGCTCTTCTTATAGGCCAACTGTACTAGTATTATAGGCTTTACCTCTCTGAATTTGTCACCAATTCTGTGAGTTAGGGGGTATTACTATTCCCATCTTCCAGATGAGTAAACAGATGTTTAGGAAAGTTAACTAATTTGTCCAGTTTAATTAGAGAAGCTTCTGAAATAGCCAGCTGGTTGGTTGCAATACTTATGATTCTGGAAAGGACTAGATTTTCCACTCAATGAAACGGAAAGACAACAAAAACAACAAAAAAATGGAGCTTTAAGCTTCAATACTCCCTTCAGAGTATGTCTGAATTGGGTGCCTTATTGCGGGCCTTTCACAAATGAAGAGAAATGGGCTGGGAGCTGAAGGTATGCGGGAGAAAGAAAGGTGGGAAAAGGGAGGTAAATCCCAATGGAACACTGAAGACTGAATGCTTTGCTGTTTTGGAAACATGTTGACAGGTCATTCTCATCCTTTGTTACTTTGGCCTACTTGCTCTGAGAAAGCTTTGATTATCCACGATAGTTTTCACTCTTCTGGAATGTCTGGGAAAACCCATTTTCAAATTTCCAGTTTCATTGTCCTCCTGTGTACATTCACACTTGCTGGACTATGTCTGGGAATCATGACCTTGCATTTACAGGTATGGTTTCTGAAGCCCCTCAGTTCCTGCTCAGTGACTCCAGATGGCAAGGTGGATGTTCCTCTGAGTGTTTGCCTCTGTCAGAAAACAAGAGTATTCTAGTGACAGATCTGACAACCTCCGGGAATGTGGTTTAGACTCCCTGTTGATGAGTGTTTATTTGTAATATCCCTACCCCTCACACATGTTGTTGATTGAATAGCCTAAATCCCTTTATGACAATAATATAACATATGTCTGTATACTGAGCACCTGTAAACACAATCAGTTGTTTGAATGAGCTCATCTATGAAAGACTATAGCCATTGACTCCGTTAAGGGGAATTTTGACAAAGAAATTACTCTGAATGTGAAGTTATTTGCTTTGAATTAGATAAGAATAAACTAGATACAAAAATATTTTGTGAAAAACAACATCAAAGGAAAATATCGTTTCAGAGGAGAGTAGACATTGGCAGATCTAGGCTCTACTTATGGCTTGGTGATTGTATCATCCAGAATGTTTTGTGTTTTGAGTTGTAGAAAGGACAACTAAAACACACTTAAATAAAAAGAGATCCTGGTTTTCGTGGTTTATGCCTGTAATCCTAGCTATATCTGAGGATTGCAGTTTGAAGTCAGCTCAGGCAGGAAAGTCCACGAGACTCTTATCTCCAATAAACTACCCTGCCTTCACCCCGCCCCCCCCCAAAAAAAAGCTGGAAGTGCAGTTCTGGCTCAAGTGGTAGAGAGCTAGGTTTGGAAGCTCAGGGATAGCTCTCAGACCTCAGTATTGGCACACACACACACACACACACACACACACACACACACACACACACACACACGCATGAAAGAAGCAAGAAAAAAGGGAGTTTATTAAACAGTCTAAGATGTTCAGGAGTAGATGTGATCATAAATACTCAGAGCTGTAAGTTATGTCATAAAGGTCTATTCTTTCTTATTTTTTTTAAGGAATTAGGACTTGATCTCAGGGCCTTATACTCTCACTTGTGGCTTTTTCATGGAAGGCTGACACTCTACCACTTGAGCCACACTTCCACTTAGGACTTAATTCTTATCTGTCACTCAACCTTCTGCTTTGTCCACATCACTTTCATACTCCATCTGTTGGCTTACAACACTCTCGTCTAATCTCTTCTTAGCTTCTTGATCAGTAGGAAAAGACAAGATTCTTTTCTAGTAATCATGTGGCTCCCTCTTGACTGATCCTGTTATTCTAAAATGATCATTGTGTTGCTTAGACTGACCATGTCTGGATGGAACTTCACCAGAGCCAGAGTGGGGACAGTAGAGCCCCAGACAAAAACTGGAACTGGTCCCAGAAAACTGTGAAATTAACACTGGGAGGTATTGATGCAACTAGACATTTGAATGACTATAGAAGATAACTACACTGAAAAGTAGAATTGATTGTGTCTAACGAAAAAAATCAATTGAAAGAATGGTTTATATGTAGCATGAGCCAACCATGACACGCTTCAACTATAAAGTAGTATATAATTTTGTTTTATCTTTAGAAGTTTCTCTTGGCTCTCTAAGATCTATACCTAGGAGGGAAATTATGCACAAAATATATTCTCTTCAACTGGAGAGTGACAAATTGTTTCCTACCATCAGCAATGTTTTCTCTTTGGTCTCAAGTACCGGATGTTAGAAGTTATAGTTCTAACAGTTCTAACATGTGTTTCCTAGGGCCTACACATTGTTTGTTATGGGATATGGTAGGTCATGGAAGAAGAAGTCAGTGCTGCGCCAGTGAAAGATTTTTTCATGTCCCATCATGTGCCCAGGAGTTCTTAGTTCATCTGGTTTGAAAAAATGTTATTAAATTCTTCCTTATACATACCAGTTCTAGTGCTGTTCCTGCCCGACCATGTTGGAACAAAGACATTTTTTTAAAAAATCACTTGAGATGCTTGAATTCATTGAAGCTGACTTTAAAAATTGGAGAGATTTAGAAAAAGGTTATATATTTGTGTTTTTCTTGTACAAATCCTGAAATATAGGGAAAAAATCCATTCTGTAGGAATCATGAAATCATGATAATTTCTGTCTGGAAGATTTGGTGAGGAGGAAAGATGTTAGAAGCCAGGGTTTGGGGCTTATAGGAAAAACTGAAAGAAAAGGAGACTTATGGCTATTACTATGTGTTAAAATATGGGAATAAAATTAAAACATACATTAAGACATAAAAAGTAGCCAGATAAGATGTGTGTGTGTGTGTGTGTGTGTGTGTGTGTGTGTGTGTGTGTGTGCGTGTGTGCGTGTAATTTTTGAGAATGTGCCTTTTTTTTAGTTCATACCATTTCTCTTTGTGACTAGATACGACTTCCATGGTATGCACTATCTCAACATGGTTTTATATGAACAATACAAAATGATTCATATCTCCATATTTTACTTTACTGGCTAGCAGAAATAACTGCTTTTGTTATTCCTCAAAGAAATTCTTTGCCTGTTGCTTTCCCAAAGAACAGAATTAAGCAAAATTTCATGGAGAAGCAAATCTGAAAGACTTTCTGTTTCTATAAGATGATTATATTAGAAAAAAGATTGGAGAGTAGGGTCTGAGGACTACATGATTAAAATAGTCAGAACCTAAACAGTTTGTCTCAGAGGTCGCATGGAGGCTGTTCTGTCTGGCACACTGTAGATGTATGTGGTGGTTATTGATAATAATTATAAGTATGAGTTGAGGAATGTGTAGGAAAGCAGCTGCCCTGAGACGAATTGGAGCAGAGCCATGCCCAACAGTGTCTGATTAATTAAAAACCTAGGTCCTTGTTAAAAATCACCATTCTCTTCAACAGAAGCCAGCAAGCAGCTACACAGTGAAGCTGAAGACTGCACACACAATTCTGCTATCAGCTGTTCTCTTGGCCTTTGGCCTCCGCATCTGAGCCTGTTGACTGTGCCAACTTGGAGGCAGAAATAAATCCTCTTTCACACTCCCAACCAGAGCCCTCATCCATGAGCATTCACAAGCAAGGAAGTATTGTTTGGAATATTTTGCAGAGGAGATGCAGGATTGGGGTGCAACAGCAAACGAGTTTATAAGTTCTCTTATGCAGCTCTGATTTCCCTAATCTTTTGGGCCCATTCTCAAGGGAAGAAAAAGTTCTTCCCATGTAGTCCCAAGCTTTGCAGAGGGGTATTGGAAAATAGAACTGATCTTCCTTTTATTTTTGTTTCTAGGTGTGTTGGGGTTTGAACTCAGGGCCTCATGCTTGCTTGGTTAGTGCTCTACCATTTGAGCCATACCTTAACTCCAGTCCTACTTTTTGCTGATTATTTTGAAGACTTGAAGTCTTTTCTGCCGAGGCTGGCCTTGAACCATGGTCCTTTGGATTTCATCTTCTTGAGTAGCTAGAACTACAGGTGTGAACCAGCTTGTCCAGCTAAAATTAGCTTTCTTTTATGGGAATGTTAAAAGCAAAACCCCTTTGTCCCAGTGGACATGGATACAAGAGAATATGGTCTCAGTTTCCTAAGGTTAATATAGAATATAGCCCTAATTGGAAGTCATATTAGTTATGGTAGAAGCACAGTTCTCTATTCTATCTTCACTTTTCATTTCTTCTCTCTCTAGACAATCTTTGGTTCTCATTATGATGAGCAAGTTAACTACCATCTTTCATCATTTGATCATGTTGCAGAAGCTCTTGTACCCATAGAAAAAGCTCTAGTATCCATAGAAATATTCAACAGATATTTATTATATGTACCACATGCCAGGCACTGTTCTAGGACATAGCCCCCAAATATAAATATCCTTACCATCATGGAGTTTGTGTTCTAATTGGAAGAGACAGATGAATAACTAACTAAATATGATTAAAATGTACCACTTGTCAGATAATGAGCAAAACTCCATGTAGTATTAAAATATGTTGGGATTCTGGAGAAGGGAGCTGTAAGTTTTTAATGAGTTGGTCAGGGAAGATTTTGCTGACAAGGTGACATTTGAGCAAATTCCTAAAGAAGGTAAAGAATGAGTCTTGAATATATTCAAGAAAAAAGTCTTTCAGATAAAAGGAATAGCAATAACACAGGCTTGGAGGCCCGCATGAACCTGGGTTATTTCTGAGACAGCAAGGAGGCTATTATGGTTGAAGTGGAGTGAGCTGAAATGAGAATAAATGATGATAGGATTGCAAGATAATGGTGCACATGATTCTGAAGGGTTGTTCTATATGAAGATTTTGTTATTTATATTGAGTAAGATGGGGACACACTGTGGAGGAGGTGGGGGTAGAGATAGAGAGTGATCTAGTGTGTATGGCCAATTCTTTGTATGGCTCTTGAGCTAAGAGTAGATTATATAGGGTGAAAAGAGGGAGACTGGTTAGAAGATTTATACTGTAATTCAGACTAGAAATTACAATGGCTTGAAAATGGCAATTGAGGCAGTGAGAAGTATTGTGTGTATTTTTTGAAGGAGTCTTAGACCTTTCCAATTATTTTGATGGACATACAGAGGGGAAAAAGGAGGATATATATTTCATATTTAAGTATTAAGAAACAGTAGATTCTTTTTTTACTTTCAGAAATGGGGAAGAATGTAAGACTGAAGTGGGAGAAGACCAGGAATCTGATTTGGGTTACACTAAGTTTGAGGGACGGCTTAGACAAGGTGCTGAAGTTTAGAAGAAAGGTCTAAAATAGGAATATAAATCTCAGAATTGAATATCTAAACAAGTTAAAAGCATGAGAGTTGCTGAGTGGTGTTTTGTCTCTAAACAAGGATATACTCTTCCTTAATGTCTGTCTCCTTATACATGATTCTGGTGAGGCTAGAGGCACACAGTCTGTATGTTCATGGTCCCCTACTTCCTCCCTAACTTGTCTGCTTTGCTCTGGCTCTTCTGTTCTCAGCACACTGTATTTCTTGTCCCTGCTTGAACTGGTCACACAGGTACTACTTTTGTGGCTTTGACATAAAGCTCATCCCAGATATATGCATAGTTTACTTGCTTATTTCCTTCAGGATTCACAACATCATTTTATCTATGAACCTCTTGCTGCAGAATGAATGACTCCAAAATTTAGCAGCTAAAAATAACAAAAAACTGTCATTGTCTCACCTTTACTGTGGGCCAAGGATTGGGCAGCAGCTGAGTTGGTAGTTCTAGCTAAGGGTTTCTTGTGTGGTGGTGGTCAAGATTTCAGATGAAGTTGCATTATCTGAATGCTTTCCTGGGGCTGCAGCTTCCGCTTTGAAGATGGCTTATTCACATGGCTAACAAATTGATGATAATGGTAGGACCTCAGGGTTCTTTTCTATGTTGTACTTTCCAAAGGCTGCAGAGGGTTCACAAATTGTGGCTGGCTTGTTCTAGAGTGAGTGACCCAAATAAAGTAAATTGGAAGCTTTGATGCCTTTTATGATTTAGTCTCAGAAGTAAAATACCTTATTATCCCTTGTATCAGCTTTGACTTATGTGGTGTTTTGCCATTTTAGCCATACCTTCATCTCAGCTCTGACTTATTTGGGAGAAGATAACCCAAGGGTATGAATGAGGCTCATTGAGGGTTATTCCTCCAAATTTTCTATTCAGAAGCTCTATCACCTACTGTGACTGTATTTGGAATAAGGACATAATTAGGGTTAAAAAGATCATAAGGTTAGGACCCTAATTTAATAGGATTAGTGTCCTTATAATAAAAGCCTCAAGACAGCTCATTCATAGTTATCTACTCTGTGCCCCAAGTACCATGAGAACACCTTGAACAAAGTCCATGTGAAGACAGAGCAAGAGCTTAGCAGTTATAAGCTAGGAGGAGAGCTCTCACTGCAAACTGTATCAGTTAGAATCTTAGTTTTGGAGTTCTAGCCTCCAAAACTATAAGAAAAAAATAATGCATGTTGTGAAAGCCACCAGTTTATGGTATTTTGTTATGGCAGTTCAGAGTTAACTGATACATTGAATGAAAGAGCAATCTACCCCCTGAGTATGTTCCTTTTCTTTATCATGACTTGTTTTTCTCCATCACGCTTTCTAAAACCTGATATTTTTCTCAATTTGCTTGTCTATTAACCAGTCTTTCCTTAGTATATGTGTATGCTTACCCAGACAGGGAATTTGGTTATTTGATTTACTTTATATCTTCCATTCTCAAAACAATGTGTGACACATAAAAGGTACTCAAATTTATTTCTTGAATGGCATATGAATGGATATATATTAACTTTTTATTTATCTTAATTGTTCTTGGTAGCTGAGATTGTTAGGTAGATTCTATAGTCATTATACACTAGCACTGATTTTGAAATTAGGCATGAAACAGAAATGTTTCATAAATCACAATTAATCTAGAGGCTGTAGTAAATTATAATGGGCTCCCTGAAAATTAACACAGTGTAATATAAGCCTACCTGAGATGATCTTGAGGTTGCTTTTGCTTTGGTTAAAAAACCATTGGCAGCCTGAAGTCCTTGGGACTGTTTTTTCTGCCTGAAGGTAAGAACTTTTGTACAGCAATAGAATGAACACTTTATGACCAATCCTGATGAAATTCTGCATGTAGTTTTGTGTGTACATAAATAACAAAAGGGAAAGGGTGGGGTTACAAACACAAAATAGACGTTTTATATTACAATTTTTCCATCATGCTTATGTATTTACTTCTATAATCAGAAATGAATGAGCAATGGCAGGTATGTTGCTACACATTCATAATTTGTTATGTGAAAGCAGGAGGATCTTGAGTTCCAGGCCAATCAGGATTACAGGGCTACTGAATAATCAAGGCTAGTGGGGATGGGGAAAGGGAGAATAAGAAGGAAGTCAATTTGATTTACATAATGCATATGCATGTTGAAATATTATGATGAAATCTGCTTGAACAACTGGCACCCACTTAAAAAAATGAATGACAGAATGTAAAACACATTCTTTCCAAGGTATGGGGGTTGAATGAAGAAGATGAAGGAGGGTAAATGTCTGTTTGGTTTTTTTTTTTAACTGTATTTTTTTCTTTTCTTTTTTGGTACTGGGGATTGAACCCAGGATGTTGCACTTGTTAGGCAAGCGCTTTTGCCACTGAGCTACACCCCAGCCCAAGGAGGGTAAATGTCATTAATATACTTTATGAGCATGTGGAAATGCAACAATGAAGATTGTTAGTGATTTGAGAGGTGGAGAGAGGAGAGTGATGGGATGATTCGGATCAAAATAATGTTGTATGCATATGTGTACATGTCATACAGAAGCCTCCTTGTATAACTAATTGATACTAATTAAAAAATATCTAAAGCCATGCAGTTGTGGTTCACATCTGCAATCTCAGTTACTCAGGAGACTGAGATCTGAGGATCATGGTTCAAAGCCAGCCTGGGCAGGAAAATCTGTGAGACACAATTAAATACCTCTGATTAAATATCTCCAATAATTAAATATTTAAACAATTAAATCAAATAATTAAATATCTCCAATTACATACCCAAAAGCCAGAACTGGAGCTGTGGCTCAAAGCAGTAGAATGCTAGCCTTGAGCACAAAAACTCAGGGACAGTGCCCAGGCCGAGTTAAAGCCCCAGGACTGGCACCAACCCTACTCCTACCAAAAAACAAAACACAAACAAACACCAGGGGGAGACTAGAGGAAGATGGCAGAGGAGAAGCTGGAGGCTAAACAAGCTCTCGCATAGAAAGCAGTTTTAGTGTTCCAGTGAACAGTGCTAGGCTACAGAGTCACACCAAATGTGCCATCATAGTACAGAGAGTTTTGCCAGATAGGGAAAATCCAGGCAAGGAGACAGATCTGAGCACTTGCCGGTAGCCATGGCTGCGGTGGCAGCAGCAACAGTGGCAGCCATGGCTGCCATACCAATAGAGAGAGTCCTGGACAAAGGCGCCAGATGCGCCATGTGAGTGGAATCTACTCACCACCAGCAAGAACTGACAAGGAGAAAAAAAACTTCATCCTGCAGATCACAGACCAGGGATGACCCAGGAACCAAGAGTCTGGTGTGAGTAGAACCCTAACAACTTCACTCCTTCTCAAGGAAGGCTGCCCTTCCCACACCACCAGAGATCTCCATCTTTGATACTGACAAAGGCCCATTTGAACAGCTATCTCCAACTCAATCCATGGAAGAAAACAAAAAGAACCATTTAGCAGGTCACAGGAATCTGACCTGACCTGCCAGGCTCAGCTCCACCCAGGGCAAAGTCACCCTGCCCATAGAGACAAGTCTTCCCCAGGAGGAGTGACTTTCTTCACTAGGTAAACAGAGTCAGAGGCTGCCCCTGTCCACTGCAGCCTAGACAAGCAATTGAAACAGTAAACACAAACCCTGAGAATGGCTCAGGCTGGGCTCTGTGAGTGTCTCAGCAGCTAGCCCCTCAGGGAAAGGTTACTGATTGCAGATAGGCCTCAACCCTACCCAGAACCTAGCCTCATCACATCAACTCCCAGGTAGAGGAAACAGCCATCTCCCTCTTTTGTGATACTCAAAGCAGATCTCCCTCCCACTGAACTAGCCTGGGAGGGGCATCACAAAATCCTGGGTAACACAAAGCATTTTTCTGCCTGCTCAAACAAACTGACAACAAACCAATCAAGCCAAAAGAAAACTGAACAGGACAAGCAAACCAGAGACTCCACCAAGAGACTGGTTACAGACACAGGGGAGATACAAGATCTCCTCCACCCCCACCCCCCAAAAAATCAAATAACTCTTTTTCTACCTTTTTAAAATTTTTATTTTTTAAAAACTGTTTTCTATTTTTTCTCTCATAATTTTTATTTGAGGTGTGTGTGTGTGTGTGTGTGTGTGTGTGTGTGTGTGCGCTTTAAAAAAATCTGTTTTGATCTTTTTGTCCTTTCTTTTCTTTTTTCTCTTTCTTTCTTTTTTACATGACTTAATTGCTCTCCTCATCCCCAGATATATACCCATCATTGATTATTAAATCTTATCCACCATTGTGTACATACTTAATCCAGAAATTTATTACTCAATTCACAACCTCTTAGGCTTAACTTCTTTAATAGTAGTATTATCTCTTTATACCTATATAATTTTTAACTATTCCAATTTCATGTTTCCTTTTTTCTCTCTCCTCTCCTCTCATCCTATCCTTTTCTTCTCTCAATATAATTTCTTTTTTTTTGGTCGGTCGTGGGGCTTGAACTCTGGGCCTGGGCGCTGTCCCTCAGCTCTTCAGCTCAAGGCGAGCACTCTACCACTTGAGCTACAGCACCACTTATAATTTCTTTATACTTACTTAATTTTTAAGTGTTTCATTTTTTAAATGTAAATTTTTGTTTTTCCATTTTTTCTTGTTTTTTTTTTTTTTTTAATCTTTCTCCTATCATTCTGTACAATCCATTCCCCTTTCTGAGATTAGGACTTGGTTAAATTCACTCTCCTTTTACCTCTCCACATCCCTCTAATCCTATTTTCCCCCACAATTCTCCCTTAGCCTAATAATTTCTGGTCTGCTGAATCCTTCTTTGATGTTCTTAGTCCATTAATACATAGTTGTTTGATGTTGAATAGATTGTATCTAATGAACTAGATTGTATCTGCAGCCATTTTGACGGTGCAACTACAAGACTGGTTGATGCTTGCCTTAAAATAGTGTTCTAGCACAAAATCAGTGTTACTTTCATATCAAATGGGCAGAACAAGCTGGAGAAACACAAGAAAAATAGCAAGTCCACGTATCTCAACTCCCACTCATGATAATCAGATGACAGAACAGTTAATGAATAATTCCAAGGAGAGTTCCCAAAAAGCTCTATAAACACTACTGGTAAACATGGTGAATGAAAAGATTGAAAATCTGCAAAGGACTCAGTGTGAGCATGATAGGGAGGGAGAGGAGACATATCAAATATTAATACAGAAATCTTGTGAGGGCAAGGAAGCTACTCAAAGATTAATACAGGAATTGCGTGAGCAGGCTGAGAACAGTCAAAGAGAAAGACAGGAATTGCATGACCAGGCTGAGAACTGTCAAAGAGGAAGACAGGAATTGTGTGAACAGGCTGAGAACAGTCAAAGATTAATACAGGAATTGTGTGAGCAGGCTGAGAACAGTCAAAGTGAAAGAAAGGAATTACATGAGCAGGCTGAGAACAGTCAATGAGAAATACAGGAATTGTGAGTGTGAGGAAGCTAATCAAAGAGTAATACAGGAATTACATGAGCGGGATGAGGATAGACAAAGATCAATAGAGACATTCATGAAATCCATAAACAGACAGCTGAAGGAATCCAGGGAGACCACAAAGTGAATGCTGAATGGAGCACGACAGAAGGAAAAGGAGTCCAGAGTCCAAGGAAACCATAACCAATCAACTAAGTGATTTGAGAAAAAACACAGAACACCAAATTAAGGAAGTAAAGAAGTTCAAACAAGATCTAAAACAAAGCTCCAACAAAGAATTTGAAGCCATCAAAGCTGATCAATTAGAAGCAAATGAAATAAAAAACAAAGTAGAAAGTCTTGACAGTAGGTTAGACCATGCAGAAGATCGACTCTCAGGGATTGAAGACAACCTAGATAATATAGAGAAAGAACAGACAACTATCCAAGACAAATCCAAGAAATATGATTCAACATTTGGAAGACACCATCAGAAAGCCTAATCTGAGGATAATGGGTGTAGAGGAGCACCTAGAAACAGAAGTTAATGGTCTAGGAAATTTATTTAATGGGATCCTAGCAGAGAATGTCCCAAATATGCAAAAAGATAGGCCTATTCAGATACAAGAAGCTTTAGAACCCCATAGACCAGACCAGAACAGGACATCCAACCGTCACATTATAATCCACACGAGATCAATTCAGACCAAAGAAATGATCCTTAAAGCTGTCAAGGAGAAAAGATCAATCATCTATAAAGGGAAACCAATTAGAATAACCTAAGATTTCTCAGCAGAGACAATTAAAACAAGAGCCTAGAATGATGTATGCCATGGCCTAAAGACAAACAACTATCAACCAAGAATACTGTACCCAGCTAAACTCTCCTTCATAACTGAAGTTCAAATAAAAACCTTCCATAGCAAAGAAAAACTGAAACAATCTATCTCCACCAAACCAGCCCTACAAAAGATATTTAAAGATGTCCTACACATAGAAAACCAAGACCACAATAAAGGCCAAGAAACTGCACCCAAATTGAGAATTCAAGAACCATAGGAAGACCCCAGTTGTTGCAGCCCCAAGAAGGTGGATAACATGACAGGAACTACCAAACACCTCTGAGTCCTAACTCTCAACATTAATGGACTTAACTCTCCAATTAAGAGACATAGACTGTCTAGTCGGATTAAAAAGCAAGATCCTTCTATCTGCTGCCTTCAAGAGTCACACCTTGCTGATAAAAACAAACATATTTTGAAAGTGAAAAGCTGGAATAAAATCTATCAAGCAAATGGCCCCCATAAACAGGTGGAAGTTGCAATCCTAATATCAGATAAAATAGACTTCAAATTAAAATTAGTGAGAAGAGATAAAGAAGGTCGCTACATACTAATGAAGGGATCTCTCCTTCAGGAGGATATGACAATTCTAAATATATATCCACCAAACAACAGAGCACCCAAATTTATTCAAGAAACACTACTTTCCCTCAATCTCACATAGATATAAAGACGTTAATTGTTGGGGACTTTAACACACCACTATTCCCACTAGATAGATCAACTTGGCAAAAACTCAACAGAGAAAACGTAGATCTAAACAACTGCATAGATCAACTAGATTTAACAGACATCTACCAAATATTTCACCCTGCAGCATCAGAATACATGTTTTTCTCAGCAGTACATGGAACGTTTTCCAAAATGGACCACATTGTAGTTCATAAAGCAAACTTGTCCAAATTCAGAAACATTGAAACTATGCCCTGCATTCTTTCAGGCCACAAGAATTAGAACTCAACACCAAAAGCCATCAAAGAAAGTTCTGTAACACATGGAGGCTGAACAACACACTGTTGAACCACCAGTGGGTCATGGAAGAGATTAGAAAGGAAATTCAAATGTTCATGATATTCAACAAAAAATGAACACACAAATTACCAGCTCCCCTGGGACACAACAAAGGCAGTACTCAGAGGCAAGTGTATAGCTCTGAGTTCCTACATCAACAAATTGGAGAGATCTGAAACCAACAATTTAATAAGACATCTGAACCTCCTTGAAAAAGAGTAACAAGCTAAACTCCAATCCACTAGATGGAAAGAAATAATTAAAATTAAATCAGAATTAAATGAATTAGAATAAAAAAGCCATCAAAAGAATCAACCAAAGAGTTGGTTCTTCGAAAAAATTAACAAGAGTGACAGACCCTTAGCAAATCTTATCAGAAAAAGAAGAGAACACACCCAAATAAACTCAGAGATGAGAATGGAAACATCACCACAGCAAAAACCAAGATTCAGAACATTATAAGGGAATACTTCTCAAACTTTTATGCTAATAAGTTTGAGAACTTGGAGAAATAGACCTTTTCCTAGCAAATATTGACATGCCAAAACTAAACCGAGATGAGTTAAGCCAACTTAACAGGCCCATATCAAACATTGAAATAGAAACAGCAATAAGAGACGTCCCATCTAAGGAAAGCCCAGTACTGGATGGCTTTACAGCGGAAGTCTACAAGGCCTTCAAAGAAGAGCTCACATCAATACTCCTCCAACACTTCAATGAAATTGAAAGAGAAAGTTCACTACTGAACTCTTTCTACGAAGCCATCATAACCCTCATTCCAAAACTAGGCAAGGACTCATCAAAGAAAGAAAACTATAGACCAATTTCTTTGATGAACATCAATGCAAAACTTCTCAGCAAAATTTTGGCATATCAACTTCAACAATTCATCCAAAAAAATCATACACCATGGTCAAACAGGATTCATTTCAGGGATGCAAAGCTGGTTCAATATACACAAATCAATTAATATAATTCATCACATAAACAAGAGCAAGGATAAGAACCACATGGTTATCTCTCTTTTTTTTTTTTTTTTTGTTTGGTAGTAGGGCTTGAACTCTGGGCCTGGGCACTGTCCCTCAGCTCTTCAGCTCAAGGCAAGTGCTCAAGTGCTCAAGTGCTCAAGCGCCACTTCCACATGGTTATCTCAATAGATGCAGAAAAAGCATTTGACAAGCTCAAACACTAGGAATCTATGGAACATTCCTCAATACAATAAAGGTTGTATATGACAAACCTACAGCCAGTATTATACTCAATGGTGAAAAACTAAAGCCATTTCCTTTTAACTCAGGAATGAGACAAGGATGTCCATTCTCTCCACTTCTCTTCAATCTAGTATTAGAATGCCTAGCTACAGCAATAAGACAAGATGTAAACCTAAAGGGGATCCAAATAAGGAAAGATGAGTAAAACTCTCCTTCTTTGCAGCTGATATGATCTTGTATTTAAAGAATCCCACGGACTCCACTCCCAAATTACTTGAGCTGATCTGAAACTTTGGTAAAGTAGCAGGGTATAAAATTAAACTTCAAAAATCAATGGCTTTTCTGTATGCCAACAATGAGAAGATCATGGCTGAAGTCAGGAAAGCAACTCCATTCCTAATAGCCCCACAAAAAATATAATACCTAGGAATTAACCAAAGATGATGAAAACTTTAAAAACCTGAAAAAGGAAATCAAAACAGAACTTAGAAAGTGGAAAAACCTCCCATGCTCCTGGATTGGAAAGATCAACATTGTGAAAATGGCAATACTTGCCAAGGCTATCTACAAATTCAATGTGATGCCTATCAATATTCCAACCTCATTCTTCAAGGAAATAGAAGAGGAAATCCAAAAATTCGTATAGAACAATAAAAGACCCCGAATAGCAAAAGCAATCCTTAACAGAAAGAACAATGCTGGAGGAATATCAATACCAAATTTCAAACAAAGCCATAGTAATCAAAACAGCTTGGTACTGGCACAAGAAGAGACCTCAGGACCAATGGAATAGAATTGTAAACCCAGAAATGAACCCACAGACTATAGCCATCTAATCTTTGAAATGGGAGCTAAAAATATAGAATGGAAGAAAGACAGCCTCTTCAGTGAATGGTGCTGGCAAAATTGGTTAGTCACCTCTAGAAAACTAAAGCTAGATCCTTATATATCACCCTGCATGAGAATCAGCTTCAAATGGATCAAAGACCTCAGAGTCAAAGCAGACACCCTGAAAACATTACAGAATGGAATAGGAGAAACCTTAGGTCTCCTTGACACAGGTCAAAATTTTCTTAATAGAGACCCAGAAACACACAATATCAAAGAAATGTTGGATAAATGGGATTGCATGAAGCTGCAGTTTCTGCATGGCAAAGGACATAGCAATAGAAAGCCCACAGATTGAGAGAAGATTTTCACTAGACATACAACAGACAAGGGTCTCATATCTAAAATATACTTGGAACTCAAAAATTAAATCCCCCAACAAAAAATCCTCTAAGAAACAACTGCTCGATAAATAAGTGGGCTAAAGACTTAAAGAGAAACTTCTCTGAAGAGGAAAGAAGGATGGCCAATAGACACATGAAGAAATGCTCAACCTCTCTAGCCATAAAAGAAATGCAAATCAAAACAACATTGAGATTCCACCTCACCCCAGTTAGAATGACTATAATCAAGGACTCTAATAACAGATGCTGGAGGGAATGTGGCCAGAAGGGAAAACCCTACTGCATTTTCGGTGGGAGTGTAAACTTGTTCAACCACTTTGAAAAGTAGTATGGAGGTTCCTCAAAAGACTCCACATAGAGCTCCCCTATGACCCAGAAATCCCACTTTTGGGTATTTACCCAAATAATCACAAACAAGACCATACTAAAGCTACCAGCACGACTGTTTATTGCAGAATTATTTACCATAGCAAAAATATGGAATCAATCCAGATACCCCTCAGTAGATGAATGGATCAAGAAAATGTAGTATATATGCACAATGCAATTCTCTACCTCCATCAGAAAGAATGACATCATTCCATTTGTTAGGAAATGGAAAGACTTGGAGAAAATTATATTGAGTGAAGTAAGCCAGGCCCAAAGAAACATAGATTCCATAGTTTCCCTTATTTGCAATAACTAGCATAACATAGCAGAAAAGATCAGATAAGATGATGTTAAGGGAAATGAACCCCAAGATAGACACAAGTGGTTTTTTCTTCCTTGCTATTGTTTCTAACATATTTATAAGGTGCCATGTGATTTTTTTTTTTGTTTCTTTGTATGTCCGTTTCCCATGGTATAATCCTTGTTTTCACTGTATCTGATGTTGGCATAATTTGGGGAGGGAAAGGGAAAAAAGAAAATGTTTAAATAGGGATACAGATTGACCCATTGCAACAATGATGTACAAATCGTTACATCGAAAAACGAACTTTCCAATTTAGGTGTGTGTGGGGGGGAGGCAAATGGAGGGAGGGTGGAGGAGGTTTAGTTGAGGAGGTGGGAGGGATGGGATGGTAAGAGATAAACAAAGAAGGAAGTATCAATGCTAGATAAGAAATGTA
The DNA here is from genome assembly GCF_024711535.1 of Dipodomys merriami. Taxonomy (NCBI): domain Eukaryota; kingdom Metazoa; phylum Chordata; class Mammalia; order Rodentia; family Heteromyidae; genus Dipodomys; species Dipodomys merriami. The sequence goes on along the minus strand of NW_027206290.1, from coordinate 45,306,114 downwards.
CTCATTACCTTGCTCATGTAACTGTAACCCCTCTGTATTGTATTTTCACAATAAAAAACTTATTAAAAAAACCCAACCAACCAACCACATAAACAAAAACTAAGAACAGCTGGATCCCTTTGTTCACATCTGAAATCCTTGCTACTGAGGTGGTTAAGTTTTGAGAATCACAGTTCCAAGACCAGCCTAGGCAGATAAATCTGAGCTACTCATCTAAGTAATGAGCAAAAAGCTAGGTGTAGAGGTGTAGCTCAAGTCATAGGGCACCATCTTTGAGCAAAAAAGCTTCTAAGGAAGAGTATGAGGCCCTGAGCTTAAGCCCCAGTACCAGTGTGCGCACATGCATGCGTGTGCATGCAAGCACGAGTGCTCACGCGTGTGCGCACACAGACACACCCACACCCACCCACACACACACATACTGTCAGAATGATATGCAGGTCCTATGCTCTATAGAAAAAGAGGGGGAAAACTTCATAGTCACTGCTCTGTTAATAAAGCATCAAGTACAGAAAAAGATGAAATAAAAAAGAATCATAATTTTGAATTAAAATATTAGGATATTCTCACAGAAGCCTGGGCTCTTGTTTTTTCTGATTGGGTTACCGATTTAATCTCCTTGGATCTTAGCTTCTTGCTCAATACATAGACAACGCGAGAGTGAATTCAGGTAGAAAAATGTCACCGTGTTTGAGAGTGTTGGCTTGTTCTTGGAGCTTTTTGTAAAGTCCCAAAAGAAAGGGACAAAGTTCATTTCAAATTTGACTCTTATTAAAGAGGAGGATTTGCTACATGAAGTCCTTTCAGTTAGCAGCCGGACCAAGCCAGGCTAGATTGGCTGACCAAGGACATCCTTTCATTGGCAAAGATAGGAATTCCTGCCAGTTTTTACTGGCTGGGGATACAGCATATTCTAAGGACCAGTTGTTCTATTTGTTTTCCTTCAAAAAAGACTCTCCTTTAGTTACCTTGTTTTCTTTCAATTATTGTTCGGTTGAGGATGATGGATTGGAAATATTTAAATGTATCATTTAGCCATATGGTGCTTGACTCTGAGAGGTTATACATGTATCTGATTCTGAGGAATATAAGTTTCTTAGGGATGTTGGGCTTGGGGTACCATGCAGTAATTGGGTGTGATTTCTGGCTGTCTCTCTCATAAAGCAGCGTGGCCCATAATAAATGCACAGGAGATAGCTGCCACCATCATCATCATTATTCTTAATGCCACGGCTTTCTCCCCCTGTACCGTAACACAGACACCACCATTAATCTCACTTCCATCTGGGTTTGCTTAATGCTTCTGGGTGTGAACTTCAACAGAAGCATGGCCATGCTAAATGCAGAGATTCTGCAAATGTTAAAGCATTAAGAAATCAACACACTTGCAGCTGGAAGGGTGCTGGAAACATCTAACTCAGTGGGGACAAATTAGTTACAATGCTGATATTGATGGGCTTGGACAATTCTAATCAAACTAGAGAAGAAACACAGGGGATTCAGGAAGTCAGATCAATAAACAAGGCCCGCTAAAAAACCACCTGTGCAATGATTAGACTTTGATCCTGTCTAGGGCAGATCAGTGCTATAATCCTGTCCCTCTAGTGGCCTTCTCCCTCTCTGCTCCCTTCTTGGGTCTGCCTTGTACACTCTATCCCTCACTTTTTATAGGCTCAACAGACTTTTCATAGCTTTTAAAATCTGTTAGCACATATTGCCAAGAGGAATAGGTTTCAGACTTAATTGCCCTTACAAATACTGTCATTACATTTAACTGTCTAGGACTTGGGGGAAAATGATAAAATCCCTTTCCTTAGAATGCAAACGCAAATGCTTGTTACTGATCTAAACTCAGGCTCAAGCAAATTCTTGTATTTCTATGGTAGAAATAACAGCCTTCTTCTCTAAAATTTAAAAATTATAATTGGGTTTGCTTTGGCTCAAATTATGTCATTGAAAGATTTGTATTCATAGCTTACTTTATAGAAGCAAAGAAATTTCACATGTTATTTGGGCTTTATGACTTCTTTTTGGAAAAAGAAGAATCAAAATATCTGGCATCACAGCTTGGTGGCTGCTGTGGCTGAGTCATGGCTTTCCTCTCTGAGTGGAGAAGCCTTTGGATCAATGTAAGCCCTACCGGGACAGTTTCCTGCATCTCACACTGTCTTCCTGGTTCACAGAGGCTTTTGTGTCTGACCACATTGTTAGAGAAAATGCTCTGCACCTGCTCTTTGAACCCCATCACCCTCCCCATGATATAGGGCACAGAACAGAGTTGTGTACAGCAGATGGCGGGAAATACATTAGTGATGATGAAAGAGGTAAGGGTATTTTGCTCAGAGGGTTTACTCATTTATTTATTTCTTCTACCATTCATTCTCATTGTCCTATTTTATTTCCATGATTACCTATTGCTTTCTTTTAAATAAGCACCATAAACATTTAAACAATACAAAAAAGTGTATGGAGAAAAATACATCCCTCTCCCTCAATTCTTTTAATTTGTTACTAGGTTTTTGTAGATTACTGCTCAAAATATAGTCCATATATACATATTCAGACTAATACATACCTCAGTGCCATATATAGTCAAATGGTGGCAGACTACAGACTATTGCACTTTATTCTTTTTTCCTTTGATTATAAAGCTTTCAAGTAATTCCACATCATGAGTCCTTCATTCTTTCTTCATTCATTGATGAAGTTTGAATTTCATTGATGCAGTATCATTTAAGCTCACTGGTGGACATATATCTTACTTTGAACCTTTTATGAAAACATGCTACAATGAACACTCCTGTGTACATTTGGAAAGGGAAAATTGTGCTAATACACTTACTGGATAAATTTTGAGAAACGGAATTGCTTGGTCAAAGGTATAGTCAACTATGACCTGAAGTTAACTCATGCAGGCTCATGAGTTGCTGATGTCTCTACATGATTCCCTGTAATCAATGATATCACACTAACAACTTTGGCTACAGGAAGAATATTTACTTCATGGAGATTTACAATTATAACAAACCATAACTTCTTTATGAAGGTATGATTGATTGGGTAACCGTTGTCCTCTTGATAGAACTCAAATCTCCAACTTCTCTTCCCTGCCTGGAGGTCAAGAAATTGAGCTGATATCAGGGCCCAACCAGACCTTCCTAATCATGTGATTGTTTCATTTTCATAGCCATGCCCACTCTAAAACTCCCTGGGAGGCCACTTCAATGGTCACCTAATTAATGTGGTGTCATCTCATTAACATAAACCCAGATGTGGCCCCTGGGGTCCATTATAAATTAAATAAAGGTTTAGAAGCTCTGTGCCAGGAACATGAAACCAAGACTATATTCTTTATTATTCTACAAACATTTAGCACATCTCTGGGTATAAGCATTTAAATTGTTGATAGGTATTTCCAGATTGTCTGCAAAGTAGTGCTAAATGTGCATTCCCACCAACAATGCTTTTGGAGGGATAAATCTGATCACAATGATCACTGTCTCCAGTTACGTCCTGGATTTTGATCATGAGGAATTTAGGTTATTTATATGTTTCTGGGAGGATATATTTATATTCTTGCTGAGATCTTCAAATGAAAGGAACACAGGAACACAGGAAGGCATTCCTCACTGGAGCAAATAGTTGCTAGTGAAATTTACCAGCTAGTGATTGAAATGACAGGAATTCAAATACCCTATTTCTGGTGTGAGTCTTACTTCAATCACTCTTTATTAGAAATTTTTTTAAAGATTACCTTGTAAGAGAAGATTCTATGAAAATTTTGGGAAAGCCATTTTGAAATGGTGATGATTAAAATAAGAATATTTTGAAAATATTGTATACTCACTGTTTTCCTTCACAGAACTCCTAATTTGTTCTAAAGCATTGTGAGAGCCTACAGGCTAACATCTTAGTAGAATAGATAAGGAACGTATGTAATTATTAAAGACAATTTTTGATCATTGAAGCTGAATAATTTTTTTTTGCTTGTTCTGGGGCTTGAATTCTGGGCCTGGGTGCTTTCCTAGAGCTTCTGTGTGCTCAAGGCTAGCACTCTACCACCTGAGTTATGGATCCACTTTTGTCTTTTTTGGGTAGTTTTTAGTGCAGATATAAGTTTCACAGACTTTCCTGCCCTGGCTGGCTTTGACTACAATCCTCAGATCTTAGCCTCCTGAGTAAGTAACTTAACCACTGAAAATAGCCCGGAGGGTAAGCATAGTAAGTAGTCCCTCTGAAGTACTAGATCAACATTTTTAATAATTTAATTTAAGTTAATTTTTTGTGTGCTAGTTCTAAGGCTTGAACTCAGGACCTGGTCATTGTCCCTGAGCTTTTTTTTTCTCAGCTCTATCACTCTACTACTTGAGCTACAACTCCATTTTCAGCTTTTGTTGGTAGTTAATTGGAAGTAAGAGTCTCATGAACTTTTCTGCCTAGGCTAGCTTTGAACCATAATCCTCAGATCTCAGCTTCCTCAGCAAGGATTATAGGTGAGAGACACCAGCACCCAGCTTAGATCAGCATTTCTAATCAAACTTCTTTTGATGTTGGAAATTTCCATGTCTAATTATCCAACTTAGTAGCCACATGCAGCTCATGTGAATGAGTGACTAATGTTTTAATTTTATGATTCAAACTAAATTTTAATATAAGTAGAAATGTGTGTTATTAACAACCTTAGCAAACCAGTTAAAAAAATAGAGAGAGAATAATCTTTGTTTTTTTTCTCTTATTTCTGACCTCTTTCCCTAGACAGTCACAGTATTCATATTGCCTCAAGGAAAATAGAGAACACTAGTGCAGCACATGTGAGGGTACCTCCAGCTACACACACACACACACACACACACACACACTTTACATTCTAAGCCTCTGTTGTAAGGACTTGACATAGGAGCCCTCAGTCCTCTCAATAACTATTTGAAATTGGTGCAGATACCATTTCTATTTTACAAATGAGGAAAGTGAAGCTGGGAGGTTAAGGAACTTGGTCAAGATACCACGAATGTAAATGGTAGACCTACAATTTAAATCCAGAAAATTGGGCTTTAGAGGCCATGCTCTTAGCTACAATATCACACTACCTCTAAACTACTCCCTACCCCCATTCTTTTGGTGGTATAGGGTTGAATTTAGGCAGAGCAACACGTCGTGCTAAACCACCTGGTTGTGTGCCCTTATAAGACCTGCAAATGCTTAGCTTGGGGCCCTCCTCCTGGGCTCCTCTGTGTCAGAGTGTAGGACAAGGCCCGAGCTGCAGCTCCTTTAAATAAAACAGCTGTAGAGTCTGACTCTCGGTGGTCTTCTTGCAGGGGGTCCTGGGACCTTGGCATAACATATTAGTGGGGGCTCATCCGGGATCCCCCCCCCAAAGACCCCCAAGACCTCAGACTCCAAAGGTAAAACAGCGCTGTCTTTGTTAATTTGTCTTGTCCTGTCGTTTGTCTGTTTTACTTTTGTTTTCCCTTGTGAGGAGGGCCTCTCTGATTCGTAAAGGGTTGTTGAAGCAGAGGCGCTTGTACGACAACCCTGGAGGAACTGGGAGATGTCCCAGATCCTCTTGTGGGGCGGGGGTAACCCTGCCATGTGGAGCGGTGGTCCTTGGAACCCCACCGTGTGGGGTGGGGGGGTGGGTCCTTGGAACCCCACAGTGTGAAGCTTTTTTTGTAACTGTCAGGCCTGTGTGTGTTTTGTTTGTACTGTTTATTGTTTTTCTGGGTTTTTTTTTTGGACTGTATGACTGATGGGACTGGAAACCATAGGCACCACTCCATCTAGACTCCTAGACTTACAAAAAGAAACTGAGAAAGAGGAAAAGAAAAGGTACCACCCAGTTTTTCATGGAGATAACTTGGAAGAAGAAATGTTTCCTCCCTCATACTCTCCTTCCCAGGTTCCTTTTGCTGAACCTGAGAATGATCGAGAGGAGGAGGGAGCTATAGAACCAGCAGCCGAACCCTCGGCACCTGCCCTTAAAGTTTCTGAGGGGCCAGTCACTCGACGCCGCCATGATATCAACCCCCCTTCTAATGCAGCTGTTTTTCCCTTACCCACCGTAGGTCCTGTGGATGCGGATGGTCAGCAGCAACTCCAATACTGGCCATTTTCTACCAGTAATCTATACAATTGGTGCACCCAAAATGCCCCCTTTTCTGAGAAATCCTAGGATTTAATTTGTTTGCTTGAAACTATTCTCTTTACTCATCAGCCCACTTGGGATGATTACACTTTTTCAGGATGGGTTGAAGCCTACCCAACAAAGCGTGAGACCGTGAACACCATGGCTAAGAAGATCCTGGAAGAAATCCTACCCAGGTATGGCTTCCCATCCACCATCCGGTCGGACAGTGGACCAGCCTTTATCTCAAAAGTAAGTCAGGGAATAGCTGCGGCACTGGGGACGGATTGGAAATTGCACTGTGCTTGTAGACCCCAGAGTTTAGGGCAGGTAGAAAGAATGAATCGGACTCTAAAAGAGGCCTTAACTAAATTTGCCTTGGAGACTGGTGCAGACTGGGTATCGCTCCTTCCTTTTGCCTTGTTTAGAATAAGAAATTCACCCTATCAGCTTGGCTTTAATTGCTTGCTGATTTGGATGATACTGAATTTCTGTGTAAGCTTGACTATTTACAGCTGGTGCATAAGAGTATGTGGCCCCAGCTTAGAGCATTATATGATTCTGCTTCTATTCCTACCCCCCCCCCCATTTGTTTAAACCAGGGGACTGGGTGTTTGTTCAAAGGCACAACTTGAGATCTCTGGAACCACGGTGGAAGGGACCTTACATGGTATTACTGGCTACATCCACTGCCCTCAAGGTGGACGGCATTGCTGCTTGGATCCACTGCTCCCACGCCAGAACGCTGACCCCTTTGCCCTGAACAACCATGGGGAAACATGGGAAGTCTCCAAGCATCCTACCACATATGCCTCAAGAAAAGAAAAATGGACTGATTGTTATTGGTATACCCGTTCAAGATCAAGAGCTGTTGGAATTTAGTTTTGGGCTAGAGCCACAAGATGGTGGCTCAGGACCATAGGTCAAGGGTGGGGAATGAAAGGTTAGAGTATTTGAGGCAGTGACCATTTGTTGCTTGTTTCAGAGCAGAGCAACACGTGGTGCTAAACCACCTGTTTGTGTGCCCTTATAAGACCTGCAAATCCTTAGCTCGGGGCTCTCCTCCTGGGCTCTGCTGTGTTGGAGTGTAGGACGAGGCCTGAGCTGCAGCCCGTTTAAATAAAACAGCTGTAGAGTATGACTCTTGGTGGTCTTCTTGCAGGAAGTCCTGCGAACTTGGCATAACAGTACCACCATACTCAGCTTTTTTGTTGAGATAGGATCATCTTTTTTCCCTCTTGGGCTGGCCTTGAACCATGATCTTCTTGGTCTCTGTCCCCTGAATAATCCTAGCTGGATTTTTTCTCCATAGTTTCCCAGAAAATAATAAATAGGCGAGATCATTCATTATAGAGGTAGGTAGTGCTTTACAAGTAGACTCTGGCTCCAGGAATGTGCCTGACTGATACTAGCTTAAGGTAAGCTTGGTACATTTCTTTCAGGATGAAGTTACTTTTGTACAGTTGATCTTGATGCTGCCTAGGACTATACTTATATGGGTAAGGACCTAATATATTGTGCTCTGTGTCATCTTAGGTATGTCTGTCTCATTCCTGGGTCTCACAGCACCTTGAAACTGGTTCTCATACACTAGGACCAAATTGTTCTGGAACAATCAGATTGGGCTGACTTCTTAAGGACCTTATCTACATCTCTGCCCTGCTTGACTTCATCCTACTTTTTTAATGCAACCCTTTCTTTCTCTTTTCTTTCTTTCTTTCTTTCTTTTAAAGAACATTATCTTTATGAGTCATACAAAGGGGGTCCAACTGAACACATCAATTTATGAGTACAATGCACCTTGATCCATGTCACCCCTTCTACCATTCTCTTTGACATCTTTCCCATCCCCACCCATCCCCTCAAGTTCCCTGGTTCCATTTTCAAATATGTACATTGAATATTATGATTGCATTTACCCTTCCTTCCTCTCTGCATTGTATCTGCCCATCCATAAGCCCTATACTCTTAAACAAAACATGCTTCAGCTACATGGTTTTCACTCTGTTAAACTGTCTGTTAGTTGTTTAGAGGAGTTAACACCATGGAATTCCTCCCCTGAGTATACTATACTTTAGTCAATTTGTTTGTGCATATATGTATACGGCCCTGAATATGGTTTCAGTTTAGATCTAACTTCTACATATGAGAGAAAACATATATACCATTTGTCTTTCTGGGCTTGACTTGATAATTTTTTTTTACAGATCCATCCATTTCTCTACAAATGATATAATAGTATTCTTCCTGCTAGATGAATGAAATTCCACTGTGTGTATGTATACCACATTTTGCATATATTTCCACATTGTATGTATGCATGTGTATATACACCACATTGTGTGTATATATGCATGTATATGTATGTATGTGTATACATATGTATATATATGTATGTAAACTTGTTCATTGTTGAGCATCTGAGCTGTTTCTATAAATTAGCTCTGGTGAATAATGTAGAAATGAACATGGTTGTGCAAATGTCTTTATTGTATCCTGATTTATAATTTTTTAGATAAATGCTTAAGAGTGGCACTGCTGTTATGATAAGGTAGTTCTGTTTTTAAGTTTTTGAAGAATCATCAAACTGCCTTCCTGAGTGGTGGTTGTTCTAGTTTACATTCCTACCAACAGAGTAATAGGATTCTTTTTCTCCCATATCCCTGCCAGAATCTGTTGTTTGTATTCTTGATAATAGCCATTCTCATTGGCATGCGATAGAATCTTAATGTTGTTTTGATATGTAGTTCCTTTATGTCCAGAGATGTTGAGTATTTCCTTATGTGTCTATTGGCCATTTTTACTTCCTCTTTTGAGAAGACTCTCTTTAGTGTTTTTTGCTCATTTATTATTGGGTTATTGATTCATTGGGGTTTCGTTTTTTGAACTCCTTGTATATTTTGGCTATTAAGCCCTTGTCAGACATATAGCTAGCAATGATCTTCTTCCATTCTGTAGGCTTTTTTTTTTAGCTTAGTAACTGTCCTTGGCTGTGCAGAAACTTTTTAGCTTGGTGCACTCCTATTTGTCAATTCTCCCTCCTATTTGCTGAGCTCCTGGAATTCTACTCAGAAAATTCCTGCCTATGCCAGTAAGTTCTAGTGTTTCCCCTACTCCTTCCTGTAGTAGTTTCAAGGTTTCAGATCTTATGTTGAGGTTGTTGATCCACTTTGAATTGATAATGATACATATATCAGTCTTCCACATATGAACATTTAGTTTTCCCAATACCATTCATTGAAGAGGCTGCCCTTTTCCAACATATATGTTTGGCTTCCTTGTCAAATACCAGATAAACCCATATATCAAATATCTGGATTTATTTCTGAGTCTTCTAGTCTGTCACACTGGTCTTCAGGTCTATTTTTATGTCCTTACCTAGCTTTCTTTTTTTTACTAGGGTCTATAGTAAAGTTTGAAATCTGGAAGTATGACTTCAAACAGCAAATCACAATGCCATAATTTCTAGTATACCTCCAATTCTGCCTTTAGTTGTTCAAGATTGCTTTGGCTGTTATGGCTCCATATGAATTTTCATATTTTTTCTCTTCTCTCTGCAGAATGACATTGGTATTTTGAGGGTTATTGTATTCAATTTGTAGATTGTTTTGGCAGTATGGCCATTATCACATTAATTCTGTCAATCCATTAACATGGAAGGTCTTTCTCCCTCCTATTATCTTCTTCAATTTCTTTATTCAAAGCTTTATAGTTTTTATTGTAGAGCTCCTTCACTTCCTTGGTTACGTTTAGTCCTAGTTTTTTTTAAGCTATTGCAAATGGAATTGTATTTCTGATTTTCTATGTGCTCATTGTATATAGGAAAAGCTACAGATTTTTGTCATTTGACTTTATGTCCTGCCACTTTGCAAAAGGTATTTATCAGTTCTAGGAGTTTGAGGGTATAGGCTGTAGAGTTCATTATATGTAGGCCATATCATCTGTAAATAAGGATAGTTAGATTTCTTCCTTTCCTATTTGATGTCCCATGTGTTCATAGTTTTTAAAAAAAATAACATTCCCATAGGAAGTCACTAATGCTTAAATCCTAACCTTGCCACAGCTCCTGTCCTCTGGAATATATTTCGAGAAATGAACAAAAGATCATGAATATCTAAGACAGAAGATTGGCTTCTAGCCTGGTTTGCCACTACTCTGCCAAACTCAAGCCCTTGTCTGGAGAGGAGTCTATTTTGATTCTTTCCATCCCAATGAAAAAATAGTTCCCCAAACCAAATTATTGAAAGTAGAAAAAGTTATACTTGCCCTTTGTCCCTTGCTAATGCAAGTGAAAAAATGCAATCTTCAGCCTGTATCTAATCAGAAAAACAAAAATTACTCTGGGTTTTCAAATAGGCAGCTGTTTGTGAAGGTGTTGGCAGAGTTAGAGGAGAAAAAAAGGAGAGGTGAGATTTCCCAAAGCTCATAACCATAGGCTGCTACCACCTGTGCATTTGAATGAGCAATAAGATGGCATTCTTCAGAGTACACAGGGTGGTGTCAGAGTCAGGCTGGCACAGACTTCACAATCCTCAGCTCAATTCCCATTGCCTCTGCTGCTGCCATTGTGGTTGCTCCTGACCTCCTAATATTCTTCAGTAAGCAGCACATCTTTCGTTTGCCTCCCAAAGCCCTGCCCATAGCATCCTCTGAGAACATGGGACAGGAAGCCAGGGGACCGCAAGTCCATCTGCCCTGGCCTCTCACCAGACACTGGATCTATAGGCATTTTGATATTGAACTTTCCAGTCTCTAGAACTGTTCAAATAAGTTTCTGCTTTATCACTTAGTCTATGATATTTTGTTAACAAAGGAGAGGATTATTGAATAGGAAATGCAGGGCTGAGAGAAAACAGATAGCCTACGGCAAGTTCCCATCTGCTTTAGGTAATAAGAATCAAGACTCCCAAAGATTCAAAATCTGTGTAGGAAAACTTAATGGAGTGGATGCATCAGGGAAAGGGAACAAAACAAGGACAATAAATGGGAGAGCAAAAGACACTTACAGTCTAGAAAGAAGCCCTTTATGGATACTTAGGAAATTTTGCTTCGTGTCCTAGGTATGATTTGGTCCATTTCAGTATCTCTTAGAAGGAAAGTAAGAGACCATTCCTTCCTTTATCTTCTTTGTGACCTGGATAAATAAGCTTTTCTTTAAATTTGAATAAAAATGTACACCCAGATGCAAGGAAAACACAATTTCAAACACAAGCAGGTTTTAAATGAAGACTTTCAGACCTTTTGGGTACTTCTGCTTGGTTGCAAAATGCTGTGATCTCCTGGGATGGGCTCAGAGACCTTGGCATTTGTTGTTCAAGAATCAAAGTCACAGTTGGTTAATCCCATCTGCTTTCAAAAAATAGGAAAAAAAAATGAGTCAGGTTCTCCAAGTGCTTGTGTTTCTTGAGATTCATGCTCCCTTTGGTTTGTCCAGAAAATTAAAGCTAGATCATAAGGAAGGCGATTTCCTATCCTACTATATTAATTTTCTATGAAATCTGTGGTGTCATAAATGGCTTAAAACAACGTGAATTCTCAATCTGAATGTTTTAGTGGGTCTAAAAATAAAGTGACATCAGTATTGGAAGCTGTAGGTAGGATCCTTTTGTTCCCCCTGACATGGCTTCTTTGCCATCTTAAAAGCTACAGGGCAGCATTTTTCTCTGATTTGACCTCAGCTTCCATCCTTACATCTTTGCTCTTTAACTTTAATGCTTCTCCTTCACTCTTATTTTGAGTTTGCATTGGACTCATCTGGATAATTAGAGCAAATCTACCAACCTCAAGATTGATGTAGTCAAGGTTAATTAATTAATCTCCCTTAATATAGTTACATCTGCTAAGTCTCTCTTATTATGTAAGCCGACATATTTACTGGTTTCAGGGATTGGGACATTGGGCATCAGCTATAGACTGAGTGTGTATTTCAACATCCAAATGTTTAATGTGGGACTTTTGGATCCTGGGATTAATCATTTTGAACAATGCCCATGATTGTTCTTACTAAAATTTGAGAGTAATTACACTCTTGTCTTGGAGTCTTTATTGGCATTTAAATTCCAAATGTAGGTTGTGCTGGAGACCTGGCTCAGGTGCTTCAGTATCAGCTAATGAGTAAAAGCATGAAATCAGGAATTTGAATCTTAGTCTTGGACCAAAAAAACAAAAAAACCCACAACAAAACAAAACACAAAACCACAAACAAAAACAAAAACAAAAACACCTCCACCTCTCTAAGAGTAGGTTTTGTGAAACAGAAATTAAGCAGCTGATTAAAATTCCAGCCGGATAATTGCAATATTTACTACCACGAACTCATATTTTCAATGTATAGTAGATCCTTGGTACCCAAGGATGCATGGTTCCAAGGAAACCACTGCTGAGGGAAACCCACAATGCTTAGGGTGCAGAGTTCAGCACTGTACTATGGATGCTTGATTCATTTTTCTCATAATGCTATCAAACTTCCACTAAAGACATGCTTTTTCCACTGAAGACATGCCTTTCAACAAATCAAAACAAATTTTTGTTTTTGTTTTTGTGTTAAGCAAGCATTTTACACACCCTTTTTGGCTTGGGAAGATTACCATTATTTTTACCTTGTTTTCAGGAAGGCAGATTTTCAAGCAGCAAACACTCAGTAAATGCCACAATGATTGCAACACAATTGATGATAATGTGGGACTGACCGAGAGTTTCTCTGCATCAACTGAGATGACCAATGCATGCATGGGAATTGAAAAACCTTTGCTTTTAAAATTTGTTTGTTGATAATATTATTTTTTACCATGTTTTGTCAAAATTATGAATAATAAATCCTCAAATAATGTGAGCCTTCCCAGGGTATATCCTAAATGTGGTCACTATACTTGAAACATATGCATATATGTATGACATACATATATGATATACATACATACATTCATATATACATATATACATATTATTTGACCTACATATAGCATTCCAAGCTTTGTGTATAGCTATTATAATGGGATTCCAGAGAGGAAATTCAGTTTTGCTCTTAGCTCTTTATATATCTATATGCATTTGTTTTGTTTTGTGCCATTGTCCCTTAGCTTTTTTGGCTCAAGGCTAGTGCTCTACTACTGGAGCCACAGTTCCACTTGTAGCCTTTTGTTAATCTCATGGACTTTCCTGCCTGTGCTGGCTTTGAACCTCAGTCCTCAGATTTCAGCCTTCTGAGTAGCTAAGATTATAGGCACGCATCACTGGTGCTTAGCTGTATCTGCATTTTAATGTGAAATCTATACTGTTCTCTGGTTGGGTTGGTGTGGATTCCCATGTTTCATGTAAACTAAGACATACATTTTTCAAGTACACTTTCTTTTGTTTATTACTATGAGCAAAAGCAAAAACCACAGTACTGTTTTTCCCATGACAATTATCAGACACATCTTTATTTCAGAGATGTTACAGTTCCTGGGGGAAGGGGAGTGCAATGTTGAAATGCGCTATTTCCAGATTGCTGCTTCTCAAGAAAGAGGAGGCTGTTATTTCTGGGATGAGATTAAGTTTTCCTTGAACTGTTTTTGCAGGTTATCTTCTCTGCACTTGGCATCCTTGCATGGGAGAGCAGAATCTGCTTCTGCGTTAGCACATATTTTGCATTACAGTGATCTCTATCTTGCTAATTACAAAACACAGCTTTATAGAATAAAAGCTAGTAATTATAGGAACCAAACTGAGAATTAGGACTAAGGATAAAGTTTAACAAGAATATATAATAACAGGAAGTTAGAGAACTTGGAGATAAATGAGCTCAGCAAGAAGAAAAAGGGAAAATGTTCTAACTAACCACTGTGGAATTAGCCAAGAAAATTGTTCACTGGTTCTTGGTTCTTTATATTCTGTAATATCCTTCTGGATGATAGAACTTTAATAAGCAGGTTTTACCCTAGAAGCTTAAATGGCACTGGAAGACATGTTTTTCTCTAGCCCAGGCAATGATAGAGCCAAGATTGTTCTTTGTCTCTTGGGAAGAGAAAACTAGCCATTACCAGGTTTATAGAATCCTCATGGGACTTGGGAGTCACAGAATGCTATAAGCAATAAAGCAAAAGGGTACATGGTGATTGGAATGCATTTGTCTAAACTAGGAGAGCATACATAGGTTACTTTTATTCAGTCAATATTTGTACAAAAAGTCACCCCACTCCCAGACTCGAAAATGGAGCAATCCAATTTGAAAACTATATTTGCAACCCACATTCTTTGATAGCAGTGATAAGAATTTGCCTCAGGGTAAGAGGTGGTTTGGTTAAAGGTTATCTTTCCTTTTTACTGGACACCCTACAGCATTTTTATCCTCTTGTCACGCACATTCTTCACAGCATGAACTACTTAGGACAGTGGGTCTCAACTCCAGCTCCCCAGTAGAATTATCAAATAAGGAATGAATAAGTACCGAACTATCCACGTATAGATCTCATTCCAGCCAGGTTAATTCAGGCTCCGTGTGGCAGGGATCCAAACATGGAAGGTTTTTTGAAGCACCAGGTACTTGTAACAAGAAGCCCAAATAGACAATCCTGACTTCAAGTTGTAGCATTTGCTCTTGGATTTTATAGGTATCAGGATGGAGACCTGGTTTTGGCCTGTGTTAGTAACAAATTCCTGGAGGAGGCTGGCCCCTTTAGATTGAAATGGTCCCTGTTTTAGGGTCAAGATCTACAATGCAGACCCTGAGTTGTAGGAAAGCGTTTTTCATTTATGAAGTACCGCCAGCCCAAACAAAGATGACTGCCTCTTAACCCTCCCGCTGTTTGCATGGCCAAACCCCTTCATTTACTAAGATAGGATTGTTTTCCTCCCACTAGAGCTGATCTTATAATTTGCCCTGACCAAAGATAATGGTACAAGTGAGATTGGTCAATGACAATGTTTATCTTTTAAGAAGCCTAGCAGGAACTTCTTGTTTTTATTTTTAGGTTTATTTTTATTCTTTGTTATTGTAAAGGTGATGTACAGAGGGATTACAGTTAGGTAATGAGTATACTTCTTTTTAATTTTTTAACAGTGTTGTTTCCCAGTCTTTTCGTCCCATCCCCACCCACAAGTTGTATAGTTCATTTTCAACATAGTGTCTAGTGAGCATCACTACTGCATCTTTCACCCTTTGTCCCACCATTTCTGGGCTCCCTCTTACCCTTCCCTAAACAGATAAACTTATATACAAGACAAAAGATACAGAAGTATACGTGAGAATGGAGAAGGGGAAAAAAGCTCACAAGAAGCAAAATAGCATAAAAAACTCTTGTTTCTATTTCTTGGAATTAATTTCTATAAACATCATTTTACATGACCATATGCCCATAGCTATTGAACCTTTGTGATCTTCTCTAAGAAAATCCTCCTCTGGTCTCACTGTATGAATGTTTAATTTATCCTGTTTAATTTATCATGTCCAAGTGTATTTTTTTTGGTCTTTTACCATCCAGTGTATTTACTTGTAGATTTATAGGCACTTTCTAGTTACAACAAATGAGGGAAACCGTGCAATCTATGTTTCTTTGGATATGGCTTGCTTTACTTAATGTAATTATTTCCAAGTCTTTCAATTTCCTTATGAATGGTCCACTATTATTCTTTCTGATGGAGGCATAGAATTCCATTGTATATATGTACCATATTTTCTTGATCCATTCATCTGCTGAGGGGCATCTGAGTTGAAGCTATATCTTGGCTATGGTAAACAATGCTGCAGTGACATGGTATGCTGTTAGCTTTAGTGTGGCCTTCCTTGTTTGTGGTCAATTGCATAAATGCCTGGGAATGGAATTGCTGGGTCATAGAGACTTCTCAGAAGAAGTAAGAATGGCCAATAGACATATGAAGAAATATCCAACATCTCTGGCCATAAAAGAAATGCAAATGAAAACAACACGGATTTCTCCTCACCCCAGTCAGAATGGCCATTATCAAGAAAACTAGCAATAACAGATGCTGGTGGGATGTGGACAAAAGGGAAAGCTACTATTGTTGGTGGGAATGTAAACTTGTTTAACCACTCTGGAAAGCAGTATAGAGGGTTCTTAAAAGACTAAATATAGAGGATTCTTGTTTTTAGAAGTAGAAACCCAGTTACCCTGAGGTCACTGAGCCATAAAAGGGACATGGAGAAGTTACATGGGGGAATAGAAGAACCTCATATTTCCATTTCTTGGAATTAATTTCAATAGACATTTGACATCAGTCAAACCTAGCCAGCCCCTGCTCATTTCTAGTCATCCCAAATAAGGTTTCAAAACATCACAGAAGAGCAAGCCATCCTGCTATTTCTTATCTCGAGTTTCGATCAGGAGAACAATGAGCCAATACGATTATTTAATTGCAGTCCATTTTGTGAGAGCCCTGAGAAACATTTGTGGTCCTGATGGATCCCTATCCAGTACATACTCTTTTCTTCTACCAATCCCAGGTACAAGAGTGGGAAGCTACTGCTGGGACCAGGGAGTGGGTCTAGTCCATGGCCAATGAGGGGCACTGGTTGTTACTTTTAGGGATGGCAGGTGACAAATATCTGTTTCTAAGTACCAGATGCCCATGGTATTTTGAAGGCCACCACTGTATAGCTGTCTTACAGCTCTTTGGGACTTTCTGCCCAGATCACTTTTCAGCTGAAGAGGCTCCATTTTACCCAAGACAAGAAAGGATTCCCAAACACCTATCAGAACAAGGTAAGCATAAATTTGGTGAAGGACAAAAGACAGACTTGCCCCCTTTTCACATACACTTAAGATGTCCTGTCTATTGGATGTGAAATCAATTCTAGTTTTTCAATTATACTTGTTCACTGAAGCAAAATGATAAGTTATATGGATGAGCAAAATCTGGAGGCAGAGATCAGGAGGATCACAGTGTGAGCCTAGCATGGACAAAAATATATATGAGACCCCCTTCTTAACCAATAAAAAATGGGCATGGTAGACATGCCTGTTACTCTGGTTATGTGGGAAGTGTAAGTAGGAGGATTGGGGTCCAGGCCAGTCCCTGAATAAATGTGAGACCCTACTTGAAAAATAATGAAAGTAAGCCCTCAATTTAAACCCTACTGCTGAGAGAGAGAGAGAGAGAGAGAGAGAGAGAGAGAGAGAGAGAGAGAGAGAGAGAGAGAGAGAGAGAGAGAGAGAATGTCAGTATTTCTGCCACTGTGATACTTCAGTATAGTGGAAGGAGGGAAGAGACAAGGAGAATAAATTAATTTCTCTTTCAAAAACTGGAATCATGTCATATGTAACTTAATGTACCCTTTAAGTTTCATTAATTATTTTTATTAACGTTATTCCATCAGTAGACAAATTCCTACAAAAACACTTTTTAATTAAGGAGGGTTTTGAAAGTATTTTAACATGAGTAATATATTCACTGAAGACAAATTTGAATATACAGAGCAGCAAAATAAAATTACAATTCCAGCATGGGAAGACAACATTGCTAACACATTGCCTCCTTCATTGTTCTTAGATACTCGCTATTCTGGTTCTTCAAAACTGAGCACTTGCCGAGCTTTGGCTAGACTTGCTTGTGCTAGACATGCTTTTGCTAGGAAGTAAGCAGCAAATATCAGAAAAGCTGATCCTTTGTTTACACCCTTATTTTCTAAAGTCTAAATCCTGAAAATACTGGGTCAAAGGACATTTTTAAAGCCATTGGTCAATATTACTAAATGTCTTTTTGGGAGAAGTCACAGGGTCACAGGGCTAAGAGTGCCTTTCCCCATCTTATGTGACACACACACACACACACACACACACACACATACATTTGTGTGTGTGTGTATATATATATATATATATATACACACACACACACACATATATACATACACACATATGTGTATATGTCATTTACATATATATGTCTTTTGAGCTTATTATTTTAAAATACCTTCAACTTGGCACATTTTAATAGCTTCTTTTGGGATAGCATTTTAATCAGGTCCTGTTAGTACCGAAAAAAAAAATCATGAAAGACATGAACACTTACAAGGGAAAAACTGTGAAATTACCAAATAAAAGACTAAGGTAGAGAAAGAAATAGGATGTCCTTTGAAATTGTTTCCAGAGGGAGAGTCATCTTTGCTTTGATTTAGTTTTCTTTAGCACTCAATCTCAAGAAAGCAGCCCATCCTTTCCTCTCTTGTTCTGTTTTGTCAAAAGACAAAGTACCTATTCTGAATGTTTCTCTCTAAGCAACTCTTCTGTCTGTCTTTTGTGGATCTGGTTTCAGTCACAGAGCATATAATCTGCCATATGGAGCTCCGTCCGGCAAAGGCACTGGCCCATTTCCAGCAATTATCTGAGAAATTCTATTTCAGCCATGAACCCTCCAGCTGTAATCAACTTGCAAATCCCAATCACCCCCAGCAGTGAGCAATCATAGCAGGTCCAAGGGAACAGGGATGGTGTTTGTGACCTCACAAGACCTCTCTCCATCAGCTCTCACTTGGAGATCCATGGGGTGTGATTGTGTCGCCTTCACATTTCATCATTTCCAGATAAGGTGTCCTGTTGGAGGAAGAGGCCCAGTGCTGGCAGGATGGCTGACTTAGGTCAAATGACACTGCTTGTGTCCCAAAGGCTGGAGCTTGTGGGTGGGAAATGATAATCCAGTTAGTTGTATATTCTGTTTCTTTGCATCATCATTACATGTCTGACTTGACCAGAGACAATTGTCTTTGGCTGGTTTGGCTTTGTATTAGCAGCTGTTTTAAGGCAACATTTACCCAGAATTCCCAGCTTAGCCCCTCCAGCTGAGCTTTATTTATTCACTGCCAAAAGCTATCACCCACCCCATCCTACACAAACCCTAGAGGCAGTGCTGTGAGTGCCCAGCAGAGGTCCAGGTTGTATGGAGTAGAGCAAACAGAATGCATCTGCTTAATGAATGAGTATGTAAAGCCCATTTATTTCAATCATCTGCAAGTGAAAGAAATCATGGATCAATTGAGTTATTTTTCCCATGTAAGCTGCAGAATATTGCAAACCTTGCTACATTATATTATGGGTAAAAAGTCTGTTTCTGGTTTTTTTTTCTTCTTCTTTCAGGGAGAAGACAGCAATAGCCAAAATTTGCATTTAGAAAATGAGATCTTCCTTCCCAAACTGCCAACATAGATTTTCTAAACACACTGTTGAAAATTAATTTTCTCCATAGAAATAATAATGGAATTTTAACTGATTTCATCTTTCTAAAGAAATAGCTCACATTTGTGCTCTAAGGAAACTCAACAAAAGACCAGAAGTATTTCTTCATTGGGGTCAGAAATTAGAAAGTTAAGGTATGCTACTACTATCAGACATATATGACAACAATTCAGCATCTCCCGTTTCATGTTTTTCTGAACAGCAGAAATGCTCAACATGGTTACAAGGGTGCTTTGCTATGCAAACATCTTCTACCTGTGTTATTTTCTGGTGTTAATTTTCCTATTCTGCAACAACAACAACAACAAAAGAAACTATACCTATTTCTTCCCCTATCTACAAAGTTGCATGCTGTAATTTGCTATAGTTAAATAAAGTCCACATTGCCTTTAAGTGATCAAACTTAAATTTTATGCCTGAGACACTTGCAACTGTATTTTGGCTTGGGTTGTATATTCTGCAGAACATTGATAAATGATATCAGGAAATAGTTCCTACCTCATGTTCTGGTAGGATGATGCAATGCATGCCCCAGGCCAGGTGAAGTAGCTGACTTTGAATATGTTTTGCAGAAAACCAGAGGATCCTGGAAATTCATGCTAATCTCTCTGATACCTGTTGGGCTTTTATCCCACAGCTAGAACCATGAAAGCCTAAATCTAAGTCAGGATGACTCTGAAATGTAATTCAGGTTTTCCCAAAGGGATCAGGCTGGAGATAACCACCAAAGATTTTGGTTGAAATCTTCCTCTTCTGGAGTTCTTCTGTTTCCATGATCTATTGTGAAATGCACAACAAATTACCCAAATACCAGTTACCTATCACAGCATGACAAACTAACTTGATTCTTCTACAGAAATGGTGTGTCAGGGTGAGATGAAGAAGGAAGTAGAGCAGATGTTCTCACAAGCTGGGGCTTTCCAGGCAGTGCTGTGCAGTAGTTAAACATGGCTCTGGTGCTGCCAGAGATAGTAGAGCCTTTGCTCTATGGTTGCAAGACCACTGTGGAGGAAAACCTGCAAATTCTTAGAATGCAGAGCATTCAGTGCTGTACTATGGATGCTTGATTCATTTCTCCTGTGTTTTCCTTCAATTTTCACTGAAGACATGCTACCTTTTAACACATATAAAAAGTTTTACTTTGTCATTTAAGTAAGCACCTTTGCTTTTTTATCTTTATTTATTTTAATTTTTGTTTTATTTTTGGAGGGTACTATTTGCTTTTGAAGGTACACATTCACATAATAACTGAAATACAACTAACAATAATGCAAGTGATGAAAGCTCTGACACCATGGAGTTGCATTCTGCACATGTGTGAGTTTAAAATTTTTGTTTTTGAATGTTTTTGATTTATTGATTATTTTTTGAACTAGGCTTGGTCAAAACCATAGGTATTAAATTCATGAATACCTCTGGATATGGAAAACTATCCTACGCCAGCTGTGTGACCTTAGGAAAATATTTAACCCCCATTGGGCCTTTGCTGCTTCATTTGTAAAATCTAGATGACTTTGTTATGCTGATTAAAGTTGGTAACACATATCCAGAACATGGTAGTGGGTTAGTGCTTGGCAAATCAACAACAACTTCTATAAATATTCCCATACTATATTAGTGAGCTACCTGTTCCTGTAACAAAGTACTTGAGTTAGTCAGTTTAATAAGAAGAAAGATTTATTTTGGTTCACAGTTTTGGAGGTTATTGTCTTTTGGATTGCTTTTGGAGTTGGGGTTGGGGCAGCACTTCATGATGGGAATACATGGGGATGGAGGCTATTCATCTCATGATGAAGGGAAAGAGAAAGAAAGAACAGGAAGAGGCCAGATTCCCATGACCTTCAAAGGGACATTTCCAGTCCCTATCTTCCTCTCACTAGTCACTCTCTTAAAGTTTTTATCACCTCCCAGTCGTACCAACCTGGAGATTATGCTTTGAATGGCCTTTGGAGAATACTTATCCAAACCAAAACATACATTGTTGCTCACATATCCTTTTATTATGCTTTTAATTAAAAAGTTTTATTACTATGCATAAATATTACAAAAGGGTTTCAATATATTTTCATAAATGCAACAGTGTACTTTGATAAAATTCCCCCCCTCTATAGTATGTTCTTACCCTGCTTCCTCTCCTTCCACTTTCAAATACTATTTAGTGGATTTCATTATGCTCTCTTCATATATGTAGGTATATATAGCTATATTATAATATATAGTATATTATATTTTATTTAATGTGCAGTATAATATAGTATATTGTATATATACACATACATTTAGAAATATATAGCACATTATAATAATATAATTATAACTATATTATAATAATTATAAGAAATTACTTTATATATAATATATATCATATACATATATTTGTATTTAATAATGTATTATATATGTGTAGATAATATGTATATACATGGTATATTATATATAATGTACTGAGATTGTTTTCCTTTCCTACCCCATCTCCGTTTCTCTTCTTCCTGTTGGTTTCCCTCACTTGACAGTCTCCTTTGTGTGCTTATATACCACCATCATTATCATCATTATCAGTTTAGGTATAGATTCTGGATATAATGAATATGTGCTTGCCATACATGATGGTTAGAATTTTATCCATTTTATTGCAAATGGCATATTTTATTCTTTATGACTGATTTTTTTTTTGGTGGTATGGGGTCTGAACTCAGGGCCTTGAGCTTGTTCAACTTGTTTAATCACAACTGATGTTCTACTATTTGAGCTATGCTTCTTGCCTGAATTTTTGCTGATGAATTGGAGATGCACTTTCTCAATCTTTTCTGCCTCAGCTGGCTTTTAAACTGAATTTCTCTAGGTCTCAGTCACCTGAGAACCTAGCACTATAGGTTTGAACCACAGGTGCCCAGTTTATGACTGACCTTTTCAGATATTTTAATTACATATACATAGTACAGGTTAAATATCTATATCTATGTATCTTGATGTAGGTCAAATAGTGCTCTCTCACAAAGACATCCACACCTTAACCTTTGAATCTTATGAATATATTATGTAGCAGATGATATTTGCAGATGTAATTAATGTTATGGCCTTTAAGATAGCAAGCTTATTTGAGATTACCTATGTGGGCCCAATCTAATCAAAGGAGCTTTTTATTTTATTTTGTCCACCTATCCCAACACATTTTAAATTAGCATCACTTAATTGTTCAAAGGGGTGTAATTTTGACATCCCATATATGCATACAATGCACCTTGATCAGACCCCCCTCTATTACGCTTCCTCATTGCCTTTGCCCCATTTCCAAACTAATTTCTTTTCTTTCTTCTTTTAACATGTCCATTTATGTATACAATGCATCTTGATCAGAGTCACCCATCCATTATTCTTTCTCCTTTCCTCTTCCCTTCCCAAAGTGGGGCTGTCAAGTTTCCTTGTTAAAGGAGATCATTATTTGTTCAGACTGGAGTCCAAGAGAAGCAGTAGGAGAGAAGGACAGACACTGCAGGTGTGATCGAGGTATGGTCAACTTTTGCTAGATAGGAATACATAGACCGTAAGCTACTTCAGGGCCTAATCCATGGCCTTCAGCCAGTAAGGAAACAGGGATTACAGTCATACCACATAAAGATTTGGACTCAGCCAATAAGTCAAGTGAGTTTCAAAACAGATTCTTCCCTCCATTCAGGAAAAGCCAGCTGTTAAGAAACCCAGGCCTTGTCTGGGAAGGTGGTTTAGTGGTAGAGTGCTTGCTTTGCATGCATGAGGCCCTGGGTTTGATTCCTCAGTACCACATAACCTGAAAAAGCTGGAAGTGGCGCTGTGGCTCAAGTGGTAGAGCGCTAGCCTTGAGCTGAAGAGCTGAGGGACAGCACCCAGGCCCAGAGTTCAGGCTTCATGACCAACCAAATAAAAAAAAAAAGAAAGAAAACCAGGCCTGAGAAATCAGTCAAGCCAATTGATTATGAAATATCAATGATTATGATTATGAAATGATTATGAAATATAAATGATTATGATTATGAAATGATTATGAAATATAAATGATTATGATTATGAAATGATTATGAAATATAAAATGTGTGTTGTTTTAAGCTGTGAAGTTTTTTTGTCATTGATGCAAAGCTACATAAATAAAAAGTAAGTTGCACTCTCTTTATTGTGTTCCAGTTTTCCATTTCCATTTTCTGGAGACAATAATAAACAATATGTTTAGAAGGGAAAATCAGAAAAAGGAAGGAACGAGGTCTATTATTTAGAATGTTTCTAACTAAGACTTTGTTTGGGATGAAAAAGGAGTGGGAAGAATGTTATTTCTTGGATGTTTTCTTATGGAAATCTTGGATGCCGTGTTGTGCCAAGTGTAAAAATGTCCATATGAAAATGACTAGTAAGAGTAAGAACATTTAAGATATTTAAGAAGAGAAAAACATGTCTACTTAGGATGTATGGGTAATTATAAACATACTGTAAAATTCAAAGATCTGAACATTATCATAAAGACAACCTTCCCTATGAGAAAATGTAAGAGATTTTCTTTTTAGAGCCATGAAGATTGTTTTTGCATAGATCAGTTCAGTCATGTTTCTCCCAGAAACCTTATAGAGAATGAAGAGAAGTAGAAGAGAGAAAAATGAGAAACCAGGCCCTTTTCACCAAGATGGCGCCAAAAGCCAAGAAGGGAGCTCCTGTCCCTCCTAAAGCCGAAGCCAAGGAAAAGGCTTTGAAGGCCAAGAAGGCAGTGCCGAAAGGTGTCCAAGCCACAAAAAGAAGAAGATATACACTTCACCCACCTTCCGGCGGCTCTGCAGACAGCTTAAATACCTTCAGGAGAGGAGAAACAAGCTTGACCATTATGCTATCATCAAGTTCCCCCTGACTGAGTCAGCCATGAAGAAAATAGAAGACAACAACACACCTGTGTTCATTGTGCATGTCAAGACCAACAAGCACCAATCTCTATGACACTGACGTGGCTAAGGTCAATACCCAGATCAGACCTGATGGAGAGAAGAAGGCATATGTTCAGCTGGCTCCTGATTAGGATGCTTTAGATGTTGCCAACAAAATTGGAATCATCTAAACTGAATCCAGCTGGCTAATTATAAACACACATTTTTTCCACACAAAAAAATGAAAAACCATTAGTTGATTTTAAGAAGGAAATCACAGGTCAGAAAAGACTTGTAAATATTCCAAATAGAATCTGAGCTTGAATTATTTCAAGCAGGGTTGGGACAAGGTTGATAGAAGGTTGTTCTTTAGCTACATTTGGGTCATATTGTATGTCTCTTTCTGTAAAATCAACAGTCAGTGGTCTCCTACTGATATTGGAGAATTGATAATCTATCAGATAATATTTATTTTTTTTAATTTTTATTTTTTATTGTGAAAATACCATACAGGGTTACAATTACATGGGCAAGGTAATGAGTGCATTTCTTATCAAGCATTGTTGCCTCCTCCTTTATTTCCCCTTCCCATCCCTTTCCATCCCCCTCCCCACGCCAAAGTTGTAAAGTTCATTTTCTTTCTTTTTGTTTTTGAGTTTTTTTTATTGTGAAAATACCTTACAGCGGGGTTACAATTACATAGGCAAGATAATGAGTACATTTCTTATCAAGCATTGTTGCCTTGTTTCCTCTTCCCATCCCTTCCCATCTCCCCCTCCTTCCCACCAAAGTTGTAAAGTTCATTTTCAACATAACATCTTGTACATCTCATTGGTGCAATGGGTACACCTGTATCCCTATTTAAACAATTTGTTTTTTCCCTTCCCCTCCACAAATTATACCAATATCAAATACAGTGAAAACAGGGATTTTACTGTGGGGGAGGTACATACAACGCAACAAATATCTTATAAATATGTTAGACACAATAGCAAGAAAGAAAAAACATTTGAGTCCTTAACTTGGCGTTCATTTCGCTTAACATCAACTTATCTGACCATTTCTGCTTGTCTCAGACATATACTAGTTATTGCAAATAAGGGAAACCAGGGGACCTATGTTTCTTTGGGCCTGGCTTAAGAAGGATGGCCAATAGACACATGCAGAAATGCTCAACCTCCCTAGCCATAAAAGAAATGCAAATCAAAACAACATTGAGATACCACCTCACCCCAGTTAGAATGGATATAATCAAAAACTCTAATAACAACAGATGCTGGAGGGAATGTGAACAGAAGGGAACCCTACTGCATTGTTGGTGGGAGTGTAAACTTGTTCAAACACTTTGGAAAGTAGTATGGAGGTTCCTCAAAAGGCTACACATAGAGCTCCCCTATGACCCAGCAATCCCACTTTTGGGCATTTACCTGAATGATCACAAACAAGACCATACTAAAGCTACCAACACAACTATGTTTATTGCAGCATTATTTACTATAAGATATGGAAACAACCCAGATGCCCCTCAATAGATGAATGGATCAAGAAAATGTGGTATATATACACAATGGAATTCTATGCCTCCATCAGAAAGAATGACATTGCTCCATTTGTTAGGAAATGGAAAGATGTGGAAAAATAATATTTATATTTTATACCTGGAGTTTTAGGACTTTTTTCCCCAGTCGTGGAGAAACCCCTTTAAAATCTGATAAAGGACCTGGGTACCTGTGGTTCATGATTGTAATCCCAGATACTCAGGAAGCTGAGATCTAAAGATAATGGTTAAAGCTGGCCTCAGAAGAAAAGTCTATGAGATGCTTATTTTCAATGAACCAGCAAAATGCTGAAAATGAAACTGTGGCTCAGGTGGTAAAACACTAGCCATGAGCAAAAAAGCTTAGGGACAGTGCCTATGCCCTGAGTTCAAATCCCAGAACCATTACCACTACAACAAATCCAGGAAAGGAAAGTAGTATGTTATCCAATGGAGGTGGCGGCATAGCTTTTGGAAGAAGTTCTGAACCTGCCACAAAACCACAGAATACCTCAAGGTAACTTGTATGTTGAAATCTCTTTGTGTTTTGATTGATCCAACTGATTTGTAATTGAGAAATAGAGTGGTTTTTTTTTTAAATGTTTTATGACTATTTAGAGGAAATAAAGTCTATCTTACTAGCTTTATGAATGGTAGTCCTATTGGGAACATTGTAACTGATCCCATTATACAAGGATTGTGGGAATAATAGCTTTTCAAGTCATATTGTATGAAGACAAAATGGAGCTTTCTCATGACAAAAGTCTTACAATGGGCAACAGTTTGTCAGTTGTTTTTACTTTTAAAGAGAAAACAAAATAAAAATCCTCTTGGTTTGCTCTAATCTTCTCAAGAGGTTTCTTCCTGAGACAATTAAGATGTAACTCATAGACATTTATTCCCACCCAACAAATACTTCACAACAGATGATATTACCCAGAGGTTCTTTTAAAGAGACCACTGCATCCTCTATCTCAAAGTTAAAGCTACATTTTTCAAAGAAAGGCCAGCAACAATTTCCTCTGGAGTCTTTCTATATGTAATACACACCACAGAACCCCAGGAATGATGGACCACCTGGCCTCTTTGTCCCTAAGAAAACATCTCTGGGAACTGAGAGAATGATTCCAAGAGCCAGGGCTCCTTGAGTCTCTGCTCTGAAAAGCAGGATGTCTGTGAAGGTAGTTTTGATCCACAGAAGGCCTCCAAAGTTAGCAGGGGGACCTTGGTTTAATTTGGTTTGGTAGAGGAATAAGGACAAGAAGAAACCTATTGCAGATAAAAGGACAAGGGAACTAGAGGATGTTCTCATGCTACCAATACTGAGGCTAAAACACTTTGGGCACAAAGTTAGAGTTTCATTCTGTGTGTGTGTGTGTGTGTGTGTGTGTGTGTGTGTGTGTGTGTGTGTGTTGGTAGGGCCTGGGCTAGTGTCCTACAGATTTTTGGAGGTCAATTGGAGATAAAAATCTCATGAACTTTCTTTCCCAGGGCTGGCTTTGAACTCAGATCTCAGCCTCCTAAGTACCTAGGATTATAGATGTGGGCCACTGGTACCCAGATATTATTCTTTCTTTTTTTAGGTTTATTTTTTGATATATATTTTTTATTGTAAAGATACTGTACAGAGGTGTTACAGTTACACGAGTAAGGTAATGAGTACATTTCCTATAGGACATTGTTACCACTTCCTTTCTTTTCCCCCTACCATCCCTTCCCTCCTCACTTCCCCAACTCCTCCCTCCCCACCCCAAAGTTGTAAAGTTCATTTTCAACATAGTGTCTTGTTACAATAGGTCAATCTGTATTTTGTTATTTCCTTTCCCCTCCCCAAATTAAAAAAGTGTATATACAAGATTCAGGGCACTGGAATGATTTCTTATTCCCTTTTCCTCCTCCCACAGTTTTTCAAACAATATTAAGTGGATTTCATATGTATGTATTTACATATATATGTATGTGTATTATTATATTATATATGTACATATTAAATTATATATAATGTATTATAATGGTTTTCACCCCATTTCCTTTTTCCCACTTCTTGCTGTTTCTCCACACTAGTCTCCCACTTTTCTCAGGTATCATCATCATCATCATCATCACCATCATCATCATGTTTATCAATTTAGGTATAGATTCTGCATATGAATGAAAACATGCTCAACATGATTACCTTCAGTTGTATCTATATACTTGAAAAGGACATAATCTCATTCTTCATAATTTTTTGGTTATGCAGGGGCTTGAACTTGGTTTGGCTTGCTTATCCACAGCTGGCGCTCTACCACTTGAGCCACAGCTCTACTTCCAGATTTTGGGGATTAATTGCAGATAAGAGTGTCAAATACTTTTCTACCCAGGTTGGCTTCAAATAACAATCCTCAGATCTCTGTCTCCTGAGTAGCTAGAATTACAGGCATGAGCCACCAGTGCCTAGTAGGTTAGGATTCCTCCATCCCTCCCTCCCTTCCTTCCTCCTCCTTCCTTCCTTCCTTCCTTCCTTCCTTCCTTCCTTCCTTCCTTCCTTCCTTCCTTCCTTCCTCCCTCTCTCCCTCTCTCCCTCCCTCCCTTCCTTTTCCTTCCTTTCTCCCTCCCTCCCTCCCGTCCTTCGGTCCTTCCTTCCTTCCTTCCTTCCTTCCTTCCTTCCTTCCTTCCTTCCTTCCTTCCTTCCTCCCTCCCTGCCTCCCTCCCTTCCTTCCTTTCTTTCTGTCTGTTGTGGGGCTTGAACTCAGGGGCTGGGCACTGTGTCTGAGCCTCTTTGGACTCAAGGCTAGTGCTCTACCACTTGAGCCACAGCACCACTTCTGGTTTTTGAGTGGTTAATTGGAGATAAGAGTCTCATGGGGACTTTTCTGGCTGGGCTAGCTTCAAACTGTGATCCTTATATCTCAGCCTTCTGAACAGCTAGGATTACAGGTGTGAGCTACTGGTGCCCGGCTGGGTTAGGGTTTCATACAGCCTTCTTTTCTATTCCATGTTCTCCGTATGTAACTGATGAATAAAATATTGCACGTGGCTAAAATAACTTCTAGAAGAAACTGGTATCTTAATTATGAAAATTACATCAAAGAACATTTTTATGTTATGATCACACATCTTAAAAGACATACCATAAATATATTGTAATTCCCTGTTTGTAATCAATTTGCTATGAGGGTTTCATGTCCAGCTTTGTTATTCAGATCAAACTCTCTGCATCTGGTAGATAGCTACATTATTTCTGGTTAGACTGGGTAGCTGATCATTGCCGTTATGAAAAATGTGCGATCAGCTACTTCAGTTCTGACTAAAGCATGACATTTGAGAAAAGCAATGCACATTTATCTTTAAACTTAAGAGTAATTTTGACTGTGATAATGCCTGCTGTTATTCTTTTATTCCCACCAAACTAGAAGGAGAGTTTTCAGATACATTTATCAAAAGATTGACAAGTTCCTTCTTGTTTAGCTTTTAACACTGTACTTTCTAACCTTATCTTTTTAAAGCCTGTTTCCAAAAAAGGAAGCACTATTTGTAGAAAGGTATAGCTGTTATTATGATTTGGGGAGGTGTTCGTAACCACCTTTTTTTTTTTTAAATAGACTCCAAATTTACTCATTTTTATAATAAATCCTTTAGTAACCTGGGCTTTCTCATTTAAACTTTCTTGACTTGAAAGTAGTCCTTCATGTACTTCTTTACTTACTTGTCTTATTGACTTTCTAATGAAATGAGGTGGGTGGTTTGCTTCTGAAATTTTGGTGACTGTGGTGTGTCCTGCCAGATAGGAGCTCATTGGATGGAAGGATGTATAGGTGGGAGCTGACAACTCAGAGATGTCAGCTGCAATGAATTCTTATTAATAGACCACATCTTGTGCACATACGTGTGTGTGTGTGTGTGTGTGTGTGTGTGTGTGTGTGTGTGTGTGCACGCCTGTGCACATGAGCACCAGTACTGGAGTTTGAACTCAGGATCTTGCTCTCACTCGGCTTTTTTCCCCCTCAAAGTTGCAGCTCTACCATTTGAGCCACACCTCTGTTTCTGGCTTTTTGTTGGTTAACTGGAGATAAATGATTTTTGGATTTGTCTGCCTGGGTTGGCTTTGCATTGTGATCCTAAGCTCTTAGCCTCCTGAGTAACTAGGATTACACATGTGAGCCACCAGAACTGGCTAGACCACAATTTTTTAATATCTCAGCTTCTAAGCTTTTTCTTCAAGGAAACCTTGAATGATTCCATCAAATTAAATTCCTTTGTTATCTACCCGTTTTGGTATCTTTCACAATGTTCATCAAATTGTTAGGTATTTGCGTATCTTTCCTCATAGACCATGAGCTTCATGAGGGATAGGAATTCTTTAAATTACTCACATCCGTATCTCAACAATTGACCTAGTACCTTACTACTTAGCCAGGAGCATACCAATATTTCCCAAGCATTCTTTCTTTTCTGATTGTGACACTTATATCCTGGAAGGTGACAGCTTTTACACTCAGTAAGCCTGGATTTGAGAAATTTTCTTGTTTTATCTCTGGACTTTTCTATAATGGCTTTTTCCCCCCCTCAAGGCTAGAATTCTATCACTTGAGCCACAGCTCCACTTCTGGCTTTTTTTTTTTTTTTTGGCAGTTAATTGATATGAGTGTCAAGGACATTTCTGCCTGGGCTGGTTTTGAACTACAATCCTCAAATCTCAGCCTCCTCAGTAACTAGGATTACTGGTGTGAGCTGCCAGTGCCTGACCCTTGGAAATTACTTACTTGGCCAGTCTGTCCTGTATACATTGCTCAAGGTAGAGATGAGGCAAGCCTTTCACTCCCTGGGAAGAAAGTAAACGCTGCTTCTATAGGCATTCTACAGCTCATGGATGCTTGCTCAGTACTTGCTGGGATTAGAAATTTAGGGGCCCGCAGGAAGTGTGGGTTCAGAAGCTCAAATGTGGGTAAGCACATTTGGCCTCCCACATTTGGATCTTTAGCAAAGGATCTCAGATCTGTAATAAAGTATTTCTATTTTTAAGCATGTCTTCTCATGCAATTAACATTTAGTGCTCTATAGTGAAATAACTTGGGGAATTTCAATTTCTGTCTCTTTGGGGCTGAAAGCAAACTAATGAAAATAAACTGCAAGTTGAGAGTCTGCAGATACATGGCTAATTGCTTGAAAAGCCTGAGGATTCCTTCTGGGGGGGGGGTGTTTCTCCTCCATTGAGGGTAAGTGCTTTTCTCTCTCTCTCTCTCAGGGTAGGGAGGTTTCCTCTCTTGCTTTTTCCTCTCTTGCTTTCAAGGCATCGGTGTGTTTAATGTCCTCCGATTCCTGTCCTAGATCTTTAGTAACTACACAGCTGCTGCCTGCCATCTGTATGTTATCATTTCTGCTGGATATTTTTTTTTACTTGAGTGGGAAGTAATCATAGTTGTCAATGCCCAATCTTTATCTCTTAAGGGGTGAAGAGAGAAACATAGTTTATTGTTTTTCTTTCTGGATGGTGAAGATTATAAATCTATGGTTGCTCTTGGAAAAAAAAAGAGACTCTATGAACGAAATTAACTGCTCTCCTTTCACATTCTCTCCCTAGAGTAAGGGTGGGAAGAAAAGTGGAGAGGAGTGAAAGGGAGTTCGTTAGCTCAGCATTGTTTCCCGGGATTTTAGGTAGGTTGAGATTTCATTTCAGGCATTACATAACGAAATGCTGAGCTAATTTGAGAAGTTCCACTCATCAATGAAGTCAGGAAGTTATTTCATACCTCCTAAAACAATTTTCCAGGCTACCTGTTTCTGACACTTTTCTGTGATGAGAGACAGGAGAACTTCGCCTTGGAACAAGAAGTGATGTGTCTGCTTTGTAGAGAAGTGGCTGAGATGGCTTCGGGAGGAAGGGGGTAGGCACGTCTCCCGGTTGCCATTGGCTTCCACTGCTCTGTCATTAAGCTTTTGCCCTGGAGATCATCAACTACTTATAGATATGACTTTTATTCCTAAACTGTATTTTTTCCAGTTCTGGAGACTAGATTCCTCCTGACATACAGCGACTGTTACTATATTACTCTTTGTGGTAAATTCCTTGTTGTCCAAAATACCTGTACTCTTCCTACAGTGCCTGTCCTATTGAAGGGTACTCTATAGAACTCTAGCATGGTCATCCATGTGATTGCATTGTCCCATGAAGTGTGGGTGAAAATGATGTGTGAAGCTTTTAAGCAGAAGGGCCAAAAGGCTCTTGTGTGATAAAGCCCAGGAGAGCTCAGAGACAGTAAATCTTCTCAGTAAATCCAGATTCTAGTTGCTGTCAGAGAGAGAATTCAGACATGAGACAAAGTAAGGAATTAAAAGGACTTTTTTTTTTTTAAATCACAGAGCAAATGTATATACTCCAAAGAGGAATGCGGGCTTTACAAGACAGAGGTTCATAGTGAGATTTTGGTAGCTTATTTTCTGGGTACAGTAGTGGAGGAGAGGATTATTTTTTACTTAAGGTGGGGAAAAGGCAAGGAATCTAAGAAAAAACTCAAGATTTTCCAAAAATCAGGTTTATTCCCTTTTTTCTGTCCTCATGTGATATTTTTAGGTATGTCATGATATCATATACCATATCCAGATATCAAAACAGGCAAGGCTAATGTCATTACAGTGAAAGAAAGGACAGTTATATGGCCTCCGTCAGCCTTGTTGCTTGCAGCCAGTTGTAGGTTCTCTTGATCTTTTCTGTTTGAACAACTCATAGGATGCCTTGTTGTAATATGTCTTCATGACTACAGACTGGATTATAGATCATTCTCTTTTAATTTCTGCACATTCTAATGGAGGTATGCACATGAGAAATGTTTTTCTAAGAAAATCAGAAGTCCAAGTATGATGACAATCAGTCATGGTCAGTGTCAGGGGACAAACACACTGGCCTAGAGAACACATGTCTTTTCAAAAGGAGTCTATGTGCAAGTGATCATGACATGCTTACCAAAACGAACTCGAAGAAGTGGAAAAGAGATTTAAAAAAATTTTTTTGTGGTTCTTTTTTTCTCTTTTTTTCTTTGTATTTCCCCCATTTTGTCACCATATTTGATTTCTGTACATTTTGTCTTGTATGTAACTTTATTTAATTTGGGGAGAGAAAGGGGAAGTCCAGAAATGGTGAGACAAAGGGTGAACTAATTTAGCAGTGATACGCACTAGACACTATGTTGGAAATGAACTATACAACATGTATGAGAGAGGAGTCAAAGGGAAAAATTGGAAGAAAATGAGGGAAGGGTGACATTGTTAAAAAAATGTACTCAGTACTTGACTTATGTAATTGTAATCCTTCTGTACATCACATTTACAATAAAAATAAATAAAAAGTTAAAATCTAAAAAAAGAAAAAAACAACCCAAAACAGAATGCAGTAAGATGGGTGCTGGTGGCTCATGCTTATAATCCTAGCTACTCAGGAGACTAAGAACTGAGGATCACAGTTTGAAACCAGTCTGTTCAGGAAAGTCCATGAAACTCTTATTCCAATTAACCACTAGAAAACAAGAAGTGGTGCAAAGTGGTAAAGTATTGGCCTGGAGCAAAACGGAGCTCAGGGACAGCACCCAGACCCTGAGTTCAAGCCTCATTGTTGCCCCCTCCCTCCCCAAAAAGAGTCTAATAAATTGAAACTTTTGCTGAATATTTTATACACACACACACACACACACACACACACACACACACACACACACACACACACACACACACACACACACATATATATATATATATATATAAGTCAGGTATTCTCATTTCCCATTGGGTACTGCCATACTGGAACCCAGACCCAATATTCCCAGAATGTCCTAGTTTTGGAGAGAAGCCAATAGTCTTGAGTTTGCATTTAAATCCTCTGATTTTTAAGCATTGGTAACTAATAATATTTAGGGAAATATCAGTTAATAACACCAGTTAGTCTCAACAAAACACATTTTGTAGGGAAAAATCTGATCCCTGGGTTACTGTTTACACTTTTTAACTTCAGTTAATTTGTACAAGAATGGCATGTGCGTAAAAGTTCTGAATTGCAACATTATATTTGCACAGGGCTACACGGGTGGGATTTTTAGAAAACACCTTGAGGAAGAACACTGTCCTTTTCAATTTCACCAAAACCATAGATAGGCATCTCATCATCCAGCTGCCAAAAGGTGAGCAGAAGACTGCTGCTCAGCTATTGCAGATCCAGCATCAATTCAGGTCAACATCCTTGGGTTTTTGCAAGATTGAATTGGAGATGTGGGTACTAAAATGTATCCTCACGGTGTCCTTGATGAAATAAAGGTTTAACTTTGTGTGAGCATATTCATTTGTTTGTTGTTTCTTTTTCTCAGATAAAATTAGGAAATATCTAGTTTCTTTCAAGGGAAAAGATGTTCAGAGTTGTAGACAAAGGAAGTGCCAGAAAATTGGTTAACTACTTGTAGAAAACTAAAGCTAAATCCTTATATATCAGCCTGCACCAGAATCAACTCCAAATGGATCAAAGACCTCGGAGTCAAAGCAGACACTCTGAAAACATTACAGGATGGAATAGGAGAAACCCTAGGTCTCCTTGGCATAGGCTGAAATTTTCTTAATAGAGACCCAGAAACACAACAAATCAAAGAAAGGTTGGACAAATGGGATTGCATGAAATTGCAGAGCTTCTGCATGGCAAAGGACATAGCTAGCAAGATCAATAGAAAGCCCACGGACTGGGAGAAGATCTTCACTAGCCATACAATGGACAAGGGTCTCATATCTAAAATACACCTGGAACTCAACAAATCTTCAAAGAAACAACTGCCCAATAGATAGGTGTGATAAAGACTTAAAGAGAAACTTCTCTGAAGAGGAAAGAAGGATGGCCAATAGACACATGAAGAAATGCTCAACCTCTCTAGCCATAAAAGAAATGCAAATCAAAACAACATTGAGATACCACCTCACCCCAGTTAGAATGGCTATAATCAAGAACTCTAATAACAACAGATGCTGGAGGGGATGTGGACAGAAGGGAACCTTACTGCATTGTTGGTGGGAGTGTAAACTTGTTCAACCACTTTGGAAAGTAGTATGGAGGTTCCTCAAAAGACTCCACACAGAGCTCCCCTATGACCCAGCAATCTCACTTTTGGGCATTTACCTGAATGATCACAAACAAGACCATACTAAAGCTACCAGCACAACTATGTTTATTGCAGCATTATTTACCATAGCTAAGATATGGAACCAACCTAGATGTCTCTCAGTAGATGAATGGATCAAGAAAATGTGGTATATATACACAATGGAATTCTATGCTTCCATCAGAAAGAATGACTTTGTCCCATTTGTTAGGAAATGGAAAGACTTGGAAAAAATTATATTAAGTGAAGTAAGCCAGGCCCAAAGAAACATAGGTCCCATGGTGTCCCTTATTTGCAATATCTAGCATATGTATGAGTCAAGCAGAAAAGGTCAGATAAGTTGATGTTAGGTGAAATGAACCCCAAGGTAAGTAGTCAAATGTTTTTGCTTTCATGCAAAAATATTCTAACATATTTATAACATATTTATAAGATGATTTCCCTGCTATCTCTGTATTTGATGTTGGTATAATTTGTGGAGGGCAAGGGAAAAAACAAATCGTTTAAATGGGGATACAGGTGGGCCCATTGCAACAATGAGATGTACAAATCGTTATGTAAAAAAACGAACTTTACTGTGGGCTGGGAAGGTAGCTCAGCGGTAGAGTGCATGCCTTGCAAGCATGAGGCCCTGGGTTCGATTTCTCAGCACCACATAAACAGAAAAAGCCGGAAGTGGCGCTGTGGCTCCAGTGGTAGAGCACTAGCCTTGAGCTGAAGAGCTCAGGGACAGCGCCCAGGCCCAGAGTTCAGGCCCCATGACCGGCAAAAAAAAAAAAAAAAAAAAACGAACTTTACAACTTTGGTGGGGGGGAGTAGGGAGGTTGGGGGGAGATGGGAAGGGATGGGAATGGGAAACAAAGGAGGAGGCAACAATGCTTGATAATAAAAGTCTCATTATCTTGCCCATGTAATTGTAACCCCTCTGTACGGTATTTTCACAATAAAAAAAGGAAGTTCCAGAAGGGGCAAAGAGGTGAAGGTGATATTCTTGTTTTCAGCTCTTCAGTGGCTCCTGCTTGAAGATGTATACAATTTGGGGGCATGTGCTCAATGGATGGAATTTAAAGAGGACAGTTATCCTGTCTGTAGCACTCAGCATCACTAGAACATCATTCTGTCAAGTTTCTTCATTTTTAGCCTTTCATCCTCAAGGCAGAGAGCAGAGCTCACTTTCCTGGGCTCTCTTAGAGCCAGTGATCAGTACCAGGATAGGTTTCTTCTAGATCCACTATCCATCCTTTTTCTACCTTCTTTATTCACAGGAGAATGACCTGGAATGATTCTGTCATCAAGGCTTCCTTCCCTATGGCTTCTGTTTGGGTTTAGCCAATGGGAGGCAATGCAGGAGATTGGCGAGGAGAAAAGAATGCTGGGAACTAGCAAATATAGGCTCAGCAAGTGTTCTGAAGCCCACAGCAAATATAGGCCAGCAAGTGTTCTGAAGCCCACAGCTTATGAAGGCAAACTCTCACAAGGTGCCAGGGATAGTTCCTTCCTGTGGCCTCTTAAATCTGGATAGATCAATGAGTTCCAGTTGCCAGTCCTTGATGCCTTACCACTCTTAAAGCATACAGTGAATAGTCCACCAATTAACTTTCTTTATTCACCCGAATTGCCATCTCTCTTCTGCCTCTCCCTCACTAATTCACCCTATCAGTCAGACATAATTTTGCCAAACGTTGACTTCCAAAGCTGGCAACAGAACAAGACTGGAAAGAAGGGGCAGTTAATTTTATGCATCAACTTGGCTGGACCACAATATCTAGATATTTAGATAAACATGATTCTGGATGTTTCTGTGAGGGTGTTTTTGGATAAGATTAGCATTTAAATTGGTAGACTTTCACTAAAGCAGATTACCTGTACAACAAGGGGTGATCTAGCCCCTGTTGAAGGCCTAAGTGGAACAAACAACTGACTTCACCAGAGCCCCAGAGGGAAATTTGCCAACAGGTGGCCTATGGATCCCAACTGAACCTCTTCCCTGTTGGCCTGCACCATCAGATTTTTGGATTTGCCAAGCCTTTACCATCATATAAGCCAAATTCTTCAAAGTAAATCTCTCTCTTCAGTGTGGAAGTTAAGGTCAAATTCCTGGCATGGACATGGCAGCTGTGGCAGCAATGGTTTTGTCACCAGACTAATTCCGCAGTGTGGGTTTGGAAACTCCTTGTCCTGAGACCTCAGCCCAAGTCTGGTTCTGCAGCTCTTCAGAGGGTTTTGTTTATCCAACCAGTTTAGCTTCTGTTAATCTTGGCAGAGGCCTATATAGATGGAGGAAGGTCAGATTATAGAAAGTAATTTTATCTTTGTTGACTTAAACTACATTCATCAAACATAGTTTTATGGCATTAAAATTTATTTTTCTTGCAATAAACAATAAGTATACTGTCATTCAGCTGTACTATTATTTCTTCCTTTGGATCTAATGTGCTTTTCTAGACTGGCATGAATAATAAGCTACTCAAGCCTGTTATCAATTTCTCATTTAATTTCACTCCTGAATGTCCCTACAGTCTTGATTTTGCATGAAGAAGTAAATGCGATTGTGTTTATAAGAAGTGCATTCTAAGATGATGTGTGCTTGTTTATCTGTGTTCTTTTCCTTCTTTTCTTCATATAAATATGTAATTAAGCTAGCGGTTTCTGTGATGTTTGCAGAAGGATTAATTTCCAGAAAATGAAAGATTTTAAAACTTGCCTAAGGAACAGTCCTACATGCTGGGCAATTTAGCCAGTTTCTGAGATTATAATGTCTTAACTTTGTAGCTCAAATGGAAATGTATAAAAGGATGAAATTTTTGAGAAAATAGTAGTTCTCCTTTTCTTATCGAATTAATAAATCCATGACTTTACCCTTAAATTGATTATCTTTGTACAATAACATTTTAAGTGTGACAATTACTTTTTCAAATATAGACTTTAAAAAGTAGTAGTTCTAAATTCACAGCAAAATTGGACAGAAAGCAAAGAGAGTCTCACATTACTCTCTGACTTGAACTACCACATAATCAACATCCTCCACTGTAGGGATAGGTTTGTTGTAATTAATGAACAAAATTAATAAATCATTGTAACCCAAAGTCCACAGTTTACATTAGGGATAAGTATTGTATACTTATGGCTTGTGACAAATATAAAAATAACACACATCCTTTATCTGTTGATACACAATAATTTCATTGTCCTGAAAGTTATTTGACTTTACATACTTATTCCTGTCTACAAACTCTTGGCACCTGCTGCTCTTTTACTGCCTCTATAGGTCTTCCTTTTCTAGATTACATACAGTTGCAGTCATATGGAGACTGTGTACATATTATGACGTAGCCTGGATTGTCTATCAGTATCTTTATGTAGTTCATTCTTTTTTTGTTGTTGTTGTTCATTCTTTTTTTTTTTTTTTCTTGTCTGGGGCTTGAACTCAGGGCCTGGGCATTATACTTGAACCTCTTTGTGCTCAAGGCTAGTATTCTACCACTTGAGTGACAGAACTGCTTCTGACTTTTTCTGAGTAGGTCATTGGAGATAATAGTCTCATGGGTCCTCCCTGGGCTGACTCTGAGCCATGATCCTCAGATCTCAGCCTCCTGAGTAGCATCAGCCACCTGTGCCTGGCTAGTTCATTCTTTTTATCATTAAATATTCCATTGTATACACATAGTATATAGAATATCGATTGCATCAATTGAATATAAATGGAATTTTCTTTCTGATTTTTGTATATATTTTTTCAATGCCAGTTTTTGTTGTTGTTGTTTGGTTTTTGTGTTAGGCCTGGGGCTTACACTCATGGCCTGGTTGCTCTCCCTGAGATTTTTTGCTCAAGGCCAGTGCTTTACCACATGATCCACAGTTCTACTCCCAGCTGTTTTGGTGTTTAATTGGAGATAAGAGTCTCATTACTCTTCTGCCATGGCTGGCTTTGAACTGGGAATCTCAGCTCTCAGTTCCCTGAGTAGGTAGGATCATAGGAAGTGAGCCACAGCTTTCAAGGACAGTTTGTTTGTTTGTTTGTTTATTTTCTCTCCCCTCTATCCCCCAAATGTCGGTTTTAAGAATTTGAGGTAGTGTTCCTGCTCTGGGTTTGACAGTGTACAGGGCCCAATATTGCCATGCCAGCTGGGGTACAAGATCCACATTTAATTTTAATAACTGTTGCATGCCATGTTAAGGCCTAATAGGACAATTAAGAGCAGGACAAGAGAAGCAGCAGATTCAGTAATTTAAGCTTGTGTTGCCTTTTCTCACTAGCACTGCAGTGATAAACTCAATCTCTTTGCTGCTCCTCAAGGAACATACTTTTGGATTCTGCTCCAAATTCATTGATGACAGTGTTTATGACTTCTTGTCCATGCCACCCCTAGAGAAAATGAAGCCCTAGCTCCATGCATTGTCTTACTCAGCATCTAACAGGAAAAAAGGAGAGATCAAAAAAGTCTAAGTATAGAGGGATTTAATGCAGAGGATTGGTTGCAAAGATTTTGGAATGGCTGAAGAAGTGTAAGGAAGATGGTATTGCCTAGAAATCAGGAAGTTATTCCTAGAAAAAAATCATAGTCTGAAGAGACAGCAGACATCAGAATCAGATTCAGATATAGTAGAAAGTTTAGAAATCTCACACTGTGCCATTAATATGTTAAAGATACTAATTAAAAATAACACACAAGAACAAATATATAATATAACCTGAAAGAAACATGAGAAAGCATCAAAATAAAGTACTAGAAATTAAAAAAAATACTTATGGAATGCCTTTGATGTGCTTATTAATATACTGTACATGGCTGGAAAAAGTGCCAGTGGGTTTGAAGATGAGTCTAGCAGAAACTTCTTGTACTGAAAACAAAGAGATACAAGAATGGGAACATGGGGAATTCCAGAAGGGAAAAAAAGAGGAATAGGAGAAATATTTAAGGTAACTATGGTTGAGAGTTTTCCAAAGTTAATCAAAGACACTAAACCACAGATCCTGGATGGTAAAAGAACATTGGATAGGCAAGTGCTTTAAAAATTTGCATCTGAGTATATAATATTCAAACTACAGAAATTAAATAATGGCGAAAATACTGGAGGAGATCAAAGAAAGAAAATCACCTCACTTAGAGAAATAAGGATTAGAATTATATTTCTCTTTAGAAGTGATTCAAGAAAATAGGAGAGTGAGATATTTAAAAGTTTGAAAGGAAAAAACCCATACACATATAATTCTATATCCAGCAAAATTATTCTTTAAAAATAAAGGACAAATAAAACATTTTTGAAAAAAAAATAAGGGAGGTTTGTTGTTGTTGTTTTGCTAGTAGACCTCCCTTGTAAGAAATGCCAAAAGAGTTTCCTCAAAGAGAGCTATGTAAAGAAAGAAGAGTGCTAGAGAAAAAAAAATGAAAGTAAGACAGTCTTTTCTTATACTTAATTGATCTAGCCAATAATTTCTTCAAAATAAGAATAGCTTATGGATAAATGACAAAAAAGCAACAATTTAATAATAGACAAGGAAGAATTGGTGCTATTATATTAAAGGATATTCTGTTATCTGTGAAGTAGTGTAATGATGTCATTTGAAAACAGATTTGGGTCAGTTGTAAATGTATATTGCAGACTATAAGGTGACTACTAAGAAAATTTAAAAAGATGTATATGTTAAGAGGAGAGGAAAAGGAATACTTTTAAAGGGTCCAATTAAAACTAGAGAAGGCACTGGGTGCTATGGTTCATGCCTGTAATCCTGGCTACTCAGGAGGCTGTGATCTGAAGATCACAGTTCAAGGTCAGCATGGGCAGGAAGTCTGAGAGACTCTTATCTCCAATTAATCACAAAAAAAATCCAGAAGTGGTGCTGTGGCTCAAGTGGTAGAGTGCTAGCCTTGAGCAAAAGGATCCCAGCGATAGCATCCAGGCCTAGAGTTCAAGCCCCAGGACCAGCAAAAACAAAATAGAATAAAACAAAACAAAAACACCCAACCCTCCATCCTCCCCAAGAAAAGAGATTTAAAAAGACATCAACAAAGGCAATGGATAGAAAACAGAGACATGCGGCTGGATCTAGGAAAATGGTAGTGTCTGAAAGTCAGGAAGCTGCTCTCAACAAATTCATATATATTTGAATATACTGTATAAAAATCACTTCACATGTGGATGGTCTAAATATGCCAATTAAATTATGAGGCTGTCAGAGTAGAAGAAAATAGTAAGACTTAAATATTTATTTTTAAATAACAAGCTGATTTTAACTATTAAGACATAGATAGGTTAAAAGTACAGGGATATGCCGAGCACTGGTGCCTTACCCCTATACTCCTAGTTGCTCTAGAGGCTGAGATATAAGGATCATGGTTTGAACCTAGCCCAGGCAGGCAAATATGCAAGACTCTTATCTCCAGTCAACTAGCAAAAACTGGAACTAAAGGTGTGGCTCAAGTTATAGAATGCCAATCATGAGCAAAAAAGCTAAGTAAGAGCACAAGGCCCTGAATTCAAGCCTCAGCACGTGTTCATGCATGCATACACACACTACCAGGATAAAGATAAACCATGCTAACAGTAATTAAAAGTTAAAAGAAAGCTGAAGTAGTTATATTAAGTTGAAACAAAGCAGACTTCAAGTCTATGAAAATCTACAAGGATTGGTAAATAAGCTGCAGTGAACATGATTGTGCTGGTGGCTTTGGTGCAGGCTGATTTGAGGTCATTTCGGTAAATGCCCAGGAATGGGATTGCTGGATCATAGGAAAGTTCTATGTTTAGTTTCTTGAGGAACCTCTATACTGCTTTCCAGAGTGGTTGAATAAATTTACATTCCCATCAATAGTTTAATAGCATTTGTTATTACTAATTTTCCTAATAATGGCCATTCTAACTTGGATGAGGTGAAATCTCAATATTGTTTTGATTTGCCTTTCTCTTATGGCCAGAGATGTTAAACATTTCTTCATGTGTCTATTGGCCATTATTTTTTCTTTGGAGAAGTCTCTCTTTCAGTCTTTAGCATTATTTACCATAGCTAAGATATAAAATCAACCCTTCAGTGGATGAATGGATCAAGATAATGTGGTGTATATACACAATGGAATTTTATGCTTCCATCAGAAAGAATGACATTGCTCCATTCATAAGGAAATGGAAAGACTTAGAAAAATTATATTAAGCAAAGCAAGTCAGACCCAAAGAAACTAGTCTGCATGGTTCCCTTATTTGTAATAACAAGAAGATGTAAACCTACTGAATAGTAAAGGACAAATAATTGCACTTGGGCACCATTAATTAAACAGAACTCTAAGCATTTGCACAGAGAGAACAAAGGAGGATATTCTAAGGAGAGGAACACAAGACCATATAAAATGATGCTTATCAAATTGAACTCCAAGAAATGGAAACAAGAGCTTTTTTATTGTACTATTTGCAAGTATTTTTTCTTTCTTTTTTTTTTCCTTTGGTTT
This sequence comes from Dipodomys merriami, assembly GCF_024711535.1. Classification (NCBI taxonomy): domain Eukaryota; kingdom Metazoa; phylum Chordata; class Mammalia; order Rodentia; family Heteromyidae; genus Dipodomys; species Dipodomys merriami. Next base: position 45,263,855 of record NW_027206290.1, on the reverse strand, counting down.
ATTTTCTTTTGTCACTGTTTTTATTTCTGTACCTATTGTCTTGTATATAAGTTTACTTGATTTGGGGAGGGGATGGGATATCACAAATTGTGGGAAAATGGGTGAACCAATTCAGCAATGATACTCACTAGACACTATGTTGGAAATGAACTTTACAACTTGGGCAGAAGGATCGGGAGGGGGAAAAAGTGGGAGAAATGAAGGAGTGGGTAACACTGTTCAAAAAGAAATGTATTCATTACCTGACTTATGTCATAGTAACCCTTCTGTACATCACCTTTGCAATTAATTAAATTAAATTACATTACATTAAACTAAAAAAAAAGAAAATCAACAAGGACAAAGAGAGGCATTATGTAACAATAAAGAATTGAGTTCTCCAAGAACACAAAATATGCATATGCTAACAACAGTATTAAAGTAAATGAGGCACAAATGGAAAGAATTGAAAACCTACCTTAGTAGTTAGAGACTTTAAAAATATATGAAGGGAGCCAGGCACCAGTGACTCACACATGTAATCCTGGCTACTCAGGAGGCTGAGGTCTAAGGATTGCAGATCAAAGCTAGCCCAGTCAGAAAAGTCCCTGTGAGACTCTTGGCTAAAATGGCTAGTTCTTTTTTGTTTGTTTGTTTTTGGTCGGTCGTGGGGCGTGAACTCTGGGCCTGGGTGCTCTCCCTGCGCTCTTCAGCTCAAGGCTAGCGCTCTGCCACTTGAGCCACAGCACCACTTCTGGCTTTTTCTTTAGGTAGTGCTGAGGAATTAAACCCAGGGCCTCATGCATGAGAGACAAGCCCTCTACCACTGAGCTACCTTCCCAGCCCAGTCCCTGTGAGATTCTTATCTCCAATTAACTGCTCAAAAACAGAAAGTTGTGCTCTGGGCTCAAGTGGTAGATTGTGAGCCTTGACCACAAAAGAGGCTCAGGGACAGCACCTAGGCTCTGAGTTCAAGTCCCACAAATGACTACATACATATATTTGTGTGTCTGTGTGTGTGTGTGTATATATATATATATATATACACATACATACATACATACATATGTATATATATATGTGAGTGTGTGTGTGTGTGTGTGTGTGTGTGTGTGTGTGTGTGTGAAGGAAAAGCCAGTAGAAGTGAGAGGAGAAATAGACAAATCCAACTTTGTTGGCATTTTCAGCATTCCAAGTTCACTAATTGATAAAAAAAATAGACAATATATCAGCGTGAATATAGAAAATGCAACCAACTTTATCAACCAAATTGTTCCAATTGCTATTCATTCAATACTTACTTGACAGTAGAAGAATGTTCATTATGGAAACAAAGTAGAAATTAATAGTTATCTGAAAATATCCCATAGTATTTGGAAATTAAGCACATACTTCTAAGTATCTATGAGTCAAAGAGGAGATCTCAGGTAAATTAGAGAAAATTTTGAAATGAATGAAAATGAAATAACATAGAGAAAAACAAGCCAATAACAAAGAGCAAAAGTCAATGAAATATAAAACTGAAAAACAGAATTCAATCAGTATAGACAAAATTTATTCTGCTAGCCACACTCCCCAGTAAAAAGACGAATTGCCAATATTCAGAGTGAAATAGAGGTATGACTGCAGACTCTACAGATTTAAAAATGATAATAAGAAAAAAACGATTAATAACTACATATAAATTCAACAACACAGATGATATAGACCAATACCTTGAAAGAAAAATAATTCTTTCACCAATTATTCATCCTTATTATCTATGAAATCAATGAAATAGATAATTGGAATAGTTCTGTATCTATTAAAGGAGATTAAATTTATGTTTAGAAACCTTAAACAAAATCAACAGCACCCAAAACTGAAGGTCCAGACAGATTTACTGGTAAAATCTGACCAATAATTAAAGAAATAACACCATTTCTGCAAATCCTCTTCTACAAAATAGGAATGGAGAAAACACTTCCAAACATATCATATGTCTAACATTACTTTGATTCAAAAACCAGAGAGTACAAGTAACATAGACAAAATCTTCAAAGAACTCAGCAAACTAAATTCAATAATAAATAAAAAGAATAATGCACCAAAGTAGAATTTATCCCTAGATTTGCAAGGATAACTCAATATTTGAAAACCAATTAATGTACCATATTAAGCCTATAAGTTGTCTGGGATGTTCTTCTGGCCTGGCCTGAGCTCCTTCATAGGATTGTGGTCAGCTGTGGTGTAAGTGTGCTGCATTGTTGACCTTAGGAGGCTTCTCTTATTCTTCACTTGACTTGTTTTGTAGGACTGGCAATTCTAGCCCAGGTTCAAAAGGCATGAATGTGGAAGGACCCACAAAATCACATTGCAAAGGGGCATGGGTACAGGGTAAGATGAAGAATTTAGGCAATCAGCATACATTAGGGATTCACTTAGATATTTCTAAATAAATGGGGCTTATTTTAATATGCACAGGGCTAACTAGTGTAGCTTTCACCTAGATCAAGATCTAGACGGCTTCTTATTTCTTTCTCTGTGTCCTGCTAATTGGTATATCTTTATTTTTTACTATTACAAGTATCCAGACCTCTAAATTGATTTCTGGGTGAAAATATGATGGTTGTAGTTTCCTTCATGAACTACCTACCTACCAATCTGTGGGTTGATTACCAGCTCTCACTCAATTCCCCTTGGTGCTCAGCATTTCAGTAATTGTCAAGAATTAGTTGTTGTAAGTATTTGTACTTGTGTACCTGAAGGCTTTCTCTTCACCAGAGCAGTCTGGCAATGCTGGACAACTCTCGAAAGCCGATGGTGATGTGATTGGCTGATTATTTGTGTGGATGATAGCCATTCTCCGACCTCTGAATCCATATCCTGTACCTTATGACTTTGCAGTTTCTCTCACATAAGTGCTTAAAATATATCTTGTGACTTTATGACCTGTAAGATATTAGAAGACTTGCTATATACAGAGGCTTGAGAAAGCACTCATGCATTTCTGTTTTCTCCTCTTCTCCTCTGTGATTGCCTAACACATGACCAGGTTACCTGCCTGAGAAGGAGACATATGGAGCTGCCCTGGTCTTTGTAGAGCAGCTGATAGTCTTATGGCCCTTGGGGGGGGGGAGAGAGAGAGAGAGAGAGAGAGAGAGAGAGAGAGAGAGAGAGAGAGAGAGAGAGAGAGAGAGAGAGAGAGAGAGAGAGAGAGAGAGAGAGAGAGAGAGAGAGAGAGAGAGAGAGAATCAGCAGAGCCAACTAGCCAATCCACAGCTGGACTGCAGATGCGTGAGTGAACATAGCTGAGATCAAAAGAACCTGCCTGGCTGACTTGAAGATCCCTGAGTAGAATAAATGATTGTTATTTTAAGATACTAAGTTCTCCTTGAGTTGCCAGCCTGGAGGCTCAGAGATTCAGGAAGGAAGGTCAAGTTCTTGATTTCTTTCACAAGGCAGAGGTTCAATCACTAAGGCACTTTTGAGAAGGGAGTTTTTTTCCTTCTAAATTCCTTTAGTTCTCTCTCTCTCTCTCTCTTTCTCTCTCTCTCAATTTTAGCTTGGCAAAAGACAGCATTCCTAGAATTTCTCTTTCTTAGTTAATAAAGAAATATTCATTCTCACTTAACCTTGTAGAGGAAAGTGGGAAGAAGAATATGATATAAGAGGATGCCTGTCCTTTCTGGTGAGATGGTTTGAGAGGCCAAGAGGAAACAGATAGACAGATTGAAGTATAGAGAAGCCAATTGTATTCTCGTTCATCAAGTTGAAGGACACGAATGGAGGGAGGACACTTCATGATCCCAGGATGCCACTATGTCATTGCTGTGAAGAAACCCTAGTATCCTGAAGCCATTTTGGAAATGAATGTCTGTATATATGCGTGATGGATGTGTGTGCTTGTGGGGTTGCGGAATTCTGTAAGAGTGAGAAGCCTGGTGGTTACTGCAGGGGATGGGGAGAAGTGAAAGGTGTGTGATCAGGAACTCCTGTTTCTCAACTGAGTGGCTTTCATAGGGATGTTCTGTCCATCCTTAGCATCTCCATGTAGTATCACTGTGCTTCACACAGGACAAAGCTGGATCTTTGAAATGGCTGCCTTAGAGGCCATAACAAATTGCACCATATGTCTCATTGACCAGGATGGAGTCACATGGCCACATCTTGTTGCAAAGGAACATAGGAAGGTCAATATTTTTAAGTGGATACATTGTCACTGAAACCAAATAAGGGTTTCTATAAGGCAAGAAGACAGAGTGGATAGATTTATGGTATAAAAAATTATGGTACTACTAGCTTCTTTAACAAGGACACTAGAATATTGTAGTTGAAAGGGATCCTTCACATCCATCACCGGGGACCACGCAGAGGCAGGCAGGCACAGGAGACAGATTAATACAAGGTTTATTAGAGGGGCCATATTTCCCAGGAGAGGGAGCACATGGCACCTGTTCCAGGTGGGTCTCCAGGCAGAAGTGAGGTAGGTAGGTCTGGGTGGAGAGAGCGAGTGGCCAGCTGTAGGGCAGGAAGTCCAGGGCAGGGAGGAGCTCAGGTATGGGTGGAGCTGAGAACCAAAGGTGGGCATAATGCTCACAGTAGTGCTTTGAGGTAAAATATACCTTAAATCAGATGTAAAACCAACCATGAGAAAATAGAGAAGCCACATTTTGAGAGGTTGAATTTTGGAGTCTTTATTTAGCGTTACGGGACTGCAGAAGGCCAATTAAAAAGATCTGCAGCCCTGAACAGAGCTTGCACTGAGCTTTTAAAGACAAAGGTCCCATGTTGGGTGGAGACCAAACCTCGGCAAACTATTATACATAAACACAGCACCAGGAGCAGAGCTCCCCTGGAGCTAACCAATGTGATGTATCTACATTTGGGCAAGGCAGGGCCCTACTGGCCCTACCCACTGAGCCAGGCATCTACAATTCAAAGGATGGCTTATAGAGTTGGCCTTGGAGTTGGATGGACAGCCCCCCCCCCCCCCGACCTCCTGGCTAAGCTTCAGGATGTCTGTGAAACCAACAGGACCAGCACCTGGCCAGGCACGGGGATGGCTGTGACTCAGTTTCCCCACGACATTAGGATTTACTAAAATGAGATAGAATGTTATTTTTAGGTCTCTGAAAGTCCAGTGTCGATATGCCTGGTCAGTGGCTAGGCTTTCATTGGTGGCTCTGTTATTCTCAAGCAATAGTATTCTTTTTTTTCATGGGACAGATGGGGATACAGGGTAAAGAAAGTAACAGTCTTGGTCACTACAGACTAGAAATGGCATATATCATCTCTGTCACGTCCCATGTTGAGATCTTGTCACATGGTTTCATCTTGGAGCAAGTTGTTCTGGGAAATATAGCACCCAACTGGGCATCTGCTTCCAGTGACAATTCTGTAACTGGAAGGGAACACAACCTTTTTTGTTTCTTTCTATTTGTTCTTTTTATTTGCCTACATTGTATAGACTGGATAAGTTTTTTAAAAAACTTTTTATTGAAGTATAGTTAACAATAAAAAGGTGCATATATCATACATGTATGGCCAATGCGTTTCCACAAAGTTAACGTGCTTGTACGACAAGTATCCAGATATAGAAACAGAATCCCCTGTGGGAAGTATAAATTTTTGATGCATATTTAGCTGTTGACAATCAGCAGAGTCTGCTACAGTCACTAACAGCAGGAAATTTATATTTTCAATTTATCTATATTGCTTATTAAGTGCCATATCAATCACTACTGCAATTTGGTGGCTGAGTTTGATAGGAGCTTAAGCAAACAATTCCATGCGTGACTGGCCCTAGATCAGGGAACTGCTGTGTCCTGATTGGTTGAATTTCTCCAGTCTGTCACATATTTATAGAAGTTCAAGTCGTGGAAAACACCCTTTCACAGAAACAATGCTGTGAATATTTCTAGTGCCTGTCATTTAATATACAGGGGGATTTTTTTTTAATTTTTGGTTCTAAGTAACTACTAGTGAGATTCACATGAATGGTTCTACAAGGGAAACACCCAAGCAAAATATAGATCCTTAAACTGAAGCAGACACTGTGAGTTCAGTTGTTTTTCAGAGTTTACAAAAATGCAAATGAGGAGGTAGACAAGTTCCCAGGAGCTAGTCAAGTGTTTCATGTGCTTCTGTTAGTCTGGTTGGATATTTATTACAGCTTGTGTGCTAGGGAAGTTTCAACAAGCTCCTCATATATGCAAATGGCTGGGTGGATGTTATCTTTTGCCAGCATAGCTTTTGAACATTAAGGCCATTGTTGTTATTGTTGCTATATAGTAGGAACAGAGCAGTGATTAGGAACATTGGTTTTGGCATCCGATATATCTGAATTAAATGCTGGCCTTGCTACTTTTTGGGTGAAAGTGACTTGATATTGTTTAGCTCCCTCTTCTCTCCTAGTATTCTTTGAGGCCTACCTGAGGTAGCACATACTATTGCAATATATGTTTGATTAAATGTGATTGTCATGCAAACATCAGGTAGGATCAGACTAGGCACGGTCCCTGAACAGCTTGATGAAATTAGCCTGAACCCCCCTTTCCAGCTTGTGTATAGTTCAATGCCCAATTTATAAACCCTCACCTGCCTATGCTTGCCATCCTCGCATAAATACTATTCTCTCCTAGGCATGTTTCCTGAGAGATACACTCTACTCAAGTCAACCACCCATTTACCATGACGCTTTTATGTGGAGTAGACACATTTTCATTTCATCAACAGAAACAACTAAGTTGAATCTTAAACATTCCTGTTCTTAGAAAGAGCTTTGCTATAAAAATAGCTTGGGAAGGCCATCTGTGGGATTGTATAGATTATGCACTGCACAAAAGAATCTGGCTAAGGGAGAGGAATGAAGGTGAGATTCAGCCTGTCATCTGCTTGTCAAGCTGGGAGCCCTAGGTGAAGGGCTGATTTTCTCTAATCTGGCCACCTTGGTGAGATATTTCTAACTAAGTCATACATATGGTTTGGTCACCTTACTTTTTTTTTGTCTTCATTTCCTTGCTCAATAAAACAAATCCCTTCCCTCAATCTATCCCTTAGCCTAAACCCTTGGATCACACATTTGTTTTCTGCATTCAGAAATTTTCAAGATGCAGACATGTCTACATACCCTATTGTATGTAAAAATTCCATCAGGGTCTAGGAAAGCACTCTATAATTAAACGCATTAATATTTTCCTGACAGAGTATGTGGATATTTACACTAAATGGGATGGGATGAATACAGCCTATAAATAGTCGTGTCTTATACCATGTGAGTTCAAGTCAGGTCAGGGTTTACTGAAAACCTTTCCATTTTTGAAGCCTTCTGGGTTTCAGAATGAGGGTCAATGGACCTGTGTGTGTGTGTGTGTGTGTGTGTGTGTGTGTGTGTGTGTGTGTGTGTGTGTGTGTGTGTGTGCGTGCGTGTGTGTGCAGTTGTTGCTGGTGCTAGGAATTAGGCCAAGGGCCTCATGGCCTCATGCTTGCTAAATATGTCCTCTAAACCCCCAACCCTGTATTTTCTTGTGGTGGAACATTGGGTTTCTCCAGTGTTTCTCAAGCACTGACTCTGTTTGGAGTCCTTTTGTGCTAAACTGAAACTGTGTTATAGATTAGAAATGAACTCTTATTAAAGTCTAATGAGCTAGATTAGTTTTTCAGACAGTGGAACATAAACATTACTGATCATTAGAATTGCTTAAGGAACTTGAATATATTCTGGTACCAAGGTTCAGCCTGGAGTGCCTGCAATGAGAAGTCTGTAAATTATTCCAACATGATACAAAGTTTGGGAGCTTCTGGCTGCAAGAGGAAGGAGGACTCATTTGGAAGGATACTGGCTCTGAGCACAGAGTGGGCAGGAACCTCCATACCATAGCCCGTGGCACTGGCTCTGGCACTGGCCAGCTTTTAACTATGGAAATCTTGCTTATCTTGCCTGTCAGGCCCCTTTGTCTTGGAAGGTGGAGTGAGTCTCCTCATAGGACTCTTGCCATTCCCCTCCCCTCAAGGCCCATTCTGCTAGTCTTTGTCCTTTGAATTCTGCTTTGGTATAAACGTGTTCTACATAAATTCATGTTTTCCATCCAGGTGCTGTTGTGAGAGTATTGAGTGGGTAGGAAGTTTGGCTGGAATTCATAGGCTGATGGGCCTTCAGAGGATAATTAGGGTGGATAAAGTCATGAGGCAGGAGTCCTTGTCATGACCATGTGGCCTTGTAAGAAGAGGGTGTCAAGCTGCCAGTTTGCTCTGTCTAAACAGCTGATGTCCTCAGCCATGCTATTACACAGCAAGAGAGCCCTCTCCAGCTGACCATAGTACTGGATTTTCCAGTCCTCAGAACTGCAAGTCTAATGAACCTCTGCTCCCAAATGACCTAGTCTGTAAAATTCAGAACAGCAACAGCCATGGACTTAGCCAATCTTTATGGCACTCATCCCTTCTGATCAGTTTTGGCTTTTCTGTCCCCATTGCAATATTTTCCTTTGGCTGACTTCCCAGCAGGCCCCTTGAAAGCTAGAAAGTAGTATAAATCGATAAGAACTGAGAGCTAGACTAGCAGTTATGGATGATAGAACCCCAAAATATATAGTATGCAAAAATCAGGGAAGGGAATAAATGATATAGTTAGAATTATTATTCAGCAATATTCAATTCCTGTCCTACTGATATAGGGTATGGCTATGTGATTTTTCTTTGGCTAGTAGAATGTAAGCAGACTTGATATTACCTGTGCTTGCATTATTGAGCAAATTGTCTTAACACTCCAGTGATGTACTATAAGACAAGAACACCTCCATATCTGCTTCCTCTTTGGCCTGGTGCTCTGAATGAAGACATATGAGAAGACTCAAGCACAACTACAGCTTGGAGCCATACCAGTTAGCAAGAAGTCCAGAGTCAACATCCCAGTAAACACTGAATGAAGAAAACACATGTGGTGTTTTAGTCGCTGAATCTGAGGAACTTTGTTGTATGGCATCATGGTACCAATAACTGACTAAAATGGAGAGAAATTAAGGGAGCACTGAAATGCTAGCCCTGCTTTAGCAATTTCAGCCTGGACTTAAGGCTAATCTTAAACTGGCAGGTAGAGAAGAGGAGTCACAATGAAATTGTTGATAAGTAAAGTAGCTCAGGTCCAGTGTGCATAGTATGCCAGAGAGGGATTAGTCCAACTTCGCATCCAGAATTTGGTTTAGATGGAAATGACCTTGGTAAGCAACTCAATAGCATCCCTATTTATAATTCTTAGACATGTTGCGTCAAACAACAGGAAGAAGATAAGCTGGACCTGAAATTAAAACCCATCACTTTTCAGAAACTCACCGCGCCCCACGAAACTGTCCCTAGTCTTTCTCTCATTGTTATAGTATTGGAGAATGACTTGAAATTTACTTGTGCTTTTTATGTTTGTCTTTAGAGAAGAGCAAGTCTGACCTTAGCCTCCTGGCACAAGGACAACAAAGAAAAATATTTAAATCAAACAAAATTTCACAGGCACTTGAACATAGTTCCATTTTTCTTTTCTTCCAGGAAACTGTCTTCCCTCCACACAAGAAAAGGGATGTTCTATTGTTTTAATTCAATACTACACTATCAAATAAGTACATATAATTTTTTTACCTAAATTCTACTACATTATATAGAATGATGAGTAATTTGAATTACATAAGACAAGTGAAGAGAAGAATTTTTATGGTCAAAGAAGTCAGGAAAAATGTTGGGTTACACAATATTTAGCAATTCCTTTTACTGCAGGATTTTTTACAACCTTTGCTAAGGCTGTGTCATTTTGAGTCTCTAAGAATAAAGTGTTAGCTGGACACTGGTGGCTCATGCCTGTAATCCTAGCTACTTAAGAAGCTGAGATCTAAGGATCACGATTCAGATCCAACCTGGGCAGGAGTATATGAGACTCTCATCTCTAGTTAACCACCAAAAAGGCAGAAGTGACACTGTGACTCAAATGATAGAGTACTAGCCTTGAGAAAAAATCCCCTCAGGGATAGCACCCAAGCCCTGAGTTCAAGCCCAGGACCACCCCTCTGCCACACACACACACACACACATACACACAAATAAAGAATATTCCCAAGTTCAGTTGAAACAAAGGTTGGTTTGTTTTTCCTTTCCTTGGATCATGTCTTGGGAGTGGTATGGAAATGCTTTAGGAGATGTATTTGATAAACATATGGGCTTGTAATAATCTTCTGTAGTCAAAGACCATCTCTGAAGCACTCATGGTGAGGGAGGCCCTAATGGGATGGAGATTTCTAGCCAGAATCTGCCGGGCCAACATCTGTAGTCATCTCTTGGTTTGGGGCTATACCTCTGTTCCAAAGAGGAACGCAGTATGAGGCCAGCCCTGGCGTACATTCAAGACTCCAGCTCAATCAACAGCCAGCACAGTATACTGTACCTGTACACCTGTCATCCTAGCTATAAGGGAGGCTGATATTAGGTAAATAATAGTTTCATATTAGCTTGGGCAGAACCATCTACAAGACTGTATCTCAACAGAAAGAAGTTGAGTATGGTGGTGTGCCCCTGTCATTTTAGCTATGATGAGAAGCCTAAAATAGGTGGATCACTGTCCAGAACACAATTCCCTATTTCAAAGAAAAAAAGCAGTACAAAATAGGAGATGTGTCTCAGTGGTATAATACTTTGAAAATATAAGGCCTTGAGACAAACCTCAGTACACTCAAAAAAGTAAAAAATAAGTAAAGAATAATGGGACAGGGGCTGGGAAGATGGCTCAGTGGTAGAGTGCTTGCCTTGCATGCATGAGGCCCTGGGTTCAATTCCTTAGCACCACATAAGCAGAAAAAAGCTGGAAGTGGTGATATGGTTCAAGTGGTAGAGCGCTAGCCTTGAGCTGAAGAGCTGAGGAACAGTGCCCAGGCCCAGAGTTCAGGCCCTACTACTGACAAAAAAAAAAAAAAAGAATAATGGGACAAATGTGGCAAGTTTGTTAAAGTCTAGATATTTATAACTATGACAATATTTCATCCCTGCTGGTTTTTTGTTTTGTTTTGTTTTGCAGTCCTAAGGCTTGAATTTAGGGCCGAGGCACTGTCCCTGAGCTTCTTTTTGCTCAAGGCTAGCATTCTGCCATGTGAGCCACAGCATCATTTCTGCTTTTTCTGCTTATGTGGTGCTGAGGAATCAAACCAGGGCTTCATGCATGCTAGGTAAACATTCTACCACCAAGCCACATTCCCAGCCTCTGCTGTTTTTGTTGTTGTTGTTGTTGTTGGTTGTGGGGCTTAAACCCAGGGCCTAGGTGCTATCCTTGAGCCTCTTTGTGTTCAAGGCTAGCACTCTACCACTTGAGCAACAGTGCCACTTCCAGTTTTTGAGTGATTAATTGGAGATGAGAGTCCTTTTCTGCCTGGGCTGGCTTTGAACCATGATTCTCAGATCTCAGCCTCTTTAGTAGCTAGGATTACAGGCATGAGCCACTAGCACCTGGCCATCTTTGCTGTTTTTGATTGTACAATGCTCCCTTGTGAAGGTATTTGTTCTGACAGCTCTAATCTGCTGGTATCTTGCATCGGTCTTTCTGGAATTTAATTGGTAAGAGTAATTGTAGGATCTTATTTGTTAGCTTTCTGGAAGGGACTCTTTTCTCTAAGGGTCCATGTTCCTTCCAAGTGACTGATCTTCTCCTATGGCTAACAAGAAGGATTTTAGTTTAGTTTCCCACATCCATGTTTCATTCACCACTAGGAAAGAGTTCTTTCCTCATAGAAGTAGGAAGGCTCTCTGGGACTGGCAGACTTATTGGTGGAGAAAATAAAGAGAAACACCTCAGAAAAATTTCCCATCAAAAGTTATTTTCTAAGGTGAAAGCAATGTGTGTGTGTGTGTGTGTGTGTGTGTGTGTGTGTGTGTGTGTGTGTGTGTGTGCATACTGGGGCTTGAACTCAGGGCTTGGGTATTGCCCCTGAGCTCCCCCCTACCCCTCTACAAGGCTAGTACTCTAACACTTGAGCCACAGCACTACTCTGGCTTTTTGGTGATTAATTGGATCTAACAATCTCAAGGACTTTGCTGCCCAGGCTACTCAGCCTCTTGAGTAGCTAGGATTGCAGGCGTGAATCACTAGTGCTTGGCTTTGAACTGAGATCCTCAAATCTCAGGTTCTTGTGTAGCTAGGATTATAGGTATGCGCCACCTCACACCTCATCATTCATAATATGTGAAGCCAGACTTGATCATTTCAATTACTCAGCACTTTGCAACACATGCCAAAGCCAAGGAACGTAGAAACAAGAAATCCTGGTAGCTTTGCAAGAAAATGATGCAGGAAAATATCACCTAGAAACAGAGAATACACTATTGAGAAAGAATCATGTGTTACCCAACCTCAGAAGTAGTTTCTATTGATGCAAATCTAAGGTCATTCTGTACCCATGTTTCTTTGCTTAAAACTGAAAGCAATCGTGTAGAATTTAGTATGTTGAGATTTGGCTTTTTGAGGAGCCTCTATGGAGTCCCCGTGAGAATGGATTGTTAGAAAAGTTTTTCCTGACAGCTTGGAATCATGCAGGACTGCCTCCCGTACCCACCAATCAGTACCCTCACAATGTTAATATTCCTTCTTATAAGTGACTCTCCTCACAGATTTGCTTTTTAATCTGTGAAGAGGCCCATTTTCTGCTTGTCACTATGTTTAATTGTAGGAGGAAGCTTCCCTACCACAGATCTGAATAAGCATTGAACTTAACTGTGATTTGCATTGTTCACATTTTTCCATTTATTAGCAAGCATATTGGCTCTGCCAGCGTCATATAATTATCTCCGTGTCTGCCAGATTAGGGCATATGGAGTAGTATTTTGGGAAGGCAGATAATACTCCCATTTGGAGCAGTATCTGGGCAGTCTGAATATGCCTAACAAAGAGTTTCTCTATAAATTAATTTCCCCTCTCAACTGTGTAATGACAGTGTATTAATTTTTTGCTCTTTGAGGCATGTAGATTTAACCTGGAGAGGATTTTATAGTGGTCTCCCATGATATCACTGGTTCAACAATTTGAATATCTTAGTCTGAAGTATTTCCTCTCACCTCCCCCCAAGAAAGTAAACTGACTAAACTCTTGGAAAATGAGCACAGATTCAAGAGGCCTATGTCTATAGAGAAAGAAGAGGATTTTTCAGATGCTTTCTACCACTTCTAGAATTCTTGGAGGCCATGTTTTGGGAGAGGAGAGAGTTCACCAGTGGGAAATTCAGAGCCCCTATCAGCGAGGCCTTTCCCTGGGACATCTAATCGGAGTCACATAACTACTTCTCTGTCTCCCATTGTGGAAAATCAGGGATGTTTTCCTGAAGATGTGGGTCATATTTTAAAGGGAGAACAAGGAGTATTTTTTTTGTTAATTGAAGCACTGCAGCTAAAAGAAAAGGATGTCCTTTCTAAAGGTAACCAACCTACAAAGCTGACCTACTTTCACAGGTTTTCTCATTAAGGGTTTTGTCTCTTAGCTTAGGGAGACCTCCGTTTATCTCAAGGGGATGAGCGTGGAGCCTGCCCAGCCAGCTACCCTGTGCTTCTTATTTTCTACCATTATACCCACTTGGGGCCTGGTTCAGGATCTCTTGGAGTGGTGGTTCCCAGTCTGCCTGGGCCAGCATCACCCTGAGCTCCAGAAAAGGGGTTGGTTGTCTTTACAGACTTCTTATTCTATTGGTCTGTTGCATCTGACTTTTAAAAAAATGAATTATTGGTGCAGGTAGAAGATGAACCCATAGACTCTGAAGTTGAATCTCTCAAATTCTTGTTCTGTGATACTTTTTCAAGGCACTATATTGGCAGAAATGCAGACCAATGCCCTTGCTTTTTTTTTTTTCATTTAAAGAAAAACCTTTAATTCTGATCTATGCATAAAATTCATTTTTATATCACAGTTAAATGTAGTACAAACTATAAAAATGTTAACACTGAAGTTTTCAACAGAAATCTATTTAAGATCCCTTAGAAAAGTTATTTTTTTTAATGCCCTTGCTTTGTATGATGTGTAAACTTCAGTCAAATGATATCATGTTCAAGGAGGACAGCCTATAATCTGTAACTCTGTGTTCTTTACCTGAAAATGGGAATAATAATCTCACCTACTACAGTGGTTGTGAAGATTTAATGAGATAATATTTTATTTTTATTTTTATTTTTATTTTTGTCAGTCATGGGGGTTGAACTCTGGGCCTGGGTGCTGTCCCTCAGCTCTTCAGCTCAAAGCTAGCACCTTACCACTTGAGCCACAGTGCCACTTCTGGCTTTTTTCTGCTTATATGGTGCTAAGGAATCGACCCAGGGCCTCATGTATGCCACTGAGCCATCTTCTCATCCTGAGACAATATTTTGAAAGTGCATGGAACAGTGCCCAATACATGCAAGCCAGTCTTATAATCACACACAAATAAATATATAAATTATATATAATATATATTATAATATAACACATATATAATATAATATATATATAAATATACTTTGTCTTTTTTTGATGCTGGCATTGGGGCTTGAACTCAGGGCTTTTGTTCTCACTTACCTTTTTCACTCAAACTGTCTCTCTACCACCTGAGCCACACTTCCACTTCTGGCTCTTGGTTGGTTAATTGGAGTCTCATGGGCTTTTATGTCTGGGCTGGCTTTTTGAACCATGATTTTCAGATCTTAGCCTCCTGATTATCCAGGATTATAGGTATGAGCTACCAGTACCCAGCAATGATGCTGCTTTTATTAGAGTAATATACTTAGAATGATAAGAGGTTAGCCTTAGCCACTGGAAGGGACACACAGGGAATGTCATCTCTTTCTTCCCAACTCCCTTAAGAAGGGACACAATACAGAGAAGAGAAATGACCTACTGAGCTGAAAGGCCTTATTGATACCAGAGCCTTGCTCACTTACCCCTCCTACTTTAACACTTCCCTCTCAAACCAACTATTAAGTTTACTGCTTTTAAAGATTTGTTTGTAGACCATCAGTCGTTGTGTATTGCAGATGTTTTAATCTTTAGCTTCTTATTTTGGTGGTGCTAGGATTTGAATGCAGGACCTTGTATTTTCTGGGCAGGTGATCTACCAATTGAACCACTTGTTCAGCCTTTGGTTAGTTAATTTTAAGAACACAAGGACCTAAAATTGCAGCAACGAGGTTGTAATGAGGAGTTAATTTTATGTCTGGCTTGAGAAGAAGCTCTTTGTGTTCAGTGCATGATTTGTCTCTTAGGGGTCCTAGAGCAGTGTGTTTGGTGAAGAGGTTCTATAGTTTCTTTCTTATGTTGCCACTCCAAAGATATGCTCCTTCAGTCTTTAGATAGAACCTTGTGTGTGGCGGGGGGAGGTGGGGCTTTAACTCAGGGCCTGAATACTGTCCCTGAACTTTTTAACTCAAGGCTCTACCACTTGAACTGAAGCTCATTTTCAGCTTTTTTTTGGTAATTAAATGGAGTCTCTTGGACATTGCTGCCATGGCTGGCTTTGAATCTCCAGCCTCAGATCTCAGCCTCCAGAGTAGCTAGGATTATAGGCATGAGCCACCACCATTTGGCAGACACTGTCATTTTATTAGTGATTGGTGGTTGGGTTTGTGGAGGTAAAGTCCCTGCTCATAAAGGCAAGTGGGAAAGACAATCAATATTCCTTCTGACCTGTAGGATGTAGATCTTTATATTGGCTTCCAATTAGAGAGCAAATTATGTCACTGGAGTCTGTCCTGCTTCAGTTTCTCAGATTGAATAGTGAAAGCCAGAATGTGTTTACTCATTCACTCATTTTTTATCTATTAAGCACCTGCAGTATGCCAGGCACTGTTGAAGAGCTTTGGACTTTTGCATCCAGGAAATTCTAGTCTTGATTGATTTCTTTCCTGGTTCAGTTTGCTTTTCTTCTTTCCTGGTTGTTTAGGGAGTATTTGGCAATAGGGTAGGCTTACAAAGTTCTTTGTAGGCATCCAATAAATATTGAAACTAATGTGTTACTTAAAATATTTTTATAGTAAATCCAATGCAAATATGTGCAACACTTGAATCAATTGTAAAGGTAATTATGAAGGCTTCAGGTTTTTTTTTTTATTGGCTAAACAGCCATGTGGTGGCTCATACCTGTAATCCTAGCTACTCAAGAGGCTGAGTTCTGAGGATTATGGTTCAAAGCCAGCCTGGTCAGGAAAGTTTGTGAGACTTTTATTGCCAATAAACTACCAAAAGCCAGAAGTGGAACTGTACCTTAAGTGGTAGAATGCTAGCCTTGAGCAATTCCAGCCCCAGGACTTGCACAAAAATAATCTTCTAGACAATGCCAAGTGCTATAGCTCCATATACGGGGAATTATATTCTCCATATAATGGAAAACTATTCAACAGGAAAAAGAATTAAGTATAGATATGTGCTTTAGTGTGATTGGAACTCTAAAAGATACATCCTGTGAGAAAAGTTAGATGACAAGATCACACACAGCAGGCTTCTAATTGTATAAGATGTATAGAACAGGCAGATCTAAAGAGACAGAACCAGGTTAGTGATTGCTTGAGGCTGGTCCTGGGGTTGCAGACTAAACTGTTAATGCGCAGGATGGATTGGAATAGAATGATTGAAGTATCCTAAAAGTGGATTATAATAGTAATGCTTAACTTGGTAAATTTATTTAAAAATCACTGAATTTTACATGTTTGGCAGTACTGGCAGGGCTTTGTACTTGCTAGGCAGGTGCTCTGCCACTAGAAGTATTCCTTCAGTCCTTTCTTTGTTTCTGATCTATTTTTCCCATAGGATTTCATGTTTTATCTTTGGCTGGCCTTGTATGTAATTCTCTGCTTTCTGCTTTTGGGATAGCTTGAATAACTGTACTTGTTTTATTTTATTTTATTTATTTATTTTTTTTGCCAGTTCTCAGGTTTAAATTCAGGGCCTTATACTCACTTAGCTTGCTTGCTTAGTTTGCAGTGTATCGCTTGAGCCACACTACCAGTCAAGCTTTTTGCTAGTTATTTTGGAGGTGGAGACTTTTCTGGCCTTGGATTGTAAATTTGATGGGTGAGTCATATAGCGTGAAAATGATACCTCAGTAGTTTATAAAAAAAATAAATTTGGCTGGTTTCGGGTGGCTCACGCCTGTAATCCTAGCTACTCAGGAGACTGAGATCTGAGGATTGTGGTTCAAAGCCAGCCTGGGCAGGAAAGACCCTGTGAGACTCTTATTTCCAATAAACCACTCAGAAAACTGGAAGTGCCGCTGTGGCTCAAGTGGTAGAGCACTTGCCTTGAGCTGAAGAGCTGAGGGACAGCACCCAAGCCCAGAGTTCAAGCTCCATGACTGACAAAAAAAAGAAAAAAATTAAAATTAAAATTCAAAAGAAAGGGAGAAAAAGAGGCAGGGAGAGAGAAAGAAGTTAAGGAAGAGAAAAGTTATTGCTCCTCAGATGATAAGGATGGAGCATTTAAAAGCATAAGTACAAAGAAGTTAGGGTTGCCTAGTCCCAGTAGCCTGAAAGAACCTAACTGAACAAAGTATTTATTTGTTTAACAAAGTGTTTAAAAGGCAAGATGCATTGTACTCATAAATTCATATGTTTAATTGAACTCCTTTTGTCCAACTGCTTAAAGATAATAAAAATTTTAAAGTTAAAAATAAAAGGCACACTATTCAATTTTATTATTAATTCTTTTTTAAAAATTATTAATCCTTTAGGGCTTGAACTCAGGGCCTGGATGCTAGCTTTAAGCTTTTACGCTCAAGGCTAGCACTTTACCACATTGAACCACAGCTCCACTTCTAATTTCTTGTGGTTAGTTGGAGATAAGCGTTTCATGAATTTTCTTGCCTGGGCTGGTTTTGAACATGATTCACAGCTCAACCTCCTGAGTAGCTAGGTACGACTGGCACCCAGCCTGTGTTAATACACTTTTATTAGCTCATATTAATTGTACAAAATGATTCTCTGTGATATTTACATGTATGCATATAACTTACTTCAATCAAATTCACACCCTTCATTACTCTTTCTTCTTCTCTCTCCTCCCTTTTAAAAACAAGTTTTTGACAAATTTCATTATTCCATTTTCCATCTTATATATCTATGATCCTATTTACACCCCTGCACATTCTTTCCTCCCTTTGGCCTTGGATTGTAAATTTGATGGGTGAATCACATAGCATGAAAATGACATCTCAGCAAGTAATTTATCAAAAAATAAAAAGTAAAAAGAAAGAAAGGGAAAAAGGAGGCAGGAAGAGAGAAAGAAGCAGGGAAAAAAGAGGCTATTGCTCATCAGATAATAGGATGCCTGGTGGAGACATTAAAAAGCATAGGAACAAAGTAACTGGGGTTGCCAGCCCTGTTTTACACTTGTGCTTGCTCCTTCCTTCCTTCCTTCCTTCCTTCCTTCCTTCCTTCCTTCCTTCCTTCCTTCCTTCCTTCCTTCCTTCCTTCCACCCTCCCTCCCTTCCACCCTCCATCCCTCCCTTCCTTCTTTCCTTCCTTCCCTTCCTCCTTCCATCCCTCCCCCTTCCTCTCCTTCCTTCCTTCCTTCCTTCTTTCCTTCCTTCCTTCCTTCCTTCCTTCCTTCCTTCCTTCCTTCCTTCCTTCCTTCCTTCCTTCCTTCCTTCCTTCCTTCCTTTCTTTCTTTCTTTCTTTCTTTCTTTCTTTCTTACTTTCTTTCTTTCTTTCTTTCTTTTCCTTCCTTCCTTCCTTCCTTCCTCCCTCCCTCCCTCCCTCCCTCCCTCTTTCTTTCTTTCTTCCTTCCTTCCTTCCTTCCTTCCTTCCTTCCTTCCTTCCTTCCTTCCTTTCTTTCTTTCTTTCTTTCTTTCTTTCTTTCTTTCTTTCTTTCTTTCTTTCTTTCTTTCTCTCTCTCTCTCTCTCTCTCTCTCTCTCTCTCTCTCTCTCTCTCTCTCTCTCTCTTTCTTTCTTTCTTTTTTCTTTGGTATTAAGTTTGAACTCAGGGCTTCACACTTGCTAGACAGGTACTCTACCACTTCAGCCACATCTTCATCCCTTTTTGCTCTGGTTACTTTTGGGGTGGGGTTTTATTTCCCCAGGCTGGCCTGGTTGTGATCTTTTTATTGATGGTAAGGTACAGTCCTGCTGTAGCTGGGATGACATGTGTGTACTACCATGCCCAGATTTTTCTGTGAAAGTGGGGGCCTTACTACTTTTTTTTTTCCTGAGCTAGTCTGGAATTGTGATTCTCCTGATCTCAGCCTCCTCTGTAGATAGGATGGCAGGTGTGTGACACTGATTCCAGCTATTGGTTGAGCCACAGTGCCAAGCCTCCTTTATTTATTTTTTATTTTATATCTAAATTCCCCATATGAGACTTTATTCATATATATATATATATATGTATATACAGTCAAGATATCTAGAGTCCACATAGGAGAGAGTATATCATATGTTCAGTCTCTCTCAATATATCTCAATCTGCCTTAACATGATGACTGCCACTTCCACCCATTTTTCTGGAGACAACATAGTTTCATTCCTCTTTATGGTAGAATAATAAACTATGGTATACAAAGCCATCAATTGATGGATATCTAGGTGTATTCCATAGTTTGCTATCATGAATAGTGCTGCCATAAACATGAGTATGACATGATCTCTGTTGCATGCTAACTTACATTTCTTTGGACATGTGCCCAAGATTTTATGGTAATTCTAGTCTTGGTTTTTTGAGAAATCTACATTCTGATATCTGTAGTGGTTGCACTAATTTGCATTCCTATCTATGGCATATGAGATTTGTTTTTTCCTACATTCTCAAAAGCCTTTACTATTGTTTATTTTCTTGGTGATGGCCATTCTGACTGGGAAAGATGAGATATCCAAGTCATTTGGACTTGTGTTTCCTTATGGCTAAGGATGCTGAACATTTTTACACAAACTTATTGGCCCTTTGTAATTTTTCCTTTGAGAACATCTGTTCTGTGTATTTGATGATTTATTAACTAAATTGCTTTTTATAGTTTTATTTTTGAGTTCTTGATATATTGTGGATATTAATTTGTTGTCTCGGTAGCTGGCAAGTGTTTTTTCCCCCTATTTTTTGTTCTTTTCACTTTGATAATTGTTTCCTTTGCTGTGCAGAGACTCTAAAACTGATATTACTTAAATAATTATGAATTCTAGGCAATCAATTTTGGTGTCAATTTCAGGAATGTTCTTGTAAAGGAACAGCAATGAGTCATAATGAGGCAGGATTAAGGGGAACCAACTGCCTTCTGAAAGGGGCCCAGGCAGAGTCCTTCAAACTCTGCTTGTAGAGCATCATCTAGAAGTCTTGTTGACATGCATGATCAAGAGATGTGGCACAATCAAGGTGGCCCTGAGACGTTGCATGTTCAAATTCCAGGGTGGTGCTCTGGATGCTGTTGGCCAGCTGAACACATTTCAAAGAGCAAGAGACTGGATCAGAGTGGTCAGGGTTGAGAATTTTCTATCAGGTGGAGATGGATTCATACTACTCACTTGCCATATAACTTTGAGCAAGCTTCTGGAATCTTGATGCTTTCGTTGTACTGGGGGAGAATGGGATCAATTTTCTTCCTAGCTCAGAGACTAGGATTAAATGTGCATGATGTGCTTAGGGGCAGTGTGAACACTGAGCACTCATGACAATTGCCACTGTTACTATTACTAAACACGGACCGTCATCTTCTTCATTTTGGTTCTTCTGATTCTCTGCCTCCTGAGGACCCTTTGTTGTGTCTTGGTCTGGTATTAGATTATTTTCTTTCTTTCTTTCTCTTTATTTCTGTTTCAGTCTCAAAGCATGTATTTATTAAAGCTTACAGAAAGTGGCTGGAGTTTCTGAGTGTGGTTCTGAAAAGCTACCTTGAAGTACCTGTTCTTTGTTTAAGAGGTTTGTTTCCCTCTCCTGTCATCTGTAGAATTCCTGGTCCTGAATAATTCCTTCCCCAGAAGTGGCTTTTCTTGGGTGGAGCTCAGGTTCTTCCTGTCCCTCTGGCTGAACTCTGTCCTGTTTGTGTTTTCTGGGATGGAGGGTAGGGAGGAATTTTTGAGCTGATCCCTTGTTTTTTAAGAAGAATCATTTCCCAGTTGGGAGTTGGAAGTGAAAATGGAATTTTCCCTTTGTTGGGTAGAAACAACATCTCCCTAAGTCCACCACCCTCCCTCTACCTGTGTCAGAGGTCATTCTCATTTAATATTTCTGTGTTAATGTTGCCTCTTATGCCTATGAATTTACATAGAGGCCAGTGATTTGGTCTCAGTTGAATTGTTCTACCAATCTCCAACTTGCACACATTGAGTCACATGGTTTGTTATTAGAATAATTTTACTTTCTATAATATATTTAGGTGGACTATATAGTATTGTTTCTGAGGGGTGTGTGTGTGTGTGTGTGTGTGTGTGTGTGTGTGTGTGTGTGTGTGTGTGTGTGTGTGTGTGTGTGTATTATTCAAAGATACCCACTGGGGACCAGAGCACCACAAGAACTAAACAGAGGTATATTTCCATCTCAAATTAGTGGCCAGAGAATGAGGAGGAAGTCTGAACTTAGAATGAAAAATCCTGACCATGCTGCTCAAATTTCTGTGGTGTTATTTTGGAATCTCAAAATAAATTAACTTATTCTTTAGTGAAAGGACTGGTAGGGGATATGTTTCAGTTTTATTGAGTTATCACTGAGTCAGCATTAAATGTACCCATTCTACCGATATACTTAATAAACCTTAACAAATGTACATACACACACTGTCCTCCCCATTCAAGTCACAGAGTATCCCTACTGCTGCAGAATGTGGAGTCCTTAATCCTGACGGTGTCCTCTGGTAGGAAAGAGTAAGAGCCAGCTCTGTGGGCTTGGGTTGAACAGGAGAGGGGACTCATGTTCTGAAGGACTCATAGGAATGGCTCATCACCTGGAAGAGGTAACAATAGTTGATCACAAAGGGAAGTGAGGTAGGAACTGAAATTTTCTATGAGAGGACTCCACAGAAACCTTGCTTTAATTTTATTCAAAGTCATGTGTAGTATGCTATGTTAAGCATCAACTAATTTTTTTCCGATGACCCAGACTGTAACTTGGTCCCAGGTATCTAATCATCCTGCATTACTTCTTGCTGAGGCCTGATGTAAGTGCATGAAAGTTTTGCCATTCCAGTGACATGCACAAAGCAAAGATTCTTTGAGAAGGGATCAAGGGATGGAAAACATCAGCTAACTCAGAAACAGATGTAAGATGAGTATGGACATATGGAATTCTTAAAATAGAGTTGTCACTAAAGAACTACAGAGATCCCCCCCCCCAACTTTGAATTTCAGACAGAAAAATGAATAAACTTTAGTGTAAGTATGTCCCATGTACTTTTTGGGACATACTTATACTAAAAGACTATTTATTTGAAATTCACATTTAACTGAGCATCTTGTATTTACTTAGCAGTCTTATAAAGAAGAAGGGGCAATAACTTGGTTATATTTGTTCTGAATCAAAATAACCAAAAGAATAAGAATATATATATTTGGAAGGTATAAATATGTGATGATGATGATGATGATGATGATGATGATGATGATATTGTGTGTGTTGTGTATATGTGTACTAAAATGATCAAAGATGATAAAAACTGACAGGCCAATATGTACATTTTTTAGTGACTAAAGTATACTTGAGGCTTTGTGTATTTGATATGAATCTTTATATCCTGGTGACCTGAATAAGTTTTTGATTTTTTATTCTAAACTGGCCTAGTCTTTAGAAATCTGTTCCAGGGTTGGGAATGTGACTTAGTGGTAGAGTGCTTGCCTAGCATACATGAAGCCCTGGGTTTGGTTCAGTACCACATAAACAGAAAAAGCTGGAAGTGGTGCTGTGGTTCAAGTGGTAGAGTGTTAGCCCTGAACAAAAAGAAGCTCAGGGACAGTGACCAGGCCCTGAGTTCAGGCCCCAGAACTTGCCAAAAAAAAAAAAAAAAAAAAAAAAAAGGAATCTGTTCAAGTAGGCTTAGTGACTCTTAAGAGTGCCCCATCTCCACAGGAGCAATTATGTGTCTGTGAGTTTTTATTGACAGAGAGTGGGTTATGAAAATGAATTATTCTTTTCCTTGCATTATATGTTTTCTCAAAGTCATTTTAAAGAAAATTTTATATCTATATTCTGAAAAAAATCAAATAGTGCTATAACATTAGGATAAAATAACGAACTATACGTTTTTACTTTTTCATTTCTACCTCAAATCCCCAGAAACAACCACTTTCCATTTTTAAAGATTTTATTTCTAAGATATATTCCCACATTTCAAATGATATTCTTTTTCAAAATTTTCATTAAAAATGGAGAGTGAGATCAGGCATGGTGGCATAGCCTGTAACCCCAGCATTCAGGAGGTTGGAACAGGTAGATCTTGAGTTTGAGACCAGCCTGAGCTACAGCAAAACACTGTCTCAAAAACCAACCAACGAAACAAAAACTTGACAGATAACATTGTCTGTTTTTGCCATACACAATACTGTTTTAGAAATACACTTTTTTGAATAATTAAGTACGATTTAAAATGGTTTAACTACTAAATGGCTGAGGGGTTTAAAGTAGTCACTTAATCGATGTGTTGCCTTACATGCGTATATTTTTTTGTAGTGATGGCACGTGACAACTACCCTTTACATTTTCCAAGAGTACAACACAACATCAAATGCAGTCACTTTGTTATGCAACAGGTCTATTGAAATGTTTCTCTTATCTATGATTTTTATCACTACCTTCCCAACCATCCAATCCTCTGGTAACTACCACCCAGCTCTTATCTACTATAAGATCTTCTTTTAGTTTGCATATACAAGTGAGGAGCAAATAATACATTCTGGTATACAGTTGGGAATTTCCCTGCCGTGTCCACCTCTATAAAATTATTCTTTTCCGCATCTCCTCTCTGCTTTTCCTGCAACTGATCACAACTTTTGTTTCAATCAACATTTATTCCAATTGTTAATACCCTTAATGGCATAGTATTTAATTTTTAATTTTTAGTCTTAAATGTATATTTTTGTTATTGTAGAGGTGCTGTACAGAGGAGTTACAGTTACATAAGACAGGTAATGAGTACATTTCTTTTTGACCAGTGTTATCCCTTTCCTCGTTCTCTTGCAGATTTTCCCTCCTTTCCCCCCCCACAAGTTATATAGTTCATTTTCCACATAGGGCCTATCTGCTGTGTGTTGTTCACCCTTTGTTTCCCCTTTTCTGTGTCCCTCTTACCAAAGACAACTAAGCTAACAAGTAAGACAACTAAGCTAACAAGAAAAAAGGAAAAGACACTGAAAACAGCAGCAGCAACTATAAAACAGTCTCTTGTTTCCATTTCTTGGAGTTCATATGCATACAGCTAGTAAGCCTTTGTGATTTGCTTCTATCCTCCTTTGGCCTCACTGTGTTGTGGTAACTAGATGTGCCTATAATTCTACAAGTAAACACACTGCCTGGTATATTTTATGATTGTATTGTGAAATTTAATTTAACAGTGCTTCTGTTTACTTTTGGTTAGCTTTCCTTATGCTTTTCCCAGTTTTCCTCTAGCTCATTTATTGACCTATAATGATATTTATTAGTTTTTCAAATGATCAAATATCACATAATATATCCATTCTATGTTTTTATCTTCTCTAGGGCTCTCCCTTATAGCCTTTTATCTTCCTGTTAAAATCTGAAGTGGTTGATCTCTAGGCTTATACACAGCTGTCATCCTGAATCTTTAATTCACTCTTTGTCTGTGAATTTCTTTTGCTTTTTCTATTGTGCTTTTCTGGATCTCACAGTTTCCTTTCTCTTTTATTGAAGTATAGTATAGATTCCTGTAAACAACATGAACTGGAGGTTTATTTATTTGAACATTTTCATGTTTGTAAATGTCTTTATTTTCTCAGTGTTCCTGATGGATGGTTACATGTAGTATAGAATTCCAGATTAGAATAATAACCAGAAAGTTGAAGGCATTTCTCTAATCTCTTTAACATGTAGTGTTGCCATTCTTCTCCTGAACATCTTTGTGTGATGTATTTTCTTTGTCTGAAAGTTTTCAGAGCCTTTCAGTGTTCATTGATCCTCGATACGCTGAGTTCTCACAGGGCATGCCTAGTGTTCTTTTTTTTTTTTTTTTATCATTCATTGTATTTGTCATTTCATGAGCTAGACACTCATGTCTTCAATTAGGAGTGATCTTTTATCCCTTTCCTCTTTCCTTTCTTTCTGGAATATATATTTATTGGGTATTTGACTTAATGAATTGATCATGTAATTTTTCTCTCCCTCCACTTGATATGTCTTTGAAAAATATTGTTCTAGTTTCTGAGTAGCTTCTATTATTTTCTATTTGTTTTCTGGTCTTTCCATCCAAAAATTTTAAACATGGCAACAATTTAATTTGGATATGATGTTGCACAACTGAAATCCTAGCACTGCGGTGAGAGGGTGAGACAGGAGAATCTTGAATTGTAGGCCAGCCTGGGCTAGACTGTGCCTCAAAAAATTAATTAGGAGAGAAACATGAACAAGTAACTATATAAAAATGAATGAATGGGCTGGGAAGTTGGCTCAGTGGTAAAGTGCTTCCTTACATGCATGAGGCCCTGGGTTCGATTCCTCAGGACCACATAACCAGAAAATAACTGGAAGACGCACTGTGGTTCTAGTGGTAGGATGTTAGCCTTGAGCTGAAGAGCTGAGGAACAGTGCCCAGGCCCCATAGTTCAGGCCTGACGACTGACCAAAAACAAAAGGATAAAATCCAGGCCCTAGTGTTTCATACCTGTAATCTACTCAGAAGGCTGAGATCTGAGGGTCATGGTTTGAAGTCAACCAGGGATGAAAAGTCTGAGAGACTCAATTTCTAAATAACCAGGAAAATGTTACACTGGAGGTGTGACTCAACTGGAAGAACACAGCTGTAAAAGAAAAACCTGAGCAAAAACAAATGTCCTGAGTTCAAAACCCCAGTACTAGCATACACTCTCACATAAAGGATTGGATGAATGAGAGAATGCAGTAATGAGGAAAAATGGAGTGATAAACAATTTAAAGAAATAATATAGTACCATAAGGGAAAGTTACCTGAACATAAAAGTAATTCAAACACAAGAGACTTGACTAAGTGATTTAATGAAATCCTTGTTTGTTATAAGAAGTGTATTTAGTGGTACAGAATGTAAATTTCGATTCTTCTGTCTGCCAGAATATAAATATCATAGTTTGATATGACCATATTTATCAATACTTAACAAAATCATCACCAAATTTATAAGAGAATAGACCAGACTCTAGAATCTAAGGAGAAATGCTGTAAATTCACTAGCAAACTTTTTTGTTTATTTCACTACAAAACTTTGCATTTCTTTCCACTTAAATGAAAACAAATCTTCATCTTGAAACAACTTTCATGAGTAATTTTCCTCAATAGTTAAGAAAATAAAAATAATACATGAATCAATGTGTGAATGAATAACTTACATACATCCAACTCCTAACTATAATAACCAAAGGACTAAGATTCAATGTACACTTAGACTTTTCATTTTAAGGCACTTATTCCATTAAAATTGTGATGTCATTTATATTTTAAAAGATTACTCTGTATTCTTTGATTCATACTTTCTTTAGGAGCATCTTGCTCTTGTTTCACAAATGGAAATTATTTTCCTTTAGGTAAATACCATAGATTTTCAAACTTCTCTTATCTGTTTGTTATTTCTGCTTCCTTTAGATCTTCCTTTTCTGTTTATTTGGATGTTTTTCATGTAAGAAATTTGATCTCATAACTGGTAATCCATAGTTTATGGTGATTGAGGCCCCAGAAAGCAAATTGGAAGCTGTGTGTGGGGCGGGGGGGGGGGGGGAGGTGGAGACAGAGAGAAACACACACATAGAGAGGAACAGAGAGCAAGATGAGAGACAGAAAGAGACACAGATAGAGAGAAGACTTGTTCAGTGGCAGGTTTCATATGGGATGGAAAGATACAGGGAGGTATTTTAAATATCTATCTATCTATCTATCTATCTATCTATCTATCTATCTATCTATCTATCTATCTATCTATCTTTAAGTGGTTTTACAAAGGAGTTCCAATTCATGTAAGTTTATGCATATAATGCATTTTGATCAATTTCATCCTTACATAGTTCTCTTCCATCTCCAGGGGAGGTATTGTTTTCAAAGGAAAACATCTCAAAATACATGTCTCATGTACTGTTCAGCTTTTCCAGAGAAGAAACAGCCTCTCCAAGTTTGGGTGGCTGCAGGCGCAGTCTGTGGCTTGGTTTCTGTCATTTTTGGGGACAGTGGAAGGACGTTATAGTGGATTTTTACTTAATTACTGTGTTTTCAGTCCCATCTCTAACTCCATCCTTTTGATCTTTCATTTTTACTCTGTCCTGGGGTAACATTTTTTTCTTCCTTTTTGTTGTTGTTAAAATGTCAGTGGAATTTGGCAACGCAAAGAAAGGAAACCATGGAGGACAACCCACTTTTTTCTTGGAGTGTAAGCCAAATACATGTTATAAACAATGCTTATCTAGCAAATCACCTTAATTTCCATTTAACAAATAGCTGAGTGTAAGAAGTAGCCTGTGCTGTCTTCTTTCCTACCCGGACTCTGACCTGAGTGGATCCTGCTCTACTAGGACCTTGTGTGTATTAAATTGGATTTCTAATCCCCATGCTGTCGGTCATTCCTTGTTCATGGATGAGTTTTAAATTTTTTTATTATCTTTGTGAAGTAATAGTACAACATATCAATTTATGGGTGTTATGCATCTTGATCAGTGTTACCCTTCTCATTGCTCTCCCCATCTTTCCCAATTATGGGTATGTTTTAATGGGTAGAAAGAAGTAAGCTAACCTGGAAACAGATCAGAATGCAGTTGGTGGGGAGGGATGTGATGGCAGAGCCCAGAGCATGATTACATGTGTTAAGTTCTGTGTGGACAAAATAGAGATTCTTTGGCTCTCTGTCCTTTAATTAAGATTAAATTAAGATTTCTGTGGAGGCAAACACGTGCCTTAATGATTAGGAGGCGAGATTGCACGTAAGGTGCTATAGTTGAGAATTAGTGGCACACAATCAAGAACAAACCTACAAGGCAGCTGCATGTCTATTATCACCCATAATAGATTCAGGTATAAAGCATTGATTGAACGGATTTGACATCTGTGGTTTCTAAATCTATTTATGATAGCTAGCGACGTTCTTTGGTTATTATTAAGAACATTCCTAGGATGCCCTAGAGGGAAGAGTGATTCTTAAGGATGCCTTGATGTATAATTACGTAGGAATGGGGTTGTATTTCTCTTTGAAGATTTTGAGGATAATACTGCACTTGCCAACTGACCTTATTATCAAGCTCTTACACTTAGGGAAACCAGTGGTGCCCCATGGTCTCCTGTGAGTGTGGAAAAAGCAGTAAATGGGAGAACATTAGGGTGGCCCTGGATCTTCACAATGCCTGATTGTTTAGCGGGGTGGGGAGCGGTGGAGGGGGGTGAAGAACATGTATTGAGTGTGGGCTACATGCCAGGCAGTGTGGTAAAAATTAAATGTATTTTGAGATGATATATCAAAACTGAGGAAACTGAATTCACACAGAGTAAGTTCTGTTAGTATGCGTATGTGCATATGTGTGTGTGTGTGCATGTGGATTTAAACAGTTACCACCTGCCACTCTTTTGGAGGGCTGCATTCAGGATATTAGAACTCCTGAATTATCCTGGGAAGATCTTTATCAGATGTGAGGCCATGAAGGTTTTACTTTCTTACCTCAATTTGGCACAACTTGGAACTATAAAGTTGAATAATCTTCATTATTCCTGGTTCCAGAGGAGGGGACAGAGGGACATGTTGTCCCTCTGTCTGCAGGACTCTGGCTGGGGATTGCTCCATCCCCTACCTGTCCACCTTCACCATGGCACCACCCTCCTCCCTGGCATCAGTAATAAATCACAATAAATCACATGCCTGGGAGTTCCTGTTTGAAGCCTGCTTCTAGGAAACCTGTCATGGGACAGAATAAATTCTTTTACAAAACTGGAGTGAGACCTCTTTTTCCCCTTGGGTCTGTGGCAGGGCCTGAAGTAGAATAGTGTGATGGTTTGAATAGGAAATGTCTCCCTACAGATTGATGCATTGTACATTTCATTTCCAGATGGCCATGCTATTTAGGGGGAGTAGAAACTTAAGGAGGTGGGACCTTGCTGGAGGAAGTAGGCCAGTAAGAGGGGGCAGGCCTTTTAGTGTATACCAGATGCCCAGTCCCTTTCTCAATCTGCCTTCTGTGTGCTGTAAGATGAGTATCCTGCTTCATGCACGCGTACTTCCCTGATTGGTCCTGTCCCATCACAAATCAAGACACAAGGAGGTTAAGAATTGTGGCCTGTGAGCCCATATAAATCCTCCTTCTCTCTCTCTCTCTCTCTCTCTCTCTCTCTCTCTCTCTCTCTCTCTCTCTCTCTCTCTCTCTCTCTCTCTCTCTCTCTCTCTCTCTCTCTGTGTGTGTGTGTATGTGTGCCAAGCCTGGGGCTTGAACCCTCCATGGTTTGAGCACTGTTCTTGACCTTCTTTTGCTCAAGGCTAGCGCTCTTACCACTTTGAGTCTCAGCTCCACTTCTGGCTTTTTTTCTGTGATTCATTGGAGATATAAATCTCACTAAACTTTCCTGTCAAGCTGGCTTTCAACCTCGATCATCAGCCATCTTCCTACAGAGTAGTTAGGATTACAGGCATGAGCCACTAGTGCCTAGCTATAATTTGCTCTGTTAGGTACTTTGTCATAGTGATGCACGTTTCCTAGCACAAACAGAGGAGACAAGCTCCTGGCCCAGGGATTGTCTGACTGATTGTTGGACCGACGATGCCACGCTGCACATGTTCTCAAAAACCCTAACTTTCCCCCCGAGACCTGAGACAATAGGTTGTTCCAGCCTCATCCCTTCTTTTCCCAATCCACTTCTGTAGGCCTACTGCTTTCTTTTAGTTTCTTAAAGACACAAACTCAAGTCAGG
Organism: Dipodomys merriami; assembly: GCF_024711535.1. NCBI lineage: Eukaryota > Metazoa > Chordata > Mammalia > Rodentia > Heteromyidae > Dipodomys > Dipodomys merriami. The sequence goes on along the minus strand of NW_027206290.1, from coordinate 45,233,877 downwards.
TATTGGTGTCTCACACTTGTAATCTAAGTTCCTCAAGAGGCTGAGATCTGAGAATCAAGGTTCAAAGACAGACCAGGCAGAGAAATCTGAGAGTCTCTTTTCTAGTTAACCAGCAAAAACTGGGAAGTAGAGATGTGGTTCAAGTGGTAGAGTGCTAGCTCATTACAGTTCAGGTAATCTCAGGTATCTTAGAGAAAAAAATCTCGCTCGACCCCTCTGTCCAACTCTCATATCACTAAAATAAAATTAACAAAATAAAAACAAATCACCTTATATTCTTTTCTTCCTAGCATTTGTCTCAGAAGATCAGCTGGTTCATTTGTTCATTTACTTGCTTAGTTTCTCTTCCCCACTTGACATTACTTGAATAAGTTCAGAGACCAGGTCAATGTCACTATTCCATCCCTAAGGCCCAACTCAGCACTCACTCCAAATAGTGCTCAATAAATCTGTGTAGTATATCATGAGTATATGGCCTGATTTAAAAGGGCAAAGCAGAATCCCTTTTCTTCTAGTCTCTCTCTCTCTCTCTCTCTCTCTCTCTCTCTCTCTCTCTCTCTCTCTCTCTCTCTCTCTCTCTCTCTCTCCCTCCCTCCCTCCTATACACACTCTCATTATCAAGAGTATCAGATCAACAGAGATGGAAGTAGAAAATTATGATCTACTTGAAGCGTAGGTAAGCAGTGAGCCAGGTTCCAGTGACTCATGCCTGTAACTCCAGCTATGCCAGTGGCTGAAATCTGAGGATTGTAGTTGGAAACGAGCCTGAGCAGGAAAGTTTGTGAGACTCTTAATTCTGATTAACTACCAAAAAGCTGGACGTAGAGCTGTGGTTCAAGTGGAAGAGAGTTAGCATTGAGCAGAAATGCTCAGGGACAGTTCCAGGTCTTGAGTTCAAGCTCCAAGACCTGCACATGCACAAATATAATGACATGTGACAGGACACAGACAACCCTGGGGGCCATATGGCACATAAGTCCTGTTTGACTATGTTCAGAGCAGGTCTGTACTGCCCCTTACGAGCTTTGCTTCTACAGTTTCAAATACATTTTTTTATTTTTTAAGAATCCTTGTTTGTGACCAGCCTCCACCTGGACAGTAAACTGCCTAGACTGGCTTCGCTCTCATTCACAGTTCTTAGATCTAAAGCAAAGGTGCAGCATTTGTGCTAGCAAATGCTAGTAATTTAATTATAGCATGTGGAAAAATGAAAAATACTGAGTGCTCAACCCCTGCTTCATTAGTGTATTACACATTGTTTTTGAGACAGTCTTGTTATGCAGCCCAAGCTGCTCTTAAACTCTAGATCCTCATGCCTCAGCCTCATTAATGTGGGGATTACAGGAATGCACCACCATACCCCACCCTTTAATCTTAAGGAGAAACAGCACTTAGAACCATTTTTGGCTGTGCCTCCATGAATGTCTCTGTGCTCACGTACCTGGCACTTGGAAGGTTCTTTCTGTTTATCAGTATCATTGTCTCACTCTCAGTGTGTTTACACCACCAGGTTTTTCCTGTGGACATTTTGTGAGAGGATAGTCATGGGGTCATGAGGAGAGTCACAGTTTCAGTCAGGCCTAGGGCAATGTGAGAAGGGACCGAGTTACGAGAACTTGCCTGCAAATAGAGAGGAAGGAAGGAGGAAGCCAAGTAATAAACACAGGTGTAACCCCAATCCAATTTTAATCCAGAGATGGGCCCGCAGGGGAGCAGAAGTTGCTGTTTAGCAGGAGTAAAGCATGACAGGAAAGGAAGGGGAACCCCACAGGTCCAGTCAACACATGAAGCCAGAAACACACAGGCAAAGGTGACCTGGAGGACTGGAGAAGCACTGTACGTCAAGCTCTGTGTTCATGGATTCATACAGCTTAGTAACCCTGGCTGGCATGTTAAACGATGTTCAGCATCTGCTTCTCCAAGGGGATGAGGCCAACTGCTCTGCAGTCTAGAGTTTCTCTTCTCACCTCCTGGCTTCCTTTTTCTGGTTTTGATCTCTAGGTGGGGAGTGGAAGTAGTAGTGAGAACAAAGAGGATGTGGAGTTTGTGGCTAAGGGGCAGCTGAGGTACGAATGGCCTTGACCTTGGACAGGAAGGTCGGATGAAGAGAAGTGTCTGTGCTGATTCATGCTGGCATGAACTCAGCTGAGTCTTAGACAAATAGAGTTGATATCCTGTGTCCCTGCGAGTACTCTGAGTATATTGATGACAGTCTCTTTAATTAGCTGGGCTGGCTGAGATCAAGGTTGTGGTGAGAATGTTCAGTACCCTTTATTTATGGTTTTCTTCTGCCCTCTCTGGGTATACTATCAAGTTCACGTCCTAGTCTTCTTGTAGTGATGGAGGCCATATGATTCCCCTGAGTCTGAACATTTAACTGCAGATGTGGGAGCCACCAGAGGGGTTGGCAACTGGCAACACTGTAACCGGTGACTCCTCTGTCACCTTAGGGTGAGGAGATCTGGGAAGCAGTACCCCACCTGGCCTGTGGTCTGCAGGGAGAGTGCACAAACAGCTTCTTTGCAACTGGCTAGGATTTAGGGACTGTTTGTTATCTAGCAGCATCTAACCTATATGTTCTTGTCAGGGTGATATTATTTTCAAAGAGGCAAAACTGGATTTTGGGATAGGGAAAAGAAAAGGCACTGTACTTAGAAATATGTAACATGTCTGATATTCAGATTTTATGGGCTCAATGGAGGATATGGAGAGATGCTGGTCAAAGGGAACAGATTTCACTTAGACAGGAGAAATAAGTTCTAAGAGTTTATTGGAACAACCATGCATGCACTATGGTTAATAATGACTATTTTTGGATATTTATGGGAATAGATTTTAAATGTTTTGACCACAAGAAACAGTAAGTATGTGAGGTGATGAACTATGTATTAGTGGACTTATTCTATAATGTATACATGTATCAAAAGAAAACCTTGTATCTCATAACTATACTTAATTTTTAGTTGTCAATGAAAGCAAATATTTTTTTTCTTTTTCTACCATTTAACAAAGCAGTTTATGAATACCCTATATCTTGATCTGTGTCACCTTTTTGTAAATAAATGTTTTGAAAAAATAATTTACACAGGATTGAGTAAGGGAAAATTGTCTAAAAAAGCCTCTTTGGGGACTGGTTAATGAAGTATATGTTGAGGGGTTCCCAGCTCACTACCAATTTACCCTAAAAGCTGTGAAGCATAGAGTTTATCTTTGCTACATGCTATGTTTTTCTTCCTTTCTCTCTCCTTTATCACTTCCAGAATATTCTCAGCTATTCAGTGCCAAGTTGAATAGATATCTAAAACTTCTGTGACCAAGTTTATTTTCTCTTCCTTTGTTCTCCTAAGTAATTCATTATTTTCCAGACATGAGTCAAAACTATTGTCAATTTATCCAGGTCCTTCATAATACTTTCCTTCCATCCTTCCTTCCTTCCTTCCTTCCTTCCTTCCTTCCTTCCTTCCTTCCTTCCTTCCTTCCTTCCTTCCTTCCTTTCTTTTTCCTTTTGTTGGTACTGGGGCTTGAACTCAGGGTTTCACTCTCATTTGGATTTTTCTGCTCAAGGTTGGCACTCTATTATTTGAGCCACACATCCAGATCCAGCTTTTTGCTGGTTACATAGAGAGTCTCATGGACTTTTCTGATTGAGCTGGCTTTGAACCATCATCTCAGATCATAGCCTCCTGAGTAGCTAAGACTACAGGTGTGAGCCATCAGCACTATGCCTTCTCTTGGATGGTGATCTGTGGAAAATAAGGAAAGGACGTTTATGCTGTGGGTGCAGAATTGCTGGAGCGCAATCTTGCCTTCAGTCTTGCTCCTAGTTAGTGAATAGGTGTCTTTTATTAATTATCTTTATTTTTATTGTTATAAAGGTGATGTACAGAAGGGTTATAGTTACATAAGAATATGTCTGTCTTTTAAGCTGAGCATTGGTGGCTCATGCCTATAATCCCAGCTACTTAGGAGGCTGAGAACTGAGGATCACAGATTGAAGGCAGCCTGAGCAGGAAACTAGAAGTGACAGTATGGTTTCAAGGGGTAGAGATGCTAGCCTTGAGTGAAAAAGCTCAGGGACAGCATCCATGCCCTGAGTTTTAGTTCCATGACTACAAAAAATAAAGTATCTGGTGTTGAAAGCTTAATCTGAACTGGGTAGTAATTTCTTCAGTCAAATTTGAGAGGCCTTCCAGAAACAGTTCCTTTAGTGTCCATCTTATAACATGACAGCTCCTTCTTACTCAAAATGCAGAATGTCAGATGTGGTCCTAGACCACCTGTATCTGACTTTGGATTGAAGTTTGAGTGGTCTAGCTATGAGTGATTATAACCATAACGTGCTGCCTCATAGAGGTGTTGAAACTTGATAGAGGAAGGGAAGAGTATGCAAATAAGTAATTCTTGAGATTTATCAGACAGGACAAAACGCTTTGGAAAAGGGGGGCAGGGGAGGAAGTGTCTCAGAGACCCTTCCTTTATTCACTGAAGCTGCCACTAGCAAAGCTCCCTAGGGAGGGCTGTCTATGACAAGATGTTCACCTGATGCTGACCTTGTCAGGAGAGGTGTCCCTGAGTTCGAACCCTGGTACCAGTAAAATACATTAAAAAAGAGAGAGAGGCCGAAAGAAATGCCAGTTGAATTGACTAATTATTCTTGGTTTTATGGTGCAAGCAGAAGGACACTATTCCTCAGCAACTTGGAAAAGGTATGATGGTCACAACTACAGCATTTTCAAAAGATAGCTGGTGGGGATAGTTACAATGAAGGCAGAGTTTGGTTCCAAAGCTTACAGCTTTCAAAGATAAAAGCTTACATTTAGGTGAAACAGATTTCCTAATCATAGAGGTGTACTTGGCTTGATACAGTTTAATATGAAAAGTCACTGGGGTTTAAATGTGTATATTACTAATTCCAGTATGATAGGGGTAGGGGAGAGAGATACAATTACTAAGTTACTCAAGTTACATAATAAAAATGCGTAAAAATATACAAATTATGACTAATTTGACTAGAGATGACATTTTAACTTTGAGTAACAGAAATAGAGATAAAAATCACTGAAACATATATCTTTATGATTCGTTCTTAAGTGTGGGACATAGAGTTAGGTACTTGAGCAAATACAAATGCAAAAGGTAGAAAATATTTTGTGGCATAGCTTATATATAATATATAGATATATAGATGTAACATGTATTATGCAATATGTGTTTAAAAATAGTGTAACAAGACCTATCACTGTTTGAGTGAGGGGGACATTAAGAGAGCATAATGCAGGGAATGAACTTGTTCTGAATACACTGTGAATGTGGAATTTTCACAACTTCTCATACTATTTCTTTTTGCTAATAAAAATGGTATATATATATGTACATGTATATATATCTATATATGCATATGAATAAATACATACATACCATTAGGTACAAGTATATGCATATAAAATGGTATATATGTATACACACCAATATATAATATGTATATATATATATATATGTATACACACACACACATATACACACACACACATATATACTGAATAGGCCAAAGAGGGAAGAGGTTGCAGAAAAACTGGCAGATGTTGGCAGGCTGATCCCTGGGGACAGAGAACTGAACTACTTAGGAATTGGAAAGGATTAGAGGTGGGGTGAGGGAGAGGGAGTTTCTAGACTAATGCCTACTGTTGTGACTTTCACAGTTGAATGGCTAGCTTGCTTTCTGAGGAAAGAAAGGGAAGTAGATGGGAATCTGAGGAAAAGCTGAGGGCTGTCAAGGGCACAGTAATGGCTTGAGCCACGTTGGGGGACCAGGGCAGCAGGTAGCTGGAGTACAGGCCAGGTGTCTGCATGGGCATATTTACTCAATCAAGCTGAAAATTCCCTGTTCTCAACATTTAAATTGTATGTGCTTAACCTTTGATCCATCTCACTTTGTAAACCATTCAACCTAAATTGCTTTTCTGGTGATTATTTTTCCCCTCTGCCTTTGAGCCAGTAGTCCAAAATAGAAAACAGGTTTCTTTCTCCTCTCTCCTAGAGGCCTGCATTTCAGACCTTTGGCGATCAGGGGCCAGGCGCTGCAGTGGGTTCTCTAGGTGGGTCTTCGACCTCCACCAGAAGAGCACTGGGAAGTTCAGAGGTAGTCCAATGCACTGTGCATTTTTGAGCAGATTAGGGGGGACTCTGAATAAGCCCTCTCCATCCATCAGGTGTCTGTCCTAGTACCTCAGGTGAAGCTAGAGATGAGTTCCATAAATTCTTAATGTAGATATGTAGCAGGGTGTTCATAATTCCTGCCTTGATTGCTGTCTCTTCTCTGGCTGAAAAATCATATTCTAAAAAAGGGCAAAGACAGTCTATAGAAAGAATCCCACAACTGATCTCTGGGCAAGTTGGAGAGATGAGAAATGGGGATATGAAATATGAGGTTTTCTTTCAGGTCACTAATTAATTATTATTCTGAATGAATGCACACATGAATATTATTCCAAACTCTTTTACATTTTGGTAATTGGGGAAGATTTCTTAGGAAGGATTTGGACTTCATAGAAGTGTATATATGTGTGTGTGTGTGTGTGTGTGTGTGTGTGTGTGTGTGTGTGTGTGTGTGTGTGTGTGTGTGTGTGTGTGTGTGTGTGTGTGGTAGGAAGCATCTCACATTTTCAACATGAGTGTTGTATCACTGGGCTGCATCCTCAGCCCACAGTAATATTCCTGATTTCCTGATTTCTATGGTCAAATATCTTTTATGAGATAGTATAGAATTTAACATCCCCAAGTACTTGATGAACACACACACACACACACACACACACACACACACACACACACACACACACACACACACACACACACAGAGTTTACAAGATTCTTTTTTTCTTGTCCTAAATACTTGCTTTCTGTTGATGACTTTCTGTAAATTTTCTTCTATACTCCCACTTTCTCTGAGGTCCCCCTCCAGCTGTTTTTTTTATGTTTTTTTTGTTTTTGTTTTTGGCATGCTATCTCTTTCCTCTGTACTTCCTCTGCAGATCTCTCTAGGCACAGAGAGAAGAAATGATCAGCCACAGTTGAGACCTATTCCCTGATGTTGAAGTAGGGAGGCTGAGTCTAAGAAGCTTCTTGCAGCCATTCTGATGCCTCCTGTTGAGTGGAGGTAATTCTCTACCCAGTGCTGAAAAGCCTTGAGGAAAGAGAGGCCATTCATTGAATGTAGATCCCTAGCTCAAGGTAAGCTGGAAGGGCTCTGCTTCAGAGAAGTGCACATGTCAGAGCCTTAGGAAAGCTTTGCATAAAGAATGCTCTGATTTTGCCTTGTTTACTTCCTAAATGGCTTCAATCCCCAGCCTCGGAGTAGCCTGTAAGACTACCCTATATGGAAGGTTGAGGCATATCTTCCCTAGATGGAAAGGAAAAGTTCTGCTGGAACATGAGCTGGTACCTGACTATGTCCATAGAAGGTGTAGGTACTTGGCAGGTACTTAGACTATAGGTTATTAAACCTGTCAGTCCAGTGCCTGGGACTGGAAGTATCCTGTGACCTGATCCCTCCCTCACCTGATCCTATTTAGTCCTGGACCAGCTCTGGTACCATTATGCCATGCCATCTGTCTCTGTGCTGGTCTCCTGGCTCCTGGCTCCTGGCTCCTGGCTCCTGGCTCTTCTCTGGTCACCACAGCATCCCAAATTCAGCTCTTCATTGGAGCTGAATTGGTTTGTTGATATTGTTTTTATTCTTTCTTTCTTCTCTAGCTTTCATGGCTCAATTTCACAGTGTTAAGTGTATGTGCTGGCTGCTGGTCTTTGAGACAGGAGTCTATCATGCAATCACTGGCCTTTTCTTAAAGTCTCCAAGATTTGACCTCTCAAAATGTGGCTTCTCCATTTTCTCACCTTACCACAATGTCAGCTGACATACTAAAATCTCAGCTTCATGTCACCGAGAGAAGTAAAGGGATACTTGTAGAAAGAAAATTTCCTTTTCCAGTCTGAAATTGTATGTGTGTGGGTTAGAAAAGGATTAGAAAAGATATTAAGTTTTTCTTAATGTTTTTAATGCAGAAATGACAAAGTTAGAGGACTGAAAAGCACGTTAGGGGCCGTTTAATTCAAGTTGGTTTTCCCTATCTGAGTTTGTATGGTCATAGGGGAAAATGCTCCTGCTTTCCTTTATGAGCAGCCCCAGCCTGATCACAACAGTAGTAGACACCAAAATGGCTTATTCTGGGATGTTGGAAGGCTTTACTGTCAGTTAATGAGGAACCTGTGGGCAAAGCCAGACCATTCTGCGGCTGGATTTTTCCTCTTTTCTACTTCCATTTTAGATATCACTTTACAGCTTGACAGTCAAAAGTCTTCTTAATTCAGTTCCTTTTTATTTGGGCCTTAGGGGAGAAGGCAGCCGACCCCTTCCTGTTTTAGATTCGCCTTTGTAAGCTAAGATGAAGGATTGTTACTTCTGAGCTGTCTACATTTTGCTTCTGATGACTTAGGTTGTCTTTTCAAACAGCTTGTTATGTACTTAATGCAAATGACACTTGTTATTTTTTTTTTAAATTTTCATTACATGTTAAATATTTTGCCTTAGAACTGCTTCTTAAATCAGTGCATACAATTTTGTTATTGATTTTCCCATAGCTAACATGACCATTTTCTTCTTTCTAGGCATTTAAAGAGTCTCCAATTTAGAAAGAAAATGAAGAAATTGGTTTTAGAGCAAATAAAACTCAGCCCCAAATACGAAAGCTGGCAGATGGACAGAGAGGTCAGAGCACAGGTTTTTGGAGTCTTCATGATGCTCAGGGCTCCTGTGCTGCTTCATGGACCTAGGCTGACTCATGCCTAATGAGCTGCCCACAAAGGCTCCACATAGACTCAGTGGGTTCCCTATTGTCCACCCCCACTCTAGCAGCCTGAATATATTCTGGGGTTTGTGTTTTGGGATCGTAGCATCTTCTTCTGCTTCAATTGTTCCTTTGCATTCAATAAAAAAAATGCAACTTATGAGATAAAGTAGAAAAATGTGACCCATAATCCACAGAAACCAGAATTAAAATAGGTTAGATTCATATATGGCTCTGAGGTTGGAATTAGCAAACTTTGACTTAAAAAGAGCTATTTTAAATATGTGAAAATCTTTCTAATGGGAAAGATGGATAACCTGTGTAAGTAAATAGAAAATTTCAAAGAAAAGGAAAATATTAAAAGGAATTAATTCTAGGGGAGGGATATTAGGAAAAAACAAAGGAGAGGGTAAAAATGTTCGACAAGGAATGTACTCATTACCTTATTCATATACCTGTAACCGCTCTACACAACATCTTTACAATACAATTTTTTTTTAGAATAAAAGGAATTCTAGGAATGATAGGATTAAAAGCTATTTGTCAGAATTGATTTAAATAATTGAAATGACCTTTTCTAATAGCAGGAAAGGTCAATGAACATAGAGAAAGGCTAATAAGATTATAAAAGCTAAGGATAATAATAAAGCTGAAAGAACAGTGGAGACATTGGGACAGAGAATAAGATAAAATGGGGCAGACGAAGAAACTGGTGACAGACAACCTATGTACACTACCAACCTAGCAACACTGAGATTCAAGAATATCAATGATCCACAACTGAAACAGACCAAATTAAAAATAAACCTCAGACAATTATAGTTAACTTTCAAAACAATAGGAAAATCATGAAATTACTCTGAAGGAGATGACATTACTCACAGAATGATGGCATATTTCTTAACAGAAATAATGGTACATAATATAAATATATTAATTTATGTAATTATATATTTAATAATACATTAATAATGTTTAATTAGCATAGATAATTATATATAACAATTGTATATAATTGTATGTAATGTGTATTCACATACACATTGCATTTATAATGTGAATGTGTGTCTATATGAACCTTCTTTAAAATACTATTGAGAATTAAAAATAAAGCAATAATGCAAGTATACACAAGTGTATTAACTGAAATAGAGTAGATTCTGGGGAGAACTCAAATAGTATAATTCCTTAGGAAAGTGAAATCATAGCTCAAAAAAATAAACACCATAAAACTTGCTAGGGGTAGAGTGTAGTCAAGGAGAGAGGGTAGAAGAATGAAGAAAAGAAGGGAGGAGAATGTAGTAAAAAATTCAATGCGTATCCTACAAAATTAAGAAAACTGAGGGAAAGGATGGTTTGGGAGGGGTGGGTAAAAATTTTGAAAAGGGTGACATTGAGCAAGAAGTAATTAATTCATAAACTGCTTTGCTGAATGACAACTCCTTTGTACAACTACACAACAATGTGAAGCAATACAAATATAGTGTGAGATTATAACATATGTAGAAGTAATTTATGAGGCTAGGGGAGGGGCCACATATAATTAGACTGTCATAATTTTTCTAAATTGTTCATAAAATAGTTTAATTAATTTTACTGTGCTGGATACAGATCCATATTCTAATGTCTGGATCAGTAAGTAAAAATAACAAAATATGCCATTGTAGAAATCTACAACAACAAAACATAATGAAGCCTAATTCATCCAAAAGAAGACAGGAAATTATGAAAAGGAGGAAATTCCACCATATCAACAATGTCATTGAATAGAATAGACTAGATATTCCATAGAAAAGGCAAGGAATCTTAGGTAAGGATCTTGCTAGCATGTCCTTTGCCATGCAGAAACTCTGCAGCTTCATGCAATCCCATTTGTCCAAACTTGCTTTGATTTGTTGTGTTTCTGTGTCTCTAGTAAGAAAATTTTGACCTGTGCCAAGGAGACCTAGGGTTTCTCCTATTCCTTCCTGTAATGTTTTCAGGGTGCTTTGACTCTGCTTTGACTCTGAGTTCTTTGATCCATTTGGAGTTGATTCTGGTACAGGGTGATATATAAGGATCTAGCTTTAGTTTTCTACAGGTGATTAACCAATTTTGCCAGCACCATTTACTGAAGAGGCTGTCTTTCTTCTGTTCTATTTTTTTAGCTCCTTTATCGAAGATTAGGTGGCTATAGTCTGTGGGTTCATTTCTGGGTTTTCAATTCTATTCCATTGGTCTTGAGGTCTGTTCTTGTGCCAGTACCAAGCTGTTTTGATTACTATGGCTTTGTAGTAGAGTTTGAAATTTGGTATTGATATTCCTCCAGCACTGGCATAGTTAGCAAGATCAATAGAAAGCCCATGGATTGGGAGAAGATCTTCACTAGCCATACAATGGACAAGGGTCTCATATCTAAAATATACATGGAACTCAAAAAATTAAATCCCCCCAACATCAAATCCTCAAAGAAACAACTGCCCAATAAATAAGTGGGCTAAAGACTTAAAGAGAAACTTCTCTGAAGAGGAAATAAGAATGGCAAATGAAGAAATGCTCAACCTCTCTAGCCATAAAAGAAATGCAAATCAAAACAACATTGAGATTCCACCTCACACCAGTTAGAATGACTATAATCAAGAATTCTAATAACAACAGATGGTGGAGGGGATGTGGACAGAAGGGAACCTTACTGCATTGTTGGTGGGAGTGTAAACTTGTTCAAACACTTTGGAAAGTAGTATGGAGGTTCCTCAAAAAACTCCACATAGAGCTCTCCTATGACCCAGCAATCCTACTTTAGGGTATTTACCCAAATGATCACAAACAAGACCATATTAAAGCTACCAGCACAACTATGTTTATTGCAGCATTATTTACCATAGCTAAGATATGGAACCAACCCAGATGCCCCTCAGTAGATGAATGGATCAAGAAAATGTGGTATATATGCACAATGGAATTCTATGTCTCCATCAGAAAGAATGACATTGCCCCATTTGTTAGGAAATGGAAAGATTTTGCAAAAATTATATTAAGTGAAGTAAGCCAGGCCCAAAGAAACATAGGTCCCATGGTTTCCCTTATTTGCAATAACTAGTATATGTCTGGGACAAGCAGAAAAGGTTAGATAAGATGCTGTTAAATGAAATGAACTCCCAAGATAGGGACACAAGTGGTTTTTTTTCTTTTTTGCTATTGTTTCTAATGTATTTATAAGGTACCATGTGATTTTTTTGTTGCTTTGTATGTTCCTACCCCATGGTATAACCCCTGTTTTCACTGTATTTGATGTTGGTATAATTTGGAGAGAGGAAGGGAAAAACAAAATGTTTAAATAGGGATACAGATTGACCCATTGCAACAATGAGATGTACAAGACACTATGTTGAAAAACGAACTTTACAATTTAGGGAGGGGTGGATTGGGGTGGAGGGGAGGTGGGAAGTGGGGAGTGTAGTTGTGGAGGTGGAGTAAAGGGATGGTAGGGGGAAAACAAAGGAGGAGGCAACAATGCTTGATAAGAAATGTACTCATTACCTTGCTCATGTAACTGTAATCCCTCTGCACAGTATTTTCACAATTAGACACATTAAAAAAAAAGGTAAGGGCCAAGTTGCCTATTTATGTGAGATAAACTTTCTCAGAACAGGCAGGTTCAGTGGGCAACAATATGCAAGGCGAGTACTAAGTCAGATCTTATTAATGTAGAAGAATAGAATCATGAGAAAAGGCACTTACCAGAGAGAGATAAAGGCGGTTGACCACAGTCATGCCAGGAAGATCAAATGATCATAAACCCATACCCATGTAGTGATAGAGTAACAGTACAGTGGAAGCAAAATGGACAGAAATGAAAGGAGACACAGACATAGCTGCCATTGTACAGGCCACCGACAATTCTCACAAGGCCCTCCTGTCCTTCTGATTCACATATTGTAGATGCTTTCACAAAAGACCCTGAACGGAGGAGGGGAAAAACCCAGTGACCTCCTCAGCAGAAGCACAACTCCAGGACTATAGGACAAGGGGCTAGAGCTCCAAGCAATCAAGTCCTTTACTACAGAGGAAGGTCTCACATGTTTGGAGAGACCTGGTCACTGAGCCCCAGGGGAGCTTGCCCCTTGACCATGAAGAACTTCTCATTCCCCATAGAGGCCATGGGTGAGCTATGACTCAGAAAACTGGAGATGACTCTGATGTGTTCCATATACTCTGCCTGTTTCCTTCCTACGGCTGGGGTGTTCTTGTTTCTGGGTGCTGGCTTGTGTTCTTCAGGACACTTGGTGAGATGCCTGGGATTATGTTGAGGTGGCTGGGCTCTGGCAACCTGGGGCTTTCCTTTTGCAGAAAGGGTCTGTTGATGTCTACAAAGTGTCACCAGAGGCCATACAGGAAATGCTGCTCAGGGCTGAGGGCTCTGCCTGGAGGAGTAAGGCCAGTTCCAGCCCCTCAGCCGTGAGCCTCAGGGGAGGGTATGGGAGACAAAAGTCGACTTTCAAAAGTAGGAACAAGTGCTTACCATACTTTTTCTGGCCTACTTACAGCAAATTTCTTGAGTTCAGGACTGTTGAGAGATGATAAAACATTGGAATTCTTTTTGATGGGAGTTGGTTGTGTGAATAAGTTACCAGGAATGTTAAACCTGGAGGCAAATAATAAAAGAATCTAGAAAGGTCCTTCTCGAGGTTAAAATAGACCTAACAGTGTAGAGCTGAAGAAAGAGAAACCCAAATGTCCAGAAGGTGAGTTGGTAGGGCTCAGATCACAAGCACACACGGTCACTAGAAGAGGTTTCAAAAGCCAACCAGAAGCCAAAATCCTCTTAAAATTATGTTGGAGAGGTGAAGAGCAACTAATGACAGAATTAAGGAAAGGTGTCAGCAGATGTATCTGTCAGCTTTGCATCACTGTAAGGAAACTTCAGGCATAGGATTCTTTTTTTTTTTTTTTAAATTTTTTTTTAATTTTATTTTATTTGAGAACATACTGTACAGAGGGGTTACAATTACATTGGCAGGATAATGCATACATTTCTTACCAAGCATTGCAGCCTCCTCCTTTGTTTACCCTTCACCTACCTTCCCAGCCTCCCCCCTCCCCCCCACCCAATCATACCCCCCTCCCCCCCCCCACTCCGACATTGTAAAGCTTGCTTTGACATGACATTTTGTAATTCTCCTTGTTACAACAGGTCCACCTGAATCCTTAAACGACTTGTTTGTCCCCCTCTCCTCCACATGTTATACTGACATCAAATAAAGTGAAAGCGGGGGTTACACTGTGGGGGAGGGACATACAAAGCAACAAAGAAATAATCTTATAAATGCGTTAGAAACACATGCATGAAAGAAACGAAAACATTAAAATACATATTTAAGGGTTCGTTTTCCTAACATCACATTATCTGACCTTTTCTGCTTGACTCATACCTATACTAGATATAGGCATAGGATTCTTAGAAAGGGTAGAGAAGATGCTACGTTTCTGGAGGTTCAAGTCCAACCAAAGGTAGTATCCTTTGGTTTGGCCTCTGATAAATTGGGCAGATCATGGTGGGTGTCTGTGTTAAAGGGAATGCTCATATCTCCAGTCAGGGAGGGCGGAGAACAAAAGGTGTAAGGGACAAAGGATGATACTATCCCTTTAAGGGCATTGCTTCAGAGACCTCTCACTAGACCCCATCTCCTAATGTTTCCACAATTTCATCCACAATGGGGAGCTTGTCTTTAACACATTGGCCTTAGGAGGATTTTCAGCATTTAATACACAGCAATGAATATGTCCATTTTCTGGAAAGCCGAAGATGAGTTCATGAGGTGCTGAAAGAACAGCAAAAGAACATTTCAAGGATTCTAAGGCAGCAATTCTCAAGCTTTCTTAGAAGCATCTTTTATAATGTTAACAATTATCAAGGACCCTGGCAGCCAGGATGCTAGAGGCTCACTCCCGTAATCCTAGCTGGTCAGGAGGCTGAGATTTAAGGTTTGTGGTTTGAGGGTAGCCTGGGAAAGAAAATCTGTGAGATTCTTATCTCCAGTTAAGATATTTGGATAATTAAGATAATTTTTCCAGCAAAAAGCCAGAAGTGAAGTTGTGGCTCAAGTGGTAGAATGTCAGTCTTGAACAAATAGCTAAGGGACAATGCCCAGGTCCTGAATTCAAGTCCCAGTACTGCCACATGAAAAAATTATATTGAGAATCTCAAAGGACTTCTGTTTATGTGTGTGATGGCTATAGATATTTACAATATTAGAAATTAAAATTGAGAAATTTTAAGGAAGATATTCACTACTGTATTTATCATACTTTTGTGTTTATTTTATAAACTTGCATTTTAAAATAAAACATTGATAAAAATTACCCCATGGTTTCCAAGCAACATTACTCAGAAGACATGTTGATCTACAGATTTGCAAAAAATTTAAAGATCTGGCTTAATATCTGGATTCCTATGTTTGTGTCTGCTTTTGATATGTTATTGTACAATGTCTTGGGTCAGGCTTATGAGAGGAATCTTGTCTAAGTTTCTTTTTCTTTTCTTTTGTTGCTGGCACTAGGGCTTGGGCACTGTCCCTTAGTTATTTTTCTGCTCAAAACTGATCCTTTACCACTTAAGCCACTTCCTCCTTTTTGGTAGTGAGTTGCAGATAAGAATCTCACAGACTTTTCTACTCTGGCTGATTTCAAACTGGGATTTATAAGGGTGAATCACCAGCACCTGGCTGAAATTTTTATTGCTACTAAACTTGACAATTGTTTATTAAAAGTTAGTTGCAG
The DNA here is from genome assembly GCF_024711535.1 of Dipodomys merriami. Classification (NCBI taxonomy): domain Eukaryota; kingdom Metazoa; phylum Chordata; class Mammalia; order Rodentia; family Heteromyidae; genus Dipodomys; species Dipodomys merriami. The sequence continues at coordinate 45,218,275 of NW_027206290.1, read as the reverse complement.
TATGGAATCTGACATATTCTCAATGAAAATTTTATATTCTCTTACATTGAAATTCCTTAGTTTGAAAAAATCATTTTCCTTTATGTGATTGGTCACTTGAAAAAAATTAGATCACTGAATTATTAAAATGTTCTAAATTCTGACATATTTTGCTATAAAATATGAAAATATTATTTGTTAGTACCACCACTGAGTCAATCAGGAGGTGTTTAAGTTTTGGGAAGCTGTCAAATTCATAAAGACAGATACAAAATCCTAATATTGACTTGAAAAGTTGAATTTTATCATTGACAAAAAATATGATTGGGTTTTTGTTCTTTATTTTTTGACAGGCTTACTTTGCTTTTATGAAAATATCTGCCAATATCTACATGTTATTTCAAGTGAAACTAGTTTCCTCTGAGAAGTGGCTAATTTAGCTTGCAACTCAACCAGCTACTCATGTGCTTTCTTTCCCTCTAGGCAATTGTCTTGCCTCAGAATGCCATAGTATTTCATTTGTACTTTCCATTCTTATTATTCATGGTGCTACAACAACTTGAAGTAAGGAATGAAGTTTGAGTAAAGTTAACAGTTATTTTTTGCCTCTCACCAAGGACCTTATTGTTATTATTACTATCATTATTATTATGATTGCATATTTGTGTGTGTGTGTGTGTGCGCATGAGTACTGGGACTTAAACTCAGGGTCTCAAGTTCTTTTCTTTTTTTCTGGGTCTGGTTGTGGGGCCTGAACTCTGGGCCTGGGCGCTGTCCCTCAGCTCTTCAGCTCAAGGCTAGAGCTCTACCACTTGAGCCACAGCGCCACTTCCGGCTTTTTGCTTTTTGCTTATGTGGTGTTGAGGAATCAGGCATGCAAGGCAAGTGCTCTACCACTGAACCACCTTCCCAGCCTGGGTCTCAAGTTCTTGCTTAACTTTTTCTCTCAAGGCTGGTACTCTCTTAGTTGAGCTAAAACTCCACTTCTAGCTTTTTAGTGATTAATTGGAGATAAGAGTCTCATGAATTTTCCTGCCCATGCTAGCTTCACACTGCTCTCCTTAGGTCGTAGCCTCCTGAGTATCGAGGATTATTAGTGTATGCCACTGGTACACTGCAAGAACATTTTTAAGAGGGGCTGGATTTAAAACAAAACAAAACAAAACTGAGATTGCAAGGTGAAGAAGAATTCAACTGCTTTTGCCACTTGATACTTCAACCTTAATTCATACTCAAGTATAACAAGTGTTATTCATTATGGGTTTTGTATCATCTTGTACAGTGTCAACATTGACAAAATGGAACCATACTGTCTTACTTAATATGACAATGGAAATCATTTTGAGGGTCTCACAGTCGCCTGAGAGGGTTTTGGGGACTCCTTAGCCCTTAGGAAAGGGTCTATGAAACATTTTGAGAATCACTGCTCTAAAGCTTGGGTAGAAGAAGTTGTTCATGAGAATGGATATCAGATCCACTGTGACTAAATCTGGGTAACATACCTATGAAAGATGCCAGATTGGGCTGCTGTCCTTGGAAAAGGTGAAAGTCAGTAGAAAATGGGGGTGAGGAAAAAGTTGTGGATTGGACTATATTTGATGATCAGTCAATATAGTTTTTGAGGAAGCTGATGCTGCCAAGCCAAATTCTGGCTTATTTTTTTTTATTATCCCCCCACAGTACTGGTGATTGGACTCAGGGATGCACACTTTGTTAGGCAGGTGCTCTAGATCTTGAGGCACGCCCTCAGCCCTTTTGCTTTTAGTTTAGTGGATTTTGTTTGTTTGCCTACTTAGATACAACATTGCTAATTTTTCTTAGGTTGGCCTCAAGCTATGATCATTCAACCTCTATCTCCAAATAACTGCTATGACAGCATTCTGGCTTGTTTTTGAGTCAGTCGCACTAATTTTTGGCTGGTCTGGTCTAAAACTATAATTTGCCAATCTCAAGTAGTTGAGACTACAGGTGTATACCACCATACCTGGCCTTTATGAACTCTTGAATATATCTTGTACTAGATAAAGAATAAAAATGATCACTAAAAATTCTAGCACAATTCATAAAATCACAAAATAAATGCATTTTTGGAATTAGAAAATGCAAGTATTAAGCTGAGATTGAAAGACTTCAGTATCTGTGGAAAGAGGGGTATATTAAGACCATGTGTATTATTAGTCCATTTTCTGTAACTACAACAGAGGACTTAAGGTGGGATGATTTGTAAAGAAGGGAGATTTAGTTAGTTCACAGTTCTGAAAGTTCACAGCATGACTCAAGCTCAGATGAAACACAAGCTATGTTCCCCGCTCCCCCCCCCACCCCCACCCAGCCAAGCTGGAAAGCCAGCCAAGTTCTAGAACTTGTAGAAGGACTCTTCTGAAATGTCAGATTGTTGCTCTGATACTCACTCCCCAGTTTCAGAGGATATTTTAGGCTGGCCAAAGTCACATCTGTGACTTAGCAGAAGAAAATTCTCAGGGGAGACAGAAAGCAAGCCAAGGAGACATTAAACTTGAGAATTTAGAAAAGGATACTTAAGACCTGAGGGATCCAAGGCAGTTTTTGCATAATTAGGACTCATAAGCTTTAACGGAACAGCAAATATTGAGGGAGCAGTTGGTCCACATCTAAAAATAATGTCTGGAGCTGGTCATGATGGTAAATATTTATAATACTAGCTACTCAGGAGGTGTAGGTAGGAGGACTGTGGCTGAGGGTGGCTGAAGCAAAAAGCACAAGACCTGATCTAAGGATCTGAAAAATAAAACACACAAACCAAAAAGGGATGGGTATGGCTCAAGTGGTAGAACATTACCTAGGAAGTATAAGTCCCTGAGTATATGGCCAAAAAAAGAGATAGATAGATAGATAGATAGATAGATGGATAGATAGATAGATAGATAGATAGATAGATAGATAGATAGATAGATAGATAGATAGATAGACAGAGAGAGACAGAGAGAGAGAGAGAGAGAGAGAGAGAGAGAGAGAGAGAGAGAGAGAGAGAGAGAGAGAGAGAGAGAGAGAGAGGACAGACAGACAGACAGACAGACAGACAGACACATAGATAGAACTTAACCTTGTAGGACAAATCCTGAAGATGCTTTTGGTAGTTTAGGTATCCTGATTCATCTTCCCTATCTGAAGGTGAAGCCAGTTCAGTTTCTGTCCTTAATCACATTAAGTTGAAGTTTCCATGCTGGGAATGAATCTACGTGGGGAATATTATATGCAATGGGGACTGCTTTTGTTTTCTCCTTTTGCAAGAAATCAAAGTTCCAAGATTGTTTTCTGTAGGGAATCTTACTAGGCCTTTCCAGATGCTTCTGTTCTATCCAGCAAGGGACTTACCTTGTGACCCTTGCCCAGGAACTGGATTTCACCTCTGTTGCCAAGGTGTGCGCTCCCCAGGGCTGATTAGCCTTCAAGAATCTTATTCTGAAGGCTGAGACCACAATGATAATGTCTCTGCCATTGCTCACAAGTCATTCTGAATTCTTTTTTAGTTTCACAGCTGTTGGTAAAGGGATTGTACATTTGTTCAAATTGCATCTTGATAGAATTATAATTCTTAGGGTCATGTTTCATAAGTGGAGTCGATCTACAAATTAGAAGGCTATGAATGAGTTATTTCCATTTTATTGTATTCTCTAGGTAGAAGAAGAAATGTACTTTGATTTGATTAACCAGTCCACCATAACATAAGCTATAATAGGCATTTTGCATGAGTAACTTCAAGGTGGTTTTTCTCTGCTAAGAAGTATGTTTTCTATTGTGCTATTGAGAAAATTGTGAGAGTTGTTTGAGGTTTACTGAAATAAATGTTCATTGCTGTCACACAATGCCTTTCTATTTCCAGACTGTGGCTAGGATGAACATGGTAAGTGCTCTAAAGAGATATGCTGTGTTTTGAGTTAGGATGATGCTGAGATATCCTGGTAGTTGTTGTAAAGGGAGCTTCAAAAAGCAATTCTGAAAAGCTGGGCATGATTACTGGATACACTATAGATCTAGCACTCAGGAGGCTAGGGCAGGAGGTTGATGAGTTTTAGACTATCCTAAGCTGCCTACCTAGTGAGATCCTATCTCAAAAAATCATACGAACCAAACTCACACCAAAAAGAAAACAAAACAATTCTTCCACCTAGCCCATCACCCACCTGTACTTTATGCATTGAGAAGCCACAAGGGACCAGAGTCTATTATTAGGGAGGATTTCTTAGGGGAGAACTGAAGAGGTACCATTTTCCCACCTGAAGCTAAGTGAGAGAGCTCTCAGTAGAGAACATGGATGAGCTCCACGAATGACTGGAAGTCACATCTAGAAATAGCAGCAGGTGAGGAGCTGCTTCTCCAAGTGGTGAGAGCATTGAGAAGGAAAAAACAGGAGCCTGGATTCTTTCAACTGTGGTGGGATGAAAGTGGTTCTTAGAGATACTTGGGGTTTTGTTGACTTTCAAATACTCTTCCTGCTCTAGTATGATCTTACATATCCTCCGAGGGACCCATGGGCCTCCAGACTTTAGTACTATTGGGAGGTGGTAGAACCTTTAGAAGCAGAGACCCAATGGAATGAAAGTTAAGTCATTGGCAAGGGGTGGGAAGCATATCCTTGAAGGGGATATTAAGCCCTTTGCCTTTTCCTTTTTCTCTTTTTCTCTCCCTTTCTCTTTGTTTCCTGGCTACCATGAGATGAACAGGACTCTCTGACACATGCTTTTACTATTTTAGTGGGTGCTAAATGACCATGGGTTGAAACCTGTACACACACACACACACACACACACACACACACACACACACACACACACACACACACACACACACACGAAGATTTCTATAGCTACTTCATATATCATCCAAATGAGAGACAGAAATGATAAGAACATGAAGATATCCGGTACCCTTAAATCTTGTACCCCTACTTGCTCTGGGTCATTAAATATACTCATTATGGTAGTGATGAATATCTTTGTACTTAGGCCCTTATCTCCTTTGGGGTAATTTCCTTAAGATGAATACGCATCATTCTGGCTGTAGATAATATAGAACTAACAACCAGTAGGTTCACCAATATAAACAGCCACTGGCAATACAGAAATACCAATTTCATGGTATCATTGGCACCTTTGTGAGGAAGTCAGAGTCACAGTAATGCAGCGTAGAAAGTAGAGTAGGACTCAGAGTACCTCATTTGCTTTTCCTTGTGATGACCATAGAATGAGTATATTTAGAAAAAAACCATAAAATTCACATCAATTCTGTTTTGCAAAAAAAGTTATAATTATACAGTTATCTGTTTGCATTTCCTTTGTTCTATGTATCCACCTACAAAGAATTGTGTCATTCTTTAATATTTAAGTATCCATGCTTTGCCAGGCATGTTGACACAGCTTTGGGGAGGCTGAGCCAGGAGGACAATGAGTTTCAGGCCAGGCTGGGGTCACATAGAAAATATGAGGCCAACCTACTTAAGCAGCATAGATAGACCCCTCCAAAAACAAAAGCCTATTTTCCAAAAGTTCATGGGCTGAACTCTTGGGCTTCCAGACTGGTTTTGAGGTGTCTGATTCTTTAAGAAAAGATGAAATAGGTTTTGGGAGGTACCATCCTTACAAGGTATAATTATTTGGGGACCCCAGTTAGTTCCCATGAGAATGGATTGTTATTTTTTTTATTGTAAAAATACTGTATAGAGGGGTTGCAGTTACATGAGCAAGGACATGAGGCCATTTCCTATGGAGCGTTGTTACCTCTTCATTTTCCCCCTACCATCCCTTCCCTCCCACCTCCACAGCTATACTCCCCCTCCCCCGCTTAAATTGTAAAGTTCATTTTTTGCCACAGTGTCTTGTACATCTCATTGTTACAGTGGGTCAACCTGTATCCCTGTTTAAGCATTTTGTTTTTTCCCTTCCCCTCCCCAAATTAGAGAAGTGTACATACAAGATGCAGGGCACCGACATCAAATACAGTGAAAATAGAGGTTATACCATGGGGGAGGAGCATACAAAGAAAAAAAATCACATGGTACATTATAAATACGTTAGGAACAATAGCAAGAAAGAAAAATCCACTTATGTCCCTAACTTGGGGTTCATTTCACTTAACATCATCTTATCTGGTAATATGTACATAGCTTTTGACCTTCTCTTTTCTTTTTTTTATATTTAAGTTTTTATTTATGTATTTCACTGTAGTGCTGTGACAACAAAATGACATCTGTGTACCAGAGCACACATACATTAACAGTAAGATGTAATTCCTCATTATACCACTGTTATATTAAGCTTCTTTGTAGGAGACATAAGCATGTAAGATGGCCACACCAAATAAATTTCTGCTTTTTTTCCTTTAGATAATCTTAATTTTTCCTCAATAATACTTGAATTACCTGGGTAATGGGGATGTATGTGGGGGAATCATTCAATTATGTTTTACTGTAATAGTTTCTAGAATAATCTCACACACACATCAATAAAGAACGGTCACCATAATTGAGGGCTAATTATTGTTGTTAGTTATACAATGATAAAGTTCTTTTCAAAATAATAGCCCACTATATGTGAAAAATGTCCTTTCCACTTATACAGAAGAAAAATTCAGAAAGTTATTTTTGGCCTTGCTATGTCAGCTTTTGACCTTTTCTGCTTGTCCCAGACATATACTAGTTATTGCAAATAAGGGAAACCATGGGACCTATGTTTCTTTGGGCCTGGCTTACTTCACATAATATAATTTTTCCAAGTCTTTCTATTTCCTAACAAATGGGGCAATGTCATTCTTTCTGATGGAGGCTGGATTGTTATTTTTTTAAAAAGAAAAACAAAAAGACTATCTACTTCCCATTTTCTGTCTGTCTTGCCATGGTATTGCTCTTTCTCCTACCATTATGATGCCACCTGCTAAGAGGCCCTCACCAGCCTGAGCAAAAGCTGAACTAAATAGATTTCCTTTCTTTATGAAACACCTGGCTTCATATATATACTTCTTACCAGTACAATAGAAAGGCTGCACATAAAAATAATACAAATCAAACACACAAAAAAAATCACACCTGGCTTCAGGTATTTTATTACAGCAACAGAAAAGGGGACTCACACAGAAAATTGGTACTGGGGAGTGAGATCATAGTTATAACTATACTTGAAAATATAAGAGTGCTTTAGAACTGGGCAATGGCAGAGGTTGGAAGAGCTTGGAGGAATGATATTTAAAATACCTATAGTGCTGTAAAGTGAGGCCTTATAGGACGCTCAAATGAGAGTTCAGAAGAGGAGGATGCAGGGCAACTAGCCTGAAGTACAAATGATGATCCAAGAAATTGGTGGCCATTCTAGCCATACTATTGCAAAGAATGTGGCTATGCTCATACTTGAAAGCTTTAAGAAAGACCAACGTGTGTGTGTGTGTGTGTGTGTGTGTGTGTGTGTGTGTGTGTGTGTGTGTGTGTAAGTACAACAGGTAGAATTCAGGACCTGAGAGCTGTCTCTTAGCTTTCTCCCTTAAAGCTGGTGCTCTGCTATATAAACCATACCTCCACTTCTAGCTTGATGATGGTTAAATGGAGATAAGAATCTCACTTTCCTGTCTGGGCTGTTTTCAAGCTGATTCTCCCATCTCAGTTTCCTGAGATTCTCCCATTTCAGTTTCACCCCCAGTGAAAAACCAACTTTGAACATTATTAGCTAAGGTATATGGTGCAGGAAATTTTGAAACAGCAAAGCATTCAGCCTGCTGAACATTGATGATTGGCTGCTTTTAGTGAGATTTATAGTGAGATTCTTGGAAGAAGAAGCAGAGCAGAAAGATTTGGAAAACTCACAGCTTAACTAGGAAGAAGTGTGGAATGTTGCAAGAGCCACTACTTGCTAAAGAGATTAGCGCAGATGAAAGAGAGCCAGTTACTAATTACCAAGAAAATGTGAGGGAAGCACTTAAAAGACTTCAGAACTCCAAGGACAGCCTCTTCCATACAGGCCCAGAGGCCTGGACTAGCAGACTAGTGTCAAGGAACAGGCAGCAAGCACTTTCTAGGGGCTTCCTGCCCTAAGTCACCTTGGAACTCTGCTTTCTGCCTTTTGATGAATCACTCTAGATGTACAGCTCTAGATGTGTTTGCAACAGGCTTGGATATGGGTTCATTCAGTGGGTGAGACCTTGGTGGCACCCATGTGATGTGCAGAACAAAAGAGCTGTGGTGTAGTGGTGGCTTCCTCTGAGCCTTGGGGTCCAAGCAGAAGTTTGCCATGGCGGGGCAGGGTCGGAAGGGGGTGGGAAGCTACAATAGAAAACCTTAAAGGGATGATGCCAAATAGAATGAAGCCGGCATCTCAGAAAGACAGCTCATAGTGCTACCTGGGAAAAACCACACCTGAGGATTCACCAGCTAATCCAGACGAGTGGAACTTTCTCAGCCCTAGAAGATGGATACTCACTATAGCACAAGAATGTAGAATTCAGACTTGGAACATTCCGATTCAACATTTGTCCTGCTGGATTCTTGCCTTAGGTTAATTATGTCTTTCTATTTCTTCCTTTTGGAATAGGAATGCTTATTACCGTCTTGCCATTGTATCTTGGAAGTGGAAGACTTGTTTTTGATTTTTACAGGCTTGCAACTGGACCAAGGTTGCCTTGAGCCTCTGAGAGAATTTTGTTTTTGATTTTTGAATGATATTGGGATGAATTAAGAGTCTGGGGGGACTCTTGGGGATGAAATAAATGTGTTTTGTATTGTGAGAGGGATGTGAATTTTGGCAATCAGGAGTGGAGTGTTGTGTTTGAATATGATTTGCATATGGCCTCCGGTGTGTTGGACACTTGCTCTTTGGTGGGACAGTGGTGTTGAGCTGTAAAAATATATCTCAGTGGGGTATAACTTAGCCATGGGGCACTGCCCTTGGAAGGAATTAATATGGTACTTGTGAGATGCTAGTTAGTTCCATAAAAGGAGTAAGTATGCCCTTAACACATGTTCTGGATCACTACCCCGCTGTGTGATCACTCTATCTTCATTATGATGCTATATGCCATGAAGCCCTCACCAAAGCTGAAAAGAAACCATGTCTATATACCTCCAGAACTAAATAAACATCTCTTCTTTATAAGTTATCCATCCCCTGGTATTTTATTGTATCAACACAAAATGAACTGATGCATTCTGGTAATAGATGTTCCAGTTTTTTTCAAAGTAAAATTTAAGTATGTTCAACATTAAGGAAAAGTCATATTCATCTCATATGAATTAATTGACTGACTTTGAAAAGATGCTAGTCTTTTTTCTTTCTTTTCCTTTTTTACTAATGCATTATGTATTTTTTTTGTCGATTGTGGGACTTAAACTCAGGGCCTGAGCACTGTCCCTGAGCCTCTCTGTACTCAAGGCTAGGACTCTACCACTTGAGCCACAGTGCCACTTCCAATATGTATTATTTTTATTACCTTTATTAATGTATTATGTATCACTTTCAGGTATCATGTGGTACTATTTAGCATCTACTTGCTTATTATACAAATAATATATGAGTAGTGCCTGCTGAAATGAACATTGCATGTAACCCCTGGAATCTTCACCCTTACAGATCTCTCACTTCCTACTTTGTCTTTTAGGGATAGGCTTAATATTCAGATCCAAATACATGTCATATCCTATGTGGTTTGATGAACGTTGGCCACTAATTAATAGTGATTTTTTAGCAGCCAACACAAAGTATGAAAATCAATCAGATACATAATTCACAGTTTCTAGGCAGATGCAGAGCTCTTTATGATTGTGGGAATGGAGATTATTTTTCCCAGTGGGTTTTCATTAGGAAGATAGAATATAGCTTTTTTTCCCTCTTATGTTTTTCTATATAGACTAAGAATCTAATTCCTAACACAACTCACAAAAATGGAGTATCTAAGGAGCACAAAGCTTGACCAGAGATATACAGCTTTGTAACTGAACTCATGATATAATTGCTAGAACTTCGAGCGTAGACTTTGGATGCTCTGGTGGCTATGAGCCACATGTTTCATGGACTCCTTCATTACAATTTCTTATACAACAAAATCTTCTATAAAAACATCATAGTGGGTTGAGAGCGTACTTTATAGAGAATGCAGATGTCCTATGTCATAAAGATGCTTTAACAGGCTTTACATTGTCTCACCCATGCTATGCTAGGAATTAATTGGTTGCAGAGATAAACAAGACATATTCCTACCTGCAATGCTTGCAATCTCCAAGCAAGTTAAGACTTTTTGCACAAAAAGCTGTCAAAAAAGGTACCAAATCTTAAGAGTCACAAAAAAGAATCCAGAGATGAGTACAGTGTATTTAACAAATAACTTATTGAGTACCTAGTATTTGACAGGTACTCTGCAAAGTGTTAGCACCACATGTTGCTGAAGACAAAGTGCTTTATCAACAAAAAATGGGCCACTTGCAAAAACAACAAAAAGTATTAAGTACTTGTTAGTCAATCTAATAAGACATGTGAAATTTTACCCATTACAGAGAAATTGAGAAAGTGGAAGGATATACTATGTTCATGGATTATAAAGCTCAGTATTGTTAAGATATCAATACTTGCAAGCTGACTGTAGGTTTGTGGTAAAATCTCAACTAAAAGTTTATGAGAAGCCAGATGCTGGTGGCTCATGCCTGTAGTCTTAGATACCTGGGAGGCTGAAATCTGAGAACTACAGTTTGAAACTAGCCTGGGCAGGAAAGTCTGTGAGACTTTAGTTAACCACCAAAAGATTGGAAGTAGAGCTATGGTTTAAGTAATAGAGTGCCAGCCTATAGTGAAAAAGCTAAGGAACAGAGTGCCCAGGCACCGAGTTCAAGCCCCAGTACCAGCACACAAATGCACACGCGTGCGTGTGCGTGCAATGCACACATTCTCTCTCTCTCTCTCTCTCTCTCTCTCTCTCTCTCTCTCTCTCTCTCTCTCTCTCTCTCTCTCTCTCTCTCTCACACACACACACACACACACACAGAGCTTTCTTCCTTTCCTCAGCTGGATGTAGAAGAGATGCAGCAGGGAAGTCAGATGAGTGGGAAGTATTTGAACTCAGCATGCCGTTGCTGGTGTGAAGATGGAAGAGACAACACAACAAGGAACCAAGAGGCTTGAGAGCTGTCACAGTCCCTAGACCACAGCCAACAAGGAAAAGGAGACTTCAGCTTTAGAGCCATGAGGTGAAAGAAGGCTCTGAGAGGCTTTGGAGAAAAGTTCAGGCTGGCTCATATTTTTGGTTTGGCCTTATGAGGCCCAGAGTAGAAGCAGTGGAGCCCATTTCAGAGCTGTGACATATACACTACAAGATAGTAAAGCCATATTGCTTTCAGCAGTTTGTGGTAAATCATTGTAGCAGCAATAGAGGACTGAAACAACCCATAAGGCAATCTGAAAGGCAAAACTGGGGGCTTGTGTTCCTATTTCTAAGCACTATTTCTCTCTTATCATATGGCTCTAGATGAAGCTTTTGAGGGCACATTTATATCCCCAAAGGTGGCCATAACTGGTTGGATTTGGATAGGCCCCAGTCCCAGGATCTCCAGAATTTGAATATCTAGAGAATTTGAACTCAGTACCACAGAGATGGCTTTGTGTAGTGGCCTGTAGTGGACTTTATCTCCTAAGCAAGCAGAATAAATGTATGGGCTCTTGTGTCATCCCCCTACCTTTGAATCCCAACTTTAGCCAAAGAATGCAGCAAAAACTTAAGTTTTACTACAATGACCCTGTGCTCATAGGCAGGACTTTAAAACTGTAAATCGGAGCTAATGGCCCCAGGAGGTTGATGTGAGGGTTAAATGAGCTTGTGTTCATGCAGTGCTATACTTAGTGATTACTGCATATCTAATTGGTAGTAGGTGCTCAAGGAAATTTGTGTTGTACACTTACTTGGAGATTGATGTCTCTCTGAAAGTTTCCTCAACTCATGATTCCCTTACATGCACAACAGCTGATCTAGAGTTGGACATAATCTGTAGGCGTAGAGAAGAGAGAAGACAGAAAGTTGTCTTAGTTTTCTATTGAGAAAACAAATCTTTGAGATAGTCAACTTAAAATAAAGGGAAAGACTTCTTATGGCTTAGAGTTTGGGAGACTTCAGCCCAGGATTAGTTAACCTTATTGCTTTGGTCTGTGGCAGAGCCGTTCATCATGGCAGGAATGCATGCCAGAGAAAAGCCACATGCCTCATGGCTGCATTATAAAAATAAGAGTAAGGAGGATACTGGGGTCCCACTCTCAAAGGCATTACATAACTCTGAAAGATTCCACCAGCTCTCAGTACTGTCATTGTGGGGACAAAGCCTTAAACTATGGGATCTGGGGGACCTTTAACACACAAACTATTACAAGAGGCTCATAAGATCTGGGCTTTATGAACAGAGAGAGACAGCTGAACTCATGAGTGCTCATATATAGTCCATCTTTGACCCATTACTCTGTCAGATCATAGCCAGCTTCCAAGATTAGAGGGTTCTGTGCCTTTCCTACTACTTCATAAGAGGACAAATTCTTTCCTGCTTTGAGTAGTGCTCACCTTAGAAACAAAGCCTAAGGGTTTTTTTTTTTGGTTGTTGGTTTTGTTTTGTCTTTGCCAGTAGTGAGGCTTGAACTCAGATTCTCACACTCATTCCACTTGCTGGCTCATCTCTGGCACTCTACCACTTGAACCATGACTTCAACCTGCTTTTTGCTAGTTCACTGGAGATGGAGTCTTGTACACTTTTCTGCCTGGCTGGTTTCAAACTGTGATCCTCCAGATCTCAGCCTCTTGAGTAGTTTGGATTACAGGCATGAGCCACCAGTACCAGGTCAAATATCAGGATTTTATTCCTGTTGTGCCACATCTACTTCCTGCTAGAGTTACTTCTCATGGATGCTATTGCCTAGCATAAATGAATGCTCACTATGAGCTGGAATCTTCTATTGGATGTATATTAAATCATCTCACCTTCCCACATTTCTCCTAAGATAGTCTCATTAATATTCCCATTTATAGATGAGGGAATGAGTTGTGAGAGGTTAAATCATTTTACTTCAAACAAGTAATTAGTAGCAGAACTTGGATTTGACCCAAGCAGTCTTATTCAGAATTTCTGTTTTTAGCTACAATATTATACTGGTTAGCTATCAGATGAGAACCATCAGAGCAAAAATTTGGTTTTATAAATTGAAGGTACACTGCAAAAATCATACAATTCAGGTTTGTTGAAATTAATGATATGGTCCATTCTCTTCTTATTTTTTTATGTTGCTCTTTTCAGTGGCTCGAACCACTGTCTATGTCCATGAATTTCTTTCCTTCATTTTGAGCAATTCTTTGCTTTCTAGAACATGAAAGTCAAGGACATGGTAGACAATTTTCCAGGTGGAAAATTCCTTCTGGGCTCAAAGTGGTTCTTTTGGGAATCTTTCCAAGGCCTAAGATCCTTTTAGTTTTCTACACTTAAATGTCTCATTTTTTAAATTTTTCTTCCTGGTGAACAGCCATGCAAACTTCCACAAATTGCCATTGCTAATTCCTGTTCTGTTTAGCTAAGCCAGAAGTATTTTTTGTTTCATTTCTCTCCTCTTTTACAACCTTGTTACTTCTCTGTTTTTCTCTTTCTTAATGGTCAGTTTCCTGACATCTTTCAAATCAATATTTATTCAAGCCCCTATGTTTAATTTAAATAAAATGACCCCTGTCATGTAAACTTGAGGAAGTGGACCATTTGTCACACACCATTTCCCAAGGTTTTATTTTTCCTACAAATACTTGCTGTTAATGGGACATTTATAAAGCCTCCCTCTTTTGAAACATTAAACTCTGAAGATTTGCTGGGTGCTGATAACTCACGCCTATAATCCTAGCTACTCAGAAGGATGAGATCTGAGGATTGAGGTTCAAAGACACCCTGGGCAGGAAAGTTTATGAACCTTTTATCTCCAGTTAACTACCAGAAGTCAGAAGTGGAGCTGTGATTCGTTAGCCTTTAGCAAAAAAATAAATCTCAGGAACAGGACCCTGGCTCTGAGTTCAAACCCCTGGAAAGGCAGGAAAAATAAAAACAAAAATATTACCACCACCATCAAACAACCCTAAAGATATGCAATGAATTTTCTCAAATTCATGTTTCTTAGAACGTTTTCTAGAATATTCCATATTGTTAGTCCAGTTCTACACAAATTCCATTTGTGTATATATGAATTTTTTTTTACTATGTTTGCTAAAAGAATGGAATTGAATCTCAAGACCACTTAGTTATATGCCCTGAGATCCTGAGGACTTACATGTGACTTTGGGAGGAATTAACCAACTAATGCCTTCAAGGTTTCTGCTAGCATCAGACTGTGAGGTCTTCTCATCAATACACAGCTATATCATGAAGGAAGAAATGTGTGTGAGTACTTACTATTAGGGCAGTGAATGGCTTAAGATGCAGACTGCTATTGGTATTGGCAATTCCTCTTTTTAGGACAGAGTATGCAGTATTATCTTCAGTTGGTGTCCCTAGAAGCAGAACCTGATCCTGAGTTTTGGTCCATGGTCATTACTAAGGTAGTCCTCTTCTGGGATGCTGTTAGGGATCCAGGGGAACAAGGCTGAATCTAGGCTTGCATGGCTCTGTCCCAGGTGGGTTTGCTCTGGGGCACACATGGTGCTAGACTTGTCTCATCTTGAGGTAAGTGGCCGAGCACTTTTACTTTCTATTTTTTTTAAAATTTGTACTGGTCTTGGGACTTGAACTTAGGGTCTAGATGCTGTCTGTGCGTTTTGGTGGTCAAGGCTAGGTCTCTACTATTTGAGCCACACTGCCACTCTCAACTTTGTGCTAGTTAATTGGAGATAAGGGTCTCATAGACTTTCCTGCCTGGGCTGGTTTGAACTTTGATCCTCATATCTCAGTTTCCTGAGGAGTTAGGGATATAGGCGTGAGCCACCAGTGCCTGGCTATATTTGGAACAAGTATTTATAGACAACTAAAAGTGGGAAGTGTGATGGTTCCCTTAAGGCGGAACAAGACAAGCTAGGCAATCTAAAGAGTTTGTCATCTAGAGAGGGAAGCAGGCCAGCAGTCCGCATCTATACCAGATGACAGAGGCTATGAGAATGAAATGACTTTTTGCACTAGTTCATAGAACAGGACACAGAGGATGGACTTCTGTGAAGGCAGTTAGTCGAGACCCATTAGAGCAATATCTCTTGGTGCTTTCTGTGACTGTGAGTGGAAATAGGTGGTAATTGAAGAGAATGTTTTACTTCATGGTTTGAAGGATGGTAGATGGTTAGAAAGAAGATGATTTTGGACCCATGGGGTCTGAAGTGTTCCTGTGAAGCATTTGAGAGGAGCCATGCAGGTTGCAAATGAAGAAATAATGGTTACCATTGATTCAGCTCTTACTCTGGTGTGGAGACTCTGTACCTAGCACCCAGAGCTGTGCCCATTATAATCCCCCTCATGGAAAAAACGAAAACCAAGGGTTAGGAAGGTTAACAAATTCATTTCATGTCATACAGCTAGTAAAAAGTAGCACCTAGATTTGAGCCAAATGTCTGTCTGCTGCCTCTGCCCTTAATCAGTTATTAATTCAACACAGATTTAATGAGTACCTAGGATGCGTCAGGTAATGCTCAAGATGTAGGGGTACAGTGGTTTAAGAAAGGCATAACATTTATCCTCAAAATGTTCATTTTGTTGCAAACAACCATGTTGCATGAAAGTACTTTTAACATACAATAAACAATTTTTTTAAAATTATAACTTTTTCTAACATGTAGTAATAACATGATTATAGATATAACAACAATAGTTTAATTTTAGTAATAATATGCTACCATGGGTGCCATACTTCCTCACTGGCAGAATTAAAACCCAGAGCAAGCAGGTTAGAGAAGTCAAGAGCCTGCCTTGACTGCAGGCTCTGGGGTTACAACAGGTCTGCAGCTGGGACTGCAGAGTGGGCTTCTGAAGGAACCAAGTTTCCTTTGGGTTTGGGAAACTAATGATGCTGGTTTGGACCCGTGATTCATCAAGGGTAAGTTAGTGGGAAGCAAAAGCCATATAACTAAGGCCAGGGGGGCTGCAGGATGAGGGGCCAGGGGTCGACAAGACTGATTCCCAAGAAGCCAGACTATACTGGAATGCTGGCCTAACTAGAGCTAAACTCAAGTTTGTCCTTTTCTGTAAGTTTGGTGTGTGGCTGAAGATAGCACTGAGGATCTACTTTTTTTTCCATCTGCCTTATTCTGGTTTTGTTGTTGTTTATTTGTTTTTCTAGCCTCCTCAGAGGAGACTGGGGGACTTACAAGGGGGTTCTGATCTGTAAGGTACATGAGGATACATCTCAGTTTGGATTTTAAGAGTTCTAGACTTTAGAGTCACATTAAGAAGGGTCATGGGCTCATCACTTAATCCAAAGAAATCAAGGAACTTTAGTAAGAAGGTTAAAAAGTCAAAAAATAGAGAACAGATTGGGTTGTGGTATTATTTGATAAATGTGATTAAAGGGCTAAAGCAGAAAAAAAAGAAGGGTCATGGATCTCACTGAATCCCAGAACTTTGGACAAGAGCCTCTTCTCTTTCCTACCAGAACTGGGTCTTGAACTCAGGGTCTAAGGGTTGTTTGTTAGTTTTTTCACTCAAGGCTGGTACTTTACCACTTGAGCCACAGCTCTACTTTGGGCTTTTTGCTGGTTAATTAGAGATAAGAGTCTCGTGGACTTTTCTGCCTGGCCTGGCTTTGAATCACGACCCTCAGATCTCAGTCTCTGAGCAAGTAGCTAGGATTACAAATGGGAGTCACTAGCACTCAGCAAGAGTTTTTAATTAAACGAGAATGGAACATTTTCTTGGGCTGAGGAAAAGAAGTAACTTGATTATTGCACATCTAAAACAAACAAGAAAGTGACAAAGGCCTCTGTCCATAATACTTTGTTTAGTGATCACTTTGGCTCAGGAAATTAAAAAAAAAAAGGAATTGTGTTTATCTAAATTATATGTTGGTCTTAATGTGAGCTAAGTAGAAGCATGACAGAGAACTGAAGGAAGACAGCTGATGGTGGGGGGAGTAAGGGAGGCATTCTTTAGGAGAATGAAATCTTAACATGTAGTCTAGGCAGATACAAAATTGAAAAAGATTGTGGAGAGCAGACTGGAGATCAGACATATCAGAGGGTGGGCGGAGAAGCTCTTGTCTGCTGAAGGGTGCTGTACAATAGCTCTAAGATCAGAAAGAGTAACTGATCTCAGGAAAGACAAGGGAATAATTCCCCGAGGGCTTTCGCATTTAGGAAATGATCGAAGGATATTCCCATTAATTTGCCCATGGATTGTCCCTAATAAGAACAATTGGGTAAATGCCCCTTGAGGACTGAGCGGACCATCTACTGTATTTGGACAGATGTGAATGGGGAAGCCAGGGGAGCCAGGATGAAATATTGAAGGCATTGAGTCGTGAATTGGAAAATGGTACAGTTATCATAAACGGGGAGGCAGGAATTGCCTACGCCTTGGAGGGAACCTGCCAGGGAAATTTATGGAATTGGGATTACCCATAAGGGAAGGTACAGGGCAGATAAAAACATACTAGGAGAGAACTGGGCAAGATAAAAATAAATCGAGGTCAGCCCTGAGTTGTCTATTGATCTGATGAGGTGACGCCTCTTGGGTAGGATTAAACAACGCGGGAAAGGGAAGATAGACAAGATTTGTTTGAAAACTGTATGCTTCAGGAACCTGCTCATTCTTTGCCTTAGTTTCAGTTGCTCAAGAGAACCCCAAAAGAAAAACCTATAGAGAATTAGAAAGGCAGATGTCTGGGCCAGAAAAGCAACAGGAGAACAAACAGAAGGAATGCCCCAAGCCAGCCAGCCAGCAAGCATCTTACTTTCCATAGAGGACCAGAGAGGTCAATTGAAGACGGTTAAAACTGCTGGAATGTGAGCTGTGGTTTCTGATGGAAGCAGGCTGCACAACTCTGGAGACTTCTCACACTCATGCAAATAGCAGGCTGGACAGAAGAGAGGCCTGAAAGATGGGATTTTACCAACATAAGAGCTGGTCACTGGTGGCTCAGGCCTATACTCAGGAAGCTGAGGATCACAGTTCAAAGCCAGCCTGAGCAGGAAAGTGTTTGAGACTTTGATCTCCAATTAGTCACAGAAAAGATGGAAGTGAGTTGTGGTTCAAGTAGTAGACTGCCAGCCCAGAGAGAAAAAAACAACAACAACTAAGGGACAGTGTCTAGACCCTGACTAGTACTATTTCTAGTACTATCCTGCTCCCTTCCCATCCACCCCCCCCCAAAAAAAAGCAAAGCTAAGTTCTCACTAAGGCCCCTTTATCATGGGTTTCTGGATTTCATATAGTAGTCATGATGGTCCTGAAGATGCAAATGGCAGAGGCTGTGTGACAATGAGGTTTTGGAAATAGAGAGACCTACCCAAATGAGAACACAGGATTTTTGTCCAGCTTTTTCGTAAAGCGAGTGTGTGTGTGTGTGTGTGTGTGTGTGTGTGTGTGTGTGTGTGTGTGTGTGTGTGTGTGTGTGTGTGTTTGAGACAGGGTCTCATTATGAAAGTTTTCTTGATAGTATGTGACAGAAAATCAGAAGTGTTCAGGGATGGGATCTTATTAATGCGACCTTAGGAAGGCTTCAGGTAGGCTCTGATCAGAGGTTGTCAGCATTGTAATCTGGAGACAGGCTAACTGCAGGTGGAATGTCTTACATGACTAATGAGAGATAGGAATTGGGCTTTCCTTGGTTGGTTCTGATTTGGAGACTAGAATGAACACATTGGTCAGGTTCTGCTTGTCTGGACAGATTTGTGCACAGTTGTGGTTTGGCTTTTCTTCCTGGGCTGGTTGCTACACGAAGTCAGAAGTCTATTTATCTATATCGTTTGGCCATCATTGATTTGCGTACTCCTTTCTCAAGAGTGAAACTTCCAGAGAGCAAGTTTCATTGGCCTCCACATTTTCATAGCATGAAACTTGTGAGTGAACTGCTAATGGCTGATCACAAAAAGAGTACCAGGAACCCATTCTCACTATGTCTCTGGATAAGATGGGGACTATTTTTTTTGTGTCTTTTACTATGTAGCCCAGGCTGGCCAATACCTCTTGATCCTCCTGCCTCAGCCTCCTGAGTACTGAGATTACAAGAGGGTGCCACCGTGTCTGGCAAAGACTAGGTTTTGAATTTGCAAGAATCATTACCAGCAAGACAGTGGACAGAGCTAGATCCTTTCTCACACAGGCAGGCACATTGCCATTATTTGACTACAGGGTCATAGATTTAGCACAATGAAATAAATAACTGGCATGAAAACAAGGATAAAACGAAGAGAATTGTTTTCAGGCTCCCTTATTCTTGGATGATACTGAACCTGAACCTTTTTTTTAAACTTAATACAGTGAAGATTAGATTAAGTACTGGCTTCTGGGAATGCCATTGTAGAGAGAATAACTCCTCAATAGAGGATTTGCTTATGTTTCTAAATATTGGGATGTGTGGCTAAGGATGAAATTCTCCAAAAGCTCTTGAGTTTCTTTAAATAGAAGGATTGGGGTCCCACTTTGCGACTTTGGTGTCTGGAAGAGCAAATGGTGTTTGAATGGGTGATAACAACGCTAAGATGCTGATAGAAACTTGACTAGTGATGTGCTGGTAGAAAGCACTATTGTATTTGGAGTAGTACTATAGTACTATAGTAGCAGTATATAGTAATACAGTAATGCTCTATCTGAACTGTACTTTATTTTGAATAGTACTACATTTTGAGTAGTGAGACCACCCTTACCTTATTTGATCTAATAACTTCTGATGATTTACATTGGGGAGCATGGCTAGATGCGAAGTGAAAAGTAAATAAAATGGGGAGTGGGGCCACTTTCAGCCTAGAAATGTAGGACTCAATCTTTCTTGTGTGTGTATGCATGCGTGTATGTATATATGTTTGCATGTATGTATTATCTTTAGGTTTTACAAAGAGGTTTCAATTTGACATATTAGCTAGTGAGTACAAAGCATTTGATTACTGTCACCCCTTTGATCCTTCTCCCCACCTCTCCAAACCCCACCCATTCCACCAGTTTACCTAGTTAAGTTTTCACCTATGTTCATTGAATGTTATGGAAGGGTCATTCACTGACCCTCTCTCTCTCTCTCTCTCTCTCTACTTATTTGGAGAGAGTGGGGAATCCCACTGGGATCTCACTTCCCTAACAACCACCTGTTCAAACTTCTAGCCTCAGGTCTTTGTAAGTAGTTTTGGGAGACAGGAAATAGATGTGGGAAATCAGTACAGAGGTAACATTTTTTTTTAACATAACAAAATAATGCACCTAGAAGCAGACTGATATATAGAAGAATTTAGTGTATGGTAAAAAATTCAAATGTATAGGAAAAACATAATCAACATAATTATGACTAAAAAAGCCAAATGTAAGCAAATAAACACCTCAGTATGACAATAAAAGAACCAACCAAACAAATGAAATGACACAACTCCAGAAGGTTGAAAGGAAAAGAATGGTAAATTTGACTGCCATTAAACACAAAAAAGTATCTATTTGAAGAGATATAATAAAGTTAACAAATATTGCTGGGCACTGGTGGCTCATGATTGTAATCCTAGCCACTCAAGAAGCTGAGGTCTGAGAATTGAAGCTCAAAGCCAGTCTGGGAAGGAAAGTCTGTGAGACTCTTTATCTCTAATAAACTATTCAGAAAAAGCTGGAAGTGGCTCTGTGGCTCAAGTGGTAGAGTTCTAGCCTTCAGCATAAAAGCTCAGGAACAGTGCCCGGGCCCTGAATTCAAGCCTCAGGACTGACCGCCCCCCCCCCCACCTCCCGCAAAAAAAAAAAGTGAATCATAAGTAGTAAGAAAATATTTAAGTCATGAAATAATAAAAGGATTAGAATGTAGAATAAAGACATTTACATCCATAAGAAAAAGGTAACACAAAGAAAAGTGGGAAAATAAAAGAATAGGCAATTCATAGGGTTAAGAAATAAAACTACCCGGATAAATATGCTCTACTTCACTAGAAATCACAAAACCTGAAAAGTAGGGTTGGAGGAGGGAGAAGGAGAAGAAAGGATGGAAGATAGAAGGACTCTTGTCATTACCTTATTATTATTATTATTATTTTATTATCATTTGATTGGTTATTATCGATCCTTTAAATTTTCTGCCAGTGTTGTAAAGTTGGAAAGATATTGCTTCCTATTTTGCAATTAAAGTACTATATTATTTTTTATATGTACTGCTATCACTCAACTTGCTTGATTGGCTTCCATTCTACTATTTGAATGCTCCCATTCTTTCTGCCGGTTATTTTGGAAGTGGAGTATTGTAGCTGGGCTGCCTTCAAATTATGATTCTCCAGATCTCAGGCTCCTGAGTAACTGGGATTCCAGGTGTAATTGGAGACCGCCAGTATCTACTACATTAATAATTTGCATATCCTTTAGCTGGCAATTCCATTTCTGGGTATTTTTTTTCTGAGCAATAAATTTGACTAATGTACAAAAAGAGATAAAATTTATAAGATTGTTTACTGTAGCATTGTTAATAATGATGAAAGCATCTTAGTACATTCATTAATTTGAAAATTGTTTACAGACTATCTCTATACCATGGCATACTATATAAGAGCAAAATAAATATGACAAATCTATAAGAGCTAGTAAAAATAGTTCATTGTAAAAATAAGCTTAATTCCATATTTTAGAAAATATGTTCAATACTAACATTCAAGGTCTATATTTCATTTATGTATGCATATATTCACACACACACACACACACACACACACACACACATATATATATATATATATATATATATATATATATATATATATATATATATATGATCAATAGATGGAGAAAGGTCCAGGGTAATATTTACTGGACATGTTATAGGGGTTGCCTCTGAGGAGGGAAGAGAAACTAGTGGAAGGGGTCTTTCCCTCTAAGTCAGACAAATTCTTTGAAATGAGACTGGATGCATGTGTTACTTGGGCATATTAATAATTTTAAGTATTTTATTACAGATAAAATATTAACATACCTTATTTACTTGGTGAATATTCATGCCTGACGTGATAAGGAGTCACCCAAAATTAGCTCAAATATTAGTTGTGTCACCTATTTATGTGCTTTTAAAATTCTCTTGAGATTGTTTTGACATTTGCACAATGGGGGAATTATCATCTGCCTCAGCGGATTGTTGAGAGAATTAAAGGAGATAACATTTGCAAAGCACACCACACTGCACATTACAGATGTTTAATAATTGTTTTCTTTCTTTCTTGGCTCATTATTGTGCTGTTTTGGTCTCTGTCATGTTAACTGCGTCTACGTGTTGGAAGCACAGAAGACCACTGCATCTTGTATTGCTGCAAATATTCTCTCTGCCCTCTCTCCTCTTTTCCCTCTGAAACCCCCATGTTTTGGTATGTTTTGGTATGGTGTCTCACAGGTGTCTGAGATGGTTCGTTTTTCTTCATTCCTTTTTCTCTGTTTTTCAGACCAGGCAATATCAATTGACCTATCTTTATTTTAACTGTTGATTTCTTCTGCCACATCAAGTTTGCTCTTGAGAGTCTCCACTGAAAAGTTTGTTTCACTTATTGAACTTTACAATTTTAGTTGACTTGTTTATTTTAAAAATTGTTCGCTAGTGAGACATCATTCGTATGCTTTTCTTTTTTTCCACATTTCTTTTTTTTTTATTGTGAAAATACCGTACAGAGGGGTTACAATTACATGAGCAAGGTAATGAGTACATTTCTTATCAAGCACTGTTGCCGCCTCCTTTGTTTCCCCTTCCCTTCCTTTCCCTTCCCATCTTCCCTCCCCCTCTCACCCCAGTTAGAATGGCTATAATCAAGAAATCTAATAACAACAGATGCTGGAGGGGTTGTGGACAGAAGGGAACCTCTTACTGCATTGTTGGTGGGAATGTAAACTTGTTCAACCACTTTGGAAAGTAGTATGGAGGTTCTTCAAAGACTCCACATAGAGCTCCCCTATGACCCAGCAATCCCACTTTTGGGCATTTACCCATGTTTACAAACAAGACCATATGAAAGCTACCAGTACAACTATGTTTATTGCAGCATTATTTACCATAGCTAAGATATGGAACCAACCCAGATGCTCCTCAGTAGATGAATGGATCAAGAAAATGCGGTATATAAACACAATGGAATTCTATGCTTCCATCAGAAAGAATGACATTGCCCCATTTGTTAGGAAATGGAAAGACTTTGCAAAAATTATGTTAAGTGAAGTAAGCCAGTCCCAAAGAAACATAGGTCTCATGGTTTCCCTTAGTTGCAATAACTAGTATATATCTGAGACAAGCAGAAACGGTCAGATAAGTTGATGTTAGGTGAAATGATCTCCAAGATAAGTATTCAAATGGTTTTTCTTTCTTGCGATTGTTTCAACATATTTATAAGATGATTTCTTTGTTGCTTTGTATGTCCTTCCCCCATGGCATAACCCCTGCTTTCATTGTATTTGATGTTGGTATAATTTGTGGAGGGGAAGGGAAAAAACAAATCGTTTAACTAGGGATACAGGTGGACCCATTGCAACAATGAGATGTACAAGTCGTTATGTTGTATGCTTTTCTTAATGCATGGTTTCCTTCAGTCTTTGAACACTTATTTTTTTAATGCTGGTATTGGAGTTTGAACTCAAGGCTCAGCTTTTTTTGTTTTTTATTCATGGCTGGTATTTAATCACTTGAGCCTCCAGTTCCAGCTTTTTGCTGGTTCATTGGAGATAAGAATCTTGTAGTTGATATGCCTAGAAATAGCTTTGAACCTCAATCATCAGATTTCAGATCTCAGTGTCCTGAGCAGCTATGATTATAGATGTGAGCTACTGGCAGCAGACTGAAAATGTTTTAAAATTTATTTTAAAGTTTTTGTCTAGTTAGTAGAATGTCTGAACTTCCTTAGTGACAGTTTCTACTGACCTGTTTTTCTACCCATCTCCTGTTTCGCTGTGTGCATTTCTTTTGTTGTTCTTGTTAAAACTGAGCATTTAAAATGTGTGGTGATGTTGGGAATTCAATTCCTCTTTTCTAGGATTTTCCATAGCTGCCCCAAATGGTAGAACACACAAGTGGACCAAGAAACTTAAAAGGAAAAACAAAACCCATAAGCAACTTTGAACATTTCTAATATATTTTGGGAATCAATAAAGCAACAGATTCTAGTTATATAATAATTGTTATTCCAATTATATCCTGATTCCATGATTATACTTACAGGGCAAATCTTACAAGTCCAAGTTTGTTTGCCTGACTCTTCTTGCAGATACGAGCTGCATCTTGCTATCTTATTATCTTCTCTGAATTTATTTGGCAAATTCTCTTATAATAGCATATTCTGTACGATATTCAGGATTCAAAAAAATTAACACATCTTGGAGAGTACATGAGTTCCAGTAGAGTTTTATTTATTTATAGATAGTTTGAGGGTTTATTTATTTATAGATAGTTTGGAACCTTGGTATGTAGCCCAGGGTTTCCCTGACTTCATAATCCTCCTGTCTATGCCTCCCAAGTGCTGGGATTACAGGTGCATGCCACCATGCTCTGTTTAGTTTCTGAGAGTTCTTTATGATGGCTGAACAATATACATTCTATGGATATGGTTTAATTTAGTCACCTCTCAAGTTTATTTATATTATTTCATTTTCCCACTTTTAACACTAGTATTGAAATAAATATCCCTTGTTACTCAAGAGGCTGAGATCTGAGGATCACCGTTCAAAGCCCAGCCTGGGCAGGAAAGTCCATGAGACTCTTATCTCTAATAAACCACTCAGAAACCGGAAATGGCACAGTGGCTCAAGCGGTAGAGCCCTTGCCTTGAGCTGAAGAGCTGAGGGACAGCGTTCAGGCTCAGAGTTCAAGCCCATGACCAGCAAAAAAAAAAAAAAAAAAAAAAAAAAAATCCCTTGTACATGACTTTGTGCACATATATGATTATATCAACAGGGTAAATTCCTGTTAGTTCATTCATTTATTTTCAATTTAGTTTGAACTCTTCTTGAATACATAAAGCTCTGCACCAAAATGATTGTGTCTATAGGGTAAATTCCTGTAAGTTTATTTTTAACTTATTTCATATTTAAATTCAACTCATAGTGCATACTTAAGACTCCTTAAAATCTTTTTGTAACACTCTGAGTTACAAGCAATAAGTAAACTGTGAACAACAGGATTGTAAAATAAGTTCTTAATTTTATCTATAGTCATTTTCCCCTATTTAAAGTATTTTCCTTTTTGTGGTTTCAGGCACTCATGGTCAGTGAGTTGGGGTATAATATATTAATGGAAAATTCCACAAGCAAGCTATTTATAAGTTTGAAATTGTGTGCTGTTTTGAGTAGCATGATGAAATCTTGCATGACTCTGTTCCGTTCTGCCCAGGACATGAATCATCCCTTTGTCTAGCACATCCACATGGTCTACTCTCTGATGTTTATCTAGTAGCTCTTTGGGTTCTAGGATCATCTGTCATAATTCTTCAGTGCTTGATTCCAAGTAACTAATATACTTCATAATGGTCTCTCTGGATAAGAGTCATAACATTGCCATTTAGTTATGGCTAATAAAGTTGTTAAACACTTCCTAAGTGAAAAGCTGAAAGTTAATGGTAGGTGTGTGTGTGTGTGTGTGTGTGTGTGTGTGTGTGTAGGAAAAGTCACTATATATATTATATATACAATATATGTCTATAGGATTTGGTACTATCTGGGGTTTTAGGTATCCAGTGGGATCTTGGAAAACATATTCCCTGCAAACAGGATATAACTTTTATATACACTAGTGTGTATGTGTGTATAGTAGTGTGAGGATACTATTTGCAATATTTATGGAATTATTTACTCCTATTTCCAATGAAATATCTTGCTATACAGTTAGCAAAACTTTGAGCATATTAAATACTGTGTATTAAACAATTAATTAAACAAGGTTCTGGTGGGTTCATGAACTCTATCTTCCATTTCTTCTACCTTGTTCTGGGGCTGAGAGGCTGACCCATATGTTCTGGGTTACAGGTAGGCTGAACAAATGCAGTACCTGGTGCTGAGTCACCACATCCACTAAAATATTTTCATGCTGTAGTTGCAGATTTAAGGAGCTCTGTCAAGACCATACTACAGTACACTGGCTCTTTTTACCCTCTGATCTGTTTTAATGGCTCCTTTATCCCATCGGGTTTGTCTCTTGGATCAAGCAAGATGTTGAAGGGAAGGAGGGCAAAAAGGAGTTTGGGGGCTTTGTTTGGATGGTTGTCTCCCTGTGTGTTTGTTTAAGGATGGCTCTGTTCTTTTTTTTTTTTAAAGTTTATTTTATTTTATTTTAGAACATACTGTACAGAGGGGTTACAATTACATTGGCAGGATAATGCATACATTTCTTACCAAGCATTGCAGCCTCCTCCTTTGTTTACCCTTCACCTCCCTTCCCAGCCTCCCCCCTCCCCCCCACCCAATCATACCCCCCTCCCCGCCCCCACCGACATTGTAAAGCTTGCTTTGACATGACATTTTGTAATTCTCCTTGTTGCAACAGGTCCACCTGAATCCTTAAACGACTTGTTTGTCCCCATCTCCTCCACATGTTATACTGACATCAAATAAAGTGAAAGCGGGGGTTACACTGTGGGGGAGGGACATACAAAGCAACAAAGAAATAATCTTGTAAATGCGTTAGAAACACATGCATGAAAGAAACGAAAACATTAAAATACATATTTAAGGGTTCGTTTTCCTAACATCACATTATCTGACCTTTTCTGCTTGACTCATACCTATACTAGATATTGCAAATAAGGGAAACTATGGGACCTATGTTTCTTTGGGCCTGGCTTACTTCACTTAATATAATTTTTTCCAAGCCTTTCCATTTCCTAACAAATGGGGAAATGTCATTCTTTCTGATGGAGGCATAGAATTCCATTGTGTATATATACCACCTTTTCTTGATCCATTCATCTACTGAGGGGCATCTGGGTTGGTTCCATATCTTAGCTATGGTAAATAATGCTGCAATAAACATAGTTGTGCTGGTAGCTTTAGTGTGGTCTTGTTTGTATACATTTGGGTAAATGCCCAAAAGTGGGATTGCTGGATCATAGGGGAGATCTATGTGAAGTCTTTTGAGGAACCTCCATACTGCTTTCCAAAGTGGTTGAACAAGTTTACATTCCCACCAACAATGAAGTAAGGTTCCTTTCTGTCCACATCCCCTCCAGCATCTGTTGTTGTTAGAGTTCTTGATTTTTGCTGTTTTAACTGGAGTGAGGTGATATCTCAATGTTGTTTTGATTTGCATTTCTTTTATGGCTAGGGATGTTGAACATTTCTTCATGTGTCTATTGGCCATCCTTCTTTCTTCTTCAGAGAAGCTTCTCTTTAAGTCTTTCGCCCACTTATTTATTGGGCAGTTGTTTCTTTGAGGATTTGTTGTTGGGTGGTTTAATTTTTTGAGTTCCAAGTATATTTTAGATATGAGACCCTTGTCCGTTGTATGGCTAGTAAAGATCTTCTCCCAATCGGTGGGCTTTCTATTGATCTTGCTAGCTATGTCATTTGCCCTGCAGAAGCTCTGCAACCTTATGCAATCCCATTTGTCCAACCTTTCTTTGATTTGTTGTGTTTCCGGGTCTCTATTCAGAAAATTTTGGCCTGAGCCAAGGAGACCTAGAGTTTCTCCTATTAGGATGGCTCTGTTCTGCACTTAAAAATCTCAGCTTTTCTCAGGTTCCAATTATATAATAATTACATAATTATTCTCAAGAACCTCTCTTTGACTTTGGGTTTTGTTAACTTCACTCCAGCCTTCACCGTCAGGCTCATGGACAACTTCTTGCTGTAATTGTTCTTGGGACCCTGAACTTTCTGTGGCTTCTCATATTCGGCCCATATCTATGCAAATAGCCCTTTATTCAACTATCCTTCATTTATCTTAATTTAAGGATATCTTATTCCTGCTGGAACTCTGACTGATACAGCAGGCTATACTTTTATTGTGACCTGACTTTTGTGGAAAAGAAAAAAAAACACTGAAAATAATTTCACAAAGAAGTGATACCGCTGGTTATCTGTGTTTGGTGAGATTATCAATAACTTTGATTATGTTCTTCTTACTTTCTGTTGTCTGTGAGATGCAGATAAATTATTTTATGGTTTAAGGAAGAAAGCAAAGTAAAAAGGACAATAAAAAAAGCTCAGATTCTTTTGGCCTTGTAGTTAATTGGGCCAACCATAGCTATATTTTAAAACTCAGACATAGAAGATGCCATTCCTGGGCAGCCAGCACAAAAAACTCCTACACACACACACACACACACACACACACACACATTGCACACATATATGCCACTGCCCATTCAAGTGCATGCTTGTAAGGACATATGTTAGAAAGCGTGCCCAGCCACTTGCTGGTGGCTCACATCTGTAATCCTAGTTACTCAGGAGCTGAGATCTGAGGATTGCAGTTTGAAGCCAACCCAGGTGGAAAAGTCTGTGAGACTCTTATTTTCAAGTAACCAGAAAAAATCTGGAAGTGGAAGTGTGGCTTGAGTGGTAGAATACCAGCCTTGAATGAAAAAGGTACAGCACCCAGGCTGATTCAAGAACCAGTAGTACACCAAAAGAAGGAGGAAAAGGAGAAGGTGAATGACGAGGACAAGGAGGAGGAAGAGAAGGATAGTGTGCCCAGTCATTAGCACCATTATTCCATTACTTCACTTGTTGAACACTAATCCTACACCAATGCACATTTTCTATAGCCAGGGTGGTACCTGTGCTCAGAAGAACCTGCCTCATGGCCCTGTTGATGTCTGTTGGGATTCCAAAGCTATAGATCTCCATGTTCTTGCATGCTCAGCCATTGCTCTTCAAAGTACATGGCTGCCCTCTGTGGGGCCCTGAGCGACATGGGATGTTGGCTATTTACTATTTTACATTCATCCTCTCCCATAATGCCTTGGTTTTTGTTTGGGATGGATTATCAAGCCCAGACTCCCAGACTTCTTGATCTGCTTTCAACTTCTGTTGATCCCCTTTGAGGTTCTGGTGAGTATTTTTACCTGTAGAACTTGGAATATTGAGTCAAAAAATAGTATCTTGGTCTTACCAAGTGAGATTGTCTTGGCAGAGATGCCCTTGAAAAAAAAAAGACACTCACAAACCTTCCTAAACAAGGAGGCTTCTGAACAGAGAAGTATATGATAGGAATGTAGATACATGTAAGATAAATGGCGCCTATAGTCCTTGATCATTACTCCATTCACATTATACCAAGTCTCATCTGAGGAGGACAGCTTCCTCCCACCCAGGAGGATGCTAGGGAAAGCCTATGGTTGGGCCTGAGAGATCAAACATAAGACTTTGTCCTGGAGCAAAAACTCTTCAATGTCTGCTTACTCTATACATTCAAATGATGGCTGTCTGAGCAAAGGGTAACCCCATAGTATGGTGTTAATGTCTGCCTCTCTTTACATAGATCTTAAGACAGGGATTCAAGTATAAGGAGTTTACTTGGGAAATAAAGGAAAACAGTCATAGGGGAGAGGGAGGCTGGAAATGGCAAGTGTCAGGCAGGCTCCAGGCTGTGTCTATGGCATCTCCTTGTCATTCTCACTTTAAGAAGAACAGAAAGGGAGTGGCCCCCAAAGCCCATGACTGCTGAGAGGTGGAATTTTCTCTGATGGCAAATACCATTCTGCAACTATAATACACACTGATCTCTGCCCCAATAGAGAATCAAAGACAACATGCAAATGGGGTGTGTGTAATGTTAATGTTATCATTTTTTCTCCTAATATAATGCTTTTGTTAGAAGTTAATTCTCATTCCAATTACTATTACTTTTTAAACAAATGCATTTATTCTTGCCAGAATAGTTCCAAGAAGCCCTTAGCAGATGACTGTAGGCCTTGGACTCTAGACCCCAGAAGAATGGGATTTACTAAAATAAAACCTGGACAGTGTAGAGCAATGTTACAAAGGACCCTGTTGGCTAGATAAAATACTGATAATGAGGGGACTAGAGGCAATGGGAAATTGGAAGAAAGTAAAAAAATGGAGAGGAATTAGGATCCTATTTGTGTAGATTTGCTTTCCAAGAGGAAAGCAAAATGTCATGGATTTCTAGAGTACAGTTTCACCACTACATAGAGCTGAGTCATAAGTTGCTGGGTAGGAATGAGGGTCACTATGTAGAGAAAAGATAGGCACTCCTAAAAACCGATGAGCACCCTTTTGAGAGACTAACACTCTACCTTTTGAAGTATGTGAATAAAAGCTGAAGTTAACTGTAACTGGGTTAGATGAAATATCATTTAAGATTTATTCCAACCTAATTCCAATTATAATTCCTCATACCTGGGTAGTTTTAAAGTTTTCCTTAAGCATTTCTATTTTTCTCTTTCTGGTCAGGCTCCAATTAGTCCTTCTACTTGTTTTCTCTCTCTCTCTCTCTCTCCCCCTTCTCTCTCTCTCTCTCTCTCTCTCTCTCTCTCTCTCTCTCTCTCTCTCTCTCTCTCTCTCTGTGTGTGTGTGTGTGTGTGTGTGTAGGAGCTTAAATCAGGGGCTCACTCTCTCTAGTCAAAAGCTGTCACTCTACCATTTGAGCCATACTTCTATTTCCATTTTTTTGTTGGCTAATTGGAGCTAAGAGTCTCATGGACTTTTCTTCTCAGGCTGGCTTTGAACTGTAATCCTCAAATCTCAGCTTCCTGAGTAGCAAGGATAATAGGCATGAAGCACCTGACTCATTCTCGTATATCTTTCCCATTCCACAAAATTGCTGAGGTTGTGGACTGCTTCTTTCATTTTCACATGTGATTCAAGTTCTGAACTATGCATTCATTTGACTTAATAATTTCCTACTGAATGACTGAGGTATGATTGCCCAGAGCCATTTATGTTTCCTATTACTTGTGGAGCCTTCCTGCTTATAAAGAAGACACGTTTCTGAAAAGTGTCAAGAGGAAAATTTAATTTAGAAAATAGTTATTGAATATTGGCTAAGATGTAGTTGAAACAGAGGCTTCAAGGAAACCCAATCTAATAAGTGGGCAAAACAGTGCTAAGTGATTATTGCACTTAGGAAGCCACTAAGGAAAAGACAATCTGGATTTTTAAAATGATAAAGTAATGAATTATTCATTCTCCAACTTGTAACTTATATCAGGCTTGACTGTTACTTTTTATTTTTAATTTTTTATTGTTTAAAGATGATGTATGGAAGGGTTACAGTTACACAAGTCAGGCAATGAGTACATTTCTTTTTGGACAATGTCACCCCTTCCCTTATTCTCTCCAAGTTTTCCCCTCCCACCCACCCACAAGTTGTATAGTTATGTTCTACATAGTGTCCAGTGAGTACTATTGCTGCATTTGTTCACCATTTGGCTATTACTTTTATAGAATTTTTTTTCTTTGCCAGTACTGTGGTCTGGGTGCTATTGCTTAGCTTTTTTTGCTCAAGGCTAGTGCTCTGCCACTTGAGCTATAGCTCCACTTCGTGTGTGTGTGTGTGTGTGTGTGTGTGTGTGTGTGTGTGTGTGTGTGTGTTTAATTAGAGATTAGAATATCACAAACATTCCTACCTGGCTAGTTTTGAATCATGATCCTCAGATCTCATCCTCCTGAGTATAGTAGCTAGCATTATAGATGTGAACTACCAGTGGCTTTAGGGTGTTTCTTTTTTTTGTTTTTGTTTTTTTACATTGGGGATGTTCACGTTCTCATTTCATAGATAATAAAGCTATGTTTTAGAGCCCTTAGATAACATAATGTTATCCTTTGAAGACTTTGTAGCTTTTACTGATCAGACCCTAAAGAGAGGCCTGACTGTGGTCTAAGGGAGACACTGATGAACCCAAGAGGTGCCATGGTGGTAGAGGGTGGCATGAGGGGCAGTCATAAAGGAAGAGCCGAGGATTCAAAAAGGAAAGATGTTATGAAGGCTTTGTCAGGGAGGCTTATTTAGCAAAGAAAATGTGGACAGATTCAGGGCTTATTCAGAGCACAGTGCATTGTCTAGTTGGTTCTCAGATAAGTAAAAATGTGAAGAAAAATCAAGAACAGAACTAGCAAATAATGCTGCGATGACTTTTGAAATTATGCTCTGGCTAGAGCCATCCTTGGTCAGATGTCTGGCCTCTGGGCCTTAGTGGTGTTAGTACAGCAAGAAGAGCAGGAAAAAGTGATTGATGGAAGGAGGTCTGGATCTATTTGGTAATATAGGTGAAGAGCTGTCACCCAAAGGACTCTGTGGCTCTCTCCTCCCTCCTTCATTTCCCCTCCCCAGCCTACCCCCCCTCCCCCAGTTACCCTTCCTCTACCCATTTACCCAGAATTACTGTGGATTCAACATCTTCTTTATGATTTTAGAATTTTCTCTGTGGTTTCATTTTGTAAATCTCCATTAGCAACTCTGAAAGCCTTAAAAGAGATTCACATCACATTCAAATAAGAGTAAAACAAGCTGCCTCTGAATTCAAGCAGACAGCTTATTTTAGTTTGATGGGATATTATTGAATGGAGTAATAAGATCAGATCCTGAATCAGAGCAATTCCCTTGGCCTTTCTAAGTAAGTCAGAATCAAATGCACTGATTATCCTTATATATAGATTTAGAGATAAACCAGCTAAACACATAGTCTTGTAGCTTCTGCTTTTTCATCTTAAAAGGGAAGAGCATCTTAAAATGGTGGCTTAAATGGTGGGCGCTGGTGGCTCACACCTGTAATCCTAGTTACTCAGGAGGTTGAGATCTGAGGATCACAGTTCAAAGCCAGCCTGGGCAGGAAAGACCATGAGACTCTAATCTCCAGTAAACCACCAGAAAACTGGAAATGGTGCTGTGGTTCAAGTTGTAGAGCACTTACCTTGAGCTGAATGAGCTGAGGGACAGTGCCCAGGCCCAGAGTTCAAGGCCCAGAGTTCAAATCCCACGACTGACAAAAAGGTGGCTTAAAGGAGAATGCAGTCACAAAATTCAATGCATACCCTACAAAATAAGAAAATTGAGGTGAAAGATAGGCTTGGGAGGGATAGCAGAAAATGATGGAAGGGATGACATTATCAAGATGCATTGCATGCATTAAATGCTTTAGCTACTTAAAGAAAGTTAAAAAATATAATTAAAAAAATGCAACCAATTTGCATGGGTGCTCATGGCTTATACCAGCGACTCAGGAGGCCGAGATCTAAGGATTGCAGCTTGAAATCAGCCTGGGCAGGAAAGTCTATGAGACTCTTATTAGCAATTAGCTGCCAAAAATAGAGGTATAGATCAAGTGATAGAGAACTAATCTTGAGTGGAAAAGCTAAGGAATGGTGTCTAGGCCCTGAGTTCAAGCCACACGACCAGCACATACACACACAGAAATTGAATCATCTAGTAAAATTCATCTGTCTGTCCATTACTGCAAACAGTCTTAGCCATTCAGAAACTGTGTATCATAAATACTTTTCTTTAAAAAAATGCTATAGTTTAGTTTCTCTATCATAGCTTCCTTTGAGATGCATTGTTGCAGCTAGAACTAGGATCTGAACCCTAAGTCTAGGGCAGAGACTTAGATAGCATGTACTCCCTTAAGATCCAGATTTTGCATCCACTTTCCATGCCAACTAGTACATAATATGGGGTGTCCACCTAAGTGTCAACTTGTACCAAATCTACCTCCCTGGACTCATCATTTCAATTCAAGACTGAGGCTTATGTGGAACACAGGCCACTTCCCTCTGTAGCTAATTTGCCTGGGCTCAAAATCAGATCTTGCTTTCTGTGCTCCTGTGGATACTCCCATCATGCCTTATTCCTAAATTGTGATAACCACTTGCCTGCCCATAAAACTCCAATCATTGCTAACCAAATTCAACCCTCATAAAAATGATAACCACTAAATCAAAGTCCACAATATAATGAAAGAAGAGACTTAGTCTTCATTTTTCAAAATTGGCTGTTAAGCCAAAGAAAGTCTTTTTAAGTCCTTGAAAGGAATCATTAAGCTACGTGATGCTCAGCTTGGTCATGAGTTCCCATCTTCTTTGAATCAGAATTGATGAAGCCTTTTGTGGTCTGGCTTCTGTCCTTATTTTAGAAACCTTGAACCTTTGAATCACGTCAAGTTGTCTGTCTAAAGGAAAATAGCATTCCTTTCTTCTGGGTGACCTGTCTGGATCAGACATTAATGAACAGGGCCTGATTCTGTTGAAAAGGATTTGTGAAAAAGGAACTAATGATAGCTGGGAGCACTTTCAAGTCTTTCTTTTCTTTTCTTTTCTTTCTTTCTTTCTTTCTTTCTTTCTTCCTTTCTTTTTTCTTTCTTTCTTTCTTTCTTTCTTTTCTTTCTTTCTTTCCTTCTTTCTTTCTCCTTCCTTCCTTCCTTCCTTCCTTCCTTCCTTCCTTCCTTCCTTCCTTCCTTCCTTTCTTCCTTCCTTTCTTCCTTCCTTCCTTCCTTTCTTCCTTCCTTCCTTCCTTCCTTTCTTTCTTTCTTTCTTTCTTTCTTTCTTTCTTTCTTTCTTTCTTTCTTTCTTTCTTTCTTTCTTTCTTTCTTTCTTTCTTTCTTTCTTTCTTTCTTTTCTTTCTGTTTCATGTACAAATAGTTCCAGTCAGCAAAGCTAACAAATCATCTTCAAGAATGGTTAGGGAAGATGCTGGAATCTTAACTGTTATGACTCTGACTGTGAGACTTAAAAACTCTTCCCTGTACTCCCAAAGCCCAGTAACTCAGTCTTCTTTCTAGTCCAATGGCAGGGAAAATGAAGCAAACAGGCAACTTATACCCACTTAACTCTTTTTGTGTATGTGTCAGTTGTGGGTCTTGAACTCTGCACCTTGGTGCTGTTTCTGAGCTCTTCAGCTCAAGGTTCACTTGAGCCACAGCACTACTTCTGGTCTTCTGGTAGTTAATTGGAGCTCAGAGTCTGATGGACTTTCTTGCCTGGGCTGGCTTGGAACTGTGATCCTCAAATCTCAGGCTCCTGAGTAGCTAGGCTTATAGGTATAAGCCACTGGCACCCAGCCCCACTTAGCTTTTTAACAGTGTTTTGCTGTAATTTTCATGCCAAAAGAAGAACAACCATATTATTATTTTTATCACTAATCTATCTGTGTCATCTAAGAATGAGCTGACCAAACATGGAAGAAAAGAAAGTCGAATTCTTTTCCTGCTAGCCTTATTTTTAGATAGGGTTTTGCTGTGTAGCCGAAGCTGGCCTCAAACTCAAGATTCTGTATTAGCATCCCAAGTGCTTGCATAATGGGCATGTGCCAGCATGCCCAGCCTCTGCTATTATTTAGACTAATTTCTTTTAATTTTTTTATGTTTAGCTCTCAGTACCTGCTGGTATGTTCTTCTTATCACATAATGCTTCATTTGATCAGGTGGAACGGGTCATCCTTGTAATTATAATTACTCAGAAGGCAGAGACAAGAGGATTGAAGTACAAGAAAAGCCTAGGCAAAATGTGCCCGAGACTTCATTTCAGCTAACACAAAACTGGGTGTGGTGATATGTGCTGTCTTCCCAGCTATGTGGGAAGCATAAATAGGAGGATCATGGTCCAGGTTGATTCAGGAAACAATGGAAGACCACATGAGAAAACAAAACAGATAACAGGGATGGGGTTGAGCTCATTTAATGGAGTGCCTGCCTAGTAAGCATGAGGCCCTGTCTAAATCCTAGTATTCCCCAAACAACAACAAACAAATGAACATTAAAATCACTACCACTCTCACCACCACAACAAAAAACAGCTCTGGAGGTTTTCATCTCCCAGAGTATAATATCCAGAATTCTTAAATGGCTTACGGACACTGCCTGATCTTGTCCTTGCTTTCTCTGTTACCTGCGTCCACCTTTGACCTCTAAGAGTCTGTTGTCAACGTGTTAGCCATAAGTATCCGAAAGTGCTTTAGAGCCTGTCATTACTCTATTCAATGGCTCCTAGACGTCACCAGAGGAAAAGTCATAAAATCCCTACAGGACACCTATAGGATTTTGTTCTTCTGCCACTTTAAGTACTCACTGTCACCTATGAAATTTAAACACTAAGTCAAATCAGAATTCACTTGTTCATATTCATTTTTGCTGCTCTCACAAATGTGTAAACTCCACAGGAAACACTGAAAAGATGCTGCCTCTGCTTTTCTAATATATCTCTAATGTCTAGAACAATAACAGGGACCAAGTAGGTGCTCCGTAAATGTTTGAATAGAAGCTATGTAAATACGTGTGAATGATATATACAGTCTGGTTTACTTGGATGGCATTAGGGTAGAAATGACAGGGGAACATTCTCTAGCTATAGTGTTAAATTGTTTTATTTTAAAATATATAATCCTGTATTTGAACTATTGATAATATTGTCTTTGCTAGTAATTCCATCTTGTTTTGTCCCTATTTTGATTGGAAATTGCGAATATAAAGAAGATGCTAGTTATGGAGAACATTCTGTTTTGGTCCTGATTCTATTCTAGTCCCTTCCTTCCTTCCTTCTTTCCTTCCTTCTCTTGGGGAAAGTCCTGGGGGCTTGAAATCAGGGCCTTACACTCTAACTGGGCTTTTTGGCTCAAGACTGGCAACTTAAGCCACATCTTAATTTCCAACTTTTTGCAATTTAATTGGAGTTTTCATGGACTTTTCTGCTTGGGTTTGGCTTTGAACTGTGATCCTCAGATCTCACCCTTCTTAGTAGCTAGGATTACAAGTCTGAGTCACCAGCCACCTGGCTTGTAGTTCTAATTTTAAAGGGGGTCTCTAATATTGGATTTCCCAACTTTGACCCTGTTGACATTTTCAGATGGATAATTCATTGTGTGTGGCCACTGTAGGATATTTAGCAGCATACCTGATCTCTACCTACTACATACCAAAGTTGTCCCAATTTATACAGCATCTCCAGGGATTGCCCTAGGAGCAAAATTGTCCAGGTTGAGAAATATTGCTTTAATATTTCAGTGATAAGTTCATTGTTTTTAGCCCAGATTTTCCTGTGTCAAGGAAAAAAAAAACCAATATGAACTTTCTGGAAAGCAGAAAGTTATGGCACAAAATACCATATGCTTAAAAATTGCTTCTTTTTTGTCACCCAATTATTTATTCTCTAGCAATTTTCCTAAGAAAACAGTCAAAATGTGGAGAAAGAGTTATGCAGAGGGGTATCTATCGCTGCATTATTTATGATTGAGAAGGCACTAAAGACAACTTAACTATCCTATAGTAGTATATCTAGAAATTATGATAGAAGATGGGATAAATTTTTGTCATCAAAATTATGCTTTTCAGAATATTTAGTGGTACAGAATAAGTCATATCTCTATTTAAGTGTATATATAAAAGTTAATATCTTTGGGTTGATATAAAATGTATATATTATGATCCTAATTTCTAACACACACAGAGTATGATCTTAAGTTGGCAAAATGTAAACAAACAAAAATACAAATGATGGCTTTGTTATGAATATATTCTTGTCTCTACTTGGCTTGGAGATATGAAAATTTTGCTGTCTCTAGTGGAGATCCTGTGGCTTTTCCCGATGGGTAAAACTCATAAAGGGATATGGCCCCATGTTATGAATGGACTTGGGTCAGACGAGTCTGTTGAAACATTCAAGGCCCTTCACTGGAATGGGAAGAAGGAATGACCTTATTGCTCATATTCCTGGAGTATTAACTACTTTTTGTATTGTTGTGAACAGAATTCTTGACAGAACAAAAATAAAGGGGGGATTAATAGACCTCAAGTCACAATCCTTGGCTCCATTGATTCTGAGCTCATAATGTAACAGAACATCATGCCATCATAGTAGTTAGAACATGTAGAAGAGAAGGCTGTTTAGCAGAGGGAGAGAGAGAGAGAGAGAGAGAGAGAGAGAGACAGACAGACAGACAAACAGAGAGACAGAGAGAGAGAGAGAGGGAGAGAGAGAGAAAGAGAGAGAGAGAAAGATTCCAGAACCTTCCACAATAGCACTATTAGATGGGGACCAAGTGTTCAACACACAAATCTGTGGAGAACATGTTATATTATAACCAAAACAAGCAGAAACACACACACACACACACACACACACACACACACACACACACAATTTTAATGAAAAAAATATATGAGATGAAAGTAAAACTTACAAATATCTACCAAAAACATACATAACATATACATCCCCTTCCTTCCTTCCTTCCTTCCTTCCTTCCTTCCTTCCTTCCTTCCTTCCTTCCTTCCTTCCTTCCTTCCTTCCTCCCTCCCTCCCTTCCTTCCTCCCTCCCTTCCTCCCTTCCTTCCTTCTTTTTGCTGAGGATGGAACTCAGGGCCAGGCAAGTGATCTGAGGTACATTCACAATCCCATATATCATTTTCTGAACGACTGATAAAAGTAGTGCTAGTGTTCAACAGCAAATATATATTTTCCTTCATATTTAGTTGTAGAGAAATTGCTTCAGAATGGACAGTGCAGTCTCTTTTTTTCAGATAACTTTTTAAGAAATGGCCTTTGCTCACAATGTCTTTTTGACTTCTTATTATGCAGGATAGATCAGGATGCTGGTTTTGTTTTCTTTCCATTTGCAGTAAGTCATATGTCAGTTTAAGATAACAGGAAAGGCCTTTTCAGTGAATGCAACTCAAAACTGAGAAGATGGAGAAGTGGTTATAGCATGAAATGGCACCAGCACTATGCTAAGAAGTGATGGCTCCTGAGCTTGTATAGTGGTTTCCAGAGCACTATTGGGACATAGAAGAATTAATTGGTTAATTTGTTTTTTTTAATTTAATTTTATTTTATTTGAGAACATACTGTACAGAGGGGCTACAATTACATGGGCAGGATAATGCATACATTTCTTACCAAGCATTGCAGCCTCCTCCTTTGTTTACCCTTCACCTTCCTTCCCATCCTCCCCCCTCCCCCCACCCAATTATACCCTCCTCCCCTCCCCACACCGACATTGTAAAGTTGGTTTTGACATGACATTTTGTACTTCTCATTGTTGCAACAGGTCCACCTGAATCCTTAAACGACTTGTTTGTCCCCATCTCCTCCACATGTTATACTGACATTAAATATAGTGAAAGCGGGGGTTACACTGTGGGGGAGGGACATACAAAGCAACAAAGAAATAATCTTATAAATGCGTTAGAAACACATGTAATTGGTTAATTTGTTAAATAACAGATTATTGGTTTCCACCCATAGGCGTTCTGATTCAGCACATCTGAATTGGTGGCCAAGGTTTTGAATGCCGTGGTTTCCAGGTAATCCTAATATTCCTGATCTGAGGCTGACATTTTGAGACTCTTCAGTCTTGAGTCAATGAATCAATCTGTGATGATGATGTCTACTTTCCTTCCTCTACTGACTACCACTTTGCTTCAACTTGGATAAAACAGAAACTTTCTCTGAGGCCTGAAGTGAAGGAATGAATAACTAACAGCCTAAAGTGAAGGTAGAAAAAAAGAGGAGGTGAGGATAGCAATGAGAAGAGTTTAACACAAGGAAATCCATGGTAAGAGGAAGTGACACTGGGAGATTTCTTCCTCGCTAGAAAGAGGTGTGAGCACACAAACTACTGTGGGCACAGAAAAATTAGAAATCCAGCTCTTCCCATTCAGTTCTGAGGGTAGCACAAGCTGAATACGAACTGCCTGACATTCTCTATCCTGGATCATCACAAGAAATGTTTTGAACTTGAGGGACAGAATTAGTCCATTTCACTGGATACTCATATGAGTGTTCTTAAAGGTGAAATTCATTACTGTTCTAATGGTTATTGTTAAATAATTTAATTTAAGGCTTGGTTACTAGAAGGAAGAAAATAGCCAAAGTTTATAATTAGTGTAGGTTTAGTGTTATGAAACTTTCAGAATCAAGTAATATCACCCCTGTTTAATATCCTCCAGGGAAAACAGAATTTTTGTGCTTGAGAAACAAGGGATGGGTACTTTTCAATTTCCAGATAATTTCTAGTGTAGATAAGGAAGAAAACGATTGCCTCCATGCTTTCCTTTTTACTTCTTTTTAATTTTTGCAGTATTAAAGATTGGAACATAGAGGGCTGGGAATATGGCTTAGTGGTAGTGTGCCTGCCTAGCATGCATGAAACTCTGGGTTCGATTCCTTAGTGTCACATAAACAAAAAATACTAGAAGTGGCACTGATACTCAAGAGATAGAGTAATAGCTTTGAGCAAGAGAAGCTCAGGGACAGTGAGTGTCCAGGCCCTGAGTTCAAGCCCCGGGACTGGCAAAAAAAAAAAAGATTGAAACATAGGAGCTTAATCATGCTAGACATGTGCTCTGCCACTGAGCTACATTCCTAGCCTACCCTTATGCTTTTCTGTTACTCTAAAAGAAAATCCAATTTATATTCCAGTGGTTATCAGGCTTCATCAAATCTTCATCTCCCTCTGTCTCCATCATCTTTTTAAAAATTTTTAATTTTAATTTTATTGTCAAGGTGATGTGCAGAGGGTTTATAGTTACATAGGTAAGGTAGTGAGTACATTTCTTTTTTTTTAAAACAAGTTTTTTTTTATTGTGAAAATATATGGTAGTTTCACAATCACATAAGCAAGGTAATGAATACATTTCTTATCAAGCATTGTTGCCTCCTCCTTTGTTTTCCCCCTACCATCCCTGCCCTCCCATTTCCACAACTACACTCCCCCGTCCCAAGTTGTAAAGTTCGTTTTTCAACATAGCATCTTGAACATCTCATTGTTGCAATGCGTCCATCTGTATCCCTATTTAAACGATTTGTTTTTTTCCCTTCCCCTCCCCTGTCTCCATCATCTTGTGCTCCTGTCTCACTTGCTTGCTGTGGATTTCTGGAGTCCTTTCTCCGTGTAACTTTTTCTTTGAGTACTTTGCTCTGAAAAGTCTAGCTTTGCCCATGTCTGACTCATAAACTCAGAAGACAGGTAGACTGTTTCTCAGGACTCGATCCTGGCATTGCAGTTGGGAAATTGCCTCTGGTCAGGTTATTCCTCATTTGTTTCTCTGCTCTAGACATGTTTGACCTGAATTGCTGTAGTTCAATATCTGAAAATACTTGTGTCCTGTATTTTTTTTAAAACAACACATTGTCTTGTTATATATGGTAGAAGGGTAATTCTGGATCCTGGCACTCCTCATTCTGACAGGTACCAACTGGTGAATGTCTGAATAGATGAAGGATTAAAGAAAGGTGTGAGGAGAGGGACATGGCTATGGATGAGGGGGACTGGGAAGAGCTGCACTATGGTGTGTCAAAGTCAGCAGACCTGACAGGAATCCTACGAAGGAACTGGATGCCTATTGTGAGGAATTCTTAAAATGAAGATACCCAATATGTATTCAACCATGGTTTTGTCTTGTGGAACAAATTTCTGGATTGGGCCTTAAAGAGACCTACATTCTGGTCTTAGCTTGACTACTGAGTAGGTATGTGAAAGTTGCCTTCTTTGTATGTGTCCCAGTCTCCACATTAAAAACAAATACCTTGAGAATAGAAGCAGAGGAAGGGACACAGTGGTTCAATGGTAGAGCGCTCACTTTGAGCTGGAGTGCTCAGGGACAGCACCCAGGCCCCAAGTTCCAGTCCCATGACTGGCAAAAACAAAGCCAACCAAACAAACAAAAAACAAATACAAAATCCATGATAGGAGCAGAAAATTAAAATGTTGGTGGCACCGGGAAACTGAAATTGGGTGTTGGGGTGTGTTGAAGTGTGGGCTGTGGGGAGCCAAGAAATGTATACATACCCAAGGAAGCAGCTGCTGGGGAGGACTTTGAGATGCCAATCCCACCACTTTTAAGAGAAGCTAGAAATTTAGGTTTTTGGATTCTCTTTTCTTTATTATTTCATCTTGCTACTGGAGATTAAACCCAGGGCCTTGGATTTACTAGGCAAGCACTCTTGTAACCACAGCTACATACCCAATCCTTTTGTTTCTGCATTTTATTTTTGAGATAGGGT
Source organism: Dipodomys merriami (assembly GCF_024711535.1). NCBI lineage: Eukaryota > Metazoa > Chordata > Mammalia > Rodentia > Heteromyidae > Dipodomys > Dipodomys merriami. Next base: position 45,176,280 of record NW_027206290.1, on the reverse strand, counting down.
CTCAATAACTTTGCTCAGGTTGGCCTCCAACTGGTGATCTTCTACCTTCACCTCTCAAGTGTCTGGGTTTACAGATATGTGTCACCATGACAGGCTTGAATTTTCTAATATGTGAAAGTAAACAACTGATATAATTCTGATCCAAACACATCACATCTTTGACTAAAGTTTAATCTCAAGGCTACTAGTCGTAGCCTTTCTCATGGTTTCCATGTTTTCTTTAAAATTTGAAGTATTTTTTTTAATGTCTTCGTGTGTGTGTGTGTGTGGGGGGTGGGTGTGTACTGGTCCATGGCACTTCTGGCTTTTTTTTTTTGGTGATAGTTGGAGATAATAGTCTCATGGATTTTCCTGTCTAGATTGGCTTTGAATTGCAATCCTAAGACCTCAGCCTCCTAAGTAGTTATGTTTCTGACCAACTAGCTACAAATTCACTACTTCCTCATATATATTTCGGTTGTGGGGCTTGAACTCTGGGCCTGGGTGCTGTCCTTGCACTCTTCAGCTCAAGGCAAGCGCTCTACCACTTGAGCCACAGCACCATTTCCTCATATATATTATTTTGATAGACTGATTCATAGGGCTCACGAAAATGGTATATATTTGTTTTTTTTGTTTTTGTTTTGTTATTTTATTTTATTTTATTTGTGAACATATTGTACAAAGGGGTTACAATTACATGGGCAGGATAATGCATACATTTGTTACCCTTCACATCCCTTCCCAGCCTCCCCCCTCCCCCCAATCCTCCCCACCCCCCCCTCACCGACGTTGTAAAGCTCGTTTTCGACATAACAACTTGTACTTCTCATTGTTGCAACAGGTCCACCTGTATCCTTAAATGACTTGTTTTTCCCCATCGCCTCCACAAGTGAAAATGGTATATATTTGCTATTCATTTTATTATAAAGGATCCAAATATGGACCATCCAAAAGGACATGGAGTTTGCATGTCATCTCTCTGTTGAATCAGAATGTGGCACCTTTATGACATGGTGATTCAAATCTCCAACCCAGAGAGCTTTCCTGAGCTTTGAAATTAACATTATTAGTAAAGTTTCATTAGAAGTACATGATGACTAGACTCAATGTCCATGACGCTTCCCCTCCAGGACATTGGGTTAATATCATATGGCTCAAAGCCTTAGGCCTCTGATCACAGGACTAGTCCTTCTGGCATTGTCAGCCACTACCCTAAAGCTATCTAAGTAACCCAACAAGTATCACCTTGTTCCATGAACTCAGATATGGTTCCAGGAGCCCAATGTGAATAAATAATAGCCATACTTCTATCACTTGAAAAATTGCTACAACTTAGAGACTTTCTCCCAGGGACTCATGAAAAGAGACCAGAAAAAATCCTTTACTATATAATAGCCTTCAATACAAATGGCATTGGTGGCTCACATCTGCAATCCTAGCTACTCAGGAGGCCGAAATGTGAGGACTGTGTTTGAACCCAGCCTGGGCAGTAAAGTCTGTGAGGTTTTTATCTCCACTAAACTATCAGAAAAGCAGAAATGGAGCTGTGGTTCAATTAGTAGAGTGCTAGTTTTGAGTAAAAGACGCACAAGGAACAGAGCTCAGGTCCTGCGTTCAAGCCCTAGGACAAGCACACACACACTAAAAAGAATGATTTTGAGTTGTAAACATTGTGTGAATAAGCAAACGGGATTTAGTAGGGCTCCTGAGGTTTTTCACTTCTGACATAATGATGTTGATGATAATAACAACAACAAATAGCATCAACAGTAGTCAATCCTTGTGTTCTGATGCCTTGAATCTTTTATCCATTCTTTCCAAGGACTTGATAGGTTTTTATTCCCCCCCCCCACCTCCATTAGTGAATGAACTTATCTCAGTCACTTCTGGGTAGAATTGTTAAAAGCCATATATGATGCATGCCATATTCTTTTCCCAATATATGATTTGCACGTATTTAGATGCTAAGGATCCAATTTGGCTGTGTAGTATGAATCAGAAATAAGCTTTTGCTGAATTACAAAAATGAGATATGGGGATTGTTTAATACTTTAAGTGCAATCAGGTGCATTTAAACGTGCATAAACATTATACATCAATTATTAAATTTGAATTATAATTTAATACTTCCTGGAATGTGTGAAGTAGTATTAAAAGCCTTACAAATACGAAGGGGGTAACAATGCTCAATAGGAAGTGTACTCATTACCTTGCTCATGTAACTGTAACCCTCTGTATAGTATCTTTACAATAAAAAATAAAAAAAGAAAAGCAATAATTAATGAACATGATAAATTAATAAACTGCATTCTAGAAAAAAAACAAAACAACAAAAAAGCCTTACAAATATTGATAAGGAACCTGAAGCAAAGAGGAGTTATGTAAACTGCCCAAACTCACACTAGTGGAACATGTCAGGGTCAAGGAATTGGCTCTCACCTCAGTGCTAAGCAGTACATGCCAGAGAGGATGAGACAGTGCACGGGGCACCTAGGACATCGTGGTGACAGTGGGTGTTCCTTGAGGAGCGGCACTGTGTGGGATAATGTTTTATACTCAGCTGCTGTGTTTGGATTAATTAGATTACTTTGTCCTTTTGGTTATAGGTTTATAGGAAGAGAGAGTCCGGAAATGTCTCTGGATGTGCTTTTCTCATTTTGTGTTTCGTGCCCGTGAAATCGTGGAGAATTTAATCGTCAGTTGCTTTTGCAGAACAAACACAGACATAATATTCTAAGGGATTTCTTCATGTCACAATGAAAATCTTCAATGCTCTGCCTTGGCATTTGAAGAAACAAGCATCGAAGTGCATAAATAGCTGCTGCATGTGACTTGGACAGAATAGTAACGAAGGGGACAATGGTTCCTGTCAAGGAATTAGCTATTTGGGTCTCTTCTGGCCTTTGCAATCCTTTGGATAGTTAATTGGATTGCTTTCAGACATCTTTTTATTGTGTCTTGCAGTTGAATGGGAAGCAAGCTCATCAAATACATTCATGGGTTATAAGCAGTCTGGCTCTGGCTTTGGTAGAGGGGTATGAAGGAGAGCTGAAGAGGAGCATTATGGGAGGCTTGGTTGGGGGGGGGGGGCGGGGAAGGATATCAATTTGTTCCAGCAGCTTGCTTGTTCCCAGAATCTCAGGGCTCCCTCTCTTCCAAGTCTTCCTAATGCTCAGGTTTGCACTGCTCTTCTAGAACTGAACACATACTGGCTGCTCCTGTGAGCAGGCTTCTCAGCCCTTCACCTGTCTGTGAGGCTACTGTGTAGTCCTATTTGACAACTTGACAGTCTCTGCTTGTACAGTTTGTAATTATGACTGTGCAGGAGATTGGGGTTCATTGGGGTAGAGGATCAAAATTTCTTCCTCCAGCTACTCTGGTCTCTTCTAAAAGATTTTTCTTCAAGAAGGCATTGTATGCTGGCAATCCTCCAGAAGGACCACCAGAAAAGCCCGTTGATAAGTAGGTCTGAGTTTATTAAACTTATTGTGGTTAGGGACCTTAAAAGAGTCTTACTGCAGTTAACACCTTAAAAGAATCTTGCCAGATAAAAGAAGTCAGTAGGGGAGGGGGGCGGCCTGGGGGAGGGTATGGGAAGGGATGGGAAGGGGAGACAAAGGAGGAGGCAACAATGCTTGATAAGAAATGTACTCGTTATCTTGCCCATGTAATTGTAACCCCTCTGTATAGTATTTTCACGATTAAAAAAAAAGAAAGAAGTCAGGAGGATATTTATTGGGTTTAGGACCTTGGCTGGATGATTTTTTTTTTAAGGTGAGAACTAATTGGGAAGAGTTTGTGACATAATATGTAACATGGAGGAGGTCAGGTCCTGAGCTTTGTATTCTGATGATTCAGTTACTAGTTTTCAAAAGTAAGCTGTTTGAATAGTTCAGTTTTATCTTCTTGGTACAACTGTTTTCTGGGTTGAGTAACTTGATTTTGTTTGTTTGTTCCAAGTATTATTTTGCACTAAGGGGGTGATGGGGGGAGAAGTGCATTGTGTCTCAATTCCTCCATGAAGTTGACAAGAGAAAGAAGAAATATTTGGTCCCAGTTATGATTTGAATATGAAATGTTACACGAAAAGACATATATGTTGAAGGCTCATTCCCTAGCCAATCATCTGTTGACGATTGGACCATAAAGGTTCTAATCAATATACTCACCCAATGATGGATTTGTAATATTCTTTCCTGTGTGCTGGACCTGGGGCTTGAATTCAGGTCCTAGGTGCTGTCTCTGAGCTATTTCACTCCAGGCTAGCATTTTTTCCATTTGAGTCACAGTTCCACTTTTGGCTTTTTTGTGTTTCACCAGAGATAAGAGTATCATGAACTTTCCTGCCCAGGCTGCCTTTGAACCACAATCTTCCTATCACAACCTCCTGAGTAGCTAGGATTACAGGTGTGAGCCACCAGTGCCCACATTGGATTCATAATTTGATGGCATTGTTGAAAGATTTTAGATATTTTCAGAGGTGGGTCCTAGCTTGAGGAAGTCACAAGGAACATGCCCTGGGGACTGTATCTTGTGCCATGCATCTCTCTGTTTCTCTGTTTTTCTGTTTTGTGGCCACCCCGTGGTGAGCAGCTTTGCTCCACCATACCCTTCCACCAAGATGTTCTGCCTCATCACAGTCAGAAACAATAAAGACAGCTGGCCATGGACCAAAACTTCTGCAACTGTGAGTGGAAATGAAAATTTTCTTTTTGAGTTTTTCCCTCAGGCATTAGGCATGAGAACAACAAAGCCTATTAGTTTTAGCTATCAGTGTAACAGAGAACCTAGTAGGTCTTCTTGAGATTCTGAATTTACAACCACAACCACTAGCAAACAGCTGTGTGTATGTGCATGAATGTGTGTGTGTGTGTGTGTGTGTGTGTGTGTGAGTGTGAGTGTGTGTGTATGTATGTGCTGTCCCTTAGCTTTTTGCTCAAAGTGTATGCTCTACCACTTGTGGTCCAGCTCTACATCCAGCTTTTTTGCTGGTTAATTAAGAGTCTCACAGGCTTTCATGCCTGGGCTGGCTTTGAGCCACAATCTTCTAATCTCAGCCTTCTGAATACCTAGGATTATAGACAGGAGCCACTAGTACCTAGCTAAAATGTCTTATTAAGCCCCTTTACCCTTAGGATCTGCATGTTCTGTACTGATCATAATAGTCAGGCATAATTGCTCTGAATTATTTAAATATATTGAAGTCCAGCTAAAGTAATAATAGGATCCTCTGGCAGAGAAAACTTAAGTTTTTTGTCATTTAGAGCCACTGGAGTTTTCATAGCCTCAGTAAAACAGATTTTTTTTTCCATAATAAAGTAGTCTGTTTTTTCATTATTTGGAAATAATTTGAAATTTCCATTTGCAGTAGTCCTTCTAAAAGGGAGTAGATCTGCCAGGGAAATTATCTATCTATCTATCTATCTATCTATCTATCTATCTATCTATCTATCTATCTATCTATCTATCTATCTATCTATCTATCTATGTATCTATGTATCTGTCTATCTGTCTGTCTGTCTGTCTGTCTGTCTGTCTGTCTGTCTGTCTGTCTGTCTGTCTGTCTGTCTGTCTATCTATCTATCTGTTTGTCTGTCTGTGTAAAAAATAGGATATATATCCAGTGAAATAAATAAATATGGTTGCTCCTACTTTTTTTTTCTGAGATAGAATCTTTCTAGGTAGCTCAGATTGTCAGATTGACCTCCAATTTGGGATCTTCCTGCCTCAGCATGCCAAATACTGGGACTACAGATGTATACTACTATACCATGCTTCTGTTACCCTGGAGTAAATAATTTCCTGCTTCCCTCATGCAGAGGGAGCAGAGATCTACTTCCTAGAGGGCACAAGGAATGCAGAAAATTGTTTTATGCTATTTAACCATTGGCCAATGTAACAAAACCCAAAGATGGCAGTTAAGACAGGGTTGAACATCATTTGTTTAAACAGTACTTTGATGCATTAGTGATTTATGAAATACAAGCAGAGACTACAACAATAAGGAAACATGCCTGAGCCCTTAAAAGCATAAATTATATACTCAGCATCTGGGATTTAAATGACATATTTTGTTCTTTGGATGCAAATAACAGTTAATGGTGACAAGGGTGCAGCAATCCTAGTGGAATTTCCCCTCTGGAAATTCGTCTTGAAACTCAAGAAGCTATATTCAGTTCAAAAGATGTTTTTTAAAGAATTAAGTTAAAAGGCTATTAAAACCAAAGCAAAGTAGAACAGAATAAAACAAAAAGCCCTCAGAGGGAATTTGTTTGTTTTTCTCTAAAAAAGCAACTCCTGTTTCCTTTCTATTAGTCTTTACATTTCCTTAGGAATGTCATTTTTCTTTATGTAATAAATAAGATGCCAACTATCACCACTATGTCATTTACCAAGTTGACTGCAAGTGGTAGCTACAACACCAGGTCATTTCACTGTACAAAGTAAATGGATCCTTCCAAGCCATTGGGTGGATTTCCCCATTTTATACATCATAAATTTGAAGGTCAGACAGATGATGTTACTTGTATCTCACACTCTTTCTTCTAAAGACTCATGAAGTATTGAACCATAGTTAGAAGTGGAAGGACACTTAGAAACCACTGGTCCCGCCTCTTGTTTGACAGATGAGAAACAGAAGTCAGGGAAGGGAAATGATTTGAGTAGGATCTTTCTGTGGGTCACACGCTGTGTGAACTATCACACAACATTAGATATCACTTCTGTTTATTAGTTAGGTAACACTTCTATTCCCAGGCCCTTTGCCAATATTGTCTTGGAAACGTCTGACTAGGACCGATGAAGTGTGAGAGAAATTGTTCCGTAGTACTTCTGGGGATGATTTCACAATTTCCCAGTTCCTGGACAGAGAGGGAAGGTCAACAACTTATTTTCCCAAGGATGATGCTAGCCTGAAGGAAAGCAGAATGCAAAGAGGGTAGTGTCTTAATCCTTATAAAGCACTTATCTTGTTTTGTTTTAAAATAGGATCTCACTGTGTAGCCCAAGCTGGCCTCAAATTTGTAATCCTCTCCCTTCAGCCTCGGAGTACTGAAATTACACGTGTGTCACCATGTCTAGAAGCATCTGAAGTTTTGATGATGTTGTTGAACCTCTGGTTAAACTGACCTTAAAGCTCATGCTGCCTGTAGACTGCATAGCTATAATTAAAAGCCTATATTGTTATATAGTTATAATTACCTACAGATATAGTTATTTAGTTATCATATATATAGTTACAGGTAGTTATAATAAATTTCCTCATTAATTTAGAATCATTTTTTGCAACTGCCAAAAGCATCTAAATAAACATTTATGGAATTTGCATTTACCTGTCTTCCTTGCTCTTTTCCTCCCTTCTCTTTTTCCCTTCTCTTTATGTACATTAAATATGCATGTATATTCATTTAAGTACATAAATATGGGTATGTAATACATTGGATGAAATGGGAAGAAAAACAACTTATTTTCTGTGCAAACATAAATAAGCTACAAGAAACCGAGAGCACAATATATAGATGTAGAATACACGATACATATAAACGCAGAGGACAATGAGCAAAGTTTCAAAATGGAAAGTTGGGGAAGGTTAATTAACAATTTTGAACAGAGTCTTGAAATTGGGAATGGGTCAGTATCATAGACGAGGGTGCTAAAACCGAAGCTAATCTTCTGTGGCCATAATAATGTTGAGAATTTGAATGGACTAAATGAATAACTTCAGTGAGCTATTGTGCCATATCCAAGAAACTTAATCTTGTTCCACTCATTTATATGTGGAAGCTTGAGAAATAAATTTGTTTCTTTTTTCTCCTCACCTCCCCCCAGGCAAATGGCCTTTAAACACTAAAATCAAGCCTTCATTTGAGTTTTGCCTGAAACATTGAGCTCTTCTCAGACATTGACCTCCCTCTCACCATTTTTTCCCCTAGAGAGGTGTCTCTGGAACAAGTGTCATGACTTATTTTCTCCTGGTTGAATATCCAAGAGCAGAGATGGCCAGGTCCCTGGGTGCGCTCTTGGATGGGTCACTTAGCACGGTGCTTAGCAGAGCTCAGTCCAGATTTTTGTCTGATCATGGCCTTAGGAACACGAGGGATCTGATAGGCTGTTGTGCCACTCAAAAGCTCTCAGTGACCCAGGGAGAGCACACACTTTCAGCCATGGCGTACTCAGGCATGTCTTGGGATCTTCCTTTGACTGGTGGAGTGTGAGTGGATGTGGTGTGTGTCAGATTTGGACTGTAAGTTAGTGTGAGTTGCTATGCACACACTCTCCTGCTTTTGACTGTGGAGATGAGAGTTGAGGTGCTGTCTCCATCATCTAGGGTTCCTGAGGAATTGCAGGGACCATAGCCCTGGCCAGCCCACACTGAACATACTGTATGTATGAATGTATGAGAAATAACCTCTATTCTTTGAATTGGAAGAGATATGGACATTGTTACTACAGCATAAACTGGAAAACTCTGGTTCAACCAGACATAGCAAAAGAATGTGGAGTTACTGGATACAGTTATTATCATCATACCCAGAATAGCTATCCTTCACATGGGACATGCTTCTAGGGATATTTTGTAGATCCTGTTTGCAATGTTACAAAGAAAGGTAAAGGAGAAACTAAAAATAAGAGATCCAGTAAAAGAAAGCTAAAAGATAGATAAAATGACAATATAGCCCAATCATATAAAAAATTGCTATGTACCTTGGTGCATGGGGTTGGAAATTTGTATCTATAATATTAGCAGGGTTAGAGTTTTAGTTAGATCCAGGTAGTTGCTCTGAGCTTTCTGTAGCTACAGCAAACCAACGTTCAGAGAGAAGATAGTGGAATTTATTATCATCTTTTCTATTACAAAGATCTCTTTTATTTTAAGCCCTCCTATCATGGGGGATTTGAGTATGAAATATCTGTACACTTATGTACAAGTAGTAGATTAATCTCTCCCAATGTCAGTTCTTATTCAAAAGGGCTAATTCAATGTGTAATGCTTTGAGAAAGCATTTAAAAAAGAATCCAAGCTTTATTTTCTGAGTAACTCTCATAGACCAAATTCTATGATAAGTCTACTAGTTCGTCATTTAGCTTGTGAGGCTTCAGTTCCTTCTCTGCAAAATGGCACCTGGAGTACTGGATTTAGTACATAAAGGCTTTGTTATAGTGCTTTGTATAGTGTATATTCTATTCATGATTGTTATTTTTAGGTTGATTATCTTATTCATGATATATATGCTATTAAAGTACTTACTGTTGACAATGTTAATTAATATAACTATTTATTAAATATTATAATAATATGTATCTTCTAGTAGTTCCACAGTTTGGAGGAAACATTTGTAATTTTTCCTTCCTTCCTTCCTTCCTTCCTTCCTCCCTTCCTTCCTTCCTCCCTTCCTTCCTTCCTCCCTTCCTTCCTTCCTCCCTTCCTCCCTTCCTTCTCTCTTTCTTTCTTTCTCTCTTTCTTTCTTTCTTTCTTTCTTTCCTTCTTTCTCTCTTTCCTTCTTACTCTTTCTTTCTCTCTTTCTCTCTTTCTTTCTCTCTTTCTTTCTTTCTTTCCTTTCTTTCTTTCTTTCTTTCTTTCTTTCTTTCTTTCTTTCTTTCTTTCTTTCTTTCTTTCTTTCTTTCTTTCTTTCTTTCTTTCTTTCTTTCTTTCTTTTCTTTCTTTCCTCCCTCCTAAGGAGGGAAGAACCTTTAGTGGCCGAGTTCCTGTCCATTTAGAAGAAAGACAGAGGCTGGGAAGGTGGCTCAATGGTAGAGCGCTTGCCTTGCATGCCTGAGGCCCTGGGTTCGATTCCTCAGCACCACATAAGCAAAAAGAAAAAAGCCGGAAGTGGCGCTTTGGCTCAAGTGGTAGAGTGCTAGCCTTGAGCTGAAGAGCTGAGGGACAGCGCCCAGGCCCAGAGTTCAGGTCCCACGACCTGACCCCCCCCCCCCAAAAAAAAAGAAAGACAGATATGAACATTAGACAAGCATGCATATGAACTATTTTCTTTTGGATCTCCTAGCTCTGGTTAGTTTTGAAAGGGTAGGCACAAAGTGACTCCATTTAGGATGTGATACTATCCCCTCTTACTCCTTTCTATGATCCCCTGTTGCCAAAACTAGCTTTGTCCTGGGCGTCTAGGTGCTGGTTGCTGGGATGGCTTGTCCCAGTTGGCATTTTTGCTCATTGGCCTGGGCGCTGTCTCTGAGCTATTTTGCTCAAGGTTAGCACTCTACCACTTTGAGCCACAGCATCACTTCAAATATTCTGCTGGTTAATTAAAGAGTCTCAGAGAGGTTTTTCTGCTTGGGCTGGCTTTGAATTCTGATCCTCAGATCAAATAAATTTTTTGCCACAAAAAATTCTGGAAAGGAGAGTCAGGAATTTGAAAGTAGTCAATTTCTTTCTTTCTTTCTTTTATTTTTTTGGTGGGGATCTGAGAATGAGTCTCTAACTTGGTACCTAATAGTATCACTTATTGGCTTGGTGCTCTACCAATTGGGCCATGCCTCCATCCCCTGGTTCAAATTTTTTAAGTGGTAAAGAAAGTGGCTGACATAAAATAAATGCAAATCAAAACAACATTGAGATTCTACCTTACATCAGTTAGAATGGCCATTATCAAGAAATCTAACAACAGATGTTGGCAAGGATGTGGCCTAAGGGTAATCTTACTACATTGTTGGTGGGAGTGTGATCTTGTCCAACCACTCTGGAAAGTGGTATGGAGGTTCCTCAAAAGACTACACATAGAGCTCCCCTATGATCCAACAGTCCCACTCCCGGGCATTTACCCAAATGACCACAAACAAGGCCATACTAAAGCTACCACCACAACCATGTTCATTACAGCATTATTTACTATAGCTAAGATATGGAACCAACCCAGATGCCTTTAAGTAGATTAATGGATCTAGAAGATGTAATATATATATAAATTCTATGCTTCCATCAGAAAGAATTACATCATTCCATTTGTTAGGAAATAGAAAGACTTGGAAGAAAGCATATTAAGTGAAATAAGCCAGACTCAAAGAAGTATAGGTTCCATAGTTTACCTCATGTGTAATAATTAGTACATGTGTAGCATAGTCCTAGCAGAATCACAATAGATCAAAAGCTATGTACATATGATCATGTAAGATGATGCTAAGCGAAATGAACTCCAAAACATGGAAACAAGAGGTTTTTCTTTATTACTATGGTTTTTAATGTATGATGTGAAGTTACTTTTTTATCTTGAGTAATTTTCCTATGGTTTGTCCCCTGTTGTCACTCTTATTTGATTTTTGTGCCCTGGGTATTGTATATACATTTATATGAATTAGGGAAGGGAAGGGGAGCAACAAACATAATTCAAAGTACAAAGGGTGAACCAATGCAATGCTCACAATACAATATATTGGAAATGAACTGTACAACTTGGGGGGGGTACGTAGGAGAAAAATGAGGGAAAGGGTAACAAGGTTGACACAAAATGTACTCACTACCTTGTGTGTGCAACTGTAACCCTTCTGTACCTCACCTTGACAATAAAATTTTTTATTTATTTTTATTTTTATTTTTTGTGAAGACAATAAAATTTTTAAAAAAGAAGGCTGAGAAGAATAGCCTGGGAAGATGAGATCAACCAGCAAGTGTTCAGTGAGCAGAAGATGAAGAGGGGCACAGAAGTAGGAAAGCTGATTTTGGAAGTTCTGCTGTGTTGTATACTATAAAACCTTAGTCTCCTGTTTTTCCAAAGACATTTCACAATTCAGTTTAGCTACATCTGAAAGTAGCATCCTGTTGGTATTTTTATTCTTCTCACATTATATATACTGTATAGATTACTTTTGGAAGAATCATATTCATAGCTGAAGTTTTTTTTTCTGTATTTACTTCATTTTAAACTTTCATCATACAGCTTGCATATCTTGTTAATTTGAATGCATTCTATCCAAATTTATTTCTGGATAGTTTATATTTGTGTTACCCTTATCAAAAGTAGTTTCCTTTCTATAATATTTCCTGCTGTTCCTCTGTGAGAATACCACCTATTTTTGTGTTAGCATTCTACCTTATTATTTTTGTTACTATGCTTACATTATTTGCAATTGGTTGTATCTCTGAAGCTTTCCAGAGATACAACCAAGTTATCTGAAGAAATTGGTAATGTTATTTCCTCCTTTCTAATTGTTTTATAATTTAATTTTGTTCTCCTAGATTATTGCATTGGCTAGTACCTTTATAACAATGTTAAGTGATGTGGTATCAGGGGATCTCACTGACTTTTCCTGACTTTGTTTGCTAATATTGATGGTAATTCTCTGATGCTTCTGTCTTGACTCAGATGCGTGTCCATATTTATTTCTCTTGATTTCAAAAGGAAATGTTTATCTATTTGTGTAGCATAACCAACTCACACTTATTGCCAGGCCCTCCTGGTTTAGTACTGAAAGTTCCATGCTGGGAAATGCTTTGGTCTCAGACAAGCCAATACAGAAATAGATGTGAATTTGATCTAATCTTATTTCCTCTCTGCTGATACTTTATGATTTTTCAATTTGATTTATTGTATGACTAATTATATTTATATATGTTTTATAATATTCAGTTGTCCTTTTTTCTTAGCATGAACTTCACTTAATTATTTTACAATAGTTCTCTTCTTGCTGGACTCTATTTGCTAACATTTCTACGTTAAGTACTTTTTTTAAATCAACATAAGTGAGCTCAGTCTGTGTTTTTCTTTTTGTACATTGTTTTTGTTGGGTTTTGGGTCTCAATGTAGTGGTTACTTCATAAAAAACATTTGGAATCTTTCTTTTTCTATGTTCTACAGTAATTTAAATAGCATTGGCTTTGCCATTTCTTAAAGTTTTGGTGGTTTTCCCTGTGAAGCCATCTGGAGATGGTATTTTTTGTGATCGGTAGCTATGTGACCATTTTATCTCTGCAGGTTTTTCTTCTTTCTTTGAGAGTAACTAGGTTTTTTAAAAAAATTTATTGATGTATGTATGTATTTATTGTGCAGGCATATGTGTGTGCATGTGCCTGTGCCTGTGCATGTGCGTGTGTGTGTGTGTGTGTGTGTGTGTGTGTGTGTGTGTGTGTGTGTGTGTGTGTGTGTGTGTATCAAAGCTTAAACCCAGAGCCTTGGCACCATCTTTCAGCTTTTTTGAGGCTGGTATACCACTACTTAAGACACAGCTATACTACTACCTTTTTGATTGTTAATTAGAGATAAGAGTCTCATGGACTTTCCTATCCAGGCTAGCTTCAAATTGTGATCCCCAAATCTCAGTCTCAGGATTAGCTAGATTTTAGCTGTGAGCCTCTGGAGCCCGACTAGTTTGTTTTAATGTTTGTCTCTTTCAGGTTCTGTTTTGGCAATTTATATCTTACTGGCTGGTTCTCCATTAGGCTTTCAAATCATTTCAGTCAGGTTTTTGAATTATTTGAACAGAATTGGTCAATAGTCTCTTGTGATTCTTTTAATACTGCTTTTATTTTCATTTTTATACTTTATGCCATAACGTTTAATTGATATTTATTTTCTATTATGGTGACTTTTCATTTCCTAAGAATCTTTTTCTGTGTGACTGCTTGTCTGTAAATTATATTTGTCTTTTCATATAATTATGCTATTTTCTACTGGTTTTATTTATGCATTATTTCCTTTTAACTTTACTTAGGTTTGTGTTTTTCATTCTTTTTATAATTCTATGTATGCCTTTCTCTTCATCCTTTCTTATTTATAATCTAAGTGTTTAAGATTATAAAATTTTTGAGATATGTTAGCTACAACCCATAGATTCTGACATATGGTGTTTGAAAATCCTTTGTCATTCATTTCTTGTTTAATTGCATTGCAATGAGAGGAGGTTTTGCATATAATCTCTACTTTAGGGTACTTGGCCTTGTCCCTTCTGTCATTCTGCAGAATCTATTAAGTTCCCCAGCCAGCTTACATATCCTTTCCTCATCCAAAGATAGGATTGTTAGTTTTGCCCCTCAGGGTTTATCATTTACTTGGTGCTTCCAACATCTTCCAGAACTCAAACTCTGTTTAATTTTCTCTGTGTTTGGCAGGCAACTCTTCCTCATCTATCATGGCTCAGCTTACAGATGTCCCCTCACTGCAGAAATGGAACTGTGTTCTCTTTCTCCTCTGGTTTCTCAAGGCACTTAAAAGAGTTGGGTGATGGGGTTGTAATCCTAGCTACTCAGGAGGCTGAGACCCAGAGAATGTCAATTGGAAGCCAGCTCAGGCAGAAAATTCCAAGAAACTCCATCTTCAAAAAGAACCAGTATTCATAAACTGCTTTGGTAAACAGCAACTCCTCAGTACTACTGCTTAAAGATAATAAAAATATGCAAAACAAAAGAAAAAATGGAGGGAATGGGTGGGCTGGGGGCTGGTGAGAATGTTGAAAAGGGTGACATTGATCAAGATGTCTATCAACTGCTTTGGTGAATGGCAATTCCTTTGTACAACTACTTAAAGATAATAAAAATGTTTTTTAAACCTACAAAAAACTGGATGGAGGGATGCCTCAAGTGGTAAGGTGCCAGAGTGAGCACAGAGTACCATGGCCCTGAGTTCAAACACTGGTATCAGAAAAAAAAATAAAGTGATCGGATGCTACTCTTGTTAGTATTATGCTCACCTTTGGTTCTCAGTTCCACCCAGACCTAAACTCCTCCCATCCCTGGAGTTCCTGCTATGCAACTGGCCCCTCCCTCTCTCCGCCCAGATCCACTTGGGCTCTGATCCACCTCACTTCTGACCCTCAGATCCTTTCTGCTACTTGGATGGTGATGGAGGCCATGTGCTCCCTCTTGGGGGAAATATGGCTCTTCTAATAAACCTTATAATAACCTTTCTCCTGTGCCTGCCTGCCTCTGTGTGGTCCTCTGGGATGGATGTATGGGACCCTTCAACTCTACCATCTTAGAACTGGCAATTGGGTATTGTTCTAGAGTATAGATGCTTTGAGGAAGTCCCACATTTGTGTTTCTAGGCATCTTTTCAAACCAATGCCTACATGTCTCTTTCTGGACTTGTGAGAAGGAGGCCCCGTGTTGCCCTCTCATATCAGATTTATTTCTCTCAGTTCCTTCCTCTCAACCATCACTCCCTGTTCCTTTTCTTATAGTTCTTCTCTCCTGCTTCACTTGTTGTTGTTGTTTTTGTCAGTCATGGGGCTTATACTCTGGGACTGGATGCTGTCCCTCAGCTCTTCAGCTCAAGGTGAGTGCTCTACCACTTGAGCTACAGCGCCACTTCTGATTTCCTGGTGGTTAATTGGAGATAAGAGTCTCATGGACTTTTCTACTTGGCTGGTTTGAACTGTGATCCTCAGATCTCAGCCTCCTAGCTACTTAGCTAGGATTACAGGTGTGAGCTACCATTGCCCAACTCTGCTTCACTTTTTACTGAACCAGCTCTTGCTCCTATCATCATGGTTAAAGATTTTCCCATTTTTCCTTCAAATGTAATTTGAGGTTAAATGGGAAAATGAGTTCTCTGTTCCAGTGGGTTCATTTACTCAACATAATGGAGATGAACACATAATAATGTACAGAAGACCTTCCTGGAGCTCAGCAGAAAGAACACCAAATTGTTCTGCTTGCTGGAGATCATAGACTAGTGCATGCGCATGCTATAGACATTGACACAGACACAATCCCAAACCCTGAACCCTACAATGAAGGTAAACAATGTGACAAGAGTGATAGTAGAGGTGTGGAGGGTACATGATTTAGGAAAAGACTATTTAAGTTAGAAAAGGAGTATTTAAGCTAGATCTTACAATAACTTCTATGTTGGAGGGAAAGCATGTGTGAAGGACTAGATATGACATAGCATGCTTGTTTAGGTTGCTGCAAGAATGCTAGTGTGCTGGCCTCATTCTCATGGAAAAAGAAAAAGATAAACATGAAGAAGTGTGAGATGGAAATGAAACTGGAGTTGCTCTTGTTGTTGTTGTTTTGTCAGTTGTAGGGCTTGAACTCTGGGCTTGGACACTGTCCTGAAACTGGAGTTTTAAGGCTATGGCTTAATCCAGAAGTGTCATGTTGTAGGCTGGCAACTCCCCCAAACATACCAAATAAGGAGTAATGATGAAGAACAGAGAATGGATATGCTGCAAAAAGAACTCAAGTAAACACTTCAACCCATCTTTTAGAAATAGCCATGAGCTTTTAGATTTAAATATACAAAGAAGTTGGGGAAGGAGGTGAAAGGTACACACAATTATTAACATTTCTGGTCACAGTCTGGTCTGATTATTTGCTATTTCAGTCCTGGTTTGGGAAAGGATTCCAGAGAACTTGTATTGCTTTCATCACTTGAGGGGAGCAATCTGGTCAGGAAAATGAAGTCAATGTTCCTGATGGATGGTTTGTCCTGCAGAAATTCTGCTATGGGGACAATGTCTTCCATCCATCAGTCCTTTATGGATTCAATGGAGATTTCAAGATGAATGATTCAATGCAAACAGAGATACAAAATGGAGGCAGGGATGCCAAGCTTTTATCCTGCATCTAGTTTATTCATGGGTGCAAGTAAGGAGTCAGTGCTTTTGAACAAAAGCAGTTTCTAAGTATTCGTTATAGAAATGTAGAGTATATAGCTGTAATAAGTTGAAGTTCTCTTCTTTTTACCTTATGAGTCCTTACTCTTCATACCTGTGCACAGAGCCTTTGAGAACTTACTTTAAGGCCTTGCCAATGATGACAACTTAAAATTTTATGACAGAGAGATTTTGAAGCTTGGGATTTTTAGCTTCTTTTGAGATAATATGAAATGGACAGACCTTTGCCAAAAGGCGAAGAAGCAATGAAGCCATCATTTCTTCACCTGCGACAGGGTGGTTCTTCTTGAGAAATTTCTTCTTTGCCTCATAGAGTATGCAAGTATGTTGAGTCAATTGATTTTTCAGCCATCGTCCAAGTATTCTATATGCTTTTGGGTACCTGTTTGCTATAGTTTGGATTTGAACTATCTCCAAAGGCTCATGTGTTAAATGATTGGAGCTCAGCCTAGAAGGCCATTGGGGTATTTGAACCTTAAGCTGACAGGTTAGTGGAGAGAAATCAGCTAATTGGGGGTGTGCCTTTGAGGGGCTATTGTTGCCTGGACCTCTAACTCTGCTTCCTGGTCACTGTAAAGTTAGCTGCCTCTTCCACCATACATTCTGCCATTAGGTACTGTGTGGTCACAGCTTACAGAAACAAGATCATGTGACCATGGACAGCACCCTCTAGCCTTATAATAACTCATTCCTCCTTATAAGTTGGTGATCTTAGGTATTTGTCACGGGGATGGAAATATGACTCTTATATCCTTTTTCCTATTAAAGTTTCATCTCATTGTTCCAGGTATCCACTTGTTCTCTAAAGACCATAAATAGAGGCTTTTCAGGAATAACACATGAATTACCCTTACAGGTACTAATCACTGTGTGTGTGTGTGTGTGTGTGTGTGTCTTTGTGTGTGAACTAGCTTTTGAGAGTGAGAGCTCCATTTTGATTGTACTAGGTCTTTAGCTCTCCTTTTTCTTTTCGCATATTGGTATATTTCAAATATATTTAAAGTATAATGAAATAAAACATAATGAAAAGAAAAAAGATGTATCAGCTAATTGTTGCTGGTTCTTTACCAGAATGTATTGTTATGAGGCCTGAGTACCTAATCTAACAGTCTTTCCTTATACTGATGGATCTTGCTGCATAACATCATTCCAGAATCTCCCTTTCCTGCATCAAAGAATCCATTGTCACCTGTTCCTAGCACCTCACCAGCAGCATTCTTCCATCCAATCCCTGCCTATTGGAGCATTGAAGACCTGTCCTCTGCTCTTGTTCCATCTAAGGCTCTGAGTTCTCCCCCATGGCCCTATCTCTGCATCTGGCATCTATCTATCCTCATCTGTGATCTACTGCTCAGAGCTGGGCTTTTCTCAGTTGGAGAGCAGCACTGAGTCATCTTCAACCTGTTAAAGTCATCCTGCCCCAAGTGGAACTTACCAGCTGTTCAACACTTGGCCAGGCCAGACAAGGCCAGGCCCCTCTTCTCCATGAAGCATGTTGGTAGGGCCAGGCATCAGCAGCTAAACAGCCTCTCTAGGAATAAGATTTTGGAGCTGTCCCCTGTGTGATCTTCTCCCTTATCCCACTTTTATTAGTCACAGATCCTATAAATAGTGACTCACAGATTCTTCCTTTCCTTTCCCCTCCTCTACTTCCTCCACAACTATCCAACCCAAATGATCACTTCCTGGAAGTAAATCCGGTGCTCATTTTCCTGCTGGGCCCTTTTCCTATATTCAGTAACCTCTAATGGTGTCTAAAGATCTCTGTCTGCATTCCTTGACTGTTTATCTCCTAGAAACAAGGACTACAGGGAAAATAGAAAGGGACAAAACATACTTCCCAGGTGAAGTATGCTTCTGTCTTTGAGGCAGAAAAATGACCTGGTATAGAATAATCTTGAGGAAGTAGCAACATATTTCAAGTAATAGAGCACCAGCCTTGAGCAAAAGAGCTAAGTGAGAGCAAAAGAACCAGCACTAACTCATCTAAGATGTAAACTATTCTACTCATTGTTTGTTTATCCTTGTCTTTACTACATCAGATCCCCCTGAGTTTCTGAGCATCCATTTCTAATCCGTATGTGAAACTTTTGAGTCTGGTTATAGTAGGGACTAGGTATACATTTGTAGGATTTTGGTGTATTGAACATCTCACCATTCCAGTGCTCCTGAGCTGCATCAGTGAGAGAATCCTTAAATTTTTTTTGTCATAGAAGGTTTTTAAAAATAGGTGTTTGTGTTAATAACTGATGTCTGGAAAGCCAGAAGTCTCTAGATTGAAGAAAGATGGAAAAAAATGAAGGGAAGCAGAAAGGGAGAAGAAAAGGAAGAAGGAGAGAAACAGAGGGAAAGGGAGGGAGAGGGAGAGGTGTAGAAAGCTCAAGTGCACTGGAATTCCTCCAGGTATAAAGGCTGTGTATTATTGTTCAAGCATCTCAGACAGCACAAACAGGATACCTGAGTGGACCAGCACTGGGGCTGATTAGGAAGAGCCAGGCAAACCTAAGCAAGATGCAAATCATCTATCTCATTGTGCTAGAAGGAAATGATCCCTGGCTAAGTGTGTCCGTACTGAGAACAAGAGCTTGTAATTCAAGCCCGGCTAATACTAATTTGAAGGGCAGGCCAGCTGAGGTGGTCTTGCTAGCTGCCAACAAGCTGTCCTTTGGCTCTGGCACCTTCTCTCCTGCTTTGTGAAGCCAGCAGCAGCCAGGGGCCTCCATTCTCCTCAAGACTTCACGCACTGCCACTGTCCTTAGGCACAGCAGGCTGGCAGCATTACTTGTGCTCATTCTCAGACAGTCAGCCAATCTCCCAGGTGGCTCTTGGCCCGCCTGGCTTTTGTTTATAATCCAAAGATGGGCAAAGAAAGCTGTGTGTGCTTTTCATATTCTGTGCTTTGGTCTTGATAAGTTGGTAGATTTGTTTAGAAGCTGTCTCTCCAGAACTTAAAGTGGCATTCTTTGCCTTTTCAACAGTTTCTCAACAGGCCTTTGATCGGCCATGTTGAAGGTTTGTACTATCTGTTGGCTGCATCTTGAAACTACCAAATTGTAGACTGAGAACAGCATCCAGACTTGTGCCTTACTGACCTAAGTTCCTGGCCTTCTTTCCTCAGGAGGTATGGTTACAACCTTAGTCTGTGGCAACCTAATTCTTACTAAAGGAGATTGTGTTCCACTGGATGAATTCCACAGATGAGGGGGATAATTTGATAATTACCAAGTAGCAGCAGTTCCTACCATCTCTCCTCGACTGCAATGTGCAGCATATCTGACAGTCCCTACTTGTAGAGACAGGGCTGATACCTTGCCTAGACCTCCTTTAGCTGGTCAGCTCTCAAAATTAGAAGGTGAGGGTATCCAGCTGTTTCCTGGCCAAAATAGTCTCCGGTGGGACAGGAGTCATCTCATCCTGGAGATTATGCTTCACGTATCCAATTTGTATTCCAAGATGCCTGTGATAAAGACACAAAACTGTGGCCTAGCGCCTCTAGTGGGGATCATTGCTATGAGGTGTTGTCATTCACCACAGCTCCTGGGGCTCTAGAGGCCACAGTCTTGCTTAGCTACTTCCTTATCCTAGTCTGTTTCCTCCATCCCTTGTCTCCCTAGAGCACCCTCTCAAGGGCCATTGGCACTAAGCCTATTTGTCAGGCTCAGTATTTAAGGAATTTGACCCATGACACAATCTTCTCAACCAGCAACTAGGAGAGTGGGGACATGCCTTAGGAGTAACACTTGGCTACCTAGGCCCTGCATTTATCACCAGGACTGTAAGCCAAACACAACCAAACCCAAGACCAATTAAACAAGAAACCCGAAGCCATTGAGTATTTTCTACAAGCAGAAGAAAAAATAGCAACCCAAAGGTTCAAGAAAAGGAACAAACTGCTCAAAAGAGGACAAAAGAAATGATGAAGAATATTTCCTTGTTTTAAATTATTGTTCTTATTTGGACACAACTTGTCAATCATTTTGGAGTAGCAAATTCTTTACTGTTGGACATTCTGATTATTTTCTATCATTGGTCATTATATATAATGCTACAGGGCATACTCGAAAACGTAGATCATTCGTTATGTCTTTTTTTTTTTTTCTTTTTTGTTTTTGTTCATGGGGCTTGAACTTGGGGTCTGGGTGCTGTCCCTGAGCTTTTTCACTCAAGGTTAACACTCTACCACTTTAAGCAACAGCTCCACTTCCAGTTTTCTTGTGGTTAATTGGAGATAAGAGTTTCAAAGACCTTTTCCTGCCCAGGCTGGCTTTGACCCACAATCCTCAGCTCTCAGCCTCTCAGCTAGGATTACAGGTGTGAGCCACCCACGTCCAGCTCCAGTGTCTCAGATTTGAGCAAGGGAAATTCCCAAAGCATGAACTGCTCTAAACTTGTCATACATGAAATCAGATTTCTTTAGAAAGATACACTCTACTATCTGGCTGGTAGGAAGAGATTGTTATAAATTTTGGTGTCCTGGGTGGCAAAAGAATTTAGCAAGACAAGAAAGTAGAGGCTTGAGGAATAGATCCCCTGGTAACTTTTCTGTCTGGCCTCAGTTTAGTTGTATATATTGACTGGGTTTCTCGATAACAAATGCTTGAGGAGTATGGTATCCCACACCTCAGGGGGAACTTGGTAGGATATTGGAGGAGGGTGTCAATAATTGGAGTGATAATTGATTGTGGAAAAAGAAGCACCAATAAGAGAGGACTCTACAATCTAGACACTTAAGATTAGCTTTTATCTTGTATAAGACATGTCAGCCAAGGAGTCCAATAGGATAGTTGGCAGTACCAGGAAAGAATGAGGAAAAGCAATTGTCTCTAGTGAGCAAATAAGTAAGGGATTAAGGTGAGCCCATTGGGTTGTCTACCTATTTTTATGAGGAGGACCAGGGACATAAAAGAAGATCCAAAGAAGATAATTAGGGAAGAAAACATTACCTTCATATCAATTAGAAAAAAATTCTATTTCCTACTATATCTAGTGTTACTTGAGTTTCTTCCATGAAGATGAATATAACAAGATCCCATGTAAAACCTGCATCCATTCAATTGAGCTGCAGGAGGTCTCCCCCATTCATTGGTTCCTCAAAGTCTAAGAAAAAGGTCAAAGACATCTGTTGGTCTCCAGAAGTATGCACTCTGTGGGGTCCTGGACTTAGGATGATGTTTCCTGTGGGCAGTGGAAGAGCAGTCCCTTTCCAGAGGCCTTTCTTCCTGCAGTATGGATATGAACCTGATGAGGGATGTGGATTGTGGTCACTGTGACTGGTATATCCTGGCTGGCCATGTTATGACAGGCCAATGAGAGCCATTGGGGTTCCTGAGCTGGTTTGGGGATTACTTGCCTGGACATAGGAGATCTGGTGGCTGACTAGTTAATGACTGCAGGCTGTGGTAGATATAAGGAACTGGGATTGCCCTAGAAGGTACAGGGAGCAAGGGACAAATGCCATTGCCTGGTATTGGGCCTGCCACCTAGCATGTTTCCAATCCCTCTTTTCTTTGATAACCCCCAAGGCCTCCTTCTGGTTATTGTAGACTTTGGAGGCCATAGCTATAAAGGTAGGGAAAGAGATGTGGTGTCTGTAATCTAACTTTTGGATTCTTATTTGATGTCTGGTGAGAATAGACTGATAAGATAAAGCAAGGGTAGTGGGATCTTATGGTTTTCAGGGTCCAGGCTGGTGTATTGCACACAGCCTCAGCCTCAGCCTCCCTAGAGTAGAATCAGACTGAATTTTCAGTGGGATCGTGGGTGATTTGATTTGCTGTCATTAACAGTTTTGATTAATGCATTCTTCATGCCTTCCAGAAGGCAGATGATTGCATAGTCTCTACCAGCAGCTCCTTCTTGGTAGTTTTGATTGTTTTTTTTCCTTGGGAACAACTTCTGAACAAAGGAGATCACATGCATTGTGGACATGAGCCTCATTCACCCAGGCCTCACTTCATGAGTGTGACACCTTTTTAAGAACCACAAAGAAATCGTGTCCGATTAGGTCCAAAGAAATAGTGAGGGCCTAAATCCTTTAATGAAAGTGGAGTGGTCCTGGCTGAATGAGTGAAGCCTGGATACTGTGTTGTCCAGGTTGGCCCTGGGGAGAAAGGACAAGTCCTTATAGAACCTATTTCTCCACAGATGACCTTACCACACAGTGGATAAAAACCTTTTCTGCCTTACCACTCTTGACTTTAAACTTTGTCCTGACATGTTATATAAGGGGGAAAGAGGGTCAGAATCATCTGAATAGGATGAAGGTGCTGATGCCTCTGTAGATGACAAAGGGGAAGAAGAATTAGGAGAATTAGGGGAAAATAGAGGGCAGTCAGGTCAAACAAAAGAGAAGCAAGGGCCACCTAGATTGTCTTGAGAATCTAGAGGCTCCAGGGGATATGCCAGATGCACCCAATATTCCTCTCACAAGTTTAGACTCTTCAAGTGGTACATGAAGGCCCGGATATAGTAGACATTGGACCACTTGGAGGGATTCTGGCAAAAAAGATTGAGTTGCGGGGATGGTATAATTGATACTATCAATTATCAGAAGCTACATCTCCTGGTCTGGCAGCTTATAGACTGGCTAGTCCATGTTAACAAGAAAGATCAGGTATTTCTTTTTAAGAGTCTGTCACTCAAATTTCACCAAGGTTTGAAGAATATAATTCAGGAGTGAGTGTGAGACAATAGGAGTTTGATCCATGAGGGTAATGGGTGTTGGCTTCAGTGATCCTAATTCTTGATGGGACATCCCATAGGGAAAGAAGGGCCCAAGGCTTCTGCAAAGAACTGAGATGGTAGGGTGTCTCTACTAGTCAAAAGGATCCATGGAAATAAGTACAACTAATGGAATTGGGAGGATGAGAGATCAACTCTCAGAGGATGAGGAGTCAGGGTACACAGTCCTGACAAGTGAAGAGGCTGGGGTGACCCACTTTGGACTGTCCTACAAGGGTCTCCCAAAGATTGAAAATGGCACTTTCCAAGGATGTGATTTGAAAGTGAAAGCAAAAATGGAGGAAGGAGTCAACCACAGGTTGAGTTCTTCCAGAGTGAGCTGCTACCACCTATTGCAAATGGATACTTGTAAAGAAAGTACAGACAGACTGTAAGAAGATGGACCTTCTTCTCTTGAATTTTTTGATTTTCACTAGAAAGTAGCCCTGGCCAGAAACTCACAATTGTCCTCAAATCTGAGCTCAGTACTACTGAGGGTCCCAGTGTGAAAGAGGAAATGATAAAAATCCCCTTATGGGTGACTAGAATGTCATGGAGTTTGTAGCAGTGCAGTGAGCTGGTGAAGGAATTTACCTGGACAAGAGTGTACAAGAAGCAAAGATTTATTAGAACACTGCTAAGGAAGCAGTGGGCAGACCAGCAACAAGTAAATGTTGATGTGTTTTGGACAGGTTTCCAGTGTTACTTGGAATTTTGCTGATTGGTTGTTTCCTTTCTTGTGGACATTGCTGATTGGTTGTTTCTTCCTTATTCTATGGTTTGAATTCTGTGTGCTCAGCCCTAAGTTCCTCATTCCACCTGGCTCTTAGTATTCATTTCTTGTCTAAAGGAAGATTTTCTTCCATCAAAAGCTTGTCAATAAGAGGAAGATGGTTTCAGCTTTTTAGGTTTTGTTTTTCTTAGTTTTCTTTAGTTTAAAAAATTTCCTTTTTAGATGGCCAATAGACACATGAAGAAATGCTCAACATCCCTAGCCATAAAAGAAATGCAAATCAAAACAACATTGAGATACCACCTCACTCCAGTTAGAATGGCAAAAATCAAGAACTCTAACAACAACAGATGCTGGAGGGGATGTGGACAGAAGGGAACCTTACTTCATTGTTGGTGGGAATGTAAACTTGTTCAACCACTTTGGAAAGCAGTATGGAGGTTCCTCAAAAGACTCCACCTCAAACTCCCCTATGACCCAGCAATCCCACTTTTGGGCATTTACCCAAATGTTTACAAACAAGACCACACTAAAGCTACCAGCACAACTATGTTTATTGCAGCATTATTTACCATAGCT
The DNA here is from genome assembly GCF_024711535.1 of Dipodomys merriami. Taxonomy (NCBI): domain Eukaryota; kingdom Metazoa; phylum Chordata; class Mammalia; order Rodentia; family Heteromyidae; genus Dipodomys; species Dipodomys merriami. Next base: position 45,151,703 of record NW_027206290.1, on the reverse strand, counting down.
AAGATATGGAACCAACCCAGATGCCCCTCAGTAGATGAATGGATCAAGAAAATGTGGTACATATACACAATGGAATTCTATGCCTCCATCAGAAAGAATGACATTGCCCCATTTGTTAGGAAATGGAAAGACTTAGAAAAATTATATTAAGTGAAGTAAGCCAGGCCCAAAGAAACATAGGTCCCGTGGTTTCCCTTATTTGCAATATCTAGTATATGTATGAGTCAAGCGGAAAAGGTCAGATAATGTGATGTTAGGAAAATGAATCCTTAGATATGTATTTCAATGTTTTTTTCTTTCATGCATGTGTTTCTAACGCATTTATAAGATTATTTCTTTGTTGCTTTGTATGTCCCTCCCCCACAGTATAACCCCTGCTTTCACTATATTTGATGTCAGTATAACTTGTGGAGGAGATGGGGAAAAACAAGTCGTTTAAGGATACAGGTGGACCTGTTGCAACAATGAGAAGTACATGTTGTCATGTCCAAAACGAATTTTACAACGTCAGTGTATGTGTGTGGGGGGGGGAGAGGAAGGATTGGGACTGGGAGGGGGAAGGGGGAGGCTGGGAAGGGATGTGAAGGGTAAACAAAGGAGGAGGCTGCAATGCTTGGTAAGAAATGTACGCATTATCCTGCCCACGTAATTGTAACTCCTCTGTACAGTATGTTCACAAATAAAATAAAATTAAATTAAAAAAAAAAGAAAACCGAAAAGTAATTTAAAAAAACCCTAAACTAAAAAGGAAATTTATTTATTTATTTTATTTTATTTGTGAACATACTGTACAGAAGGGTTACAATTACATGGGCAGGATAATGCATACATTTCTTACCAAGCATTGCAGCCTCCTCCTTTGTTTACCCTTCACATCCCTTCCCAGCCTCCCCCCTCCCCCCCAATCCCAATCCTTCTCCTTCCCCCTCCTTCCCCCCCCTCCCCCGCACCGACATTGTAAAGCTAGTTTTGGACATGACAACTTGTACTTCTCATTGTTGCAACAGGTCCACCTGTATCCTTAAACAACTGGTTTTTCCCCATCTCCTCCTCAAGTTATACTGACATCAAATATAGTGAAAGCAGGGGTTATACTGTGGGGAGGGATATACAAAGAAACAAAGAGATAATCTTATAAATGCGTTAGAAACACATGCATGAAAGAAAAAAGCATTAAAATACATATCTAAGGGTTCATTTTCCTGACATCACATTATCTGACCTTTTCCGCTTGACTCATACATATACTAGATATTACAAATAAGGGAAACCATGGGACCTATGTTTCTTTGGGCCTGGCTTACTTCACTTAATATAATTTTTTCCAAGTTTTTCCATTTCCTAACAAATGGGGCAATGTCATTCTTTCTGATGGAGGCATAGAATTCCATTGTGTATATATACCACGTTTTCTTGATCCATTCATCTACTGAGGGGCATCTGGGTTGGTTCTATATCTTAGCTATGGTAAATAATGCTGCAATAAACATAGTTGTGCTGGTAGCTTTAGTGTGGTCTTGTTTGTAAACATTTGGGTAAATGCCCAAAAGTGGGATTGCTGGGTCATAGGGGAGCTCTATGTGAAGTCTTTTGAGGAACCTCCATACTGCTTTCCAAAGTGGTTGAACAAGTTTACATTCCCACCAACAATGAAGTAAGGTTCCTTTCTGTCCGCATCCCCGCCAGCATCTGTTGTTGTTAGAGTTCTTGATTTTTGCCATTCTAATTGGAGTGAGGTGATATCTCAATGTTGTTTTGATTTGCATTTCTTTTATGGCTAGGGATGTTGAACATTTCTTCATGTGTCTATTGGCCATCCTTCTTTCTTCTTCAGAGAAGTTTCTCTTTAAGTCTTTCGCCCACTTATTTATTGGGCAGTTGTTTCTTTGAGGATTTGTTGTTGAGGGGTTTAATTTTTTGAGTTCCAAGTATATTTTAGATATGAGACCCTTGTCTGTTGTATGGCTAGTAAAATCTTCTCCCAATCTGTGGGCTTTCTATTGATCTTGCTAGCTATGTCATTTGCCCTGCAGAAGCTCTGCAACTTTATGCAATCCCATTTGCCCAACCTTTCTTTGATTCGTTGTGTTTCTGGGTCTCTATTCAGAAAATTTTGGCCTGAGCCAAGTAGACCTAGGGTTTCTCCTATTCCATCCTGTAATGTTTTCAGAGTGTCTGCTTTGAGTTCAAGGTCTTTGATCCATTTGGAGTTGATTCTGGTGCAGGGTGATATATAAGGATCTAACTTAAGTTTTCTACATGTAGTTAACCAATTTTGCCAGCACCATTTACTGAAGAGGTTGTCTTTCTTCCATTCTATTATTTTACCTCCCTTATCGAAGATTAGATGGCTATAGGTCTGTAGGTTCATTTCTGGGTTTTCAATTCTATTCCATTGGTCCTGAGGTCTGTTCTTATGCCAATACCAAGCTGTTTTGATTACTATGGCTTTATAGTAGAGTTTGAAGTTTGGTATTGATATTCCTCCAGCAGTGTTCTTTCCATTGAGGAGCGTTTTTGCTATTCGGGGTCTTTTATTGTTCCATATGAATTTTTGGATTGCCTCTTCTATTTCCTTGAAGAATGAGGGTGGAATTTTGATAGGTATTGCGTTGAATTTGTAGATAGCCTTGGGAAGTATTGCCATTTTCACGATGTTAATCTTTCCAATCCAGGAGCATGGGAGGTTTTGCCATTTTTTAAGTTCTGTGTTGATTTCCTTTTTTAAGATTTTAATGTTTTCATCATAGAGGTCCTTCACTTCTTTAGTTAAGTTAATTCCTAGGTATTTTATTTTTTGTGGGGTTATTACAAATGGAGTTGCTTTCCTAATTTCAGCCACACTTTTCTCATTGTTGGCATACAGAAAAGCCATTGATTTTTGGGGGTTAATTTTGTAACCTGCTACTTTGCCAAAGTTTTGAATCAGCTTGAGTAATTTGGGAGTGGAGTCTATGGGATTCTTTAAATACAAGATCATGTCATCTGCAAAGAGGGAGAGTTTTATTTCTTCTTTCTCTATTTGGATCCCCTTAATGTCTGCATCTTGTCTTATTGCTGTAGCTAGGCATTCTAATACTAGATTGAAGAGAAGTGGAGAGAGTGGGCATCCTTGTCTTGTTCCTGAGTTAAGAGGAAATGGCTTTAGTTTTTCACCATTGAGTATAATGCTCGCTGTAGGTTTGTCATATACAGCCTTTATTGTATTGAGGAATGTTCCATGGATTCCTAATTTTTCCAAAACCTTCATCATAAAGGGGTGTTGGATCTTGTCGAATGCTTTTTCTGCATCTATTGAGATAACCATGTGGTTCTTATTCTTGCTCCTGTTGATGTGATGAATAATATTAATTGATTTGCGTATATTGAACCAGCTTTGCATCCCTGAAATGAATCCTGTTTGATCATGGTGTATGATTTTTTGGATGAATTGTTGAAGTCGATTGGCCAAAATTTTGTTGAGAAGTTTTGCATCAATGTTCATCAAAGAAATGGGTCTATAGTTCTCTTTCTTTGATGAGTCCCTGCCTGGTTTTGGGATGAGGGTTATGATGGCTTCATAGAATGTGTTGGGTAGTGAGCTTTCTCTTTCAATTTCATTGAAGAGTTGGAGGAGTATTGGTGTGAGCTCTGCTTTGAAGGCCTTGTAAAATTCTGCTGTTAAACCATCTGGTCCTGGACTTTTCTTAGCTGGGAGGTCTCTTATTGCTGTTTCTATTTCAATGCTTGATATGGGCCTGTTAACCTGGTTTAACTCATCTTGGTTTAGTTTTGGCATGTCAATATTTGCTAGGAAAAGGTCCATTTTTGTCAAGTTCTCAAACTTATTAGCATAAAGTTTTGAGAAGTATTCCCTTATAATGTTCTGAATCTTGGTTGTTTCCATGGTGATGTTTCCATTCTCATCTCTGAGTTTATTAATTTGGGTGTGTTCTCTTCTTTTTCTGATAAGATTTGCTAAGGGTCTGTCAATTTTGTTAAGTTTTTCAAAGAACCAACTCTTTGTTTTGTTGATTCTTTCTATAGTTTTTTTGGATTCTAATTCATTTAATTCTGATTTAATTTTGATTATTTCTTTCCGTCTACTGGATTGGGGTTTATCTTGCTGCTCTTTTTCAAGGAGGTTTAGATGTGTCATTAAATTGTTAGTTTCCGATCTCTCCAATTTGTTGATGTAGGAGCTCAGAGCTATAAACTTGCCTCTGAGTACTGCCTTTGCTGTGTCCCAGAGGAGCTGGTAATTTGTGTGTTCATTTTTGTTGAATAGCATGAACATTTGAATTTCCTTTCTAATCTCTTCCATGACCCACTCATGATTCAGCAGTGTGTTGTTCAGCCTCCATGTGATACCGGACTTTCTTTGGTGGCTTTTGGTGTTGAGTTCTAATTTTATTCCCTTGTGGTCAGAGAGAATGCAAGGTATAACTTCAATGTTTCTGAATTTAGACAAGTTTGCTTTGTGGCCTAAAATGTGGTCTATTTTAGAAAACGTTCCATGTGCTGCTGAGAAAAACGTGTATTCTGATGCTGCTGGGTGAAATGTTCGGTAGATGTCTGTTAAGTCTAGTTGATCTATGCAGCTGTTTAGATCTGTGGTTTCTCTGTTGAGTTTTTGCCGAGTTGATCTATCTAGTGGGGAGAGTGGTGTGTTAAAATCCCCAACAATTAATGTCTTTGGATCTATATGGGATTTGAGGGAACGTAGTGTTTCTTTGATAAATTTGGGTGCTCCATTGTTTGGCGAATAGATATTTAGAATTGTAATATCGTCCTGAAGGAGAGATCCTTTAATTAGTATGTAGCGACCTTCTTTATCTCTTCTCATGAATTTTAATTTGAAGTCTATTTTATCTGATATTAGCATTGCAACTCCCGCCTGTTTATGGGGGCCGTTTGCTTGGTAGATTTTGTTCCAGCCTTTGACATTGAAAATGTGTTTGTTTTTATGGGCAAGATGTGACTCCTGCAGGCAGCAGATAGAAGGGTCTTGTTTTTTAATCCAACTAGACAGTCTATGTCGCTTAATTGGAGAGTTCAGTCCGTTAACGTTAAGAGATAGGACTGAGAGGTATTTGGGAGTTCCTGCCATGTTATCCACCTTCTTGGGGGCTGCGAAAACTTGGTTCTTCCTATGGTTCTTGGATTCTCAGTTTGGGTGCAGTTTCTTGGCCTTTGTTGCGGTCTTGTTGGTTTTCTTTTTTTTTTTTTTTTTTTGGGTCCGGTTGTGGGGCCTGAACTCTGGGCCTGAGCGCTGTCCCTCAGCTCTTCAGCTCAAGGCTAGCGCTCTACCACTTGAGCCACAGCGCCACTTCCGGCTTTTTTCTTTTTGCTTATGTGGTGCTGAGGAATCGAACCCAGGGCCTTGAGCATGCAAGGCAAGCGCTCTACCACTGAGCCACCTTCCCAGCCCTCTTGTTGGTTTTCTATGTGTAGGACATCTTTAAGAATCTTTTGTAGGGCTGGTTTGGTGGAGATGTATTGTTTCAATTTTTCTTTGCTATGGAAGGTTTTTATTTGGCCTTCAGTTATGAAGGAGAGTTTAGCTGGGTACAGCATTCTTGGTTGATAGTTGTTTGTTTTTAGGGCATGGCATACATCATTCCAGGCTCTTCTTGCTTTGATTGTCTCTGCTGAGAAATCTGAGGTGATTCTAATTGGTTTCCCTTTATAGGTGATTACCCTTTTCTCCTTGACAGCTTTAAGGATCTTTTCCTTGGTCTGAGTTGATCCTGTGTGGATTATAATGTGACGGTGGGATGTCCTATTCTGGTCTGGTCTATTTGGGGTTCTAAAAGCTTCTTGTATCTGAATAGGCCTATCTTTTTGTATGTTTGGGAAGTTCTCTGCTAGGATCCTGTTAAACAAATTTCCTAGACCATTGACTTCTGTTTCTAGGTGCTCCTCTACACCCATTATCCTTAGATTGGGCCTTCTGATGGTGTCTTCCAGGTGTTGGATAGATCTATCATATTTCTTGGACTTGTCTTGGATGGTTGTATGTTCTTTCTCTATAATATCTAGGCTGTCTTCAATCCCTGAGATTCGATCTTCTGCATGGTCTAACCTGCTGTCAAGACTCTCTACTTTGTTTTTTTTATCTCTTTTCCTTCTAATTGTTCAGCTTTGATGGCTTCAAGTTCTTTGTTGAAGCTCTGTTTTAGGTCTTGTATGAATTTCTTTACTTCCTTAATTTGGTGTTCAGTGTTTGTTCTCAAATCACTTAGTTGATTGGTTATGGTTTCTTTGGACTCCCATTCCTTCTGTTGGGTTCTTTTCGGTTTTCTTTAGGTTAAATATTTCTCTTGTTCTTCTGGTCAACACATGTAATTTCTCTGCTCAGAAGCCATTTTCCCTCTGTGCCATTTGTGCTCTGCCTCTTTATTCAGCAAAGTTCTACAGTATAATGGACATGGATTTAAGTGTTTTATATGTATAACATTAAAAACTTTTAAAGCATGGTAGTTAGCAGGGCACCAGTTGGTCATGCCTATAATCCTAGCTACTCAGGAGGCTAGATCTGAGGACCATGGTTCAAAGCCAGCTGGGGCAAGAAAAGCTGTGAAACTGTTATCTCCAACAAACCACCAGAAAACTGGAAGTGGCACTGTGGCTCAAATGGTAGAGTGTTAGCCTTGAGCTGAAGATCTGAGGGACAGCGCTCAGGCCCAGAGTTAAAGCCCCATGACCGACAAAAAAATTATTATTATTATTATTACTATATACTTTTTTTTGTTCCAATCTGGGGCTTAGACCCAGGGCCTGGGCACTATCCCTTAGCTTTGTTTTTTTTCCTTAAGTCTGGCACTCTACTTCTAAAAGCCATAGCTCCACTTCCAGCATTTTGGTGATTCATTAGAGAAAAAGAATCTCATGGACTTTCCTGCCAAGGCTGGCTTTGGACTATGATCCTCAGACCTCAGCCTCCTGAACAGCTAGGTATTATGTAATTTTATTTATTTTATGTAATTGGCATTTGATTTCTATTGTTTCATATGACTCTCTCATGCAAGTGAGAACATGTGTTTACTTCTGCAGATAGGAAGCCATAGATTTGCTCCAGACCTCCTGGTTTGGTAAGTGGAAATTAAGCTGGATTTTAGATCCTGCTTAATCCCTCAGCTGTGCTTTCTTTGGCAACTCTTTTTAAACAACTGTAGAAGATGCTCTTGATTTTTATAATAAGCCTTTTCGATGGACATTCTTCTCTCTATTTGGTAGGTGAAGAAATTGAGGCTGAGTTGGTTTTTAGATTAATTTGCCCCAAATCTCACACTTGTGACTGAGGTAGATAGATTTGAACACAAGCCTGAGTGATTTCAAAGTCAGAATTAATTGTGGTATACTGTTGCCTTGGTATATTTTACCAAGTAATCCCTAACATAGCAGATTTTGTTCCCACTTTAATGTTTATTTTTTATTTTTTGTTTTTTTATTTTTGTTGGTCATGTGGCTTGAACTCAGGGCCTAGGTGCTGTTCCTGAGCCTTTCTGCTCAAGGCTAGCACTCTACCACTTTGAACCATGGGTTACTTCCAGTTTCCTGATTGTTAATTGCAGATAAGTGTCTCACAGACTTTCCTACCTGGGCTGGCTTCAAACTGCAATCCTCAGATCTTAGCCTCTTGAGTAGCTAGGATTACAGGCATGAGCCTTCAGCACCTGGCCTGATGTTTAATTTTTGAGGTATAGAGGATTTTTTTTTCAATGCTGGATTTTGTACTAAGGGATTCAAGCTTGTCAGGCAAGTGTTCTACCACTTAACCATGTCTCTAGTCCTTATATACCTTGGTTATTTTGAGATAGTCTTGCTTTTTTGTCTGTGCGTGAATCTGGACTGCAACCCACCTATTTAACCCTTCCTGTCAGAACTTGATGACAGGTACACACCACCATTTCTTTTGAGATGGAGTCTTGTGAACTTTTTTTGTCCAGGCAAGAACAGAACTTCAGACCTTCCCCAAATAGCTAGGATGATAGGCCTGAGCTGTCAGTGATCAGCTTGAGTTACAGGTTTAAATGTTCATGAAAACAAACTAAGGAATTGATTTGTTTTACCTTTGTGTTTCTAAAGGAAAGGAAGTGGGTTTCTCCCCTTCATTTAAAAATGTTTTTGTTTTATGCTTAGGAAGTATTGATTCTTTTTATGATGGATTTACAAGTCTTTTCTTTAGCTTGCTATCCCACATTAGGAGCCACTTTAGCTATAAATATCCAATGTGGCATTTCAAAGTCAGTGCAACATTGCTGAGTGTTTCGGTAGGTCCTTTCTGAGATACAGCCTTTGCCTGAGCAAGTAGACCACTTCTTCCTGAAAAATCCTGCTTCCTGAGTTAACTTTCAAGGTTACTTGCATCCTCACATAGCAAGTCATGGCAGGGAATAAGGATGCTTCCTTTAATATGTGAAAATCAGCTCATGGGGAATGGGGACTAAGGTTTGTAAAGATTTACTGTTTTTCTTTATTGTCTCTGGGTGCTTCTCTGTTGCCATATAATGGTGTGTGTGTGTGTGTGTGTGTGTGTGTGTGTGTGTGTGTGTGTATGTGTGTGTGTGTGTGTGTGTGTGTGTTGTGTGTGTGTGTTTGTTGATACTACTGCTTGAACTCAAGGCCTCAGTCTCTGCTTTAGCTTTTTCACTCAAAACTATTGCTCTACTACTTGAGCCACACTTGTACTTCTAGCTTTTTGCTAGCTAATTGGAGATAAGAGTCTCTCAGATTTGTCTGCCTAGGCTTCTAACTGAGATCCTCAGAGCTCAGCCTCCTGAGTAGCTAGAATTACAGGAGTGAGCCAAAACCTGCATGCCATCTTTTTTTTTTAAAAAAAAAAAGATTCCTGGTGTTCTTTCCTTTTTCTTCAGAGCATAGAGTTTCCTTTGTTACCTGACTCTTCATTTATGGAGTCAAAACAGATAATACTTCTAATCTGTCTCTTGCCCACCTTTTTTAAAAAAAATAAGTTTTTTTATTGTGAAAATACTGTACAGAGGGGTTATAGTTAGATGAGCAAGGTAATGAGTACATTTCTTATCAAACATTGTTGCCTTCTCCTTTGGTTTTCCCCTACCATCCCTTCCCTCCCACCTTTGCCCACCTTCTAAAACTATTTTTTTTGTCAGCTGTGGGGCTTGAACTCTGGGCCTGGGCACTGTCCCTCAGCTCTTCAGCTCAAGGCTAGTGCTCTAACATTTGAGCCACAGCACCACTTCCAGTTTTCTGGTGGTTAATTGGAGATAAGAGTCTCACAGACACTCCTGCCCGAGCTGGCTTTGAAATGTAATCCTCAGATCTCAGCCTCCTGAGTAGCTACGATTACAGGTGAGAGCCTCCAGTACCCGGTTTAAAACTACTTTTGATCTGTATATACAAGTATTCTTTTTTAGTACCTTTAAGGAGTTGTCATTTAACAAAGCAGTTTATGAATACAATGCATCTTGATCAATTTTTGTTCTGCATATACAAGTTCTTCTTGTATATACATGTCTATGATAAAGTGTAATTTATAAATTACAGTAAAGGATTAAAATAACTAAAAACAAATATACATGTGCTATATACATCAGTATGCATATATATGTATATATATGTGCATAGCAAATGATAGTAAATGTTATGGGAATGTGTTTTCTCTCAAAATATGTCATTGTACTGAACTCATCCTTTGTGTAAGGAGATTTTTCCATGCCTACCTGATGAGATGGTGTGAGGTGAATGATGCAGGCGTTACAACGTGGCATTAGGACACTATGGATGTGTTACTTGGACACAAGCACTGTGATTCCACAACAAGCATTCAGATAATGAAGATACTGCCAAGTGACCAATAGGTAGATAGTATGGATCTCATGCACAAATGAATGACTCGTGTAGGGTAAAGGGAGCAAGATAAGGTAATAGTTGTTCGCACTACTCAGAATGATATCCACTTAAAACTTATGTGTTTTTTATTTCTGGAATTTTCCACTTAATAGGTTTGGATGATAATTGTCTGTGGGTGACTGAAACTGTGCGAAGCAAAGCCACAAATAAAGATGAATTACCACTGAAAGGGACCAAAGAATAGATGGAAGAGCTTTTCAGAGTCAGTGGAGAATCCCTGGCCTAAAAGAGCTAGAGCATCTGACCCCTGCCTACCTTTCCTGCTTCAGCTAGGGGGTCAGATCGAGATGGCCTTTAGACCACGTGTATTTCGAGTTTTAGTGTATAGCAATGGGGAATTGTAGAGAAGTGTAAAAACAAAATTCTCACACTTGGGTTTATCTCATGACCATTCTGGCTACTTTACAGAGAAAGTCCCAGAAGTGAGCAAAAGTGGAATCAACAAGACTAGTAGACTCTTGCCATGGTCTAGGGAAGGTGATGTGACTTGTGATGTGACTTGACTGAAGTGGGTGGCAATGGAGAAGGATTGAATTTGTGCAGAGTTGAGCTTAAGTCATTGGAGTATAAGAGCAACAAGAAATAGAGATGGTCAAAGGTCAGAAAATGGGATGAAGGATTCATGTTTGACTAAATCTCCATATGAAACTTGACTTTTCCCTTTACATCTCTTTCTAGGATTTATTTCTTTATATTTTTCCTATTTGCACACATTTGTTGTTTTATGTGCACAGTGTATTCCGAACAAACTCATCTCCTCTATCACTCTAAACTTCTTCCCCCCTTTTAAAAATAACTTCAATGGGTTCATTGTCTTATTTTCTTATAGACAAATAGATAAAGAATATATGCAAACAAAACACTTCCACCATATTCATCTTCATTTGTCCTTCCCATTTGCTTGCTCCACTCCTGCTTGTAGAACCTGTGTTACTGCAAGCCCAGGTACTAGGGAAGCTAAGGGAAGAGGATTGCTTGAATCTAGAAGTTGTTTGGGGGACTTCATTTGATATTTTTGGAAATGGTCATAGATTCCCAGCCTTGCCTGGGCCTGTTCAAATGTAAAGCCCTAACAAGGACCCAACCCTTTTCATCCCCAGCTTTCCATTGATGTCTCCTCCTTCCATGAGTGCTGATTTTTCTTCTGCCTTTGATCACATAGTCCTCTCTTCCTGCAACTTCTCACTGCCTCTTTTTCATGGATAGAACTCAAAGATAAAATCAAGTGCAAGTTCCCAGTCACAGAAAGAAAAATCCTATAGCTGTCTGGCACAGGGCTGAAGTGGACTCCACATAGTATGAAGGTGAAGCTGAGACAGTGCTTTCTTGCATTATTAGGGCTTTTGGGAGCCAGGCCCATTAAGGGAACCAGCTGATCAGGACACTTATGGGACAGTCACAGATACGGTACAGACTTCAGAGAGGCCTTCCTGCCCTGCTCTTGTTTCTAGTTATTCCCACATCTCAGGCTGGAGTGCTTTTATTCATCCTGCCCTTTCCTACCTAGAACAGTCATCTCCTCCCACTTCCCTAGAACTTTCTTGTATTAGTTTTCTTTGTGTGGGCCATCTAACAGCCACTATCTGGAAAGGTTTAGAGTGCCCGGACTGGATCCTGTACTCAGGGATTTTCACTTTCACTTGGCTTTTTGCTCAAGGATGGCACTCTATCATCACTTGAGCTATATCTCCATTTCTGGGTTTTGCTGGTTAGCTAGTCTCAGTGACTTTTCTGCCCAGGCTGGCTTCAAAGTGTAGATATTCAGATATCAGCCTCCTGTATAGCTAGGATTAATTTAGTATTGTAGACATGAGCTGTCAGTGCCTGGCTTTTTTCCCCAAAGTTAACTGGTGGTGCTAAGTGGGGAGCACCATTGCAAGTCTGTCCACTTCTTGCCATCCCCACTGCTACCTCCCAATTCCAGGCCTTCATTGTATCTTTCCTGGACAACAAGGCTTCCCTCTGACAGTCTCTTGATCATCTCACAAACTTAACTGGATTATAACACTCCAAATTCTTCTTGATTGCTCAGACTTGAACCCAAGCTTTTTTCTAAGCCTCACAAGACTGATTATATAGCTCATGCTTACTTCCGGCCTGTTTTACTTCAATTACTAAGCTCTGTAACAAATTACCCTAGATGCAGTGAGTTAGAACAATGGCAAGGATTTTGTTGTGGTTACAATGTGGGCAAGACTCAAATTGCTCACTTCTTCTTTCATCATTAGCTAGAGTAAAACCAAACTAATCACCCAGCACTTAGTCATGACATGCTAGCGGTGGTTTCTGGCTTCACATTCATATTCCTTATTATATAGAAGAGGGTATCTCATTTCCCCCTAAGCACTGAAAAAGTGAACTTCACTCTAACTGGACGAACTTCAGTCATGTGCTCATCTGGAACCAATCATTGGGGCCAAAGAAATGTCACATGTGGATTGACTTTGACCTATGAGGGCTCATCCCTGGAGCTAGGGGTGGGCACAGTCTCAGCCAACATGTTGGTCTGTTGGTTCCTAGAAGTGCCAGGAAAGGAATGTAGAAATTCATCCATCCACAGTGCTCCCTCACAATGCTCCCAGAGATCCTGTGAGTCTAAGCATAGAATTTGAACAGCTACTGAACCAGATTCCTTCTGGCCTGTCTTTCCTGTAAGACTACAGGCTCCTTCAGGGCCAGGGCCAGGGCCATAGAAATTTGGTTCACCATGATATGTGTATTCACCCCTAAGTTCATGCCTGTCACCTTAGCAGATGCTCTAGTAAATTTTTTTTTAATTTTTAAATAAGGCTACATTTGAATAAAAGCAAACAGAATTGGGATAACCAAAGATTTCTCCATCTCTCCATCTTGGGCTTCATTTGCATGCAGGGATAGCAACTACCTTTCAACTTGATGTTTTTCTTCTTCTTTCATTGGTTAAGCTTTGCAAACACCAGAAGGCTTTACTTTTGGTCCTTTTCATCCTGTCTTCCCTCAGCCTTCGCTTGTGTGATGATTTCCACCCAGGATCCCCACATTTGGTGATACCTACTTGGTCTGCTTTTGGGATGATCAACTGCAACATCTGCTTTCAAGCATGCCCTGCATTTTAATTGCATCTTAAAAGCAAAGCTGCACTGCACTCAGTTACCTTTGGGGGATTTGGTGTGGAGTATTATTGGTTTATTTATAATTCATAGCCTACTCACTTCTGATTTAAAAAAAAATACATGGAAGCTGCTGATTAATAGTGAGACTATTCTAGAGAGGAAACAGCTTCTGGACTTGGATTTAAATTTTGGTTTTATCTGACTCACTACGTGACCTCATTTGAACCTTGTAGGCCTCAGTTTTCCTTCCTTATCCCACGCCTCCGTGGACTCAGCAAGTCAGAATATGAAGGGGGTGAGTGGGCAGTTGTTCCTAGTTCCCTTTCATAGTCTATGATGCCGTGAATGGATGTATCAGAAGCTTCATTTGATATGCACAATTACAGGACACTAAGCTACAGAAATGGCTCGTGGAATCCCAGTAGGAGAGCTCACTTATGAAAAGTAGGCTTTTAGCTGTTCCCCACCAGTGATACGTTTGCATTTTGATTGACGGGACACTTTAGAAACCCACCCTGGGTGCTGGCATTAATCGTGGTGTTAGCACGTCATGCCTGGAACCCCTTCAATGTGATCTGACTTTATTATTTTCCACTCTGCTTTGTTTTTAATAATGATGGCGCACCCCAGATAGATAAAGACATTTTAATAATGCTCTTTAGCATAAATGTGTTCTGGCACCTGCATCATTGCTGATAGCCGAGAGCATCCATACTATTTCCAGAGATCATGCAGAGAGAAAGCCGACTTAGCTTCTAAAGTAAAGTTATGACTATAATTTCCCTCAATTGCAGTCTAGTCTCATTTGATTTGTGCTCAAGGGTACTTCAGTTGGATTGATTTCTACCAGTTGGAATATCTCGCTACCGCTGGAAGCCTGAAACAGAACTCACTTTGATGATTTTATTAGACACCAAATGTGTTTGGTACCTAGAGTGGCCAAAGAATAAGTCTCTGGATGAGAAGAGAGTCAGCGGATGAGGATCGGGGGCAGGGGAGGTGGACATCAACCAGAAATTGCATAACACATGATCTTGAAGACAAGATATCTTCAGATGTTATCCACAGAATTCCCTTTTGACAGTAATTCCCAGGTATTCCCAGGTATCATGTATAATTTTCTCATTTCTTCTGACTTGAAACTAGTAATGACCATTATGACATGAGAGAGGCTGACGGGAGCATTCATCTGTAAGAAATCCCTATAATTAAGTGTGTTAATTAGTCAGCATTCTGTCTTCTTTCTATTTTTTACTCAAAGACCCAGCAACCTCACAAACATTGTTCTACAAATTTCTATGTGCTTTTCCTTGCCAAAAGTTTCAAAGCCTGTTTTAATCTATGATTAAATCAAAAGAAATCTCCCACACTGTTCCCAAGCCCCTTGTATCTCTGGCGAGCAGGAAGGTCATACATCAAATCCCGACAGTCTCAGAGCAGCAGGTGCTGGCATTGTCCAACAGGAATTGGGATGGGGGCAGGGAGGGAGCCAATGTTACTGCTGTAAATCATCATCTGCTGTATGCTTCAGTTTTTCTTCTTAATTTTTTTTCCTTCATAGTTTATAATAGAGAAAACAGATGCCAAAATGGATTTGTACTTATGAGTCTTTTGTCACTTGTCAGGATTATTTTCCTGTTCATCTAAAGTTGTTTAAATTCATCCAGAACATTAAGTTCTTAAATGTGGTTTTACTCCCTTGAATCCACAGTAAAGAACTTACAGAGGAGGAAAAAGAAAAAGAATTATGGCACATAATGGGAAATGATTGATGAAAATATACAGCCATGCAGGATATATATTTTGAGAAAACATATACAAGGAGGTATCTATCTGAACAGAGCTGTAAAGTATATACTCTATCACAAAAGTTCTAGACTGTAAAATCAAGATGACTATATTTTTTTCCTTTAAAATATTCTATTCAGGATGTAAAAACACAACATTTTTCTTAATAGTGCTAGCGGATGAGAAAACTAACAAACAGTAAGAACATCAAATTCATTGCTTATAACAATGGGATATAGAGAAACACAAGTGGAGAAAATAATTGTTTTCTCAAATCCTGGTGCAGTAAGATAACTTTTTGAAAATGTAGAGAACAGGTCTAGAAATGGTGAAAGTTGTGTGTTAGTCAACATAGGCTAGGGTTCATTGTGAAAACAAAGGAACTAACATCTCATTGATATACAATAACAAACATTTCTTCCCCTACCCCACTTTTTCCACAGTACTGAGAATTGAACTCAAGGCCTTGTATTTGCTAAGTGCTCTACCACTTGAGCCATGCTTCCATTTGCTTTTTGTGGTTTATTTGTTGGTTAGTTGGTAGGGCCTTATTTTATATTTGGACTGTCTGGACTGCAATCTTCCTACTTGTGTTTTCCCAGGTTACTGGGCATGTGTGTGTGTGTGGGGGGGGGAGGGGGGTAACTGATACATCCACACTACTGCACCCAGCCATTGCTTGGAATGAGGTCTCATGAACATCTTTTTGCTTGAATTGACCTTGAATTAAGATACTCTGCTCTCTGCCTATTAAGTGGCTAGGATTACAGGGTCGAGCCATTGTACCTGGATGAAAATTTCTTGATGTCACTGTATAATACCAATGGTTAGTCAAGGACTTACTACCTCAGAATTCAGGCTGATGCTTCTATTTGGAGCATTGCTGGTTGTTGAAGAAGAGGAAAAAGAGAACAACATGGCAAGCCATGCATTTTCTGATACATTTCCTGGCCAAAGCCAACCACTTGGCTATATCATATATAAGAAGTTCCTCCAGTATGGAGGTTCTAAATAAGAGGACAATTATATCATCATCCATGAGCAACCATGAGCCTGGCCTCCCAGAACATGAGTACAGGGGGAGTATCACTGCTGCTACATCTTGAAATCTGGCTCCATGTTTGTACCAAGACCATTCTTTAAGGGCTTCACCTCACCCATGACTATGCGTGATGGGGATGGTGGGATTGCTAATGCTAACTTTTTTTTTTTTTTGGTGCTGGTACTTGAACTCGAGGCCTGGCATTCTTGCTTAACATGTTTGCTCAAAGCTGCCTGTCTACCACTTAAGGTACACATCCACTACCAGCCTAATTGGAGATAGGAATCTCATGGACTTTTTTTTTTTGCTCTGGCTGGCTTTGAACTGTGGTCCTCAGATCTCAGTCTCCAGAATAGCTAAGATTACAGATGTGAGCCACCAGCAGCTGCCAATATTTACTGGTTCTTGGGAGCCAGAGAATACTTTTGTCTGCCAACTTGGCTCTAGGATTCCCCACCATCTTTATCAAACCTTCCCTTGTCTATAGTTGACCTAGTATGCATCCATCCACCCAGTTCCCATTCCCATTCCTAGTCAGTGCGAGTCACACTTGCATCATGCTCTCCCAGGCTGCTCTACTCCTTCCCTATGCCTTTTCACAAATACATTTGACTGTGAAATCCTTGTGTGTTTAATACCTCTTTACAGAATCCAGAAGAGTATTGGAGGAAGGAAACTAAAGGAAGAGAAGAAACAAAGCTATACGTCTGAGGTGCTTGAATCACTTGTAAGTATAAAGAAATACTGCTGTCTATAATAGTTGGTACATGATATGATGGGAGAATAAGCCATACATACTACCAGGATATGTGAAGATGCAGATATAGATATTCTCATCCCACACTGACCCATTGCTCAGAGGGCCTATCTTGCTCGACGTCCTCCTAAGGAATGACAGAGAAGCAGCTCCTGGAGGCTATGTTCATGCTAACACAATCCACCTCTGCTTGGAGTGTGTGGGCCAGAGATCTAGACCTGAGGATCATCAATAACTGGGGGCTGTGGTATGTATGTGATGTGGTATGGAGAACTATGCTTGGAGTGTGTGGGCCAGAGATCTAGACCTGAGGATCATCAATAACTGGGGGCTGTGGTATGTATGTGATGTGGTATGGAGAACTATGCTTGGAGTGTGTGGGCCAGAGATCTAGACCTGAGGATCATCAATAACTGGGGGCTGTGGTATGTATGTGATGTGGTATGGAGAACTTTGTCTAAATACAAATAAGCAGGGGATGGGGGAAAAATCAGCTACCAGGGAAATTTGGTATTGTGAGTAGGACATGCCTTCGGTCATGTTCCCCAAGCATAGAACCAGAGACAAGAACTTGGCTGTGGGTAGTTCATTCAGGAGGTGGTTTTAGGAGATGCAAGTAGGGAATAAGGAAACACAGAGGAGAGAATACTGATGAAATATACTGGGAGCTGAGTGCCAGTGGCTCACGCCTATGATCCTAGCTACTCAGGAGGCTGAGATCTAAGGATCTGAAGATCATGGTTCAAAGCCAGCCTGGGCATGAAAGGCTTTGAGATTCTTGTCTCCAATTAACCAGCAAAAATCTGGAAGTGAAGGTATGCCTCAAGTGGTAGGGCACCAGCCTTGAATGAAAATAGGACGTTTGAGTTCAAGTCTGAGTATTGGCACAACAACAACAAAAAACAACCAAAAAAAGCATAAAAGAATATTGGGCTGGGCATGCTGGTGGCTCACACCTGTAATCCTAGCTACTCAGGAGGCTGAGATATGAGGATTGCAGCTCCAAGCCAGCCCATGCAGGAGCTTCTGTGAGACTCTTATCTCCAGTTAACTACCAGAAAACCAGAAGTGGTGCTGTTGCTCAAGTGGTAGAGTGCTTGCCTTGAGCTGAAGAGCTCAGGGACAGTGCCCAGGCCCAGAGTTCAAGTCCCATGACCAACCAAAATATTGGGTAGCTGTCACATTATGACCTAAAACAATCCTACTGCAGACTCTTTGAGGAGGCCTCATGTTAAAAAAATCAGCTCCTGGAAGATAAAAAAGCCAGTGAATTCGCTCCTTGAGTCCTATTCCCCCTAACCATTGAGGGTCACACCTTCTAGGCATTAACTCATTATCCTCCTAGAATGCAGCTGAGCTGGAAAAGCTCCTGTGAGCCATTAGTGGCTCTGTTCTACAGTGATCAGGTCAGCCTACTACAAGCCTTCTGCATGGATTTCAACCAAAGCAGGCCTTGAGAAGCAGGAGCAGTAGTTGAAAAGATACAGAAGTGGAAGCAGGAAATGTAAGTGCAGAAAATATCCAGAATCTCACACTGTGAGCAAGAAGAATCTGTGCAAAGACACTGGAGTAAATAGAGATGCTGAGTATGTGGTTAGTCTTCAGTGGGTTGTGGGATGACTGTTCAACCAGATTCCTCTCTGGGTGATTCCTGTCCACTGGCCAGGGTTACCCTGAGAAGAACATCAACCTGGTCTGAAAAGTAGAGGCGGACTCAAGACATTAATAGCTGGAGGTTGACAGCTGCCTATTCTTGACACCTGGCAATGAGTCCTTTCTTGGAGTGGTGTGTCTCCAAGTCTGCCATATTAGCCAAAAGAATGATGGTAGAAATTTTCAGACCTGTGATCGGCCAAGGAAGGAGACATTTTTCCTGTTTACAGATTTATTCAGGGCCTCTTGTATGTTGGATGCATTCACAAAGCATGTGTCTTCTAACACTCGGAGAAAGAGAAGATAAGAGAGAGAAAAAAAGAGATCACTTTTTGTGGCTTCATTCTTCACTCCCTATTGTCTGTTGTTTGGTTTTCTTGCTTGGCAGAATATTTAAATCTTGCTTATCTTTCAAGGCTCACTGCAGGATTGTCATGGTGACAACATCAGACATTGAAACTCTCTCCAAAAAGCAAAGACTTATTTGATAGCCTGTACTTTCCAATCCTTCTTGCTGGCCAGCCTGGAGTATTTCTTATAGGTGAAAGAACAGGTTTTGTGTTTGTTCGAGTGTGGATTTTTTGTTTGGTTGTTTTTATACAGGTACTGGGGCTTGAAGTCAGGGCTTCACTTTCTTGCTTTTATTTTTCCTGTTCAAAGCTAGTGCTCTACCACTTAAGCCTCATTTCCAATTTCAGCTTTTTGCTGCTTAATTGGAAACAAGAGTCTATTGGATTTGTCAGTCCTCAGCTCTTAGCCTTCTGTGTAGCTAGGAATATAGGTGTGAGCCACCAATGCTGGGTTTCTAGTGTGTTCTTACCAGCACATTCACCTGTTTTATGTTTCCTGAACAATGTCTGCTTATCCTTCATCAATTTCATAGTGTGGTGGGGTGAGCTGTGTTCTTAGTATTTCCATTGGACCTATGCAGAGTTTCCTGGGTCAAGTCTCCACATTTTGGGGAACAAATCTACTACTCTCCCTTGACATAGATTAATATTTACTCCACAATAAAGGAAGATCTAGAGAGGTTTTTTTCACATGCTTTTCCCCTCTCTCCTTTCCTCCCTCCCTCCTTCCCTCCTTCTCTTCCCTTCCTTCTTTCCTTCCTTCCTTCCTTCCTTCCTTCCTTCCTTCCTTCCTTCCTTCCTTCCTTCCTTCCTTCCTACCTTCCTTCCTTCCTTCCTTCCTTCCTTCCTTCCTTCCTTCCTTCCTTCCTTCCTTCCTTCCTTCCTTCCTTCCTTTCCTCCTTCCTGCTTTCTGGCTTTATTATCTTTAGAAAGATCTTTTTTACATCTATTTTACAACTCTTCTTCAATGATTGGTTGTCTTTCCCAAAGATGACTCCCCTTGCCTCTCCCACCTTGAATCCTCTTCAAGAATTTTGCCATCGTCCCCAACAAAGCTTTGTTTATTATTATCTTTATGAAAGGTATTCAATTCAACAAATTACTGTATAGTACCATGCATCTTGATTGTCCCCACTGAGAAGTGATGTCCTGTTGTTTTCCTTTCTAGTATTGATAGTCTTGTAACTATGGGGCTGGAAAGGTAGCCCAGAGGTAGAGTGCTTGCCGCCCATGCATGAGGCCCTGGGTTCAATTCCTCAGCACCACATAAACAGAAAAGGCTGGATGTGGTGCTGTGGCTCAAGTGGTAGAGCACTAGCCTTGAGCTGAAGAGCTCAGGGACAGTGCCCAGGCCTAGAGTTCAAGCCTCATGACCTACCAAAAACAAAAACAACCCCTGCCTCCAAACCATACTATGCCTGTGTCAGCTTATAACTATGTCTGTGACCAGATGACAGCAAAAGTGAAACTCTGTGACTTTTGTGGCCATGTTAGCTAAGGTGGTGAAGCTTCATGACTGTCTTGGGATATGTAAACCACTGTGAAGCAGGCCAAACATCCTTGAAGAAGCTCAAGTGAAGAGAAACTGAAACCTGGCAGAGCCCCCAAGCACAACTCCAGGTACAGATGCTCCAAGTGAGCTCTCTATAGATATGATGCTGTAGACAGGCTGTTCAGGTTGAACAGACTAAGCAGAGATGAACCTCCCTCAGAGGCCTGCACAAATCAAAGATTTGTGAGCCAAAGAAAGGATCATTATTGTTTTAAGCCACTGCATTTGGGATGGGTTGTTTCCCAAGAATGGGAACCAGAACTCCTTCACTTTGTAGTATCATCAAAAGTGACATATTTCTGCTTTTTCTGGACAATTTTATTGTACTTGTGCCATACAGTGACCATAGGGAAAGATAGCTCAGCAAATTGATGTCTAAATGATGGTGATGCTGACTTTCTAACTGTGCCATGTCTTTTTAGTGATGGTAGCTAGAGATTCACATCTTTTCTTCCCTTCCACTGGAGTCTGTGATGTTCTCTGGATGTTTCACTAATGGATAAATCTTCATGCCCCTGTCTGGGGATTTACACAAGACTTGAGAACACAGTGTAATCTTTCACAGTGCTTCTAAGAAGTTCTAAAAGGGAGCAATTGTATTATTGTTTAATCTTCTCTAGATTTCTGTGACACTCTGACTTCAAGAAGCCTTCTCTTCCCTCACCTTTATATACCCCAGGATTTTTCAAACTCTCTTCTGTGTCCTCTAGAACATGAATAGATTTTCTGCAGAGAGACAAATCAGTTTTCAAAACACTGAATGCTTTATTATTCTCTTGAAGATTGATGATGCTCATTAGCATGGGGAATCCTGCAGCAAAGAAACTGTTTTCAATTATTCATTCATGTAAGTAGTGTTCACTAAGTACTGATTCTGATTCAGGCCTGTGTAGGTGCCAGGTGCTCTGTAGTATATTGGTCTACCATGGCCAAGCCGATTCATAATCACAGATTGTAGTGAGTGCTCTGCACGAAAGGAGTTGCTGGCTACAGAGGAAATGAATGGTAGGGATCTGTGTTAGAGTGAGGGACAGCAGAACCTGTCTAAGTGGAGACTGATGGAAGAGTTGGTGTCGACAAATTGAAGAGAGTTCCAGGCAAAGAAAGCAGTACCTGCAAAGGTCATAAGACAAGACGAATATGAGCAGTAAAATATGTTGTTGATCAGGTTGACACAGAGGTAATGAGGAAAGGCCAATGAGGGTGAAGGAGAGGTGGGATTTGGAGGCCTGCTGGGAAAAAGAAGAAGAGCCCAGTGATCATGGGTTTGTGACCCCATAGGGTGACAGAGAGGCTAGGAAGGTTGCATCAAGCTTTAATGTGCATAGAAGTGATTTTTTGATATTCATATATCATTTCTCTTGGTTATTTTCCTTAAGTAGTTGCACAAAGAGGTTTCAGTTCAGCATGCCAGTGTATGAATACAGCGCATTTTAATCAGAGTCCTCCTTTTCATCATTCTCCTCCATCTCTCCCGGCCTCATTCTTTACCTTCAACTAACTTGGTCCCATTTTCACAAATGTCATAATATTCAGTGCACACCTGTGAAGAGAGATGTGAAGGTGTGATTCTGCTGGTCTGGTGTGTTGCTGGGGCCTTTGAGTTCCTCTCCCAGATGATAAATGCCAAGGTAGCTGGGAGAGGGGAGCAGGTGTGTAAACTACCACACTGGGACAATTCCTTTCTCTGCTCCCATCTAACTGCTGGCTCTGGCTCCTGCTGTTGGGAACATAAGTCATCTAATGGAGATGCCTTTCTAGAATGCGATTGCATCTTTTCAGATTCTAGTATTTTCTTGTTTACCGTAAGTCTTACCTAAAACTCCAAGTGCAATTGATAATCGTTGGTCTAAAGTTTCTCTTGTAAGAGTTAGCTCATGCTATCACCTGGTAATTCAACTTCACATTTCATAGCTCAGATGGAGCAGTGGTGGCAAGAAAACCCCAGGGGACTTTCCCCTATGATTTCCCTTGGGCTAGACAGCAAAGGCTGGGGACAGGGTCACCTTAGAGTGATGTGACCGTGATGGCAATCCAAACTTCATCGCAGGTGGGTGGGGTATGGGTCCCTTTCCATTTAGCTTCTCCCTATCATGTTTTCCTGCTTCATCTGTTAAATTCTTTCTGGCTTCAAAGTCACCTCCTATAGAAGCAAATTCCAACAAGCCAAGAAGTCTAAATTTATGTTTATTTTTTTTCAATGTGTGCTTTTTTTTAAAAAAAAGGAAAAGCCTTGTAAAATCTCTCTCTCTCTGTGTGTGTGTGTGTGTGTGTGTGTGTGTGTGTGTGTGTGTGTGTGTGTGTGTGTGTGTGTGTGTGTGTGTGTGTGTGTATGTGTCTGTGTATTTTGGTACTGATTTGTCTAGCTGTGTAGTACCACTTGAGCTATAGGTCTATTTCTGTCTTTTTTGCTGGTTAATTCAGAATAAGAACCTTAAGGATTGTCCTGCCCTAGGCCTCAAATCACAACCCTCAGATCTCAGCCTCCTGAGTATCTAGGATTATAGGCATGCCTATAATCACAGATGCCTACTTTTATTTATTTATTTTTTTGCTTTCAATTGCAAAGGGTCCTGGTTCTTGGTGTAACACTGGCCTTCCTTTACTGGAGGAGTTAAAATGTGTAACACATCTTCTGTGCCTGTGCATTTGTCTAATAGCAGCTGAATGATGAAGATCACAGAGAGTAGCCTAGGCTCAGAACAGAGATCTTTCTCTCTTGAGGTCTTATGATTTCTTGCTGTTTTGATATTTATTCATCACATTCTTGAGTATCTATGGACTAGTTACTTATTTCCTCAGATAGTTTTCCAAAGTGAAGTACCTGAGATTATTATACAGTTGTTTACATATTTATTTTAATTAACACTAAGGAAAACATTAGAAAATATATTAGCCCTGCAATTGATCTTAGTCTGTTTCTTAGCATAAAGCCAGGTTATTGCTCTAAGGGCTGGAAGTGCAGCTCAAGTAGGAGAATGTTTGCCTAGCAAATGTGAGGCCCTGAGCTCAATCCTCAGTACTGCCAAAAAGAAATAAGGAAGAATAGTAACTAGTAGCTTAGGCTACAGAGTAATATGGAAAACAATTTTGAAGATGGTATGCAAATCATGGGACCCAAAGGGATTTGCCACTAATGACTTCAAGTGTTATTCTTGCCCAAGGAAGTGCTGCTTGATGGAGAACACTTATTACTTACCACACACTTAAAGTAAGTATGATAAGACTTTTGCCCTTGAGGAGCTAACAAGAAAACAGTCCCATAAGCTAAGCACTGGTGGCTCACACCTGTAATCCTAGGTACTCAGAAAGCTGAGATCTGAGGAATGCAGTTTGAAACCAGCCACAGCAGAAAAGTTTGTCAGAATCTTATCTCAACCACCAAAAAGCTGGGAGTGTGATGTAGCTCAATTGGTAAAGTTCTAGCCTTGAGCAAAAAGTTAGAAGAGGAAGAGGCCCTGTGTTCAAGCTCTAGTATGGGCACAAAAAAAAAGAAGAAAGGAAGGGAGGAAGGAGAGGAGGAAGGGAGGGAGAGAAGGAGTAAAGAAGGAAGGAAGGAAAAAAGGAAGGAAGGAAGGAAGGAGGAAGAAAGAAAGAAAGAAAGAAAGAAAGAAAGAAAGAAAGAAAGAAAGAAAGAAAGAAAGGAAAGAAAGCAAGCAAGCCAGAGGGTACATAAAGAACTATGGGTAATACCAGCCATGTGGAAAGAACTACTTTACATATAAATTATTTTACTTTATTTGCTCAAGAAGATGAACAGGATGTTTGACTTTTAAGTCCATTTTACAGATGTGGAAATTGAGTGAGGAGATTCAAGTAACTTATCTTAGGCCAGCCAGTTGGAAGTAGCAGAGGCAGGATCCGAGGCTAGACAGTGTTTATTCTATTGGTAGTATCCACACAGGACTATGGGAGGACAGTGGACTAACCAGTGACTTAGGAGAGCCTGAGAAAGCCCATGTGGACAGGGGGACTCAGAATGCTGCATGGACCAACAAGGCAACAAATGGGTGAATGTGTTCTGAGTTTGAGTGTGGTAAACAGGGTCATGTGGAGTGGGGTTTAGGATGAATGAATCCAAGGGGAATAATTTGGGGACTGTGGGAGCTGCTGGGATGAGAGAAGGAGGTGAAAGAGAGGGAGGGTCGGGGTTGATGAGTGTGTTGGGTTGATAAATGGGCTAAGGTGGATGGTAGGACATTCCTGAAAGGCTCCATGGGGAAGCTAGGGAGAATAAAAGAAGAAGACAAAAATACTGTCAGACCTCAGAGTCCAATAGAGAGGGGCCCAGGTGGTCATCCAGAAGCCCTGCTCTAGAGGGACATTCAGCTACAAGATGCCCCCTAGCCATAAGCCAAGGAATAAGGGCTGAAAAGGAGGAGACACGAACTTCTGGGCCCTGAAAGCAGGGTGATCTGAAGGGATCCAGGAGGGCACTGATGTCACTTGCTATTGTTGGAAAGACATGACCCTCTAGTGTCAGGAAAAAGTAAAAAACAACCAGACACACAAGAGATAAAGGAGATATTGTCAAGGTAATTTATTTCTGAGCAGAAGGGTGCATAACCTTTCTACTCAGAGTTAGGCAGGCAAACTAGGCATGGCTGTCTGCTCTATTTTTATCTCAACCCAAGGAACCATGCTGTCCTTCTTCCTCGTCAGCAGTCAGGCTCCTATTCTATTCACAGCCAGCTATCGGGCCATAGGGGATGCGAGGAAGTTAAGAAGCACTTGGTCCATCAGTGAAAATTTTCCCGCCAAGGGAAGGGAGTCTATTCTAATACCCTTGACACAGCTGGTAGTTGCTGTTTGAAGTTAAGAAGGAAATAATTCCAGGAAATATTAGTACAAAATGGTGACTGGTTTCAAGATGGAGACTCTTGGGTTTGACAGAATAGATTGCCTTTTCTCACATTATAATGAGGAAGTTTGGGATGTCAGGAGTATTTGAACACAGGAAGACTTGTTCCACTTTATTCATAGTGGTATAGCTCACTTGATTATTACCTGTACATCTTTCCAAAGTAGAGCCTAGAACTTTCCTAATGATTACCTTTGTTCATGTCAATCCTCTCCATACCATATTCTCTACTTTCTATTTAAGAAATGGAAAGCTTAAATTGAATTCATCTCCATTCCCAAAAAAGAAGTGACCAAAAATCTATTATTATGTCACTTAAGAAAATATTAATGGGAAATGTGAAGAACACAATAACTATAGAGGTGGTTCGGCCATATGCAGTCAAAGCTATCTTATTACTTGTTTTATCTACTTAGTATTCTAAAGTTTTAGTACTTATTTCTAGGAGGTAATGTGGGCACACGTTACTATCCAGGAGTCCTTTCTTTACTCGCTGAGGACTAGAATTATAAACATGCAAGGTGGCTTCCTTCTCTCACTGTCCTTGTCTCTGTGTTTGTTGTTTAGTCTCTGTCTGTCTGTCTCTGTCTCTCTCTCTCTCTCTCCCCCCTCCCCACAGTCTCTCAGTTTTGAGACAGAGTCTTATTCTGTAGCCCAGGCTTCCCTTGAACTCCAGCTCCTTCTGACCCTATGTCCTGTGTGCTCTGATTATGGGTGTGTCCTGGCTCACAGCTTTCTTCAGAGAGGAAAAATCAGTAGCTGACTTTTATCCACCTGTCTCTGGCTTCTCCTTCCTGCATGTGATGCTGTATGTCCCTTATAGATAAGTGATGTCACAATTGAGACAGTATAGATTTTTCCTCCTTTTGCGATATGCATGTTAGCTGTGTGTTCTAAAATTTCATAATAAAATGTTGAAACAAAAGTAACTTCCTCACATTTGAACAAAATATGTGACATCTAAAAGAAAAAGGAACTAAACCCAAATTTCTATTAAACACAGAAAGCTGAGATTATATGATGCATAAATACTGTAGTTTTATAGATGGCTTTTGGAACTTGGCTATTTTGGAGCATTTTGAAGAAAAAAATAGATGGGGAGTGGGATGTCCTAGATTATCTGCTTAAATGTAAAAGACATTTTGAACTCTGGGTACCTGTGGCTCATACCTGTAATCCTAGCTAATCAGGAGGCTGAGATTAGAGGATTGTGGTTCAAAGCCAGACTGGGGAAGAAAAGCCCATGAGACTCTTTTTTTTCCCCCTCTAAATTCCTTTTTTAGGGGCTGGGAAGGTGGCTTAGTGGTAGAGTGCTTGCCTAACCTTCATGAAGCCCTGGGTTCATGCCTCAGTACCTCATACACAGAAAAAACTGGAAGTGGCACTGTGGCTCAAGTGGTAGAGTGCTAGCCTTGAGTACAGAGAGGCTCAAGGATAGTGCCCAGGCCCTGAGTTTAAGCTCCAGGACTGGCAAAAAATTAATTAAAGCAAAAATTACAGGGTAAGACTTAACAAAACTATCAAGAGCATCAAAGGAAGTAAAAATGGAACTAGGCATAGGATACTATGAATTTATAAACATGGGAAAGACAAGGATAGGAGGACTGTGAGCAGGTGCTGAAGATCCTAGGGGAGAGGATCTGGTGAAATTTTGATGTTAAGACATGTGCCTAGGTAAAGAAATAATGAGGTAAGATCCCTAAGCCCTACGATGTGCTGAAGAGTCATGCTCACCATTGTCGCTGTCGCTGTCATCCTCTCCTTCCTCAGCCTCTTCTTCATCATCCTTGATCAACTCCAGCCTGTCTCCCCCATCCCATCTTTATTATTATTATTATTATCATCATCATCATCATCATCATCATCATCATCATCATCATCATCCTCAGCAGAGTCCTCTGCACCCCCCTCAGACTCCATCTTGACACTACGCTCTTCTTTCTTCAGGGAGCTGCTGCTCTGTTCTTCCGACTTACTCTTCTTCACCTCAACTGTAGACAACCAGGACAGGTGTGCTTGTGTACTCTGTCCCTTTTCAATTTTTTCCAGGCTGTCCAGTAAAGAATCCACTTTTTTGTTTAATCTGGGTCAGTTCTTTCTTAATGGCTTGAAGGTCATCTCCTTTCAACTTTCCAGACATGGAAGAAGTTCTTTGATGCCCACTCTTAGAACTGAAGTCACTTTTGCCCCTGTGTGAAGTGTTTCCTGATCCACGATGCTGTTTAGAGAGCCCAAGCAATAGGAGGCGGCGGCGGCGGTGGCCCAGGTGCTGGGTACATCCTGTCATAATACTCTCTTTGAAAGTTGTACTCCAAGTCAAATGAGGAGCCGTACATCTCCACTGCAGATCGTTTCACACCTGCTTTTCCTCGATTCACTTTTGGCTCTGCAGCCAGACTAATATCTAAAATGTGGCCAGCAATCACTCTGCCATTCTCTCCTGCTACAGCACTCTAAGCATTTCTCTCATTAGCATACTGCACAAAGGCAAAACCCTTATGAACAGAGCAACCCAAAGTTTTGCCATACTTCCAGAAGATTGCTTCCATGTCAGACTTCTTGACCACAAGTATATTGAGATTCCCAGTGAATACACAGGAGCTCATGGAATGAGGATGTCTTGTTGGGAATATTGCCAGCCATTGTGAATGATAGTCTGGCTCCTCACAAAATGTAGCTGAAGATCAAAAAAACTCACTGAAGGCAGGAGAGAAAAGAGATTCTATTTGAATCTCCTACTCCCAGGTTTGGTGAGAAGTCAACTGCTCCTTGAGGTGGACAATGAGGAATCAACCATCCAGTTTCATCTCTTTACAAAATGGCCTCCGTGAGACTCTTATTTCCATAAACCACTCAGAAAAAGCCAGAAGTGGCACTGTGGCTCAAGTGGTAGAGTACTAGCCTTGAACACAAAGAGGCTCAGTTCAAGCCCTAGGACTGGCAAAAAAAAAAAAGAAAAGAAAAAGAAAAAAGATACTTTGGACCAATACATTTCCTTTTTTCTTTTTGATGGCACTGGAATTTGAACCTAGAGCCTCACATTTTCTTGACAGGAGCTCTACAACTTGAGCCACATCCTTATTGCTCTTTTACTTTAGTTATGTTAGAATCCTGTTGGTTTTGCCTGAGGTTGGCTGACCCAGACTTTGATCTTTCTACCTATACTTGGAAGTAGCTGTGATTATAGGTGTGAACTATGACAACCAACTTGGTTTGCTGAAGTGGATTCTTGAAAGATTTCTCCCAGACTGGTATGGAGTTGGGCCAAGACCAATATGCTATTCAGCAGAATTAGGATAAGAGCTACATGATTTAAATTTCTTAGTAGTCTCATTAAAATGAAAATTAAGAAAAAAAACAGTGAAAATAAATTTTAGTAAGATTTGATTTAAACCAATACACTTAAATATATTTAAAAATGTTTTCTAAATAAAGTTTTAATGAGACATTTTACATGTCTGTTTGGATAGTCTTTGACATGCAGTGTATTTATACATATAACCCATCCCAATTTGGAGTTGTCACTTGGTCATTGGATAGATCAGGTATAGGCAAAATGAAATAGCATATTTCAATTGCATTGCCTTCTTGTACATTTATTTATTTACTTATTCATTTATTTATTTTTATGCCAGTCCTGAGGCTTGAACTCAGAACCTGGGCACTGTTTTCAAACTCTTTTACTTAAGACTGGTACTCACTTGAGCCACAGTGCTACTTCTGGATAGTTGGTGGTTGATTGGAGATAAGAATTTCCTGGACTGGCCTTGAGTCACAATCCTCAGATCTCACCCTCCTGAATAGCTAGTATTATAAGTGTGAGATACCAGCATTCAGCTGTATTCCAATTTAATTTTCCAATTTCCTCTCCTTCCAGAAAAGTAAAACCAAATTTAAGTAGTGTAGGTAGCCAAATAACTGTGGCTCACACTTGTAATCTTAACTACTTATGAAGCTGAGATCTGTTAGATTGCATTTTGAAGCCATTCCAGGCAGATGAATCTGTAAGACTCCATTTCCAGCCAGCAAAAATAAACTCTGGAGGTATGGCTTATGTGGTAGAGCACCAGCCAAGAGCAAGAAAGCCGAGTGAATGTGAGGCCCTTGAATTCCAGCCCCAGAACCAGCACACACAAGTACGAAATAGTGGGGAATGCTTTATGTGTGATTCCATGTGTACTGTCATAGAGGTGAATTTTCTCTGTCTCTTCCACTGTATACCTCTTACTACATCAAGTGTGTTGATGGTGTTTAACATATTCATTAGTTCTTAAAATATAATCTCTAACACAAGCCACCCATTTCATCAGGCACGTCTTCAAAGGAGTCATGCACTCCCCTGCTGGAGGGAGCCCCGGACATAATGGGATGGTGATAGGACCCCCATGCTGGTTTTCAACATGTAGCAAGTAACACTGCCACCATTGGTCCTTTCAGATTCAAGAGAAAAATCCCAATGTTGTATGGGCAATCTGATGGATTCTCAAGGGTCATTTTGAGTTTTGTGATTTTTTTTTTAACCTTATGCCTGGAAGGACTTCAGCCAAAGCTGACATCCCTCTGTAGTAAAGTGAGTCGTTTAAATAGCAGTTTGTTGACTTGACCTGTTCTCCTTCTTGTCCAACTTCTCCTGAGGACAGACGTTCAGGACCCCACTGGTATCTCAGAGCACTTTACCAGCTGATGGACAGATTAACACTGACGGCTATTCTCCACGTGCTCCCTGGCTTTCCTTACTATTTTGCCAAACTTGCTGTTCCCTCTGTCCCATTGGTGTTCTGCTTCTGCTTCACAGAAGCTACTCATATAGATGCAGAGTTGGTTCTGTGGACACTAATGTTTAAATTGTTTCAGGTAGGTTTTGGATAGGGAGTTAATGCTTGGGGAGTCAAACTTCCTTCAAAGAAGGGCTTTGAAAGTAGGAGTTAAAATAACGGCTTTCAAAGCTATCCTGGGACAAGATGACAAGATGACAGCCGATTCTTCGTAGCAAATGCTAGCATATATATATATATATATATACATATATATATATACACATATATGTACATATATATGTGTGTGTTGTGTATACACACACACGTGTATATATATATATGTAATCAAGGTAAAATCATACTTAACTTTGTTGCTCTAGAAATTCTTTCTTTAGAATTCTTCAACTTTATTCTGCTAATTTTTTTCTCAAAATGTAGCATGGAGAACAGGAGTTATCTGGAGAAGGATCCTTTACTTCAAAAGGTATTTATCATCAAAAACACTAAAATGATGTCTTTTATGGAACTTAAATAAATGGATAAACTGAACTTTTATTATGCTATGAAGTTTTACTTTCAACCATAAAATGATACTTTTATGACTTTGTGGGCTTAGGCAAATATAGACATGTATCAAAAGTAATATAGATTTCAGCTTTTATGTATTGGAAATTGAAAATTAACAATAAATTTCAATAATGTGAGAAATTAAAATGGTATATTTTTCTTTACAAAAATTGAAAATCAATCATATTTTTATAGAGATTAAATGAATAAAATCTCCTTTTAATGTAATATATTGGACATTTTCATTACTTTTCTCCAAATGTGGTGCGTACGATAGCTCACTTGGCACCATTACCTTAGGTTAGTAATTCAATCTGCTTCTGAGAATGTTTCCCACTAATTTTTCCCACTTATTTTTAAACTTTTCAAGGTCAGCTTTAGGTTAGTATTCTTAGTATTTAACACATAGTGGTATAATATTGTATTTATTGAAACAGCACATAAGTTTGGATCTGTCAGACTCAAAGAGCCATGATTTTACAGAAAATAAAAAAGGCTTGATGATATGGTTTTGTATGTGGCTGTGTTCCAGTACTGGGACTTGAATGCATGGCTTCAAAGTCAGGCTTGACTTTTTCAACTCAAGGCTGATAATCTGCCACTTGAGCCATAATACCACTTCCAGCTTTTTACTGGTTACTTGGAGGTAAGAATTTCATGGATTTTCCTGTAAGATCTGGCTTTGAACCATGATCTGGCTTTGAACCAGATCTCAGTCTCCCGAGTAACTAGTATTATAGGCATGAGCCACCAGCGCCCAGTGATGATATGATGATATGATGGTATACTTGTAGATGGGGTAAGAAAGTCAAAGGAAGGGCACAATATCCAAAAAGTACCTACCATGTGCTAGGCATTTTGATATATGGCATATCACTTGGCATCTGTGGTAATAGCTTATGTCCCATGGGGATATCTATGTCCATTAAATATTCTCAGCAGGCCAAGTTTATGACAGTTAAGCCAGTTATAAAGAGAAACCACAGGCCTTAAAAGGATTTCTAGATCATTGTTTGTGGTGACCTTAGGAACTTTGGAGGTCAGGAAATAATTTGACATTATATCCAGGTTTTACTCTACAATAGTTTCTTGATTGTTGTTCAAGTCTTCCTCACTCATTTCTGAGTGACATCTGGCTCAACTCAGAATCATGGGCTTCTTTGTAAACATACATTCATGAGGAAGAATTATTTCTCTTGTGTGAAGCTCACTCTCAAATCCAGCCAGACTTTAGGCAGTTTATGTAATCTCCATATCAATGAAAATTTCATATGTAGAATTTTTGATTTGTGGATTTTTTTTGTTTTGTGTTAGTGGTACTGAAGTTTGAACCTAGGGACCTGTGCTTGCTGGTCAGCCATGCCTCCAGCCTGTGTCAATGAAAATTTCAATATCTAGTTCATAGGCTGAGAGTGAAATGGGTTTATGAATATGACAACAGGCTGTGTCAGTTAACCATTGCCCTAATAATGCCATGTCCTTAGGGCCATGTGACAATCAGTTTTGATTGTTCACATGTTTGAATCTGCTAAGGATTAGCTAGATGGTTGCACTCATCTGGGCTGACTTGTCAAATTGTCAGCAGGCTGATCTAGGCTGAGACAACTAGGGTCCCTTGGCTCTGGTCCACCTATCCCTCATTCTCTCAGATTAGCTTAGGCATGATCCCAGGATGGTGCAGAGATGAAAAAGACTAGTCCTAATGTAAATGGCCATGACAAACCTTGGCTTAGTGTACATCTGCTAACATCCCACTGGCCTACTTGAGCCACTGAAAAGGTAAATTTAGTTCAAATGCTGAAAGATTCAGCAGATTAGTTAGGGCCCAGGGCACCTAAAGAATAACTTACAGTAGAAAGCATTGTTTCAAAAATCCCAGCTGTAGAGACTAGAATGTCCTATCTCCATCCTTACTTGTTCCTCATAATCTTAGTTGAGGGTCCAGGGGGTACAAGAGACAGTCCTAATTGAGAACTACAATTTCAAGTCTGAAGATCTGCATTGACTCAGCAGATCTTCTCTGACTGATCTGTGCTTCATTTGCATAGGGATGACCAATCGGAACACAGCTCAGGGTATAAAAACTCCTGGAGACAGAGGCAGAGAGTGAGGGAAAGAGGGACTGAGGGAGGAGAGAGAGAGGAGGAAGGAAGGGGAAGGGGGAGAGAGAAACACAGAGAGACACAGAGAAACACAAAGAGACACAGAGAGAGAGAGTGAGAGAGAGAGAGAGAGAGAGAGAGAGAGAGAGAAGAGAGAGAGAGAGAGAGAGAGAGAGAGAGAGAGAGAGAGAGAGAGAGAGAGAGAGAGAGGAGAGAGAGAGGTCATAAAATGGACTAGGAAAGCAGGTACACAGACAGAATGGCCGAGGGCTTGATCAAGATCCTTCTCTGAATAAAGTTCTTCACACTCATCCCCTGCTGTCCTAGACTTTATTTGTCAAAGTTCTGAGACAAGAATCCAAGAAAGCTATAGCTGTGCAGTGAAGATGTAACACTCAGACATTGTCTGCTGCTGAGCTAAGTAGATGTTGGTTGCTAAAAGCCTGCAATCCTAGTGGTTGCTGCTGGCTTTGGAGCTAGAAGGGCTGTGATGCCAATGAGCTCTGCCCACTTTGAGCAACAGCAGAAGAGAATTTCACATCACCATGGTGGAGAACAGTGTCAGAGAGTGAGGCAGGCTGCAGTAGAGCTACATGATGAAATACATGGACACCTGGGGTGGCGGGCGGGCGGGACGAGGTAAAGATGTTCTGCCGTATACCACAATAGACGCTTGGTGACTTAGAACAACATCTGGCTGGCTTTTGGATAACCAGTACCTGAATAGCAAACACCTGTGTTTGGTGTCATCCCTATCTGGTGAGGCGTAGAACACATCTGCTGAGAAAGTGGAAACATGTTGAGATACCTTTAGGGCTTCTGTACCTAAAAGAATGGAGCACAGGATCTGGACCTGACTGTCCCAATGTACTTGCCTAGAGCCTTGGATCTGGAGCTGGGATGCGAAGACGCATGGAGAAGCCATGGTAGTAAGGTAGTGATGTGTAGTCTCAGGGCAGAAGTGATAGAGAAGTGCTTGTGGTGGCTTGTGGTGGATTCTTGTGACTGCTTGCAGCAATGACCTCAGTTTCTTTCCCTGTATAAGATCCTCTGGGGAGTGATTTTTGTAATTCCTCTCAATAGAGGGGCAGATTTTGTTTCCCTACTCCTTAAGACCGGGATGGCTGGTCTTGTGATTTGCTTCGGCTGGTGAAGGAAAGGAGTTCCAAAGTGAGGTCTCATGAGGTGTTGGGTGCTATTGTGATTTCTTCCCCAGTGCCAGAAGAGCAGGACTGGTCTAGACTTTTGGAGGGGGAGAGCAAGGTGGAACAAAGCTAAGTCATTCCAGCTATCCCAGGATCTGGCCAACACAGAACCCCCGGATAAAGCTGCTCACCAGTCCTCAGCACAAGAACATCAAACACTTATGTGTCACACTTATTCTGGGTCACTGATAGTTTGTTAGGTTGTGTTATTGTAGAAACAACTATTGCTATGCTGTGCTAACTGAGGTACTTTGGCTCTGGTCTATGTCATTCTCATGGGGTTAGCCTTTGTATAATTGTATGGTGAGATTTTCAGTTATTCTGGCTGCCTAACATCACTTTGTTTCTGTCCATTTTCAGAATCCTGACCTCTAGAAGTCTTGAAAATTGTGACAGTTACTTACTGTCTTCCACCACATCCATGCTGCCTGAAATACTGCCATTGTCCCCACACAAGGGATGCATCTGTTGAGTGCTTGCAGAGCTGTCAGCAAACTTGTCTACAATTGTCTAGCTTGTAAGAAAATAACTGTGCAATTTGCACAGGATGTAGATGGAATTGGCTTTTAACACCAGGAAGTCACTCACTGGAATAAGTGTGTAGCTCAGCTTTCTGAAAACAATGAGTAATTCAGTTATTAATTAAAAATAGACAGTTAGTAGCCAGGCAGATTTGCTACAGAGTGCTTGAACTGAGCTGATTCTGTTTCCTCTCATTAGAATCTAAGAAATCTTTTTCTTGGTATATATTTTTATTGTAAAGATACTGTACAGAGGGGTTACAGTTACACGAGTAAGGTAATGAGTCCATTTCCTATTGAGCATTGTTACCTCCTCCTTTCTTTTTCCCCTACCATCCCTTCCCTCTCTACCGCCTCAGCTTCTCCCTCTCCACCCCCATCCTGAAGTTGTAAAGTTCATTTTCAACATAGTGTCTTGTACAGCTCATTGTTACAATGGGTCAGCCTGTATTATTATTTCAGCATTTTATTATTTCCCTCTCCCTCCCCAAATTAGATAAATGTATATACAAGATGCAGGGCACCGAGCAAAAACAGTGGAAAAAATAGGGACCTAAAGTTTAAAGGGCTATATATGTACCTTGGCTCTGCCTTGGGCAGATGGCTTAGATACCCCAAGTCCAGTTTTCAGATCAGGGAGCCAAACCTATCCTTACCCATTGTAAAAGCTATGTAACAATAGAAATAATGTTTGTGAATGTGTTTGGTAAATTATAGAGAGCTATATCATTGAGTATATGATGTGCCAACTGCTTTAGGGTTCCTTGATCCCATGTTGACTAGCAGTCAAAAAGGAAGGGATAAGAATCCAGAGTATATCTGGAGTATGAAGTCACTATCCAGGTAGTTTTGAGATAATTATATTTATTTAGTCTTTTCTCTGGTTCCCGACACAAGACTTCTCAAAAGAAGTGCCGTCTGTTGCAGTGAAGTCATCCTTGTAGGTAGATTCAGGATAGATGCCGATTGCCAGAGGATCTAATATTCAGTGAGAGGATTGAAACTCCCAGCCCCATCCTTTGGCCTCTGGAGAGGGGAGAGATGCTGGCGATGGAGTCAGTCAGAAGCGGTCTGCAATTTAATCAGCCATGCTGCTGTAACGGAACCTTCCTAGGAAGACTAATGGGTTCAACTTTTTATTACTATTATTATTTTTAATTACTTGTAAAAGTGGTTTCAATTCAGCAGGTCAGTCAGTATAAATATATACACCTTTTAAATTTATTTTTTCTTGTGGTTATTATTAAGTTGTTGTGTAAAGAGTTGCAGTTTGGTAAGTCAAGTTATCAGTACGATGCTTCTTGATTAATGTCAGCCCTTCCATCCTTCCCCCCATCTCTCCCAACCCCACCCTCTCCTCACGTTACGTGGTTCCATATTCACATATGTACACTGAATATAATGAATATGATGATGTATCCATCCATTCTTCCTTTCCCCTTTTCTTTGACCCCCACTAATTTCCACACCACCCCCCGCCCAGCTGCTGACAAAACATTTTTCAGCTTTCTGATATTCGTTTTGTTCAAAGGAGTCACATGGTGGGAATCCTCCCAAACAAGACTACTAGTTTGGTTTGTTTAATAAATGTGTGTGACCAAATGGGGTTTTGGGAGCTTCCAGGTTAGAGGACACTTTGAGATTATGGGAGAGGGGGTATGTGTCTATGACCTAACAGGCTTTCGAGAGGTTCCAGGTTGAAGAATACATTGAGATGTTAAAAGATTGGAACCCTAAGAGGGAATGGGAGCTCTCTGCCCTTTCGCCCATATTTCGTCCCACATATTTGTCCTTTTGGGCTGTTCCTGAGCTATATCCTTTATAATAACTGAAAATAGAAAAGTAATTTTCTGAGTTTTGTGAACCACTCTAGCAAAGTATTAACTTGAGTAGGAAGGTTGTGGGAACTACCAGCTTACACCTTGTAGTTGGCGTCTAGAGGACAGGTTGAAGAGGGTCTTCACTAACTCCAAGTTGTGATTTTAGAACTGAATTGAATTTTAAGAGACCCAGTTGATATCCAGAGAATTGGCAAACTGGTTGGTGTGAGATAAATAAACACACATTTGGTGTTAGTAATGTTACGAGTAAAAACAGTTCTGAGTAATAAGTTCTCTGGCCTGGTCGGGAACCATTAGACATAGACTTGACCATTTGAGGTTGTTCACGCCATGCTGTGTGTCAGGGTACCAACAGCTGCCATGGCTGTCTGACCCTTTAACAAGTATGGGTGTAAGCTTCATAGAGAGCCAGTGTCTGATAGATTGACTTTTGATCTTGAGTAATAAAGACACAAAATTCAGCAGTACAGAAAATCAGTCATTAAAGGCTCTCTTTTTCTCACCTAGAGAGAATCCAGAGTAGGCAGCTGAGGGCTGATATAACAACTCTCAAAGCTCAGGGTTCTAGAAAGTCACTCTGTTCATTCCTGTGGTATGATTTGTCTTGGGGTTTTTTTTGGATTTTTTTTCCTGCACAGGAGCTCAAGGTAGTTATCAGAGTCATTACCCTTTAAAATATTTCTCAGAAAGTTCCCTTTAATGATTTGTTGCCATCTCTCCTTGGCCAAAGGAGGCCTTTAACTATGCCTTTCTGGTTGGGCCTATCATTATCCCAATGCAGAATTGGGGTTCTAATAGTAAGAAAGAAGGGAAGGGTGATATTGGAGGGATAATTTATTGTCTCTGCTACAGGGCTTTTACTCCTCCAGCACCTCGCTATCATGATGTACAGTCCTCAGGGTGGAATGGACTTTTGGAAAATGTATAGTTATTAAGGTTAAGAAATCTGGATTTGGAGATAGATATTCTTGGTCTCAAATTTGCCTTCATCTCTCATTAGCTGTGTGAACTCCAAGAGTTTACTCAATATGATTGAGTTCATCTCAAGATGGACTTCCTGTATGAGTTTAGTGGTCTGCAGAGCCCCTCAGCACAGAGCCTGGCACCCAGAATGCTTGTGGGAAGGGTATCACAAGAAGCATGTAGAATGTGAAGTGAGGCCACATTCTTGTTTGTTCTGCAGGAGTGAGAAAAAGGCATATTTCAAAATCAAGATGGGTTCTTAGACCTACATAATTTATTATCTAATTTATTATCTGAGTAGGGAGGAAACTATCTTCTTGTTGGAAATGGCCATGATGAGCCTAGTAGAAACCAGGGTTAGTCTCAAGACTCTGTCAGTCAGGATAGATGATTTGAAAAGATAGTAATTTGAGAGAAGAGAATATAGAAGACTTCATCCACCTATAGACCCCAGCCTCCCACCCCTCTACTTGTTTAAATGAAGCTGCTATTTTTTTTTGTCAGTGGTGGAGCTTGAACTCTGGGCCTGGATGTTGTCCCTGAGCTCTTCAGTTCAAGGCGAGTGCTCTAACACTTGAGCCATAGTGCCACCTCCGGTTTTCTGGTGGTTAATTGGAGATGAGTCTCACGGATGCTCCTGCCTGGGCTGACTTTGAACAGTGATCCTCAAATCTCAGCCTTCTGAGTAGCTAGGAGTACAGATCTAGTCATGGGCACCCAGCTGTTTTCAATTTAAATTTATTTTATTGTAAAAGTGATATACAGAGGGGTTACAGTTACATAAGTAAGGTAATGAGTACATTTCTTTTTTTAAAATAAGTTTTTTATTGTGAAAATACTGTACAGAGGGGTTACAATTTTATAAGCAAGGTAATGAGTACATTTCCTATCAAGCACTGTTGCCTCCTCCTTTGTTTTACCCCTACCATCCTTTCTCTCTCATCTCTACAACTACACTCCCAAAGTACATTTCTTGTTGTATAGTGTTAACTCCTTTCTTGTCTTCTTCCATGTTCCTTCCCCTGCGACTCCTCTCCTTCCCAACTTGCAAAGTTCATTTCCAACATAATGTCTCGTGAGTATTGCTAGTGCATTGGTTCACTCTTTGTACTTTGTCTCACCATTTTGTTATTCCCTTCCCTTCCCCAAATCAAATAAATGTATATACAAGACACAGGGTACCAAAATAAAACTCAGTGATAACAGGATAAGCCAGAGGAAAAGAAAAAAATGAATGAACAAAGAAATAACTTCACACAATACATTTAAAAAATCCTCTGAGTTCATTTTGATTAGCATAATTTTATATGGTTATGTGTACATAGCTGTTGAGCGATTGTTATTCTCTGTAAGAATATCCTAGACATATACTAATTATTACAAATGAGGGAAACCATGGAGCATATGTTTATTTGGGTCTGGATTACTTCACTTAATATTTTTTCCAAGTTTTTCCATTTCCTTATGAGTGGAGTGATGTCATATTCTTTCTGATGGAAGCATAGAATTCCTTTGTATATATATATACCATATCTTCTAGATCTATTCATCTACTGAGGGGCATCTGGGTTTGTTCCATATCTTAGCTATGGTAAATAATACTGCAATGAACATAGTTGTGCTGGTAGCTTTAGTGTGGCCTTGTTTGTGATCATTTGGGTAACTGCCCAGGAGTGGGATTGTTGGATCATAGGGGAGCTCTATGTTTAGTCTTTTGAGGAATTTCCATACTGCTTTCTAGAGTGATTGAACCAGTTTACATTCCCTGCTGCTATGGTTTTTAAATGAAACATACTCAACAGGCTTGTTGAACAGTTGGTCCCCAGTTGTTGGCACTATTTTAGGATGTGGTGGAGACTTGGCTGAACTGTGTCCCTCATATATTGAAGTACTATCAACAGTACTTCAACATGTGATGTTTTTATGAATAATTTAAGACATGATTAAGTGAGGTCATAAGAGTAAACCCTAATCCACTATGACATCTTTAGAAGAGGAAGATTGGAATAGTGAGAAAAAAAGTAATGTGAAGAAGACACAAGAAGTATGCGCCAGTCAAAGCAGAGGCTTCAAAATCATCAACTCTGCCAACACCTTGACCTTGAACTCCCAGCCTCCAGAGCTGTAAGGAAACGAAGTTCTGTGGCTTATGTCATCCAACCTGTGGTAGTTTGTTATGGCAGCTCTGGGAAATACAGGGTTTTAGCTAAATTGTTTTAAGTTCTTGCCATACACTCTCTTCCCTTATTTTTCTCATAGATATCTAGTCATGTCTTTGAGCGGCCCTAGTATCTTGACTGAGAATTTTAATCTATGGACAACAAGGAAGAGGCAAGTTTTGGATGATGTGGTTGAGAAGTATGTGACACTCTATTAATATAGGAAGATAGAGATGACTTTGGGTTCTTGAACCCTCTGCACAGAAGTTCCAAGAAGAACTCAGGGGGAAATATAGCTGATCTAGACAACGAAGCTCAATGTCAGGGCTTATTTATGAAAGCAGTAAGAATAACAAACCTCACACATGTGTGGCATTGAGAACATAGCTTCAGAGAGAGGATAAGGCTCCTACCTGTGTTCTACCACCTGCAACAGCCATGCCCTAGTGATAAGAAACCCCTAACTTTGTGAGTCCAAATAGTTTTCTTATGGCCAACTACTGCTGCCTTTGTGCAATCTGTTTGCTTTTATAAAATACAGAAATCTGTCGGGGGAAAGATGTTGGAAGCCATTGTGTGGCAAGATCTATCAAGTTCAACTGGATGGGGCCTACACTTCCCCAGCTCCCACTTCTTTGATTTATGCTCAGGTATCACATTTGGCCCAGAATCAGGACCAGGAAGCCTGTGTCTATGGAAAATTTTGCTTTGGGAAATACCAACTTTTCGAGAAGAATGGACATTTTCTACCATTTTCTGAGCCCTGTGATGAGGAAGAGACCACATATAGGGGTCATTTTCCCACATGGCCACATCATGTTTTGGCATGGTGCCATCTTACACCCATGTCCACAGATTAGTGCTAGAAACACAGACTTGGTCCCTGTAGTTATTCATGCTTTTGTGTATAACTTTCTGTTGACCAGCTGCACAGCAGAAGCAGGGGACATGTTTTGCCTGGCATCTTGGGGACTATTAGATGAGGGTGTGCAGCCCTGTCACTCTGGACTTAGCATATGAAGCTACTGCCATGATTTGTCATTACTGGACAGTAGCAAAGGTTAAGGGTGCCATCTGGCAGCTTTGGAGAGAAGACCTGTCTCTCATTTCAGGCAAACCCCAGGAATTTCCTTTAGATTTATTCCCCTGCTGGAAATGCTGCTGGCAGATGACCTCCAGCTGTCAGCTGGCTTCATAACTAACTGGGCTGAAGAGCCAACTCATCCAAGGGTGTGCCCTCTTCTCAGGGGCAGCACATGTCTGCTGATGGACCTCAGTGGGAATCTCAGAGCTGAGCCCCTTCGGATGTCCATCCTTAGGACAGCTTTAAAGGGCCATCCTAGACCCAGAACTCTCCAGAAGTGCATGCATGGAGACTGATCTGCAGTCAAGTCTCTTCCTCTGCCTACCCCTGCTTCCTTCACTTTCCTCCCTAGGCAGTGAGCTGATGTTCATACCTTGGAACTGTCCTACGACTACAGGTCTCCAAAGTTTGCTTTCTAGAGAAGGAAAAAAGCCCCTCTATAGCTGAACACACCTAGCAAGGAACATTTGCGACACCGGGACAAGGTGTATTGCTTCTGGGGGCAGGCACTTGGCCTATAGGCCACAGACACATTGTCAGAAGAGCTGGACTCCAGGTACTAGGTAACAGGGCTAGAGTATTAGTTTTGTGTTAGGGGGTAGGAGGATAGAGGAAAGGATAAGGGAGAAAAGAGGAAGACAGGGAAGGGACGAGAAGAGAGATGCGGGGAAAGGGAGAAGAAGAGGGAGGGAGAGAAAGTGTGTGAGAGAGAGTGTGAGAGGATTAGGGTTTCAGTGTTTTCACCCTTCAATAACAATAGGCAATAGAGCAAAAGAGATAGAATGAATTTTCTGTCTCAAAGAACTTGTAAAGCTGTCAGAGTATATATACAATCAAATAACACTTAAATAAAACAAAGTAGTATATACCCAAACTCACAAAGTGGAAAAAATAAGGCCATGGTTTCCAATTCTGATAGAGAACTCTGTAACCTTCTCATTTGTTCATGCATCCATTCATGTATTTATTGATACTCTATTAGGTACCATGTACTATACTAGGTTCTGGCATGCTGAAGATCTCATATTCTAATGAGGAGGTGGGACTAGGGAGATAAATAGGTAAACAAATAGAGTAAAAAGCTTGAAACACACTGTTGGCAAAGTTCCTCTAGGGAAACCACTGCTGTCATATGTCATTGGCAAGAGTAGCAAATAGTACAGGACATTTAGCAATAATAATCAAAATTGTAATTGCGCATACCATTTGATGCAAGAATTCTACTTTGGGGAGTTTATCGTAAGGAAATACTGAAGCAAATTACCATAAGTACAAGATTACTCATTGTAACATTATTTACAATAACAAGTATTGGGAGAATGCCAGGCATGGTGACATACACCTGAATAGAGGTGGGGATTGGGCGGGAGGATGGAGAGTTAGAGGCCAGCCTAAGGTACATAGTGTCTTACAAAAATTACTGGGAGAAATTAAAATGTGCCCAATTATGGACTGTCCACACCATAGAATACTGTAGTGCTGTCTGGAAGAAAGAAATTTGCTTTTGAAGCTTTTTGCCATACATTAAAGTGCAGGTGCTGATGAGACTCAAACCACTGTGTTACAAAAGATCTTTTGGGGGGAATATAAAGAGTACATTACAAGAAAGATACTTTAAAATTGTGAACATTACCTTGCAGTTAAGTAGCTATAAGCCAGACATGTATATTTACCTTTCAAATTGCCTGTCATATGAACATATTATTTTTTAAAATAGTATAAAGAAAGTAGTCGTATTATGTGAGTATAGTATACTGGGGTATACTTAAAAATGTGTATGAGTTGTAAGACATCTGATGGAGGTCAGACTAGATGATCTTTAACCCTTAGGCTCTTGCGAGTCTATGGAATTATAGGATAGGACACCTACTCTCCTTGAAATTTGGTAAAGAAATTGAAGGTAAGTTTGGACAGGGGTTTGAGAGTATGCATGGAGGGCTGAAAGTCATTTTTCCTTCGCCCCTTACCCCTCTCCCAGTTAATTTGCAAGTGTCCTGTGTGGCAGGCTGGCCTCCCGGTGAAGATGGGCATGTGGCAACTGGCGGGCTGTCCAGATGTTGCTCTACTGTTCTATTTGTTTTGTGTTTGTAATGCCAAAGACTACACCAGAGCCTTGGGCATGTCAGGCAAGTGCTCTTCTGCTAAGCTGTATCATCAGCCCTGCTTCTTTCTTTAAATCCAAACCAAAGCAAGTAGACTCTGTACCAAGAGGAGAAGGTTTTTTGAATAATTGAAGGTATTTTTTCTCCTTTGTTGTCTTGAGCTACGTATTTCTAGGAACATATCAGCTATTTGTGAGCTTCCTGCTGTGTGAAAAAGATGACATTGTGACTTTGACACTCATTGAAGGAAAAAAAAACCTCTTAAGGCAGAGTTATTAGGTGATTTATCTCAGTTTTTAATAAACCAAAGAAGTAACGTTACAAGCTAAGGAGCTGCATTGGACAAAACCAGCTGAGGACAGACACAGAACGAAGAGAGCTGGGCCCAGTGGTTCATACCTGGAATCCTAGCTGCTCAGGAGATTGAGATCTGAGGATCAAGGTTTGAGGTCAGCCCAGCCAATTAAGTTCATGAGACTCTTATCTCCAGTTAACTACGAAAAGGCTGGAAGTGGAGCTGTGGCTCAAGTCATAGAGGGCCAGTCTTTAGTGAAAAACCTGAGAGAGAGAGCTTAGGTTTTTACTTCAAGCCCTCTACTGGCGTGTGCACGCGTGCGTGCGCACACACACACACACACACACACACACACAAGAAACAATTAAAAAAAAAAACAGAACAGAACACAAAAGAAAAAGTAATGGAAAAGATCTTGGCCTGGAGCAAACTGGATGCAGACCAAACTCCTTCTTTCTTGAGGCTGAATATTCCTCTGTGGCAGTTTCCAAACTGATTCTGGGAAGGTGACCCACATAAAAAAAATCATAACTGAGGAAAGTCCTGTCCCCCTACTGAGCATGCCTTGCCTGGCATAATTCATAACTCTCTCACAGCTGGGGCTCAGCATTCTGGCTCCTCTGGTTTCTTGTCTATGATGTTGGTGATTTCCATCGGGTCAGATTTTCTAGGTGTTTTATTCTCACTTCTAAAGGCTGTTAATGTACCAACCATGCTGAGCTTTCCCTCCTTCATTCTCTACTTTTTCAGAAGAGGCTTCAGAATGCTATCTTCACCTTACCATGTCCTTGATCATGTCCAGGTACTGGCCATCTATTTGGCATAATTCCCAATGAAAGATTCCTCTTCTTTTTTTCAGTCATGTAGAAAGATTCCAATCGGCCCCCTGTGGCTCAGGCCTATTATCCTAGCTA
The DNA here is from genome assembly GCF_024711535.1 of Dipodomys merriami. Classification (NCBI taxonomy): domain Eukaryota; kingdom Metazoa; phylum Chordata; class Mammalia; order Rodentia; family Heteromyidae; genus Dipodomys; species Dipodomys merriami. Next base: position 45,108,222 of record NW_027206290.1, on the reverse strand, counting down.
CTCTGGAAGCTAAGATCTCAGCATTGAAGTTCAAAGCCAGCCTGGGATGGAAAGTTGGTAAGTAGCCAGCAAGAAACCAGCAAAAAGGCAGCGATGGAGCTGTGGCTCAAATGGTAGAACCCCAGTCTTGAGTAAAAAACAAACAAACAAAAAGGCCAGGTGAGAGGCCCAGAGTTAAAGCTCCAGAACTGGTGCACACATGTGCACGTGTGCATAAACACACACACACACACACACACACACCACACACACACACACACACACCACACACACACACACACACACACACACACACACACACACACACACCAAAAACAAAAAAATAAAAAAGGAAAGAAAACAAATGAAATGTAAAAAGAGATTCAAAGGCTGCAGGTGCCCAGATTCAGACAACAGTGAGAAAGGAACTTCCTGAAGAGACCTGTGGCCTGTAGGCACATTGCTACCCCCCTTTCTGTCCCTGAGTTTTTTTTGAAGTGACATTGAATCAGCTTCTTTTGGATTCAGTCTTTCATACACCTGAACTCTCCCACACCACCCAGGCCAAGCGGTTTTATTATTGTGCTAAGATGTGTGTTTCATAAGATTTACCATTTTAATTACTTTTAAGGATGGGCTCTGGTTTAGGTTCATTCGCATAGTTGCATAGCTACTACTGTCATCTATGTCCAGAACTTGTTCATCTTTCCAAACTGAAATTGAATACTAGCTCTTCATTCTCCCCTCCCCAGTCCTTATTGACTGTGTTCTGTTTTCTGTTGCTATGAATTAACTTCTCTAGCCATATTGTATATGGAATTGTATAGCATGTGTTTTTCTTTTTTCTTTTTTTTTTTTTGGCAGTACTGAGGTTTTCTGTCCTCAGTACTCAGGATTTTGAGTTTGCTAATAAGCAAACTTGGGCCACTTGGGCCACTCTGCTAGCCTTTTTTGCATTAGATTTTTTTGTTATTTTTGTTAGTTTCATTTTATGCCTGGTCCAAACTTTAATCTTCCTATTTGTATTTCGCTACATCATGGGGGTGATAGGTACATACTGTTGGATGATAGTCATAACCATTGTTGGAGAAGGACTCTCAAAACCTTTTTGGCCTCAACTAGCACAAATCATGATTCCCTGATCTCTAACTCCCAAGCAGCTAGGATTGTGGGTTTGAGCCACTGTTTCTGGATACCTTTGTCTCTGTGACTGACCCACTTTACTTGACATCATGTCCCTCATCCTTCCTCCTTTTGGTTTTTACTGTTCCTACGATCTCATCCCCACAGATTCTGCTTTCTTCCCTTTCTTCCTTGTCCCATCCTCCCAACTCTTCTCTACTTTTTTTCAATATACTATCTGTAACTCCCATTCTGTGGAAAACAAAATCACTAAATGAGTCATAGAATGTGGCTTCCATCATCTGTGAGATGCTCAGCCAGATACTGTTCTCTAAAGATACTACCTGCCTAAAAACTGGTTTTAAGGCCATTTCTTGACAGAGGTCATGGCAAAATTATCAAGACAAGAGGAGCGGAAGCAGGAAAACAAGAGACCCCAGGGAAGGTATAGAAAGCACTGTGTCCTGACAGAAAGCTGAGCCCTGAGCCCCTGCAGCCTTTTCTAGGGACTGGCTCTTCATTTTCCCACTGCCATATGCTCTGAGACTTCTGGACTCTTGGCCAGTTGCTTCCCACCTCTGTGGGATTGTCCCTGGCTTCCCACCGTGTCAGAAATTTTTGTTTGTTTGTTTTGTCATGTGATAAATACCTGAGAGAAACACTTTAAAGGAGGAAAGGTTTGTTTGGCCTCACAGTTTCAGTTTGTGGTTGGCTGGCTTCATTGTTACAGTCCTGAGGGGTGGGGGGATGTGGTGTTAAGGACTGAGCTGTTGTGCCATGAGGCCTATGGTGACATTGGGCTCTGCTTACCTCCTACTGCTAGGAAGGAGAGAGAAAGAGGGGAAAGGGAGGCAGAAAGGAAGAGAGGGAAAGAGAGGGGAAAGGAGAGAAGGAAGGAGGAGGAGATGGGGAAGAGTCTGGAGGAGACAGATAAAGAGAGAGGGACAAAGAGAAAACAGGGAGAGAGATAGAGACAGAGAAACAGAAGACAGGGAGACAGAGGAAGAAAAAGAACAGACACAGAAGACAAAGACAGAGAGTAAGAAGCCGGAGTAGGAGGAAGACAGAGATAGTCAGAGACAGAGGCAGAGAGAGACAGAGAGAAAGAGGAGGAAGGAGGAAGAGGACAGAGACAGGGACAGAGAGGAAGGAAGAGGAATAAGAAGAAGAAAAAGAGCACAGAGATAGAGATAGAAATAGGAAGGCCCCAGATGAGACGTGCCCCCAGTGATCTACTTACTCCTACTAGGTCTTATCTCTGCCCCTGAGGAATTTATCACTTCCCAAAACACATGAACTCTCTAGGGAGCATTTCATTTCCAAACCGCCACGTCTGCACATGAGACAACAGGACCAGAGGTGGGGGGTAGTGGTGGTTCCACAAATCTGGCTGCCTTTTCTGAGATCTTTCTGCAGAAACAGCATGAAGGCTGGGGAAGCCTTCTAGCTAGCTTCCTGCCTAGCCAAATGTGTGCAGGGGAATTGTCACCAAACTCTATTAAAAACTGCCTCTTTTTAATCTCTTAATTTTCTTCCCTTTGGTGATGTGAAGGCTGATACGTTTGGAAGCTCTTTGGTGCAAGCTCAGTGGGATTTCTACCAGCCCTGAAGGCTGTTACTCAGGAGTATGCCTGCCAACAGGTGAACCCCAGGGCTGCTGAGAGATGGCTGTGACACAAAGCCCATGCAGGCGAAGAGTGACCCAGTTTTAACAGGAGAGTACGGACTCTGTGATTTTTCTATTATTGGACTTAATATGATTGCCTATTATTTCGAAGAAAAGGGAATTGCTGGCAGCCTCTTTGTGGGATTTCTCTGGAAGGGCTGGCAGCAGCTTACATTTAGCTATTCCTTTCATCAGCTGCTTGTCAGGTCATTTGTGATGGGTTGAATTGAACAGTTACAAACAAATAATGGCTTTCCTATTTGCTTCACCAAAACAATTTCTTTTAACGTGTCGATTTTTATTTGCATTTTTAGTCTTCGCCGCCAAGTAATGAATATTATAATTGCATTTGAAAAAAAAAGAGTCTGGTGCCAGTGTTTGTAATGGCTCCCATGGTTGGGTGTTTTGTCTTGGTTTGAGGTGGGTGGCAGTTTTCTTTCACTGCCTTCACCGATGAAGGCAGCTGTGGGTGATCTGCTGGGCTGGGAAGGGTTAGGAAGTCAACTGGTCTGAATGAGCATTGGTGTTTTACTCATCCTCAACTGCTTGGCATATCCTGGAAACTATCTCTAGAAACTATCTCATTCTGGCTATTGGGGAGGCTGAGATCTGAGGATTGCAGTTTAAAGTCAGCCGGCACAAGAAAGTTTGTGACACTTTTATCCAGTCAGTCAGCAAAAAATCTGAAAGTAGAACTGTGGTTCAAGTGGTAGAGTGTTGTCCTTGAGTGAAACAAGTAAGAGAGCCCTAAGTTCAAGCTCCAATATCAGCATGCATATGCATGCATACACACACACACACACACACACACACACACACACACACACACACACACACACTACTATCATATACTTAATATGTTTTTGCAAAACTCTAGGCATTCACACACAGTGAGAGTAAGGGAGGATAGTCTTAGGAGAGGAACACAAGGTGCAATGCCTATGTGCATTTGGTCATACAAAAGAATATTTCTTGAAATGAACTCCAGGAAGTGGAAACAAGGTTTTTTCCTTTGTTACTGTTTTTCTTTTCTTTTCTTTTTGTCTTATTTGTTCATTTATCTGTCTTTGGAGGGTAAGGGGAGGCACAGAAATAGAGGGAAAAAGGGTGAACAAATGTAGCAGTGCACTTACTACAAGCTGTATTGAAAACAATCTATATAATTGTGGGTAGGGGATGGGAGGGAAAAACTGGGAGAGAGGGAGGGAAGTGGTGACATTGTCCAAAAAAAAATGTACTTATCCCTGACTTATGCAATTGTAACCCTTCTGTATGTCACCTTTATAATAACAATAAAAAACTTGAAGAAGTTTGACTTTAATGCTCTGTACATTGTATCAAAGCTAGTATTTTTTACTGTTGCTCAGTTTTTCTGTTGCTGTTAAGTCTTCCATAATTTTCAACTTTTAGTATGCTTTATCAAATTCATCCAGAAGATACAGAGTGATATTGATTTCCATGTACTGAGGACTTAGTGTGCGTCAAATACATGGCCTTGTTCATATTTAACCCTTTCAACAATTCCAATTAACCATCCCATATTTTCAAACACTAGAGGAAGAATGATACAGATTTATAACTATGAATTTGGGCTAGCTGGTCTGCCATTTCTTAGCACCACCAGTGCCCTGGCTCGATTATTATTATTTTTTTGGCAATTTAAAAATGAAAACAGAGAAACCACTTATCATAGCAAGCATTGTCAGTGAATTCTTCAGCACAGTCTGGGAGGAACAGATGCTTATTTAGGTGACTCTGGGCATTGAGGCTCTAGAGGAAAGACAGTCTTAGGCAGGGGAAGAGCACCTTCCAGAGTTCTGATCACTTAGCTCTAATTCACGTGTACGTTCACCCATAGGGAAATAACAACTTGAGTTTTCTGAGTCTAGCCTGATGGTGTCTTTAGTGAACCAGGTTGCTTCTCTAAAAACAGCTGGTAATTGCTCACTTAAAGATCCACGGAGGGGCAGCGGTGGCCAGATCATCTTCTCCATCTCCTCCCTCAGACCAGGCGTTTCATGTCACCCTCCGATTCTGTATCCATCCTAGCCTAGGTCTGGCCGGTGCCATCGGTCTTCTCAATGCCCCCCAAGAAACAGGCTCAGGCCGGGGGCAGCAAAATGGCGGAACAGAAAAAGAAGGAGAAGATTATTGAAGACAAAATTTTTGGCCTAAAGAATAAGAAAGGAGCAAAACAACAGAAGTGTATCAAGGCTGTCACTCACCAAGTTAAATTTGGTCAACAAAATCCACATCAGGTAGCACAGAGTGAAGCTGAAAAGAAATTGAAGAAAGATGATAAGAAGAAAGAATTACAAGAACTAAATGAGCTGTTCAAACCTGTTGTTGCTGCTCAAAAAATAAGTAAAGGTGCGGATCCCAAGTCTGTGGTGTGTGCCTTCTTCAAGCAAGGGCCGTGTACTAAAGGAGATAAATGTAAGTTCTCTCATGACTTGACTTTGGAGAGAAAATGTGAAAAATGAAGTGTTTATATTGATGCAAGGGATGAAGAACTTGAAAGACACAATGGAAAATTGGGATGAGAAAAAAACTGAAAGAAATAGTGAACAAGAAGCATGGTGAGGCGGAAAAGGAAAAACCAAAAACTCAAATAGTGTGCAAGCATTTCCTTGAAGCTATTGAAAACAACAAATATGGCTGGGTTTGGGTATGTCCTGGAGGAGGTGATAACTGCATGTATCGTCATGCACTTCCTCCTGGATTTGTATTGAAGAAGGACAAAAAAAAAAAAAAAGAGGAGAAAGAAGATGAAATTTCATTGGAAGACTTGATTGAAAGAGAGCGCTCTGTCCTAGGTCCAAATGTTATCAAAATCACTCTAGAATCTTTTCTTGCATGGAAGAAAAGGAAAAGACAAGATTGATAAACTTGAACAAGATATGGAAAGAAGAAAAGCAGACTTCAAATCAGGGAAGGCACTGATGATCAGTGGTTGTGAAGTGTTTGAATTTCATACTGAACTTGTCAATGATGATGATGAAGCAGATGATATTGTTACATTCAGGGAACAGGAGGTGATGAGGTTGATGATTTCATGAGTGTAAATGACATAGATTTAAGTCTGTACGTCCCTAGAGCTGTAGATGAGACAGGTATTACTGTAGCCAGTCTTGAAAGATTCAACACATTTGCTTTGGATAAAGATGAAAACAAATTAAGCGAAGCATCTGGAGGTAGGGCAGAAAATGGTGAAAGAAGTGATTTGGAAAAGGACAATGAAGGGGAGGGACAGGAAAATGGAGCCATCGATGCTGCACCTGTTGATGAAAATCTTTTCACTGGGGAAGATTTGGATGAATTAGAAGAATTAAACACACTTGATTTAGAATGATACCGAACAAGTTGATAAAAAGTTGTCAGCTCATCATGAGTTGAAATTGACTGCATTAATTTTTTTCACCTAGAAACAACAGGATGTTTATTTCCCATGCTGGTTCTGGAGGGCTTTCTGTCCTCCAAAAAAAGAATATTCTCCCTCCATCTTTTCTTCTGACTTTGGCTATATCTCATAATAAGTTCAGAGTAATTCATGATAAATTAAAAATATAATGGTCGTTGCAGAAAATAATTGGTTGTTGTAACTGTTCCTAGGAAGTTCAATTGCTTGCCTAGCTTTTGATTTTCATTGCATATATGTAATTTCTAGGAGCAACATAAATTTATATTTAAAGTACCCTACATTTGATGCAGTTTTTAATGAATGATTTTCTTTCTTTCCTCTGTATTTATGTGTCTTAAAGACTGCCTAAAATGTGAGCACTGTACTTGATAAAGGAAACTGCATGTGCAGATTCAGTATTGTATATCTTGGACAATTAGATGGAGAGTTGAAATAGAACTTCTTTGATCAGATAGGATCAGCTATAATGTTGTGTGTTAAACTGTCTTGAGTTTTTCTTCTTATTTTTTGCCAATAAAATTGTAAATAAAGACCATCATACATTAAACCCCCCCCCCCAAAAAAAAGATCCACGGAGTAGCCAGGTGCCAGTGGCTCACGCCTATAATCCTAGCTACTCAGGAGGCTGAGATCTGAGGATCTTGGTTTGAAGCCAGCTTGGGCAGGAAAGTCTGTGAGACTCCTATTTCCAATTAATCACAGAAAAGGATCCCAAAGACAGTGGCTAGGGCCCCAGGACCAGAAAAAAAAATATCCACAGGGTGATCCACGAAAGGTTCATTTTTGTTGTGGAGTAGTGGAGTAGAATGATCCAGTTAAAAGTTGGCTAGGCTTTTGCTTTTCACTACTTTAGCAAGAAGCATGAAATGACTTCCCAGCATATTTTTTGGTTGGTGAGCACGAGAGGAGAACTTATCAGGAGTAAAGCACCCTATTGACTACCCTGACTCTTGGAGGAGGTCAGTTTCCCTTCTTACCTGTAGAGTTCCCTATTGATTTGAAGCCAGAAATTTAGCAAAGAGGGTCACAGAGGAAAGTTGCCTGTGCTGTGCTTTGAGGACCTGGTCAGCGTGAAGGATGCCTGGGGCTGGGTTTGTGGTGGAGAACAAAGGCAGTCTCCCTCACAAGACAGTGGCAGCTGAGCGTGTGGAAGAAATTGGACCATGGCTAGGCTGGGCATCACCACTGATAGCTGGCATGCTGCCAGCTCCAGAGCTCTAAATGTCTGCAGAGGGAGGGGGGTAAGTAGTAGTGAGGCGGGCAGTAGAGCCCAGAGCTCTTTCTCTCAGCTGAAGAGGTGAGGTGCACCTTTCCTTCTAAAGATGGTTTGCCTGATAAAGTGTGTGTTTGATACACGGAGAGACAGTGTCCCAGGAGAATTGACACTGAGTATCACTTTCAATTATGGTAGTTAGGATGGGGTGGGTGAAAATGGGGTAGAGGTTTCCAGCCTAAGGAGAAAGGCAAGTTCAGGACTAGGATGACCAATGTGATCTCTGATTGCAACATTAAATGGATATATCTCTGCAGAGAAAAAGTCTGGAAAGATCTATTCCGACATATTCTCATTTGACTTGAAGACCTTAGATGGATGAGAACTTTGTAACTTGAGTGTTGTGGAGCTCCCCAAACCAGTTATGATCCTAATTAACTCTTAGGGGAGTTCTTAGAGGGAACATTGGCAATGTCCTTGGTTTTCAAATGGAAATAAAATCAAGTATGCATTCTTCTGATTGACCCTCATATTTCCACAATTTCCCCAGAGGCATGATGGCTGAAGCAAAGGATGTGAAATTTTAAGTGTGAATTGCTTTTATATTCACACAAAACTCATCCAACTTCTTTCACATTGCAAAATAGAAAAAAATTCATGTAGATATTTAATGACATGGAAAAATGTTCTGAACACAGTGCCAAAGGAGGGGGTGGGGTCATTACCAGGACATTCAGTGTGTTCTCTCCTGTCGCAACAATAAATGGATATATCTCTGCAGAGACAAAGTCTGGAAAGATGTATTCCAACATACTCACTGTGTTTATTCTCTGTTTGATGTAATAATGGGAGCTTTTTATTTCTCCATTCTGCTTATCTGTGCTGTTTGAATATTTTTATGACAAACATGTATTGCTTTTGTACTAAGGGAAAAAAAAGTGCAACATAGAGTTTTTATTTTCAAAAACCGAAAGCAAATCCAAACAACCCAAACTCCCACAGCCTTTGTGTTCAGGGTAGTGTGGACTCTGAGGTTCTTTCATCTAATGGGAGTGTAGATGTCAGGGCTGCTAGATAATGACTCAGAGCCTGTGGAACAAGTTTCCAACAGGAAAGAGCTTGTGGGTTGACCTCTGGGGTCAGCTGTGGAGCTTATTACAAATTCCATCCAGGGAGTAAGGGAAAGGGGGATGTCCCATTTGAGAAAAACTGCTTTGATGTGCTTCCCCTGGGTGGGCACAGGAATGCAAGGCTCAGGCTCTCTCTCTCTAGTCATTAAGGAGTTATAAATACCCATCTCCAAAGGGAAGACCCATCAGCTTCACTCCTAACAGGAAGGAAAGATTTACAGGTAATTTCCTCTCCCAGTGCAGAAATGTGATTAAGCAAATGCTTGGAAGGTTATTTCCCCCCTCTTTGCTACCCTGTAAATAGTGCTGGTTTTTTTTTTTTAATTTCTCTCCTTCTCTATGATGTCGGCAATGACTTTTATAGACACACATTGACATCTGGTGTTTACTCTGCCCCTTGCTCCCATCGATCAGGAGAGTAGGGCGTGGGGAATACTCTGTGATTAGGGGGACTAGGTCGGGGGTTCGTGTGTGTGTGTGTGTGTGTGTGTGTGTGTGTGTGCGTGTGTGTGTGTGTATGTGTGTGTGTGTTTGTGTGTGTGTGTGTGTGTTTGTGTGTGTGTGTGTATGTATGTTTGTTTGTTGGGACTGGGGATTGATCTCAAAGCCTGGATACTGTCCTTTAGATTTATTTTTTACCTCAAGGCTGGTGTTCTACCCCTTGAGCCATACCTCCACCCCCAGCTAGGATTATTTTGAGATATGAGTCCTGTAGACTTTCCTGTCATGGATGATTTCAAACTGTGATTCACAGTCCTTAGCTTCCTGAGTAGGTAGGATTACAAGGTGTGAACCATCAGTGTCTTGCTAGGGGTTGTGCTGCACTGGATATGGGCTGGCCCAGATCTCCTGTAGTGAGCAGCTCTTACTTCTAGGCTCTGCCCACCCCAGTACCAAATCAGCTTGACTCCATGGTGTCTTTGTACTTTGACTCAATGAGCTAAGACCAACCTTCTTTGAAAGCCTTTCAATAATAACTGTGATGTGATGCCAAGAACTTGAGCTGGAGACAATTATTTGTTGACATCCGTGTCTGCCCAGAGACTATTTGTTTGATCTTAAGAAATGGTATTAGTTTCTCTGAGACTTAACTTTTGGCCTCTGTGCAGCTAAAGTCACCTTTCTGGGATGGGGGGAGGAGAGGAAAGGGGAAGAGGTTCTACAAAAGGATGTCAAAATGAGAGTCCTGTGAGTTTTTTCAGGTTATACAATTGCCACTGATACAATCTAGGTGGTCTTAGGTTCTTTATTTCCTCCACCAAATGAAGTATTATGAGGCAGGAAAAGAGGGAACAGAGGCAAAGTTTATTGAGAAGTGAGAAAGATGTCAGGGAAGTGGAGGAAACCCTCTTGCTTACTGACAGGTTGGTATAAGGACTACCACCTCCACCCAGCTAGGACTCCTGACTGGAGGACCACTTTATATAGCATGAGTTCCTGGTGCAAGAGAAAGAGAAGATGACCTGGACATCAGTATCTCTTTGTAGAGCTCATGGGGATCCCTCTTTTATAGCCCTTTCGAGTGAGTCTTGGCTTCTGGTTGGGTCATTTTTCACTTCATCCCAAGGGGAGGGACCCCTGTCCCCTGAGTAGGTCTGCTCCCGGGTCCTCAGGGGTGTTGCCTCTGTCTGGCATGCTACCTCTGTCTTGCAGACTTTTCAGGAAGAAAAAGGGACATTTTTTTCCTACTGGGCTACTGTCTATGTGGATCTGCCTAGTTTCCCCCTTTTAGCCTCGCCTTCATCATCGACTTTAACTTTCCAATGTGAGACTAGATAGGCTTTTTAAGCAGCACTTGCAAGGAAGGACAAATCTTGCCTGACAACAAGACAGGTGGCCCTTGGTACCAGTGAGTTCCGTTCCCTCTAGTCAACTAACCATGAGTCAATATCTTTCCATTGCTTCTGTAAAAGCTATAGTTAACCACTACTTCTAAGCATTGGCGTTATTGTAAGGATCAAAAGAAATCTACTCTAAAGTTGATTTAGAGTATTCTGGAGGAGCATTTGCTTTTGGGTCCATGAAAATATGATACCATTCTATATAAGGGACTTGAGCAGGCAGGGATTTGGGCATCCTGGAGGGGATTGGGTACTGGAGACAAGCCCCTAATGGATACCATTAGGCAACTGTACCACCCAAGAGTGCTTATATATGTGTGCTTCCCTGTGAACCTCATTGCAAATAGCAATGAGATGAACTGGTTCCCACTCTTGTGGCAAGAACCTTGTCTGTCTTCTGCAGTATCCAGTTGGCATGGGAGACAGAACCAGCTTAAAGCCACATGGGCATGTTAGAAATGGTCAGTGATAGCCCATTTTTAAGACAAGGCATTTGACCCTGAGTAGAAAATTTTGGGTAGCTTGTGTGCACAATGACTTGTAGATGTGACAATGTTCACACACTGGAAAACCCATCGATAAGCAGGATGGATTAGAAGGGGGAAGAATGGACTGCCATTAAACAAGAAAATAGAAACAGGGTATGTGCCCCCAAAGCCCCAAAGCCTTCCCACCATAAAAGAGCCAAAGGGGGTGAAGACAGCCAAACTTTGCTTCGAAAATTCAATCAACAGAAAGAGTTGTATGTATTTGAATTACCTAGTGGGGCAGAAAGTAACTTAAGGCAATGTCTGGGAGAGAATATGAACCTTAAAGTACTTGGACCACTAAGGAGTTAGGAGTGGGATCCTTATGTACTCGGTATGTAATTGCTGTTGTAATCTTGAAGAACATGCCCACCATCAGGCAGACCCTGATCTTGCAAGGAGGCTGGCCATCAGAGTCTCACTTTTGCTGCACTTCTTTGTCTGAATCCATCCTTTGAGCTTGGACGGGTGAGTATGTTTCTCACAGGTGGGAATGGAAAGGGAATGGCTGAATAGAACAGGTTACTGGAAGCCAGAGGAGCCATGGACCAGTAGGAAGAGGTGCTGTCCATGTGAAGAACTGGATAGAAGATTCTAGCAATGGGCTGGCATAGTAGAGGCCCAGCTCTGGAGAGTCCATGAAATTGTCCCATCGAAGCCAGTCTTCAACAGCTGTCAGGGACAGTCGCCAAGGCCCTCTCATCATTATCTCATAGGAAAGATTTTTTTCTTGTATTGCAGCACCCTCCTTCTCCTCATTCACCTCCTGAAGGAGCAGAAGACAGCCTAGGGAGGAGAAATGCTCAGGGGAGGTGGCAGGAAGGCAGTGAAAAGCCAGCTACAGCCTCAACTCACTGTGCAGCAGGTCCTGAGGGAGGAAGGGCATTAGAGAGAGAGGTAGGTGCCTTCTAGAGTTCTCAGCATTCACATGACAGTCTACACAGTAGGGAGGAGAGCCTGTTTTGTGACTGGAAGGGATCAGATGACTTTTTATTATATAAACATGGCTACAAATCACCAGGGGCTTGCCCATGTTTTGCCCAAGGGACAGGATGAGTCAGCCCTACAGGATATTTGAAAGGTACAGAACTGAGGGAAAGAATACAGCCATTTTTGAATTGCCCACCAAATTAGTCACAGTTTTCCAGGGAATAGAACCAATTGTGTGTGTGTGTGTGTGTGTGTGTGTGTGTGTGTGTGTGTGTGTGTGTGTGTGTGTGTGTGTGTGTGTGTGTGCATGTACATATATGTCTAGCTTGCTATCATCTATCTGCATATACCAAGAGTTTTTAAGGGACTAGCTCACAGGATTATGATTACAGAGGGTGGAAAGCTCAAAGTCTGTAGGACAGGTCAGCTGACTGTGAGGCTAGAAGGGAACTGTAATTCAACTCCAAAGGCCATCTGCTGGCAGAATTTCTTCCTTCTCTGGGATGTCAGGTTTTTGTTCTAGTCAGAGCATTATAGAAGACCATCTACTTTACTCAGACTCTGCCAATTTGAAGGTTGTTCTCATCCAAAACTCCCCTCAAACAAGCAAGTACATGAGATAATCCTTAAAAATTTTTTTTTTTCCAGTCCTGGGGCTTAAACTCAGGGCCTGGGTGCTATCCTTAAGCCTCTTTGTGTTCCAGGTTAGTGCTCTACCATTTGAACAACACCACTTCTGGCTTTTCTGAGTAGATTATTGGAGATACATTTTACGGACTTTTCTGCCTTGGCTGGCTTCGAACAGTGATCCTTAGCCTCCTGAGTAGCTAGGATTACAGGCATGAGCCCAGCATACCTGAGATAATTCTGACTGAAGACTGGTTCCAGGTCCATCCAAGTTGACAAATATTATTTACTATCATAGGTTTCATCAGTTCTATTGATGGAATGCTTTTTCTTAATCTATTTATACATATGAGATAGAATATATTTCTGGAGTACAATGTTTACATAAATTTATAAGACGTGTGTGTGTGTGTGTGTGTGTGTGTGTGTGTGTGTGTGTGTGTGTGTGCGTGCACACGTGCGTGCCATTTTGGGGCTTGAACTCAGGGCCTCTTGTTATTGCTTGGCTTTTTTTCTCACCCATAGTGCTTTACTGCTTGAGTGATACTTCCACTTCTGGCTTTTTGCTTGTTAATTGGTGATAAAAGACTGGAGGATAAAATAATTGGATATGAAAGATTGTGCTGAGATCCTTAGATTTCAGCTTCCTGAGTATCTAGAATTACAGGCATGAGTCATTGGTGCCTGGCTAATTTACAAGACTTTTAAATAGAGTAGTTTATTTTTGTTTTCTTTTAATGTTTATTTTGGTGGTACAAAGATCTGAGCTCAGAATCTTGTTAATTTGGTGGGGGAAAATAGACTGTTACTGCTCAAATTTGCATTCACAACTTTGATTGTTGTGGAATTTAACATTTATTAGAATGTTTATTGCCACTTATATTTTTCCTTTGGTTCTTGAACTATGGTTAGCCAATTTTTGTTAGCCTTTTTAATTGGTGAAAAAAATTATTTTTTTTATTATCTTTAGGAAGTGGCACAAATGGTTTTCAATTCAACATGTCAGTTTGTGAGTACAATGCATCTTGGTCAATGTCACCTCTTTCATCATTCCCTCTCCAAACTCTAGTGAAATTGAAATATAGGATTAATCCTTCAACAGATTCTAAAAGAAGAGGTTTCCAGCTGCACTGCTTCCTCTGTGAGGGACAGCCTGTGCCAGCGCTGACGTATTCGATGGCAAAGCCTGTGAGCATTCCTTTCCTTGGAACCCTTTTGAGGTTTAACAGTAACCATAAAGAGAAATAGACCACATAAGAACAGAAAACTCAGCTGGGCGCCGGTGGCTCACACCTGTAATCCTAGCTACTCAGGAGGCTGAGATCTGAGGATCACGGTTCAAAGCCAGCCCAGGCAAGAAACTCCATGAGACTCTTATCTCCAATAAACCACTAGAAAACTGGAAGTGGCGCTGTGGCTCAAGTGGTAGAGCGCTCGCCTTGAGCTGAAGAGCGAAGGGACAGCACGCAAGCCCAGAGTTCAAGCCCCACGACTGACAAAAAAGAAAGAAAGAAAGAAAGAAAGAAAACTCCTGAAAGGGTAAAATGCACGTAGAAGGAAAATACTACTACTGCCCTAGCTCTTCAGAAAAAGAAGAGTGAGCTGTTGTTGGGACCAGCTTGTCCTGTAACCTACAGAGCAGGAAGCGGTAGATAGGTTCTCTGTAGATGGGGCAGGACCCCAGAAGCAGCATCGCTTGAAGGCATCAGACAATTCCAGCGCTATCAAGAGCATTTTGAGGGTCAAGCTTAACAATTTTACAGAAATGTCTTCAATTACTTTGTTATCAAATCAAGCAGAATTCCATCTCTCAACAAAGCAGTAAAAAAGCTTTTGGCTATATAGGTTTTCAAAAGAAAGGTGGGGATAGGAAACTCTTGTAGAACAAAATGTTGGTCTCTCCCACTGTTTCATACCTCTGGAATACTTCTGGGACTATCAAGACAAGATTGGTGGTAATGCTGGGGGCTAATAGGTATTTCTCTCTCTTTCTCTTTGAGACAACAATGTAGTGTTTTGTGTGTGTGTGTGTGTGTGTGTGTGTGTGTGTGTGTGTGTGTGTGTGTGTGTGTGTGTGTGTGTGTGTGTGTGTGTGTGTGTACCATAATATAATAGAATCCTTCCGTTACATTTCTCCAGTGAAGTTTAGGACAGCTGTCTGAATTATTGAGGATCCAAAATCTCCTAAAATCCTTCCAGTCAGTAGAGGTTGCAACTTAAGTGATCACTAGTCTCATGATCCAACTAGAATTTCTCCAAAAAGTTAGGATTCCAAACAAAAAGAAGCTAACAAGAATTCTTGAAAATTTGAAAACTGGGCCATTTTAAAAGGCTTTTGGAATTCTTTTCTAAGGGCTCTGATCCCAGGAAAAGTTAACAACAAATGGCAGCCCGGCAGGAGGATGTGGAGCTGGGGGAGGATCCCACAGACCATTAGCTAGAAATCAGTTCTTGGAAAAGTGACACCAGCATCTTGTTCCAGGTCTCATGTTCACTCCTGATTGGGTGCTTGGAAGAGATAAAATAGAAATGTGGAGATAGGGGAAGGAGAGTCCTGGTCTCAAAATGGAGGAGGGGATGTGACATTTTTGTGCTCTTCTCTCAGCAGTTGTTACGTGATTCGTTGTTCTCAGTCATGCCAAGGATAGGGTGAAACACTTGTGTAGAAGTCTTAGCTCAAGCCACCATAATAAGGCACAACAGATTATGGCTTAAATCTGAGATTTACTTTTCTATTGTTTTGGAGTCTGGAAGTCTGAGATCATGGAGTCAATATGGCAGGATTCTGACAAGGGCTTATTTCTGGACAGCTACCTTCTGAATGTGTCCTCTCATGGAAGAGAAAGTAGGGAGAGGGAGGAATGGAGGGGAGAGAGAGGAGGATGGAGGCAGAGAGAGAGAGAACATGAGAGAGAAAATGACAAATTAGATATTCTGTTAGGGGAACATTTAATAGAGAATATAGTTTACAAACTAATTGATTGAATATTGATTGTGTAATTAATCATAGTCTCTAGAGAAGACAGTTCCCTATGGAAACAGAAGAAAAGATTAGAACATTTCTTGGTAATTAAAAAGTCAAGCTTCACACTTGAAAAACTTACTTTCTGTACTTTAAAAAAATTAAAAAAATTTAGTATAAAAGTGATGTACTGAAGGGTTACAGTTATATAAGTCAGGTAATAAAAATATTTCGTTTTGAACAGTGTCACCTCTACCTTCTATACTTTTGAAATGTACATGCTATATTTGTAATTTTTTAAAATGAGAGAAATAATCATGTTACGGGGGCCCCATCCAAAAGACCTCACCTAAAATTAGTATCTTCTATCTTCAAATACTATCACATTGCTGCTGGTGGTGATGTGTGTAGGGATTTAACACAAGAATCCAGGGCAGACACTGTTGGGTAAGATGGTCCTGCGGTTCTAATGTGGCTTTGAACTTGTTTTAGACCCCACATCCAAAGTCCAGGAGTTCTAGGTATCAGGTCTGGCTATTTACCCCTATAAAATATTTACCCCTATAAAAAGACATGATGAGAGTAGAGAAAGAAGATTTATTACATGGAATTTATTGCAGTCATGCCATGGGAAGACAAAACTTTAGCCCGTCTTCAGCCACCTTCCAGATAGACATGAGCATTGTCTTTAAATAGACAAAAGGAAGTACATATTATTACCAAATAGGCCTTGTCAACATTTGATCTAACTGATCATCATTTCAGCCTCTTTCTGGAAGGGTTCCAGAGAGGTCTGTTCTGATGAGGCTCTGTGATTCCAAAGGGGTGGTTTTGTTCCCCTGTTTGGTCCCAGATTCCAAGACACTTGCAAAGTAACTGCAGGCAAAATGGAGGTAAGGATGCCAGTTTTTTTTCTTGCTTTTAATTAATTTATGGGCCCAAATAAGTAGTGTTTTTAAGCAAAAGCAGCTTTTATGCATCCTTTATTCCTCTGCTTGTCTCTTCTGTATTTCTGTTATTTCTTTGCTCTTCTGGAAATGCTGTTGGGTCCTAATGTGTACGTACATACTGCCTGTACCCAGCCAACCAAGCTGAGGAGCTGAGATTGTGCTCACAGTATGAAGCTGGCAGTATATTTGGAACTTCGTCATATTTCTTCAGCATCCCTCAAGTGCCACTATTGTAAGAAGAAAAAATCCTTATCCCACCTTGGGGAAGGTAGATCAAGGGTAGGCAGAGTTGGATTCTTTGGCAGTACAGATGTGAATGCAGGGATTTGTGTTTGCTTGGGCAGGAACTCTACTGCTAAGCCATGCTCTCAGCCCTGTTTTATGTTGGTTATATTTTGAGATAATGTCTCACTTCCTGCCTGGGCATGGACCATGATTCATCTGTTTTAGGGCTTTCATCATAGCTCGGATAACAGACATGTGCCACAGTGCCCAGCTTCCTTCCCTTCATTGAGATTGGGCTCAATGGATTGAGACTCATGGACTTTTCTGCCTGGGTTGGCCTGGAACCACAATCCTCCCATTGTCAGCCTCCCAACTGGCTAGAATTACAGTCATGAGCCACCGCACCTGACTTTCCCCTGGTCTGCCCCTCACCCCCAATGGCTAATTAGTAAATACTGAAGGTTTAATAGCTACCAGGTCTTTATCATAACTATTCAACTGTTCCAATCTACCTTTAAAGCCATCATAAACAGTATGTAAATGAGCAAAATAAGTGTAGCTATTTGCCAACAAAGAAAATTATTTACAAATAACAGTCAGGGCCCATTTGGCCTGTGGGCTACAATGTGCTAATGTCTGAATGATCCTACCTTACTATCTCTTGCTCATTTTTATTCCACTCTCAAATATAGTTTTGTTTCCCTTCATTGTTTCTGCCAAATATGTTTTTGTTCCTCCTCCATTTTCTTTGTCCTAATAACTAGCTCCTTTGACTACTTTCAGAACTTGTACTTATTCCCTAGAGCTTTCTGCAAATGGTTAGTTTGGGTCATTTCCTATCTGGGGTGTGACCCTTAAAACTTGAATCTGGTGTTAGCCTGTGCACTGTCCCCTTCTCTGTGGGACTCAGGTAGAGTGAAATGGCAACCTAGTGATTTTCCCTCTGTGCTGGGCTATTTCTGGAGCTTGGATGCCCAGTGTGTTTGGATACTATATCTCTAGGGAGACTGGCAATCTGTAGATCTATGGCTATCAGTCTAAACTTCGTTGCCAGGCACCTGTAGCCATGGTAATCCACCAGACCTCCTGATTTACATTGTGATTTCATGAATTACTTGGGTGGGAAGAAGATGGCACATACTAGCAAGCTGATGTCTGACTTACCCACTGAACAATGATTCGTAATAGCTGTCCATTATTTTCATCCTCCAACTGTAGATGGCCTTCCTTCACCCTGTGTGAACTCACAGCAGTTCCCTTCCCAGGTCACATCCCCCAGTGACCTAACTTCCTCCCACTGGGCCCCTGTCCTAACAGGCTGGCCACCATAGCTTCCGTATGAGGCCCTCTGGGGAACTTTTATCTAAACCATACCACCACACTTCCACATCTTCAGTCTCTACTTCTCCACATTTTGGATGACCATTGTTTGGCTATTGAAGTTTATTACTATTAAATAAACTTAGTATCAGTTCTTTGGTAGCACTAGCCACACTTGGAGTGCTCAATGACCTAATATAGTTACTGTCCAAACACACCGTAGATACCGAACCTTTCCATCACTCAGCTCGTTCCATTGGTCAGCACTCTTCTAGATCCTGGGTCCTCCACTTTAGAGCCTTAGATAAGCTTTGCCCAAATTTCTTCTTCTCTTCATCTTTCCAAGTGCATGTGGTTACTGGAAGCTATCTGGGTGTCAGACTTCTAAGCATTTTAGGTGTATTTCTTGGAATAAGCATAGGATAGGAATAGTTAATCTCTGTTTTACAAGTGAGGAAAACACAGGCTCAAGGAAGGAAAGTGGGTAGGGGAGCCAGTCTAACATCCTCAGCTAACCTTTAACCCTGCACTATTTGTAAGTTAGCATAGTCATGTAGCTAAAGTACAGATATGGGTTCCAATCCTAGCCCACTACCCTCCTCTCTGCAAGTCAATCATCTGTGCATTGGTTTCCTTACCTGTAAAATGAGAACAGCAAGCTCT
This sequence comes from Dipodomys merriami, assembly GCF_024711535.1. Classification (NCBI taxonomy): domain Eukaryota; kingdom Metazoa; phylum Chordata; class Mammalia; order Rodentia; family Heteromyidae; genus Dipodomys; species Dipodomys merriami. Next base: position 45,089,646 of record NW_027206290.1, on the reverse strand, counting down.
TGTGTCCTAGGGCCATGATAAAGTCTACATACTTAAGATACACAGAACATTGAGAATGGTGCCTGCCGGATGGAAGTTCCTCCCCGGGTGCCTCCTGTCCTGTGCCCTTCCTTCTCTCCCATCTTGAACAGGAGCACAGAATCATTTTCCCACGCCACAGGCTTTTCAGAGGAGCTAAATGATGTCAGAGTCATCATTTGTTGTAATTTCATTGCTCCCAGTGAAGCTCAGAAGTAGAGGCCCATTATGGTCCTTGTGCCTGGACTGTGGCCCCTGTTCTCACAATTGCCCCCTCCTGTCATAGTCACAGTGGTCTAACTCAGTCCAGCACACAGCGTGTTCTTCAAAGTACCAGAGTGTATCCTCCTCTCCTCCTCTGCTCAAAATCCCACAGCAACTCCCCAGAGGAAATGCTGAAGTGCTTATAAATGTATGTAGGTTCATCTCAAAGGAACCACTCCCATCTCCCACTGGGTATTCTTCAGTCTTCATCTTCTCCTATTCCCCCTGCCATTGGCCCCTCTTAGAATAACTTACATGCTCCAACCAGCATGACTTTCCTGCAACTCAGGACTCTGCAGTGAAGCCTTCCTCACCTCTTCAACAACCAGACCCCAGCCACCCCCCACACTCCCTAATTCCCTGACCCTTGTTTTTGTCTCCAGAGCATTTACACTGACATACAATATCTTTCTGTACTGATCCATGCAGTCAACTCAATTCATTGAGATTTGTTTTGCTCTGCTGTAGGAATATGGTCTCACCATGTAGCCCAGGCTTGCCTCGAACTCATGATCTTCCTGCCTTGAATGCTGGGATTAGGCATGTACTACCATACCAGGCTCAAGGCACAGAATTTGTACCTAATGAACTGTGTGCATATATGTGTGTATGCACACACACATTTGTGGGTATTTGTGTGGGGGAGTGAACAACTAAAGATGACTTGTGAATTTTCTCTAGGTCCCTAAAGTCCTTAAAAGATCTTTCATTAAGAATAATCAGCATGCATAATTTTGCCTATATTTTTGTAAATATAAAGTATTTAATATCATATAAAGATATTAGAACCATTAGCTCTACATAGGTAGTAGGAAAATATAGTTCTGGCTAAATGAAAACTAGTCTTAATTCTGGATGATAAATGCCTCCAAAACCAGGTGCAAGATTCTACTGTATCTTGTATTCTTGTACATAATATCATATGTTACATTATCTCTTTGTACATGGCATGAAAAAACACTATTAGTAGACAAGTGTGTTCCATGGAATATTAAAAGTTGTCCTATGGAAGTAAGAGATTCTCAATGTGTCAGCTTGGGGAAGCTTCAGATTTTGATAGCTAACACTTATAAAGTTTAACATGGATTGATTATGATTGGGCTCTGTATCTTACAGTTTTATTCATCCCTTTGACTCATAAGACATATTAGCATATTAAAGGCTCTGAGAAGGTGGGCTCTGGTGTCTCACACCTATAATCCTAGCTATTCAGGAGGCTGAGATCCAAGGATCGCAGTTTGATCCTCCTGAGCAGGAGAGTCTGTGAGGCTCTTATCCCCAATTAACCACCAGAAAATCAGAAGTAGCTGTGGCTCAAAGTGGTAGAGTGCTAGCCTTGAGCAGAACAATGCAGGGAGAGCACCCAGACCCTGAGTTCAAGCCCCACAACTGACCAAAAAAAAAGTTCTGAGAAGTAAAGAAATCTTTGAAATGTTACTTGGCTCCTCATTTTCCAAATGGATTTATTTTCAAAGTCATTTATAGTTCTACCACCTTGGGTATGCTTATTAACATCTCGTGGATCTATTGTTCTGCAAAAACAAGTTTAGTAATGCTGCTCTAGGTGGAAGAACAGAATTATGGCCACACAGATTATTGTAGGCAACCAAATAAGCCCTGATCTTGAGGGTCATTTAAATTAAGATCGCTATCTGCTGGACTCCAGGTGATAAATGAGGATACCATCTTCTTAGGAACAGAAGAATGATCTCTCTTTAATTGTCCAAGAAAATTAAATTGTGTTCCTAAGGATCAATACATACACCTAACCCCTTCCCTTTCCTTCCTTCCTTCCTTCCTTCCTTCCTTCCTTCCTTCCTTCCTTCCTTCCTTCCTTCCTTCCTTTCTTTCTTTCTTTCTTTCTTTCTTTCTTTCTTTCTTTCTTTCTTTCTTTCTTTCTTTCTTTCTTTCCTTCTTTTCCTTCTTGTTTTCATCTTTCTCCCTCTGGTTTGCCCTCCTTCCTTTCCTCTTTCTCTCCCTACTTTCTTCTCTCCCTCCTTTCCTTTCTTTTGTTTGGTCTTTGTTGTCCTAGAGTTTGAATGTAGGGTGTTATACTTGCTAGCTCCCTTTCACCACCAGCCATCTTTTGATTTTTTTAAAGGTAGGGTCTCATGTTTTTATCTGGGACCAGCCTTAGGCTGTAATTGTGATCTTTCTATATACAGTGGGGATTTCAGATACATATCATCATACCTGGCTTATTGATGGAAATGAGCTCCCCTTTACTTTTTTTCCCCAGATTAGAGGTGGTCTTGACTTCCTGAGCAGCTACAATTATGATTTCTGGTTGAATAAAAACCTTATCCTGAGAGAATAGAAACTACTTCATTCTGAATGATGAGGCTGAACATATGCTGTAAAGCCAAATTCAGAAATCCTTACCCAAAAGACCACCAGAGACCATCACCAATGTAAAAGCAATGAGTCTTTATTGCAAGCTCGAGCTTGGTCTCCCCCGCCGCCGCGTACATGGCAGCAGCCCATGACACTGAGAGGCCCCAAGCCCAGGGTTATAGTACTTTTCATACGTTTTTTTAGGGAGGGCAGGGGCTTTAACATAATTGGTGCACTACAAAGCAGGAAAAGACCAGAAACAGGTTGTTAGGGCTGATGTACTTTAAGCTGGTTGGCTTGTACCACAGGGGAGTCCCAAGGAGATGCGTGCTAAACTGCAGGGTTCCTTTCTTAAACACCACCTGTGGCCTGATTGCTGGGATCACCATGCCCTCCAGCACCTGCCTGCCCGAGATTTTCTCAAGGATTGTTTATGTTCCTAGTCACCCGGGAATTGCTTCTTCTGTTCATTCCCAGGCTGGGCTCATGGTCAGCTGCATAACTCATACTTCAGAAGATGACCACTAGCTCAAGATGGAGTCACTCAGGCCTACAACTCTTCAATGCTTGTGTGATAGTGTGTGTGTGTACTGATACAACTTTTTGGGGGCTATATAATATGGTCTTAGACTTTGTGCTATTGGATGGACTTCTGATCCAGGAACGAGCTAGTGGACATTGGTGCTGGAGTGTAGTGGGAGGTGTATTTTCCTCCTTGATCTTCTCAAAGAAATGAATGTCATTTCTTCAGAGTCCACTATTGATGATGAGCAGGCAAGTGTGGGGAGAGCTGAAAGGGTAGAGAAGCTATGCTCCAAGGGGAGGAGAACTCGGGGGTTGGGGTGGCTCTTTTGTTCCTGCTTGTTATGCCTGGCCATGCCTACATGTCCATGTAAATCTATTCTTCCCTTAGTAAATCTTCACATTGAGATATAATGATTCTTGCAGTGATGACTGCCATGGTGAACCTGACAGTGGTACTGAAGAAGGCACTGGCTCTGACGGTGAGATGAAGCATTTGACAGCAGTGAAATTAGAACAAATTATGACTCCTGACATCATTTAACTCCTCTGAAATACCTGTGGGATGAGAAAGTGCTTCAGTGCTTCTGTTTACCCCCCAAACAATCCTATCCTTACTTTACAATAAGAAGTGACTTGCGATCACCAGGGAGAAGTCAACCCAAAAGACAGGAAGCCAGAAGGCTCCATTTATACTTGCAGGGGATTGAACTTGGAGCTTTGGGGGCCTTGAGCTTCATGGCACAGCAGGGAAGGTGAGAGAGGGAATGGAAGGGTGACTACATGTCTTGTCATTCAGGGCCTGGGCTTCTAGTGCGGAGATGCTGATGTGTTGTACACAGGAGTTCAGGATGGGAGAGAAGGAACGGTGTAGAACAAGAAGCACTCACGGACCTCCTGTCTATCAGGCCTGGTCCTCATTGCTCTTCTCAGCCCTCATGATGATCATAAGGCACAAGCATTGTTGTTGTTCTCATTTTACAGGTGAGGAAACTGAAGCATATATGATTGATGGGTGGTAGAGTCTGGATTGGAACCCACATCTTTGTTACTATGCTGCCTTGGAAATAGTGCAGGGTTAAGGGTTAGTTAAGGAGGCATTTTTGCCCCCATAAAGATATTGAACAATGGTATAGATTCCAGAATAAATCCAACGTGTGCATGGATTCCAGCACTGGTTTTTGAAGTGCGTTCTGGGGATCTCCTTGGCAGTTCTGGGTATCTATGGGTGATTGACAACTGAGGGGCATACAGGCTGACTGAACTTGTTTTCCCACTTTGCTACTGTCCCAGGGACGTCCACAGACCTCTGCCTCTGACGGAGCTCCTCATGTGCTGCAGGGGCAGGTTTTGCAGGCAAGGGCAGGCCACCGGAGCCTGCTGGAGAGGAGGAAGGGCATTAGAGGCCCAGCAAGGACAAGGTGGTGGGAGGAGGAGATGGCTTTGCTCCTTGCCCAGAATCAGCTGTCACCATCACACTTGCTGATCTGGTTTCTACATAAAGTCATCCAGAGAAGTGGAGATGCTCCTAGTTCTCAGGAATCCCACAGCCTCTGGGCTATGGGGTAGGAGAGGCAGGGAGGCCACATTGATGTCGTAGAGAGGCCATCAGACTGTGGTGCAGCCACAAAAGCCCACACTTCTCTTCTGGGACTTGATTTAGATATTGTGGGGGAATAGACTAGGGAGGACACAACCTCCAGTTAAGTGCAGAGACGGAGGCGGGAGTGTGGGCAAAGCACTGGTCATGGACTCTGAGGGACCTGGCTCCAACTCTCAGCTCCTCCAGTGGTGTGAGCTTAGGCAGACTATGTAGTCCTTTAGAGCCATGGAGTCTTTCTCTCTAAGAGCTTCCTTTGGCTCAGATGGTGTTATAAACTGAATTGTGTCTTCTGTCAAATTCTCATTTCATATGAACACCAATCCTCAGTATATTAGAGCAGTATGTGATGATAAAGTAGGTGTGTGTGTGTGTGTGTGTGTGTGTGTGTGTGTGTGTGTGTTGGTACAGGGGCTTGAAATCAGGATCTCTCACTTGGCTTTTTTGCTCAAGGCTGGTGCTCTACCACTTGAGCTACAGTTCTACTTTTGGCTTTTTGGTGATTAATTGGAGATAAAGAGTCTCATTGACTTTTCCTGCCTGGTCTGACTTCTCCTCAAGTAGCTAGGATTGCAGGTGTGAGCCACCAGTGCCTAGCTCTATGCTCAGATCTTTAAGTGTGTAATTAAATTATAACAAGGTCATTGGGACTAGGGCTGTGTTCTTAGAAGAAATCAGGGTGCAGATGCCTGCAGCAGGACAATGGAGAGAGGCCCGAGAACCAGTCAAATCCATCCATGTCTTGATCTTCCACTCTGGGCTTCCAGAAATGTGAGAAAATAAATTCCTGTTGTGTAAGCCACCAGGCTGTAGTGTTTTATATGGCATCACTAGCCAACGAATACAAAGGGGGAAATATTGCTATAGTTGTTTGGGGTACTGATTGCCAGATAAGAACATCCAGGAATTGCCCAATTGCTGCACTAGAGCCCTCCCAGGGCTGCTTTCAGTTGGGATTATTTTCTAGCAGTTGCCTGCAGACTGGAGGGTCTCCTCATCTGGGAAGAGTGGGCAGTGCCCTGGTGTTGGCAGACTGTGGGTTTCTGAGAGACAGTATTCCTTTTCTCCTGGCAAAGTGTTGACATTGGGCATAAGTCTGTCAGGTGATGAAGGCATTGTAAAAAGCTAGCATCCAGGGGAGTGGAAACTTGAGGGGAATAATTTTAACAAAATAGAAAATGCTAACAAGGAGCCTGAACATTGAGTTTTTAAAAGGCATGCTGAGCTTTGCAGGAAATGTAAGTAAGAAATCAGAAATTACAGCCAAGAGGAGATGGGATGCATTTGCCCATGTCAGAACAAGGCCAGGAGGTGTGTGATGAATACTTTGCAACTAGGATCTGGGTGCCTGCCTGGGTGCTGAGACTCAGATGACTTCTTCTGTTTGCTTGCTATTGCTCCCAGGGAATCTGTGGACTCCCAGAGAGCAGGACTTTGTAATATAGTATTCACCTCTGCCTGTATCCCAGCTAGATGTTGAACAGTAGGCGATGTTAGATCCCTGAATCTGGTGCTCATATTCTTTTTTCTGTTCTTTTTTCTTTTCAGTGCTAGTCCCGGGACTCAAATTCAAAACCTATGTGCTGTTCCTATACTTCTTGTGCTCAAGGCTAGCACTGGGACTCAAATTCAAGACCTATGTGCTGTTCCTATACTTCTTGTGCTCAAGGCTAGCACTCTATCACTTGAGCCACAGCTCCCCTTCTGGCTTTTTGGGGAATGTATTTACTACCTGGGCTAGCTTTGAATCACAATCCTCAGATCTTATTCTCCTAAATAGCTAAGATTACAGGTATGAGTCATTGGTGCCTGGCCTCATATATACATATTTTATAAGGGGTCTCTCTGAGCCAACCAATGTCCTGTATATGTTAGAAACTCCAATCATTAACTCCTTCAGTGCCCCTTTTGAAACATGCTATGAAAGTGTGGGGGGAGGGAAAGGGCTTACTCAAGATCTCACATCTATTCGGGAGGAGGAATCAGGCTGAGGCAGACTATCTCCAGGATGAAGCTACAGAGCTTGTTGTCCCTACCAGGGGCAGGTGACCACTTTGCTTGCTGGTATGGAGGCTTGAATTCAGAGGCCTTGAGCTCATAGCTTGCTTATGACAGGCACTCTACCACTGAAAGCCATGCTTCCAGTCTTACCTTTTACTTGGTTAATTGGCGATGGAGTCTCACAAATACTTCTGCCTGGCTGATTTCCAACCACAATCTTTTAGGGCTCAGCTTCCCGAGTAGCTGAGATTACAGACATAGCTGCTGGTGCTCATCTTAGGAACCACTTTTGATAGCCCTTCTCTTTACATTAAGAACTCTTAACTTTTGATGTCCTCCTGGGTGCCCTAGAGAATCTTTCCAAGAATAATAATTTTAAATGCATAAAAAATAAACAAGATTAACCAATTATAATGAAACATACCTTTCAAACCAATTATAATGAAATGCATTGATAATGAAATACAGCTATTAAAAATTAAGACTATCCTTTGTTGATTTGTGAGATTGTAATGGGCAATCAATCAGTGAGTCTAATTACTACTGTGATTTCCAAACAGTCATGAGTGATAGAGATATCATAAATGTATCAGAAGGTGATATTTGGAATTAAGTATCTACAAAACTCAAAAGTGACAGGAAGGAATGTCAGCCTTCTATTGCTGATGAAGTCACACCTTTGTGGTTTGTAGTCTGCAGTCACAGTAGGAGGGACCTGTCAGGTTCAGTTAGTAGTTACTAACATTAAAGGTGTGTGTGTGTGTGTGTGTGTGTGTGTGTGTGTGTGTGTGTGTGTGTGTGTGTGTGTGTGTGTGTGTGTGTTTTAAAACCTTCCTGAACCCCTGAATTCCAGAGCTCTCAGTGGATCCCAGTGAAGGACTGCTAGACACTCTGCTTCTCATTTTCTTCCATGTAGCTCATGGCTGACAACCATCAGCATCACCTGGGAGCTTGTTGAAGTACAGAATCTCTCAGGCCCCCTGGACCTGTGCATTGAAACTGTATTCCAATAAGATCTTTGGGTGATTGGGGTTCACATTAATACTTGAAAAGCATTACAAAGTATATGCTTGCAGCTGTGTGCTGGCAGCTCAAACCTCTAATCCTAGATATTCAAGAGCCTTAAATCTGAAGATCTTAGTTCAAAAACAGCCCAGGCAGGAAAGTCCATGAGATTCTAATTTCCAATTAGACAGCAAAAAGTCAGAGGTGGAGCTGTGACTCAAGTGACAGAGCAACAGCTTTGACTAAAAAGCCAAGCAAGAGTGAAGACCCTGAGTTCAAGGACCAGTGTATACATGTGTGCGTGCGCACACACACACACACACACACACACACACACACACACACACACACACACACACACTATCTATCTATCTATCTATCTATCTATCTATCTATCTATCTATCTATCTATCTATCTATCTATCTATTTAGGCTTCTTATGTTAGCCCAGTAAGAACCGTGTACTGGAAAAGCATAGAAAAGTATAGTTGTGGTTTATTCCAACCTTTCTCTCTGCCCTTAATGTGTTTAAGTTTAGAAGCACATTCTAGGGTAGAGTACAGCTTAACTGACTGGTGACACTACACAATGGCTCCTGTGGGTGCATCTGTCTTCGCAGTGCTCTTTGGTACCACCTTGGCAAGGTGGCTCCTATTCTGCCTCCGCTTCCTGAAGGTGATGGGTCTAGGTCAGCTCCTTGGAGAAGGGATCAGTAGTTTTCCACCATTACACTTGTAGTGGGGGGTGGGAATAAAGCATTGGAACTCACATGCATGATTATTTGGTTTTCAGGTTCAAATCTAGTGCTAAAATCTAGCTTTTCCAGCACTAGAAAAGAAACAGCATTTTATTAATCTCTTTGCTTTGTTTCTTAAGTGGTTTGGAATATTTTGAGGAAGAAGTTGATTAATTAGCACCTTCAAATCCCAACAATAGTGGCTGCTAGAAAACAGAAAGCCAAAGCCAGGAGCCAGTGGCTCACGCCTGTAATCCTAGCTACTCAGGAGGCTGAGATCTGGGGATCACAGTTCAAAGCCAGCCCAGGCAGGAAAGTCCATGTGAAACTCTTATCTCCAATAAACCATCAGAAAACCAGAAGTGGTAGTGTAGCTCAAGTTGGTAGAGTGCTAGCCTTGAGCTGAAGAACTGAGGGACAGTGCTCAGGCCCAGAGTTCAAGCCCTACAAGCAACCAAAAAACAAACAAACAAACAAAAAAGAGAAAGCCAAGTGTACAAGTGTACAAAACTCAAAGCAGGCAAGTTTTTGGTAAAAACCTTTTCCTGAGTCATTTCTATAGCCCTCTTCTTGTTTATTCTGTTATTTTCTTGTTTTGAGTTTCCTTATTTTCTCTTTCTGTTATCTCTATACTTATAATCTCCCTTAAGGCATTTTTGGAGTAGGTTGAAGGCACATACTCCTAAGTAAACAAAGGTGTAAGTTACAGTAGGCATAGCCAAATGTAACAAGATCATTGCATTACCACCTGCAGGGGGCGCTATTCTTGTTGTTTTTGTGAGGTGAATAGTGGAATTACACAACTGGTGGCTGTGATCCAAGACCTTTGACAAATTTAGTCTTTTTATACAAGCTGGCAATGTGTTATTGAAAAAGAGAAAGATGTTCCTGGTAACCAATGGCATTTGGGGTAGCCTTTTCTGTTGTAAAAAAAATGTTCTTAAAATATTCTAAAAATATTCTACACTCTTGGGATACACGGATGAGCAGAGCTGGCTTCTTCTTCTTTTTCTTTTTTTTTCCACTTAGGGTATTCAATGATTTGAAACCCAGGAAATAGAAGCATTACACAGAGACAGGATTAGGCCATTTTTCCTGCTAAATGAGTCCAAATACTTTTCATTGCACTTAGAATAATAACCCAGCTCTTCACTTCGGCTCTAGGCACTGTAAGATCTGGGCCCCTTTTCTCTTTTATTAGTCTCATATAGCTACTTCTATCCTCAAGGTCTCTGCTTATTCTGTTCCTTCTTTAGCATATTCATCAGAATCATGTCAATCATCCTTGTTAAAGACATAACTTCTATATAGTTCTCTTAGAGAAGCCTTTGCTGGCTCCTCTATTAGTTCAAATTCCCTGCTTTGTACCTCCACCTGCTTCATATTTCCTATGAAGTCTCTGCCTTACCTCCTTCATTAGATTCAGCCAGTTATGAAGCCCACTGACAGCCCATTAAGAGTTCAGATGTCTGGAGATGGTGACTGAAGCCACCCAAAAATGTTTTGCAGTTCACAGTCCACTTCCGTATAGAAAGCCCTGAGGGGTATGAAAGGGCCACACTGTCTGCCTGTTCCAGAACCCCCAGGTCTCAGAGTTGGGCCTTTGCTCTCATACGGGACAGTAGTTCATCCAGAAGAGAATCACCCCTCTCTGTCTTTTACTATCTGCCTATTATTTTCTTTTATTTATTTTTTTCAAATTCTTTATTGTGATTAAGTGGTTATGTAATTTCCCAAATTTCACAGTATTGTGGGATAGTGATGCTTAGTTAAAGTCACAAACACATTCTAACTTTCATGGGGCAAATTGTCTATCGCGGTCTATAACATTTATGAGTTCTATGAGCTTTGACAATACAGTTATTTCTTCCACATTAGGTGATATGTATATTTCTTTCATTTTGCATAGCTTCAGCTGTTCCCTCTTTCCCACTCATTCCCTCCCTCCCATCGCTGCCATTGAGTTGCTTAGTTCATTTTGATCAATGGCCAGTGCAGCTGATAGGTCCCACTGTTCTATGTTTTTCCCTGATTCCCTCTAGTTCTGTGTCCTCTTCCTGGTTTCCCTCCAGTGTGCACATATACACCATACATGTGATCAGCAGCATGGGGTTACTTAGTAGTGATAATTTTCAAAAGAAGAGGGACCATGAGTTCTTGTGACTTATACCCCCAATGGCCAGAAGATGGTGGTGTGCACGTGGGCAGCTGTGGACCTCTTGTGGGACCTGGACAGCTCTCTTGTTCTCAGGAGTGTAGGATAATAAAGTATAGTGTAGAACTGCAGCAACAGAAGACAAATTAGACACCAAGAATTTTCTGGATCCTTAAGGTTAAGATTTGGACCAAAATACATCCTGGTGGTGAGAAGCTACACCCAAGGTTCAATTCCTGGCTTTACTAGCTACAAGCACTATATCTTTGAACATATTTTCTGAATTTTCTGTGTGACATTTATTATTACTTTTTAAAAAGATGACCATAATGTTACCCCTTATAGATAGAATGAATATCCAATTACTTTTTAAACGTTAATACTCCCAAGAGTAAATGGAGGTGATGGTTATGATTTTGTTGAGATGATATGGGTCTATATTCAGCTCACAAAAGACGGATTAAAGAAATTTACAAGTGCCAGGCATTTAGAAGGATGCATAACAAGGGTAAAGAATGGATGTTACTATGAAAAAAGTGACAGAACCTCCCTGGAGACTTGAAGAGAGGGTGGGCAGTGTATGACAGTGGAGGGACTTTACATCTCAAGATCTATCAGGATTTAAATTTTTGGTCATTTTTCACCCTTCTGCTGTTTTTTTCCTGCTGGTTTTTTTTTGTTGTTTGTTTTATGTTTTTGTCAGTTGTGGGGTTTGAACTCTGGGCCTGGACGCTGTCCCTAAGCTCTTCATCTAAAGGCTGGCACTCTACCATTTGAGCCACAGCACACTTGCGGCTTTCTGGTCATTAATTGGAGATGAGAATCTCATTGTCTTTCCTGCCCAGTCTGGCTTTGAACTGCAGTCTTCAGATCTCAGCCTCCTAGGTGGCTAGGATTACAAGTGTGAACCACGAGCACCCAGCTCCTTCTTCTGTGTAAATAAATAAATAAATAATTAACTTTATGTGGCAGTACAGGGGCTTTGACTCTGGGCTTTGTGTTCTTGCTTGGCTATTTCACTTAAGGATGGTACCCTACCACTTGAGCCACAGCTCCCCTTCCCCCTTTTTGTTGATTAATTGGAGATAAGGGACAGGTTTTTGTTCTGCTCGAGTTGACTTAGAACCTTTATTTTTAGATCTCAATGTCCTGAGTAGCTAGGATTATAGACATGAGCCACCAGTGCCCAGCATTCATTTTTTTTTGTAAGATAAGTTTTAAGGCATTCAGGAAAGTGTTCAGTAAAATAATCACAAAGCAAATGGAAACAAGAGGATTTAAAAAATTCTTTGTCACTGTTTTTTCTTTTCCTTTTGTCTTGTTTGTTGGTTTATCTGTCTTTGGGAGGGAAAAGGGAAGCACAGAAATGGAGCGACAAAAAGTAAACAAATGTAGCAGTGGTACTCATTAGACACTGTGTTGAAAATGAACTATACAACTTGTGGGTGAGGATGGGAGGGAAAAACTGGGAGAGAGGGAAGGGATGACATTGTTCAAAAAAGAAATGTACTCTTTACCTGACTTAGGTAACTGTAACCCCTCTGTACATCACCTTTACAAAACCAATAAAAAATGCAAAAAAAAAAACCCACAAAGCTTACTGAATTATCCCAAACTGAACACATACAGCAACCCCCATTGAGATCAAGAAATAGAAAACTTCAATAAAGAGAATACTTCTGAATTTCAAAGCTTCTGCATCTTGCCTCAACCACTCTGTTACTAACAACCCCATCCCACCTGAAACCTTTGCTTATTTTTGAAATGTATATGTAAATGGATACACTCTATAGATCTTCCTTCCTGTTTGGCTTTTTTCACTCAACTTTTAGTTAATGGGATCCATTCATGATGCTGGAGCTGGAGTCTATTTCAGTTCATTGCTGCACAATATTCCTAGTTAAAAGTGCATTCCTATTGATTCTGTTGATAGACGGTTGAGTAATTCCTAGTTTGTGGCTAGTCTGAACAAAGCTAATATGACCATTCTTACTTTTGGATGTATAGATATGTATTCTGTTGGGTCTATATTTGTCCGAGGAGTGGAGCTTCTGAGTCATAAAGGGGTGCTTAATTCAGCTTGAATAGATTCTGCTAGACTGTTTTTTAGAGTTCATTCTTCCACCTGGATGGATGGATATCTGGTTGCTCCTCATTCTCTCCATTCTTGGGGTATTTGTGGATTTTTTTTAAAGTTAAATTTTAACCACCCTAGAGATGATCTCATTGAGAGATAGAATCTGTCTAGAGACTTTATAAAATGACATTTGGGATGGGAGGAGTTTCTTTCTCAGGTCTTTATGGATTCTACCTAGTGATAGTCACATCACACTCTGCCATTTTTGGTGCGTCTGCTGTGTGTCAAGCCCATGCAGACTCTTCATGGATTTTACCTCATTGAACTCACTCACACCTTCTCAGGAAGGAGGGAAGGTCTTCATTTTGCAGGGGAGAACCAGAAGGATCCAGAATTTCCTCAGACCTGAGGTCGTAAGCAGCAAGGGCAGTCAACATTCAGTTTGGTGTTTGGATGCAAGGCCTTGTTGACTACAGTGAGGGCCACAGTGGTCAGGTGCTGGCCTTGGGTGTAGGGAGGAAGCAGCGGCCGCAGGAAGGGAATGTAGCACCCAGCTGCTGCCTTGGGCTGCCTGCATGGTAAGTTCAGGGGTGTTGGTGGGAGTTACACAAATATGTTCTTGGTCTCGCCAGAGACACTGTAAACTTCCCTTGTCACGCCTTTAGAGATCTGCCCTTTGCTCTGGGCAACAGGCACTTCAAACACAACCTGGCAACAGTGGATCTGAGGGTGTGCCCTGCCCCCTCTCCTCCATCATGAAGAAAGGGTAGAAGTCCTCTGAAAATCGGTTGAGTTTCTCCACGCTGAAGTGGGGAGTCCTAGGCCTTGCTCTGCTCCCCAGCGGATAGTGTTCTTACTGAGAATTGCCTCTGCATGGCACCTGGGGCGTAGGGAGCTATAATAATGACTCTCGGGAGTGTGGGAAATGTGGATCACATTTGGACTAGCCTTACTTTCCCTGAGGTCTTTCCCAGGAACCCCACTTGCTTATCTCACTTCTCTGTCCCCAAACGCACAGTTTTGGGTCTCCTCCCAGCAGCTGTTCCCTCTACACAGCAGTGATCTGCACAATAACTTTTCTGTGCATGGGGACAATGTCAGAGGTGCCTAGAGGCTGGCCTCCGACAAACCCAGATCCATCTTTAACCTAGGGATTGATTAAAGATTGATCTTCAACACCGCAAAATGAACATAGTCCAAAACACACAGCGACAGACACAATCCAAACATCTTAATGAATGGTTTCTATGGCAAACATACTCTAACTGCAGCCAAGAATGTTGCTAATCCTTCTTCAAGCCCTTATGTGCCCTGGCCACCACCTCCCTTCCTCCTCCCAATGCCTATTCTTCCCATCTTACACAACCACTTGAAGATGTTTTATTTGGCCAATCCTGGGGCTTGAACTCAGGGACTGGGCACTGTCCCCGAGCTTCTTTTGCTCAAGGCTAGCACTCTACTACTCAAGCTACAACTCCACTTTTGGCTTTTTCTGCTTATATGGTACTGAGGAATCGAAGCCAGGGCTTCACGCATGCAAAGCAAACACTCCACACTTAGCCACATTCCCAGCCCCACTTGGAGATTTTTAAATACAGTTTTGTCACACCAGTCTGCATCCCCAGACTTGCTAGCAGAGTTTCCATTCTGTGGATGGTCAGGTATTTGCTCAGACTGTTAGAAAAATGTTCACAGAGATCCTATCTGTGGTCCCTCTCCTGGCTTCTTCCTGTCCTACTGTTTTCTGTTTGCTGTCTACTGCCTCATGGATCCTAGCCTCTTGGGGCATCTGCCTGGCATTTCCTAGTTGTTCTTCATGACTATCCTTTTTCCTTGTGGACAGTAATCCTGGGAAGTCCATGTAGGTAGATATTCCATTTCTGTTCACTGGCCACACCATCTTGTTTTTGTACATGTTCAGGATGACTTGTTTCCTCTTGGTTCCTAGAAAATATCAAGTCATTCTTCAAGACCTTGGTCAACTGTCACTTCTTCTATGATTGCTTTCCAAACCCTCTTCACATGCACAGTTTATTTTTGTGCCCTCAAAACATGAAAGGCTGTAATTATTTGCACCCCTGAATATATGGTGGCATTTTACTCATCTCTCTTTCAGGTTGGTGGGGTGGTATTTGGCACTGGTAGAAATCAATAAATATCTCTTGAGTAAGTGGGTTAGAAAGGCCTATGCAAATTCTTCATAATAAAGACAAAATAATAACTTAGGAGTAGGCAGAAGCAGGCATATTTTTGGCTGTAATTGTCATGTAATAAACCCACGGGATATATTAAAAATATAACCAGAAGTTATAGGGCAAGGGTATGTTGTGAAGAAAAAAAAATCTAATAATGCATTAATGACAGCACAAATATTGAGCCAGGAAAATGTAGGGTTTTTTTTTTTCCTTTTTCTTCTTATTAAATGACACTTGTCATCCAGGGAAATCCTTCAAACATGTCAATCACTGATTTTTTTTAAAAGGGAGAGTAAGTTCATTTGTAAGTGAAAGGAAAGCCACGCAAAGAAAGTAGTGAGACTTTGAAGGGGGCTTCAACGGGAAGTCCAGTGGAGTCTTCTCTGAAGGCAGATATTATGGTAGGGGGCTTCTCCCACGGGAGAAGCCTTCCCTGGGATTTGCACTGATCTCTCGATGGCTTGTGCATGCAATGCCCTGGTTCTTTTTATTGGTTGCGCAGGCACCCAGAGCACCATGAGAAGAAGAAGCATTTGAGTGGGAATTCACAGCATTATGGAAATAATTGAGCAGGAGCTCGAGGCACTATGGGAATAAGAATTGCCACAATGAGCCACATGTTTCCGCCTTGTGTTATGGCTGACACTTTTTATCCCTGTCTACCTAACAGTTCTCTTTTCTTTCTCTCATTATCCTTCAACCACTATCTTTAAAGAAACAGCAAAACAAAACAAGACCAAAACAATTAAAGCAATGCCCTTATGGCTAGCAAATATCAAACAGCAACAGGCTATGAAAAGAAAAGAAAGAGGTTTACTTTCTCATCTCTCTCTTAAGCTACTCATTCAGTTTTGTGGAATCACTTAAAGAAAATTCCTCAGTAATTTTCAGGGTACCCTTAAGCACTTCAAGTATCTACTTGCTGATGGAGAAGGGCAATTGAATGTAGGTTTGACATCAGACAGATCTAAGTTTTACGAACTCTGCTAGTTGACTTGCTAGAGGCAAACATTCCTCCAAAATCTTGAGC
Source organism: Dipodomys merriami (assembly GCF_024711535.1). NCBI lineage: Eukaryota > Metazoa > Chordata > Mammalia > Rodentia > Heteromyidae > Dipodomys > Dipodomys merriami. Next base: position 45,073,709 of record NW_027206290.1, on the reverse strand, counting down.
TGAACTTTGATTTAATGACCTTGGATTCTTAAAAATGCTAACAGTTTGTTTTGTTCCTCATGCTCATTTTCTTCTTTAAGGTTTTTTGTATTATTGGCTTGGAGGTCTCAAATCCCTAAGTTGCCTTCTTTAGTCATTAAATCTCTATGTGATGTTGGTAGCATCCTCAATATACTCTCTGTGTGACCTGAGGCAGCTCCCCTAAGCTCTTCTGTATGTGACCTTGGCCAGGTTCTCTGTGTGACCTTGGAGAGTCCTCCTCATGGCTTTGGGTCAGAGCCTCGTCTGTGGTTCCTAAGTGTGTTCAGTTCAATAAGTCTCAATAAATAACTCTCAATAAATAAGTCTCAATAAATTTCATGAAGCTACTTCCAGCCTGCTTTTCCCGATGGCCTGAAACACATGTACCTCTCATTTCCAACTCCCCAAATCCTTCTCAGAAACTGTGGCAATGAACTCTTTCTGTCTCAGAAGGCTGTTGTGGAATAAATGATTATCAGAGCCTCTGTGAAATCTCTATTGTGTGAGAAGGATGATATGAAAACAATCAATTGCTTATTATTATTTCTAGAAATTTCCTGGCGATGGATAAGGCAGTGATGTCAGCAGAAGGCCCACAGGAGTCCATTGTAAGCAGGAGCTTCTTTTCCCTGCCTGTCAATTTGGAATCTTGGCAGCACGCGAAGAGAATGGCGCAGCTCAGGCTGACGGAAGAGCAGAAAGTAGCTGCTGCTTCTAGAATATTTATGGGTCACTTTATGTTGTTCAGTGCAGGCAAAGAAACATGTTGCAGGGGCTGGGGGGCAGGCTTAAATCAATACTGGGGATATTTTTTGCAGGTCTCACTAGTGATTTAAGTTTTTAAAATATAGGTAGTGCCATATTTTTAGCACACTGAGAGACAGAGAATCTACTTGGTTCTTTTATCCCAGAGTGGTAAATCACATAGTCGTAATGGAGATGTGGAATAATTATTAAGCCAAAACCAAGCAGGCAGAGATGAACATTTCTGAAGGGTTGTAATGTATTTCAGTTTTAAAAGGAAGTTGGGATTTCTTGTTGAGCCCCAAAGATAGTTTTCCCTCTCTAATGTAAACTCCTCAGGGCATGTGTGGAGTACAAGTGTGTGTGTGTGTGTGTGTGTGTGTGTGTGTGTGTGTGTGTGTGTGTGTGTGTGTGTGTGTGATAAGTGTGAGGGAGCTGGTGGTGGGGCTGGAAATGAACTAAAAGTAGAGAAGGACTGAAGTCAGAGAAAGTACCTTTTCCTAAGTCTTATGCAATGTGAGCTTGTAAATAACATCACAAGCTGTCCTAGACTTGTTCAGAGGAATTCTGCAGAGTCTTCACAAAAGAGAAAATGCAAATAGCTAGTAAGGTTATAAAAACGTGCCTAACATCAGTTGTCAGGGAAATGCAAATTTCAACATAAGGCAAAACCAACGCACAGCCGTCAGAATGGCTCAAATTAAAGCTTGGCAGCTGTAATTCTAGCTACTCAGGAGATTGAGATCCAGAGGATCACAGTGTGAAGCCTACCGAAGCAGAAAATTTCACGAGACTCCATCTCCAAACTAACCAGCAAAAAGCAGGGAGGAAGGTGTGACTCAAGTGGTATGCTCCAACTGAGTAAGCAAGCCAAGTAAGCAAGAGACCCTGAGGTCAAACCCTGGTACCAGTAGAAATACTGAGGCTGAAGAGCAGTTGAAACTGCATGCATGTTGGCAAAAAGATGCAGAACTGGTATTTGAACCTTATTTGAAGTTATGTGAAAGCTAGACACACGAAAGTTCTGTCACTTACAATTCCAACAGTCATTTCCATTAAACAACTGCCCATATCACCATTATTCCTACTAACCCAAACCAGGAAATATCTTAAATAGCCCTCAGAAGTATAATTGACAAATTGTGGAACATGTATATACTATATAACAATGAGAAAGAACTACTTCTATACACAAGTTAGATAAAACTCACAAATGCAATATTGAAAAAATGAGGCCAGATTCAAAAGAGCATTTATAGTAGGATTCCATTATAAGAAATTCAAACAAGTAAAATTGATTTATGGTAATAGAGAAAAGGTTTAGAGAGGCAGAAGAAAAGCTTCTGGAAATCTGTATTTTGACTTAAAGGTTGTGGTGCACATGTAAACATAAACGTTTATTGAACTTCACACCTTAGATATGTGCTTGCTACTCTGCCCATCAAATGTGTCAATTAAAAAAGATAAAAAGGCAAACCCCCTTAGGCCCTAAATTACTGTGAATTAGACTCTTTTGCCATTTACTGGGAAAGGATACCTGCTTTTGTCTTCTTATACTGTGAGTTCCTCGAGGGCAGGAACTATTTAATTTTGGCGCAGAATCCAGCCAGAATATCTAGAAGCACTTCATGTTTATTGAATAACTTTGAGAAATACCTGGACCATTTACTGATGATGGGGATCCAGACTTAAGTGCAGTGTGATGCCTAACATATTCCTTCTGTTTACAAAATGAGTAGTTTTATTTCACAAGTCGTGTCCGTCAGACCACCCAGCTGTTCAGTTACTATTCCTCTTATAATTCATAATCAAGTGGAATCAAAGGTTGCAATGGCTTTTTCTCCTAGGGAAAGTGATTTGCATCTGAAGAACATAATCCTTAGAACCAATTAAGTCAGGGGCAAACTTTCAGTTCTGTCATGCTCAAACTTGCCTAAAATAATATTGGGAATGTTTATATTGGGGAGTTAGGATCTGGTTTAAAAATTTAAGTTTAAGAAAGCAGTTGGCATATTGTGTCCAGCAGTCAATGGTGGTAAATCAATGCTAGTTCTTTCATTCTTCTGTTATCTTTTCCATTATTGATTCAAAATGCTGATCTACCTGGCAAAATTTCCAGGGGCTGAAATTTTTCTGTTGCTTCATAGTCTCCTCCCAATTATATGTACATTTCAATGCTGAAACTCTGCTCATCATCTTTCCAGTGTGACAGAAAACCATTCCAGTGATCCTCTGCTCTCTTAGTTGAGGAAAATAAAGAATCTATCTTCAAGGTTGTGATGAAGAGCATAGGAATCTGATAGTAAAGTTCTGTCTTACTGTATCTCTTCATGCATTTCTTCAGAACTTTTACATCTGCCTACTATAAAAGTTGCCCCAAATCACATTACTGGATTCTTTGGGGACATCCCATTAACGCAAATGCATGGCCCATGTTTCAAATCCATCAAGATGAGAAGATTTCTGTCTACACTTGTGCCAACTGAGTTTCAAACTCCTTTCCCAAGGAGTTTCTAATAATTCTCCAAAGGTCAATATCAAGTTGTTAAAATGAAATCAGGTAGAAGGAATGGGTTCCTAGTCTTAATTTAGGAGGCAAGGAAACGTAAAACCATATGTAATTATGAGGTCAATTGTCCTGAGTCTGAATGCCTTTACAATTCTAATGAAGTTTAAAGAAGTTACCTAGGAGACTGAAGAAAATGAGAATCTCCTTAAATGGCTCTTGAGGACAACTCAGTTTTGTTTCAGTCTAAAGGTGAAAGAATAAATCAGATATGGCAACTTGTGAAGGTAATTGAGCAATGTAATGCTCTTAATTCACATATTCTTAATTCCTGTCAACATTTTTCTTGCCAATATAGGTGAATAGACAAGCCCTTTCCAAATTCTTGTTTATGTGAAAAATACACGTGATCTATGTAGTTCACATGCCATAGACAAGAAAGTGTTAGCACTCTAACATATTATGTCTCTTTTTTTGGTGCAACACTGGGATTTGAACTCTGTACATGATGTGTTGGCTCATTGGCTAGTGCTCTATCAACTGAGCCGTGCCTTCAACCCCCACTTTGTCTTCTTCTTGGAAAATCCTAGCTTGTTTCAAGAGAAATGTGCTGTAGAATAGAATGTGGAAAGTGCTGGAATAGTCAAATGTTGTCAGTGACCAAAGTTTAAAATTAAATGAGTCTTTTCCCATGTGTTCCTTTTATATTTGGTTTTCTAGAGCTTTTCTACAATTTAGTCAATTAAAATTATGAACTAACGTACTTCAGACTCAATTATATTAGCTCTACAATTTAAACTCTACCATCAATTTGATATAAGATGAATTGTTTTACTTTTTTATTCATTTAATTATGTAAATAAGGTAAGGTGGTATTTGCATTCTCATATCCATTGGAAACATCATCTTATTTATATAATTTCCCATTTCTATTTTATGTGGTATATGTGTTCCATTTCAGAGTATAAATATCTTTTCCAGGTCCTGATGTCTTACACTGACAATCCTGTTGTGGACATTTTGACATAGTAAAAACCTTATATCTCTTTTTTTTTGTCGGTCATGGGGCTTGAACTCTGGGCTTCAGTGCTGTCCCTGTGCTCTTCAGCTCAAGGTGAGCGCTCTACCGCTTGAGCTGCAGTGCCACTTCTGGTTTTCTAGTGGTTTTATTGGAGATAAGAGTCTCACCGACTTTCCTGCCAGGGCAGGCTTTGAACCTCAACCTCAGATCTCAGCTTCCTGAGTAGGTAGGATTACAGGTATGAGCCACCAACGCCTGGAAAAACATTATATCTTTAGAGCTATAAATTTGAAGTGAAGTTCTAAGCTAAGTCACTTCAATTTTCTTAACATTAGTCTCATCTTTAAAGTCTGAATACTAGCATTAACCTTGCAGTATTCAATGAGGCTATCTATCTTCTATGTCTTCTATTTATATCTATCATCTATTTTTCTTTCTCTAAATATTTATCTGTTCATCTATTAGCTACTTATTATCTATCTATTTTTCTATGTATCTACCAAGTATCTATTTTTCTATCACCTGTCTTCTATGATCTGTTTTCTATCAATTATATCTATAATCTATTGTCTACCTATCAATCATCTATTTCTATCTTTCCATCCATTATCTACCTTTCTATCCATATGGATCATCTATCTTTCTTTTTATCTAAACCTATCTATCCATCTATAAGTTTTCTATCTGTTAGCTATCTACCTACCTATGTACTATGTCTCTACCAAGCAGTTTGACATTGTTCTCCATGGTGAAAAATTAGTTAATAAATGTAGATTTTACTCCCTTTTAGTTGAAATTTATAACAGTTTCCTATTCTCACTTCAATGATCTATTGATCCAATACACATAGAATGGAGGTCTACTTTATAAGTAGAGTTTATAGTGATATGATAATTAACAGACAAAGAGGTTAGATTTTTTTGCCTGTCTTGAATATTTTTCCTTTTTTTTGTAATTCTGTGGTCACAACTTGCAAAAGTCATCTTAGTCATCCATAGTTGTAGATAAATATTGAATCCTATGCTTATCTCCTGCAAACTGCCTAATAATCTTATCTGATGCTATTGTTTTATTTTATTTTATTTTTTTAATATTATTTTATTTTATTTGAGAACATACTGTACAGAGGGGCTACAATTACATGGGCAGGATAATGCATACATTTCTTACCAAGCATTGCAGCCTCCTCCTTTGTTTACCCTTCACCTCCCTTCCCAGCCTCCCCCCTCCCCCCACCCAATTATACCCCCCTCACCCCCATCCACCGACTTTGTAAAGCTTGCTTTGACATGACATTTTGTAATTCTCCTTGTTGCAACAGGTCCACCTGAATCCTTAAACGACTTGTTTGCCCCCATCTCCTCCACATGTTATACTGACATCAAATATAGTGAAAGCGGGGGTTACACTCTGGGGGAGGGACATACAAAGCAACAAAGAAATAATCTTATAAATGCGTTAGAAACATATGCATGAAAGAAACAAAAACATTAAAATACATATTTAAGGGTTCATTTTCCTAACATCACATTATCTGACCTTTTCTGCTTGACTCATACCTATACTAGATATTGCAAATAAGGGAAACCATGGGACCTATGCTTCTTTGGGCCTGGCTTACTTCGCTTAATATAATTTTTTCCAAGCCTTTCCATTTCCTAACAAATGGGGAAATGTCATTCTTTCTGATGGAGGCATAGAATTCCATTGTGTATATATACCACATTTTCTTGATCCATTCATCTACTGAGGGGCATCTGGGTTGGTTCCATATCTTAGCTATGGTAAATAATGCTGCAATAAACATAGTTGTGCTGGTAGCTTTAGTGTGGTCTGGTTTGTAAACATTTGGGTAAATGCCCAAAAGCAGGATTGCTGGGTCATAGGGGAGCTCTATGTGGAGTCTTTTGAGGAACCTCCATACTGCTTTCCAAAGTGGTTGAACAAGTTTACATTCCCACCAACAATGAAGTAAGGTTCCTTTCTGTCCACATCCCCTCCAGCATCTGTTGTTGTTAGAGTTCTTGATTTTTGCTGTTCTAACTGGAGTGAGGTGATATCTCAATGTTGTTTTGATTTGCATTTCTTTTATGGCTAGGGATGTTGAACATTTCTTCATGTGTCTATTGGCCATCCTTCTTTCTTCTTCAGAGAAGCTTCTCTTTAAGTCTTTCACCCACTTATTTATTGGGCAGTTGTTTCTTTGAGGATTTGTTGTTGGGTGGTTTAATTTTTTGAGTTCCAAGTATATTTTAGATATGAGACCCTTGTCCGTTGTATGGCTAGTAAAGATCTTCTCCCAATCGGTGGGCTTTCTATTGATCTTGCTAGCTATGTCATTTGCCCTGCAGAAGCTCTGCAACCGTATGCAATCCCATTTGTCCAACCTTTCTTTGATTTGTTGTGTTTCTGGGTCTCTATTCAGAAAATTTCAGCCTGAGCCAAGGAGACCTAAGGTTTCTCCTATTCCATCCTGTAATGTTTTCAGAGTGTCTGCTTTGAGTTCAAGGTCTTTGATCCATTTGGAGTTGATTCTGGTGCAGAGTGATATATAAGGATCTAGCTTTAGTTTTCTACATGTAGTTAACCAATTTTGCCAGCACCATTTACTGAAGAGGCTGTCTTTCTTCCATTCTATTGTTTTAGCTTCCTTATCGAAGATTAGATGGCTATAGGTCTGTAGGTTCATTTCTGGGTTTTCAATTCTATTCCATTGGTCCTGAGGTCTGTTCTTATGCCAATACCAAGCTGTTTTGATTACTATGGCTTTATAGTAGAGTTTGAAATTTGGTATTGATATTCCTCCAGCAGTGTTCTTTCCGTTGAGGCGTGTTTTTGCTATTCGGGGTCTTTTATTGTTCCATATGAATTTTTGGATTGCCTCTTCTATTTCCTTGAAGAATGAGGGTGGAATTTTGATAGGTATCGCGTTGAATTTGTAGATAGCCTTGGGAAGTATTGCCATTTTCACGATGTTAATCTTGCCAATCCAGGAGCATGGGAGGTTTTGCCATTTTTTAAGTTCTGTGTTGATTTCCTTTTTCAAGATTTTAAAGTTTTCATCATAGAGGTCCTTCACTTCTTTGGTTAAGTTAATTCCTAGGTATTTTATTTTTTGTGGGGCTATTACAAATGGAGTTGCTTTCCTAATTTCAGCCACACTTTTCTCATTGTTGGCATACAGAAAAGCCATTGATTTTGGGGGGTTAATTTTATAACCTGCTACTTTGCCAAAGTTTTGAATCAGCTTGAGTAATTTGGGAGTGGAGTCCATGGGATTCTTTAAATACAAGATCATGTCATCTGCAAAGAGGGAGAGTTTTATTTCTTCTTTCTCTATTTGGATCCCCTTTATGTCTGCATCTTGTCTTATTGCTGTAGCTAGGCATTCTAATACTAGATTGAAGAGAAGTGGAGAGAGTGGGCATCCTTGTCTCGTTCCTGAGTTAAGAGGAAATGGCTTTAGTTTTTCACCATTGAGTATAATGCTGGCTGTAGGTTTGTCATATACAGCCTTTATTGTATTGAGGAATGTTCCATGGATTCCTAATTTTTCCAGAACCTTCATCATAAAGGGGTGTTGGATCTTGTCAAATGCTTTTTCTGCATCTATTGAGATAACCATGTGGTTCTTATTCTTGCTCCTGTTGATGTGATGAATAATATTAATTGATTTGCGTATATTGAACCAGCTTTGCACCCCTGAAATGAATCCTGTTTGATCATGGTGTATGATTTTTTGGATGAATTGTTGAAGTCGATTGGCCAAAATTTTGTTGAGAAGTTTTGCATCAATGTTCATCAAAGAAATGTGTCTATAGTTCTCTTTCTTTGATGAGTTCTTGCCTGGTTTTGGGATGAGGGTTATGATGGCTTCATAGAATGTGTTCGGTAGTGAGCTTTCTCTTTCAATTTCATTGAAGAGTTGGAGGAGTATTGGTGTGAGCTCTGCTTTGAAGGCCTTGTAAAATTCTGCTGTAAAACCATCTGGTCCTGGACTTTTCTTAGCTGGGAGGTCTCTTATTGCTGTTTCTATTTCAATGCTTGATATGGGCCTGTTAAGCTGGTTTAACTCATCTTGGTTTAGTTTTGGCATGTCAATATTTGCTAGGAAAAGGTCCATTTCTGTCAAGTTCTCAAACTTATTAGCATAAAGTTTTGAGAAATATTCCCTTATAATGTTCTGAATCTTGGTTGTTTCTGTGGTGATGTTTCCATTCTCATCTCTGAGTTTATTAATTTGGGTGTGTTCTCTCCTTTTTCTGATTAGATTTGCTAAGGGTCTGTCAATTTTGTTAAGTTTTTCGAAGAACCAACTCTTTGTTTTGTTGATTCTTTCTATAGTTTTTTTGGATTCTAATTCATTTAATTCTGATTTAATTTTGATTATTTCTTTCCATCTACTGGATTGGGGTTTATCTTGCTGCTCTTTTTCAAGGAGGTTTAGATGTGTCATTAAATTGTTAGTTTCCGATCTCTCCAATTTGTTGATGTAGGAGCTCAGAGCTATAAACTTGCCTCTGAGTACTGCCTTTGCTGTGTCCCAGAGGAGCTGGTAATTTGTGTGTTCATTTTTGTTGAATAGCATGAACATTTGAATTTCCTTTCTAATCTCTTCCATGACCCACTCATGATTCAGCAGTGTGTTGTTCAGCCTCCATGTGATACCGGACTTTCTTTGGTGGCTTTTGGTGTTGAGTTCTAATTTTATTCCCTTGTGGTCAGAGAGAATGCAAGGTATAACTTCAATGTTTCTGAATTTAGACAAGTTTGCTTTGTGGCCTAAAATGTGGTCTATTTTAGAAAACGTTCCATGTGCTGCTGAGAAGAACGTGTATTCTGATGCTGCTGGGTGAAATGTTCGGTAGATGTCTGTTAAGTCTAGTTGATCTATGCAGCTGTTTAGATCTGCGGTTTCTCTGTTGAGTTTTTGCCGAGTTGATCTATCTAGTGGGGAGAGTGGTGTGTTAAAATCCCCAACAATTAATGTCTTTGGATCTATATGGGATTTGAGGGAAAGTAGTGTTTCTTTGATAAATTTGGGTGCTCCATTGTTTGGCGAATAGATATTTAGAATTGTAATATCCTCCTGAAGGAGAGATCCTTTAATTAGTATGTAGCGACCTTCTTTATCTCTTCTCACGAATTTTAGTTTGAAGTCTATTTTATCTGATATTAGGATTCCAACTCCCGCCTGTTTATGAGGGCCGTTTGCTTGGTAGATTTTGTTCCAGCCTTTAACATTGAAGATGTGTTTGTTTTTACGGGCAAGATGTGACTTCTGCAGGCAGCAGATAGAAGGGTCTTGTTTTTTAATCCAACTAGACAGTCTATGTCGCTTAATTGGAGAGTTCAGTCCGTTAACGTTAAGAGATAGTACTGAGAGGTATTTGGGAGTTCCTGCCATGTTATCCACCTTCTTGGGGGCTGCAAAAACTGGGTTCTTCCTAAGGTTCTTGGATTCTCAGTTTGGGTGCAGTTTCTTGGCCTTTATTGCGGTCTTGTTGGTTTTCTATGTGTAGGACATCTTTAAGAATCTTTTGTAGGGCTGGTTTGGTGGAGATGTATTGTTTCAATTTTTCTTTGCTATGGAAGGTTTTTATTTGGCCTTCAGTTATGAAGGAGAGTTTAGCTGGGTACAGTATTCTTGGTTGATAATTATTTGTTTTTAGGGCATGGCATACGTCATTCCAGGCTCTTCTTGCTTTGATTGTCTCTGCTGAGAAATCTGAGGTAATTCTAATTGGTTTCCCTTTGTAGGTGATTACCCTTTTCTCCCTGACAGCTTTAAGGTTCTTTTCCTTGGTCTGGGTTGATCCTGTGTGGATTATAATGTGACGGTGGATGTCCTATTCTGGTCTGGTCTATTTGGGGTTCTAAAAGCTTCTTGTATCTGAATAGGCCTATCTTTTTGTATGTTTGGGAAGTTCTCTGCTAGGATCCTGTTAAACAAATTTCCTAGACCATTGACTTCTGTTTCTAGGTGCTCCTCTACACCCATTATCCTTAGATTGGGCCTTCTGATGGTGTCTTCCAGGTGTTGGATAGACCTATCATATTTCTTGGACTTGTCTTGGATGGTTGTATGTTCTTTCTCTATAATATCTAGGCTGTCTTCAATCCCTGAGATTCGATCTTCTGCATGGTCTAACCTGCTGTCAAGACTCTCTACTTTGTTTTTTATCTCTTTTCCTTCTAATTGGTCAGCTTTGATGGTTTCAAGTTCTTTGTTGAAGCTCTGTTTTAGGTCTTGTATGAATTTCTTTACTTCCTTAATTTGGTGTTCAGTGTTTGTTCTCAAATCACTTAGTTGATTGGTTATGGTTTCTTTGGACTCCCATTCCTTCTGTTGGGTTCCATTCAGCATTCCCTTTGTGGTCTCCCTGACTTCCTTCAGCTCTTTGTTAATGGATTCCATGAATGTCTTTAGTGATCTTTGTGTATTCTCTACCTGGTCTCTCAATTCCTGAATTACTCTTTGATTAGCTTCTTCCCGTCTGTGGGATTCTTGCAGTTCTCTTTCTTCCTGTTCGTGGGAATCCTGCAGTTCTCTTTGAGTGTTCTCTGCCTGCTCACGCCATTCCTCCCTTTCTCTTTGAGCATTCTCAAGTTGTTCACGCAAATCCTGTATCAGTTTTTGAGTAGCTTCCTCACGCTTATGATATTCCTGTATAAACTTCTGGGATGCCTCCTCTCTCTCCCTATCACGCTCATACAGAGTCCTTTGTACATTGTCAAACTTCTCATTTATCATGTTTGCTATTAGTGTTTGTAGAGCTATTTGGGAACTCTCCTCTGGATTATTCTTTATCTGTTCTAATCCCTGATTATCAAGATTGGGAATTGAGATACCCGAATTTACTATTTTTCTTGTGTTTTTCCGGCTTACTCGGCCCATTTGAGATGAAGATTGCACCAGTTTTATGCTAGAACACTATCTTAAGGCAACCATCAACCAAAGTTTGCGTTTGTACAGTCAATAGTCTACAGATACAATCTAGTTCAACAGATACATCTATTCAACATCAAACAACTATATGTTAAAGTACTTCGAACCGCAGAAAAGAATTTGGAAAACCAGAAATTATTAGGATTAGGGAGAGATGTGGGTAAAAAATAGGAATAGATTGGTGTGGGGAGGCACAGGGAGAGTTAACTATGTCCTAATCACAATGCAGGAAATGGGTTGGGTAGGATGCAAGTAGAGAGAGAGACCAGAAAAAAAATAGAAACGTAAAAATTAATGTTATTATAGAAGTTAAAAGACCGTCTATTTAGAGAGGAATGTGAATATGTTCCGAGAAGGGGAGGGACGTAGAGGAGATGTGAAAAGCTTTAAGGATGGGAAAGGGAGAAGAAAAGATCAGAAGTTCAGTAGAGCTAGACAAAAAACAAAAAGATAATTAAGAAAGAAAGAAAAAGAGAAAGAAGACAAGAAAAGAAAGGAAAATGCTCATTCACATATTCCTAAAATAAAAATTATAAGATGAGAAAAAAAAAGTTACTGGAAAACAATTATTTTTTCAGAAGAGGCAAAAATTAAAGATTAATAAAAGTTTTAGAAGGGAAAAAATATATATATAAGGTAGCAAAAAACAAAAAACAAGCAAAAAAAGAAAAGAAGAAGAAAAAAAAGAAAAAAAGAAAAAAAAACAGTCTTTTGATTTTTTTTTTGGTGGGGGGGAGGAGTGGGAAGAATCCTGTATCTCCCTTTTGTCTCTAACCAGTCTCTTGTTGGAGTCTCTGGTCAGCTTGAGGTCCTGTGGCTTGATTGGTTTCTTAAGTCGGTTGGTTGGAAGAGGCAGAAAAATGCTCTGCTTTACCCAAGATTTTGAGATCCCCCTCCCAGGTTAGTTTTCTGGGAGGGTGATCTGCTTTGAGAGTCACAAAAGAGGGGGATGTGGTGATGGGGCTAGGTTCTGGGTAGAGTTGAGGCCTTTCAACAAACAGTAGCTTTTCCCTGGGGCTATTTTGTGATAAAGCTCACAGCGCCCAGCCTGGAGCCATTCTCAGGGTTTCTGTTTTTCAATTGATTGTGGTGGCTGCTAGAGGGAGGGGCAGCCTCTGGCTCTGGTTACCCAGTGAGGCAAGGCACTCCAATGGCTGGCGCCTGAGCTGGGTGATTTTTCCCTGGATGGTGCTGAGTCTGGCAGGTCACTTCGCCGTTAAGTTCTTGTGACCTGCTAAATGACTCGTTTTATTCCAAGGCCTGAGCTGGAGCTAGCAGCTCCTCCGAGCTTTGTCGGTATCCAAGATGGAGATCACCGGTGCTGGGGGGGGGAGGGGTAGCCTTCCCTCCTCTGCTTCCTGAGAAGGAGTGAGGATGTCGGGCTTGTACTCACGCCGAGTCTTGGATCCTGGGTCGTCTCTGGTCTGCAAACAGCAGGATGAAGATTTCCGCTCCTTGTCGGTTCTTGTTGGTGTTGAGTAGAATCCGCTCGTCCGCTGCGTCTGGCTCCTTCATCCCGGACTCTGTGTCTCAGGTATGACCCCGCAGTGGTGGTCGCCGCCGCGACCCTGCCACCGTAGCGGCAGCTGCTGTGTTTCCTTGGCTTCCCCTCTCTTGTCTAACTTTCTGTCCTGTGATGGCACACTTGGTGTGATTCTCTGGCTTAGGACTGTTCACTAGAACTCTAAAATTGCTTTCTATGCGAGAGCTTGTTCAGCTTCCAGCTTCTCCTCCGCCATCTTCCCGGAACTCCCCGATGCTATTGTTTTCTTCATCTCATATACAAAAAGATGAAATGAATATTTGTTTTAGTTCTTAGATGAAAAATTCAGAGAAGTAAAAGAACATAGATGATTCCCATTATAACTTGCAACCCACCAGCCAGAGGAACAATGCCAATATTCATTGGGGCTCATTCTGTTTCATGTTTACAGAGGAGGGTTCCATAGTGTAGCCATGGCTTGGTTACCAAGTAAATTGGCTTGAAATGAATTTTTAATAGTGAGTCACATGTAACTGAATTTTTTTCCTCCTCTTCAATTTGGGAAAGACTAAAATACATTCATCCCACATAGGATGTTGACTTACAAGCTATAAAGACTAGGAAAGTAAGTGAGGAGAGAGATGGGGTGGGGAAGGGAGAGAGAAAGAGAGACAGAGAGAGGAGAGATTGGTTTTCAAAAAGATTTAAGGCATCATAGAATAAAACTTTCATGTCTACTTTATTTTCCTGTTCATAGATTGGTCTATATCTTTCAGAAGACAGAGAAATGTCATATTTTAAAAATAAGGATCTCTATGGCAGGACTGTTTGTGAATGTATGACATTTTCTTGCAGAAATGTCCAAAGTTGACAAATCTAGTCTGAAAGATAGGAGTTTTTTTTTGTACTCCATAAACTGGTATTTAATGTTTCTTCATTATTTACTCTAAAGATCAAAGCTATTATTCTCTTTTTAGATTGGCTTATTTCCTAACTTCCAAACAGCCAACTAAGAGCTGGATATCATCAGTATTTATCTATACTGTATCATAAAAAGAATGTTCTTCATTTTTGCTCTGCAGGATTGAGGAAAGGACAAGAAACACTGTATGAACTATAGGAATGTTATCGAAAAACACTTTGAAAGCATCACTCTTGAATTAATCACAGAGCACTTTTGCCCAAGTAGGGGAAAATCTTACTAGCTGAGAAATCCACTTACACAAAAGATGGTGTACAACAACGTAATGAGGTACATTGCACATGTGAAACTTGAACTCAGCCTTTAAAACTCTTATCATCTCTGTAACAACAGCAGCACCATCACACTTGTCCCTCAATACTCTATTGTGCAGCTATAACACTCAAATTTTCATCTCTCAAACTCTTAGAGCTTGCAAAAGAAGTGGAATTTGCCATAAGTTATTTGATTCCATGTCTTATAGAATGGTTACTCAACTATGTTTGAGGCTCAATGTCGATTCATGACCCACTTTACCTACCAGTTGCCAGTAGCTACCCCTTCCCCTAAACATAGTTTTCTCTGTTGTGATGACCAAACACATCACCAGACATTGCATGATGTCTGGTGGGGGCAAAGTGTCCTTGGTTGAAAACCATTATCTTAGAGTAAGAAAAATTAAGGATATATATTATTTTAATGCGTATATAGTAATCACACACATTTATGAAGTAGAGTGTCCCATTCAATAAATGTATGTAGAGAGAGATATCATTAACTATTACATATTATATACCAATTACTATATACCTTTATATATATTCATAACGTGTGTATATAATCATTAGATTAGGGTAATTAGCATTCTGTCACCAAAGATGTTTATCATTTCTTTGTGTTAAAAATATTCAAAATACATTCTATTAGCCATTTTGGAATATTCAGTTACTTGTCAACCATAGTTACCCTGCCATTCTGACATTAGAATCTCCTTTTCCCTCTGCTTTCAGGTCCTGTTCATCATCCTCTCAAGTCCCCTCTTTCACACTCTCTCCAGGCTCTGATGGCCACTGTTCTACATGAGACCTTTTTTTGCTTCTGCATGTGAGAGAACACACATTGTTTGTATTTGACTAATTTTACCTAACATTACTTGCTGTAGTTCCATCTGTGTTGCTGCAAACAATAGAATTTTATTCACTTTTAAATGACAGAATACTATTCCATTGTGTATAGATATCACAAAGATAACTTTTGTTGCTACAAAGAAACTATGATGATTTGGGGAATAATAGTGAAAGTAAAAAATAGGTTATTTGAGGGGAGAGGTAAAATAGTGTTAATGGCAATGATGATGATAGTAATAATAAAGATGGCCAGTTGAAACTAGTTGGACTTGTGGGAAGTAGTAATTCAGGGTGATAATGGCAAAAGAAAAGTCCATCTAAAGTATGTCAAAGGAAGCAGATGAAGGTAGGTGGATATTTAATCTTTACTGATTTTTTCAGATAGCAAAGCATGAATATAGATATTTTCTATACCTAGTTAAGTAAGATTTATTTTAAAATATAGACACATATAATTTTATCTATATACACAAGACAAAATGAACCAAGATTTTAAATAAGGCAAAAAAAAGAATAAAAAAGTAATGTCAGTACTGCAAACAAGAAAGACTAATTGGTATTAATCATTTCACATGTTAGCAAAATAGAACAAGAGACCAATCATCAACTACCAACATAAAAATAAACATTATTCATGAAGAGAGCCTAAATATCAAGCTGGGCACTAGTAGATCATGCCTGTAGTCTTAGCTACTCAGGAGGTTGATATTGAGGATTGCAGTTTGAAGCCAGATCAGACAGGAAAGTCCATGAAACTCTTATCTCCAATTAACCACAAAAAGCCAAAATTGAGCTGTGGCTCAAGTGGTAGGGTGCCAGCCTTGAGCAAAAAATGCTAAAAAAACAGTACCTAGGAGAATAACCCCCAAAACAAAAGCAGAGGGAAAGCAAATTATCTCTCTTTTTCTGAGCTAGAACATCTATTTTCTCCTGCCCTTAAACATCAGAGATCCTCGTTCTTGGGCCTTCAAACATGGACTGGGACTTGAACTATTGGTCTTTAGTTCTTAGACCTTTGAACTTGGTTTGGAACTACACAATCAGATTTTCTGACTTTTCAGCTTGCAAGCAGTAGGTTGTGAAATTTCTGGGCCTTTGTCTGAGCAAATCCTTTATTTTATTTTATTTTGTACATTTTTTATGGTAAAAATACTTTCCAGAGGAGTTACAGTTACATGAGCAAGGTAATGAGTATATTTCCTATTGAGCATTGTTGCTTCCTCCTTTGTTTTTCCCCTACCATCTCTTCCCTCCCACCTCCACAACTACTTCCCTCCCCTGCACCCCTGCCTAAGTTGCAAAGTTAGTTTTCAACATAGTGTCTTCTATATCTCATTGTTACAATCGGTGAACCTGTATCCCTATCTAAGCATTTTGTTTTTCCCTTCCCCTCTCCAAATTAGAGAAGTGTATATGCAAGATGCAGGGCACCGGAATCAAATACAGTGAAAACAGGGGTTATACTTTGAGGGAGGAACATACAAAGAAACAAAAAAAAATCACATAGTACATTAAAAACATGTTGGAAGTAATATTTCTATACATCTACATAGCTGTCTAGCTAATATATTTCCTACATTAATGAGGATCCCTAATTGAAACATTCATTTCTGAAAAATGAGAGATACCCAGCAAGCGTTCCGTAACTCAGTAAGTGAAACTATAATAAAAAATGTACCCAAGCCGGGCGCTGGTGGCTCACGCCTGTAATCCTAGCTACTCAGGAGGCTGAGATCTGAGGATCGCAGTTCAAAGCCAGCCCGGGCAGGAGAGACCGTGAGACTCCTATCTCCAATAAACCACCAGAAAACCGGAAGTGGCACTGTAGCTCAAGTGGTAGAGCACTCGCCTTGAGCTGAAGAGCTGAGGGACAGCGCCCAGGCCCAGAGTTCAAGCCCCATGACCGACAAAAAAAAAAAAAAAAATGTACCCAGCATAGTGATTGGAGTGGATTACCAGAATATGTCTTATGTTCTGATCAAAAGTCATCAGGGGCTAGACACCAATGGCTGGCCTATTATCCTAGCTGCTCAAGAGGTTGAGATCTGAGAATCATAGTTCAGTACCAGCTCAAACAGGAAAGTCTATGAAATTCTTATCCCTAGTTAACTACCAAAAAAATTGGAAGTAGAGCTGTGGCTCAAGTATTAGAGCACCAGCTTTGAGCACAAAATCTAAGCAAGAGTACGAGACTGAGTTCAAGCCCCAGCATTGTCACATGCATGCGCACACACACACATACACACAGGGGGAGACGTGTTTATTAACTTGACTTTAGTAATCATTACACAGTATGCATATCTATGAACTCATATTATGTACCTTAAATATATATAATTTTTTAAAAATACTACCTCAGCAAAACTGAAAATAAAAATATAAATGCATAAATAAATTAAAGTTTATAAACAGTATCTAGTTGAATTATTGAAACCCTGGGAGTTGAAATTGAAATCTCTAAGAAGGATTAACATTTTTTAAAAGGTTAAATTCATAACATGAGCATTTATAGAGTCATTATCTGGTGAATTGGTTTTAAATAGTTTAGTAATCATAGTACTTTTGTTTGTTTTGTGTGTTCCTAAAGGCACTGAGTCTTTCAAAAGACTCGGTCATCATAAATTTGTAATTGCTGTTCAAATTGTGTAAGGGGATTGAATTAATCAAATGTGATCAATATCTAAATGCTCAAGAAAAGTAGGCCTTCAGAGTTTCCTTTCCCTGATATTCAAGTGTAATGAATTGATCATTAAACAAACACAAAACAAAATACTAGTGATTGTTTCCACAGACAAAAGCCCCACAGACATCAAAGAGAGAACCTATTACGGCAGTAATTTTTGGAGTTATTAAAAGTTGTCTCACTGAGAAAGACAAAGCAATTGAGAGAATAACCATATCTACTTCTAAGAAGTGGATCTTAGGGGCTAATTAGTCAATGAGAAAACAATGAGAAATTATTTTCTCATTCTGAAATAACAAGCTCTGGGGAAATGGACAGTCATGCAACTTTTGTGAACTATAAATTTATAAATAACCTTATAGCTAACTAAAAACTTTGTCCAGGACCCAAGAAGTTTTAAGTTTATCTTTGATGGCTTCCAAGTCAAAATGCAAGACCTCCTCTCTCTCTTCTCTTTGGCCAAGGGAGGCCAGTGGCTCAGAGTGAGAAAATTTTAGTTTTTTTTTTTTTTAATTTTTTTTTGGGTCCAGTCATGGGGCCTGAACTCTGGGCTTGGGTGCTGTCCCTCAACTCTTCAGCTCAAGGCTAGTGCTCTACCACTTGAGCCACAGCGCCACTTCCAGCTTTTTTCTTTTTGCTTATGTGGTGCTGAGGAATCGAACACAGGGCCTCATGCATGCAAGGCAAGCGCTCTACCACTGAGCCACCTTCCCAGTCCCGAAAATTTTAGTTTTTTTCTTCCTTATTCCCTTATTCAGCGAATAAGACTCATTTCCTTTCCTGAAGGACTGAAGTCCAAAAGATGATCTTCCCCTGGGAGAGTGTTGAGGAGAATCAGAAAAGCTGCTTTCTTACCTTGAATTTCTCAACTAGCTTCAAGCCCATGTGCATCAAATACTTCCAGCCTACCATGAAATAAATAAGTAAAATCCAAAGCTACTGGAGGAAGCAGCTATCTCTATGAGTAATTCAAGATGGTAGGCTAGACAGTCTGTATAAAACTTGCAGCCGAGAAGTTCTGAGATTAGTCTAATTCAGCCATGATCCTCTGTAGCAACTGTAAGATTCAGTGAAAGGAGTCTGCCTCATGGTTCAGGCAGAAAAGTGTTTACTAGGGGAGAACATACTGCAGGCCTCACAAAATGGAGGTGTGCTGAGGATGCAAGGGATGCAGGGAAAGGGAAAGGCAAGGAAAAGAAAGAAAAGGAGTAAGGGGCAAGAAACAAGGGGATAAAGGGGAGGAGAGCTAGTGATGGTGGGGAGAAGGTGTGGCAGCAAAGACCTTAGAGCCTGGGAGACCTCCCACTGCCCCCCAGGTGCTCCAATTCCCTGGGATACTAGTGCTGGGCAGAGACTTCTAGGGAAGGGGCCACATGTGCACCAAGGAAGAACAATTTGGAGGGGCCATTTTTTCCCAGGCAGACCTAACATTCTAGCCTTTGATAGTTATAAAGAGGCACTGATTCTCTCTGGCTGCTTCCTACTGGCAAGGGGCATAGATGTTAGGTGTAGAAGGTGGAGTTGTCATTGGTCCAGGAGAAAGCAGCGGTAAGAGTACCTTGGAGGTGAATGTGGGTATGGATGAAATCTGAAAGAACTCTAAGGAGGCAGAGGCTGAGAAATAAGAAAAAATATTATTAGATGGCACACACATGGCAGAAAATTAAAAATTGGATGATTTGTCTAGTTCCTAGCTCCTGTCTTCCAGGTGGTCCTGGAGCTGATAGAAAATGTCTCTTGCTACTTCTGACTATTTAACATTTGGTGACTGTGTTGGGGAGAGCATTGTGGATGGTTAAGAATAAGCAATCAGAACTGGGCATCAGGTGGGTTACGCCTATAATTCCAGCTACTCAAGAGGCTGAGATCTGGGATAGCAGTTCAAACTCAGCCTGGAAAGAAAAGTCCCCATGAGACTCTTATCTCCAATGAACCACTCAAAAACTGAAATGGCACTGTGGCTCAAGTAGTAGAGCATTAGCCATTAGTACAAAAATGCTCAGGGCCAGTACTCAGGTCCTGAGTTCAAGCCCTACAACCAACAAAAATATAAAAGAATAAACAGTAAGAAGCTGGACTGGAGTGATTAAGGGTTCATTGTGAGGCCTTGAACATCTCCTATAACTGGACTATAGCTGTCTAGATTATATGTATGGATAAGAGACCCAGGAAGGGGCCAAGACAAACTGAGTCCTGAGTCTAAGACTCACTATAGATTTCTATCCATTTAGAAGAAAGACAGGTAAGAACATTAGATAGGCATGCTTATTAAAACTATTTTCTTTTCATCTCCCAGCTCTGGTTAGTTTTGAAAGAGCAGAAACAGAGTGACTCTATTTAATAGGATCTGACACCATCCTCTCTTATTCTTCTCCATGATCCCTTGTCTCCAGGACTAGATTTGTCACAGAGGTGTAGGTGCTTGTTACTGGAATGGCCTGTCCCAGTTAGTGGTTTGTTTTTTTTTTTCCTGTCAGTTACAGGGCTTGAGCTCAGGCCTGTGAACTGTCCCTGAACTCTTTGCTCAAGGCTAGTACTCTACCACTTGGAGCCTCAGCACCACATAGCATTCTGGTGGTTAATTAGAGATAAGAATCTCAGAGAGACTTTTCTGCCTGGGCTGGGTTTGAACCACAATCGTCAGATCAAATGCCTTGACATTTTCAATTGAAGCAGCAAGTAGAGTAATAGAAATATTTTTATAGCAGGGCTTACCTTGAATTTATTAAGAATAGAAGTTTGACAAATAAATACTTGCAAGACTTATTTATTCCTCCATAGGTCTAACCAAATACTGCAGAGGGTAAAAAGTGCAATGACAAAGCTCAGTAGACAGGACAAGTGTTTTAAAATAATCTAATTTTTAACTGAATATAGCACTTTAGGATAATACTTGAAACCAATAATTATTAACTGAATGTCTGTATCCAAGGCAGCTCACATCCTTGGGAAACTCATATTATAAACTTGACAAACTTAGTAGTGCAGAATTGCTTTCATAGACAGACATAAGGGATGAGATGCTGATTTTACATCAGTGTATTAATCTTGACCTTATTTAAATCACAGCCAACTTAATTACGTACAAACTTTACTTACAAAATCTATTTTATAAATTCAAGACATACTCATACCATCTGCTACTTACTTGAACCTTCTGGGGTCTGTCTTAATTGTCTCCCTCTTTTCATTTTGGAACAAACATTTAAGACAATTCTTACTTTCCAAATCCTTTCTTATCCAAAGAAACCATTTTTGTTTCCTTAATTCCTTTCTCTTTCTTTACATTTCCCAAGCATAACTCTTAGTCACATTTGTTCGCACCCAAATCTGATGAGCTTCTTTGTGGCTTGAGTTTAAAACAGCTTATTTTTTTTTCCCTTTAGCCTGGGTGGCCAGTTATCAGAAAATGTTAAAACAATTTTGGTAAAGAGACACATTAGCATACAGATTGACCTTTGAACACTTGCTGGTAGGGTGGGGGGTGTTGCATGAAAATCTACCATGTGGCTAAGATGGTGAATTTCTGGACAAGTTACGATAGTAAGAAAACTTGGGGGGGGTGCTTTATTAAGTAAGCAAGTAAACAAGCAGACGAGCAGAAAGGCAGGTGTACACAGTAACAGAATGTGGGTGCTCTTGAGAACACACACACATACACAGAGAGAGAAAGAGAGAGAGAAGAGAGAGAGAGAGAGAGAGAGAGAGAGAGAGAGAGAGAGAGAGAGAGAGAGAGAGAGATAGAGAGAGAGAGAGAGAGAGAGAGAGTGTTTTGGCTAAGAGAATTTAAGTCCAGGATGACCAGCCTTCAAGAGGGAACCTAGGGGGAGCCATGGGACCCAGCCTGCATCTCATTCTCAAGGACACAAGCAGAGAGGCAGAACGAGAAAGGGAGAGGTAAGGAAAATTACCATTGTAGAGGAGATGGTTGGGTGGCTTTATGAAAAAAGAGACAGGAGTAAGGCAGACAGAGACAAGATGAGCAAGCAGAGTCTGAATGTATAGAACCTCTTGTCCTTTATCATTGTGTTAGCAGAAACTGGCAATAAAAATAAGGCACTTTGGCTTTATAGAGTACTGAAGGGAAAGGACATCTAGAAAGTGTAGGAGACAACACCACAAAGGAATGTCCTGCTTTGGAAGAGACTTTCCAATGAGAAATGTGGGGAGAGAGTCTGGTGAGGGTGAAGAGGCTACAGCTAGAAGGCATCCCTGTCCACCCAGAGTTTCTTAGAGTAAGAGACAAATTCTCAATTCAGGCATCTCCAAATGGGAAGTGACTGG
The DNA here is from genome assembly GCF_024711535.1 of Dipodomys merriami. NCBI lineage: Eukaryota > Metazoa > Chordata > Mammalia > Rodentia > Heteromyidae > Dipodomys > Dipodomys merriami. Next base: position 45,051,930 of record NW_027206290.1, on the reverse strand, counting down.
CCCAAGAAGTGTAGGGGATCCCTTTGCTGTGGTGCCATGTTGAAAGAGTCAGAGGGCCTGTGGGAAGTCACTCACCAGAAGCAGAGGGGTAGGAGAGAGCAGAGAATGGTGTGGTGTGGGTGCAGAGCCAGCAATGGTAAAGGCATGAAGTCTGATGTGGGGCTTCTAGGGCAGTTTGAGTCCATGGAGGGGTGGACAGGAGGCACATTAACCCTCAGAAAGAGAAGTGGATGGAATCCAGCCACTCCTGACACTAACTCCTCCCGGGTGTCAGCACCATTATGTAAGGTTCAGGGAAAGGCGAAATAAATAAGTAAAATTCATATCTACTGGAGGAATCTGCTGTCTCTAAGAGAAATTCAGGACAGCAGGTTAGGCAGCAAGTATAGAACTTGCTGCCGAGAGGTTCCAAGATCACTCTAATTCAGCCATGACCTTTGTAGTAACTGTATGGTTCGGTGAAAGGAGACTGCCACATGGGTCAGGCAGAAAAGAGTTTATTGGGGATAGAGCATACTGCAGGCCTGCACAAAGTGGAGGTGTGCAGGGGATGCAAGGGATGCAGGAGAAAGGAAAGAGAAAGGAAAGAGGGTAAAGGGGCAAGGAGCAAGGGAAAGGCTTCAAGGGGCAAGGACAAGAGGGTACAAGGGACAGAACCAATGATGGAGACAGATATATAGGGAGAGGGTGGGAAGGAGGGGTAGAGCCTGGGGGGAGGCCTCCCCCTGCCCCTAGATGTGCCAGTTACTTGGGATACTAGTTCTGGGCGGGACTGCTGGGGAAGGAGCCACCTGTGCACCAAGGGTGAACAATGGGGAAGGGGTCATTTTCCCTGGGCAGACCTAACAGTAAGCATAACTGGAGTAGGACTCAGCAAAACTTAATTAAACATGCTTTCTGGATTGTATTTTTTTTGTGAAGTCGGTCAAATATGTTTACCAGAAGGGAGGTCATTTACAGAACAGTAGCTGTTTACTGAGTAGAGCCCCTTAGACTTAAAATGGTGCAAGATGGTATTTTAAAAATCAAAGCACAGAAATGGTGGGACAAAGGGTGAACCAATTCAGCAGTGAAACCCACTAGACACTCTGTTGGAAATGAATTATACAACCTGGGTGTGAGAGAAGTCAGGAGGGGAAAACACTGGGTGAGAATGAGGGACTGGGGGTGGGACACTATTCAAAAGGAAATGTCCCCATTATCTGACTTATGAAACTGCAACCCCTCTGCACATCACCTTTATAATAAAAATTTAAAAATCTAAAAAAATAGATTATAAAAATATTAATGTATTTTTACTTTCCCAAATCCTTGAATGCTTCCAGTGTTTTTTCCCCCTCTCCATCCTTTGAAATGTATAGCTTTCTTTCCTTTCGTGGAAGATGGATAAAGCATAGAACAAAGATATCATTACTACCAACCTTGAAGAGTGTTGTGAGGCCACAACTGGAATGACAGTCTGAAAGCCAAGTTCTTTTGACTTGTGAGAACTAAGCACTTGAGATACAAGGCTTTTATTCTGAGTCTTCAATAGGCCATAGTTTAAAATAAACCTACACTGAACTTAGAAAGCTCAGATTGGAGTAATAACAATAAGAGGAAATAAAATACAGAATCAGGAGCTCATTAATGAAGAGAGGTACAATTTCTACCACTTGGTGGAGGAGAAGGAGAATTGAAGAAGAGAACAAGACAGCCAGATTAGAGCCAATATTATTAGGCATGTTGGGATTGGTGGCCATAGGGGGTGTAGCTGTGGGAGTGGGTGGGTAGCAGTATACCTCAGTGTTGCTGGTTGTCTGGTACCAGAACATCACTCCTGGGCTCCTTATACCTTTACACACCTTTCTTTGTAAGTAGCACCTCTGTTAAGAGTCTTCCAATAGTTTTTTGGACAGTGATTTCTGTCAGGACCCTGATAAACTATATAATTAGATGGGATTGGGACCCAACTATAGCTACTCAGTCACTTGAAAGGAAATTGCCATCTATGAAAGTTTATTGGGTTAGTTTATCAAGAGTTGTCTTTAATTGGGAACAAGTTTTGAAGGCTTATTATCTGGTCAGTTATTAGGCTGTTATGACCTTCCAAGTCTTATGTTATGACCCAGCATTGCAGATGAATGCCACCTGCGGCCACCCTGCCACATAGGCTATATGCATTTTGTGTTAAGGACTAGACAAAATTGTCAGCAATGTAGGCCCTGTGGGTCCCCAAGGCATGAGTTCAAGGAATTAATTCATTACCTAGAGCTATAGGACACAACTGAATGCAAAGGAACCAATGGGAGGCCCCCTGTAAATGCAGATCTTCTATCTGACAAATAGAGCCACACTCTCAATCTAATACATGCCAGTGCTGCCCTTGAAATCATGCTGGGCTTTCCAGTGTTATGATAAAGAAAGCATCTCAAAATACCCAGTGAGTCTGCCTCTCTGACCTTGCTCTCCAGGCTCCATTGGCATCATATTTTCTCTGTCCTAGCCCACACCCCTTCTCGAGTTATTTGAACTCCTTATACATTTTTCTGCCTCAAGGCCTTTCATATTGGAGTCTTCTGCTCAGAAGCCCTTCCTCTCCCCTCTTGGAAGATCACTGCCTACTCTTTCTTCAGATTTTAGTTTCAGGGTCACTTTTTTAAGAGTCTCTCCTGAGTTCCTCTCCAGTTTACATCATTCAGGAACTTCTAGGCAGTGTGCCTCATCTTTGCTGAGCTACTTGGAGTTTTACACTTGCCTTTGTAATATTTGATCACTGTTCTTTCTAGAAAACAGTAATCATAAGAAGAAATAATGTATATTAGATGCTTTCTTGGTGGCATTTCCTCATGCAGACTTTAGATATGAGAGCTCACTAGATCTCCATAGTGACTGAGTACAAATAGAACTAGCATTAACTTCTGTTCCATGGATGAGAGCAGCCCAGAGAGGTTAACCACTTTGATAAGGTTAGGTAGCTCTGGAGGATGGGAATTCTGTTTTAAGTGGCCTTGAGTACTGCTGTGGACTGAAATTTGCCTTCCTCCATTAAAATATGAAATCCTTTTCTCTCAATGTGTCTGTATTTGGAGCCAGATGTCTTGGGAAATAAACAGGATCAGGAGGGTAGATTTAACAGAGTTGGTAGCTTTACAAGCATAAGAAGAGTGAGAGACATTTCTCAATCTCTTCCTTGTGGGGACAGAGCAAAGGGGCTGCTGTTTGTCAAGGAGAGTCTTCACTAGATTCTGGCTGTGCTGGCTCTGATCTCAGACTTCTTTCCTCCAGAGATTGAGAAAAAATGTTTCTGATGTTTAAGCCATCTAGTCAATGGTATTTTATTGTGGCAACTTAACTGAACCAAGACAAATACCACATCAGAGTGTCTAAACCCTAGAAAACACTTAACTGTAGCCCTCCATTGACTATCTGAATACAAGGCATTTGAGGTGAGTTTCAGGGGTTCAGTGCTAAGCACGGAGCTCTAGTGGTCAGTGCCAGTCGTGGGAGAGGCCTGGACTCAGGAGTTAGCTGAGAGATAGCCTGAGGAGAACAAGTCAAAAGAGCCAGGCATGGGAATGCACTCCTGTATTTTTGGCATCTGGAAGGTGGAGACAGAATTGAGTAGTTTAAGACCACTGTAGAGTGATACTATCTCCAAAAAAATTATGGAAGAGAAGATGTCACCAAAAGAATGATCTTTTCTGTTGTTAGAAGAACAGGTCACTAGTCATGATTGGTAGAGTCACTGGGAAGTGGACCCCCAGATAGGTGCAAAAATCCTACTTCCATAGAGTTGGGCACCTGGGAAAAGAAAGTTCAAGTGTACAGATGGTGCTCATTTCTTCCAGTTTGTTTTAGTCTTTCTCTAATAGGTAGCATTCCACTAAAAGGTAAAATTGGAAACCCTCAGCCCATGGACATCTGCTGTGAGGAAAGAGCTACAGAGGGCCTTTCCATGCATCTTGACTCACAGGAAAAAAGGGCAGGGCTGAAGAGATTGTAGCCGGGATGAAACACACCCAGCAACCAGAAGCTACAGCTAAAGAGGGAACCATGACAACACAGTTGTCCTCTGGGATGGCCCAGGCACTTTTCAAAGACTCAGTCTTTTGTAAAGCTCTGAAATTTTCATATTGACAGGTGTGGTCAACAGGATGAGGGAGGGCATAGGAGATAAAGCTCAGTAACCAGTGATTTCTAGTTTCTATTGGCACCCAGAAAAGGACCTTGGACTAGGAATCATGTAGTCATTATGTGTGTGTGTGTGTGTGTATGTGTGTGTGTGTGTGTGTATGAGCGCGCATAAGCACACAATGTGAGCGTAAGGGCGGGGAGAACTGTAGTGGGGCTTGAACTCAGGTCCTGGGTGCTTCCCTTTAGCTTTTTTGCTCAAGACTGGCACTCTACCACTTGAGCCACAGCTGCATTTCTGGCCGTTAAGTGGTTAATTGGAGTAAAGCATCTCATGAGCTTTCCTACATGGGCTGGCTTCAAATCATATCCCCAGATCTCAGCTTCCTGAGTAGCTTGGATTATAAGTGTGAGCCATCTGTGTCTGGCTACTGCCCTTACTTTTCATCTACCTTGTAATCTTGAACAAGGTTTTCATGTTTCTATGTTTAAAAAGGGAAGAGGCTGGACTAATTATGCTATTCCACCGTTAAGTTCTGCAACTCTTGACAAGGCAGAATATGCTGCCAGTGGCTTATCCTGTTCATGAGAGGGAAGGAATGAGAATTTGTAGGTTTACAGTCTGGAAGGTACTGGAGAAGACCTTGACAGAGGATGGCTCTCTGAGTCTGTAAGTGATATGGTGACAGTAGCAAGCACAATAATAGTTTAATATATAAACTGTGAGCTCTTATCTCCTCAGTAAATTCAGCATCTCTCCTGGGAAAAGAGACTTCCTTGTCTCTTCTGGCTGCTGCTCCTTTGGGGGGAATTATGAACAGTGGCAGGACAAGAGTTCCTCTTTACAGATTTATTTGCTGATCAGTGCCTGATATCAGGAGGGAGAAAATGCCCTTGGAATCTCAGCTCAGTGATGATCTATATTCAGTGGTGCTTAGTATGGAACCTTGCTCATGGTGGAGAGGAGCCTATACTATTATAGAGACCAAGGGTGACCCGGCACTGGGAAGGTATTTTCTCTCAAAGAGCTCTCATAACTCACAAGGAGTGGGGAGGAGCAGAATGGCTTCCTCATTGTTGTAAGTGAGAGAATGCCAGGAACTATGATTGTGTGCAAGGTCACAGAACTGGCCAGCATCAGGAGTGGACCTCTCTGTGTCATCACTCTCTTATTATCTACAAAATATGGCATTCAAGATATGCTTTCTTTGATTCTGTTTTTCTCCTTTTTATAAGCTGTAGCAATGGAGGGAGCAGCTTACTAAATCGTGCTATACTCTCCTTGCTGAAGTCAAGGTCAACCATTTCAATCCTGCAAGGTAAACTCTGTGAAGGAAGATCAGCAGCAGAATAAGTCTCTCTGTGTGTGTGTGTGTGTGTGTGTGTGTGTGTGTGTGTGTGTGTGTGTGTGTGTGTGTTGGTACTGAGACTTGAACTTATGACCTCCAGTGCCTATTTAGCTTTTTATTCCTCCAGGCTAGCTAGCACTCTACCATTTGAGCCAACATTGCCACTTCTGGCTTTTTGATGGTTTATTGGAAATAATAGTCTCATAGATTTTCCTGCCTGGGCTGGATTTCAACAGAGATCCTCCATCTCAGCCTCCTTGGTAGCTAGGATTACAGGCGTGTGCCACCAGTGCTCAGCTACTTACTAGTATTTTCTTTATGAATGCTCACAATTTCATATTGCACATGAGGAAACTGAGAGTCTGAGGTCAAATGATTCATCTGATCTTGATTAAAGTGGGTTTTCATGGCATCAACTTGACTTAAATGGGGTCATGGTCTTAGAGCTCCCTTTCTTTCCATGGTCTGGAGTTAGAGTTAATCAAAAGGAAGATTAGCTTGAATTTGGAGGGTGCAGATCATTCTCTGAAAGTTGGCTGAGGAGATTGGATGTAGAGGTGAAGCAGGCACAAGCCTTTCCTTATAGCTCACATCCCTACATCTGATTCTGCCTCCTAATGGCTGCCGGGCCAACCAGCAGTGAGTGACATGTCCATGGCACTCTGGCGGCTCTGTCTGTCCTGACCAGGACTTGGACTATTAAAGCCCCTGATTGCCTTTGGGCTCAGTGCTAATGCTCCAGGAGCACTGGATAGTGACTTTCCTCTGACCCTCTAATTCCTATGGGACCCTTCCACAAGGGAGTCAGGTTTTAGTCCTACCTTAACCTCTTTTTCCATAAGTGCCATTGTAGTTCCTTCCTTCACTGAAGCATGGCTGATGTACACAGTTGACAGAGGTGGGATTTGAACCAAGATCTGGCTGACTCTAAAGCTTATACCAGTAACTTCACACATGATTGGAAATGAAGAGACAATTTTTTCTAACTAACTCTTACATGCATGCACATATGCACACACACACAAACACACACAGACACAGAGAGAGTCAATTATAGTGAATTATATAAAGATTATTGCTTTTATATTTTGGAGAAACGTTTCTTACTTTACAACCTTAATCCCACTAGCACTGATAAGATGATTTTTGAACAGCCTTCCAAAATCAGAAAGGTCCCCAGCTCTAATATCTATTTTGGTCAGCATTAGCATAAAGCAAGGCTCTCATTTGCAGCACTACTGAAAGGAGGGCAAATGATTCTTCACCAGGAAGGGATGGGGGCTGCTCTGTGTATTGTGATATCCTTGGCTCCTACCTAAGAGATGCCAGTGGCACCCTGCCGTTGTGATAATTAAATGTCTCTAGGGGGTAAAATCACCCCCAGTTGAGAATCCCTGGCATAAGGAAACAAACACCATGATGTAAGAGCAAATGCTTGGAATTGGAAGCCACTTGAAGCTTCTCCTCCAGGCACCACTTTCTGAGTGGTAAACAACTCTCTCCCTGACTTCTGCAGTATGTCTCACTCTGAGCTCATTCTTCCTCCCCTTTTCCATCCTTTCTTGGGGTGTCTGTGTGTATAGCTAAGGACTATAGCCCTTTCAGACACACACCTTGCTAGTCTCCCTAAAGAGTGTTCCCTTTCCCCTTTGTTCTCCTTATCCATTCACTCCAGTGCATCTTATAAAGGTTATCCACATACATTATGAAATTATTAGAATACGTATGAGATTCATCTTTGCCAGTGTCAATGTGAGGCTTATTGCTGTAGAGAAGAGGAAAGAAAAGCTGGGGAGGGGGGCAGTGGTTAGCCATCACTTTATTTCAAATGACTGTTTAAAAGAAAGTGGAGAAGCAAATTACAATAGTTGTGAAATCTGAGTAGTGGGTAGTTGTGGCTATTTTTTTTTGGTTGTAATTTTCTGAGGTTTTGTGAAACATGTATGTATGTATGTAAGAAACAGTAACGGTATGTTGAACAACTGTGATTAGCAATGTGTGACATTGATCAAGATGTATTGTATCCATAAACTATTTTTTGAATGGCAACTCCTTTGTACCACTACTTAAAGATAATTCTTAAAAAAATGACAGCTTAATCTTTTAGGGAATGTTCATAAAATCATTTTGAATTTCATATCGATTTTTAGGTGTGTTTGTGTGTATGTGTGTATGCATGTGTTTATGTGTCTGTCTGTACCAGTACTGGAACTTGAACTTAGGATCAGGATACTGTCTCCTTTGAGCTTTTCTTGTTCAAGGCGAACATTCTACCACTTCAACTGCAGCACTACTTCCAGGTGTTTTTTTTAATGGTTAATTAGAGATACAAGTCTCATAGACTTTTTACCTGGGCTAGCTTCAAACCTCAATCCTCAGATCTCAGTCTCCTTAGTAGGTAGGATTACAAGCATTTGCCATTGGTACCTGCCTCTGTCTCCTTTTGATTCCAAGATTAGAGTGCCCCTCTATGGAAATAAAGAAATCTTAACTTGGAAGTAAATCTTTTCCCTCTCCTTAGATTGGGCTACAGGTGGGGAAGGGGAAGAGGTCCCCACTTGTTTTTTTTCTGCTTGTACACCCAATGTCCCTTAGCTGTGGCTTCAACCCAGTGACAGGGGAGAGAAAAGGAAAAGAAAGAGGCATATGAGGCATATGCTAGTGTTCATGTGGCTGAAGGTGCGGGGTTATCCAAAGCTGAAAGCATGCTTTTCCTCATCCTGGCCTTCTTGGCCTTCTCCCCCACCCAACTATTTTTTAGGTGTGTGTGTTGGGGTTGTGTGGGGAGGAGTCTATAGGATTTTTCATTTTTCAGGCTGTTTCCTGGAATTCTTTGAATTTAGTCATTCCACCTTATCAGGTGGCCCCTTGTAGGAGTTCCTATCTCAGCCTGGGACATTCAGTGAAATGCCTATAGACATTTTTCCTAGAGAGCTTCTCGTGCCTAGGAATGGCATAAGATCCAAGAAAACCGGGGGCTGGGAAGGTGGCTCAGTGGTAGAGTGCTTGCCTAGCATGCATGAAGCCCTGGGTTCGATTCCTCAGTACCACATACACAGAAAAAGCTGGAAGTGGTGCTGTGGCTCTGGTGGCACAGCACTAGCCTTGAGAAAAAAAAAAAAGATCCAAGAAAATCTTCCCAATGGTGACATCTGACATCTACGAACCCCAGTGTTCTCTCAGGGGTACTCTAGTGACACTAAAAGCAATACCAATGGTGGTAGCTGGTCCAGTTCTCTGCCTCTTTCCCCACCTAACAACTGTGAAAGTCCTTGGATGCATTTCTTTGACTTTTTCCACTTTTTTCATGCTTTTCCTCCCTAATGTACATATACCTCAAATGCCTCTTTTTTATTTTTGCTTTCCTAATGTAATTATTTTGTGTCAAATCCAAACAAATGAATGGAATAGGTAATGGAAAGTGCTGATTAGGGGTGCATTGTGTTGTATTGTGTCTTGTGTGTGTCTTGTGCCATATACTGTACTTCTATCTGCTTCTTTTCTTCTCTTATTACCAGTAAGTAGTTAATACAAAGAAGTTGTCATTAAACAAAGGAGTTTATGAATACAATGCATCTTAATCAATGTCACCTCTTTCAACATTCTCACCCATCACTCCCAACCAATCCCTTTCCTTACTTTTCTTAATTTTGTAGGATATTCATTGAATTGTTGACTATGTTCTTCTCCTCCTCGTTCATCTATCCCTTTCTCCTTGACCCCACTCCACTCCTTGCAAGTATCTTATTCCTGGTTCTATCTACTTCTTACTGATTGTCATCTATGTATCTATCTCTGTCTATCCATTATTAATCCATTTCAATATTGACTGAGCACTTTTAGAACTGAGTTATTTATCTGTAGCTAAACTTACCTCATCTTAGTTCACATATTAAAAAAAAGGAAAACTAAGAGATGAAACCAATCAGGAAATGGCCAGTCTGATTGACTCAGCCTATGTTCTTAATTCCCACACACCACCTTCTGGGATAGTGTCTAATGATATGTAGGTGTTGGTTGAGCTGCGAAAAAAAGAGAACATCCTGTCTCTTTATGTTTCAAAAGGAGCTTGTTTGCGACTCAGTTTTCAGCCTTATTTTGTCTATACCACAAATATAAGGTTTAAATATTTAAAAAGTTGGGTCTGAAAATAAAGCTTTAACATGCTCGGGAACACAAACTCCAATGACCTTCTCTGATTTATCTAACCTGTTTAGTGATTACAGAATCATGCTGTTATGAATGTATTAGTTGCCAAGGTTTCCATAACACATGACTATAGCCTTGATGATTTCAGATGACAGAAATATAGGACCTCTTAATTTTGGGCACTGGTATCAAGTTGTTGGACAAGACTGTGCCAAGGACTTGAGGAGAATCCTTCCAGTCTCTTCTTGTTTCTGGTAGCTCTTGTCATTCTTTGGCTTGTGGCAGCATCCTTCCATCCTATGCTTTGTCTTTATCCAATCTTCTTCCTTTCCTGTTTTGATGTGAATTTCCCTACTCTTCTTACTAGGACTTGCCGTTGGATTAAGGGTGCACCCTGATCCAAAATGAACTCATCTTAAGATCCTTACCCATATATTTTTTGCAAAGACTCGTATTCCAAATAAATTCATATTCTGAGATTCTGAGTGGATGTTCTTTTTGAAAGCCACTTTCTACTTACTAAAATGCTAGGCAAGATCGCAATGCCTATTTCTACCACTATGAGATATACCTGCCATGAATCCTTTCATGCATGATTTGTGTTGAATTTGTGTGTGTGTGTGTGTGTGTGTGTGTGTGTGTGTGTGTGTGTGTGTGTGTGTGTGTGTGTGTGTGTGTGTGTGTGTGAATAAGAAGCCTGGGAAGCCATGTGTTTCTGAAATCAATGAAGTCAGGTGGCTGTGTTTTCCTAGGAAAATAATTGTGAAATTTTATTTTGTCTCATAGTTTCAGAGGTTTGAAAATATGATGGCGGGATGGGTATTGTACAGCATAGAGGCTCATGCCATGGCTTCAAGAAAGTCAGGAAGTAGGGGAGGGGAGAAAGAGACAGAGAGACAGATAGCCAGAGAGAAATACAGAGAGAATATGCCTATGTTAGAGGCTCTCTCCTTTTCCCCTTTTATTTCATCTGGATCTTGGTCTATTGGATGATACTGTCCACATTCTAAGCAGGTCTTGCTTAGAATGTGCTTATTTCCTTCTAGAAACATCCACCCAGACACACTAAGGTGTGCTTTACTAATCTGGACATGTTTCCATCTAATCAAGTCAACAATGGAGATTAGTGATGCTAGACTGCCTGATTCTCCCAGAATAGTCTTCTGTTGACTAATATAATATTAACAACCTTTACAAAGTCAACGTGCTTTTCAGGGTACCCACACTCTTAGAGAGGAACCATAGTAGTGGGAAAAATGGGTTCAATTCTGTGAAAGAACTGTGTTCTCTTCCAGGGGAAGCCTGTGTACACATCTCAGAAAGTATTATTTTTATACAGAGACATGAACACATAGCAGCTAAGTGAAAAATCATTGCTGCTTAATACATCCATCCTGGAGACTTGCTCCATTTCCCAGGCACTTTCATGAAAAACTTACTCTCTGAATTGCCCAAAAAGAATCAATACCAACTGGATAAATCATCTTAGCCCATGCTTCTGTGCTGACAGAGCAGGGGAAGACTGCTTGTTGAAATGTCTATCAAGTCTAATGAACATTTCCAACAGGTTTGTTCACTTTTCCTTTGGCTCAGTCCAGCTCACACTTCATCTAGACAGGTGAATTTTACAGATGCAAATTTTTGGGGTCCAGCTGTCGCTGGTCATAAGGACCAATTTAATTTTGAATTTCCCAGGAAGCACCATAGATTCCTGTCTGTCCTGTGTTTGTCTTTTGGCACTGAGCAATTCAATTTAGCTCTGCAAACATGTCACCAGTAGATTGCTCAGTGCGGGGCGCTGTGTTTGCACTGAGTGTGGGGTGTTCTTAGTTCCAGGGATCACAGCCCTGGGAAGCTAGCAAAGTAAACAAGCAGAGACTGGATGGAAATGTTCTCACAGAAGACTATGCAGGGCTCCATGGCAACCCACAGGGGCAATCAATTCTTTAGCACATTTTTCTTATCACAAAATAAGTAACATTTCTGGTAGAAAATATAGACATGACAACATGAATCATGGTCCCATGCAAGCCTTTCAAAGGGATCAAGCTTCTGCTTCCCTATAATTATTATCCTAGGTCTAAATGATGAGGCCTTGAATGTTTATACTTAATCTTTACCCATGGTGACAGAACTGTTAATTGAGAAAGCTGGGTTTTAAACTAGGTCTACTCCTGAGCTGAGGACTCACCTATGACCCAATCCCTCCAGTCCCGCTTTTTCCAGGCAAAAGAGAGATAGCATTTGTTTTGTGTTACTGAGCAAGCAAAAACAACAACTCCCAATAAACGGAGAGGTTTGAAATGAACCTTCTTGATGAACATAACCTGAAGTATGCTGTTTTGACCAGTGTAGACAAGTCTGTGAAGAAATAAGGTTTTTCTTCTGAGGCTGAAATCTAAGGAAGCTGATGATTTGTGTTCCAGCTAGAAAGACTCCCAAACAAATTGACTAATTCCATCTATCAGTTTGCAAACATGGGATGGAGCCAATTCATTGGGAACATTACCCATCCAAGAATAAATCAGAAAATAATCAAGTCCATGTAATGAGTTTGCCCATTAGATTCAATTTGGTTAATATTTAAGTAGAAGTATAATTTCTTGTTAAAGTTTCTTAAAGTTAAATTTTAGTTAAAGAGGAAATATAGACATCTAACAAGAGAAAAAGAAAAATTGCAGGACAAAAAAACAGTTCTTTAAATTTGGCCCATACTTATATCTATGTGCATCTTTGTATCTTTGTCTACATTTCAGCTTGTACCTTGGCCTTGGTCTCCACTTTCATCTATGATCAGGGTCATATTACCCTTGCATCTACCAGTAGATTTTAATAACAATATCACCCCATGTTTGTGTTCTTACTTTCTTTTTTTAATATAGCACTGGGGCTTCAACTAAGGGCCTCCTGCTCTTGGTTGGCCTTTTTTTAAAAAAGGCTGGAACTCTACCACTTGATTTACAGCTCCACTTCCTGCTTTTTGGTGTTTGGAGATTTGAGTTTCATGGACTTTTCTGCTTAGGCTGGATTTGGACCACAATGATCCTTAGTTCTCAGTCTCCTGAGAAGCTGAGTTTATAGGTGTGAGCTACCAGTATCCAGACTACCACAATTAGTTTTTAAAATCTATGTGTTTACTATCTAACACATGTTTCCATGTTACATATAGTCTTCTTTGCTATTTTTGCTTTCTATATATTATTCCCTCAGGTGAACAGAACTTATTTAACCAATCCCTTACTATGATAAATTTCATAATTTTATAGTAAGTCTGTATATGAAACTCTAATTTTATCTTTAGGGAAAATAAAAAAGTAACTAAAATGGAAGTGTCCAGAATGAAGTGTATAGAGCTTGTGCCTTAAAGAAGTAAGAGAAGGAGTTAACTTAACTAAAGAAGTGAAGGACCTCTAAGATGAAAACTTTAAAAACCTGAAAAAGGAAATTAAGGCAGAACTGAGGAAGTAGAAAAACTTCCCATGCTCCTGGACTGAGAAGATTAACATCGTGTAAATGGTAATACTTCCAAAGGCTATCTATAAATTCAATATGATACATATCAATATTCCAACCTCATTCTTCAATGAAATAGAAGAAGCAACCCCAAAATTCATATGGAACAATCAAAGACCCGGAATAGCAAAAACAATCCTTAACAGAAAGAACAGTGCTGGAGGAATATCAATACCAAATTTCAAACTCTACTACAAAGCCATAGTAATCAAACCAGCTGGATACTGGCACAAGAACAGACCTGAGGACCAATGGAATAGAACTGAAAACCCAGAAAAGAACCCACAGACCTAATCTTTGATAAGGGAGCTAAAAAAATAGAATGGAAGAAAGACAGCCTCTTCAGTAAATGGTGCTGGCAAAATTGGTTAACTACTTGTAGAAAACTAAAGCTAGATCCTTATATATCACCCTGCACCAGAATCAACTCCAAATGGATCCAAGACCTGGGAATTAAAGTAGGCACCCTGAAAACATTACAGGATGGAATAGGAGAAACCCTAGGTCTCCTTGGCACAGGCCGAAATTTTCTTAATAAAGACCCAGAAACACAACACATCAAAGAAAGGTTGGACAAATGGGATTGCATGAAATTGCAAAGCTTCTGCAAGGCAAAGGACATAGCTAGCAAGATCAATAGAAAGCCCACGGATTGGGAGATCTCACTAGCCATACAATGGATAAGGGTCTCATATCTAAAATATATCTGGAACTCAAAAACTTAAATCCCCCAACAACAAATCCTCAAAGAAACAACTGCCCAATAAATAAGTGGGCTAAGGACTTAAAGAGAAACTTCTTTGAAGAGGAAAGAAGGATGGCCAATAGACACATGAGGAAATGTTCAACCTCTCTAGCCATAAAAGAAATGCAAATCAAAACAACATTGAGATACCACCTCACCCCAGTGAGAATGGCTATAATCAAGAACTCTAATAACAACAGATGCTGGAGGGGATGTGGCCAGAAGGGAACTCTACTGCATTGTTGGTGGGAGTGTAAAATTGTTCAACCACTTGGAAAGCAGTATGGAGGTTCCTCAAAAGACTCCGCATAGAGCTCCCCTATGACCCAGCAATTCCACTTTTGGGCATTTACCCAAACAATCACAAACAAGGCTATACTAACGCTACCAGCACAACTATGTTTACCACAGCATTATTTACCATAGCTAAAATTTGGAACCAACCCAGATGCCCCTCAGTAGAAGAATGGATCAAGAAAATGTGATACACGCACGCACACACACACACACACACACACACACACACACACACACACACACACACACACACAGTGGAATTCTATGCCTCCATCAGAAAGAATGACACTGTCCTATTTGGTAGAAAATGGAAAGACTAAGTGAAGTAAGCCAGGCCCCAAAAAACATAGGTTCCATGGTTTCCCTTATTTGCAATAACTAGTACATGTCTATGACAAGCAGAAGAGGTCAAAAGCTATGTACATATGACCATATAAGATGATGCTAAGGTCAAAGCTATGTACATATGACCATATAAAGTGAAATGAACCCCAAGATAGAGACACAAGTGTTTTTTTCTTTCTTGCTATTGTTTCTAACATATTTATAATGTACCATGTGATTTTTTTGGTTTTTTTTGTATGTCCTCCCCCACGGTATAACATACCCTGTTTTCACTGTATTTGATGTCAGTGCCTGGCATCTTGTATATACACTTCTCTAATTTGGGGAGGGGAAAAATCAAAATGCTTAAATAGGGATACTGATTGACCCATTGTAACAATGAGATGCACAAGACATTATGTTGAAAAACAAACTTTACTATGGTCTTGTTTGTGATTATTTGGGTAAATGCCCAAAAGTGGGATTGCTGGGTCATAGGGGAGCTCTATGTGGAGTCTTTTGAGGAACCTCCATACTGCTTTCCAAAGTGGTTGAACAAGTTTACATTCCCACCAACAATGTAGTAGAGTTCCCTTCTGGCCACATCCCCTCCAGCATCTGTTGTTATTAGAGTTCTTGATTATAGCCATTCTCACTGGGGTGAGGCAGTATCTCAATGTTGTTTTGATTTACATTTCTTTTATAGCTAGAGAGGTTGAGCATTTCTTCATGTGTCTATTGGCCATCCTTCTTTCCTCTTCAGAGAAGTTTCTCGTTAAGTCTTTAGTGCACTTATTTATTGGGCAGTTGTTTCTTTGAGAATTTTTTGTTGGGGAATTTAAGTTTTTGAGTTCCAGATATATTTTAGATATGAGGCCCTTGTCCATTGTATGGCTAGTGAAGATCTCCTAATCCATGGACTTTCTATTGATCTTGCTAGCTATGTCCTTTGTCATGCAGAAGCTTCATGCAATCCCATTTGTCCAACCTTTCGGTAAGAGGGGGGGGGGGAGTGTAGTTGTGGAGGTGGGAGAGAAGGGATGGTAGGGGAAAAACAAAGGAGGAAGTAACAATGCCAGATAGGAAATGTGCCCATTACTTTACTCATGTAACTGTAACCTCTCTGTGTAGTATTTTTACAATAAAAACATTAAAAAAGAAAAAATACACAGGAATAAATATAATTTACAAAAAGAAGAAGAGAATTTATATTGGTTGGCAGAGCAAGATGGATGGGAAGAGGTAACATAGGAATTGGGATGTCAAGGAGAAACAGACTGCCTGTCTGGGTAGAGATAGTATGGTCTATGAGGTAAGGGGCACAAAGGTAAGAGATGGAGTGGGGTTGTCCAGGAGAGAGTCTCTGAATGCCTGGGTTCAGGGAGCCTGGGTTCAGGATAGAGCTAGGATGAGGCCCCAGGGTTGCTAAAAAAATCACCCAAATTATCTTACAAAGCACTGGGAGAGAGGGATACAGATGCTCTAACTGCAACTGAATGGCCAGGTGGACTTGGCACCTGCCCAGGCCTCCCACAATGGCATTACACTTTTCCTCTCTTCCTTCAGGGATCTCTGTGGAATAAGAAGCATGACCTTTAGGCTTGTTTGTCTGTAGAGTGGTGTGGATTCAAGAAAAGAAAATAAGCATGCCTGGCCACTAGATGCAGCAAGTTTATGCCTGTAAATTACTCACAAGTAATCAGCTGTACTCACCTGATGATGTGCCTGACCCATCATCTGATCAGCATAGCAGCCAAAATGGTCAGCTGGGATCCACACCTCACAATGGCTTTATAAAGATCTAAGGGCACAGAACCGGCCCTCAGCTATCGGCTGGGAGACACCAGATAGTCTTCAATGGAAGGGAAAAAACACATTTTCATTCACAGCCAGAAAGCAAGAGAAATCAAGCTTAGAATAGGACTAGGAAGGAGAAACATTGCCACTAAGGAATCTAGTTCTATAGAGACTCAAATAAGGTTCCATCTTTTAAAAAAATGCTTTTATAAGTTTTCATTTTATGTATTTTTTTTGTTTATGTGGTACCAAGGAATTGAACCCAGGGCCTCATGCATGCTAGGCAAGCACTCTACCACTACAGCACAGTCCCAGCTCTGGGGCTCCATGTTATAGTTTCTAAAGCATGCTTGGAGCCTGATGCCCTGCCAACCTTTAGCACCTGTTTGCTAAATCAAGAGACGTGGGCTTTTTAAACCCAGGAGCAGATTTTATAAACATTCAGGAGGAAAGAGCTTGGACTGCAAGCTGATTCCAGAGCCAAGAACCAGAACCCCAAACCCAGAGACAAAGTTAGGAAATAGAATTTGTTAGGAAGTAGAATTTCTGTGTTGAGAAGATCCAATAGGCTCTGTTTACCAAGGTCCTAGCATCATCTGGGTTCTTCTACTTCATGACACTCTGCTGCTGCTCTACCACTTGAGCTATGCCTCCAATTCCAGATTTTTACTGGTTGTTTAAGTAAGAATATTGTGTATTTGTCTGCTTCGGTTGGCTTCAAATCAGTGATCTTCTGTTCTCAGCCTCCTGAGTAGCTGGGATTACAGATATCAGCCACTGGTGTCTGGCTATTTTAAATTTTTTGGTGTGTGGAATTTTCCTATTGATTTCTCTAGTGGCTGGACGTATAGGAATTTACATTCTCATATCCTCAGCAGAATTTTCTGCTGTTTTCTTCTTTTTCCTTTCTTTTTCTTCTTTCTTTTTCTCCTTCCTTCCTTCCTTCCTTCCTTCCTTCCTTCCTTCCTTCCTTCCTTCCTTCCTACCTTCCTTCCTTTCTTCCTTTCGTTCTTTTCCTTTCTTTCTTCTTTTTGTTGGCCATGGGGCTTAAATTCAGGATGTAAGCACTGTCCCTAAGCTCTTTTTTGCTCAAGGCTAGTACTCTACCACTTTGAGTCACAGCTCCACTTCTGTTTTTTGAGTAGTTGATTGGAGATAAAAAGTTTCATGGGGACTTTTCTGCATAGGCTGTCTTTCAACTGCAATCCTCAGATCTCAGCCTGAGTAGCTAGGATTGCAGATATGAGCCACTGGCACCTAGTTTGCTGGAGTTTTCTGGATGATGGCCATTCTGACTGGGGTATGGTGGAGTTTCTTTTTCCTCATGGTTAAGGATGGTGGACATTCTCTCATGTATTTATTGGAACCCCAAGATATGGACACAACTGGTTTTTTTTTCTTTCTTGCTATTGTTTCTAATGTATTTATAAGGTACCATGTGATTTTTTTTTATTTCTTTATATGTTCCTCTCCCTCAGTATAACCCCTGTTGTCACTGTATTTGATATCAATGCTCTGCATCTTGTATATACAATTCTCTAATTTGGGGAGGGGGAGGGAAAAAACAAAATGCTTACATAGGGATTCAGGCTGACCCATTGTAACAATGAGATGTACTTGGCCATTTTAATTTTTCATTGGGGAAATGAGTTAAATACTCATTTGCCCATTCATGGGTTAGGTTATTAGTTATTGTTCATTTAGACCCCTCTGTTTATATCAACTGGCTTCTTCAGCCTTTGCTTTCCCTTTCAAATTTTTTATTGTTATTGTAAAGGTGATGTACAGAGGGATCATAGTTATCTACCTCAAATGAAGAGTACATTTCTTTTTATTTGTTAAAAAATAAAGTAGGCTCATTATAAGTAGCAAGAGGAAGTCACTAAGTGTTTTTCAATAGAGAGATGACAGATTACCACTGCGGGCCCTGGTATGGACACCGATGTGGTCCACGCCAGGGTTTCTCAGACCTGTGGCTATTTAGTTCTTTTTTTAGTACGTCACAGACTAGGCTTTTTAGACATAGGATAAAAAATTGTCATTGGGAAAGTGAACCAAAAGTGAACGACATGGAGATACTAATTTTCAATTATTAATCTCATCAGACATCAAATGGCTTGCAAATTGCCATAAAAGTTTCAACTGCTTCTCTCGGTCTCAGCTGTGGCCTCACTGCAGATGTGTCATGCACAGCTGACTCACCAACCCACTCCATGCAGCATGAGCAGCACAGAGGTGGCCTTTGCTTTGCAGTGGGAAGCTGCTGTGGTGTTTCACAGATACAGTATTGGGACGTAGTCTAGGAAAGGAAGAATGTGAAAAGAGAGAGGGTCACTGACAAGAAAACTTTGCTTTTCTTGACACCTGTGTGTTCCACACTATAAAAAGGCTTCTTGGCTGGGTGCCAGTGGCTTTTTTTTTTCTTCAATCCTAGGTATTCTGGAGGCTGAGATTCAGAAGATTACACGTTGTAGTCAGCTCTTGCAGGAAAGTTCATGAGACTCCTTCTCCAAAATAACAGAAAAAGCCAGACTAGAGGCCTGCCTCATGTGGTAGCAGTGCTGAGCATTAGAAAGCAGAGACCCTTTTAAAATAATAACCTAAGCGAAAAACGGAAGCATGATTTAAGGGATGGAGAAACCCCAAAGCTCTAAGGTCAAATTTAAGTTCTGCCAAAACCAACCAAACAAAAAAAAGATACTACTTGGTAATAGTTTTTGCTTCCTCTCTTGAGCTACAATTTTTTTTTGCTTTTATTTTTTCTAGACTTTTGTCAAGTACATTTACAAAATACTACAAGTAATTTTCATTTGGTTTGATGAAATATTTTACACATGTATTTTTCTTCAGACTTCAAAATTAAAAAAAATAAACTAGGGTCATTTTGCCTTTCTCTTTTCTAAAATGAGAGCTTTTGAACACTTCAACTGCTTTCTTCCTTTCCTTTCGTGAGGCGTTATACTTAAATTCTTTTGGGTCCGATCGTGGGGCCTGAACTCTGGGCCTGGGCGCTGTCCCTCAGCTGTTCAGCTCAAGGCTAGCACTCTACCACTTGAGCCACAGCGCCACTTCCGGCGTTTTTCTTTTTTTGCTTATGTGGTGCTGAGGAATTGAACCCAGGGCCTCAGGCATGCAAGGCAAGCACTCTACCACAGAGCCACCTTCCCAGCCCCACTTAAATTCTTATTGTTAATAAATTCTCATGATACAGCTCACACGTCTTATGCAATGATTTGTGTTGATGTTTTTTAACCATATTGGTAACATGTTTAGACATAACTTTGTGTTTGACTGAGTACATTGTTTACTGTTGGCACTTTTTTTTAATGCCAGTACTGGGACTTTAGGCTCTTGACTGGCTTTTTTCCCATTAAGGCTGATGCTTTACCTCTTCAGCCACTTCTCACACCTCTGGCTTTTGGTTAGCTAACTGGAGATAAGAGTCTCATGGGCCTTCCTTTTTTAAGTCATGATCCCCAGGTCTCAGCCTCCTGAGTACAAGGATTACAGGTAATGAGCCATTGGTGCTCAGCTTACTTTTGAAATTTTCTTGCCAAAAATTATTTCTTTATTAAGTTCAGTATTTTAATCACCTCTTGAGACAACTGAAGAATAAGTTGGGTAAAATTGCTGGATACCTAGCTGGTGGTGAGAGTGAACTGAGAACAGACCTGGGTCTCCAGGTGTTTTCTGGCATCACAGTGGGCTTTGGTGCTCTTGTGTTGTACATGAAAGGTTTTGTCGTGCATGGATAAAGACCAAGTTATGCTATGACTGTGATGGAGCATTGCCTTACCATGTGTGCACACCCACAAAACACAAAAACTGCCCAAAGCACAGAAATGATCAAATACTCCCTATCCTGGCAGAGTAGGTAAGTGGCACTTCATGGGAAGGCTTTAGCTAGCTCTCCTAGAGAGCTTTCTTGTCTAGCTTCCTTCCTAGACATGTGGATTACTGACAAAATCACCATAATATACCTCTGATTTCTGACAGCATCAATCTAGACCAGATCCTTGTGTCCCAAATCACTTAACACAAATGTAAATCCTCTAAGTCCTTTGTAGTAACTTCTTCCTAGCAGGGCATACATTCTACCTCAATGAAATGTCCAATAACGCTAACAGGTGAGGTGTGTTCTAGTGGACTATGGCTTGAGGGCAGAGGCAGGTTGAATGATTGCATTGGTGGTCCACTCATTAGCTTTCTTATATCCACTCCTTTTGTTTCGTAATTCTATAGTCCTCTTACAGGCTGACTATGACCTGCTTTGACTAATGGGACAGTAGTAAGCATAGTATAAGTATTGGCTGGAAAGTTCACATGTGTTTCTGCCCTCTTTATTGAACCTGTTGTGGGACTGATGACAGATGAAACAGTCCATGGACCTGAGCTGACCTTGCTCAGATCCGCAGAATTTCCCAACCAGCCCAGCATTTTGTGAACAAAAACACATGCTTCTCGTCTCTCATTAAGGTTTTGTGGTTGTTGGCCTTGCAACATTAGAGGTTCCATTTCTTGTCTAAGAGTGTATTTCTTTCCATAGCCTCTTTGGCAGAGAATTATTAGGTTATACATTTAGCTTCAAAATTATAGATTTGTTCCATTCCAGTGATATGATTTGATTTTGATTTTTCCTTCTGGTTCAAGTGTTGTGATTTTTTTCTCAGTATTGCTAATTATTTATGAATTGAGCCTCTTATCATCATCTATTTACTAATACTTTCTTCATCTTTTCAATTTTCAACTGCATTTTTCATTTTTTTTGAAATCTTTCTTTTTTCAATCTGCCTAAGGCCAAAATTAAATCTTTTTTATTGCTGTCTTCTCTCAACTCTTGTTTCATGGATATTATTTAATCAGATTAAACTGTACTGAAAGAATGTTTGTTAGGCATGGTGGCACAAGCCTGTAATCCTAGCTACTTAGGAAGCAGAGATCTAGGGATCATGTTTCAAGGCCAGCTTTCATATAAAAGTTCAAGAGACTCTATTTCTATCAATGAGTTGGCACAGTGGTGTGCATTTGCCCCTCCAGTGAGAAAGGGAAGCAGAAATAGGGGCTCAGAGTGCACATCAGCCCAGGCATAATGCAAGACCAATTTGCAAATAACACAAAGAAAGGAACAGTCAAAATGGCTCAAGTGGTAAATCACATACTTAACCACTGTAATGCTTGGAGCTCAAAACCAAGAAAGAAGGCTTTTCTTTTATCTACAATGATTTTTTTCAATATACATCATATTTCTTTGTATTTTCAAGGAAATGCTTTTCTCTTCCAGTAAGGCAAACCCATGAAACCTTTTCATAATGTGTCTGTGGATTTATAGCTACAGATATGTAGACTTGGCATTTTCAAATGACCATCTGGATAATGGTATTTTTCATGATACATCCTCCTTGTATCTGAGTTCAAATGTGGAGTTATATACAAATTTCTTCCTAGATTATCAGATTTTATTGATAGAGAAAATTCTATGAGAATAATCATGGACAGGTCTTACATCATAAGTTGGGCAAGAAACACTACTATTCTTAGTTCTTCTGGATTCCTTTCCAATGGCTGTGCAGAACTCCTCCCCCAAATGTAATGCTTTATTGCTAGTCTACTTCCATTCTAGACCAAGAAAAATTACTACTTGCAGTTGACACAGAGTTGTGCTGGGGATTACTGTAGTCCCTAGCTATCAGTGGCTGTTAGGCAATTAAAATGTATCTCCAAATGGAGATCAGGTGTAAGTACAAAATATACATTAGATTTCAAGATGTGGTATAAAAGAGAAATGTGAAATATCCTATTATAGATGAACATATTGTTCTTATGTAGAAACGATATTTGGGGCAATTGCAATATTCTATTGTAATTAATTTCACCAGTGAATGAGTGATATCAGATCAGGCCTGTAGCACCAGCTATGCATGAGGTGGAGGTAGGAGGATTGACAACTGAAGCCAGGAAAAAAAGTAATAATTAAGCCATATTCTGTGGGCTCATACCAGTAATCCTAGCTATGCAGGAGGTTGAGTTCCTGAGGGTAGCAGTTTAAAGCCAACTGGGACAGCAAAGTCCAAAGACTCTATCAACAATTAACCATCAAAATGGAGTGTAGGCATGGCTCAAGTAGTAGAGTGCCAGCCATAGCAAGAAAGTCTTAAACTTGAGTTCAAGCCCTGGAAGTGGCAAAAAATAAAAAAAACAACCTATCTAAAAATAACTAAAGGATTTGAAAGGGTTTGGGGTGTAGCTCACATGATAGAGCATTTGCCTGCAAGTACAAAGTTCTGTGTGTAAGTCCCAATTCTGTAAAAAAAAAATTGTCCTCAATATAAGTCTATTATACAATGTGAATATAACCAGACACAATTTAATGTGATAAAAAAATCTATGGTTATTTCAGAAAGTAAATTTCTGGTCATATTTACCCTTTATCTCTGGCATGAGAATACACAGAGAAGGTTCATAGAAACCTCAGACCAACTTTATAGTGTCTGTCTTTGTTATTTTGTTTCAAAGGTCGAAACCAGTGAAGACCATGAATAAAAGCTCATTGTAGCAGTTAAATGATTGGCCTCTGTCAATAAGCATTTATTTCTCACCCATGGGAAAGTCAGCATAGGACTCTGATCTGAGTTAGATTCAGATAATATCTTAGCCAGTGCCACCTTGCTCTTACTCTCTCCAAGCCAAAGTATATATTCTTATGGCCATGACAGAGAGGCCAAAATGAGAGTGAGTTCAATCTTCTAAGTACTTTTCAAACTTCTGCTTACATCACATCTGTTAACATCCCATTGATCAAAGTCAGTCACAAGGTAAACCTTGAATTAGAGTAGGAAAGCTGTGTTAGCCAGATTTCCATCTGTGTAACAAATACTCTCAACTTATAAGGAGAAAAAATGTATTTCTTATCACAGTTTCAAAGGTTCTAGTCCGTAATAAGTTGGCCCCATTGCTTTTAGCCCATGGTAGGCAGTGCCTATGGCAGAAGCTTGTGATAAAGCAGAAGTGCTCACTTCATGATTAAGAAGCAAGAGAGCAAGGATGGGGCTGGAGTCCTGTTGCTGCTTTCCAGAGAATGCCCCAAAGTGACTTAAAGAACCTCCTGGTGGGCTGGGAAGGTAGCTCAGTGGTAGAGCATTTGCCTTGCATGCTTGAGGCCCTGGGTTTGATTCCTCAGCACCACATAAGCAAAAAGAAAAAAGCCGGAAGTGGCGCTGTGGCGCAAGTGGTAGAGCGCTAGCCTTGAGCTGAAGAGCTGAAGGACAGCGCCCAGGCCCAGAGTTCAGGCCCCACGACCGGACCTCCCCCCCCAAAAAAAAAGAGTTTATCATAAAGATTAAATTAATGAAAGTTTGTGGAAGCATCACATTTAGCAAATATTTGACAAAGAAGGCATACAGAGGCTTTTTAAATGAATAGAAACAAAATTGGAGACAGAAGTTGAGGCAGGGATGGCCTTGGGCTGTGAAAGCAGATGTGGTCCATCTGGTAAGTGAGGAGGCTGAATCACTTGGGGCTGTTTAAAGTGACTATCAGGGTCTGGGAAGGTGGCTCAGTGGTAGAGCGCTTGCCTTGCAAGCCTGAGGCCCTGGGTTCGATTCCTCAGCACCACATAAGCAAAAAGAAAAAAGCCAGAAGTGGCGTTGTGGCTCAAGTGGTAGAGCGCTAGCCTTGAGCTGAAGAGCTGAGGGACAGCACCCAGGCCCAGAGTTCAGGCCCCATGACCGGACCCCCAAACAAATAATAAAAAAAGAACCTCCTGGTATTGCCTCCTTTAGTATGAAGACTCCAAAACATGGACCTTTAAGGAACATGCAGGATTCAAAGTTTAGCAAAGGCCCTGTACTATTACTAAGCAGAAGCACAGACACAGAAGGGTGAGCAGCAAGAATTATGATGAGCAGGAATAATCCCTCCAGATATGAGAAAATATTAATACAAACATTTTCAATGATATTTCAATTTTCCCTCAACAGAAGGGTGGGACCGTCTGACTTGAGAGATACTTGATGAATTTATTCACCAGTACATTTTACATTCCCCTTGAATCACTTTAAGAACCACTTCACTGCTTAGTTAACAAAATGTTTTATTTTCATTTCACACAAATATTGCTAGAATATTTCCTGTAATTTTGCCCTTGCAGACATCCTTGTCTGGGCACTAGTGGCTCTTGCCTCTAAGCCTATAGAATCAGGAGGCTGCGATCTGAGGATCATAATTCAAAGCCAGCCTGGACAGGAAAGTCTATGAGACTCTTATTTCTCATTAACCACCAAAAAGCCAGAAGTGGAGCTGTGGTTCCAGTGGTAGAGTGCTAGCCTTGAGCATAAAAGCTAAGGGATGGTGCCCAGGCCCTGAGTTCAAGCCCCAGTGCTGTGATGCTCATGTGCATGTACAAACACACACACACACACACAAACACACACACACACACACACACACACACAGAATGTCTTCTGTGTTTTGCTATGATTATTTTTACCATCATGATCATTTTTATTATTTGTATTTTCTACATAGAAAAGAAGTATTGTACATATCAACAAGAGCCCAGTGTCTATTTGCCACACAATGATGAACTGGTACACTCGAAACAAGTATTGGAGCAGACAGTTAGACAGAAGGAAATGTTCAGGCCAAGTGTTTACTCTCAGTCTGCTTGGCCATATTGAGAAAAGGGTTACCAGCTAAAACATTTGCTATTGATTATGGAGAATGATATGAACCCTGAGACGACTTCTCTGGCACTGGGTAGAAAGAATATGCATCGTTGGCTCTGTCATCTTCCTTCACTTTAGTAAGTCTCCTTCCTATTGTAAACTGAGGGAATGAATTTCTACCTAAAGGACAAGCTGACAGGACAATGCCAGATAGCACAGCATCAAATAAGAGGCATGTGTGGGAAGCCGTAATAGTACTGGATGTGCCTGAATGGGACTGTTTAGATTTCCTAATTCTCCAACTCCATCTCTTGTTACTCAGAACTGATCGTTTTTAGCTCTGTTTTTCTTTTGTTGTTGTTGTTTTTTTTGGTCCAGTTGTGGGGCCTGAACTCTGGGCCTGGGCACTGTCCCTCAGCTCCTCAGCTCAAGGCTAGCGCTCTACCACTTGAGCCACAGTGCCACTTCTGGCTGTTTTTTCTTTTTGCTTATGTGGTGCTGAGGAATCAAACCCGGGGCCTCATGCATGCAAGGCAAGCACTCTACCACTGAGCTACTTTCCCAGCCCTTAAGCTCTGGTTTTATTCATTTGTTTTCATGTTACCTTATATATTGTTTTGTGAAACTATTCATTTATTCCTTCAACAAGTTTTTCTTGATTTCACAGGCTGATTCCTTAAGAAATTGCAATGGAATTTAAGGAGGAAAATGACCAATGCTTGTGAAAGTAAGAAGGTGGAGGCAGAATTGGGCAGAGGGCAAAACCAAAGTATCATACAGGACAAACTGGAAGCTGGTGAAAGAGTCTGGAGCAGTGATTAGTGTTGGTATTGTTCTGTGGCAGCAGACATACAAAATTGCTGGGAATTATATCCCTGCCTTGCTTATTCACCAAACGAGGACTTCTCTGGATAGGATGTAGTGTTGGGCAAAGGAAGACAGGATGGAGGCAGACTCTTAAAGGAGCTGACAACTCAAGACTGCTCCATGATGTGCAGGATGCAACAGATCCAAAGGGGCTCTGGCCAGCACATCTTCATTTTCACCAATTGGTGACTACAGTAGACAGACCCTGTGCTAAATCCTGGACCTGCTATGCTTAAGAGCGAAGGCAGACTCTCTCCTCCTATGGAGCTAATATCTTAAGCTGGTTTTGAGAACTTTTCCTCTATAGTGCCAATGAAAGACTCTCCTCTAGAGAGCGTACCGTCAGTGAAGCTAGGGGAATAAGCTAACACCATCAGCTACTCAGAGAAAGAAAGCAACATTTGTCTTTATCTTACAGCAATAGACAACCATCTGTTATCTATGTTCTGCTAATTTCAACAGGTTTATAGATACTTATTTTCTGTGATGGCGTATGTGCAGAACTGTACACTGGAAAGGAGATAGACACAAAGATGATCTCAACACAAAGGAAGAGGTTATGGAGTAGACATAAAGCTCTGCTAAGGATACCCATGCCCTGAGAGACTTTCCTGGCCAGGGTACCAGTGGAAGCTTCTCAGAAGTAAGATGCTTGGACTGAGATCCCCAAGGAAGATAGGAGTCAACCAGGTAAAGATTCTGCTCTGGAGTAGTTTTCTTAAAACAAAAGCAGAAGTGTTAAACATTTGTAACGGCAAGCATGCCAAGGTTGTTTAATGAGACAAATGGACATTCATGAACCTTAAATAAAAGTTTTCATGAAAAAGTTGTCCTTCCGTTTTAAGCCTTGAAAGCATAACATGTTCCCTGTGGGTTGAGAAAGCTTCACATTTGGATGGCACCGGCTCTCTTTTAAGTGATTTCATTTGCTGTGTGAAAGTGTAATCATGCCTGTAAGAGGAGGAGTCCATAAAGAGAAAATTCTGCGCACTCTTAAATGTGAGGAGTGGCAGTTGCTTGGCTTAATTTGAATTCTATTGTTTCTCTTCCCAAGATCACAGTGGGGACTTGGAGTGAACACAAGGGAGGCTGGTAAATGTCAGTGGATCTATCAGTCACGTGCCATTCAGCACAACTCCCCCTCTCCGTTTCTCTAGGTGACAGATACTTGGATTTGGGAAGTGGAGGGTCTTTACAGAGGGGCTTTAGAGGGAAGATGTGTGTCCTCACAAATTTTAGACTCACCCCCCGAGATCCATAGCTAAGATGCATTTGCAAATAGCAACCATGGAAAACTTTAGGCCACGGGTTCTAGTTTCGAACTGGGCAAGTTGCAGACTGCCACGGTGACTTCTCTGAAAGTTCCACTCCAGTTAGTAGGATTGCTGTAACAATGGCTATGAAACTGGAGTGCAAGGACCACGTATGTGGGTGGAGTTGAGATCCCAATGTGTCCTGGCCAATCGAATTCTACCTGGGACTGTATTGAGAATCTACCTAGGGTAAGCTGGGCTCAATTCAACCTAGACAGCAGTGGACTTTACCCTTTCTCTTGGCTGTAGAGAAAATGGATTCCCACTCTTTCCCCTAGGGGACAGGGGGGTACATTTAGTATTCTTTCAGCGTTTCCACCCTTCCCACGGCTTTCCATGTCTCTTGGTCAACTTCTTATTTCTGCTTGTGCTGTCAGTGAGTCCTTATTTTCTGCTTAGGCTCTTGCTTTGGATCACCCTAGTATGAGTCCAAATGAGGATCATGACCCTTTCTCTCCTACTGTCTCTCTATCTCCTCCACACATCCCACATAGTCACTGTATGTTGGCTCTCACTGGAGTGTGACGGAGGACAGCCGATATCATTAACTGTGGAAGGCTCTATTCTTACATGACCCTTAACCATTTCTGCTGCTGGTGTTTGGCACCCAGTGATAGAAAGAGCTCCTATTTAATCTCTACAGGCCCTTTTTTCAGTACTAGAGATTGAATTCAGGGCCCCATGCTTGCTAGGTAAGAGCTATACTACTTGAGCCGCAACTTTAGTCTTTTTCATTTGGGCTTCAGAAAGAATCTTGTTTATTTAACTAGACAGGCCTCAAATCATGATTTTCCTACTTCTGCCTTCTGAGTATCTGGAACCACAATTACATACCATGTAACTCAGCTTTTTTTGTGATAGGGTCTTGCTAACTTTTGCTTGGACATCCTTGAAGCAATCCCCTTATTTTATTTAGTCTCTAAAATAGCTTGGATTGCAGGTTATTTTATTTAGTCTCTAAAATAGCTTGGATTGCAGGTTATTTTATTTAGTCTCTAAAATAGCTTGGATTGCAGGCATGAATAACCACACTTGGCCCTACATTTATTTTCTTTTTCATCTGCCTTTCTATCCTTCTCTTTGTCCTCCTTTCTTCTTCTTCTTCTTCTTCTTCTTCTTCTTCTTCTTCTTCTTCTTCTTCTTCTTCTTCTTCTTCTTCTTCTTCTTCTTCTTCTTCTTCTTCTTCTTCTTCTTCTTCTTCTTTCTTCTTCTTCTTTCTTCTCCTTCTCCTTCTTCTCCTTCTTCTCCTTCTTCTCCTTCTTCTCCTTCTCCTTCTTCTCCTTCTCCTTCTTCTTCTCCTTCTCCTCCTTCTCCTCCTTCTCCTCCTTCTCCTCCTCCTCCTCCTCCTTCTCCTCCTCCTCCTCCTCCTCCTCCTCCTCCTCCTCCTCCTCCTCCTCCTTCTCCTCCTCCTCCTCCTCCTCCTTCTCCTCCTCCTCCTCCTCCTCCTCCTCCTCCTCCTCCTCCTCCTCCTCCTCCTCCTCCTCCTCCTCCTCCTCCGTCTTCTCCGTCTTCTCCTTCTTCTCCTTCTTCTTCTTCTTCTTCTTCTTCTTCTTCTTCTTCTTCTTCTTCTTCTTCTTCTTCTTCTTCTTCTTCTTCTTCTTCTTCTTCTTCTTCTTCTTCTTCTTTCTTCTTCTCCTCTTCCTGCTCCTTCTCTCTCTCCCCCTCTCTCTACATCTCCTCCTCCTTGTCCTTCTTCTTCAAATGATTCTAATACCTCTACTTTGTTTCCTTTTACTATACTTGGTTTACCCTTGTGCTGCACAGGTGAAAATATTGAAGTTTAGGTACTATCTTCAAACTTTTTTATTTAAATAGCTTGATAGCTTTTGATTTAAATAGTGGAGCTCAGATTAGGTATATTGTTAAGGCATCCTCATAGGTTTCTAAATATGTATCCAGGGCTGACAACCTCTGTAAATCTAGGCTATAGTTTTAGAAATTTATTTGTTCATCTGGTCTTACAGAACTCTGTCACTAAGTGAAATAAAACATGTGTCATCTATATCTATCTGATATCCATTCACACACACACATACACTTCTCATGCTATTACATATAGCTTCATCTTGCAATAACCTCTGGGGGAAGCTGCCCATGTCCACATCATACTTATACATATGTCCACATCATACTTATACATATGTCCATATCATACTTATACATATGTCCACATCATACTTATACATACCAGGAGAATAGAATCAGGTTACTGCTTTGGCAAGAGTCTCTTTTCTTCTGTAATCCAACTCTGTCTCTCCAACTCCAGTGTAATCTCTGTCAGTTCATGTTAGACTTAATGTTCTTCCCCTGAGGTTTTCCCTTTGTCCAAAGCCTTGGAAACTCATTTATTCACAAAGCAATAGCAAATATTTAGGAAGTGCTTATCAGGTGAAGGCACAATGGAATAAAGACTGTGCCCCTTGGTCAACTTGACACCTCTGTAAGAGCAGAGGCCAGACGCACACTCAGATGTGTGTGCTTCATTCTATATCCCAGAATCACCTACAGACCAAACGGAAGTACTGCCTCAGATTCTACAGGTCTGTGGTGGGGTTGAGGGCATGTACTCTGACCAGTGGCCCAGTTGTCACCTAAGTGCCTAGGCCAGCCCACAGACTGTATTTTCCATACCTGGGACACAGTGTTACCATCGCCTCTGTTTTCCCTAATTCAAACAACCAAGGCTAGATGCAGTATGACTAAGATTTTTTGGTAGCCTCTGAATTTTTCTTCTTGAATAAAAGAGGCTTGGGGGGGGGGGTACTCTGGTCCAAAGATCTGGAGAGTACTACAAGGAGATTCTTTTGAACGTTAATTGAATTAATTAATTAAAAAGTGACCATTAATCAGATTGTAAAAAAGAAAATATAGGTTCCCCGGGGAAGGCCAGATGGATGTAGTCAAGATGATTTAGTACTAAGAGGTAGAACTAGGACCTTTGATGACAAATAGTAACAGTGGATGTTTTCAGTCCTTTCTTCAAGGCCCTCCTTTGTAGATTTAGTCAGAAATCAACTTTGGCCATTCTCAAGCTTATATGAAATGCAAACTGTAAAAACAACTTTGAAAGCAGCAGCAGTTTCATGGCATTCCACAGAAACTTTTCAGAAGGTAGTTTCTTCCACATGAGCTTGTGTGTGTGTGTGTGTGTGTGTGTGTGTGTGTTGGCTCTGGGGCTTGAACTCAGGACCTTGTGTTCTCCCTTGGTTTCTCTGCTCAAGACTGGAGCTCTGTCACTTGAGCCATGGCTTCACTTCCGGCTTTTTGCTTATTAATTGGAGATAAGAATCTCGGGGGTTTTTCTGCCCAAGCTGGCTTTGCACCACAATCCTCAGATCTCAATCTCCTGAGTTGCTAAGATTATATGTTATGAGCCACCAGCACCTGGCTTTTTCTAAGTAGTCATTTTTCAAATCTGCCAGAGCTCTGTAACTAGAGCAAGGGTGATTAGTGCTGGAGGAAAGCCACTGATCATGGTTGCTGTTGCAGCCAGGAGGAAGGGCGGTGACACCCAGGCTCCGATGGAACAGACTTTTGTTTCAGAAATGGCCAACCCTCCAATCTCCCCAGGAAAGTAACTGGCAATTGAGCACATTGGACCTTACATGGAATACTTAATTACAGAAGAAATGTATGGGTTCCAGTTGACAGAATAATCTAATCAATATTGCTTACTCTAAACTCTAATTTACTTGTCTTACAACTCATTAAATTTGAAATATTATTGATTTTCAAGTAGATGGCTTAAAGGATAAATAAGTCCATTTTGTCTTGGGGACCTTGGTTGGAGTTTGATCTGTGGACCTGTAGACAGGAATGCTCAGATCTCTTTATTAGGCAATGTTTGTGGAAAAATCACACCAGACATACTCCACTGATGCAAATAATTTGCCAATACCCTGCATTTTCTCAAGACTCATGCCCAATGTACTGTTTTCCCTGTTTGTGCAGATGGTGTCTCCAAGGAAGAATTGTGTGACTTGCAGAGCTACCGCTTAGGAGCGTATATTCCTCTTAAATGCAATTTCTTTGCATTCCACAAATCAAAGAATATTATGAACGTCTATATTCTCCTGTACTAGACAGAAACCATTTCACCTGGCTTCCAGCAAGCTATGTTTTTTCTCAAGAATTTAGACCAGATTCTGTTATTTTATCTGATCCTATTCTATCTTATCATCTATTCTAGTCTATTCTAATCATTTCTTTTTTGTTGAAGAAGGAGTGTGCCAGGTAACAAAACCAGGTTACATAAGTAAGGTAATAAGCATGTTTCTCTCAGATTTTCTACACTTCCCCCCCAAAGTTGTACAGTTAATTTCCAACATAGTGTCTGTGAGTATCACTATCGCATTGGTTCACCCTTTGTCCTTTGTCCACCATTTTGTGACTCTCCTGTCCTTCTCCGAATCAGATAAATGTTATATATAAGACATAGAGTACCAAAATCAAAAATAGTGATAAACCAAAGGAAAAGAAAGAAAAAAAGATTAACTTCACATGGTACATTAAAAACAACAACCAAAAAATAAAACAAAAAATGAAATAAAACATCTTGTTTCATATCTTAGAGTTCATTTTGATTAGCATAATTTTATATGGTCATATGCACATAGCTATTGAGCTATTCTGATCCTCTGCTAGGACTATCCTAGACATACACTGATTATTACAAATGAGGGAAACTATGGAGATTATGTTTCTTTTGGTATGGCATACTTCACTTTATATGATTTTTTTCAAGTCTTTCCATCTCCTTACAAATGGGGCGGTATCATTCTTTCTGATGGATGCATAGAATTCCATTGTGTATATATACCACATTTTCTTGATCCATTCATCTGCTGAAGGGCTGCTGGGTTGGTTCCATATCTTAGATATGATAACTAATGCTGCAATGAACATAGTTTTGCTGGTAGCTTTAGTGTGGCCTTGTTTGTATTTGTCTGGGTAAATGCCCAGGAGAGGAATTGCTGGATCATAGGGAAATTCTATGTTTAGTGTTTTGAGGAACCTCCATACTACTTTCCAGAGTGGTGAACCTGATTACATTCCCACCAATAG
The DNA here is from genome assembly GCF_024711535.1 of Dipodomys merriami. Taxonomy (NCBI): domain Eukaryota; kingdom Metazoa; phylum Chordata; class Mammalia; order Rodentia; family Heteromyidae; genus Dipodomys; species Dipodomys merriami. The sequence continues at coordinate 45,019,736 of NW_027206290.1, read as the reverse complement.
TGTAGTGACGTTCCCTTTTGGCCACATCCCACTGACATCTACTACTAATTATTTGTTTTCTTGATAATGGCCATTCTAACTGGAGTGAGGTGGAATCTCAATGTGGTCAAAACCAAGTTCTTGTATATATTAAGTTCTGCCACTGAGTTACACTCCCGGCACTGGGGTACTTCCATTCCGGGGTCTGATAGCCAGTGGCTGCCATGAACCATCTTGTCCTGTCTACTGACTGAAGTCAATGGGTGTAATATTGGGGATGGAGAGACAGAGATGGTCAGATGAGGTTAGAGCCCCCTTTCTGAGGTGGCATGTTATAAAATTATCTTTAAATAGACATACATTGACATAATTTAAAGTTCCAAAATCGTAAAAGATCTTCAGAGTACGAACTTTTCAGGTTGTAACTCCCTTCCCCCCGTTATCCCATTTTCACATTCTCTCTCCTCTAATAGTAAAATACTAGTTTTTTTTCTGTTTCTTCTTCAACCTGCTTGAGCATTTTTTCATGTATTTAAAAGAGTAAATGTAGATTCTAATTTTTTTCTGTTTTATAAAAGATGACATAATATATACACTGTTCTAAACCTATGATTTATTTTTGTTTGCTTTCTATGTTTTTTTTTTTTTACTTACTGGCATACTAGGGAAACATTTCCATATCAACACATAGCTTAAAAAAGAACTCGCCAACTTCCTGTTGTATTCTATAATTTATCCAATCAGTCTTCTATTGAGGGACCCTTAGAGCCTTTCAAGTATTTTGCTCTTACAAATGCCACTGCAGTGAATGAGCATGCACACAGATGATCAGCTTTGTATGTAAGTCATTTTTGCAACTCTGCAAGCATCTGTGGGATCAATGTCCCCAGGTGGAGATATGGGTCACAGGGTGAATGGTAATTATGGCTCAATTGCCCTCTTTGTCATAACTTACCCATTTACCCTCCCACAAGCAATGCATGGGAATATGTACCTGGCAATTGCCTTTTCCTTGATTGAAAGCTATACTATCCAGGTTATAAACAGAACGTATAGCTGGTGTAAGGCATAAGGAAGGTGGTGTCTGCAGTTTCCACCTGTAATACTAGCAACTAAGGATGCTGAGATCTGAGGATCAAGGTTCAAAGCCAACCCCAAGCAGAAAAGTCAATGGGATCCTTAATTTCTAATTAACCTACCCCCCCCCAAAAAAAACAGAAGTGGAGGTGTGGCTCAAGTGATAGAGTGTCAGCCTTGCACAGAAAAGCTATCCATGAGTGTGAGGTAAAGTCTCAATACCAGCACAGAAAAAGAAAGGAGGAAGGAAGGAAGGAAAGAAGGAGGGAAGGAAGGAAAGAAGGAAGGAAAGTAGGAAGGAAGCAAGGAAGGAAGGGAAGAAAGGAAAGAAGAAAGAAAGGGAGGGAAAGGAAAGGAAAATAAAGAAAAGGAAAAGAAAGGAAAGAAGGACAGGACAGGAAAGGAAAGGAAAGGAAAGAAAGAAGGAAAACAGCACAAGTTACTTATGGAATGGGTAGGAAAACTGGCACATAGAAACTGAGGTGGGCACATGGGAAGTGAAAGTCAGACAGAGACTTGCCATAGAAATAATCTTGTAAAGCAGTGCCACTGAGCATAATGCCTGGAGTCAATGGACTTCTTTATGTTGTCCAAAAACTTGGACCCTTGGCTGTGCCCTCCCTCTATGGCATACATTTTGCAGTCTCCATACAATCTCCCCTGAGACATGAACTGGGAGCGAATATGGCTTCCAGGGGAGAGGAGAATGAGGGTAGGATAGGCAGGCCCTGCTCACCATTTCTTTGTTTCCTGGCATATGTGATTTAGATGTGGGGTAGCCAAAGCTACCCCATGTCCATTGTGAAGACCGAGTTACCACTTCATCTTTCTTTCAATTGGCTATTCATTTTAAAACAAACAAACACCGACAAAAATTCTGCCAGGCACCAGTTGCTCAGACCTATAATTTGAGCTGCTCAGCATGCTGTGATTTGAGAGTCATGGTTTGAAGCCAGCCCAGGCAGAAAAAATATATGAAACTCTTATCTCCAAATTAACTAGCAAAAAGCCCAAAGCAGAGGTGTGGCTCAAATGGTAGAGCACCAACCTTGAGCAAAATAGCTTAGGAATAGTGCTGGGGTCCTAAAATTTCAAGCTCTGGCAACTCAAAAAATAGCTGAGTAAATAAAATAATGAACATAATATAACATAAAGAATCTCTGGCTTTTGGATGTGAATTGAACCCAGAAATTTCCACTGCTTCCTGGAAGGGATTAATGCACTAGTTTAGGAGTCTGACAGTGAGTCTGACTCATTTATTGATCATCTCCTCCATGCTAAGTAAGCATACAGTTGGCTAAGGATTCTGAGTCAGGAACTCTTCCATCTTATTCTGCTTCAACTCTTCCAATCTGCTGTTTAGCCTTGGGCAAGCCATTCTTCCTAAGCCTGTTTTCTCATCCACGAAGTATGGATGGATGGTAATACTGACCTACTTTCCTGGTTGTTGCAGGGATTCATTAATTGATGGCTGGAAAGAACTCTGGAAATACTTTAAAACCTCCTCCACCTTAGTTTCCCGGTCTGTTTTCCCTGGAGCACTCTAGCCACTTGCTTGTCATGTAATTTGGGTTGGTCTACAGAAGGAAACAGAGGAGGTACTGGGGCACAAACCTCCTGACCTGCTTGGCACATAAAGAGACTGGCCAGTGAGGAGGAAGGGGGTGAGCAGTTGGCAAAGGCTATTGTGTTTTCTCCAGAGCCACGCTGCAAGGGGTCTGGTGAGCAGGGATCGCAAAAGCACAGATGTCCAAGTTCTAATTTCTTTCCCATACATAAATAAATTAGCAGCCCAGTTCTTGACTCTGACTGCACAAATGGCTCACCCTGAACAGCTGTTCTGTGTCTCTGATATTAATCACACACTCCCTCCAATGATATTGACCTCAAGGTCACAATACCTTGTGTTCTCGCAGCAATGGGATGTTGTTGGCCCATAAATGATCTTCCCCCACCTAGGGGATTCACTCTTCTAATGTTATAATTGCAACAATAACATTTTATTTTTAATGTAACTTATGTTTACGTGTGTGTGTGTGTGTGCACATGCACGTGCACTGGTAATGGGACTTAAATGCAGGGTTTTGTGCTCTTCCTTTGCCTTTTTATTCAAGGTTGGCACACAACCACTTGAGCCATATCTCCAGTTCTGGATGGTTGCTGGTTAATTGGGGATAACAGTTTCTCAGATTTGTCTTGTCCATTCTGGCTTTGAACCATGATCCTCAGATCTCTGATTCTTTTTGAGTACCTAAGATTACATATATGAGCCACTGGCACCTGGAAACAAAACTTTCAAGTTGGTAACCTCTTCTACAATTTGGATCTGCATTAGGCCTTAGCAATGTGTGAGATCAGAAACAATAGTTATCTCATTTGTGATAGAAAAATTGGAGTTCAGAATGGTGACTGGGCCTTAGTTTCCTGTAGCTGAAAGCTGGACTCTTGCCAGGTATGCTCAGTACTCTCTATTATAGAACTTTCTTTAAGTAATGCATGGCTATCTGTAGTACTCCCCTTTATACTGAGGTGAAGTGGCACAATACTATTAAGCTATGCGCATCCATTCTTGAAATGCTCATTCTGCCACCTTCTCTGATCTAGGCATGGCACAAGTAGAATGTCACACACTCCTCACTCTGCTTTGCTGGGTAACTGCCTTTGTTCTGTCTTACAGATGAAATAACATGAGGTTCCGAGAGGTTAATAGCTTGCCCAAGGACACACAGATGATTCCTCTTATTCAACATCTACTGCAGACTGCCAGCCCAGAAAATGCTAGAGATCCAGTGTGTGCTGTTAGGGTGGACAAAGGACTGCCTTTTCATGACTGGGTAGAGGAAAAGGGTCTCTAACATCATGGTGGCTCTGCTTCAGTTTACTCACTGACTAGGTGCTTACATCTTTCCTTTAAAGAGGAGAACTGAAATAAATATGGTGGAAGTTGCTGGGGCTCTGAACGGAGCCACTGGAAGGTATCACAGGTACATAGAGACAGTGTATAGTTCAGGTTCCATGCTTTGGTTCAAGCCCCACTGACTGTGGTGCGAAGTGTCCATTCCACCATTTTCTATTAACTTCCGGTGCCAGGGTCTGGCATGAGACACCTGTCTCATGTCCTTACTTTCTGCCTGATGCTCAGCAGTCCCCTACATGGTGGGGCTGGGCTGAGGGGCTCATGGAGAATGTTTTGCCTGAGGGGTACATTTTGTGGAAGAAACGATGGTACTGAGTCTGCTGTTCACAATGGCAATCCAATAATGAGCTCTTCTTTTTGTCGTCTCTTTCTTACTTTGCTCTCTCTGTTTCTTAGGATCATCTTTACAATAAACTACCTGCCTTTAGACTCTTGTTTCCAATTATACTTTTGTGGGGAATCCAAACTAAGAAACTGAATTCTTTCTAAAACAGCCTTTCTGGAATATCATTCACATGTCTATTTCTCAAACAAGGCTGCAGAATTGTGCTGCAATGAAGATGTGGCTTAATTTCAGAGTAAGAGGGGAACAGAATGCAGTCAAAATATTCAATGCATATCCAGTGACACTAGGAAAACTGAGGGGAGGGGTGAAGTTGGAAGCAAGGGGGAGAATGAGGAAAGGGGTAAGTTGGATCAAGATACATTGTACTTATAAACTGATTTGTTGACTAGTAACCTCTTTGTACAACTGCTTAAGGATAATAAAGATATAATTTAAAAATAAACCTTTATCTTCATAAAAATGGCCTATTTTCTAGACACTGATTGTTAAATTCACTAAATGGTGAATTGTGAACTGTTTCTCCAGTTTCTGTACACTGTGGTGCTTTAAAACTCAGTTTAAACTACATGAGAGGAGGTTGTTCACACCCAGAATAATTCATTCCCCAGTGCATGGTTTTTGGGGAGCATTTCAACTCTGCCAACTTTGGTTTATTATTCTTTGGAGCAGGCCAGTAAGGCTGGCTACCTCATCTGGAGCAAGATTTCCTAGTGATGGAAGTATGCTTTCCATGAAATACAACTGAAAACTTCCTTAAACATCTTCTCATGGTGTTGCTGTGTGAGGCTCTGCCTCTCCCCCAAGGCTGCAGCCTGTTAAGGGAGGATCAGGAGTCATCCTCTCAGGGGCAGCTGATAGGGGACACTGCACTCAGTCAGGTGGTAAAAGAGTCAGGTGAAAATCAGAGGGATACTAGGGAGAACTTTCTGATATCTTCTAGTTAAGGTCAATGGATGAGCAAATGAACTTCCAGAGTTAATAGACACCAACTAAAAGAATGTCCCAGGTGGATGGGTGGGCAGAGGAGGTGAGAGGTGATGAAGGGTATTTGAGGGAGCTGGTCTCCTTGAGGACCAGTGATCTAGGGCTCTGGGTTGAAGCAGCGTTTATATAGAAGGAGAAGTGGGGAACTTCATTCATCAGTGTTGGCAAAGGTTAGATGCTTTATCTAGGAAGCACGTAGGGTTTTATTTTGGAGAGATGATTAGCAACCCTATGTGGCTGTCCCTGAAGAGATTCAGGGAGTGCAAGGAGATAGGATGGCAGCCTCACAGAGCATGGCAGGTTGCCTTGGCCATGATGTGTGGACCTAGTCAAGGAAGTGTTCTCTGACCTTCTTATTCTTTGGCTTTGTATGTGATTATAGCCTCCATCTGCAGTTCCGTGAGGATGTGACTGTTCTGACTATGGCTGTATGGCTGAGAGGGCCATGAGAGGGGAAACGGGGGAAACAGCTGAAAATCTCAGTATTTGTTCAGGATTGAAGAGGGGAATGGGTGAATCATTGGCCAGCAGTCCCAAATAGCCTGAGTTTGTTGCTGGAGCATTGGCTCTGACTGGCCTCGAATATTCCCAGGGAGATTCAGTCAGTTAACAACCTGTTACAGGAGGATCATGAGTTACACTCCCAGGGGACATTATACTTAGTCTTGTCATTTTCTGTTGGGAGTACCAGAACTTGAACTGAGGGCCTTTGCTGAGTCAGTTTGCACTCTACTACTACTTCCCTACTACTGGAGCCATGCATCTACCCTGGCTTTTTGCTGGTTATTTGGAAAAGGGAGTCTTGTAGAATTTTCTGTCTGGAATGGAGTAAGACTTTGACTCTTCAGATCTCAGCCTCCTGAGAAGCTACATTACAAGCGTGAGCCACTGGCATCTTGTCTGTCATTCTTTCTTGCACCTGCAACCCTACTAGCATATGCCAGCCAACTTGTCTGTGCTGGGAGGTTGGCAGTGGGTGGAGGTAAAAGCTGGAGGTGGTTTCTCTGAGTTAGGTGGCAATGCTAGAGGAATTGCTCCCTGTTTTGGGGAAGACTGAAAAGCACTCTCTCAGCAGGAGAGGGGTCTTAGTGGTGCATTGTGCAGCTGCTTCATATCTGAACAAGGTGGAAACACAGAACAAAATATGGCTAAAGGGGAGTGGTGACCACATAGCATCCAAGTAGGATTCTATCTCACAGTTTTGTGGCAGTGGCCAGAAACCCAATACCTCCAGAAATGATCCTAACCAAATGTCTCCATCCTGTTTTAAGATAGGTCTCACCTTCTAAAACTCACGTGTGTCTATTCCAACCCATGTGGCCCCTCTTGTTTCCTTTAGTGCATCTTCTTGATCTCCTTTACATGATGGTGTTGTTGGGCCTGTGTCTCTGGCCTTCTTTTCTTCTTACTGCCTTTACCTACTTCAAACAGATCCATGACCTCAGGGTCTGTAGTGCCAGTCCTGGTTTTCCCTGTCTCTGAATGTTTTAGCATGGCCCAAATTGAAGATCTCAACTCTTCGCCTCCACAGTATTTTCTCTGAATTTCCTAGCTCAGTGAGAGGATTCAGTTTCCAATGTGATCAGTGGCCCTAGCAGAAAAATCTGGGTGTAATCTTCACTTTTCCAGCCACCTCTCAAACATATATAGCCTTCCACACTTGCCTACATCCTATAAACACTGGTCACCAGCTGTTTGCTGGTGCTGTTTGTTTTTGATAGCCCTCCCTACCTGTTCCTGTCCTTGTTGTCCAGGCTTGGGATCCCAGGAGGCTGATTTCAGAAACATCTCCAGGACCTTTTCCTTTGTTTCTAGGTGGGGCTCATTCAACAGGAGGTTCTGACCAGAATGAGAGTTTGATATATTTATTCTTCCTGCTCTTTCCCGGTCAGGCTGTGGTTACTGTGTTCCTCCCACGAGGGCCATGGATCCTGTTGGCCAGCGTTCTCCATAGGTTTAGTTCTTTCCAGATTCTAATAACCGCCTCCTTCTCTTGCCTGTGCAGATCCAGGAGGGGAAACAGCTTCCTGTGTTGTTCATCCTGGTGTGTGATTGTCCATTTTAGTGCTTGTAACCCTACCTAAACCTCATTAAGCACACTGCCTTCATTAAGCTCACTGACATTTCCTGCGAGGATGCTGTTAGATATGTCAGGTCATTCCACCACTCTGTTCTCTGTATTTCTCAAATCTAACCTTGGCTATTTAAGGAAGAGGGATCTGTTTTTCAAAAAGGCAAGTCACAAACAATTCCAGGCAATGTCTCCACCCACATTCTTCATTTTTGCCCCTGACTTGATTCCCTCGTGGCTGTTCTCAACAGTATGATAAACAATTATTGGCCCTATAATTGGAGCTCTGGCAGCAATGATGGCCCCTGGCTTCCCTTTGGGATTTTAAGGTTTTAGTTTCCTGCAGGGAACTGACATTTCTATGCTGTCTTGGATGTTTGCATCCTCTAGCATACAAAGTATTGGACGTGTACCATTAAGTTCTGCATTCAGAAGGGACCTGTGCTTAGTTTAATGTTGTATATCACTGTCTTCAAATAAATAAATTTTAAACATGAGTCTACATTTTTATTTTGCAGTGGGCAGTGCATACACAGAAATGAAGAGCATTGAATCATACAAAGAAAGAATCTATTTCTTTTTTTTCTTTCTTTCTTTGTTACAATACTGGAGCTTAAACCTAGGGCTTTGTGCTCTCACTTTGCTTCTTTGATTATAGGTGTGAGCCACCTGCACCTGGCTTGCTATCCTTTTCAGTTAGCGTTCATTCCTTCTGTTTATTTTTCAAGCTAAATATTTTATTTTTGCACAGTATATCTTTAACAGCTTGCTTGACATTGGTGAATTCTCTTTTTTTTTAATATAGCAGTGGACCTTAGATCCTGGGTCTTCTGAAGCACATAATAACTTCATTTTGTTTTCATGGTTACCTTTTATTTAGGGCAAGTGCTACGCCTTTCCCATTTATGAACTAATGTAAAGTTTCCTTTAAAGTGAATTTAAATGAAAAAATAAGCAAGTCAGTTGAAAGCACAATGTTAAGTAAATCAGTGTAGAGTTGGCAGTTGGGTACCTTAAACGTTAAGACTTTGTGAAAATAATTGAAGTTTGAGCCACATGAGGTTAAGATCAAAACTATTCTTCCTTCTACCTTAGCTCCCTAGAAGGCAAACTTAAATGCAATCTGCCCTCAAAGACTCGTGTGGAAGATTGTTTGGGGAATCAATATGCAAGCTGGGTAGAAAGAATTAATTTACTTCCACATATGATCTTTGATTTTACCTAAATAGCGCTGACTGTAAACTTAAAACTTAACTCAGAAACAAAGGGTTGGTGGCTCATACCTGTAATCCTAGTTATTAAGAAGACTGAAATCTGAGCATCATAGTTTAAAGCCTGCCCAGGCAGAAAAATCTGTGAGACTCTTATCTTCAATTAACTGGTAAAAAGCTGAAAGTGGAGGTGTGTCATGGCTCAAATGGTAAACAACTTTGAATGAAAAAGCCAAGTGAGGGTGTGAGGCACTGAGTTCAAGCCCAGGACCTGCATAAAAAGAAAGAGAAAGACAGAAAATATATATAGAGAGAGGCGTTGAAGAGTTAAGCCAGCTGTTAAGAACAAATTATGAGTGTATTTGTTTTAATCAGGTGCTGCACCTGAGCCCTGGCAGGTTACTTGGAGAGAGGTCAGGTCAGGTAAGCAGACAGAAGTAGGAAGACATAGACATCTTTATAAACATACAAATAGGACTTCTAAAGTCTCTTATTCTTGAAGCTCACTGTCTACCTGGCCAGAATCTGAGCCTACAATTGGCTTGATGTGGTGAGCTTTCCACTGTCAGCTAGTTCCTGGGGTCCTGTTCAGATGGCGTTCTAAGCTGACAATATGTATAGAGTCTATGCACTTTTCCATCCCTACATATGACATTTACAGTGACAAAAACTGTCCTTACTGGCTACATTTTTCATCTTATTACACCCATCATTGATTTCATTGGCTGGCATTTAAAAGAGGAAGCTTGTTAAACTGAGCTGTTATGCTTGTGGTTTTAGAGGTTGGCACACTAGAGAAGGAAAAAAATGTGTGTGAATAGACAAAAATGCATTTCTTCTAATAATGTACAAGTTTCTGAGGGTGGGAATCCACTGGCACAAACCAACACAGAGTGTATTTTACATCAGCTAACTCCTAATCTCACTGTGCTTCTGGTCTGTGATAAATAGTGTGAAATGATTTCCTTGGATGGGGGATGGGGCTTGATGGAAGTCATAGCCTATCCTATGGCAATTTTCATCCAATCCTTAAACTCCTTCCTTTATTGCACACCAATTGCAATGTCATCTTCTGCATACCTGTGTGTTCAGCATGAATCACCTAATACAGGAACCCAAGTTCAAGGCCCAAATGATGATAATAGTATTAACTACTTATTTCCAGGCATGATATGGACATGTTTAAATTACCTTCAGCTGTAAGTACAAATTAAGGCAAGTATTAGCTTCACTGTTTTAGTGAGTCGCCCATGGCCTGCCCTTCCCTTCTCTTTCTGTGTTCTATTTTGCCAGGATCTGCATTTCTGCAGGTTCTGATTGACATCAGCCATAAGAAGGTAAAGGTGTGAAATGGGGTAAGAGATTATGAGAATCTAGGGTTTTCAGCTAACATTCTCCAAACAGCTATTTGGGTGCTACAACTGGGCAACTACAGCTTTATAATCATAGATACTCAGGAGGGTGAAATCTGAGGCTTGAAGTTCAAAGCCAGTCCAGGCAGACATATCTAAAGAACTCTTCTCTGCAATTAACCAGCAAAAAGTTGGAACGGGAGGTATGGCTCAAGTCTGGCCTTGAGTGAAAAAGCCAATCAAGAGCACAGGCCCTGAGTTCAAGCCCCTGTACTTACTGGCTTGGGCAACATCTTTTGCCTCAGTTTTGCTGGAAGCCAATAGCTCTTTGTGCCTAAAAGTTATATCTCTTTCTCTTCTGTTCTCCAATTACAGGTAGCATCTCCCTGCTGCTGTTAATTATGGGGTTGTTTCACTGTGTCCCATTATTCTCCCATCTTACAAATTCTGGATAACTGATTCTCTGAGTTGATTTCTCTCTCATTTTAGCAGCCTATATTGCTGCAGGTATCCTGGCAGGATGTCTGAGACACTATGGCAGAAGTTAGTAAACCATTTCTACAAAGGGCCAGATAATGAACATTTAGGTTTTGTGGGCCAGGAGACAAATAAAAAATATATGTATGTACACACACACACACACACACACACACACACACACACACACACACACACACACACACACACACACACATGTATTTGTATCTATATATAAAATATGCAATAAAACAAGTTCCTATAAGTTATTTTAGCCCACAGGCCATATACAAAGGCAGATATAGGCCATATTTGCCTGTAGGAAAGAATAGAGTTAAATAAAGAAAGTCTAGAGACTACTGCTACAATCCAGGCAAGAATGGTCAATGATGGTAGAACACCATTTTGACATAGAGCACTGCAGCAAGACTGGTGAGATTCTCAGCCTGCTAAAACACAAACCTGACATTGAGAAAACTGTTTCAGAATCCTTGATGGTACATGGTCCAGTGGGTGAACTCCATGGACACAGTGTCATCTATTACAACCCCTGCAGGGGCACCCTAATGGGAAGAGGAAAAGAAGGAAGGTGTTAGTCCATATTTCTGTTGTTGACATTTGGCTTGGAGAGATTTGGAGTTGACAGGAGTTGTGGGCTGTATAGAATACCCTCCCTTCATTCTATAGTCCAATTCTCCTCAAGGCCAACTGTCTAACTGAGTTGCTCTAGGACAGTTAACTTAAAGGATAGATGAATGCATGCTTTCTTTTAGCATTCACTCTGACCAGAGAAGGCCATCGTCATTTTAAATAACCATTTTATAGTGGAAGTTCTTAACCTATGGAAGCTGAAGACAAATCAAGGATTTCTAAACTTGCATGGGAAAACATATATTTATTTTCACTAACTTCTGAGTGAGACTTCACAATTTCTTCAGTGATAAATGCAGGCCAGACATTCACAATAGAATTAACAGTTCCTGTATGTATTATCGATACTTTCATATTCCATTATTACAGATAGCTTGAGGTTTCTATTACTTCCATAGCTTTAAGTTATTGCTCCTTCGATTAGATCTTATTATTTTATGTTTAATAAAGATGCACAACCATTGCTAGATCACCATTTGTTTTCTGGTATTGAGGCTTGAACTCAGGGCCTTAGCTTTTTTGCTCAAGGCTGGCACTCTCCCAATTGAATGACAGCTCCAGTTCTGGCTTTTTTAGCAGTTCACTGGAGAGAAGTCTCACTGACTTTTCCGTCTGAACCATAATCCTCAGATCTCATTATCTTCAGTAGTTAGGATTATAGACATGAGCCACTAGCACCTGGCTCCAATTTGTTTTAAAAATATGTTGGCAAGCAAATTTCAACATAGCTGTCTTCTTTTCCTTTTCTTTTCCCCCTATAAAACAGAGTGTTTGTTTCAAGTCCTCAACCCCCCTGTTCAAGGCAGAGGATTATAAGCATCAAATGCTTCCACTCATGGGAAATGTTAGTGGGCAGTGTTGGTCACAGTTTAGGGACAACCATAAGCACACTTCTCTTTCTTTCAGCACTTTGTGTTTCTGAAGGAGCCAACTGTGTCATCCATCCTTCTCTGGCACAGACACTTAGCTAATTGTGCTGAACTCAGAGCCAGACCTCAGGGAGAGCAAGTAGCCTATCTGGGCCCCTTCAGCTATCAATTATTCTCTCAAGTAGAAAGATTGATAGCTTCTGCACATCTCGGTCCAGTTAATAATACTGCAGATGCTGTTTTAATCCCCATACGCATGGTCACCCAGCTTTTCTTTTTAACCTCTTTGCTTAAAATAGGAATTAGGGAAGTAGCTTCTAGAGTCAGAGCAGATATGCCAAGTAGGGCCATTTTAATACTTGTACATGTCATTCCTGTTCCTCTCCACACTCAGCTACTTTCTAGTTACCAATTTGGACTCTCAGTTTTTTTTTTTTTTTTGTTCAGGTGAATCATCTTCTTCCCAGCCAGTTCTGAAATTGCCTTTTCTCCACTAGAAAGCTCTCAGAAATTTCTTGTCCTTCTGTGGATCTCTCTAGTTCTTAATGGGGCTTGAGAAACAAGCCTCTGTGCTGAGTGATGAGTTGGAAGTGTGGAAGGAATTGGTTATCCTCCTTCCCCTGATATTCATTCAGAGACCCTTGCCACAACTCCAGGGCCTTGAGAAGACCTTTGTGAAATTCACATTTCCCCATGATGTTGCTGAAAAACCTATCCTTGAGAATACAACCAATTCCAAACTCAGCCTGAAAGCTCAGAAGTATAAATAACAGTTTCTAGCAGGTTACTGTGTGATTGAAAGTGTTGAACTTTCTTTCCCACTGAGGTTGCAGAGAACTGAATTGCCTTCCTCTCTCTCATTTTTGATTTTCTCCATACTTCTGCCCTTGTAATACCTCCAGGGGCTTCCTTCCTCATGATGTATCAAAGAGAGTATTGTCATATAAAACTACTGTGAATAATTATGCACCAACAAATTATATAAGCTAGAAGATATGCCAAAATTCCTCAATATATACAACCTGCCAAGACTGAACAATGAAGAAATAGGATACATAAACAAACCAAAAGGAGATTGAATTAGGAATATTTTTTAAATCTTCTGCTAAAAAACCCCTAAAATGCATTGGTTTAACTTTTGAATTGTACTAAACATTTAAAGAACTAATATCAGTTCTTCTCAAACTCTTTAAAAAAATCAATGTGAAAGGAATACTTCAAAACTCATTCTTCAAAGCTAGCATTATTTTGATGCCAAAACTAGATAAGGCAACTAAAAGAAGATAAAACTACTCAGGAGGCTGAGATCTAAGGTCAAGTTTAAAGCCAGCTTGGAAGGACAAATCTAGGAGACTTCTATCTCCAATTGACCAGGAAAAATCTAGAAGTAGAGGTATGGCACAAATGGGAGAGCACCAGCCATGAACAAAAAAGCTAAGCAAGGTCTTGAGTTCAAGCCCTAGTACACACGCTCTCTCCCTCTCCTTCTCCCTCCCCCCCTCTCTCTTTCTCTCTCATAAGAAAGAAAAAGAAGGAAAGAAAGAAGGAAAGAAAAACTATAGGCCAAACTTCTGGTGAACAAAGATCCAAACTGCAAAAATCCTCACCAAACACTGGAAAGCAAATTCAACAGCATCAGTGAAGAATCATTCAACATGAAAATCAACAAATAAGATATACCATGTTAACAGAATGAAGAAAAAAAGTGATTATTTAAACAGAGGCAGAAAAGTGTTTGGACAGAAAGATGATCATTTTGTGATAATGTTGCATTGGCACCAACAGCCACACACAACAAATCTATAGCTAACATCATTCTTGAGAGTGGAAACCCAAAATCTTTTCTTCTGTGGTTGGGAACAAGGCAGGGATGCGCAGTCTTAACATGTAATTTCAACACAGTACAACCACAGAAAGAAACAAACAGCATCTAAAACTGGGTAGCTACTTCAGAAATCCTATTGATTAATACTATGGTGTCACCTAGAAATACAAAGTGTATGTCAAACAAAAGCTCCTTGGATTGTTAGGAAGAACTCCTCCCTGATGGCTTTTGTAAGCAGGTAGGCTACCTGTTATGGCACCAGAGTACTGAGGGTGTCAATCCAGGCTTTAAAGGCAGGTGGCTTCAATCCAGCAGGAGTAAATATTCATAAGAAAGATGTCAAACTCACTGTTCCAAAGCAGACTGGAAAGTTCACTTAAAACTAGTTTGTAAATAAAACTGGCATTTTGTACACAAATCAACATTTTTATTAAAGTGGGTTGCTCAAAAGCTCCTGCTTTGGCCTAGTGGCTTGGCTCTTTTTAAGGAAAAGAGGAACTGTTTTGGGATAAGAAAAGGATTTATAAAATGTAAGGTTTTGTTTCAAACTGGTTTCTTTTGAAGGTAGAATCACAACACACCCAGACTGTTCAAGAAATAGCGGAGGGTATGGGTATGTTTTGAGATTACTTGTGAATTGTTCATCCTATTTCAAATCATCTTACATAAATACATTTTTACCCTATTCAAACTAGCCAATTGCTAGCAGATAGTGAACCTGAGTTTAACCAGTCTGAGCAGAGGGGCAGGGCTTGCTGTTTTAGGAATAAATGACTGAGCAGACTGCCTGCTCTGTGTGCTTGCTCCTAGATTTTGGGCTGATGGCTCACCCTTCAGCAGCCATTAACCTTATTGAGACAATTCTTTATTTTCACGTCTATCTTTGTAACTCCAATGGTTCTTGGAGAGCATATTTATAACATAGGGGTTCAGACTTTAATTCTTGTGAAAGGTAGTATGTTTTTCTCAAATAGTACTTTGCCTGGTTTCTAGTTGGTATGGAGAGATTCTTTGAAAGTGCTTTGTAGGTGAGACTGAAGATAGTGTTAGCAAACTTTTCAATCATCCTTGAGCAAAATGATCCTCTTAAGATCTCACCCTTGTTATTGCCAGGACTGAAATCAGCTTTCCTAAAAGCTCCATTTGTTCTGATTTTGTTTGTATATGCATTGATACTAGTGAGACTGGATCTACTTATATTTACTCATGTTCCTTAAATTAGATTCAGAATGTTTTTTAACTATATGTCTTCTTAGGCTTAACCTATTTGTACATTGGAAAAATATCACCCACCATTATTGTGACGTTCATAACATTGTTACTGTAATTCAAACTAAGATCACCTGGTGGCTTCTGAAGTCTCAGAAGAAAGCCAGTGCTGCAAGAACTCTGAGTGTGCATTCATTTCAAATACTGGTATTGGATGGAAGTAGAAACTTAATAGACACTACCTCATAGAGGTAGTTTGGGTTCATCTGCTTTTGTTTGGGAGGGAAAGAAGATGCATAATTTATATTGATCCTTTGGCTCCATTTAGTAACATTGTATTGTGTGCTATTTGACCACTGATCAGTTTTCATAATTTGTAGGATAGTCAATAATTCAATTCCTATAATGAGATCCTTTCCTGCTTTTAAATTATTGGGTCTATGGTTGATAAATCCAGGATATGTGATTCTTAACAACAATAACAACAACAAAGAAATAAAAGGCGCCCTACTGGGAGAGGAAATAGGAAAGACTTTTTTTATTTTCTGACAACATGATATAGGAAACCTTAAAACCTCCACCTAAAGTTAGTTAGATCTGATAAATCAATTTAGCAAAACTGAAGGATACAAAATTGAATGTAAAAAATAATAGCAGTTCTGTAGATTAATGATGATGTATCTGAAAAGAAAATTAAAAAAAAACATTTACAATAGCAAAAAAAAATTAATGCTTAGGTATAAGTAACCAAGAACATAAAAGATCTATATACTCAAACTACAATCCGATGAATAAAATTAAAGAAAAACAAAAATAAGTATATATTCCATATTCATGGGTCAGAAGATTAATGTTAACAAAAATTCATGCTACCAAAACCAAAATATACATTCAATGAAATCCCTATAAAAGTTCTGATGTTAGTAGGGTGCTTGTGGCTCATGCCTGAAATCCTAGCTTCTCAAAAGTCTGGGATCTAATAATTAGAGTTAGAAGCCAGAGCAGGCAGGAAAAACTTGAATCAATACCCTCCCCCCTCCCAAACCTGGCAATATAGGTACTCAAGTGGTAGAGAGCTAAGCTTTGAATAAAAAAAGCCATGAGTTGAAGGTCCAGTACACACACACACACACACACACACACACACACACACACACACACACACACACACTCAAACATACAAATAAATGAAGATCCAATGACACTTAAAGAAATGTCAAAAATAAGCCTTATATTCATTTGAAATGATGAAAGACTCAAAAGAGCCAAAACAATCCTGATTTAAAAGAACAAAGGTCAAGGCATCATCTGCTCTGATTTCAAGATTTATTGCAAAGTGAATGTAATCATGATTTGGACTGGAACAAAGAAAACTCTTGTATATTAAAAGTGGGAATAGAAATTCATATAGCAATTATGGAAAACAGTATGAAGTTTCCTCAAAAAACTAAAACTGCTGGGCTGGGAAGGTGACTCAGTGGTAGAGCGCTTGCCTTGCATGCCTGAGGCCCTGGGTTTGATTCCTCAGCACCACATAAGCAAAAAGAAAAAAGCCGGAAGTGGCGCTGTGGCTCAAGTGGTAGAGCACTAGCCTTGAGCTGAAGAACTGAGGGACAGCGTCCAGGCCCAGAGTTCAGGTCCCACGACCGGACCCCCCAAAAAAACCCAAAAAACAAAAAACTAAAACTGCAACTGTTATATGATCCAGTAATTCTACTTCTGAGTACATATCCAAAGAAGATATTATCAGTCTTTTGAAGGGGTATCTGCACTCCAATGTTCATTGCAAGATTATTCACAATAGCTAAGACTGGAAAACCAGCTAAAGTTTCATTCATGAATGGGTGAGTAAAGATAACAAAGGATACACACACACACACACACACACACACACACACACACACACACACACACACACACATACTCGCTCACATATACATGGACATTGGAACTCTATTCATCCTTAAGGATGTGTTGTCATATGGCTGAACCTGGAAGATATACTAAGTGAAAAGAACTAGGCACAGGAAGACAAGAGTCTTGCTTCCATAAAGGTGAACTTATGAAAGAGTAGCATTATGGCTGACTGTCGATAGCTCACACCTGTAATACTAGCTACTCAGGAGTCTGAAATCTGAGGATTGTGGTTCAAAGCTAGCCATGGCAGGAAAGTCCATGAGACTATCTCCAATAAACCACTCAGAAAACTGGAAGTGGCACTGTGGCTCAAGTGGTAGAGTGCTAGCCTTGAGCTGAAGAGCTGAGGGACAGCACCCAGGCCCAGAGTTCAGGCCCCATGACCACAAAAAAAAAAAAAAAAAAAAAAGAGTGGCATTATGGCTACCCCAGGCCTCAGAATTGGTGGGAAGTAATAAAGGAGAGACTAGAAAGTTGTTGATTGGTGGGAACAGTTTTAAAGCAGCAAGAGAATAGATTTTGAGACTCATTATACCACAAGGTAACTGTTTCAATATGAATTATGCTTTAAGAAGTTTCACCATAAACATGAGAGATAATGGATATGTTAAGTAGTACAACTTAATCATGCCACATTATGTAAATATATCAAACTCACTGCACTTTATAAACAATTATAGTTTGTCAATCAAAAACAAGCAAATAAATAGTATTGCCAACACATGGCCCTACTGGGAGCTTCTTTCTTTCTTTCTTTGGTGGGGGGGGGGGAGCTTCTTAAGGTCTTAAGTGGGAGACATTGGTAGCTCAATGTGCTATGGGAATCATTTACCTTTTGTTTCTGTTTTAAGCCTAGGAAACCAAAGATGAATACTGTTAGCCCTATCTAAATTTAAGGTTGTGGAATGCAGGTATTCTCAAATGGTAGTTCCCATTTGTATAAGGTAATTACAGGTGTGGATTGTGAACATCACTTGTGGTAGGCTTGGCTAGTTTGTCCTTTTCTTCTAATATTGTGCAGTTGCATTTATACATAATGTCTACAGAATATAGATCAATGACTGCCGCAGACTGGGAAAAGGGGAAGTAGAGAGTGACTACTAGGAGCTACATAGTTTCTTTGTTTTTCTGTTTATAATTCACATACCATATCATTCAACCATTTAAAGTATACATGTCAGTGGATGCTAGTATATTCACAGTTGTACAATCATTTCTGCAATCCATTTTTTGTATGTGTTCATGGCCCAAAGTTGTCTGCTTAGTTTGTATACAATTGTGGCTTTCCTAATGTATTCTTTCCTACTGATTTCTTTGCTTATTATATGCTACAAACCAGAAGCTTTCAGGGTCCTGGAAGGAAGACAGTTTGAGAAAGCTCTGATAAAAGGTGTGTGGGGAGGCCAGAGAATCTGCAAAGCTGCAGAGGCCTCTAGGTACTAGCATTGAGGGAGCCTCGTTCCACAGTGATAAGGAGAGCAGGCAGCATAGCTGGGTTGCCTAGGAGGGGATTGTCTGGATGGGTTGTCTTCATGCGGGACAAGGAAAGTAGACTCCTTCTGATATAGGATGCAAAAGCAGGGAGGGTAGGAAGAAAGGGAGAGAAACTTAACCTCAGCCTCTTCTCCCACACTCATTTGCATTTCTTCTTGTAGCTCCCATTGGCTAGAAGCCAGAGAGCAAAAGGAATCACCTGTGACTACCTGGGAGAAAGGTAGAGAATGGACTTCGGCAGGTGGAGGGCTGTGGATGGGAGCAACAGCTGGGGAATATGCTGCACAGCTGTTGGTTTGGGCCAGAATGAGCATCTGTAAAAGCTACCTGCATGATCTCCAAAGAGTGTGTGAAGCAGTCATTCAGTTGTCACAGTAAGATTCTGTCACTGCAGAAGGTGAATGAGCAAGTACATTTTACTAGGATGGAGAGGAAAGGTCTCTATTACATATTCAGACATTCAATGCAGCAGCATCTCTTCTGATGAGCATGTCCTCAGCCCTGCAGAAAACCCAGGACAGCTCTTCCCACCTCTGTTTCAAGCAGAACACACGCTCCTCCTGTCTCCTTCCTTGCTGGGCCATCTCTCTGACTTCCCCATGCATCTTCAAAGTTTTTCTTTCCTAGTCAGAGCACCTGACTGTCCCAGAGACCCAGACAGATACTCAGTGAGCCCCTGGACTTCCTGTAAGTGGGGGTAACTCTCCAGGGGAGGCAGCTGGGAAAAGTATTTTTTGTTCTTTTATTTTTTTCTCTCCAGAAGATAGAGTGGAGAACCCCTAAGTTCTTTGCTCTCTGTTCTGTAAAGATTGAGGAGGCATGGAAACTCTTAGCGTTTTGCACAACGTTAGGTTTTTAAGTTTTTGTTTTCGGTCAGTATTGGGATTGAACTCAGGGCCTTGGGTGCTATTCCTGAGCTTTTTTTTTTTCCTGAGCTTTTTTGTTCAAGGCTAGCGCTCTACCACATTGATCTGCGGCTCTATCTGGTTTTCTGGTGATTAATTGGAGATAAGAGCCTCATAGACTTTTCTACCTGGATTTTGAACCATGATCCTTAGATCTCAGCCTTCTGAATAGGCAGGATTAGTGCCCAGCCAGATTTTTAATTTTTTAATATATATTTTATATAACACCAAATTTACCTTGCTAGTCATTTTTAAGTGTATAATAGTGTTATCTATACAGTCAACCCTCTGTTTTAGTGGATTCTTCATCTGCAACTTCAATCAACTCAGGCAGGCGATGGACAGTTTTGTCTGTACATGTACAGACTTTGTTCTTGTCAATATTCTCTGAGCAATATATCGTCAATTTACATAGGATTTACATGGCATTAGATATTATTAGTAACATAGAGATTGCTTAAAGTATATAAACCGATGGGCACATGCAAATATGATGATCTTATATATAAGAGACTTGAAAACCCTCAGATTTTTCCCTTTCATGCATTTTTATTGTTATTATAAAGGTGATGTACAGAAGGGTTACAGTTACATAAGTCAGATAAAGAGTACATTTGGTTTTGAACAATGTCACCCCTTCCCTTGCGCTCTCTTCCAGATTTTCCCTCCCATCTCCACCCACAAGCTGTATAGTTCATCTAGTGAGTGCCACATAGCTGCATTTGTTCATCCTTTGTCCTTCCATTTCTGTGCCTCACCCTCACTCTCCCAAAGACATACAAGCAAACAAACAAGACAAAAACGAAAACAAAAATAGCAGCAAAGGAAAAAACAAAACCCTGGTTTCCATTTCCCAGAGATCATTTTGATAAATATTACATATATGAGCAAATGCACATAGATATTGCACCTTAGGTTTGATATACATGGGAATCCTGAGAACAATTCCCCATGGGTGGGTATCCAGGGACAACGGTGTTCTCATTGTGTGACATTTCCATTCAATTTGAGTCTCTCTCTACTCAAACAAAATCCCTCTCATGTCCTGCCTCCTCAGCCTGTGGTGACCTACTTTCTCCTTTGTTTCTGCAAATTTTGCTACTTTCCATACCTCAAATTCATGAATCACACAGTATTTTCCTTTTAGCAAATTGCTTATTTCATGTTCTTAAGGTTCATGTAGCATGTGACAGAGTTTTCTTCTTTTTAAAGGCTAATTTCCTTGTGGGTGTATAGCATATATGGCATTGTCTTTATGCACTCATCCATCAGTGGATATTTATGTTGCATTTACTTCTTGGCTCTTGGAAAAATGCTCTGATCGATATGGGTATATAAATATATTTTCAAGAGTCTGCTCTAAATTTTTTGAATATGTATGTGTGTGTGTATATATATATATATATATATATATATACATATATATATGTATATATATATATATATACCAGAAGTGGTATTGTTGACTCATATAATAATTTATATTTAATATTTTGAAGCAATTGTATATTGTTTTTCGTGGTGGATGTGCCATTTCACATTTCCTCCAACAGTGACAAAATATTCGTTTCTCCACATCTTCATCAACAGTGGATTCCTTCTGCCGTTCCCTCCTTCATCCCTTCCTCATTCCTTCTATTCCTCTTCCCTCCCTCTCTCTCTCTCCCTCTCTCCTCCCTTCCTTGTCTTCCTCCATCCTTCCCTTCTCTTTCCTTCCTTTCTTTTCCCCTCCCTCCTCCTTTTCTGTCTCTCCATTGTCTTTCCTTCTCCTTTATTCATTCCTTCCTTTCCTACATCCTTCCCTTCCTTCCTATCTCTCCTTCCCTCCTTTCCCCTATTCTTTATCTCTCTTTCCCTTTTCTCTGTTCCTCCTTCCTTTCTTTTCCCTTCATTTCTTTTCTCTTTCTTCCCTCCCTCCTTTCTTTACTTGCTACTGGCCATTCCATGGGTTTGTGGTGGTATCTCACAGTTCATTGTGGTTTTGAATTGATTTTTCTAATGATCAGTGATTCTAAGCCTCCATTCATGGCTTATTATCCTTTTGTACATCTTCCTTGGAGAAATGTCTACTCAGGCTCTTTGTAGATTTATTAGATATTATATATGTGTCTGTGTGTGTGGTTGTTGAATTATAGAAGTTTAAAAAATACATTATAGAGCCGGGCACCGGTGGCTCATGCCTGTAATCCTACCTTTGAGATCTGAAGATTGCAGTTCAAAGCCAGCCCGGGCAGGAAAGTCTGTGAGACTCTTATCTCCAATAAACCACTAGAAAACCAGAAGTGGTGCTGTGGCTCAAACACAAAGTGGTAGAGCACTTGCCTTGAGCTGAAGAGCACAGGGACAGGGCCCAAGCCCAGAGTTCAAGCCCCACAACCGACAAAAAAAAAAGACATTATAGATAATAACACCATGTGATGTACATGATTTGTAAATATTTTCAACCCATTCTACAGGTTGGTTTTTTACTCTTTTGATTCTTTGCCTTGAAGACAAAGTCAAGTTTTGTCTAACTTATCTAATCAAATAATCTTGAGCTGTTGTTCAAAATACACATTCCAACTGCTTTCCCTGGCAACTCTGGTGCATATTTTAAAGGGATCTATCTAGCCATATTTATATTTTATTTTTTATTGTAAAGGTGATGAATAGAGGTGTTACAGTTACTAAAGTAAGGAAATGAATATAATCCTTGTTCCTATCCCTCCCTGCAGTGATCTATATTTTTTAAATCAAGATCTCAGGAGATTCTAAGCCAAGCAAATTGGGCATACTTTGAGTTCCATTATAAAGGTGTTTATTGGTTTACAATTGAATCATCTCAGAACTTAAAATATCCTGATGCCTGGTTCTCCCCCCACAAATTTCCTAAATAAGTGGGGGAGAATCATTTGTCAATAAACTGGGATCTGGATGTTGGGGTTTTAAAAATATCCCTAGCGATGCTATCAGCCAGCTTGGATTGAGGACCACTTCTCTATCTTGTCCCTCAAGGGCAGGAACACCACTCTTGGCCAAGTCCCTCACCCAACCTGTCATTTCTTAAAAAAAATATTCCTCATCTGAAGTTTGAATTTGGAAAGTGATTCCTGTCTTATTATACTTGAGAGTTTTTCTTGTCCAGTAAGCTTGAGAGCTTCACTATAATGTTTATGGCTACAAGTCTCCATGTTTTTGGGGGGAAGTTGATTTGTTTCATGGCTAATCTGCTCTTTTGTGGTGAGCTCTGAATATTTCCTTCCATGGAGATGCCAATTACAGGCACCAAGTGGAGAGATTGTTTTTACATCTGCTCTAAAGAAGATGCCTTTTATCACTAGACCATGCCCAATGAACTTAACAGAGCAATGACCCTAGACGGTGCAAAACTGTCTTTTTGATCATGACAATTAATTTATTTTTCTCAGAGAATTAAACAATTATTTTAAAATTATTCCTGCTCCACCTTGTGTGATATGGGTGTGTGGCACTGTGACTCTAAAAACAAAAAGTTAATTGGAGAATTTACAAATTAGCTTTTATTATCCTTTGAGCAAACAAGCTAATTATTTATTAGTAAAGGGAGCCTGCTAAGAGACAAGGAACTGGGGTAAAGGTGCCAGATGTGATTCTTTTGCGTACTACTGATGGGTCTGTTGGGCATGACATCTAACCTCTCTGGGTTTCAGTTTGTTGTGGAAAGACCAAGTAAGGTAAGACTCAAGAGTGACTTGCATACCTTGATATGCAATAAATATTGCATATTGAGTAAGTGAAGTTGCTACTGTTGAGAACTGAGAAGTTTACCAGTGGTCAGGGCATTGACAGTCTTCTTTTCACATAGAAAGGTGATCTCTACCCTTCATCTCGACCCCTCAGGGCTCTGAAGAGCACACAGCCATGAGGACCTGAAACACGTCAATGTTCATTGTCTATCTGAATTTTCTCACTAAACTATTTCCACTATGGCCTGTCTCCCATTGGATGACCACAAGAGGAAGTCTCTGTGTCATTTTTCTTCCTTTAGCTCTTTCAAGATGGCTGGGACTTTCCAACCGTATCCAATCAAAGAGAAATTGGCCTAATCATTTGCCCCTGACAAGAACTCACACATGCTTGGGTCTATCTTCATATTCCTAGGGGGGCATTTTAACCTTTTTGATTTCTATTTGTGGACTGTTTTTTATGTTATAGAAAAAGTTAAGTAAATTTTTCTTCATCTGGTAAGAACTTTCTAAACTGTGAATAAGCCTGGAATTTTTAGCATAGGACAATGTGACTTTGAAAAGGAAGCATCTGTTCTTGGGGGAAAGACCTGTGGGCATCAAGGATAACTGGTAGGGAAGATGATAAAGAAGCTGAGACATTATCTGTGTGGAAGTAATGTTGATAGGAAGCAGTGTGATATGATAAACAAGAAGAAACATTGGCTGAACCCCTATTACATGTGATTGCCATGTGAGCGATTGTCCTGTTTCTGATGAGAGTCTCATAGCACTCATTTCAACTTGGTACAAAAGGCCCAGAAATATGTGACTAGAGCATGACACACAGTATGGTGATTCATCTGGTGTCAGAGCCATATGTGCCTTCTTCTTTACCATACAGCCTTGGGAATCCACTACGGGGACAACAAGTACAGAGGGATACTTGAAAACTATAACACCACTGTTTGATATATACCAGAGTCATTTATGCTTCATTTACACTAATTACCATGTAATGTAATGATCATTATGATGAAATGTCTGACAGAGGGATTATTGGTTGTACATTGTATTTGATCCAAACAGAAAGTGATTCTCTATCACTTGTGAGCTTCGTTGTTATCATGTATTACCCACAGAGCAGGGTTGTTTATTTATAGCTTTAATGAATTCTAAGTGACATTGGTCAGCAGGCTCATATTAGCACCTGTAGTTCAGACATAGAACAAGGTAAACTCACATGGAGCCTCCACATTGACATCAGCTGAAAAAGAACCATTCATTCACAAATCATTCCTTTCTGCTGTATATGGGTATAATTATACATTCTCACACAGACGCAGACAGAAAGACACAGACAGACAGATAGACAGACAGACAGACAGACAGGCAGACAGACAGACAGACACACACACACACACACACACACATACATACATCTTAAGTGACTAAGGCTCCTCTTCTGAATATTGAGTTTGTGAAGGCCCACAAAGGTCTCATTATCTGACTGGTTTCTGGGAGAGAAAGGAGACTACTTAAATTTGCAAAGGGTGAGGGTATGGGTAGGAAGGAAGTATCATTATGATGAATCAGGAAACAGTGGGTTAGGATTCAGAGAACCTGTTTAGCTATTACTTGCTCTATAACTCTCACCCATGTGTCACATTATTTCTTGTCTGTAAACTTGGGATAAAAATAACTACCTTACTTGGCATGTCTGAAGTCCCTAAAAGAAACTCCATGATAAGAATTTTGAGTGCAGATCCTTCCTTATGGAGATGATTCAAAGAAGCTTATTTAGCAAGAGAGGTGGTGAACTAGCTAAGTTATAGGTACTCATTGGACAATTCTATTAGGTCTTTATTAGTTATCTATTGCAGGGTAACAAATTACCTTCAAATTAAGTGGCTTAATGCAAAAATAAATAACTACTCACATTTCCTATATATCTGGAACTTGGGAGAGACTTATTTGAATGAGAAATTTCAGACCATTTCATCAGATTAAAACAATCAGTGTGTCAGTTGGGGCTATGATTATCTGGCATGACTGCCACAGAAGGGTTCATTTTCAAAGTCAATTTTACATGAATCGAGAGCTGGTGCTGGTTGTTGGTTATCAGAGCACCCGAGCCCCTTGCTCTGTGACTTCCTCACAAAGTGTTCAATTGTCCTTCTACCTGGTGGCTTGGCTTTCCCCAGAAGTAAACCAAAGAGAAACATCTTGTGATTCAGCCTCAATGGTCCCATAGTATTGCTCTTGTCATATTCTGGTCCTTTGAAGTGACATGTTCCTCATTTGAGCAGAGGAGAATTGGGCACCATCTTTTGAAGGGAAGAGGTTTTTTTTTAAATTTCATGTATTTTAGAACAATTATCTATTCTTTTTTTTTAAGTTTATGACAGTACTGGGGCTTGAACTCAGAGCCTCAAGTTTTCACTCAAGGTTGGAGCTCTACAACTTGAGCCACACCTCCATTTCTGGCTTTTTGGTGGCTAATTGGAGAAAAGACGCTGATGGACATTTCTGTCCAGGCTGGCTTTGAACTGCAACCTTCAGATCTCAGCCTTTTGAGTAGCTACGATGATAGCATGAGTCATTGGTGCCTGGCCTACACCTACTATCCATTTGCTATATAATTTATGGAAAAAAATCTCAGATTTTTACTTTTTCCTGGGACTAGAAGAAGTTGTGCTATCCATCAACCAAGCCCCATCGCTGCTGGCTGGAGATTCTGAGTGGCATTCTGTAGGCAAGAAAAAGGAGAACTAGGGACAGAGGTGCTTAGGAGACACTGACTGAAGTTTCTGGGATTTGGAAGAGCTCTGCTGACTGCTGATTGTATCTTGCAGATTCCTACCAACACAGAGAGCCTTGGTGTCCAGGCACCTGCAGTGTAGCTGCCAGATGGGAGTGAGTTTAAGTCAAGCCCTTCCCTTACTTCATTTTCCATTCTGTGATGTACCTACTTTTGTTGTCTTCATATTCCCCAGCTGTAAACAGTTCAAGTGTAGATAAACTAGTTCAAGGGCCCCTGGACAACATTTTGGCCCACTCAAGTCCAACCTTGATACAAAAGAGACATTAATTCAAAAATATCTTGACTCTGCCTCTCTCTAGCCCCTTCTACCTTCACTAATCTTCTTAGGACTGAATTTGCAGGAGGGGCCTTCTTATGAATTAACAACCAGTCAGAATGTATGTGACTCCATCAATGAAATGTCACCTTCCAGAACACCTCATAAAAATAGGGCTATAAGAAACCCTAGAGTCAGCTGCCAGAAAAGAGAGAGAATACAAGACAATCAGTCACAGACAGCAGCAGCAGCCTTTGGTCCTCAATAAAGTTGCAACATTGGCAGCCACTAAACCACAATACAAAACAGGCCTTGCTTGCTACAGAGCAATCCTAGGGGTCTCTGATAGCTGCAGAGTAAGGAGGGCTGTGTTGTCAGAAGAACTATGTGAGCTCTGCCCACCTCGAATAGCAAAACAAAACCAATATCAACAGGATTGGGGATTTTGTTCTATCTCCTGACCCCTCTGCTTGCTTAGACTATCAGATGATTCCCAAATGCCATGTAAATGGGTGGAACGTAGAAACACATATCCATACTCTTGTACCTACAAAACAAATTACACCTTTCTCTGCTGTGCTATTTCTGGTGCTAACCTTCATTTATAATGCCATATTTATATAATTACAGTGCAGGGGTGGATCATGATTTCAAAATATAATCATAATCACCATATGAATAAATAAGAGAGAAGATGAAAAACAAATGCAACACAATTAAAAAGTCCTTGTGAATGAGTTTTCCCATTGCCACTCCCTGATGTCAGATGTGGTATGTTCTCTTCTGGGCATGTGCGTGCGTGTGTGTGTGCGTGCGTGTGTGTGTGTGTGCGTGCATACGTGTGTGTGTGTGTGTACTTGTGTGTGTTCACATATAAGGGTGTGTTCAAATGTTTTCTCTTATAAATGTGACCCTCCAATAGAGTGTAAATATTCAGTGAAGTGGATCATTACTTGGAGATTACCATTCTTCTTTTTGAAATTTTCATTTATCTGTGGACTTATTGGTCAGAAGATCTGGACCACAGAACACATTTTATGATTATGCACCTCCCATTAACACCTCTCCTCACTAAGGACTCTTTCTTCCTTCCTTCTTTCCCTCCCTCTCTCCCTCTCTCCCTCTCTCCTTCCCTCTTTCCTTCCTTCCTTCGTTCGTTCGTTCCTTCCTTCCTTCCTTTCTTCCTTCCTTCCTCCCTCCCTCCCTTCCTTCCTTCCTTCTTCTCTTTCCCTCTTGTCTGTCTCTGTCTGTCTGCCTGTCTGTCTCACTTTCTTGCTTTCCTGCTTTCTTACCTTGTGTTGGTACTGTGGGTTGAACTCAGGAACTTGTGCTCTTGCTCAATTTCTTCACTTAATGCTGGTGCCTTACCACTAAGCACACCTCCATTTCCAGCTTGGTGGTTAATTGGAGAGAAGAGTCTTACAGATTTTCTTTCCCAGGCTGGTTTTGAACCATGATCCTCAGATCTCAGCCTCCTGAATAGCCAGGATTACAGGTATGAGCCGCTGATACCCAGCACTAAGGACACTGTTTCTGCAATATTCCTCCAGGAGTACTTTTAAGTTGTTTTCAACACTCACAAATAATTTTTTTCATTTTTACAATACCTACCCCACCATCCTTGCTTCCCATTATCCTTCTGTAACATCCTTTCACTCCCATCATTGACTAAGATGCCTGAAAAACTCAAAAGCATCCTATTTTGTCTGCTGGGAAACTTGCCAGCTAACAGCTCAAGGGTCTCAGTCGCTTTGTTTTGGGGACAGTGCCTCTCCCACTTGTTAGTCTTGCAAACCTATTGAAATGCCGAGTTCCTTTGTAGTGCTGAGAAAACGGAATTGTTTTCTTTCCCATTTCTGGCTTAGAGTACAATGAAGGCCCAATATGCGTTGCCAAATCTTGAAACCTTAAAACAGTTTGTGTATTCAATTTTAAGGCAGACTTTTTCTTCGAGAAAGTTCCCTGGGGCTATCTCACATAAAATTCAGCTTTGAATAACATATTTGGACACATTGATGAAAATATTGTTTAATGCATGGCTGGTTTCCAGATGAGGGAAGAAGACTTTAGTGGAAAGAGAGTGAGTAGTTTTAAGCTGTAATTATTAGAACTGTTTGGGTTGGGGCTTGCAACAATATTCACTCATCAACTTGGGCCAAAAGTTCTGCCGACTCTTAAATGTGTTGATCATCTCTATGGACACATTCATCCTGGTTGTACCTGGCTATTGCCCTGTGTGTGCTTGATGCTGTCTAGGGTTTGGGTTAATTTTATCCACCAATTAAAGAATTAAAGGGCAGGGAAGTGTTTAAAGCACATAGAGCAGACTTACTTGAGAGCAAAAGAAAGAGAGAAAGAGACATTGAGATGGACTCCTTGTGCAAGGAGCAGTCCTGGAGCCAACTGTCTTTGGTCTTTAGCCTAGGACAACTATATGTAAGTCTCTTAGCTCCTCCACCTTAGGCTGGGCTCCTGATTTGATTGGTTCAAGGTTGGACATGTGCTGTGAGAAGTCTCATAATTGGTTCCCTTATCTCCACATACATCTTGCTGAATCATCCCATCCCCCTATGAAGAGCCCATGAGTCTTGCTGAAATATCCTCTTATCCCTGCCATGTTGGAACCCATACTGGCTGCCTTCTTCTACATAGCCTAAATAGAGGCCTAAGTTCCACTCATTGGAGGGGCGGTGAGGGTAGGGGCTAAAAGAAGATGCAGAGCAGAGGTATCAGCAGGAGAAACAAATTCATTTCTACGTTCAGTTGTCAGACATGTAATAATAAGTTTATGAGCATCTCAACAAATCTGTCTCCCACATAAAATGCCTCTTTGGACTCCATAAGGAGAGATTGTAGAAATGTTGTTTTTAGCCAGTTTCTATCTTGCAAGCTTTAAAGTTTTCATTTCAATGACTTTATAAGTTTCAAAATATTTTGGAAGATCACCAGAAGGGAGATCTATCAAGAAATAGGTTGGGAAAGGGTGTTATCTGTGTTGATCTGTGAAAAATAAGTTAATTTCAAGAAATTATTATTATTATTACTATTATTGGTACAGTGGTGGAGGAGGTGATGGTTATTTTGGTATGTGTATGTGCCCATCCTGAGGCTTGAACTCAGGACATGGGCACTATTCCTGAGCTCAGGGCTGGCACTGTACCATTTGAGCCACTTTTTGTTTTTTGGCAGTTAATTGGAGATATAGAGTCTCATGGACTTTCCCGACTGAGCTGGTTTCTAACTTTGATCCTCAAATCTTGGCCTCCTGAATATCTAAGATTACAGGGGTGAGCCACCGGCATCTGGCTATTTTCATTTCTTAAAAAAAAGAATTAAGCAATAGGTTATTTTAAAATACATTTGAATCAAAACCCCACAAAAGTAAGGATGGATTTCCTTAAGTAGATTATTTTTCTTGATCTAAGGCAAAGATAGCTTAGCTTCATTCCTTTTCTTCCTAGTTTAGTTCACTTCCCATGTGTCTTCTTTGGCTCTGGTCTGACTTTTCTTAGCTGCTGCCTACATCTCTTCCCTCATGAGTGGTATTTCCTTCTCTGTGGCAACCACACATCTAATAAATTCACTGTGTAGATGGCTGTGTTAGAGGGATGGGGTGGAGTCCAGTGAAGTGTAGCAAATTATTTTTATCTCCTACTCTCTGATAAGCAGCGGTTGTTATTCTATTATCTATGCTTTGAATCTAGCTGTTTGATCCTCAAAGTCTAAATAGGGGCTTCTGGGCAGAGTTTTATGGTGTCTGAGATGCCAGTGGAAGCTGTCAACTCCTCTGGTGGAGCCATATCCACCTTTCACATCTGCAAATACATTTGACTGCATTATTCCCCCCTACACAATGATATTTCATGGTCTACAATAATGTTTACTCCATGTATATTTCTCTTCCCCTTCAAGACAAACCCACAACATTACCAATTCTTCCACACTGGGATCACCTTGTGTGTTTTTGGCTAATGAAGCTGCCCAATCCTCAAAAGTTATCCCTTTCCCAGTGGTACAATGGATCGAGAGCAATCACAGTGATCAGAAAACATTACCTTGAGACACTCTTTCTGCCTGGAATTTTGAGAGAAGGAGGAAGCGCTCAATGTGATTGTGACCTCTTTGACAAGGAGTGCAATTCTTTATAAAACAGCCTGGCCAGGACAAATGCAAGGTCTTGGTATGGTGCATTTTCATCCACTCTGATAATAAAATTAACTGTTCTGCCAAGGTGGATCTAAAATGGGGGTGGAGAAAGGAAAGGAGAAAATGTGAGAAGGTAAGCAAAGAGAATGGGAAAATGCCATTTTTTTGTGTCTGCCTAGTACTCCTCTGTGTTTTATTTTGTGTTGTTTCTTTTGTTTTGTTTGTGTTAATGAGACATGGTCATTCTATGAAGCTCAAGCTGGCCTCAAACTTATTATGTTTGAAGCTCAAGCTGGCCTCAAACTTATTATGTTCCTGTCCCAGTTTCTCTAGCGCAGGGATTATAGGCATGAACCACCACTCTTGGCTTCTCTAGCTTGCCCATCACTATTCTCATGACCCTCCCAAATGCACACTTCTACCATTCTCTCCTCCCTGCCTCCTGTTTCAAATCCTTGAGAAAGAAAATGCTACTGGTGTAACATACTTCTTTTTTACCTGCAGCCGCTCTGGAATTCAAGGCCAGGCTTTAGTTTGCCTCTTCCTTCCTCAGGTTTGCACTCCCAAGTGTGCTCAGAATGGCTGGGTCACACTGTGCAAGATACATCATGGGACTATGCATTCTGCAAGGCTGGGGATAAGCATATTCTGGGGAAGGGTAAATAGTAGCACTTTCTCCTCAGGTTCTTCAACATACCAGACACTCACCATTTCATGTCTATATTTCACTGTGTTCTCAATATGAACATATGGAAAATATAGCCCACCAAAGTCTCTAGCATGTGGCAGTTGTGAGGTGCTTGTTGTCAGTACTTTGGGTTTGAAAAAAAATGGCTTTGGATTTAGATCCATAGCAACCACAAAGAGAACAATCCCTCCAGAGTGATTTAACTCATGAAGCATAAATAAACAACAACCACTTTTACCCTTATAGAATCAATAAAAGATGAAAGTTGAAATATCAAAACAAAGAGATTTTCCCATTATTTTTCTGTTTGAGAAAAGGACCAGAGATTTCATTCTTTTTTTAATTTCTTTTTATTGTGAAAATATTGTACAGAGGGGTTACAATTACATGGGCAAGATAATGAGTACATTTCTTATCAAGCATTGTAGCCTCCTCCTTTGTTTCCCCTTCTCATCCCTTCCCATCCTCCCCCCACCCTCCCTACCCAATCCTCCTCCCCTCCACCACCAAAGTTGTAAAGTTGTTTTTCCATATAACAACTTGTACATCTCATTGTTGCAATGGATCCACCTGTATCCCTATTTAAATGATTTGTTTTTTCCCTTCCCCTCCACAAATTATACCAACCTCAAATACAGTGAAAGCAGGGGTTATACCGTGGGGGAGGGACATACAAAGCAACAAAGAAATAATCTTATAAATGTGTTAGAAACAATCACCTGAAAGAAAAACCTTATGAATATCTATCTTAGGGTTCATTTCCCTAACATCAACTTTATTCTGTTGTATCTCACAGGTAAAAGCAAATATACATGTTCCAAAATTGCTTGGAGGCTCATCTGCTTCTTGGATTCTACATGAACTTGCCATTAGCCCTTGAATTGTATTATCCTGGGAGCTTTATCTCCAAGATTCCTGCTACCTTCTGGGTAGAGAGGTGAGCAAGGTTAGGTGGCTGCTGGTGTACTGTTGGCTTTCTCTGACCCATGGGTTGAACTTCCTTGGCTCTGTGTAGTTCTGTAGTATTGCTTTTTTAAAGGATTCTTCCTCTTTAAGGAAAGACTCTTTGCTTCTGCTCCTAGGTTGCTTCAGATGACCCCAGACTTCTGTTTCACTTTATTTTTTGGCAGAGCAATTCACCTCCTCCTCCAGATTTCTTCTCTTTAGTTTGCACCCCTAAATTCATCAACAAAGCAGAATTAGGGAGCTCCAACTTAATAGTTTTTAATGCCTATATGGAGATCATTGCAGTGATCAGCACGAAAGAACAAATAATGTATATCACACTTTAAAATGATAAAACCTCTAGAGAAGAAGGAAATTAGAACTATTAGTCTCCTGTATCAATAAGAAAATTGAGTTCTGAAATTAAATGGGGACCTTGGAATCACTATGCCATTAACATGGTAGTTAAATGCAGATGGAAGTGTACTGACTAAGGTAGATTTAGGGAATGCCTTGGGCTTCCCACACCTGCATTTCAGCAAGGCTGTCAATCAATCTGTCAATATGTCCTTGGTGAACCAGGTGGCTCAATGTTCCTGGACAATTGAATAAACTTATTTCTGGCTCAGTGGCCCTTGCTAGAGAGTATTGTTAGAGAATACTAGCAAATGAGAAAAAGTTAGGGTGGATTTTTGGAACTTTGTGGATCTACAATTCATTGGGGTGGGGGAGGTGGAGGGTGGTGGTCTTTTCAAAAAATGGTATTAGAGCACTTGGATATCCATAGGCAAAAACAACAAGAACAACAATGAAACATAAGCAAATAAAAGCATATATCACATAATGCAAAATGGTTCGTACTTAAATGTAAAACTATGAGAGTTCTAGAAATGAATTAAAAAGAAAACTCTGTAATTTTAATTTATTTTAGCTCATAGTTCTGAAGGTTCAATGTCAAGATGTCACATTTGGTGATAACTGTTTTGTATATTTTTATTAGCATCAATTAGTTGTATAAAGGGGATTCATTTTGACATGTCTACATATGCATAAAATGTGCATACATGAATTGATTACACTCACCCTTTCCATCACTCTCAGAGGATAAAATCCTCAGGAACTGACTAGCAAAGCATGCTTACACTTGCTGACAAGGCACAATCCATAAAAGGGGAAAACAGAAGTAGACTTTCACTTAAAATATTTGCTCTAAAATTCTCTGAAGAGGACAAAACAAATGACAGACTAGGAGAAGATATTTGTAAACCACATGTTTGATGGAGGAAAAAGAACTCTTAAAATTCAAACCTAAAGATTAAACAACGCAGTAAGGAAATTGGCAAAAGTTGAACAAAGATTTAATTGAAGACAACAGAAATAGAAGCACACAAAATGATGTTCGCTAGCCAGGACCAAAAGCTCATGCCTATAATGTTAGGTCTTCAGGAGGCTGAGACCTGGAGGATCACAATTTTAAGCCAGACTGAATAGAAAATGCTTTGTGGCTTCACCTCCAGTTAAACAGCAAATAGATGGACTGGAGATGTGGCTCAAGTGGTAGAGCACCAACCATGAATAAGAAAGGCAAACTCAGAGCTCCAAAATCTGAGTTCAAGCTATAGAATTGGCACATATAAAGATAATAAATTAAAAAATAATCACTATCGTTAATCATCTAGAAAATCCAAATTAAATCCTCTGAAAGATACATCTACACCTTTCAAAATAGCTAAAATCATTTAAATGAAATATCAGTGTACCAAATGGTGATAATCATGTGGGAAGACCGGATCACTTATGTTTTACTGCATTATTGAAAAATGATACAGGCACTCTAAGTTTCTAGTTTGGAAGTTTCTTATAGAAGTAAACACATACTATCAATTTAGGAATTACACTCTTGTGAATTTAGCTCAGATAAATGAAACATATTCACAAAAAAATCTATACGTAATAGCTGGAGGTATGGCTCAAAGTGGTAGAGTGACTGACTAGCCCTGAGTTTAACCCAGAGTTCTAAGAAAAAAAAATACAACCAACCTATACTTGAATGTTCACATCAGGTTTTATGTACTATCATGCTAATGCTAAACTGCTAACAAACCAAATGTGCTCAGTAGGCGAATGGGTGAACAAAATTGAGGCACATTCATTTCACACTATGGAATAGTACTCTCCAATAAAGAGAAACCAAATTTTGATATATGCATCAACTTAGATGTACTGCAAGTGAATCATGTGGACTGAAAAAAATATTGACCTCAAGAGGTACACCATATGATCCAGCTACATAAAATCCTTATACTAACTAATCTTAGAGGTGGAGAACATATTCAAATGGCCAAGTAACTGTTCTATATCTTACTGTGGTAGTCATACCTACCCAGGCAGGTGATAAAATTGTGCGGAACTAAACACACACCACATGCATGTGCACACACACACACACACACACACACACACACACACACACACACACACACACACACACACCAGTACATGTAGAATTAATGAACTATGAGTTAGGTAGGTTAAGTCAATGTTGGTTCCTCATGGTGATATTGTACTATTGTCACATAAAATGTCACTGTGGGTTTAATTGGTCTGGGTATCGTTTCATTACTTTTTATAAGCATGAGCGTATCTTAACAATTGTGAGTGTTTCAGTGTTGGAAATAGAATCTGAACTGAAGGCAATTAGTGTTTTCCTGAATTCATTCAGGAGTATAATCCCCAAAAGTCAAGTTCATGGAATTAAAAAGACAGAAACTACCAATTGTGTAGTGTTTAGAGATGGAGACTAGGGGATGTGGTAAGGATTAGGTAATGCACTAGGGTAGGACCCCCCCCCATGATTGGATCCTGGTGGCTTTATATTCAAAGTGAGGGAATGGCTTCCCACCCTCTCATCATGGGGATTCTTCGCTCTGTCTTAAAGTGACAGCAAGAAGGCACCACTAGATGAGACTACTAGACCTTGCACCTTCAGCACTGTGAAACTAAAACAAACATCTTTTCATTCTAAAGTAGCTGGACCCAAGGATTTTGTTATTACCATAAAAATAGCTACAGCCTCTTATTACCGAAGCCCCTGCAACAGATGGCTTTCTTCTCTTATTACTCTCTTTCACTGCTAGTATTTTTCACAGTTATTTTAATATGATCACAAAGGAGGAAGAAAAGAAATACAGCCTGCCAATAAGTCAAT